>NC_069804.1:121922885-124322885 GCF_027406575.1 Nycticebus coucang
GGAAGGGGGAAAGGGAGGGGAGGGAGGAGGGAAGTGGGTAGAGGGAAGGGGATTGGTGGGATTACACCAGCGGTGCATCTTACATGGGTATATGTGAAACTTGGTAAATGTGGAATGTAAGTGTCTTGGCACAGTAACTGAGAGAATGCTAGGAAGGCTATGTTAACCAGTGTGATGAAGTGTGTCAAACGGTCTGTGGAGCTAGTGAATTATGCTCCATTATCATATCAATGTACACAGCTGTGATTTAATAAAAAAAGAAAAAATAAAAGAAACAAAGAATTGTATACTTTCAGAGGGTGAACTACTTATTTCAATGAAACTATTTGAAGATGTTTTACAAAACTTGAGTTGTTCAAAAGGCTCACAGCATAAGAAGTACCCAGATCGTGAGAGTACTTGAGAGACAGTCAACCCTATATCTCTGCTGACACACAGGTTACTATGAATTGACATGGAAGGCACATTGTTCCATCCTAAGGAAGTTGTCATTTTCTTTTCCTTGAGACAGAGTCTGACAACTTCCCCCTAGATTTCATCATAGGTAACTGCAATCTCAAACTCTTGGGTCCACACATCCTAGTGCCTCAGCCTCCTGAGCATCTGGGAGTCCCAGTGCTCCCCCACAGTGCCCAGTTACTTGGACCTCCTGCTTCTGCCTTACAGAGTGTTAGCATGACAGGTGTGATCCACCACTCCAGACCTTGAATTTGGAATATTTTTCCAACTATAGTTGGTGTCCAGTGGTGGTGCTTCATTCCTTCCCACTTGGCACTTTGTAAGGCCCTGTCAGTTGGATTGTCTGAGTTTATGAATTGGAGACCAGCCTGGGCACTAGTGAGATCCCCATCTCTGAAGAATAAAAAACAGCCGGATATTACCCAGGGGCCTAGAGTCGCAGCTGAGGGAATAGGTTTGCTTGATGACAACACTTGAAGTTTGCTCTGACTGATGATAACAGGGCACTCTATCAAGGGTAACATAACGAGACTCTGTCTCCATACTTAAATGGAGAAAAACATTGGTAAGGAACGTGGCCCTCACTTTTATTTTGTCCACGGATGTAGAGTTGAAATTATCCCCCTAGGTTAGATTTCAACTAGAGAAATTATTCTCTCATAGGAAAACTGTTTTCCTACAACCTCTATTAATCAACCAGTTTTATTTTACATAAATCTGACCCTTTGATATCCTACATTGTTGTAGTCACTTTGAACTGCACCCACAGTGAATTCTTGACCCAAATTAGGCTTTTCCTATGCACACTGACTCAGATACCCACCACCTCTTCTGTTGAAATCCTTCAATCCAGGCCAATATTTTCTTGCCCCAAACAGTCCGAACCCAGGGACCAGACATCTCTGGAGAACACCTACCTATCAGATAAACTGGCAATATCCTAAAAAAACCAATCCCAAACCCGCTTATCTGACTCATTGTTCCCACCACCCCAGGGCCAACAATAAATCTCCTACTTTATATAGTCTCATATTCCATCACCTACTGACCTCTCCTCATACTTTGGCTCTTGGAACCAGTGCCTAGCAATTTCTTTCTTTCTTTCTTTCTTTCTTTCTTTCTTTCTTTCTTTCTTTCTTTCTTTCTTTCTTTCTTTCTTTCTTCTTTCTTTCTTTCTTTTCTTTTTTTTCTTTTTTCTTTCTTTCTATCTTCTATCTTTCTATCTTTCTTTTTTCATTATTTTCCATGAGTTAGACTCTGACTATATTGCCCAGGATAGATTGTCATGTCATCAGCCTATAACACAGCAACATCCAACTCTTGGGATGAAGGGATCCTCATGCCTCAGCCTCTGGAGTAGCTGTAAGTAAAGGCAAGGGCTACAACCCTTGACAACCTTTTCTATGTAGTACTAACATAGTGTATGATGCGAGCTGAGGGTATCTTGCTATTTCTCAACCTTTTCTCCAAGCACTGAACTCAGGGGATCAGCCTACGTTTTCCTCTTAGAGCAACCAAGTATTATGGTGTTGTGTGACAAATGTCACTTAGCTCTACTTAAGAAACTTTGAGGGGCTTTGAGTTGTGTCCAATCCTCAGTTCCTGGTGACACATAGGAATTAGGTCAGGACTGTTTGCATATCTGTGGTGGCAGATCTCACCACAATTATGCCCACATCTCTCTCCTGCTTATCAAGGTTCATTATTGATTGTGTATTGAACTTGTGGCCCAAAATAATTCTTCTACTTCCTATGTGGTCAAGAAGACAAAAGTCTGGACACACCTGGCCTGGAGGTTCAGAATGTTGGAGCTTTCCAGATGGCTGGTATTTCCCAGGATTAGAAGAAATAACTGCAGATATGGAGTACACTACTGGACACTTTGCCTAACCAGATTTTGAGGAAGGACCTTCAGTAGGATAACTACCATCCAATACAAGCCTATTCTAGAGAAGGAAATAAAATCTAAGGAAAAGTAGAACTGGGGATTATGTGATGTACATGTTAGGTCTGTGAAATCACTGTCTGATATTTGGGCTTGGGTTCTTGGTATGTAACATCCTAGGGCAGCACTATGTATAAACCATTCTCTACCATTTGCTTATGAATCCATGATGTTGATACTGGAATTCCGCTCTTTAGTAGGTCCTTGATCTCAGGGATTTGAAGAATGATGCCATGGTTCTCTGATCTTTGGTAAGATAGGACTTTTATTAAAAGTTAGAAAGAAATACAGAATCAGTAAAAATCACCAGAGATTCTGGAAGGGGGAAAGAACTGAAGAACTCCCTCGGGAGTCTCCTCATGGGATCTTTTATCTAGGGGTATTAAGTCTAGAGTATTAAACATGGCTGGCATTTGGTGCTTTACAGTCTTTGTCCATTAGAAGGGATTATATGTGTGCTCATACCCAAGATGGAACCACCCAATATACCATCATAGGCTGCTTTTTCTATTATCTTTTCAGAGCCCAGAGGGTGTGTCCCGAAAAAGGCAATCTGGTTGTGCCTAGAAATTGGGGTCTGACCTCAACTTGGCCTAGAGAATGGGGGGACTCTCAGTCCTGCTTTGAGTGGTAGACTCTTGTTTCAATCCTCCCTCTCTGAATTGAAGCTCTAAATCCTGTTAGAGAAAAGGGGCTCTGACTACTCCAAACTGCTTCCTGCTGAAGATGGACAGTGATATGGGGAAGCAGTTGGAGGTTCGTCAGAGGAGCTCGATCCAGGGTTCACAGTAAATGGAAATTTAGGTCGATTCTTCTAGCTTGGGGTAAAATGTTAGTGTATTCTCTTCATGAAATTTCCCAGGCCCAGAAAACAGGGGTCCATTGTCCAGGCTGGAATGAGGAAACCCTGTATCAACAGAAGGGGACAGCTAGGGTATCTTCAGATGAGTGGTTATGCAGGGGTCCACAATAGAGTTAGGTCTTGGCTGGAACCCTTTTCACTGTTTCTGGTTTGATGATATTATCTCTGAAAGACACACCTGATTAGTACATTAAAAGTCAAGGTTAGAATAGTGACAAGAGCAGGTTGATTTTGAGATAAAATTGTATTAGCACTTTTCTTGCTGTCTTCTGAATAATAATTCTAAATCTTCTTTAGGCTGACAAATGTAGGCGGAGTGTAGTGATTCTCTTCTTGGTCTGCTTTTATAGAAGGTGGTGGGTTCCAGGATTTACAGGTGAATGATGCATCCAGGAATCTATTCCCATAGCTTTAACAGATATAGAAGAAGACAAGATAGCAGAAAAGGGACCTTCCCAAGTTGGGGTTATGGAAGGTGAATTAGAGGGAAGAGTCTTGCGAGCCCCAGACTCATGCATGTGTTAGACTTCTAACACTTGCACTCATGCTCCACTCCCACACCCCCAGCAAGACGGGCAAGACAGGCTGGTGGTGTGCACTCCATGGACTGGAGAGCCTCGGGATCCCCACTCAGCCAGTGAGAGTATTGACCATTTCCTTCATTGTGCCACAGTGGCTTTCCAGAGTCAGTAAAAGCCTGTAATTCCTAAGCCTTGAAGCTGAGAGTTTGAAGTTTAGGGTGAACCAATATTGGTCTTATTATTTCTTTGCCCAAGGCTCTCTTCCTCTGTGAAAACTGGAGACATGAATAGTGAACTTCAGGCACACCTAATTGTGCTTTACCCTTGGAAACTTTGTACTCACAATCAGCTAGAAAGTTTAATAGAGCTTGGGTAGCTTTGTGACATTCCTCTGCATCTGGCGCTCCCAAAAGAATGTCATCTACATAGTTAATTTCTGTCTTTAATAAGGGAAGACATAGTATAAGTTCCTGTCCCACATTCATACAAATGGTTGTTCCCGCTTTAGTTAGTATGTTCCTTCACAAAAGGGGAGCAGGACTTTCAGGCATGATTAGGAAGGAATGAGAGAACAGCCAGTCATTCCAATTGCATCTTAAAGGCTGAGAGAAAAAATTTTAACCGGCCTTCCAGACACCCCAGGGTTACAGAGGAGTACAGAAAAGTTTGCTCCAGTATCCAGAAGAAATTATGTCTCCTGGCCCTCCACTATGAGGTAAACCTGGGGCTCTTGAGGGGTGATGACACAAGCTGGAGCCATGAGAATCTTCCCTGGGCACCCTCACTCCAGTTTGGGTGCTGATGGAATCACTGTCCCAGGAGGCCTTCACCTCTGGTGACAGGTTACCAACCAGTTATCAACCTCACACTGTGGACATGGGCCTGGTGTCTTGCCTGACAAGCAGTTCTTCCAGAAACAGTCTTTCCTGAAGTGGCCAGTCTGACCACATTGGAAGCACTTGTTCCTAGCTCCTCTGGCTTCCCTCTTCCTCTGAATAGTGCCTGTTTGTTGGAATTCCATGACTAGAGCTGTCATTCTTTTTCATCCCTGCTCTCTTTTTCCTTCTCTTCCTCCAGATCTCTACTATAAAATGCTACAGTGTCTATTTTAAGAAGATTCTCCAGGTTATGATCTGGGCCTAGAGCTAATTTAGGGAATTTTCCTTGAATATCTGTGGCCACCTGCATGATAAATTTATCTTTAAAATCATTTGGCCCTCTGAGGAATCAGGTGTCAAGGGAGTGTGCTTTCTCATGTTCCTGGTAAATGGTAGACAACTTATAATTTTTCATAGTTTTTATTCTTTGATCGATGTAAACCTTCCAGGATACATGTTAGAAAATGTTTAAACCACCAGTCACCTTGTTTCTTAGGGTCCCATTTAGGATCCCCAAATGGAACTGCCTGTCTTCCCATGGGGTATCTGTCCCTTTCCTCAGGAGACATAATTCCATCGGTATTGGACATGAACCATAAATCACCAACTTTCTAGCTTCTTCCAAGACTTCTTTCTTTTTTCATTAAAAGTTAAAGTTTGATTTAGTAGTAGCATTACATCTCTCCAAGAGAGGCCAAAGCTTTGTCCTAACCCTTGGAGAACATCTATGTACTTATTAGGGTTGTCAGCAAATTTTCTCAAATCAACCTTAATTTGCTTCAAAACTGCCAGAGAAATGGAGTATATATTCACACACATCCCCTTTCACCACCTGCAGTTTCCAATAAGGGACACAAAGAAGGATATGGATGCCTTCTGGGGGCACCAGTAAGACCAGAAATAACTTTTGGGACAGCTTCCTTCTGAACACATGGAGGAAGGTGTGGGATAAGTAGATGGTGTGTTTTAATTAAGTGATGACAGTGTCTCTCTCGGGAATCCCTGACCATTTGGGGAAGTCACTATAGCCAGGAGAGCTGAGTCTATCTGACAGGTCTTCCACAGCAGGGGGTTGTCCCTAAGGAATAAGAAAGCTTGCGCATATGGCACTTCTTTTTTGTTGTTCACAAAAAAATTATCTGACTGAAAAATGGTATCATAATTTACAGTACCCTCTGGGGGCCATTGTTCTCCAGTGGAGTGTTGATACTGAGGCCAGGCCTGGGTGCAGAAGAAAACCATACATTCTATTTTTAGCAACTGTGGATCAAACATGTCCCAGTGCTTCAGAATAAAGCCCAGCAGAATGTTCTTGCAGCACAGGCTGAAATATCATTTATCTGGGAGCCTGGTCCCACCTTATGACAGTCCTCTTGGCAAGAGAACTTGTTACCTTGGTGTTCTCAGAGAGAGAACATTTTCCATATGTGCAAAGAATAAGTGTCCAGCCTCTTAATCAATCCCATGCTGTATTCCTGGGTTGTCAATGCGTCCTCTGACCAACCCAAAAAGCCTTCCAGCCAAACAAAATGAAGCATCCTTCCAAAGCTTGGGGAATTATCCCTGAGGATAGTGGCTACCTGAGCCCCTGCACTTGTCTGGAATTAGCCACTCTTACCAGTGTAGCACTTAGTACCCGCTGATTCTCCTGTGCTTATTACTTGCCAGAAGCACAGCCAGAAAAGTCACATATCAGGAAGCTTCGTCCCGCCTGATACAAGTTCTGTCCCTTTCTGCGCCTGCTCCAGAGTACCAATCAAAATGGTGATGAACCCTGCCATAGAGAAAAGGCTATGTGGTGTTTGCACATTTAACATTTCATTATTTCTACAAGATTCTTCTGAATTCCCAGTAGCAAAGGAAAATAGGCTTTTTATGACGAGCAAGTCTTAAATGCTTGTTTTCCAACCTCCCTTTCTTTTGAAAAAAAGTTGTAAGTGCAACAGTAATTTAACTCAGGTTTGAGAGACACTTTATAATTTGCATTATAAACAGCTACAGCTATTCAAAGTGTTAGAGAAACCCAGAATGACTTTGAAATCTTCCATTTATGCCAATAGACCTTCCTTGTTCTGAAACCTGTTCTCGGATTTTGCCGGGGGCGGGGGGGTTGAAACCTGTGGGGACTCAGGCTGAGACAGTTAGGGACCTTTAGGGGTCTTTTTGCTGAGTCAGTTATTACATTCCCCAGTGGTCTCTTTGGGAATCAAATCCTTGATTCACCTGTGTTGCTGAGAAGGGGCTGACCTTATTTAGGGCTGGGCAGGAAAATTTCATTTTTCAGGCTCAGGTGAGTTTAGACATCAGACTCTTTTCTCTAGGCATAAATTCTTTGCCCTTCAGTAAGCTCATGAACAATGTAGTTATAAATATTTAGAATAGCCAGGGGAGAAAGTTGGAGCAAGGAAGAAGGGTACACTTGCACATTCGTTTTATCCTGTGAATGTGGGGGGTGGGCGGTGAATCCCCACTTATTGTTATTCATCTCAGTCATTCTCCAAGCACTTACATGTATACAATTTCAATCTATTCTTTTTAACTAGGGCAGCTTCAATTTCTCACTTGAATTGCTACTTAGCAATAGGAGGCAAACCAACACACTTCTAGACCCTGTGAATGGAGGTTTAACTCTTCCCTCAGAATTTTTTTAATCACACCACATCTACACACTCTCACACAATTTTTAACAGACTTGCCAGTGATCTAATGTCCAAGGAATTGATTTAGGCTCTCAATATCAGTTTATTTCTGAAAGGGCTGATATTTCACAGTCTTAGGGACTGTGATTTTTCTTGGGTTCTGTACTCAGGCCTTAATAGTATCATGGTGGTGGGCTAATTTACTTTTCACTGTGACATTTCCACCTTTTTCTCAAAATCTAAAAGTCTAATTAAGACAAGTCCCTGAAGGAGTTTCTTCAGGATTCAGCCATGTGTTGACCAGACAGCTATGTGGCCTGAGCAGGGCATGTTGACTGTCTTTAGATGTCATCTTTTATGCACAGGCAAGTGGGTCACTTGGCTTCTGCTAGCAGCAGACTTAGCAGTGTATATGGATTAGGCACAGTAGTATGAAGTGTTACAGTTAAATATAACTAATAACTACTGTATATAATTCTATACTTTTTGACCAGTCTCTTAGCTCTATTTAACACATTAGTTTAGTAAAACAATTATGTCTTATTTTATGAGTTGACATTACAAGGCTGGGATTTAACAGAGGTGGGTTACAGCTTTTCTTTTTTTTTTTGTCTCTCTTTTTGAACCATTTTTTTTCTCTCTTTAATTTTTCTCTTTACTAAAAACAAAATATAGCAAAACTAACCTAGTTGCCAAAATAAACTGTACTTGGTCTGATTATTTGCATAGAGTGCAGTAAGAATAATTATTCTTATTTAGGCTTTTTTAAAGTTGGCTTTGCTGGAATCCTTTG
The DNA here is from genome assembly GCF_027406575.1 of Nycticebus coucang. Lineage (NCBI taxonomy): Eukaryota > Metazoa > Chordata > Mammalia > Primates > Lorisidae > Nycticebus > Nycticebus coucang. Next base: position 121,930,983 of record NC_069804.1, read on the forward strand.
TAAGGAATCTCAGTTGGACTTGAAGCCTTTCACAAGTTCAAGTTTCCTCTGTGCCATTTGATACCTGTATGCATTGGGTAAGTTCCTCTTCTCTTGTGGTCCTCAAGCATATTTCTATTCCCGGACCGGTCAGCAAGCAATCTTTGTTACTCACCACAGATCAGGAAATGTTGCTAACGGGTATCTGGCCAGTTTTCTAAAGGGCTTTTTTGGCTTTATAAAGTCAACCTCAATTCCTAGTGCAGTCTGGACACTTGTTATTCCAGACAAAGCCTTAGTAAATTAACCAGTCTTTTTATTATTATATATAACAAAATAGATTCTTATTGAACTTATGCAAATAACTGTATTGTCAGCAATTAAGAATACTTACAAATGGTTTTTAAATTTTAGATAAATTAAGGAGAGAAAAAATATATGTTTCAAACTCTGTTAATAAGTATATAAATTGCTTGAAAAGTTACAAATAGTTTAAAAGACAGCTATTCTTTTCTTGAAATTTGGAAAGTAGAATATAGAAAGAATTAACAATATTTTGAACTACAATTATTACAACTTGCCCAGTTTTACATGACTGATTTCTGTTATGTTTGGAGTTACGTTAGCAATACTAATAGACATGTTATCTTTCCAATGAAATTTAAAGGAAATACATCATTAAGTAGATATTACATGTAAACTTCTTTGTAAGTTTTATTTAACCTGCACAGACGTTTTACAAATATTTTAGACTCTTTTCTTAAACTTTGTCTTGCTTTTCACTCTTTTATATAACTATTTTGTTTATACAAAGTTTCAGTAAAGTTTCTCTAAAAGTCTGTGATGTTAAACAAGTTAAGTGTTTAACTTAACCTTAAAATTCTATATGAACAGTGGAAGAGTGTAGTTAAATTTTATTTTCCAGAGGCAAGGAAGTTGTGCCAGACACAGGGGGTTGTATTTTACCTTTTACTTTAGAGATAGAGTTAACAAAAGTAGGTTCATTGGCAGAGCCTGCTCATTCCCTGCATGTTCATTTCTTTATTTGTGGGCTTCTGTCACAGAGCACCACTGTGGGACCTTCCTGCCACCCTCCTGGGGCCCTCCTCTCCATCTAATTAGTGCAGGAGGGCTCTTAGGGAATGACGTCAGTCAGGGTGCTGGGGAGCACTCTCATCAGGGAACCAGAATGTTACAATAAAATAGCGAATTAAAACAGACATTTATACTAACAATATAGAGGGAGAAACCTATAATTGCTGGCAAGAACTAGAACTCAGGTGTCTCAAGGCATAGAATGCTGAGTTCTAGGGAATCTTTTTAAAACTTCTTTATACTTGTTTTCCTTCTCTCTTCAGTTCACATTTACTTTCACATTTTCATATTCTCAAAACCAGAAACAACACTTTCTTGTACACCCTTTAATAGCCTTTTGGGTGATCTAATACTTCTGGGGTTGATTGGACGCCCATTTTCATTTTAATGGTGTTTCTGGTGACAGGTATGAATACACATTTCTGGGAGCCTCTGACTGGCCAGTAGGGTTGAGGCTTTTCATGCTTCTAAAAACTTTTGACAGGCTAATAGCCTGGCAACCTGAGGTCCCTATCTTTTTGGTCTTCCCTCAGAGGCTCTACAGAAATTACAACAATTGAATTTAACAAACAGTTACATATTTGTTTTAACAATTCATAAGACATAAGTACAACAAAAATACCATGAATAATTATATAAATGTCTGCTGACACTAGCCAAAATTAGATGTTAAAGTGGCTTACCTCCAGAGGTGGACTTACAGATGAATTTAGGAGTGGTTGTCAGCTGGTCCCTTGAGGGCTCCAAGGTTCTCCAGGGACCCTGGATGTTTTCCAGGGGGGCGTCTCCCCTCAGAGGAACCACAACCTGTCCCCCTCCTGGAGGCCACCTGAGGATCGGTAGAATGCGTACCAACCAGAGTAATGCCAAGTGGCTACTGTTTTAAAAGGTAAAAAGGACTGTTTTTCTTTTTTTTTCTTCTTCTTTAGTTCTAAATGAGTAATTGACTTTGGGTCTATTGCTGAATGCCAGCACCTTATCTCAAAATTTATTTGTGACATTGCAACCACAGTTTTCAGCAGTCAAAAGGAGAAACAGTTTTACTAACTTTGTACTAACTCTTTAATTGCCAGAAAGAGAGGTTTTTAACTGTAAGTGCGTTATAGGGCAGTGAGAGACATAGGGGATAAAACAAATTGTACATTGACAAATTAACAAACAACAAGAAAACAGATGTTGACACCTAAACTTAGAATTAACTAATTTCTGAAAGGAATTCTGACAAACCATTGGAAAAAGTAAACACAAATTTGGCAAACAACTCACACACACCAGCCAAACAAATCAAAGACCCACCCTCTGTGAATCCTAAAAGAGAAAACTTAACAGATTGAAGACTCACCCTCTGTGAGTCTAAAGAAAAGAAACCAACAGACTTACATTCTGTGAGTCTAGAGAAGAGAGACCAGACAAAATGAAGAGTCACCTTCTGTGAGTCTTAAAAGGAAAAACCAAAGACAGACCAGAGATGACTCACCCCTGGGGGTCCAGCATTAGACAGACATGGGACCTGAGGCATTAGAAAGACCTGAGACATTAGACAAACCTGAGATCTGACACAGACCAGAGACTCACCCCTGTGAGTCAAAAACCTAGACAGACCAAAGACAGACCAGGGACCACAGCCACAGCATTCTGTGGGGGCCTGGGAGGAGAAGTTAATGTCACGGCTGACCTCTCATCCCCCAGATATCAGATGATTACAGTCCACAGACAGAAGCATAGAGCCAGTGTCTTCTTACCTCTGGAGGTCAAAAGACTTAACAGGGCTGATGGTCCCTCCCCCAAATCTCTAGAGAACAGACAGATTTTACAAAACTCACCCAGGTGTCACTGATTAATCACCAATTTAGAAGTTTTGGAGACCTATACCCTGGATCCACATGTCTGAGGACTCTGGGGTGGAGGAATGTCTCTCCAAGGCTTTCCCCTGGAGCCGTTGGGTGGCAGGGGGCCTTGGTGGGGGTCAGGGTGGAAATATCTCTGGGGCCTCCATAAATGTTGTATCCATTTTCCACCTGTAAGAAAAACTCAGATCTCATTTCAGATATAAATCAGATGGTGATTTATTACACCTGCACAGGGGAGTACTGCTCAAAGGCAAACAGCCCCGAAATGAGGAGTAGGCTGGTTTTTATACCATTTTTGTGCTGTGTTGGCAAGCAGGCAAGCGAGCACAGAAGCAGAACGTGGCGGTTAGTTGATCAGGGTTACAGTAGTTGGCTCAAGGGGTAGCTTGCGGCGGGGTTACAGTGAGTTGGCTCAGGGGGTTACATTGTGGCATTTGGCACTGGGAAAGCTTGGGAGATGCAGGAGCTTGGGAAACTCACCTTGAGTAAGTTTTCATCATTGTTTTACCTGTGGCTATGAGTCTTTGAGAACTCCTTGTTCTGAAACCTTTTCTCAGGTTTTCCCAGGGGCTTTTGAGATGTGTGGGGACTCAGGCTGAGACAGTTAGGGACCTTCAGGTGTCTTTTTGCTGAGTTGGTTATTACAGTAGAACACACAACCCTAATAGAATCAATAAGAAATTCCACACAGTCTCCTCAAGAGACAGAAAAGGCTTTTGACAGAGGCAACATATCTTGTTGATAAAAAAAAAAAAAAAATTAGAGATCTTAGATGAGAAGGGAACATCTTCAGGACTACTAATGGGATTTACAGATGATTGGATACATATATTTACACCATGGAATAGTTTTTGACAATCAAAAGGAATGAAGTGCACATTTATTTTCCAATGGGAATGAACCTTAAAATCATTATGATAAGGGAACAAGGCCAGTTGTAAAAGACCACACAGAGTATGACTGAACTCAGAAGAAAACATCAAAAAAATAATTAGTCCAGGAAGTTTGATGCCTCCTTCCCCACTACAAAGTGTAGACTATAAATGGCTTAACACAGTAACTAAGAAAATGCATTGAAGGCTATGTTACCCAGTTTGATGAAAATCTTTAAAATGGTATATAAAACCAGCACATTGTATCCCATAATTGCATTAATAAACTTCTCTAGTAAGAAACAAACAAACTATACAAGTGATCCCTGAATGTGTAGTCCTAAACCCTATACTTGAAATGGGTGAATTGTGGAGTGTGTGAATTATATATGAACTGAGCTGTTATATTTTAATCCACATTATCTTGTCTATGAGGGAAATAGAAAAAAACCTTAAGCATGGGAAATTAATGTGCACTTCATTCCTTTTGACTGTCAAAACATATTCCATCATGTAACTATAGCATGTTATATGTATCCAATCATCTGTAAATCCCATTATTAGTCCTGAAGATGTTCCCTTCTTATCTAAGATTTTTAAAATTTTTTATCAACAAGATATGTTGCCTCTGTAAAAAGCCTTTTCTGTGTCTCTTGAAGCAACCGTGTGGATTTTCTTATTGATTCTATTAGGGCTGTGTATTCTATTAGTTAATTTTCCTGAAATGAGCTTGACTGGCAAATCTGGTAATAGAACCCATTTGGGATACATGTATAAAAATGTTTATACTATGTTTAATTAAAGAAAAATTAAAAATAAGAAAAAACATGAAGAAAAGCCCAGTTGTCTGTTAGGAATAGAAGGCACATCAGGGTGGGTGGAGCAGAAGATGAAAGTGACTGTTGGTAGGTATTGACCTTCTTTGTGTGGGGATAGAAGACAATGCTCAATAATTATATTGTGATGATAGCTGTACAATTCTGTGCTTATACTAAGAAACACAGAATTGTACGCTTCCAAAGGTGAACTACATATTTAAATAAAGCTACTTCAGAATGTTTTCCAAAGCGTGAGGTTTCAAATGTCTCACAGCATTAGAAGTTCCCAGGTCCTATGTATACCTGGGAGATAGTCAACACTATCTCCCTGCTCACACACAGGCTGCCATGAATTGAAATGGAAGGCACATTGTTTCATGCTATCAAAGTGGTTATTTTCTTTTTCTTTGAGACAGTCTACCTCTTTGAGACAGTCTACCTCCCCTGTGTAGAGTGTTGTGACATCATCATAGCTCACCACTATCTGAAACTTCTGAGATCAACAGTTTTTTGTTGTTGTTTTTTTTTTTTTTTTTTTTTTTTTTTTGCAGTTTTTTGGCCGGGGTCCACGTTGGAACCTGCTACCTCCAGTATATGGGGCCAGTGCCCTACTTCTTTGAGCCACAGCTTTTGCCCAAGGGTTCAGCAGATCTTATTGCCTCAGCCTACTGAGCATCTGGGAGTCCAGGTGCCCCCCCCCACAGTGTCCAGTTACATTTGACCATAGTGCTAGGATTTCAGGTGTGAGCCAACACTCCAGACCTTGAAGTAGGGATATTTTTCAAACTATGGTTTGTGGCCACCAGTGGTGCTTCATGACTGTCATCTTGGCACTTAGGGAGGTCCAGTCAATTGGATTGTCTGAGCTTCTGAATAGGGGACCAGCCGGAGAACTTGTGAGATCCCCATCTCTGAAGAATAAAAAACGCCCAGATGTTATGCAGGTGCTAAGAGTCCCAGATGAGAAAATTGATTCATTTTTTTGACAACATGTGAAGATTCCTGTGAGTTATGAAACCAGGAGTAATTGTGCATTGAACGTGTGGCCCAACATAATTCTACTTCATACATGACCATGAAGCTAAAGGTTTGTACATACCTGGCCCAGAGGTCAGGAATGTTGGAACGTTCCAGGTAGGTGGATATTTCCCATGAACATTATAAATAACTACATGTTTGGAGTACACTACTGGACAAATTGCAGAACCAGATTTGAGAGAGTACCTTCAAAGTGACACCTACCATCAAAAACGAGTCTATTCTAGAGAAATAAGTAAAATATCATTAAAAGTAGATGGAGAATTGCGTGATTTCATGTCTCTGAAATCACTGTCTGACCTTTGGGCTCATTTTCTTGTTCTATAATATCCCAGTGAAGCACTAGTTACAAACCATACTCTTCCACTTACAAATCCATGACGTGAAAAGGAAAGGAAGGGTTGTTGAATCCCTTGGCTGGATACACAAACTTTTGGAATGAGGAATTGAATGTGGAGAAAAGAACTCTACTCTTTTGAAATAGTTTGAACTGAACAAAAAATCTGAATAGCCACTACACATGTTTAGCATGAATAAGGTTAAGCTCAAAGATGGTACCTGTTGTGTGAGGGATTGTGGAGTGACTGGCATCACAGGTGTAAAGCCCACTCCTGAAATGGTATGAAAGCAAGAAATGACTACGAGTCCATGATGGCAAGTAGCAATATTCTTTATTTCCAACCAGCTAAAATAGCCAGCTAGTCACATACACACTGTTGATCTATAATCACATAATAGCTTTACAAAACATATGCTAAAATACGATTTACATTTTCTTGGTGCCTGCTGATTAACTGATATACATTTTTCTAACCCAAAACAACTATCACATGAGTCATATGTTAGCTGCTTTGCTCGTGAGCCAATAAGTCACAAGACCACAATAAAGAAAGAGTAGATTGCTCCTTAAAATCTCTGGAAAACCATAACAAAAAAGGGGCAGAAAATTAGTATCTCGCTTAACCATGGTCTGGAGGTCGTTCAGCATATTGATTACATGACTTGCATGCATCATACTCTGGGCTGTATATCTGGGGGTGGAGTTTTTTGCTCCAATGCCCCCAATGCTTAACAGCCTATGAGGTCGCCAGGCCTACAACAAACCCTATGGCAGCAAGAAATCTAAGCTGCTTTTCTCTGGCCACTTGGGCATGGAGCATATAGGCTTTTAGCCTACAGTACCCAGGGCAACACCCATTGTGATATCATCCACGGTGACCGTAGTGATTTCATCCTGTAATATACTTCAATCCAGGTTCTGGTCAATCATACTAAGTCACATTTTCTGCTCACTGCAGCTGGTGTCCCTCTAGTGTTTGAACCAGGACATTAGTTAGCCCTCCATCCACAGACAGAGAAGTGATCTCTCATTTGTGCGTTACTGATTTTATTGATGGTTGAGATTCCTTGCACTAGGCTGACACAAAAGTTGAAATTTTGTACAGCAGCGTGACTGAAGCTGCATCACAGCTACAAGAATGCATAGAATCACTTAAATAGGTAGCTCTTTATTTTTTCCTTGAGACAGAGTTTCATTTTGTCACCCTCAATAGAGAGCTGTGGCATCACAGCTCACAGCAAGCTCCTAGCCCTGGGCTTAGAAAATTCCTTTCCCTCAGGCTCCAGAGTAGCTGTAACCACAGGCATCTTCCACAACATCAGGCTATTTATTGGTGCAGTTTGGCCAGGGCCAGTTTCAAACTCAGCACCCTTGTAATATGGGCCTAGTGCCCTACCCACTGAGGCACAGGCAACGCCTGTGGAAAGCAATTTCAATGACCTGTATGACACCTACTAAAAAACATCCATTTGAGAGAAGCTTACAAATTTACTATGCCTGGCTATAGCCTCAATTTGGTCATAGCTTCACAGTTCTTAAGCACGTCTACTTTTCTTGAACCATCAAGGTAAGTCTGGTCTTTTTGGATGATAAAAATGCTTGTTGCTTGGTTTGTCAGTTTGTCTATGCATGGTTGTACGTATGGGTGATTTTGAGATATGGTTTTCATACATGGCTCAGGCTAGTCTTTAGTGGTCTCAGCCTAGCTCATAGCAACATCATACTTTGGGATTGAGGCAATCCTTCTGCCTCAGACTCCCATGTGACTAGAAATACATGCCTTTCGAAATGCCTAGATAATTTTTCACAGTTTAGTAGAGAGAAGGTCTGAGTACTGCTGTCAGTTCACAGCATCCCCTCATTCCAGAACTCCACTCATCTCAGCCTTCCAGAAAACCAGAATTATAGGTGTGAACCACGAAGTTTAGTTATATTATCTTTCTTTGTTTTCCTCCCTCCCTGTGGCCCTTCGTGATATGATCCAGGCTTCCTCCAATTCTCTCTCTCTGATTTGCTTGTTCTCTCCATTCTTTTCTTTCCTTAATTCCCTTCTTTATTCTAGCATTCTCCTCTATACCCTAAGGGAAATTTCTCTAGTAAGAAAGAAACGAACTATACAAATGGTCCCTGAATGTGTAGTCTTCAACTTTATACTTGAAAATGGTTGAAATGTGGAATGTGTGAATTATATCTGAATAGAGTTGTCACATTTTATTCCATGTGTTGTTATTTATGGGGGAAATTTAGAAAATCCTTCATCAAAAAATAAGCATGGATGAGCACCATATTTCACACCCATAATCCCAGCAATTCAGATGCCCAGGCAGAAATATCACTGAATCTAAGGGGTTAAAGACCAGATTGAGCAACATAGTAAGACCACCCTTGTCCAAGGAGTACATGCAAAATTTCCCCACCAGTGGTGGAAAGGGGCTGTACTCTCAGCTGCTGAGAAGCATAAACTCAAGAGGATCATTTGAGTTTAGCAGCTTGCATTATATTTAGCTATGATGGTATCAATGTGTTTTTCTTGGGCAAAGGGAGAAATTAAGGATACAATCTACAAGATATATGCTGTATAGGTGCAGGAAAAGTCTGGTTGCATACAAAATATTTTGTACATGTATCCCATATGGGATTTATTATCAGGATTGCCAGTCTACCTATATGTGTGATAATCAACTAATAGAACACACTACATTATTAGAACTAATAAGAAAAACCACACAATTGCCTCAAGAGACAGTAAAGTCTTTTGACAGAGGCAACATACCCTGTTGATAAAAACTTTTTAAAAATCCTAGATTAGAAGGGAACAAATTCAGGACTACTAATGGGATTTACAGATGATAGGATACATATAAACTGCTATATTCACATGATGGAATATTTTTCAACAATCTAATGGAATGAAGTATGCATTTATGTTACAATATAAATAAACATTAAAATCATTATGATAAGGGATCAAGGCCACTTACAAAAGACCACACAGAGCATGACGGAACTCAGAACAAAACATCAAGACAAGGCCAATTGTCTGCTAGGATTAGGGGGGAGGTGCGGGGGGGAGAAGTAAAAGTGACTACTAGTAGGCATTCTCATTCTTTGTGTGAGGGGAGAGGAGAAAGATCTAAAATTACATTGTGATGACAGATGTACCATTGTGTGACTGTACTAAGAAACACAGAATTGTACTCTACCAAAGGGTGAACTACTTGAAGCTACTTGAAGATGTTTTACAAAACTTGATTTGCTCAAAATGCTCACAGCATAAAAATTACCCAGGAGGTGAGAGGACTTGAGAGACAGTCAACCCTATCTCCCTGCTCACACACAGGTTACCATGAATGGACATGGAAAGCACATTGTTCCATCATACTGCAGTTGTCATGTTCTTTTTCCTTTAGACAGAGTCTGACTCCTTTCTTCTGAGTAGAGTGCCTTGACATAATCCTAGCTAACCACAATTTTAAACTCCTGAGCTCAACAGTTCCTATTGCCTCAGCCTCCTCAGTATCTGAGAGTCCAGGAGATTCTCCACAATGTCCAGTTGTTTGGACCACCCGCTTCTGCCTCCCAGAGTGTTAGGATTGCACATGTGAGCAACCACTCCAAACTTTCAATTTGGGATATTTTTCAAATTATGTTGGTGGCCAGCGATGGTGCTTCATGTCTATTATCTTGGCACTTTGGGAGGCACCGTCAGTTGGATTGTCTGAATTTGAATTTGAGACCCACCTGAGCACTAGTGAGATCCCCTGCTCTGAAGAATAAAAAATGGCCAGTTGTTATGCAGGCATCTAGAGTCCCAGCTAAGGGAATTGGTTCGATTGATGGCAAAATTTGAAGCTTGCTGTGAGCTATGATACCAGGGAATTCTACCAAGGGCAACAAAAGGAAACTCTGTCACAATACATAAATGGAGAAAACCATTGGTAGGGAACATACCCCTCATTTTTACTTTTGACCATGGATCTAGAGTTGAAATTTTTCCCTTAGATTATACATCAAGTATAGAAATCTTTCTCATTTTGGGAAATGGTTTTCATACCACTTATGTTAATCAAACATTTGCATTTTACATAACTCTGACCCTCTGATACCCTAGATTCTTGTAGTAACTGGAAACTTCCCACAAAGTGACTTTTTTTTTTTTTTTTGTAGAGACAGTCTCAATTTACTGCCCTTGGTAGAGTGTCGTGGTGTCACACAGATCACAGCAAGCACCAGCTTCTTGGGCTTAGGTGATTCTCTTTCCTCAGTCTCCCGAGTAGCTAGGACAACAGATGCTGACCACATCGTCCCTCTATTCTTATGTTGCAGTTTGGCCGAGGTCATCTTTGAACCCACCACCTTTGGTATATGGGGCCAGTGCCCTACCCACTGAGCAAGAGGTGCCACCATATCATACAGTGATGAGGCTTTTCATATGCACACTAAAAAAAATCCAGAGTACACTCTCCATCTCTTTTACTGGGCTCCTTCAATCTGGGCCAATAGTCCTTTCCTCCAATTAGTCCGAGCCCAGGGACCAGACATCTCTGGAGAACCCCTACACTTCAGATAAACTGGCAATATCCTAATGATCCAATTCCAAACCCACTTATCCTGATACATTCCCCCCTCCAGGGAACGAAATGAATCTCCTCCTTTATGCACTCCTGTATTTCATCTGCCTACTGACCTTTCTTCCTACTTCAGCTATGGACAGTGTGCCTAGCAAATTTTCTTTCTTCTTTCTTTTTTTTTTATTAGTTTTCATGAGTCATACTCTCACTATGTTGCACATGGCATCAGCCTAGCCCACAGAAACATGCAACCCTTGGATTTTAGGAATCCTCCTGCCTTGGCCTCTGCAGTAGCTGGAACTAAAGGCAAGGGGCACAACCCCTGACAACCTTTCATAATTTAGTGTAAAATGGGTGTGTTACTGGGGCTGAGGGTATCTTGATGTTGCTCAACCTTGTCTCCAATCTGAGCACAGTGGATCAGCCCACCTTGGCCTCCAAAGCAAACCAATATTGTAGTCATGCATGGCCTAAGTCATTTAGCTGTGCTTACACTTTGACTCTTATCAGGGCATTTGAGGAGTGTCCAATCTTCAGGACCTAATGGCACATGGGGGCTTCCAACTCTTGGGATGAAGGGATCCTCCTGACTCAGCCTCTGGATTAGCTATAACTAAAGGCAAGAGCCACAACTGTTGACAACCTTTTCTATTTTAGTACAAACCGGGTGTGTGATTAGGGCTGAGGTTATCTTGTTTTTGCTTAGCCTTGTCTTCAACCCCTGACCTCAGTGGATGAGCCAAATGTGGCCTCCCAGAGCAAACATATATTAAAGTCATGTGTGGCAAAAGTCATTGAACTCTACTTATGGGGTTTTGAGGAACTTTGAGGAGTGTTCAATCCTCAGGCCCCGGTAACACATAGGGATTATGTCAGGACTGTTTTGCATAACCCTGGTAGGCAGATATCACCACATTTATGCCCACATCTATTTTTAGCTTATCAGGTTTCATTACTGACAGTGATTGAAAATTTGATCCAAAATAACTCTTCCATTTTCTATGTGTCCAAGAAGCCAAAAGTTTGGACACACCTGGCCCAGAGGTCAGGAATATTGGAAATTTCCAGATGGGCTGATATGTCCCATGATCCAAAGAAATAATGGCAGGTATGGAGTACAGTACTGAAAACAATGCCTAATCAAATTTCGACAGAAGACCTTCAGTATAATATCTACTGTCTGAAACAAGTCTATTTTAGGGAAAGAAATAAAATGTCATGAAAAGTAGAACTGAGAATTGTGTAACGTACCTGTCAGGTCTGTGAAATCATTGTTTGATCTTTGGGCTTGGGTTCTTAGTCTGTTCTTCCCAGGGCAGTATGAATTATGAACCACCCTCTTCCACTTGCTCACAAATCCATGACGGGTAAAGGAAAGGAAGAGTTGTTGAATCCCTTGCCTGCATATAGAAACAAACTTTTGGAAGCAGGAATTGAGTGTGGACAACAGAACACCACTCTTTTCTAACAGTTTGAACCCAACGACAAACCCAGATAGCCACTACACATGCTTAGCAGGAATAAGGTTAAGCATAAACATGGTAACCCAGGGCAACATCCATGGTGATGTCATCCACAGTGACCATGTAGTGGTAGTGACTTCATCCTGTAATGTTCTAGGATCCAGACTTCTGGTCAAAGATACTATGTGGCCTCTTATGCTCACTTCAGTTGGTATGCCTGAAGGGTTTGAACCAGGACACTTCTTAGCCCTCCATCCACAGACAGAAAAGTGATCTCCCATTTGTGCCTTATTGATTCTACTGACAGTTGAGATTTTTGGCACTAGGCTGATACAACTGTTGAAATTTTGTACAGCAGTGTGACTCACGTTGCATCACAGCTGATATAACTTCATGGAGTCAAATAAGTAGGACGCTATTTGTATTTTTTTTCTTTCTGTCTTGGAATCAGTTTCGCTTTGTCAAACGCGGTGGAGTGCTGTCACATCACAGTTCACAGCAAGCTCCTACACCTGACCTTAGGAGATTCTTTGGTCTCAGCCTCGCTAGTAGCTTGGAGTAAAGGAGCCCACCACAACGCCCAGTTATTTATTTATTTTTTTTTCTGTTTGGGTTCGGCAGGGTTTGAACTTACCACACTCAATATATAAAGCTGTCACCCCACTCACTTTTCAACAGGCAATGCCCCTGGAATACTATTTCAAGGACTTAATTGACACCTACCCCAAAATATCCACTTGAGAAAAGCTTACAAACTTACTATGCCTGGCTACAGCCATAATTTGGTCATAGTATCACAGGTCTTAAGCATGTATACTTTTCTTGAACCATCAAGGTAATTCTGGTCTTTTGGGGTGATGAAAATATTTGTTGGTTGGCTTGATTGTTTGTCTGTGGGTATTTTTGAGAGACAATTTTCATATGTGGCCCAGGGTATATTTTTGTGGGCTCAGACTCAATTATAGCAACCTAAAACACTAGGATTCAGGTTATCCTCCTGTCTGAGACTCCCATGTGGCTATGATTATATGTGCCTTTTGCCATGTGAAGATAATTTTTCACTTTTTAGTAGAGACAGGATCAGACGCTTGCTCAGTCTATTCTCTGTAGCCCCTCGTTCAAGAACTCCACTCATCTCAGCATGCCATAGGGCTGGGATTATAGGTGTGAGTCACCAAGTTTGGTCATTTTCTCTTTCTTTGATTCCCTCTTTCCGTCCCTCCATTCTCTCATCCCTCACTTTCTCCTTCCTTCCTCCAATTGTCTATCTCTCATTCACTTCTTATCTCCATTTCGTTCTTTCCTTCATTCCTTTCATTCCTCTATATCTCTCCTCTACATCTTAAAGGAAACTTCTCTAGTAACAAATAAACAAACTGTACAAGTGATCCCTGAATGTGTAGTCTTGAACTCTATACTTGAGATGGGTGAATTGTGAAGTTGTGAGCTATATATGAATAGAGCTGTTATTTTCTAATCTATGGGCTGTTACTTGTGAGGATTACCATGAAAAAAGTTCACCAAGACATAAGCATGGATGAGCACCATAGCTCACACCTATAATCCCAGCAATTTCAGAGGGTGATGCAGAAAGATCCCTGAAAGCTAAGGTGTTTCAGACCACACTGAGCAACACAGTAACTCCCCACTTGTCCATGAAATAATTGCAAAACATCCCAAGCAGAGGTGACATGAGCCTGTAATATCACTTGCTCAGAAGTATAAACTCAGGAGGATCACTCGAGCTTAGCAGCTTGCATTTCCTTTAGATAAGATTGTACCAATGTATTTTTCTGGGGCAAAGGGGGAAATGCAGTTTAAAATCTATAATAGACATACTGTATAGTTGCAGGTAATGACTGGTAGCATACAAAATATTTTATAAACATATCCCAAATTGGATTTATTACAAAGATTGCCAGTCCATCTCAATATGAGAAAATCAAGTAACAGAATACACTACATTAATAGAATCAATAAGGAAAACAACACAGTCACCTCAAGAGATACAGAAAAGGTTTTTGAGAGAGGCAAAATATCTTGTTGAAAAAATAGATGAGGGAGGCATCTGTTGCTCACTGAGTAGGGTGCAGGTCCCATATACTGTGGGTGGTGGGTTCTAACCGGCCTGAGTGAAACCACATCAAAAACAACAACACAAAAATTCTTAGATGAGAAGGGAACATCTTCAGGACTACTAACAGGATTTACAGGTGACTGGATAATTATAACGTGGTATATTCACACAATGGAATATTTTTCAACAATAAAAGTACTGAAGTGACATTTATGAAAGCATTTTTTTTTGTGTGTGTGGTTTTTGGCCAGGGCTGGGTTTGAACCCACCACCTCCGGCATATGGGACCGGCGCCCTACTCCTTGAGCCAAGGCACCGTCCTGAAGTGACATTTATGTTACAATGGGAATGAACTTTAAATTCATTCTGATAAGGGAACAAGTCCACTTACAAATGACCACACAGAGCATGACTAAACTCAGAAGAAAACATCAAGACATGGCCAATAGTCTTCTAGGAGTAGAAGGCAGGCAAGGGAGGGTGGTGGGGAAGTGAAGGTGACTGCTAGTATGTATTGACATTCTTTGTGTGGGGGGAGAAGACAAAGTTCTAAAATTACATTGTCATGATAGCTGTACAATTGTGTCAGTACACTAAGAAATACAGAATTCTATACCTTCAAATATTGAACTAATTATTACAATGAATCTACTTGAAGATGTTTTTCTAAACTTAAGGTGCTCATATGCTCACAACATAAGAAATACCCAGGTTGAGAGAGTACTTGAGAGACAGTCAACCCTAACTCCCTGCTCACACACAGGTTACCATGAATTTACATGGAAGGCACATCGTTTCATCCTAGCGAAGTTGTCAATTTTATTTTTCTTTCAGACAGAGTCTGACAACTTCCCCCTAAGTAGAGTGCCCTGAAGTCATCATTGCTAACCTCGATCTCAAACTCCTTGGTCAACAGATCTTATTTCCTCAGCCTGCTGATGATCTGGAAGTCCAGGTGCACTCCCAAAGTGCCCAGTTACTTTGTAAAACCCTCTTCTGCCTCCAAAAGTGTTAGCATTACAGGTGTGAGCCACCACTCCAGATCTTGAATTTGGGATATTTTTTAAACTATGTTTGGTGATCACCTGTGTTGCTTCATGCCTGTCATCTTGAAACTTTGGGAGATGCACCGCATGTGTAATCCCACCAATCACCCTCCCTCTACCCACCCCACCTCCCCTCCCTTTCCCCCTTCCCCTTATTCTTTGGTTGTAACTGGGTTATAGCTTTCATGTGAAAGCCCCAAATTAGTTTCATAGTAGGGCTGAGTACATTGGGTACTTTTTCTTCCATTCTTGAGATACTTTACTAAGAAGAATATGTTCCAGCTCCATCCATGTAAACATGAAAGAGGTAAAGTCTCCATCTTTCTTTAAGGCTGCATAATATTCCAATGTGTACATATACCACAATTTATTAATCCATTCGTGCATCTTACAGGGGTATATGTGAAACTTGGTAAATGTGGAATGTAAATGTCTTGGCACAGTAACTGAGATAATGCCAGGAAGGCTATGTTAACCATTGTGAGGAAAATGTGTCAAATGGTCTATGAAGCTAGTTTATGATGCCCCATGATCATATCAATGTACACAGCTTTGATTTAATAAAAAAAAAAAAAGAAACTTTGGGAGGCCCCATCAGTTGGATTGTCTGAGTTTCTGAATTGGAGAACAGCCTGAGAACTAGTGAGATCCTCATCTCTGAAGAATGAAAATTGGCCAGATGTTATGCAGGTTCCTAGAGTCTCAGCTGAAGGAAAAGATTCCCTTGATGACAATACTTGTAGTTTGCTGTGAGTTATGACACCAGAGCACTGTACCGAGGGCAACCAAATGAGACTGTCTCAATCCGTAAATGTAGAAAACCATTGGTAGAAAACTTACTCTTCATTTTTCATTTAGCCCACGGATATAGAGTTGAAAATTTTTCCCTAAATAAGATGTCAACTAGAGAAATTATTCTCTCATAGAGAATTTTTTTCCTACAACCTCTATTAATCAACCCTTTTGATTATATGTAACCCTGACCCTTTGATATCCTAGATTCTTGTAGTCACTGGAAACTACACACACAATGAATTCTTGGCTCAAATCAGGATTTCCCTATGCACACTAAAAGATCCAGAGCATACCCTCCACCTCTTATGTTGAACTCCTTCAATCTGGGCCAATACTCCCTTGACCCAACCAGTCCAAACCAAGGGACCAGACATCTCTGGAGAACACCTACCAATCAGATCAACTAGCAATATCCTAACAATCCAATCCCAAACCCACTTGTCTTGAGTCATTGTTCCCTCCGCAAGGGGCACAATAAATATCCTTCTTTATGTAGTTTCATATTCCAGCTACCTACTGACCTCTTCACCTAGGCTCTTGGAACCTTTTGCCTAGCAAATTTCCTTTCTTTCTTTCTTTCTTTCTTTCTTTCTTTCTTTCTTTCTTTCTTTCTTTCTTTCTTTCTTTCTTTCTTTCTTTCTTTCTTTCTTTCTTTCTCTCTCTCTCTTCTTTCTTTCCTTCCTTCCTTCATTCCTTCCTCCATCCCTTCATCCCTCCTTCCCTCCTTTCTTTCTTTCTTTCTTTTTTCATTCTTTCATTCTATCTTTCATTATTTTTAATGAAACAGCCTCTCATGATGTGGCCCAGGTTAGGCCAGGAATTACCCTAGCACACAGCAAAATCCACCTCTTGGTATGAAGGGATCCTCCTGCCTAAGCCTTTGGAATAGCTGGAACTAAAGAGAAGGTCCAAAACCCTTGACAACCTTTTCTATTTCAGTACAAACCACATGTGTGACTGGGGCTAAGGGTATCTTGCTTTTGCTCATCCTTGTCTCCAACCTCTGAGTTCAGTGGATCAGCCCACCTTGGCCTCCCATAGCAACCAAATATTATAGTCATGTGTGTCAAAAGTCCTTGAGCTCCACTTAAGGAAATTTTAGAAGTTTCCAATCCTCAGGTCCTGGTGACAAATAGGGGTTATGTCAGGACTCTTTACCATGTGCGTGGTGGCAGATATCACAACAATTATACCCACGTCTCATTTTTGCTACTCAGATTTCATTAGTGATTGTGTATTGAAAGTGTGGCCCAAAATAACTCTTTTACTTCCTTTGTGGCCAAGAATCCAAAAGTTTGGACACACCTGGCCTGGAGGTTAGGAATGTTGGAACTTTCCAGATGGGCTGATATTTCCCAGCATCAGAGGAAATAAATGCAGGTACAGAGTATACTACTGGACACATTTCCTAACCAGAATTAGAGAGAGAACTTTCAGTAGGGCATCTACCTTCTGAAACAAGCCTATTCTAGAAAAATAAATAAAATCTGATGAAAAGTAGAACAGAGAACCTGCTAGCTATTTGAAATTACTGTCTGATCTTTGGGGTTGTGCTCTTGTTGTGTAACATCCAAGAGCAGCACCAGGTATAAACCATACTCTTCCACTTGCTTACAAATCCATGACTTGAAAAGAAAAGGAAGGGTTTTTCAATCCCTTGGATGGATATAGAAACTTTTGAAAGCAGGAATTGGGAGTGGAGAACAGAGTCTCACACTTTTGGTAACAGTATGAACCCAATGACAAACTCGGATTGTCACAACACACGCTTATCAGGAATAAGGTTAACCATAAACATTGTAACCCAGGGTAACACCCATTGTGATGTCATCCATGGTGACCATGTAGTGACTTTACCCTGTAATGTCCTGGAATCCAGGCTTCTGGTCAAGGAAAGTAAGTGGCCTTTTCTTCTCACTTCAGCTGGTATCCCTCAATGGTTTGAGCCAGGACACTTCTTAGCCCTTTATCCACAGACAGAGAAGTGATCTCTCATTTCTGCCTTATTGATGCTATTGATGGTTAAGATTCCTATCACTGGGCTGACACAACAGTTGAGACTTTGTATATCAGTATGACTCAGGTTGCATCACAGCTGACACAACTTCATGGTGTCACTTAAGTAGGACACTACTTTTTTTTTTTTTGAATTTTTTTCTCTCGTGGAAAAAGAGCTTCTTTTCGTCACCCAAGGTAGATTTCTGTGGCATCACAGCTCACAGCAAGCTCCTCATCTGCCTCAACCTCCCATGTAGGTGGGTCTACAGGAGACCGCCACAACTCCTGACTTTTTTTTTTTTTTTTGCAGTTTGGCCTTGGCTAGGTTCTCACTCACCACCCTCATAATATAGGGCCAGAACCCTACCCACTTTGCCACTATCAACACCCCTGTAACTTTATTTCAAGGACCTGTTTGACACCTACCCCAAAACATCCATTTGAGAGAAGCTTAAAAATTCACTAAGCCTGGAAAAAGCCTCAATTTGGTGTTAGCTTCACAGGTCTTACGCACATCCTCTTTGCTTGAACCATCAAGTTAATTCTGGCCAATTTAGATGATGAAAATCTTTATTGGTTGGTTTGTTGGTTTGTCTGAGCATGTGTGTGTGTGTGAGTATTTTTGAGATATGGTTTCCATATGTGGCCTGGGCTAGTTTTTTGTGGCCTCAGCCTAGATCATAGCAACCTCAAACTCCAGGATTCAGGTAATCCTCCTACCTGAGACCCCCATGTGGCTAGCAGTACAAGTGCCTGTCCCAAGGTCTTGATGATTTTTTCACTTTTTATTAGAGACAGGGTCTGACTTTTGCTCAGTCCATACTTAGCATGCCCTCGTTCAAGAACTCCACTCACCTCAGCATGCCAGAGGGCTTAAATTAGAGGTGTGAGCCACCAAGTTTTGTCATTTTCTCTTTCTTTTTTTTCTCCTCCATCCCTCCAGCCCTTTCCTCCTCCCTCACATTATCATTCCTTACTCCAATTGTCTCTCATTAATTCACTTGCTGTCTGCATTCCTTTCTTTTCTTTATTCCTTCCTTTCATCTATCTCTCTCCTCTACACCTTAAGGGAAACTTCTCTAATAACAAACAAAAAAACTATTCAATCCTTGAATGTGTAGTCTTAAACACTGTACTTGAAATGGGTGAATTGTGGAGTGTGTAAGTTATATCTGAATAGAGCTGTTATTTTTTAATCTAAGGGCTGTTATCTATGAGGATTATTGAGAAACACCATCACCAAAACATAAACATGGATGAGCACAATAACGTAGACCTATAATCCCAGCAATTTTAGAGGCTCAGGCAGAAAGATCCCTGGAAGCTAAGGGGTTTCAGACAACACTGAGTAACACTTTAACACCTCTCTTGTCCACTAAATAAGTGCAAATCTTTCTTAGCTGTGGAGGTATGGGCCTGTAATATCAGGTGCTCAGAAGCATAAACTCAGGTGGATCATGTGATCATAGCGGCTTGCATTTCCTTGAGCTATGATGATAACAATGTATTTTTCTGGGGCAAAGGGGGAAACCTAGTGTCCAATCTATAAGAAAAATACTGTATAGTTGCAGGAAAAGTCTGGTAGCATACAAAATATTTTATACACATATACAAAATGTGATTTATTACTATTATTGCCAGTCCAGCTTTATATGTGAAAATCAACTAATAGAACACACTAAATTAATAGACTCAATATGGAAACTACAAGGTTCCCTCAAGAGACACAGAAAAGGCTTTTGACAGAGGCAACATATCTTGTTCATAAAATCATTTTTTTTACATATACTTGTATTTATTAGGTTTCCATTTTTTTTGCCTTCATGAAACTAAAAAGGCTCAAAATTTAATAGCAACTTATTATTGCTTAATATTTCAATGTAGCAATTATCTGATTCCTTTTCCAAATCTACTTATGTTCATTTATTCATAAAATCTTTAAAATTATTAGATGATGAGAGGTGCCCATTGCTCACTGAGTAGGATGCTGGCCCCCCACACCAAGAGTGGAGGGTTCAAACCCAGCCCCAGCCAGACTGCAACAGCAACAACAACAAAAAAAATTAGATGAGAAGGGAACATCCTCAGTACTACTAATGGGATTTACAGATGAGTGGACACATATAACGTGCAATATTCACACAACGGAATATTTTTCAACAATCAAAGGAATGAAGTGCACATTTATGTTACAACAGGAATGAAACTTAAAATCATTCAGATAAGGGAACAAGGCCACATACAAAAGGCCACAAAGAGCATGACTAATCTCAGAAGAAAACAACAAGACAAGGCCAATTGTCTGCTAGGAGTAGAGATCCAAGGGAATGGTGGTGGGGAAGTGAAAGTGACTGCTAGTAGGTATTGATATCCTTTGTTTGTGGGGAGAAGATCAAGTTCAAAAATTAGATTGTGATGATAGCTGTAAAATGTGTGACTATATTAAGAAACATAGTAGTGTATACTTTCAAAGGGTGAATTACTTATTTAAATGAAGCTACTTGAAGATGTTTTCCAAAAATTGAGGTGCTCAACAGGCTCACAGCATAATAAATACCCAGGTCATTAGAGTAGTTGAGAGTCAGCCAAACCTATCTCCCTGCCCACACACAGTTACTATGCATTTTTTTTTTTTTTTTTTTTTTTTTTTTTTGTAGAGACAGAGTCTCACTGTACCGCCCTTGGGTAGAGTGCCGTGGCGTCACATGGCTCACAGCAACCTCTAGCTCTTGGGCTTCAGCGATTCTCTTGCCTCAGCCTCCCGAGCAGCTGGGACTACAGGCGCCCGCCACAACGCCCGGCTATTTTTTGTTGCAGTTTGGCCGGGGCTGGGCTTGAACCCGCCACCCTCGGCATATGGGGCCGGCACCCTACTCACTGAGCCACAGGAGCCGCCCAGTTACTATGCATTGACATGGAAGGCACATTGTTCCATCCCAGTGAAGCTGTCATTTTTTTTTTTTTAATTAAATCGTAGCTGTATACATTTTCTTTTTCCTTGAGACAGAACCTGACAACTTCCCCCTGGGTAGAGTGTTTTGAAGTCATCATAGCTAACCACAATCTCAAACTCCTGAGTCAACAGATTCTATTGCCTCAGCCATCTGAGCATCTGGGAGTTCAGGTGCTCCACCACAGTCCCTAGTTAGTTTGTACCAGCCACTTCTGCCATCACTCCAGACCTTGAAGTAGGCATATTTCTCAAGCCATGGTTGGTGGACAGTGGTGGTACTTCATGCTTGTCTCCTTAACAAATTAGCAGGCCCCATCATTTGGATTGTCTGAGTTTCTGAATTGGAGACCAGCCTGAACACTAGTGAGATCCCCATCTCTGAAGAATAAAAAATGGCCGGATGGTATGCAGACACCTAGAGTCTCGGCTGAGGGAATAGGTTCACTTGATGACAAAACTTGAAGTTTACTGTGAGATATGATACCAGGACACTGTATAAGGGCAACAAAATGAGACACTTTCTCAATGAATAAATTGGGAATACCATCTGTAGGGAACTTACCACATATCTAGAGTTGAAATTCTTCCTGTAGGTAAGATGTCAATTAGATTTGTTTTCCTACAACCTCTATTAATCAACCCTTTTGATTTTATGTAATCCTAACTCTTTGACATCTTATATTTTTGTATTCACTGGAAACTGCATACACAAGGAATATTTGACTCAAATTAGGCTTTTCTTATGTACACTACAATTTCCAGAGGATACCCTCCTCCTTTTCTGTTGAGCTCTTTTATTCTCAGCCAATATTCCCTTGCCACAATCAGTCCACACCCAGGTACTAGACATCTCCGGAGGAAACCTACCCATCAGATCAACTGGCAATATCCCAACGAACCAATCCCAAACATGCTTGGCCTGAATCATTGTTCCTCCTGCCCTGGGGCCACAATAAAATCTCCTTCTTTATTTCTTCCACCTTCCATCTAACTACTGACATCTCCTCATAACTTGGATCTTTAAAACTGTGCCTAGCAAATTTATTTTCTCTTTCTTTCTTTCTTTCTTTCTTTCTTTCTTTCTTTCTTTCTTTCTTTCTTTCTTTCTTTCTTTCTTTCTTTCTTTCTTTCCTTCCTTCCTTCCTTCCTTCCTTCCTTCCTTCCTTCCTTCCTTCCTTCCTTCCTTCTTTCTTTCTTTCTTTCTTTCTTATTTTTCTTTCATTATTTTTTTAGGCAGTCTCTCCCTATGTTACCCAGGCTACAGTGTCATGCCACCAGCCTAGCACATAGCAAAATTCAACAATTGGGATTAAGGGATCCTCCTGCCTCAGCTTCTGGAGTAGCTGGAACTAAAGGCAAGGTGCACAACCCTTGACAACCTTTTCTATTTTAGTACAAACTGGGTGTGTGACTGGGGCTGAGGTTATCTTGCTGTTGCTCAGCCTTGTCTCCAACCCCTGAACTCAGGGGATCAGCCCATCATGGCCTTCCAGAGCAACCAAATATTATAGTCAAGTGTGTCAAATGTCACTGAGATCTACAAAAGAGGCTTTGAGGTGCTTTTAGGAGTGTCCAATCTTCAGGCTCTGGTGAAACATCAAGATTATGTAGGGCCTGTTTTGCTTATCCATGGTGGCAGATATCACCACAATTATGCCTGCATCTCTCTTTTGATTTTCAGGTTTCATTAGTTACTATGTACTGAATGTGTGGCCCAAAATAATTCTTCTACTTCCTAAGTGCTCATGAATCCAAAAGTTTGAACACACCTGACCCGGAGGTCAGGAATGTTGAAACTTCTCAAATGGGCCAGTATTTTCCAAGATCGGAAGAAATAACTGCAGATATGGAGTACACTACTGGACACATTGCCTATCCAGACTTCAAGAAAGGACCTTCATTAGGAAACCTACCATCTAAAAAAAGCCTATTCTAGAGAAATCAATACAATCTCAGGAAAAGTAGAACTGAGAATTGCATGAGGTAACTGTCAGGTCTATGAAATCACTGTCTAATCTTTGGATTTGGATTCTTGTTGTGTAACATCCCTGGGGTTTCATACTAGACTGAGAAACATAGTAAGACCCCATTTGTCCAAGAAATAAGTGCAAAACTTCCTCAGCAACGATGGCATGGGCCTGTATTCCCAGCTGCTGAGAAGCATAAACTCCATAGGATCACTTGAGGTTAGCAACTTGAATTTATTTGAGCTATGATGTTATAAATGTATTTTTCTGGGGCAAAGAGGGAAATTCAGTATCCAATCTGCAAGAGATATTCTGTATAGGTGCAGGAAAAGTCCAGTAGCATCCAAAATATTTCATGCACATATTCAAAAGTGGATTTATTACCCAGATTGCCAGTCCAGCTCAATATGGGAAAATCAACTATTGCAGCACACTACACTAGTAGAATCCTTAAGGAAAACCACACAGTCACCTCTAGAGACACATAAAAGGCTTTGACAGAGGCAACATATCTTGTTGATAAAATCTTCTAAAAATATTAGATGAAGAGAGTCATCTGTTGCTCAGTGAGTATGGCATCGGTCCCATATACAGGGGGTCACGGGTTCAAATCAATCCCAAGGCAAACTACAAAAACAACAAGAAAATAATATTAGATGAGAAGGGAACTACTTCAGGACTAGTAATGGGATTTACAGATGAGTGGTTACATATAACGTCCATTCACATGATGGAATATTTTTCAACGATCAAAAGGAATGAAGTGCACATTTATGTTACAATAGAAATTAACCTTAATATAATTATGATCAGGGAACAAGGCAATTTATGAAAAGACCACACAGAGCATGACTGAAGTCAGAAGAAAACATCAAGACAAGGCTAATTGCCTGCTAGGAGTAGGGGGCAGGCAGGGGGATGGTGGTAGGAAAGTGAACGTGACAACTAGTAGGTATTGATGTTATTTGGGTGGGGGGAGAAGACAAAGTTCTAAAATTAGATTGTGATGATAGCTGTACATTTGACTATACTAAGAAACAAAGAATTGTATACTTTCAAAGTGTGAACTTCTTATTTCAGTGAAGATGATTAAAGATATTTTTAAAAACTTTAGGTGCTTAAAAGGCTCAAAGTATAAGAAATACTAAGGTCATGAGAGTAACTGAGAGACAGTCAACCCTATCTCCCTGCTCACACACAGGTTACCATGAATTGACATGGAAGGCACATTGTTCCATCTTAGGAAATTTGTCATTTTCTTTTTCCTTGAGACAGAGTGTGAGAACATCCCCCTGTCTAGAGTGCCCTAACATCATCGTAGTTAACTGCAATCTCAAATTCCTGGGTCTACAGAGCTTATTGCCTCAGCCTCCTGAGCATCTGGAAGCCCAGGTGCTCCCCCACAGTGCTGGGTTACTTTGGACCACCTGCTTCTGCCTTCCAGAGTGTTAGCATTACAGGTGTGAGACACCATTCCAGACCTTGAATTTGAAATGTTATTTAAACTATGGTTGGTGACAGAGGTATTGCTTCATGTCTATCATCTTGGCACTTTGGCAGGCCCCATCAGTAGGTTTGTCTGAGTTTCTGAATTGTAGACCAGCCTGAACACTAGTGAAATCCCTCTCTCTGAGGAATAAAATATTTCCAGATGTTATGTAGGCCATCTAGAGTGCCAGCTGAGGGAAAAGTTTCACTTGATGACAACTCTTGAAGTTTGTTTTGAGATATGATACCATGGAACTCTGCCAAGGGAAATAAAATTAGATTATGTCTCAATATAGAAATGGAGAAAACCATTGATAGGGAACTTTCCCCTCATTTTCACTTTTTCCCATGGATCTGGAGTTGAAAAATTCCCCTAAATTAGATGTCAACTAGAGAAATTATTCTCTCATGGGGAAATTTTTTTCTACAACCTCTATTAATCAACCTTTTGGATTTTACGTAAATCTGACCCTTTAATATCCTAGATTCTTGTATTCACTGGAAACTGAACACACAATTAATTGAAATCAGGCTTTTCCTATGCACACAAAAAGATCCTGAGGATACCCTCCACCTCTTCTGTTGAACTCCTTCAATCTTTGCCAATATTCCCTTGCCCCAATCTTTGAGGTATGATGGTACCAATGTACTTTTTTTTGGGGGGGGGTTAGAGACTGGGTATCACTTTATTGCCCTATTCAAAGTGACATGGTGCCACACAGTTCACAGACACATCCAAATCCTGGGCTTTGGTGATTCTCTTGCTTCAGCCTCCCAAGTAGTGAAGAAAATAGTTGCCCACCACAACACCCAGCTATATATTTGTTGCAGTTTATTCAGGACCAGACTTGAACCCATCGGCCTTGATATATGGGGTCAGCATCCTACCCACTGAGTGACTGGTGATGCCAAACATTGTATATTTCTGAGGCAAAGGGGTAAATGCAGTGCCAAATCTATGACAGACATACTGTATAAATTCAGGAAAAATCTGGCAGCATACAAAATATTTCATACATGTTTCCCAAATGGTATTTATCACCAGGATTGCTAGTTTATCTCAATATGGGTAATCAACTATTTGACCTCACCTATGAAGCATATTGCAAAGGTACAAGTCTAATCTATCAAGTATTGAATATAAATGTCTTAACACTGATTAATAAATGAGATGAAAGCTATGTTAATTAGTAGGATGTAAGCATTCCAATTTTTAGAAATAATCAACACATTGAATCCCACCAAGGCATAAATGTATTCATGATCTATGTAAATATGTCTTAATAAAAAAAATATATAACATAAAAAAACAATACATTAATAGAATCAATAAGAAAAAACACATGGTGACCTTATCAGACAGAGAAAAGAGTTTTGACAGAGGCAACATATCTTGTTGAAAAAAATCTTTAAAAATCCTAGATTAGAAGGTAACATCTTCAGGATTACTAATGGGATTTACAGAAAATAGGATACATATAACATACTATATTCACACAATGAATATTTTTAAAAAAATCAAAAGAAATGAAATGCTCATTTATGTTACAATAGGAATGAACCTTAAAATCATTATGATAAGGAAAAAAGGGGGGAGGAGGCAAGTCAGCGACCTGAGCCAGCTTTCCACAGAGGGTCCCTTCTAGAGAGGAGTTAAAAAACAGAAATTAACAAGTAATATGGTGGTTTGGAACTGAGGTAAGAAAGAAAGTTGAAGAGTGTACATCTCCCCTGCTGAGGTGAACTGCAATCCCACTGAAACAAACAATAGGTATGCCAAGCATACAGGAGTCCCTTACCCCATGAGAATGGCTTGCTGTATACTTCCTATAAACAGTCAAATGGATTTCAGACCTCTTCCTAATTTATCCCATAAGAGAGAACCTCTAAATTCCAGAAATCCTTCCCCAGAGAGTATTCACTAGTGTGCCATGGTACTTTCATGCCAGGAATAAAACTGAACATAGGCTCTACCCAAAATTCTGAACTCCCAGCACTCCCTTCCACTTTCACTCCAAGGTATGGAAACTTGTCACCCATGGAGTCCAGGCTCTTGGGAATTTTCTGGAGAGGTGTGAATGGGGCTTGGGCTATTCTAGGTCTCTGCTGGTTCTATGGCACAGGTGTGGAGTGGGGACTGTGAAGCAAGGGAGCCATACAGAAGAATATCAAGCAGTCCCCTGTGGCACAGTACACCAGTGGCATTGTCAAGAACAATAGGGCTCACACCCCTGGGGATAATTTGGAGAGACACGTCGCCCCTTTCTTAGAAAACCAAGAAAGCTGGGACTCTACTCCTGTGGCAGCCACTGGCTGAACAGATCTGGGATGGGAATGCAGGCATCATGATTAAAAGGTATGCCTGAGGCAGTAACTCCTTGGGCAGGGTGCTGCAAGGACAGATAATAGAATCCAAGCACGCACAGAAGTGGCATACTTCCAGGGCAGGCTGGGTAAGAATTGCTGATTTTGTGAGCCCAAGTTGTAACCGACCACCAGAGGAGCATAGTAGGGACAAAAGAGGCATGGCAGCATCAACAGTCCAGGGAGCAGCAAAAACTGAGAGCCATTTGTGAGATCTAACCACACCTGCCCCAACACAGTGTGCAGCAGAGCCTGAGAAACCAGCCCCGTGAGAATTGGCGAAGTGGCAGCAGCAGAGGATGGGGCTGAGCCACAGTATCTGTGAACTCAAGCAGCGCCCAGGCAGTAGGGGAGTATAGCTGTAACAGAAATGCCAATTCTGAGAGAATATAAGTGGCAGAATCAATCTGTGGTTGGGCTGTAACTTAGTGAAACTCTCCAGCTATCAGAAAGCAACTGAGGTTGTCACACTTCACCTCACCCTGCTGGTTGGTGGCAGATTGTGACAGCCTGGCCAAGGACACATATATCTCTCTGTGACTCAGGCAGTTGCAAAACCCTGGAGCATCAGCTCATTGAAGAGAACTGGGTCACAAACCTGCAGGATTATAAGTGACTTGGTGTGACAGAGGTGCAACATGTCTCCAACCTTGTTAAATGGAACCAGCACCCTACCCAATTTTCCACAGTGAATGTCCTTGGAAAGCTGTTTCAAGGACCCATTTGACACCTACCACAAAACATCACTAAGAGAAGTTTACAAATTTACTATGCCTGGCTGCAGTCTCAATTTGGTCATAGTTTCACAGGTCTTAAGCATGTCTACTTTGCTTTAACGATCAAAGTAATTCTGGCCTTTTTGGATGATGAAAATCTGTGTTGGTTGGTTTATTTGTTTCTCTATGCATGTCTGTGTATATGGTTATTTTTGAGATATGGTTTCTGTATGTGACCCAGCCTAGACTTTTGTGGCCTCAGCCTAGATCACAGCAACCACAACCTAGAGGATTCATGCAATCATTATGCCTAAAATTCCCTCTAGGCTAGGACTACAGGTGCATATCACAATGCCTAGATGATTTTTCACTTTTTAGTAGAGACAGGGTCTGAGACTTGCTCATTCTATTCTCAGAACCCCCTCTTTCAAGAACTCCACTCATCCCGGAGTGCCAGAGGCTAGGATAACAGGTGTGAGCCACCAAGTTTGGTCATTTTCTCTTTCTTTGTTTACCTCCATCCATCCCTCCCTTCGCCCCTCTATCACTTTATCTTTCCTTCCTCCCATTCTCTCTCTCTCTCATTCGCTTGCTATCTCCATTCTGTTTTTCTTTCATTACTTTCTTTCCTCTATCTCTCTTCTCTACATCTTATGCAAAACTTCTCTAGTAACAAACAAACTATACAAGTGATTCCTGAATGTATAATCTTGAGCTCTATACCTGAAATGGGTGACTTGTGGAGTGTGTAAATTATATCTGATAAAGTTGTTATTTTTTAATATAGAGGTTGTTATCTATAAGAATAATCAAGGAAAACCTTCACCAAAGCCTAAGCATGGATGAGCACCATACCTCAAACCTATAACCTAGCAATTTCAGAGGCTGAGGCAGAAAGATCACTGGAAGCTAAGGGGTTTCAGACCAGACTAAGCAACATAGTAAGACCCCACTTGTCTAAGAAATAAGTGCAAAACTTCCCCCAGCAATGTTGGCATGGGTATGTACTCTCAGCTGCTGAGAATCATAAACTCAAGAGGATCACTTGATGTTAGCAGCTTGAATTTCCTTGAGCTGGGATGGTACCAATGTAGTTTTCTGAGACAAAGAAGGAAATGAAGTATCCAATCTATAAGAGAAATATTGTATAGGTGCAGGAAAAGTCCGGTCACACGCAAAATATTTTATACACGTATCCCAAATGGAATTTATTACCAGGATTGGCAGTCCAGCTCAATACGAAAAAAATCAACTAATAGAATACACTACAATAATAGAATAAATAAGGAAAACCACCCAGTCTCCTCAAGAGACACAGAAAAGGCTTTTGACAGAGGCAAAATATCTTGTTGATAAAATGTTTTAAAAAACATGAGATGAGGGAGCCTCCTGTAGCTTGGTGAGTAGGGCCCCATGTACGGACAGGGCTGAGTTCAAGTACTATGCCAGCCAAACTACAAGAACACCAACAAAACGTAGATGAGAAGGGAAGGTCTTCAGGACTAATAATGGGATTTACAGATTAATGGATCCATATAAAGTCCTATATTCACAGGATAGAACATTTTTCAAAAACAAAAGAAATTAATAGCACATTTATGTTACAATAGGAATGAACCTTAAAATCATTATGATAAGGCATTTCTCTGATGATTAAAGATAATGAGCATTTTTTCATATGTCTGAAGGCTGTGCACCTGTCTTCTTCAGAGGAATTTCTCTTCAAATCCCTTGCCCAGCCTGCAATGGGATCCCTTGTTCTTTTCTTGCTAATGTGTTTGAGTTCTCTGTGGATATCATCTAAATCCAGTGAGACTGGCCTATACCACAAAATCCCAAGACCAGAGATATTGGCGAGGATGTGGAGAAAAGGGAAGACTTTTGCACTGCTGGTGGGAATGCAAATTAATACATTCCTTTTGGAGAGATATATGGAGAACACTTAGAGATCGAAAAATAGATCTGTCATTCAATCCTGTAATCCCTATACTGGGCATCTACCCAGAAGACCAAAAATCACATCATAACAAAGATATTTGTACCAGAATGTTCATTGCAGCCCTATTCACAATTGCTAAGTCATGGAAAAAGCCCAAGTGCCCATCGATCCACAAATGGATTAATAAATTGTGGTATATGTACAGCATGGAATATTATTCAGCCTTAAAGAAAGATGGAGACTTTACCTCTTGCATGTTTACATGGGTGGAGCTGTAATATATTCTTCTTAGTAAAGTATCTCAAGAATGGAAGAAAAAGTACCCAATGTACTCAGCCCTACTATGAAACTAATTTAGGGCTTTCACATGAAAGCTGTGACCCAGTTACAACCTTAGAATAAGGGGAAGGGAGAAAGGGAGGGGAGGGAGGGGGAAGGTGGGTGGAAGAAGGGGGATTGGTGGGATTACACCTGCGGTGCATCTTTCAGGGGTACATGTGAAACTCAGTAGATGTGGAATGTTGATGTCTTAATACAATAACTGGGAGAATGCCAGGAAGGCTGTGTTGACCAGTGTGATGAAAATGTGTCAAACAGTATATGAAGCTAGTGTATAATGCCCCATGATCATATCAATGTACAGTTATGATTTAATAAAAAAAGTTAAAAACAATCATTATGATAAGGGAACAAGGACACTTGCAAAAGACCACACAGAGCATGACTGAACTCAGAAGAAAACACGAAGTCAGTGCCAGTTGTGTGCTAGGAGTAGGGACCAGGTGGAGAGTGTGATGGGGTAATGAAAGTGACTGCTAGTAGTTATTGACATTCTTTCTGTGGGGTTGGGGTGAAGATAAATTTCTTGCTTGCCCACAGTGGCCAGTTACTTTGGACCACCTGCTTATGCCTCTCAGAAAGTTAGCATTACAGGTGTGATCCACTTTTCCAGACCTTGAAGTTAGGATAATTTTTGAAATATGCTTGGTGGCCAGCAGTGTTGCTTCATGCCTCTGATCTTGATTCTTTGGGAGGCCCCATCAGTTGGATTGTCTGCATTTCAAATTGGAGATCAGCCTGAGAACTAGTGAGTCCCTATCTATGAAAAATAAAAAAAAAAAAAACACCAGATGTTATGCAGCATGATAATCCCAGATGAGGGAATAGGTTCGCTTGATGACAACTCTTGAAGTTCTCTTTGACATATGATACCAGGGCACTCTACCAAGGGCAACAGAATGAGACTCTTTCTCAATACATAAATGGAGAAAACAATTGGTAGGGAACTTACCCCTTGTTATTACTTTGACTTTGAATCTAGGGTTGAATTTTCCACTAGATTAGATGTCAACTACAGAAATTATACTCTCATAGGGAGATTGTTTTCCTCCAACATCTATTAATCAACCCTTTGGATTTTACATAACTCTAACCTTTGATATACTAGATTCTTATTGTCATTGGAAACTGCACACACAATGAATTCTTGACTCAAATCAGGCTTTTCCTATGCACAGTAAAACTCCAGAGGATATCCTCCCCCTCTTCTGTTGAACTCCTTCAATTTGGGCCAATATTCTCTTGCCCCAATTACTCCAAATCCAGGGACCAGACATCTCTGGAAAACACCTGCCCATCAGATCGACTCTCAATATCCTAATGAACCAATCCCAAACCAACTTGACCTGCATCATTGTTTCCCCTGCCACTGGGGAACACAGTAAATCTCCTCCTTTATGTAGGCCAATATTCCATCTACCTAATGACCTCTCCTTGTACCTCGGTCTTGGAAACTGTGCCTAGCCAATTTTGTTTTCTTTTTTCTTTCTTTTTTTTTTTGCATTTTTATTTAATTTTGTATTTTATTTTATTTATGTATTTATTTATTTATTTAATTTTTTATTAAATCATAGCTGTGTACAATGATATGATCATGGGGCATCATACACTAGGTTCATATATTGTTTAACACATTTTTATCACACTGGTCAACACAGACTTCTTGGCATTCTCCCAGTTATTGTGCCAAGATATCCACATTCCACATCTACTAAGTTTCACATATACCCTTGTAAGATGCACCGCAGGTGTATTCCCACCAATTCAAGTCCCTCCACCCACCTCCCCACTTCCTCCCCTCCCTTTCTCCCTTCCCCTTATTCTTAGGTTGTAACTGGGTCATAGCTTTCATGTGAAAGCCCTAAATTAGTTTCATAGTAGAGATTACTACATTGGGTACTTTTTCTTCCATTCTTGAGATACTTTACTAAGAAGAATATGTTCCAGCTCCATCCATGTAAACATGAAAGAGGTAAAGTCTCCTTCTTTCTTTAAGGGTGCATAATATTCCATACTGTACATATACCACAATTTATTAATCCATTCGTGGATCGATGGGCACTTAGGCTTTTTCCATGACTTAGCAATTGTGAATAGGGCTGCAATTAACATTCTGTACAAATATCTTTGTTATGATGTGATTTTTGGTCTTCTGGGTAGATGCCCAGTATAGGGATTACAGGATTGAATGGGCAGATCTATTTTTGATCTCTATGTGTTCTCCATATATCTCTCCAAAAGGAATGTAGTAATTTGCATTCCCACCAGCAGTACAAAAGTGTTCCCTTTTCTCCACATCCTCGCCAACATCTATGGTCTTGGGATTTTGTGATATAGGCCAGTCTTACCAGAGTTAGATGATATCTGAAAGTGGTTTTGATTTGCATCTCTCTGATGATTAAAGATGATGAGCATTTTTTCATATGTCTGAAGGCCGTGCACCTGTGTTCTTCAGAGAACTTTCTCTTCAAAGCCCTTGCCCAGCCTGAGATGGGATCCCTTGTTTTTTTCTTGCTAATGTGTTTGAGTTCGCTGTGGATTCTGGTTATTAAACCCTTGTCGGAGACAACCTGCAAATATTTTCTCCCCTTCTGAGGGCTGTTTGCTTGCTTTACTTAGTGCGTTCTTGGCTGTGCAGAAGCTTTTTAGTTTGATTTAGTCCCAGTAGTGTATTTTTTTGAAGCTGCTTCAATTGCCCGGGGGGGTCCTCCTCATAAAATGCTCGCCAAGACTGATTTCTTCAAGGGTTTTCCCTGCACTCTCCTCTAGTATTTTTATAGCTTCATGTCTTAAGTTTAAATCTTTGATCCAGTGAGAGTCTATCTTAGTTAATGGTGAAAGGTGTGGGTCTAGTTTCAGTCTTCTGCAGGTTGCCAGCCAGTTTACCCAGCATCATTTGTTAAATACGGATTCTTCTCCCCACTGAATGTTTTTAATTGGCTTGTCAAAGATTAAATAACGGTAAGTAGCTGGATTCATCTCTTGGTTCTCTATTCTGTTCCAGACATCTACTTCTCTGTTTTTGTGCCAATACCATGCTGTTTTGATCACTATTGATGTGTAGTATAGCCTAAGGTCTGGTAGCCTGATTCCTCCTGCTTTGTTTTTATTTCTGAGTATTGTCCTGGCCTATTCGAGTTTTTTTTTTTTTTTTTGATTCCATATAAATGTAATTCAGCACATAAACAAATTAAAAAACAAAGACCATATGATTCTCTCAATCAATGCAGAAAAAGCTTTTGATAATATCCAGCATCCCTTCATGATCAGAACACTTAAGAAAATCGGTATAGAAGGGACATTTCTTAAACTGATAGAGGCCATCTACAGCAAATCCACAGCCAATATCATATTGAATGGAGTTAAATTGGAATCATTTCCACTCAGATCAGGAACCAGACAAGGCTGCCCATTGTCTTCATTGCTTTTTAACATTGTAATGGAAGTTTTAGCCACCGCAATTAGGGAAGAAAAGGTTATCAAGGGTATGCATATAGGGTCAGAAGAGATCAAACTTTCGCTCTTCGCAGATGATATGATTGTATTTCTGGAAAACACTAGGGACTCTACTTCTAAACTCTTAGAAGTGATCAAGGAGGGCGGCACCTGTGGCTCAGTGAGTGGGGCCCCAGCCCCCTATGCCGAGGGTGGCAGATTCAAGCCCAGCCCCAGCCAAACTGCAACAAAAAAATAGCTGGGCATTGTGGCGGGCGCCTGTAGTCCCAGCTGCTCGGGAGGCTGAGGCAAGAGAATCACATAAGCCCAAGACCTGGAGGTTGCCGTGAGCCATGTGGCGCCACGGCACTCTACCGAGGGCAGTGAAGTGAGACTCTGTC
Organism: Nycticebus coucang; assembly: GCF_027406575.1. Classification (NCBI taxonomy): domain Eukaryota; kingdom Metazoa; phylum Chordata; class Mammalia; order Primates; family Lorisidae; genus Nycticebus; species Nycticebus coucang. The sequence goes on from NC_069804.1 coordinate 121,964,527, forward strand.
TCTACAAAAAATAAATAAATAAATAAAAAAGAAGTGATCAAGGAATACAGCAGCGTTTCAGGTTACAATATCAACATTCATAAATCGGAAAACTTTATATACACCAACAATAGTCATGATGAAAAAAACAGTTAAGGACTCTATTCCATTTACAGTAGTGCCAAAGAAGATGAAATATTTGGGAATTTATCTAACAAAGGACGTGAAAGATCTCTATAAAGAGGACTATGAAACTCTAAGAAAAGAAACAGCTGAAAATATTAACAAATGGAAAAACATACCATACTCATGGCTGGGAAGAATCAACATTGTTAAAATGTCCATACTACCCAAAGCAATATATTATTTCAATGCAATCCCTATTAAAGTTCCACTGTCATACTTTATAGAACCGGAAAAAACAATTTTCTTTTCTTTCTTTCTTTCTTTCTTTCTTTCTTTCTTTCTTTCTTTCTTTCTTTCTTTCTTTCTTTCTTTCTTTCTTTCTTTCTTTCTTTCTTTCTTTCTTTCTTTCTTTCTTCTCTCTCTCTCTCTCTTTCTTTCTTTTTTTTTCCTTCATTATTTTTTATGAGACAGACTCTCACTATATTTCCCAGGCTAGAGTGTCATAGCATTAGCCCAGCACACAGCAACATCCAATTCCTAGGATGAAGGGATCCTCCTGCCTCATCCTCTGGGGTAGCTGAAGGTAAAGGCAAGGGCCATAAACTTGGCAACCTTCTTTTTTTGTGCAAACTGGGTGCATGATTGGTACTGAGGGTATCGTGCTGTTGCTCAGCATTGTCTTCAACACCTGAGCTCAGGGAATCATCCCATGTTGTCCTACAAGAACAACCAGATTTTGTTGTTATGTTTGACAAAATTCATTGAGCTCTACTTAAGGGGCTTTGAGGGACTTTGAGGAGTGTCCAATCCTCAGTGCCTGGTTACATGTGGGGATTATATCAGGAGTGTTTTGCATATCCATTGTGTTAGATATCACCAGTTATGTTGCATCCCTTTTTTGCTCATCAGTTTTCATTATTCATTATGTATTAAACGTACGGCTGAAAATAACTCTTCAACTTCCTATGTGGCTAAAAAACACAAAGTTTGACGCACCTGGCCCACAGTTTAGGAATGTTGGAACTTTTCAAAAAGGCTGGTATTTCCCATGATCAGAAGAAGTAACTGAATGTATTAAATTACTGGGCATATTGCCTAACCAGATTTCAAGAGAGGACCTTCAGTAGAACACCTACCGTCTGAAACAAGCCTATTATAGACAAAGAAATAAAATCTCAGGAAAAGTAGAACTGAGAATTGTGTGACCTACCTGTCATGTCTCTGAATTCACTGTCTGATCTTTGGTCTTGGGTTCTTGGTGTGTAAAATCCCAGGGCAGCACTAGGTACAAACCATACTCTTCCACTTGCTTACAAATCCATGACTTGAAAAGGAAAGGAAGGGTTGTTGAATCCCTTTGCTGGATATACAAACAATCTTTTGGAAGCAGGAATTTAGTGTGGAGAACAGAACCCCACTCTTCTGTAACAGTTTGAACCCAACAACAAACCCAGATAGCCACTCCATGTGCTTAGCAGTAATAACATTAAGCATAAACATGATAACCCAGGGCAGCACCATTGTGATGTTATCAAAGTTGACCATGTAGTGACATCAGCCTATAATGTCCTGGAATCCAGGCTTCTGGTCAAAGGTACTGACTGGCATTTTTTCTTACTTCAGCTGGTATCCCTCAAGGGTTTGAACCAGGACACTTATTAGCCCTCCATCCACAGACAGGGAAGTGTTCTCCCATTTGTGTCTTATTGATTCTATTGACAGTTGTGATTCTCAGCACTAGACTGACACAATGGTTGAGATTTTGTGTAGCACTATGGCTCAGGTTGTATCACAGCTGATATAATTTCATTGAGGCACTTAAGTAGGATGCTATTTTCTTTTTGCTTTTTTTTTCTTGCCTGGAGGCAGAGTTTCACTTTGTCATCCAGGGTAGTGTTCTGTGCATCACAGATCACAGCAAGCTCCTACTCCTGAGCTTAGGTGAGTCGTCTTCTTCTTCTCCTTCTCCTTCTTCTTCTTTTCATCTTCTTCTTTTTTTTTTTTTTTTTTTTTTTTGTAGAGACAGAGTCTCATCGTGCCATCCTCCATAGAGTGCCGTGGCGTCACACGGCTCACAGCAACCTCCAGCTCTTGGGCTTACGTGATTCTCTTGCCTCAGCCTCCCGAGCAGCTGGGACTACAGGCGCCCGCCACAACGCCCGGCTATTTTTTGTTGCAGTTTGGCCGGGGCTGGGTTTGAACCCGCCACCCTCGGCATATGGGGCCGGCGCCCTACTCACTGAGCCACAGGCGCCACCCCTTCTTTTTTTTTTATATAGAGACAGAGTCTCACTTTATCGCCCCTGGTAGAGTGCCATGGCATCACACAGCTCAAAGCAACCTCCAACTCCTGGGCTTCTGCCATTCTCTTGCCTCAGCCTCCTCAGTAGCTGGGGCTACTGGCTCCCGCCACAACATCCGACTAATTTTGTTTTTGTTATTTCAGTTTGGCCAGGGAGGGATATGAACCCGCTACCCTCGGTACATGGGGCCAGTGTCCTACACACTGAGTCACAGGCGCCTCACTTTTAGGTGATTCTTTTGCCTCAGTTTCCTGAGTAGCTGGGACTACAGGAACCCACCACAACACACGGCTAATTTCTTTTGCAGTTTGCTGGGTTGGGTTCAAACTCACAACCCTTGTTATATGGGGCCAGCACCCTAGCCACATTGCCACAGGCAATGCCCATGGAATGTTATTTCGAGTACCTATTTGACAACATAGTTTTGAGAGAAGCTTACAAATTTACCATGTCTGGCTACAGCCTGAATTTGGTCATAGTTTTGCAGGTCTTAAGCATGTCTACTTTGCTTGGACCATCAAAGTAATTCTGGTTGTTTTAGATGATGAACATCTTTGTTCATTGATTCGTTGGTTTCTCTGTGCATGTGCATGTGTATTGGTATTTTTGAGATGTGGTTTCTATATGTGGCCCATTCTAGTTTTTCCTGGCCTCAGCCTAGATTGTAGCAACCTCAAACTCCAGGATTCACACAATCCTTCTGCCTGAGACTCTCATGTGTCTAGGACTTCAGGGGCCTGTCACAATGCCTAGATGATTTTTCACTTTTTAGTAGAGACAGGGCCTTACTCTGGCTCAATCCATTCTCAGCACCCCCTCATTCAAGAACTCCACTCATCTCAGCATGCCAGAGGGCTCTGATTATAGGTGTGAGAGATCAAGTTTTGTCATTTTATGTCTCCTTGTTTCTCTCCATCCCTCCCTCCCTTAGCACCTCCCACACATTAAAATTCCTTCCTCCCATTCTTTCTCTCTCATTCACTTGCTGTCTCCGTTGCGTTCTTTTCTTCATTCCTTTCTGTCCTCTATCTCTCTCTACATTTTAAGCAAAACTTCTCTAGTAACAAACAGACAAACTATGCAAGTGAGCCCTGAATTTGTAGTCTTGAGCTCTATGCTTGAAATGAGTGAATTGTGAAGTATGTAAATTGTATCTGAATAGAGTTGTTATTTTTTAACCTATGGCATGTTAATTATGAGGATAATTGAGAAAAACCTTCACTATAACATAACCAGGGATGCGCATCATAGCTTACACCTATACTTCCAGCAATTTCAGAGGCCGAGGCAGAAAGATCACTGGAAGCTAAGTGGTTTCAGGCCAGACTGAGCAAGATAGTAAGCCCGCACTTGTCAAAAAAAAAATTAAGTGCAAAACTTTCTTCAGCAGTGGTGGCATGGGCTTGAAATCTCAGCTGCTGAGAAGGATAAACCCAGGGGGATCACTTGAGCTTAGCAGCTTCCATTTCCTTGAGCTGTGATGGTACCAGTGTATTCTTCTGGGGCAAAGGGGGAAACACAGTATCCAATCTATAAGAGAGACACTCTATAGGTGCAGGAAATGTTCAGTGGAATACAAAATATTATATAAACATATCCCAAATGGGACTTCTTACCAGGATTGATGGTCTAGCTCAATATGGGAATATCAACTAATAGAACACACTGCATTAACAGAATAAATAAGGAAAACCACGTGGTCATCTCAAGAGACACAGAAAAGGCTTTTGACAAAGGCAACATATCTTTTTCCTTTTTTTTATTTTATTAAGACCTTTGTACATAGATCATAAATACATATAAACACATTTATTCTATTAAGGGATTAGATGTGCTGATTATTTGTACAAATTGGAGGGCTTAAATCCTACTCGTTAACATAGCTTTCACCTCATTTACCCAATTACAGTATTGAGACATTTGTGTTCTATACCTAATAGATCCAACTTGTACTTGCATTGTGCTCCATAGGTGTGGTCCCCCTACTAACCCTACCTCTATCAACTCACCCCCTTCCCAACCCCTCTCATTCCCCTTCCCTCCTTCATCCTAGGCTATAGTTGTGTTTCATTTTTTCATATGCAAGTGTGAATGATTATAAATTGGTTTCACAGTAGTGCTGTGAACAGTAGTGCTGAGTACATTGGATATATTTTTTCCATTCCTGAGATACTTTACTAAGAAGAATATTTTCCAGCTCCATCCATGTAAACACAAAAGAGGTAAAGTATTCATTTTGTCTTAATGCTGCATAGTATTCCATGGTATACATATACCACAACTTATTACTCCATTCATGGGTTGATGGGCACTTGGGCTTCTTCCATGACTTGGCAATTAGGAATTGAGCTGCATCGAACAATATGGTGAAAATATCTTTATTGTCAAATGATTTTTGGTTCTTTGGATATACACCTAGAAGAGGAATTGCAGGATCCAATGGCAGGTCTACATTTAGATCTCTGAGTGTTCTCCAAACTTCCTTCCAAAAGGAACATACTAGATTGCATTCCCACCAGCAGTGCAGAAGTGTTCCCTTTTCTCCACATCGACACCAACATCTGTAGTTTTGTGATTTCGTGATGTGGGCTTCTCTTACTGGAGTTAGATGGTATCTCAGAGTAGTTTTGGTTTGCATTTCGCTTATCATTAAAGATGATGAGCATTTTTTTCATGTGTCTATAGAACATGTGCCTGTCTTCTTCAGAGAAGCTTCTGTTCATATGTCTACCCACAATGAAATGGGATCACTTGTTTTTTTCTTATCTTGATAAAATCTTTTTAAAATATGAGATGAGGGGAAGCATCTGTTGCTCAGTAAGTAGGGCACTGGCCCCATATACTGAGGTTGGTGAGTTCAAACCCGCCCCAGCCAGACTGCAAAATCAACAAAAAATCTTAGATGAGAATGGAACATCTTCAGGACTACTAATGAGATTTACAGATGAGTGGAGATATATATATATATATATATATATATATATATATATATATATAGTGCTATATTCACATGATGGTATATTTTTCAACAAACAAAAGGAATGAATTTCACATTTATGTTACAATACGAATGAACATTAAAATCATTTTGATAGGGAACAAGGCTACGTACAAAGGTCCACACAGAGCATGACTGAACTCAGAAGAAGACATCAAGAAAAGGTCAATTTTCTGCTAGGAGTAGGTGCCAGGTGGGGGAGAGTGGTGGGGAAGTGAAAGTGACTGCTAGTGGGTATTGACATTCTTTGTGTGGGGGAAAAGACAAATTTCTAATATTAGATTATGATGATAACTGTACAATTGTGTGATTATACTAAAAAACACAGAATTTTATACTTTCAAATGGTGAAATACTTATTTCAATGAAGCTGATTGAAGATGTTTTCCAAAACTCAAGGTGCTCAAAAGGCTCACGGCATAGGAAGTACCTAGGTCGTGAGAACACTTGAGCGACAGTTAAACCTATCTCCCTGCTCACACACAGGTTGCCACATATTAAAATGGAAGGGACATTGTTCCATCCTAATAAAGTTGTCATTTTCTTTTTTCCACGAGACAGAATCTGACAACTTCCCCCGGGTAGAGTTCTCTGAAGTCATTATATCATTCTGCATTCTCAAACTCCTGGGTCAACAGATCCTATTGTCTCAGCTTCCTGAGCATCCTGGAGCCATGTGCTCCCTCACAGTGCCCAGTTACTTTGGACATCCTGCTTCTGGCTCCAGAGTGTTACTATTGCACGTGTGAGTCACCATTCAAGACCTTGACTTTGGGATATTTTTCAAACTATAATTGCTGGCTAGCAGTGGTGCTTCATTCCTTCCCACTTGGCACTTTGTAAGGCCCTGTCAGTTGGATTGTCTGAGTTTCTGAATTGGAGACCAGCCTGAGCACTAGTGAGATCCTCATCTCTGAAGAATAAAAAATCACCAGATTTTATGCAGGGGCTTAGAGTCCCAGCTGAGTGAATAGGTTCGCTTGATGACAGCACTTGAAGTTTGCTGTGAGATATGATACCAGGGCACTCTACCAGTGGCAACCAAATGAGACCCTCCTCAATATTTAAATGGAGAAAACCATTGATAGGGAACTTATCCCTCATTTTTACTTTTGACCACTGATCTAGAGTTGAAAATATTCCCCTATATCATATGTCAACTAGAGAAATTATTCTGTCATAGGGAAATTGTTTTCCTACAACCTCTATTAATCAATCCTATGGATTTTATGTAACTTCACATATCTCTGACCATTTGATATCATAGATTCTTGTAGTTACTGGAAACTGTACACAAAATGAATTCTTGACTGAAATCAGGCTTTTCTTATGCACACTAAAAGATCCAGAGGATAACCATCATCTCTTCCATTGAACTCCTTCAATCTCAGCCAATAATCCCTTGGCCCAATCAGTCCGAACCCAGGGACCAAACATCTCTGGAGAACACCTACCCATCAGATCAACTCTCAATATCCTAATGAACCAATCCCAAACCTTCTTATACTGACTCATTGATCCTCCCCCTGGGGGCCAAAATAAATCTATTCCTTTATGTAGTCCCATATTCCATCTACCTTGTGACCTCTCCTCCTACCTTGGCTCTTGGAAACTCTGCCTAGCAAATGTTCTTTCTTTCTTTCCTTCCTTCCTTCCTTCTTTCCTTCTTTTGTTTGTTCTTTCTTTCTTTCATTATATTTCATAAGACATACTCTCATTATGTTGCCCAGGCTAGACTGTCATCACATCAGCCTAGCACACAGCAACATCCAACTCTTCAGGGTGAAGGGATCCTTCTGCCTCAGCCTCTGGTGTAGCTGTAACTAAAGGCAAGGGTCACAACCCTTCACCACCTTTTCTATTTTAGTACAAAATGGGTGTGTGATCGGGGATGAGGGTATCTTGCTGTTGCTCAGCCTTTACTCAAACCCCTGAACTCAGGGTATCTTCCCACCTTGGCCTCCAAGAGCACCCAAATAGTCATGTGTGGCAAAATTCATTGAGCTCTACTTAAGAAATGACCTTTTCAGGGGCTTTGAGAATGTCCAATCCTCAGGCCCTGGTGGCACACAGGGATTATGTCAGTACTGTTGTGCATATCCGTCATGGCAGATATCACGACAATTATGCCCACATTTCCTTTTTGCTTATCAGGTTTCATTAGCGATTGTGTATTGAACATGAAGCCCAAAATAACTCTTCTACTTCCTATGTGGCCAAGAAGCCAAATGTTTTGACACACCTATCCCAGAGTTCATGAATGTTGGAACTTTCCACATAGGCTAATATTTCCCATGTTTAGAAGAAATAACTGCAGTTATAAAGTACACTACTGGACACATTGTCTAACCAGATTTGGAGAGAGGAATTTCAATAGGACACCTACCATCTGAAACAAGCCTATTCTAGAGAAAGAAATTGAATCTCTGGAGAAAGAGAACTGAGGATTGTGTGATATCCGTGTCAGATCCATGAAGTTACTGTCTGATCTTTGGGCTTGGGTTCCTTGTCTGTAATATCCCAGGGCAGCACTAGGTATAAATCATACTCTTCTACTTGCTTACAAATTCACAACGTTGATACCGGAATTTCGCTCTTCAGTAGGTTCTTGGTCTTGGGGATTCGAACAATGATCCCATAGACCACAGATCAGTGGTAAGATAGTACTTTTTTAAAGTTGGAACAAAATACAGAAGAAGTAAAAAGCACCAGAGCTAATAGAAGGGGGAAATAACTGAAGAACTCCCTCGGGAATCTCCACATGGGCTCTTTTACCTAGGGGTCTTAAGTCTAGAGGATTACACATGGCTGGCAGTTATTCCTTTACAGTCTTTGTCCCTGAGAACAGATTAGGGTGTGTGCTCGTATCCAAGGTTGAACCACCCAAAAAACTATCACAGGCTGCTTTGTTCATGATCTGATCAGAGCACAGAGTGTGTGTTTCAAAAAAGGCAGTCTGCTTATAGCTGGAAAAGGTGGTTTGACCTCTGAGTTCACCTGGACCTAGAGAATGGGAGAGCTCCATGTCTAGCCCTGATTGGTAGAATTCTGTATCAATCCTACCTCTCCAAATAGAACCTCTAACTGCTATTAGGGAAAAGGAGCGATGATTTCTCCAAACTGCTTCCTGGTGAAGATGGACGGTGATATGGGGAAGAAGTTAGAGGTTCCTCACAGGAGGTTGATCCAGGGTTCAGAGTAAATGGAAATTTAGTTTGAATCTTCTAGCTTGGTATAGAATGTTAGGGTATTCTCTTCATGAAATTACCCAGGCCCAAAAAATTGGAGTCTCTTGTCCAGGCTGGAATGAGGGAAGCCTATATCAATAGAAGGGGACAGTTTGAGTCTCTTCAGTTCAGTGGTGATCCAGGGGTCCACAATAGTGTCAGGTCTGGGCTGAAACCCATTTCACTGTTTGTGGTTTGATGATATCTCCAAAAAAACATAAATTTGATTAATACATTAAAAGGTAAGGTTAGAACAGTGAGAGGAGGAGGTTGATTTTGAGAGAAAATTGTATTAACACTTTTCTTGCTGTCTTCTAAATACTAATTTCAAATCTTCTTTAGGCTCAGAAGTGTAGGTGGACTGTAGTTGATTCTCTTCTTGATCTGCTTCCTTAGAAGGTGGTAGGTTCCAGGATTTTACTTGTGAATGATATCTCCAGGAATCAATTCCCATAACATTAACAGCTGCAGAAGATAAGATAACAGAAAAGAGACCTTCCCAACTTGGGGTTAGGGAAGATGAATTAGAGCGAAGAGTTGTGCGAGCCCCAGACTTACGCACATGTTAGACTTCTAATGTGTGTATTCCTGCTCTACCTACCTGGCACAACAGGCAGGACAGGCTGGTGGTGTACCCCCCACGGGCTGGACAGGCCTTGAGATCCCCCCTCAGCTGGTGAGAGAACCAGTCTTCACCTTCATTGTGCCATGGTGGCTTTCCAGAGTCTGTAAAACCCTATAATTCCTAAGCCTTGAAGCTGAGAGTTTGAAGTTTAGGGTGAAACAATATTGGTCTTATTCTTTCTTTGCCCAAAGCTTCTTCATCTGTGACAACTGGAGACTTGAATAGTGAACTTCAGGTACACATAATTGCACTTTAGCCTTGGAAACTTTGTACCCATATTCACCTAGAAATTTTAATAGAGCTTGGGTAGCTTTGTAACCTTCCTCTGCATCTGGCGCTCCCAAAAGAATGTCTACGTACTGAATAACAGTCGTTGTAGGATATGAAAAATGACTCAAGTCTTTGGATAGGGCTTGCCCAACCAAGTGTGGGCTGTCCCTAGGTCCCTGGGATTTTGGTCTTCCTACCTGTCCCTTGGTAGCCCACACTTCTGGGTTAATTTATGTGTCTAATAAGGGATGGCATAGTATAGGTTCTTGTCCTATATTCAGATAAATGGTTCTTCATGCTTTAGTTAGTATGTCTCTTCTCAAAAGGGGAGCAGCACTTTCAGGCATGATTAGGAAGGCATGGGAGAACAGCCAGTCACCTCAATTGCAGCTTAAAGGATGGGAGAAAAAATTGGTAATTGGCTTTCCAGACACCCCCTGTATAGTTACAGATTGGTGGGATAAAAGACCAGGGTTAGAGATGAGTACAGAAAAGGTTGCTCCTAGTCTCCATAAGAAATTCTGTCTCCTGGCCCTCCACTATGAGGCAAACCCATGGCTCTTGAGGGGTGATCACAAAAGCTAGAGCCATGAGAATCTTCCTGGGGCATGCTCACTCCAGTTTGGGTGCTGATGTGATCACTGTTACAGGAAGTCTTCACCTCTGGGGATAGGCTACCCTCCAGTGATCACCCTTAAATTCTGGAGAGAGGCCCGGTGGCTTGCCAAACAAGTGGTTCTGCCAGAAGCTGTCTTTCCCGAAGTGGCTAGTATGACCACATTGGAAGCACTTGCTCTTAGCTCCTCTGGCTTCCCTTTGCCCATGACTGGTGCCTGTTTGTTGGAGTTCCATTACTACAGCTGTCATTCTTTTTTCATCCCTTCTCTCTTTTTCCTTCTCTTCTTCCTGATCTCTATCATAACAGACTACAGTGGCCATTTGAAGAAGATTCTCCAGGTTATAATCTGAGCCTAGAGCCAAAATCTGAAGTTTTCTTCAAATGTCTGGGGCTGCCTGCAAGATAAATTTATCTTTTAAAATAATTTGGCTCTGTAAGGAATCAGGTGTCAACTGAATGTGCTTTCTCATCACCTCTCTAAGCCGCTCAAGAAAGGCTGAGGGACTCTCATTTTGTTCCTGGTAAATGGTAGACAACTTAGAATATTTCATAAGTTTTTCTTGGATCGATGTAAACTTTCCAGGGTATATGTTAGAAAATGTTTACACCAGTCACCTTGTTTCTCAGGGTCCCACTCAGGAACCTCAAAGAGAACTGCTTGTCTTCCCATGGGGTATCTTTCCCTTTCCTCATGAGACATACTACCATCAGTATTGGACATGAACCACAAATCACCCCACTTTCTAGCTTCCTCCAAGACTTCATTTTTTTCATTAAAAGTTAAAGTTTGATTTAGTAGTAGCATTACATCTCTCCAAGAGAGGTCAAAGATTTGTCCTAACCCCCGAAGAACATGTATGTACTTATTGGAGTCGTCAGCAAATTTTCCCAAATCAACCTTCATTTGCTTCAAATCTCCCAGAGAACATGGAGTGTATACTCACACACTTCCCCTTTCACCACCCACAGTCTCCACTAAGGGTCATAAAGAAGAATATGTTTGCCTTCTGGGAGTCCCAGTAGGAGCAGAAAAACTCTTGGCACAGCCTCCCTCCTGGGGTTTTCTAAACACATGGAGGAAGATGTGGGAGAAGTAAATACTGGGTTTGAATTAGGTGGTGACACTGTCTCTTTCAGGAATCTCTGACCATTTGGGGAAGTCACTATAGCCAGGAAAGCTGAATCTATCTGACAGTTCTTCCACAGTTGGGGTTTGTCTCTGAGGAAAAAGAAAGCTTGCACGTATGGCACTTCAGGCCACTTTTCTTCTTGTTCACAAAAAAATGTCCAACTGAAACATAGTGTCATAATTTAGAGTATCCTCTGGGGGCCATTGTTCACCAGTGGAGAGTTGACACTGAGGGTAGGCCTGGGTGCAGAAGTAAAATATACATTCTATTTTCAGTGTCTGGGGATCAAACATGTCCCAGTGCTTCAGAATGTGGCCCAGCAGAGTGGGCAACACAGAACAAAATATCAGATATCTGGGAGCCTGGTCCCACCTGATGAAAATTCTCTCAACAAGGGAACTTGTTACCTGGGTGTTCTCAGAGAGAGAAATTTACCCAATAACTCATCTGTGGGAAAAAACAAACATCCTGCATTTTTTTTTTTTTTTTTGAGCCAGAGCCTCAAGCTGTCCCCCTGGGTAGAGTGTCATGGCATCACAGTTCACAGCACCCTCCAACTCCTGGGCTCAAGCGAGTCTTCTGCCTCCACCTCCCAAGTAGTTGGGACTACAGGCGCCTGCCACGATGTCTGACTATTTTTTGGTTGAAGCTGTCATTTTTGTTTGGTGGGCCTGGACTGGATTCGAACCTGCCAGCTCAGGTGTATGTAGCTAGAGCCTTAAACACTTAAGCCACAGGCACAGAGCCAAACATCCTGCACTTTATCAATCCCAATCTGTATTCCTGGGTTGTCAAAGTGTCCTCTGACCAACCCAGGAAACCTTCTGGCCAAACAAAAGCAAGTGTTCTTCTACTGCTTGGGGAAGAATCCCTGAGGTGAGTGACCTCCCCAGCCCCTGCACTTTTCTGAAATTAGCCACTCTTACTAGTGTAGTGCTTAGTACCAGTGGTTCTCCTGGGCTTATTCCTTGCCAGCAGCACAGCCACAGAAATCAGGTATCAAGGAGCCTGGTCCCACCTGATGCAAGTCTTGCCCCTTTCTGTGCCTGCTCCAGAGTATCGATCAAAGTGGGGATGAGCTCTGCCCTGGAGAAAATGGCTGTTCAGTGTTTGCACATTCATTATTTCTATAGGCTTCTTCTAAATTCCAAGTAACAAAGGAAAATAGTCTTTTTATCATTATCAGGTCTTAAATGTTGTGCTTTCCAACCACTCTTTCTTTCCCAAAATTTGGGAAGGGCAACAATAATTTAACTCAGGTTTGAGAGACACTTCAAAATTTGCATTATAACCAGCTACAACTACCAAAGTCTTAGAAAAACCCAGAAAGATTTGAAATCTTACATTTATGCCAATAGACCAGGAAAAAAATCATATAACTGAGGTCATTTTTTATGCCTTTCTTCATTTTCAACAGACTGGACCATATGCAAGGGTTTAGGGCCAGTCTTGCCTCAGGAGTTTCCCCCAGGTTTCCATTTGTAGGATCCTGGTCACCAAGAGAAGCCATATAGAGGAGTTATTTTACTCTTTGTTTGGAGCCAGCTTCTTGTCTTCTGTTAACATAATTCAGCTTTTGCTCAAATATACAAAGAGCCAATTGAATTTAATGCTGCAATGAAAGGCAGTAAAAATTACCTTATGACACCTACAACATCCGAAGAACACTTATAACATTTGAAAAATACCAGAATGAGCCCATAAAAACTTAACTCGTATATAAAGCAATTCTTTACCAACGTTCAAACCAAGCATGTAAACTACAAGGAGAGAGAGAGAGAAGCAGAAGAAATCTATAAAGATAAATAGGAAAAGTTTGGGACCAAGAAAGAGGATAGAAGATAGAGCTGGGAGAGCATGATTTTCCAAAGGCCCTCCTGTGCCATGAGTAGGAACCAATTGCTAAGTACCTCAGAACCTCTGGGAGCTACTTTTATTTGTTCAGCTCTCAAGCCTTCTAACATTCCCTTCCACTCCTTTTTTTTGGAGCCAAGGGGAATCAGAAAGTTCGTTCCCCAACAGACTTTCATCCATGATCTGGAGGTCAGCAGACACACTATGAACTTTTAGGGGCAAATGGGCATCCAAATTATTAGTCACCATTATCATGATTATGGAGAAAAACAGGATAGAGGGAAGTGGTTCCATTGCTTACCACAGATCTTCAATTCCGGATGAGCCCACAAATATGATACTGGAATTTCACTCTTCAGTAGGTACTTGGTCTTGGGGATTTGAAGAATGAACACATGGACCAAAGATCAGTGGTAAGATATGACTTTTATTAGAAGTTACATATCAATAGAAAAGTAAATAGATAACCCACTATGGTAAAGAAGAAGAAGAAGAAGAAGAAGAAGAAGAAGAAGAAGAAGAAGAAGAAGAAGAAGAAGAAGAAGAAGAAGAAGAAGAAGAAGAAGAAGAAGAAGTAGTAGTTACAAAGGAATACAGAAAAGGTAAAAAGCACCAGAGCTTCTGGAAGGGGGAAAGAACTGACGAACTCCCTTGGTAGTTTCCACCACCTGGGCTCTTTCATCTAGGGGTCTTAAGACTAGAAGATTACAAATGGCTGGCAGTTGGTCCTTTCCAGTCTTCTTTTCTGAGAAGGGATTAGGGTGTGTGGTCATATCCAAGGTTGAAAAAAAAAGGCATTCTGCTTGTGGCTGGAAATTGGGGTCTGACCTCTGAGCTCACCTGAGCCTAGAGAATGGTGGTGCTTCCTGTCTAGCCATGAGTGGTGGAGAATCCTGTATCAACATGAAAAGGAAAGGAAGGATTGTTGAATTTCTTGGCCAGGTACACAAACAAATTTTTTGAAGCAAAAATTGAGTGTAGAGAACAGAACCACACTCTTTTTTAACAGTTTGAACCCAACAACAAACCCAGATAGCCACTACACATGCTTAGCAGGAATAAGGTTAAGCATAAACATGGTAACCAAGGGAAACACCCACTGTGATGTCATGTATGGTGACCATGTAGTGACTTCATCCTGTAATGTCCTGGGAGACAGGCCTCGGGTCAAAGATACTAAGTGCCCTTTTCTACTCAATTCAGCTGGTATCCCTAAAGGGTTGTAACCAGGACACTTCTTAGATCTCCATCCACGGACAGAGAAGTGATCCCCCATTTCCACCTTATTGATTCTATTGACGGTTGAGATTCCTGGCACTGGGTTGACACAAAATTTGAGATTTCAGACAGCAGTGTGACTCAGGCTACATCACAGCTGACATAACTTCATGGATTCATGTAAGTAGGACTATATTTGTTTTCTGTTTTTGATTTTTTTCTTGGAGACAGAACTTTGTTTTGTCACCCTTGGTAGAGTGCTGTGGCATTGCAGCTTACAATAAGCTCCAAATACTGAGCTTAGGTGATTCTTTGCTTCAACCTCCTGAGTAGATGGGACTAAAGGAGCCCACCACAACATGCGGCTACTGTTTTTTTGTAGTTTGGCTGGGGTGTGGTTTTGAACACACCACCCTCATTATATGGGGCTGGCTCCCTACCCAATTTGCTACAGGCAATGCTCTTGGAATGCCATTTCAAGGACCTCTTTGACAAGTATCCCAAAACATCCATTTGAGAGAAGTTGACAAATTTACTATGCCTGGTTACACTGTCAATTTGGTCATAGTTTCACAGTCTTAAGCATGTCTACCTTGCTTGAATCATCAATGTAATTCTGGTCTTTTTAGATGGTGAAAATCTTTGTTGATTTGTTTGTTGCCTTGTCTGTGCATGTGTGTGTATGGGTATTTTTGAGAGATGATTTTCGTATGTGGCCTAGTTTAGTTTCTTGTGGCCTCAGCCTAGATCATAGCAACCTCAAACTCCAGGATTCAAACAATCCTCCTGCCTTAGAATCCCATGTGGCTAAAACTACAGGTGCCTGTTGCAATTCCTACATGATTTTACACTTTTTAGTAGAGACAAGGACAGACTCTTCTTCAGTCTGTTCTCAGCACCCACTCGATCAAGAACTCCACTCCTCTCAGCATGCCTAAGGTCTGGGATTGTATGTGTGAGCTATCAAGTTTGGTCATTTTCTCTTTCTTTGTTTCCCTCTGTCCCACCCTCCATTTGCCCCTCCCTCAAGTTATCCTTCCTTCCTCCAATTGTCTCTCTCTCATTTACTTGCTATCTCCATCCCTTTCTTTCTTTCATTATTATATTTCATCCATATATCTCCTCTACACCTTCAGGGAAACTTCTCTAGTAAGAAAGAAATTGTACAAGTGATCCATGAATGGGCAGTCTTGAATGCTATATTTGAAATGGGTGGATTTTGGAGTTTGTAAATTAAATATGAATAGAGCTGTTATTTTTTAATCTATGGGCTTTTATCTATGAGGATAATTGAGAAAAACCTTCACCAAAACATAAGCATGGAAGAGCACCATAGTTCTCACTTATAATTCCACTAATTTCAGAGGCAGAGCCAGAAAGATCACTGGAAAATAAGAGGTTTCAGACCAGAATGAGCAACATAATAAGACCCCACTTGTCCAAGAAATAAGTTAAAAATTTCCCCAGCAGTGGTGGCATGGGCCTGTACTCACAGCCGCTCAGAAGCATAAACTCAGGACGATCACTTGAGCATAGCAGCTTGCATTTCCTTAAGCTAGGATGTAGTTTTCTGGGGTAAAGGGGGAATTACAGTATTCGATCTATAAGATACTGTGTAGGTGCAGGAAAAGTCTGGTAGCATACAACGCATTTCATACACATATCCCAAATGGGATTTATTACCAGATTACCAGTCTAGCAAAATATGGAAAAATCGACTAATAGAACACACTACATTAATAGAATCAATTAGGAAAACCCCATAGTTGCCAAAAGACACAGAAATGGTTTTGACAGAGGCATCATATCTTGTTGATAAAATATTTTAAAAATATTCTAGAGGAGAGGCATCTGTTACTCAGTGAGTAGGGCACAGGCCCCATATACCTACAGTGGTGGGTTCAAACCTGGCTCTAGCCAAACTGCAACAACAACAACAACAAAATCTTAGATGAGAAGGCAGCATCCTCAGGACTACTGAGGGGATTTACAGATGCGTGGATACATATAATGTGTGATAGTCCCATGATGGAATATTTTTCAACAATCAAAAGAAATGAAGTAGAAATTGATGTTGCAATAGGAATTAACCTTAAAACCATTATGATGAGGAAACAAGGCCACTTACAAAAGACCATACACAGCATGACTGAACTCAGTAGAAAACATCAAGACAAGGCCTCTTGTCTGCTAGGAGTCGGGAGCAGGTTTAAGAGGGTGGCAGGAAAGTGAAAGTGACTGCTAGTAGGTATTGATATTCTTTGTGCAGAGAGGGGGAGACAAAGTTCTAAAATTACATTGTGATGATAGGTGGACAATTGTGTGATTATCCTAAGAAACACAGAATTGTATATTTTCAAAGGGTGAACAACTTATTTCAATAAAGCTACTTGAAGATGTTTTCCAAAACCTGAGATGCTGAAAAGGCTCACTACCTAAGAAGTACCCAGGTTGTGAGAGTACTTCAGAGACAGTCAAAACTATTGCCCTGCTCACACACAGGTTACAATGAATTAATATGGAAGGCAAATTGTTCTATCCTACCGAAGTTGTCATTTTTTTTTCCCCTTGAGACAGTCTGACAAGGTCCCCCTGGATGGAGTGCCCTGACATCATCACAGCTAACCACAATCTCAAACTCCTGGATCAACAGACCCCATTGCCTCAGCCTCCAGAACATCTGGGAGTCCAGATGCTCCCCCACAGGGCCCAGTTACTTTAGACCACCTTTTTCTGCCTCCCAGGTGTTAGCATTACAGGTGTGAGCCACCACTTCAGGCCTTGAAATTTGGTATTTTTCAAACTGTGATTGTTGGCCAGCAGTAGTGCTTCGTGTCTGTCATCTTGGCACTTTAGGAGGTCCCATCACTTGGATTGTCTGAGTTTCTGAATTGGAGACCAGCCTGAGCACTTGTGAGATCCCCATCTCTGAAGAATAAAAAAATGGTCAGATGTTATGCAGGAGCCTAGGTTCCCAGCTGAGGAAATAGGTTCAGTTGATGACAATACTTGAAATTTACTGAGATATGATACCAGGATGCTCTACTGAGGGCAACAAAAGGAGACTCTGTCTCTATACATAAATGGAGAAAAATACTGGCATGGAAATTACCCCTGATTTTTACTTATGACCACACATATACACTTGAAATTTTCCACCTAGATTTGGTATCAACTAGAGAAATTTTTCTCTCATAGGGAAATTGTTTTCCTACAACCTCTATTAATCACCCCTTTGGAATTTACATAACTCTGACCATTTGATATCCTAGATTCTTTTTTTTATTAAGTCATTTGTACATTGATCATAAATACATTTATGCCATTATGGGATTCGTTGTGTTGACTTTTTGTACAAATTAGAGTGCTTACATCCTACTTATCAACATAGCTTTCACCCCATTTGCCCAATTCCAGCATTAAGACTTTTGTGTTCTACACCTGATAGATTCAACTTGTACTTGCAATGTGCTCCACAGATTCTTGAGGTCACTGGAAACTGCACACACAATTAATTCTTGACTCAAATCAGTATTTTCCTATGCACACTAAAAGATCCAGACCATACACTACATTCTTCTGCTGAATTCTTTCAATCTGGGAAACTATTCTCTTACTTCAATCAGTCCGACCCCAGGGAATAGACATCTCTGGAGAACAGGTACCATCAGATTGACTCTCATTATCCTAATGAACTATCTGAATCATGCTTGCCTGAACTCATTGATCCCCTCCCAGGGGCCCCAATAAATCTCCTCCTTTATGTAGTCCCATATTCCATCTACTTACTGACCTCTCCTCGTACCTCAGCTCTTGGAAACGTGCCTAGGAAATTTTCTTTCTTTCTTCCTTCCTTCCTTCCTTCCTTCCTTCCTTCCTTCCTTCCTTCCTTCCTTCCTTCCTTCCTTCCTTCCTTCCTTCCTTCTTTCTTTCTTTCTTTTTTAAATAAAAACACCAAAGCAACATTTATTATCATTTTGAAACAACATAAAAGTAATCATAGCCACACCAACAAATGTTTCAGAACTACAGAACACCACATGCCCCCAAATCTGGTACTGCACTTTCAATAATTTCTCACTTCACTGGTCATTTCCAGTTGGAGACACTTTGTAGGAGAGTGATATTATCTCCTTTTAGCATGATCCAACCCAGTTGTTTTCTTGACTTTGTTTTAGAATGAATCTCTTCAGCATCATCTAATACAAGGTTCATATACTCATCAGAACCAATGATACAGCCCTCTATCTGCATATTCACTTGTTCATAGAGCCACACCTGAATCTGAGATCTATTTTGTAAGTATCTGAAGATGAAGTGCACCATCATCTTCTGCACTTTCTGGCCCTAGCCACGGTACACCATGGCAGAATCTCACAAAGACCACACTCTCCTTCATTATTTTTTCATGAGACAGCATCTCACTATATTGCTCATGCTAGAGTGTCATTTCATCAGCCTAACACACAGCAATATCCAACTCCTGGGAGGAAAAGATCTTCCTGCCTCAACCTCTGGACTAGCTGGAAGTAAAAGCAAGGACCACAACCCTTGACAACCTTTTCTATTTTAGTACAAACCATGTGTGTGATTGGGGCTGAGGTTATCTTTCTTGTCTCAAACTCCTGAGTTCAGGGTATCAGCCAACCTTGGCCTCCCAGAGCAACCAAATATTATAGTCATGTGTGGCAAAATTCATTGAGCTCTACTTAAGGAGTTTTGAGGGGCGTTGAGGAGTGTCCAATCCTCAGGCACCAGTGACACATACAGATTATGTCAGGACTGTTTCGCATATCTGTGGTTGCAGATACCACCATAATTATGGCCCATGTCTATTTTGCTTATCAGGTTTCATTAGTGATTGTATATTGAACATGCGGCCCAAAATAACTCTTCTACTTCCTATGTGTACAAGAAATCAAACGTTTGGACACACCTGGCCTGTAGGTCGGGAATGCTGGAACTGTACAGATGGGCTGATATTTCCCTGGATCAGAGGAAATAATTGCAGGTATGGAGTACACTACTGGACACATTGCCTAACCAGATTCTGAGAGAGGACCTTCAGTAGGACACCTACCTTCCAAAACAAGCCTATTCTAGAGAAAGAAAGAAAATCTCAGGAAAAGTTAAACTGAGAATTGTGTGATGACTCTGTCAGGTCTGTGAAATCACTGTCTGAACCTTGGGCTTCGGTTCTTGTTGTGTTACATCCCAGGGCAACACTAGGTAAAAAACATGATCTTCCACTTGCTTACATATCCATGATGTGAAAAGAAAAGGAAGGTTTGTTGAATACCTTGGCTGGATAAACAAACTTTTGGAAGCAGGAATTGAGTGTGGAGAACAGAACCTCCCTGCTTTCTAACACTTTGAACCCAACCAAAAACCCAAGTAACCACTATAGATGCTTACCAGGAATAAGGTTACATATAAACATGGTAACCCAGGGCAACATGCATTGTGATGGCATCCACGGTGACCATGTAATGACTTCATCCTGTAATGTCCTTGGATCCAGGCTTCTGGTCAAAGATACTAAGTGGCCTTTTCTGTTCACTTCAGCCGGTATCCGTAAAGGGTTTAAACCAGGACACTTCTTAGCTCTCTATCCACAGACAGAGAAGTGATTTCCCATTTCTGCCTTATTGATTCTATTGGCGGTAAAAATTCCTGGCACTAGGCTGACACAAAATTTGGGATTTTATACAACAGTATGACACAGGCTACATTATAGCTGACATAATTTTATGGAGTCACTCAAATAGGAGGCTATTTGGGTTTTTTGGTGTTTTTTTTTTTCTTTCTTGCAGCAGAGTTTTGCTTTGTCACCCTTGCTAGAGTGCAATGGAATCATAACTCAGAGCAAGCTCCTACTCCTGAGCTAAGGCTATTCCTTTGTCTCAGCCTCCCGAATATCTGGGATGACAGGATCTCACCACAACATACAGCTATTGTTTTTTTCAGTTTGTGTGGGGCCGGGTTCAAATTTATCATGCTCATTGTATGGACCCAGAGCCCTAACCACTTTGCCACAGGCAAAGCCCCTGGTACAATATTTCACGAACCTTTTTGACACCTACCCCAAACCATCCATTTGTGAGAAGCTTACAAATTTACTATGCCTGGCTATAGCCTTAGTTTGGTCATAGTTTCACAGGTATTAAGCATGTCTTCTTTTCTTGAACCATCAAGGTAATTCTGGTGTTTTTAGATGATGAAAATATTAGTTGTTTGGTTTATTGGTTTGTCTGTGCTTGTGTGTGTAAATGGGTATTTTTGAGATACTGTTTCCATATGTGGCCCAGACTAGTTTTCCATGACCTCAGCCTAGATGATAGAAACCTTCAACTCCAGGATTCAGGCAATCCTCCTGCCTGAGATTCCCATGTGGCTAGGTCTATAGGTGCATGTCACAAGATTGAAGGAGTTCAACAGAAAATGTGAAGGGTGTCCTCTGGATCTTTAATGTGCATATAAAAAGCCTTATTTAAGTCAAAAATTAATTGTGTGTGCAGTTTCCAGTGACTACAAGAATCTAGGATATCAAAGAGTCAGAGTTATGTAAAATCCAAAGGGTAGATTAATAGAGGTTGTAGGAAAACTATCTCCCTATGAGGGAATAATTTCTCTAGTTGACATCAAATCTAGGGGAAAATTTTCAATTCTATATCCATGGTCAATACTAAAAATTATGGGTAAGTTCCCTACCAATATTTTTCTCCATTTACATATTGAGACAGAGTCTTCCTTTTTTGCCCTTGGTAGAGGGCCCTGGTATCCTATCTCACAGCTAACATCAAGTGTTGTCATCAAGGGAACTTATTCCCTCAGCTGGGACTTATGGCTCCTGCATAACATCTGGCCATTTTTTATTCTTCAGAGATGGGGATCTCACTAGTGCTCAGGCTGGTCTACAATTCAGAAACTGAGGCAATCCAACTGTCGGTGGTTCTCAAAGTGCAAAGATGACAGGCATGAAGCACCACCACTGGCCACCAACCATAGTTTGAAAAATATCCCAAATTCAGGATGTGGTGTGATGGCTCACACCTGTAATCCTAACACTCTGGGAGGCAGAAGCAGGTGGTCCAATGTAAGTGGGTTCTGTGGGGGTGCACTGGACTCCAAGATGATCAGAAGGCTGAGGCAATAGGATCTGTTGACCCTGGAGTTTGAGATTGTGGTTAGCTATGATGACGTTAGGGCACTTTCCGCCAGGGGAATTTGTCAGATTCTGTGTCAAGGAAAAGGAAAATGACATATTTTCATCACACTGGTTAACATAGCCTTCCTGGAATTTTCTTAGTTATTGTGTTAAGACATTTATATTCTACATTTAGTAATTTTCACACTTACCTATTGTAAGATGCGCCATAGGTGTAATCCCACCAATCTCCCTCCCTCTGCTCTTCCTCCCCCCTCCCTCCCCTCTCTCTCCCCCTTCCCCATATTCTTAGGTTATAACTGGGTTATAGCTTTCATATGAAAGCCATAAATTAGTTTCATAGTAGGGTGGAATACTACTATGAATACTAAATTGGATACTTTTTCTTCCATTCTTGAGATACTATATTAAGAAGAATGTGTTTCAGCTACATCCATGTAAACATGTCAAATGGTATATAAAACCAGTGTATGTTGCCCCATGATCACATTAATGTACACAGCTATGATTTAATAAAATAAAGAAATAAATAAATAAGTGGCTACAACACCTCGGCACTGTACCCAGGTGACAGCTTGAAACTCTGTCGAAAGAAAGAAAGAAAGAAAGAAAGAAAGAAAGAAAGAAAGAAAGAAAGAAGGAAGGAAGGAAGGAAGGAAGGAAGGAAGGAAGGAAGGAAGGAAGGAAGGAAGAAAGAAAGAAAGAAAGAAAGAAAGAAAGAAAGAAAGAAAGAAAGAAAGAAAGAAAGAAAGAAAGAAAGAAAGAAAGAAAGAAAGAAAGAGACAACTTCTGGAGGCAGCACCTGTGGCTCCGTGAGTAGGGTGCCAGCCCCCTATACCTGAGTTGGTGGGTTCCATTCCAGCCTTGTCCAAAAAGTGCAAAAAAAATTAACATTAATAAAAGAAAAGAAAAGAAAACGACAACTTCCTTAAGATGGAAAAATGTGCCTTCCATGTCAATTCATGGCAACCCATGTGTGAGTAAGGAAGTAGCGTTGACTGTCTCTCAAGTACTCTCACAACCTGGTTACTTAATATGTGTGAGCCTTTGAGCACCTCAAGGTTTGGAAAACATCTTCATGTATCTTCATTGAAATAAGTAGTTCACCCTTTAAAAGTATACAATTCTGTGTTTGTTACTATCATCACCCAATTGTACATTTATCATCACATTCTAATTTTAGAACTTTGTCTTCTCCCCCCACACAAAAAATATCAATACATACTAGCAGTCACTTTCACTTCCCCAACATACTCCCTCGCCTGCCCACTAAACCTAGCAGAAAATTGGCCTTGTCTTTATGTTTTCCTCTGAGTTCAGTCATGCTCTGTGTGGTCTTTTGAAAGACCAGGGGCCATTGTTCCCTTATCAAAATTATTTTAAGGTTCATTGTTATTGTAACATAAATGTGCACTTCATTTCTTTTGATTGTTGAAAAATATTCCATCTTGTGATTATAATACATTATATGTATCCACTGATCTGTAAATTCCATTAGTAGTCCTGAAGACATTCTCTTCTCATCTAATATTTTTTTCTGTTGTTGTTGTTGCAGTTTGTCTGGGTCCAAGTTTGAACCCGCCACCCTCGGTATACAGCCAGTGCCCTTCTCACTGCACAACAGGCACCTCTCTCATCTAACATTTTTAAAAGTTTTTATCAACAAGATATGTTGCCTCTGTCAAAAGTTTCTTTTGTGTGTCTTGAGGCGACCATGTCGTTTTCCTCACTCTGGGAAGCAGAAGAGGGCGGTCCAAATAAATGGTAATGTGGGGGAGCCCCTGGACTCCCAGATGCTGAGGAGGTGGAGGCAATAGGAACTGTTGAGCCCAGGAGTTTGAGATTGCGGTTAACTAGGATGACGTCAAGGCACTCTACTCAGGGGAAAGGAGTCAGACTCTGTCTAAAGGAAAAATAAAATGACAACGTTGGTAGGATGGAACAATGTGCCTTCCATGTCAATTCCTGGTAAAGTGTGTATGAGCAGGGAGATAGGGTTGACTGTCTCTCAAGTCCTCTCACCTCTTGGGTACTTCTTATTCTGTGAGCCTTTTGAGAACCTCAAATTTTGGAGAAAACCATCAAGTAGCTTCATTGAAATAAGTAGTTCACCATTTCATAGTGTACAATACTATTTTTTCTAGTAAAGTCACACAATTGTACAGCTATCATCACAATCTAATTTTAGAATTTTGTCATCTCCCCACACACAAAGAACATCAATATCTACTAGCAGTCACTTTCATCTTCCCCACCACCCTCCTCCACCTGCCCCCTACTTCTAGCAGACATTTGGTCTTATCTTGAATCTTTCTTCTGAATTCAGTCATGGTTTGTTTGGTCTTTTGTAAGTGGCCTTCTTCCCTTATCATAAGGATTTTAAGGTTCATTCCTATTGTAACATAAATGTGCAATTCGTTTCTTTGGATTGTTGAAAAATATTTCATACTGTGAATATAGCACGTTATATGTATCCAATCATCTGTAAATCCCATTAGTAGTCCTGAATATGTCCCTTTATCATCTAAGAATTATTATTATTATTTTTTTATCAACAAGATATGTTGCCTCTGTCAAAAGCCTTTTCTGTGTCTCTTGAGGCGACCGTGTGGTCTTCCGTATTGATTCTATTAAGGTAGTGTGTTCTATTACTTGATTTTCCCATTTTGAGCTACACTGGCAATCCTGGGAATAAATCCCATTTGAAATACATGTATAAATATATTGTATACTACCAGAATTTTCCTGCACCCATGCAGCATATCTCTTATAAATTTCATACTGTGTTTCCCCTTTGCCCAAGTAAAATACATTGGTAACATCATAGCTCAAGGAAATCCAAGATCCTAAACTCAAATGATCCTCCAGACTTTATCCTTCTCAGCAGCTGAGAGTATACACCCATACCACCACAGTTGGGGAAGTTTTTCACTTATGTTTAGGACATGTGGGGTCTTACTAAGTTGGTCATTCTGGTTTGAAACCCCTTAGCTTCTAGGAATCTTTCTGACTCTGTCTCTGAAATTTATGTGATTATAGGTGTCATCTATGTTGCTCATCCATGGTTATGTTTTGGTAGAGTTTTTCTGTATTACCCTCATAGACAAGAGCCTGTAGATTAAAATATAACAACTCTATTCAGATATAATACACACACTCCACAATTCACCCATTTCAGTTTTAGATTTCAAGAATACACATTCAGGGATCACTTGTGTAGTTTGTTTATTTTTTACTAGAGAACTTTCCCTTTAGTTGTAGAGGGAGAGATAGAGGGAAAAAAGGAATGAAGGAATGGAAAGAATAGAGCAAGCAAGCCAATAATAGAGACAGAATTTGAGGGATGAAATATAAAGTGAGGGAGGGTAAAGGGAAGAGAGAAGTAAAGAAACAAAGAAAGAAAATGACCAAACATGGTGGAATAACTGTAATCCTAGCCCTTTGGCAGGGTGAGATGAGTGGAGTTCTTGAATGAGGAGGTGCTAAGAATGGATAGAGTAAGTGTTACACCCTGTATATGAGAAAAAGTGAAAAATTATCTAGGCATCGCAACAGGCACCTGTATTCATAGGCATGTGGGAGTCTCAGGCAGGAGGTTTGCTTGAATCCTGGAGTTTGAGGTTGGTATGATCTAGGCTGAGGCCACAAAAGACTAGCCTGGACCACATAGGGAAACCATATTTCAAAAATACTCATATACACACCCATACACAGACAAATTGACAAACCAACCAAGAAAAATTTTCAACATCTTAAAAGGCCAGAATTACCTTGATTGTTCAAGCAAAGGAGACATGCTTAAGACCTGTGAGGCTATGACAAATTTGAGGCTGTAGCCAGGCATAGTAAATACTGTAAGCTTCAGTCAAGTGGATGTTTTGGGGTAGGTGTCAAAGAGGTTCTTGAAATACTGAACCAACGGCAGAGCTTGTGTCTCAGTGGTTAGGGCTGTGGGGCCATAAAAGGTGGGTGGTGAGTTCAAACCTGGCCCGGCCCAACTGCAACAAAAAATAGTCAGATGTTGTAGCAGGCATCTATAGTTCCAGCTACTCAGGAGGTTGATCTAAACTAATAGCCTAAGCCAGGCAGTTAGAGGTTGCTGTGAGTTGTGATGCCAGGACACTCTAAGTCACTCTGAGTGAGACAATGTTAAAGTCTTTCTCAAAGAAAAAGAAAATAGGGTCCTACTTAAATGACTCCATGAAGTTTTGTCAGCTATAATGGAGCTTGATTCACACTGCTGTACAAAATTTCAACTGCTGCGTCAGCTTAGTGCTGGGAATCTCAACTGCCACTAGACACGAATGGGAGGCATGAATGGGAAATCACTTCTCTGTCTGTGGATGAAAAGCTAAAAAGAGTCCCAGTTCAAACACTTGAGGGACGCCAGCTAAAGTGAGCAGAAAAGGCCACTTTGTATTTTTGACCAGAAGCCTGGATCCCAGGACATTACAGGATGAAGTCACTACATGGTCACCATGGACAACATCAGAATGGGTGTTGCCCTGGGTTACCATCTCAAAGATTAACCTTATTCCTGCTAAGCATGTGTAGTGGTTTTTCAATGGGTTCAAACTGTAACAAAGAGTTTGGTTCTTTTCTTTAGTCTCAATTCCTGCTTCCTAAAGTTTGTATCTGTGGCCAAGGGATACAACAACCTTTCCTTTCTTTTCATGTCATGGATTTTTAAGCAAGTGGAAGAGTGTGGTTTATAACTAGTGCTGCCCTGGGATGTTATAGACCAAGAATATGAGTCCAAATATTGGACAGTATTTTCAGGGATCTGACAGGTATTTCACACAATTCTCACTTGTACTTTTCATGCGGTTGTACTTTCCTGAGGAATATTTCAAAATTCATGTCGTCTGTGCCAAGTGTGTCCACACTTTTGTCTTCTTGGCCACATAGGAAATAGAAGATTTTTTTCCACATGCTTAATACACAATGACTAGTGAAACCTGATTAACAAAAAAGAGATCCATGGATAACTGTGGTGATATCTGCTACCACTGATACACCAAAGAGTCATGATATAATCCATATGTGTCACCGGAGTCTGAGGATTGGACACTCCTCAAATGCCCCGATGAGGTCATTTCTGAATGGCTTTCTCCATTTATGTATTGAGTCATAGTCTCATTGTTTTTGCCCTTGATAGAGTGCCCTCCTATCATATCTGACAGCAAACTTCAAGTGTTGTCATCAAATGAACCTATTGCCTTAGCTGGGACTCTAAGTGCCTGCATAACATTAGACCATTTTTTATTCTTCAGAGATGTGGATCTCACTAGTGCTCAGGCTAGTCTCCAATTCAGAAACTCAGACAATTTAACCAATGGGGCTTCCCAACGTGCCAAGATGACAAGCATGAAGCACCACCTCTGGCTACCAACCCTAGTTTGAAAAATATACCATTTCAACGTCTGTAGTGGTGGCTCACAACTGTAATGCTAACATTCTCAGAGGCAGAAACAGTGCCACAAACTAACTGGACACTTTTGGGGAGCACCTGAACTCCCAGATGGTTAGGATGCTGAGGCAATAGGATCTGTTGACCCAAGAGATTGAGACTGTGGGTAGCTATGATGATGTCATGGTACTCTACCCAGGGTGAAGTTGTCAGACACTGTCTCAAGGAAAAAGAAAATGACAACGTGTGTAGGATTGAACAATGTGCCTTTCATGTGAATTCATGGAAGCCTGTGTGTGAACAGAGAGATAGGCTTGACTGTCTATCAAATACTCTCAGGACCTGGGTACTTCTTATGTTGTGTGACTTTTGAGTACCACAAGTTTGGAAAACATCTTCAAGTAGCTTTATTGAAATAAGTATTTCACTCTTTGAAAGTATACAATTTTTTTATAGCCAGGTGTTGTGGCGGGCACCTGTAGTCCCAGCCGCTCGGGAGGCTGAGGCAAGAGAATCGCTTAAGCCCAAGAGCTGGAGGTTGCTGTGAGCTGTGTGACGCCACGGCACTCTACCCGAGGGCTGTACAGTGAGACTCTGTCTCTACAAAAAAAAAAGAAAGTATACAATTTTTTGTTGCTTAGTATAGTCACAAAATTGTCCAGCTGTCATCACAATATAATTTTAGAACTTTGTCTTCTCCCCCTACACAAAGAATTTCAATACATACTAACAGTCACTTTCACTTCCCCACCACCCTCCCACGCTTGCCCCCACTCCTAGTAGACAATTGGCCATGTCTTGATGTTTTCTCCTGAGTTCAGTCATGCTCTTTGTGGTCTTTGGTAAGTGTCCTTGTTCTCTTATCATAATTATTTTAAGGTTCGTTGCTATTGTAACATAAATGTGCACTTCATTCCTTTTGATTGTTGAACAATATTCCATCATGTCAATATAGCACATTATATGTATCCACTCATCTGTAATTCCCATTAGTTGTCCTGAAGACTTTCCCTTCTCATCTAAGATTTGTTGTTGTTGTTGCAGTTTGGCTGTGGCCGTGTTTGAACCTGCCAACCATGGTATAAAGGGGCCAGCACCCTACTCAGTGAGCAACAATGAGGCGTCTACCCTCATCCAATATTTTTAAAAGATTTTATCTACGTGATATGTTGCCTCTGCTAAAAGCCTTTTTCTGTGTCTTTTGAGGCTACACTGTGTTTTTTCCTTATTGATTCTATTTATGTAGTGTGTTCTATTAGTCAATTTTGCCATATTGAGCTCTACTGGCAATCCTGGTAATAAATCTCATTTGGGATATGTGTATAAAATATTTTGTATGCTACTAGACTTTTCCTGCACCTACACAGTATCACTCTTATAGACTGCATAATGTGTTTCCCCCTTTGCCCCAGAAAAATACTTTGGTACTATCGTAACTTAAGGAAATTCAAGCTGCTAAACTCAAGTAATCCTCCTGAATTTAAGCTTCTCAGCACCTGAGAGTACAGGCCCATGTCACCACTGCTGGGGAAGTTTTGCACTTATTTCTTAGACAAGTGTGGTCTTACTCTGTTGCTCAGGCTGGTCTGAAACCCCTTAGCTTCCACTGATCTTTCTGCTTTGGCCTCTGATATTCCTGGGATTACAAGTTTGAGCTATGGTGATCATGTATGCTTATATTTTGGTGAAGGTTTTTCTCGATAATCCTCATAGATAACAGCCCATAGATTACAAACTAAAAACTCTATTCAAATATAATTTACACTTCACAATTCACCCATTTCCATATAGAGTTCAAGACTATAAATTGAGAGATCACTTGTATAGTTTTTTGTTTGTTACTAGAGAAGTTTCCCTTAAAGTGTAGAGTAGAAAGATAGGGGAAAGAAAGGAATGAAGGAAAGAAAGGAATGGAGAGAGCAAGCAAACGAGAGAAAGATAATTGGAGAAAGGAATTTTAAAGTGAGGGAGGGGCAAATAGAGGGCGGAATAGAGGAAAACAAAGAAGGAGATAATGACCAAAGTTTATGGCTCACACTTGTGATCCCAGCCCTCTTTCATGCTGAGATGAGTGGTGTTCTTGAATGAGGAAATGCTGAGAATGGGTTGAGCAAGTGTCAGATCTGTTTCTACTAAAACATGAAAAATCATCTAGTCATTATAACAGACACCTGTAGTTCTAGCAACATGGGAGTCTCAGGCAGGAAGATTGCCTGAATCCTGGAGTTTGAGGTTGATATGATCTAGGCTGAGGCCATGAAAAACTGGACTGGGCCACATACAGAAACCATACCCCAAAATACCCATAATCACACACACGCACAAACGAGAAAACCAACCAACACAGATTTTCATCAACTAAAATGACCAGAATTACCTTGATGGTTCAAGCAAAGTAGACATTCTTAACACTTGTGAAACTATAACTAAATTAAGGCTGCAGTCAGGCACAATAAATTTGTAAGCTTCTCTCAAATGGATGTTTTGGGTAGGTATCAAACAGGTTCTTCAAATAGCATTCTAGGGGCATTGTCTGTGGCAAAATGGGTAGGGCTATGGTCCCATATAATGAGGATGGTGAGTTCGAACCAGGCCCTGTCCAAACTGCAAAAATAAAAAAATAGCCAGGTGTTGTGGCGGGCTCCTTTACTCTCAGTTACTCGAGAGGCTGAGGCAAATGAATCACCTAAGCTCAGGAGTAGGAGCTTGCTGTAAGCTGTGATAGCACAGTACTCTACCAAGGGTGACAAAGCAAAACTCTGTCTTCAACAGAGAAAGAAAAAAAAAAAAGGCGAAGAACAAATAGCATCCTACTTCAGTGAATCCATGAAGTTATGTCAGCTGGGATGCAGCCTGAGTCACACTGCTGTACAAAATCTCAATTGTTGTATCAGCCTTGTGCCAGGAATCTCAACCATCAGTAGAATCAATTTGGCGCAAATTGGAAATCACTTCTCTGTCTGTGGATGGAGGGCTAAGAAGTGTCCTGGTTCAAACCTCGAGGGATACCAGTAAAAGTGAACAGAAAAGGCCACTTAGTATCTTTGGCCTGAAGCCTGAATCCCAGGACATTGCAGGATGAAGTCACTACACAGTCACCAGGGATGTCATCACAATGAGTGTTGCCCTGGGTTACCATGTTGATGCTTAACCTTATTCCTGCTAAGTATGTGTAGTGGCTATGCAAATTCGTCTTTGGGTTCAAACTATTACAATAGAGTGGGGTTTTGTTCTCCAATCTCAATTTCTGTTTCTAAAAGTTTGTTTGTATGTCTGGTGAAGGGATTCAACAACCTTCCTTTCCTTTTCACGTCATGGATTTGTAAGCAAGTGGAAAAGTATGGTTTATACCTGGTGCTGCCCTGGCATGGTACAGACCAAGAACCAAACCCCAACTATAAGACAGTGATTTCAGAGACTTGACAGTCACAAGATTCTAGGTTCGACTTTTTCTGATATTTAATTTTATTCTCTAAAATAGGCTCTTTCAGAGGGTAGGTGTCCTACTGAAAGTCCTCTCTCTAAATCTGGTTAGACGATGTGTCCACTAGTGCAATACATACTTACATTTATTTCTTGTGATCATGGGAAATATCAGCCTGTCTGGAAAGTTCCAACATTCCTGAACTGTGGGTCACATGTTTCAGACTTTTGGCTTCTTAGCCACATAAGAAAAAGAAGAGTTATTTTGGACCACATGTTCAATATACCATCACTAATGAAACCTGATAAGCAAAAAAGAGATATGGGCATAATTTTGGTGATATATGCCTCCACAGATACGCAAAAAGCCCTAACATAATCCCTATGTGTCACCGGGGCCTGAGGATTGGACAATCCTCAAAGCCCATCAAAGCCCCTTATGTATAGTTCAATGACTTTTGCCACACGTGATTCTGATGTTTGGTTGCTCTGGGAGGACAAGGTGGGCTGTTCCACTGAGCTCAGTTGTTGTTGTCAATGCTGAGGAAACATAAGATACCCTGAGCCCTGATCACACACCAGGTTTGTACTAAAATAGAAAAGGTTGTCAAGGTTTTTGGCCCTTACCTTTATTTCAAGCTACTCCAGAGGCTAAGGCAGGAGAATTTCTTCACCTAAACAGTTGGATGATGCTGTGTGCTAGGCTGATGCCATGACACTGTAGCGTGGGCAACATAGTGAGAGTGTGTTGCATGAGAAAGAAAGAAAGAAAGAAAGAAAGAAAGAAAGAAAGAAAGAAAGAAAGAAAGAAAGAAAGAAAGAAAGAAAGAAAGAAAGAAAGAAAGAAAGAAAGAAAGAAAGATTTGCTGGGCAAAGTTTCTAAGAGCCAAGGTACGAGGACAGGTAAGTAGGTAGATGGAATGTGGGACTACATGATGAAGGATATTAACTGTGGCCCACGGGGAGGAGGACAATGAGTCAGGACAAACAGGTTTGGGATTGGTTCAGTAGGATGTTGCCAGTTGATGTGATCAGTAGGTGCTCTCCAGAAAAGTCTGTTCTCTGGGTTTGGACTGATTGTGGCAAAGGAATATTGACCCAGATTGGAAGATTTCAACAGAGGAGGTGGAGGGTATCCTCTATATGTTTTAGTGTGAATAGGTAAAGCCTGATTTGAGTCAAGAATTCATTGTGTGCGCAGTTCCCAGTGACTACAAGAATCTAAGAAATCAAAGGGTCAGAGTTAGGTAAAATTCAAATGTTGATTAATAGAAGTTGTATGAGAATAATTTTCCCATGACAGAATAATTTCTCTAGTTGACATCTAATCTAGCAGAAAAATTTTAAATCTAGATCTGTGGTCAAAAGTAACAATGAAGGGTACGTTCCCTACCGATGTTTTTCTCCATTTATGTATTGAGACAGAGTCTCTTCTTGTTGCCTTTGGTAGAGAGCCCTGGTATCATAGATAACAGCAAACATCAAGTGTTTTCATCAAGTGAACCTATGGCCTCAGCTGGGACTCTAGGGCCCTGCATAACATCTGGCCATTTTTATTATTTTCTTTTCTTTTTTTATTAAATCATAGCTCTGTACATCAATATGATCATGGGGCACCATAAACTTGTTTCACAGAATATTTGACGTATTTTCATCTCATTAGTTGACATAGCCTTCCTGGCATTTTTTTTGTTACTTTGTCAAGATATTTACATTCCACATTTGCCAAGGCTCACATGTACCCTTGTAAGATGCACCACAGGTGTGATCCTTTAAATCCCCCTCCCTCTACCCACCACCCCACTCCCTCCCCACGCTTTCCCCCTTCCCCCTGTTCTTAGGTTGTAGCTTGGTTATAGTTTTCATATCAAAGTCCTAGGTTAGTTTCATAGTAGGGGTGAATACATTGGATGTTTTTTCTTCCATTCTTGAGACACTTTACTGAGAAGAATATGTTCAAGCTCCATCCATGTAAACATGAAAGAGGTAAAGTCTCCATCTTTCTTCAAGGCTGCATAGTATTCCATGGTATACATATACCACAATTTATTAATCCATTCGTGGATCGATGGGCACATGGGCTTTTTCCATGACTTAGCAATTATGAATAGGGCTGCAATAAAGATTCTGGTACAAATATCTTTATTATGATGTGGTTTTTGGTCTTCTGGGTATATGTCCAGCAGAGGAATTACAGGATTGAATGGCAGATCTATTTTTAGATCTCTAAGTGTTCCCCATATATCTTTCCAAAAGGAATGTATTAGTTTGCATTCCCACCAGCAGTGCAAAAGTGTTCCCTTTTCTCCAAATCCACGCCAACATCTCTGGTCTTGAGATTTTGTGATATAGGCTAGTCTCACTGGAGTTAGATGATATCTCAAAGTAGTTTTGATTTGCATTTCTCTGATGATTAAAGATGATGAGCATTTTTTCATATGTCTGAAGGCCTCTCTCCTGTCTTCTTTGGAGAAGTTTCTTTTCAATTCTCTTGCCAAGCCTGTGATGGTATCCCTTGTTCTTTTCTTGCTAATGCGTTTGAGTTCTCTGTGGATTCTGGTTATTAAACCTTTGTCAGAGACATAACCAGCAAATATCTTCTCCCATTCTGTGGGCTGTTTGCTTGCTTTACTTACTGTGTTCATGGCTGTGCAGAAGCTTTTTATTTTGATCAAGTCCCAAAAGTGTATTTTTGAAGCTGCTTCAAACGCCCGGGGGGTCCTTCTCATAAAAAAACTCACCCAACCCAATTTCTTCAAGGGATTTCCCTGCACTCTCTTCTAGTATTTTTATAGTTCCATGTCTTAAGTTTAGGTCTTTAATCCAGTAAGAATCTATCTTGGTTAGTGGTGAAAGGTGTGGATCCAGTTTCAGTCTTCTACAGGTTGCCAGCCAGTTCACCCAGCACCATTTGTTAAATAGGGAATCTTTTCCCCACTGAATGTTTTTAATTGGCTTGTCAAAGATTAAATAATGGAAATTAGCTGGGTTCATCTCTTGGTTCTCTATTCTGTTCCAGACATCTACTTCTCTGTTTTTGTGCCAGTACCATGCTGTTTTGATCACTATCGATTTGTAGTATAGTCTGAGGTCTGGTAGAGTAATTCCTTCTGCTTTGTTTTTATTTTTGAGTAATGTCTTGGCTATTCGAGGTTTTTTCTGATTCCATATAAAACGAAGTATTGTTTTTTCAAGATCTTTAAAGTATGACAATGGAAATTTAATAGGGATTCCTTTGAAGGTATATATTGCTTTGGGTAGTATGGACATTTTAACAATGTTGATTCTTCTTCACGAGCATGGTATGTTTTTCCATTTATTAACATTCTCAGCTATCTCTTTTCTTAGAGTTTCATAGTTCTCTTTATATAGATCTTTCACATCCTTTGTTAGATAAACTCCAAAATATTTCATCTTCTTTGGCATTACTGTGAATGGGATAGAGTCCTTAATTGTTTTTTCAGCTTGACTATTGTTGTTATATATAAAGGCTACTGATTTATGAATGTTGATTTTGTAACCTGAGATGTTGCTGTATTCCTTGATCACTTCAAAGAGTTTTGTAGTAGAGTCCCTAGTGTTTTCCAGATATACGATCATATCATATGCGAAGAGCGAAAGTTTGATCTCTTCTGACCCTATGTGGATGCCCTTGATCTCCTTTTCTTCCCTAATTGTGGTGGCTAAAACTTCCATTACAATGTTAAAAAGCAATGGAGACAATGGGCAGCCTTGTCTGGTTCCTAATCTAAGTGGAAATGATTCCAATTTAACTCCGTTCAATATGATATTGGCTGTCAGTTTGTTGTAGGTGGGCTCTATCAGTTTAAGAAATGTCCCTTCTATACCAATTTTCTTAAGTGTTCTGATCATGAAGGGATGTTGGATTTTATCAAAAGCTTTTTCTGCATCGATTGAGAGGATCATATGATCTTTTTTTTTTACTTTGTTTATGTGCTGAATTACATTTATAGCTTTATGTAGATTGAACCAGCCTTGAGACCCTGGGATAAAGCCAACTTGATCATGATGTATGATTTGTTTGATATGTTGCTGGATTCTGTTTGTTAGGATCTTGTTGAATATTTTTGGGTCTATATTCATTCGTGATATTGGTCTATAATTTTCTTTTTTTGTTGGGTCTTTTCCTGGTTTGGGGATCAGGGTGACGTTTGCTTCATAGAACGTGTTGGGGAGTCTTCCTTCTTTTTCTACATTTTGGAACAGTTTGAGTAATATAGGTACTAATTCCTCTTTAAAGATTTGGTAGAATTCTGATGTAAAACCATCTGGTCCTGGACTTTTCTTTTTGGGGAGTTTTTGTATGGTTGATGTTATTTCCGAACTTTAAATGGGCCTGTTCAACATTTCTACTTGATTCTGGTTAATTCTTGGAAGGTGACAAGCTTCCAAGTATTAGTCCATTTCCTTCAGATTTTCATAATTCTGAGAATAAAGTTTCTTGTAATATTCATTACGGATTTTTTGGATTTCTGAGGAGTCTGTTGTTATTTCCTCTTTGTCATTTCTGATTGATGAGATTAGAGATTTTACTCTTTTTTTCCTTATTAGGTTGGCCAATGGTTTATGTAGTTTGTTGACATTTTCAAAAAACCAGCTTTTTGATTTATTGATCTGTTGTATTGTTCTTTTTGTTTTCAATTTCATTTAGTTCTCCTCTGATTTTGGTTATTTCTTTTTTTCTACTGGGTTTGGGGTTGGAGTGTTCTTCCTTTTCCAGTTGCTTGAGATGTCCCATTAAGTTGCTAACTTCCTCTCTTTCCATTCTCCTGAGGAAGGCTTGCAGTGCTATAAATTTCCCTCTTAGAACTGCCTTTGTGGTGTCCCAGAGTTTCTGATAGTTCGTGTCTTCATTGTCGTTTTGTTCCCAAAATTTGGGAATTTCTTTCTTGATCTCATCTCTGACCCAGCTATCGTTCAGCATAAGGTTATTTAACTTCCATGTTTTTGTATGAGTATGTAGATTCCTGCTGTTACTCAGCTCAAGTTTTATTCCATGATGGTCCGAGAAGATGCATGGAATTACTTCTATTACTTTAAATTTACTGAGGTTAGATTTGTGACCTATGATGTGATCGATTTTGGAGTAAGTTCCGTGGGCTGATGAGAAGTATGTGTATTCAGTTTTGTTAGGATGAAATGTTCTGTAGATGTCTGCTAGATCTAAATGCTGGATAGGTAGATTTAAATCTAAAATTTCTTTACTCAGCTTTTTGTTGGAGGATCGATCCAACACTGACAAAGGAGTGTTAAAATCTCCGACTATTATGGAGCTGGAGGAAATCAAGTTGCTCATGTCTGTTAGAGTTTCTCTTATGAGTTTAGCTGCATTCTGATTGGTGCATAGATATTAATAATTGAAATCTCATCATATTGAATATTACCCTTAACAAATATGAAGTGACCATTCTTGTCCTTCCTTACTTTTGTTGGTTTAAAGCCTATTGTGTCTGCAAATAAAATTGCAGCACCTACTTTTTTCTGGTTACCATTTGCCTGAAATATGGATGACCATCCTTTCACCCTGAGTCTGTATTTGTCTTTTAAGTTAAGATATGACTCTTGTAAACAACAGATATCTGGTCTGAGTTTTTGTATCCAGTCAGCTAATGTATGTCTCTTTAGAGGATAGTTAAAGCCATTCACATTAATGGAGATTATTGATAAGTTCGGTGAAATTTTGGGTATTGAGTTTTTCAAAAGTCCAGTGGACAATTTTAATCTTTTCGCCCTTATAGAAGTTAGAGTTTGATCAGGAGTTTCTGAGTGAGTTCACGGTTGTAGTAGAGGATTCGGTTGATCATTATGGAGGATAGGTCTGAGAATATCCTGAAGAGCTGGTTTGGTTGTGGCAAATTTCTTCAACATATGAATGTCGTTAAAGTATTTAATTTCTCCATCATAGATGAAACTCAGTTTAGCTCCGTACAAGATCCAGGATTGAAAGTTATTTTGCTTTAGGAGATTAAAAGTCGATGACCACCCTCTTCTGGCTTGAAAAGTTTCAGCAGAGAGATCTGCAGTCATTCTGATGTTCTTACCTTTGTAGGTAATGGTTTTCTTTCACCTGATAATCTTGAGAATTTTGTCCTTCATGTTGACTTTAGTGAAGCTAATTATGATATGTCTGGGGGATGACTTATTGGGTTTGAATCATGCTGGAGTTCTGAAACTGTCTGATGTCTAAATTTCAGAATCTCTAGGCATGTCTGGAAAATTATCTTTCATAATTTCATGCAGAAGGGTCTCTGTGCCCATCGATGCCACTTCATCATTTTCCGGAACTCCTATTATTCGTATATTTGCCTTCTTCAAATTACCCCAGAGCTCTCTAAGAGAAAGATCCGTTTTTGCTCTCCATTTCTCTTCCTCTTTGAGAGTTTGGGAGCATTCGAAGGCTTTATCTTTGATGTTAGAAATCCTTTCTTCTGCTTCGTCCATTCTGTTGCTGAGGGATTCTACTGTATTTTTCATATCTATAAGGGCTGCAAATTCTTGCTTCAGTGTGTCTAAGTCTTTGGTGGTTTTGTCTTTAAATTCGTTAAATTCTTGAGACAACTTTTGAATTTCTCCTTGGATTCCTAATTCCATTTTATCAATCTTGTATGCAATCCAAATTCTGAATTCGATTTCTGACATGTCTGCCAGTTGTTTATGAATGGGATCTTCAATTACATCCGCCATTTCTTTCCTTGGGGGGGTTGATCTATTCTGGTTATTCATGTTACCAGAAATTTTTCCGCTGATTCTTCCCCATGGTTGTTTTACTCCCTTTGATTTTGGTTTTGTTGAAGGCCCGTTCAGTGTTGTAGCCTGAGAGACTGGGGCCCTGTCTAGTGTGGTGGGGCTGAGTGGTTCTGACTTATTGTCAGCTGGCTTCTGTTTGACCTCAGTGAAGCCTTACTCTGGGTTGAAGTCTCAATTCTCTGATTCAGCCCTACCCTGGACGTTTCCGGGGTCTGTGCATCACCTCAGGCAATTCCTATACTCAGGGGTGGCCTCCTCTGGTTGCCCAGGGAGGCAGGGTGTATGGCTTCAGCCACCTCAGGGAGCTGCCGCTCTGATGTGGGTCTCCCCCAGCCTCACTC
The DNA here is from genome assembly GCF_027406575.1 of Nycticebus coucang. Lineage (NCBI taxonomy): Eukaryota > Metazoa > Chordata > Mammalia > Primates > Lorisidae > Nycticebus > Nycticebus coucang. The sequence goes on from NC_069804.1 coordinate 122,001,986, forward strand.
CTGTGTCCCAGAGTCAGGACCGACCAGCTGCAGTTTGGGCACTGTCCACACCCTGACAAATCCCTCAAGAATCTGGACTCCCAGGGGACAGGCCTCCAAATCCCAGAGTGAGGGTGTGGTGGGGTACTGGGAGCTCAGAGATGTCGGCAGCAAGCTCACTCAATTTCTCCCAATCTTTGGCTCTACTGCACCACCGCAGCCCAAGCCTCCAGGCTTCAGAGTGAGGGCAGGGTGGGGGGAGCAGCTGGAGCCCAGAACTGCTGGGCAGTGAACAGACTCAGCTCCACCCAGTTCATTGCCCAGCCACACGGCAGGAGCTCAGGTCTCCAGACCACAGAGTGAGGGCGGTGGGGAGTGCTGGGAGCTCAGAGCCAGCAGGGGCTCCGAGCCGCAGGGAGCCCGTCAACAGCGAGCAATTTCAGTTCCTCCCAGTCTCTTGCCCGGTTGTACCGCCTCAGCTCAAGCCTTCAGGCTTCAGAGTGGGAGTGGCTGGAGCCCAGATCCACCGGGCAGCAAACAGACTCAGCTCCACCCAGTTCCCTGCCTGGCCACACGGCAGGTGCTCAGGTCTGCAGAGCACAGAGCGAGATCGGGGGGAGCGTCAGGAGCCCAAAGCCAGCAGGGGCTTCAAGCCGCAGGGAGCCCAGTTGGCAGCGAGCAAATTCAATTCCTCTCAGTCTCTCACCCAGTTTGTACCACAGCAGCTCAAGCCTTCTGGCTTCAGAGTGGGGGCGGGGTGGGGGGGAGCGGCTGGAGCCCAGAACCGCCGGGCAGTGAACAGACTCGGCTCCCCCAGTTCCCTGCCCAGTCACACGGCAGACGCTCAGGTCTCTGGCCCACAGAGTGAGGGCAGGGGTGGCCCTGAAGCCCATAGCCAGCAGGGCCTCTGAGCCGTAGGGAGCCCGGTCGACAGCGAGCAAATTCAGTTTCTCCCAGTGTCTCACCTGGTTGTACCGTCGCAGCACAAACCTTCAGGCTTCAGAGCGGAGGCAGGGTGGAGGGAGCGGTTGGAGCCTAGAACTGCCGGGCAGTGAAAAAAAGACTCAGCTCCACCCGGCTCCCTGCCTGGTCACACAGCAGGCGCTCAGGTCTCCAGACCACAGAGTGAGGGCGGGGGAAGCACCAGGAGCTCAGAGCAGCTGGTAGCAAGTTCGACTCAGTTATATGCCTGGTTGTATTGTTGCCCAAGGAGGGCTGCTGCACCTCCCCTCGGGGAAGCGCCACCCTGGTGAGGGTCTTCCTCCACTGACTGTCCTCACCTCTCTCCCGTGCCCCAGAATCAGCGCTTACCAGCTGCAGCTCGGGGACTGTCCTCTCCCCTTTAGGAGTCACCCAAGAATCCAAACTCCTGGGGGACAGGCTTTCAGAGCTCAGAGAGAGTGGAGGGAAGTGCTGGGTGCTCAGAGTTGCCGGCAAAGGATATTTACAGATTTATACAGTTTTGTGCCTGGCAGGAGAACGCCTAGGCATCCTAGTAAGGGAGGTAGTTCCAGTTTGTAGTAGGTCTCTCCCATGAAGTGTAGTGGAATGGCCTTTGATTTCTGCCCTTTTGTTTGTGGGACCCTTAAGCCAATCAGTGGGGGAGGGGGGACTCCTGTCCGCTTGGTGATGGGTTTTGTACCTTTTGTTTGCTTCCTTGTGGTCTCAGCTCTCCTCAGCGGGGTTGATGTGTGTTCTTCAACTTTCTCGCTTGGTGTTGCTCGAATCCATCAGGTTACTTGCTAAATTTTTGTCCCCTAACTCTCCTTCATGATGGGAGCCTCTGTGGAAAGCTGGCTTCAGTCCGCCATCTTCCCATCATCCCCCATCTGGCCATTTTTAATTCTTCACAGATGGGGATCTCACTAATGCTCAGGCTGGTCTTCAATTCAGAAACACAGGCAATCCAATTGATGGGTCACACAAATTTCCAAGATGACAGGCATGAAGCACCACCACTGGCCACCAACCATAGTTTGAAAAATATTCCTAATTCTAGGTGTAGAGGGGTGGCTCACACTTGTAATGCTAACACTCTGGAAGGCAGAAGCAGGTAGTCCACGGTAAGTGGGCACTGTCGGGGATCACCTGGAATCCCAGATGATCAGGAGGCTGAGACAATATGATCTGTTGACCCAAGAGTTTGAGATTGCAGTTAGCTATGATGCCTTGAGGACACTATACTCTGGGGGAAGTTGTCAGATGCTGTCTCAAGGAAAAAGAAAATGACAACTTCAGTAGGATAGAACAATGTGCCTTCCATGTCAATTCACGGTAACCTGTGTGTGAGCAGGGATATAGTTTTGACTGTCTCTCAAGTACTCTCATGACATGGGTACTTCTTATGCTATGAGCCTTTTGAGCACCTCAAATTTTGGAAAACACCTTCAAGAAGCTTCATTGAAATAAGTAGTTCACACTTTGAAAGTATACAATTCTGTTTCTTAGTATAGTCACACAATTGTACAGCTATCATCAAAATCTAATTTTAGAACTTTGACTTCTCCCTCCACACAATGAATGTCAATAACTATTAGCAGACACTTTCACTCCCCCCACCACCTTCACCTGCCTGCCCCATACTCCTAGCAAACAATTGGCCTGGTATTTATGTTTTCTTCTGACTTCAGTCATGCTCTGTATGCCTTTTTCCAAGACACCTTGTTCCTTTATCACAATGGTTTTAAGGTTCATTCCCATTGTAACATAAACATATACTTCATTCCTTTTAATTGTTGAAAAATATTCCATCGTGTGAATATAGCAAGTTACATATATCCACTAATCTGTAAATCCTATTAGTAGTCCTGAAAATGTTCCTTTCTCATCTAAGATTTGTTTGGTGCTTGTTGTTGAATTGTTGCTGGGGGCAGGGTTGAACCCACCACCCTCGGTATATCGGGCCAATGCCCTGCTCACTGAAGAACAGGTTCCTCTTCTCATCTCATAATTTTGAAAGATTTTATCTACCAGATATATTGCCTCTGTCAAAAGCCTTTTCTGTGTCTCTTGAGGCAACAATGTGGTTTTCCTTATTGATTCTATTAATGTAGTCTGTTCTATTAATTGATTTTCCCATATTGAGCTGGACTGAGAATCCTGATAATAAATAAATCCCATTTGAGATATGGGCCACATGAAGCATTGTGAATTGTATTTGTTCCCGTTTTTTTTTTTTTTTTACTTCAAAATAAATATGTGCAGTGTGCATAGGAATTTGTTCATAGTTTTTTGTTTTTTTGTTTTTTTAAAACTATAGTCCAGCTCTCCAACAGTCTGAGGGACAGTGAATTGGACCCCTGTTTAAAAAGTTTGAGGACACCTGGTGTAGAGGAATGAGAAAGAGGAAAGAAAGGAATGAATAAAAGAAGGAAATGGAGAGAGCAAGTGAATGAGAGTGAGACAATTGGAGGAAGGAAAGATAAAGTGAGAGAGTGAGAAAATGATTGAGGGGCGGAGGGAAAACAAGAAAAAGAAAATGACCAAACTTAGTGGCCCACACCTATAATTCCAGCCCTCTGCCATGCTGAGATGAGTGTAGTTTTTGAATGAGGGGGTGCTGAGAATGGACCAAGCAAGTATCAGACCCTGTTTGTACTAAAATGTGAAATAATATTTGGCATTGCTACAGGCACCTGTAGTCCAAGCCACAGGGGAGTCTCAGGCAGGAGAATTGCCTCAATCCTGGTGTTTTAGGTTGCTTTGATCAAGGCTGAGGTCAGGGAAAACTATCCTAGGCCACATACCAAATCTGTATCTCAAAAATACCCATACAAACACACATGCACAGATAAATCAACAAACCAACCAACAAATATTTTCATCCTCTAAAAGACCAGAATTATCTTGATGATTCAAGCAAGGTAGACTTGCTTAAGACCTGTGAAAGTCTGACAAAATTGAGGCTGTAGCCAGGCATATTAAATTGGTAAGCTTCTGTCAATTTGGAGTTCTGGGTTAGCTATCAAACAGGTCTTTGAAATAGCATTCCAGGTTTGTTCCCTATGACAAAGTAGTAGGGCAATAGCCCCATATAACAAGGGTGGTGAGTTCAAATCCAGCCCCAGCCAGACTGCAACAAAAAATAGCTGGTTGTTGTGGTGGGCTCCTGTAGTCCCAGCTACTTGGGAGTCTGAGGCAAAAGAAATGCTGATCCCAGGAGTTATAGTTTGCTGTAAGATGTGTGACACCACAGTACTCTACCAAGGGCAATAAAGTGAGACTCTTTCTCTACCAAAAAATAAATAAATAAATAAGAATTCACCTGTGGGAAGTTTCCAGTGACTACAAGAATCTAGGATGTCAAAAGGTCAAAGTTATGTAAAATCCAAACATTTGATTAATAGAGGTTGTAGGAAAACCATTTCCAAAAGTGAGAATCATTTCTCTAGTTGATGTCTAATCTAGGGGAAAAATTTCAAAACTAGATCCATGGTCAAATGTAAAAATGAAGGGTAAGTTCCCTACCAATATTTTTCTCCTTTTATGTATTGCCACAGAATCTCATTATGTTGCCCTTGGTAGAGTGCTCTGGTATCATAGCTGACAATGAGCTTCAAGTGGTTTCATCAAGCGAACCTATTCCCTCTTCTGGGACTCTCCTTGCCTGCATAGCATCCATCTAATTTTTATTCTTCAGAGATGGGAATCTCATTAGTGCTGAGGCTGGTCTCCAATTCAGAAACTCAGACAATCCAACTGACTGGGTGACAAGATGACAGGCATGAAGCACCACCGCTGGCCACCAAAAGATAGTTTGAAAACTATCCCAACTTCAGAGTTTGGATTGGTTGCTTACATCTGTAATCTTAACACTCTGGGAGGCAGAAGTGGGTGGTTCAAGTAACTGGGCACTGTGGGGGAGTCCCTGGACTCCCAGATCCTGAGGAAGCTGAAACAATAGGAACTGTTGAGCCCAGGAATTTAAAATTGCTGTTCACTACAATGACTTCAAGGCACTCTATCAGGGAGAAGTTGTCAGACTCTGAAGGATGAAGAAAAGGACAACTTCACTTGGATGGAACAATGTGCCTTCCATGACAATTCATGGTAATCTGTATGTAAGCATGGAAATAGGGTTGACTGTCTCAAGTACTCTCATGACCAGGGTACTTCTTATGCTGTGAGCCTTTTAAGCACTTCAGTTTTGGAAAACATTGTCAAGCAGCTTCATTGAAATAAGTAGTTCACACTTTGATAGTATACAATTCTATTTTTCTTAGTATAGTCTCACAAATGTATAACTATAATCACAATCTAATCTAGAACCTTGTCTTCTCCCCTCACTCAAAGAATTTCAAAACCTACTACCAGTCACTTTCATCTTCCTCATCACCCTCCTCCACTTGGCACCTACTCCTAGCAGACTATTGGCTTCGTCTTCATGTTTTCTTTCTGAGTTCAGTCATGCTCTGTGTGGTCTTTTGTAAGTGGCCTTGTTCACCTATCATAATGATTTTAAGGTTTATTTCTATTGTAACACAAATGTGTACTTTGTTCCTTTTGATTGTTGAAAAATATACCATCATGTGAATATAGCACGCTATACATATCCAATCATCTGTAAATGTCATTAATAGCCCTAAAGATGTTCTCCTCTTATGTAAGATTTTTTATCAACATATTTTATCAACAAGATATTTTAACTCTGTTAAAAGCCATTTCTGTTTATCTTGAGGCAACCGTGTTGTTTTTGTATTGGTTCTAATAATGTAGTTTTTTTCTATTAGTTGATTGTCGCACATAAAAGTAGACTGGCAATCCTTGTAATACTTCCGATTTGGGATACACATATAAAATATTTTGTATGTGAATGGACTTTTCCTGTGCAGTATGTATCTTGTAGATTGGATCCTGTGCTTCTCTCTTTGCCCAAGAAAAATACATTGGTACCATCATAGCTCAAGGAAAAGCAAGCTGCTGACCTCAAGTTGTCCACTTGAGTTTATGCTTCTCAGCAGCTGAGGGTCCATCCCCATGCCAACACTGATGGGGAAAGTTTGCACTTATTTCTTTGACAAGGGAGGTCTTACTATGTTGCTCAATCTGGTCTGAAACCCTTTAGCTTTCAGTGATCTTTCTGCCTTGAGTTCTGTATTTGCTGGGATGATAGGTGCGAGCTATAGTGCTCATCCATGCTCATGATTTGTTAAAAGTTTTTCTCAATGTTTCCTATAAATAACAAACCATGGAATAAAAAGTAACAAGTCTATTCTGATATAATTCACACACTCCACAATTCAATCATCAAGTATAGACTTCAAGACTACACATTCAGGGATAAGTTTTATAGTTTGTTTTTTTGTTACTAGTGAAATTTCCCTTAAACTGTAGAGAATAGTGATAGAAAAAAGAAGGGAATGAAAGAAAGAAAAGAATGGAGAAAGGAAGCGAATGAAAGAAAGAGAATTGGAGGAAGGAAAGATAAAGTGAGGGAGTGCCAAAAGGAGCAACAAAGGGAGTGAAATAATGAAAGTAAAATGAGTTAACTCCGTGGCTCACATCTATAATCCTAGCATCCTGGCATACTGAGATAAGTGGATTTCTTGAATGAGGGGGTGCTGAGAATGGACAGAGGAAGACTCAGACCCTGTCCCTACTAAAAAGTGAAAAATGATTTAGGCGTTGTGACAGGGATCAGTATTCCTAGCCACATGGGAGTCTCAGGCAGGAGGATTGCCGCAATCATGGAGTTTGCTGTTACTATGATCTAGGCTGATGCCAATAAACACTAGCCTGGGCCACATATGTTAACAATATTTCAAAAATACCCATGCAAATACCCAGGCACAGACAAACTGAGAAACTAACCAATAAACAATTTCATCATCCAAAAAGAGTAGAATTACCTTGATGGTTCGAGAAAAGTAGACATGAGTAAGACCTGTGAAGCTATGACCAAATGGATGCTGTAGCCCAGCACAGTAAATTTGTAAGCTTCTCTCAAAAGGATGTTTTGGGGGTAGATGTCAAACAGGTCCTTGAAATAGCATACTAAGGGTGTTGCTTGTAGCTCATTGGTTAGGGCACCGGGCCTATATTACTAGGGTGGTGACTTAGAAAATGGTCCCCGGCTAAACTGCAAGAATAAATAGCTGGAGGTTTTAGAGGATGCCTGTAATTACAGCTACTTGGGAGGCTGAGGGAAAAAAAAAAAATCACCTAAACAGAGGAGTAGGAGCTTGCTGTAAGCTGTGGAGCCATGGCAATCTACCGAGGATGACAAAGTGAAACACTGTCTCAAGGGAAAAAAAAAAAAAAGAGTGTCCTACTTAAGTGATTCCATGCATTTTTCTCAGCTGCGATGCAGCTTGAGTCACACTGCTGTAAAATATCTCAACTGCTGTGTCAGCCTAGTGCCAGGAATCTCAACCATCAATGGAATAAATAATACACAAATGAGAGATGACTTCTCTGTCTGTGGATGTAGGGCTAAGAAGTGTCCTACTTCAAACACGTGAGGAACACCAGCTGAAGTGACCTGAAAATGCCTCTTAGTATCTTTGACCAGAAGCCTGTGTCCCAGGACATTACAAGATATAGTCACTACGTGGGCACTGTGGATGACATCACAAAGAGTGTTGCCCTGGGTTACCATTTAAAGATTAACCTTATTCCTGCTGAGCATGTGTAGAGGCTATCGGGTTTTGTCATTCAGTTCAAACTGTTACAAAAGGGTGGGGTTCTTTGCTCCACACTCAATTCCTGTTCTAAAAGTTTAAATATCAGTCAAGGGATTCAAAAACTCTGTCCTTTCTTTTTTTTTCTTTTCTTTTCTTTTCTTTTCTTTTTGTTAGAGACAGAGTCTTTGTTGCTCTAGGTAGAATGCCATGAAGTCACAGTTCACAGCAAACTCCAACTCCTGGGCTTATGCATTTCTCCCGTCTCAGCCTCCCGAGTAGCTGAGACTATAGGCACCTGCCACGACGTCCGGCTATATTTTGCTGCAGTTCGGTTTGGACCGGGTTTGAATCTGTCACCCTCAGTATATGGGGCTGGCGCCCTACCCACTGAGCAACAGGCACTGCCCAAGAACTCTTCTTCTCCTTTTCATGGCATGGGTTTGTAAGTAAGTGGAAGAGTATGGTTTATATCTAGTATTTCCCTGGGATGTTACAGGACAAGAACCTTAGTCCAAAGATCAGAGATTGATTTCAGAAACCTGAAATCACACAGTTCTCAGTTCTACTTTTCATGAGATTTTATTTCTTTCTCTAGAATAGGCTTGTTATTCACAGTAGTTGTCTCATTGAAGGTACTTTCTCGAAATCTGGTTAGGCAATTTGTCCCATAGTGTACTCCACACCTGAATTTATTTATGATGATCATTGGAAATATCCACCTATCTAGAAAGTTCCAAAATTCCTGACCTTTTGGCCAGGTGTGTCCAAACTTCTGTCTTCTTGGCTATATACAATATAGAAGAATTATGTTGTGCCACACATTCAATACACAATCACTAATGAAACCTGATAAGCAAAAAAGAGATCTGTGCATAATTGTGGTGATATCTGCCACAGATATGCAAAACAGTCCTGAAAAAAAATCCATAAGTGTCACCAGGGCCTGAGGATTGGACCCTTCTTATAATCCCTAATAAGGTCATTTCTTAATTTGAGTTCAATGACTTTTGCAACGCCTGACTACAATATTTGGATGCTCTTGCAGTCCAAGGTGGGCAGAACCCCTGAGCTCATGTGTTGAATACAAGGCTGAGCAAAAGCAAGACACCTTCAGCCTTGATCTCCCATCCTGTGTTTATCAAAATAGAAAAAGTAGTCAAGCACTGTGGTCCTTGCTTTTAGTTCCACCTACCGAAGATAACATGTTCCAGCTCCATTCATGTAATCATGAAAATAGTGAAGTCTCCATCTTTTTTAAGGCTACATTATATTCCATGGTGTACATATAACACAATTTATTTATTTTTTTCTTTTTTATTAATTCATATCTGTGTATAATAGTGCAATCAAGGGGTACAATGTGCTGGTTTCATATACAATCTGAAATACTTTCATCAAACTGTTTAATATAGCCTTCATAACATTTTCTTAGTTATTATATGTAGACATTTGTATTCTGCAGTTCGTAAGTTTCACCTGTACCCATTCTAAGATGCACTGTAGGTGTGGCCCCACCAATTACCCTCCCTTCACCCTAACCTCCCCATTCCCTTCCCCTCTCTTGGCTCGTTCCCCATATTCTTATGCTATAGTTGGGTTATAGCCTTCATATGAAAGCTATAAATTAGCTTCATAGTGGGTCTGAGTACATTGGATACTTTTTCCTCCATTCTTGAGATACTTTGCTAAGAAGAATATGTTCCAGCTCCATCCATGTAAACATGAAAGAGGTAAAGTCTCCATCTTTCTTTAAGGCTGCATTATATTCCATGGTATACATGTACCACCATTTGTTAATCCATTTGTGGGTCGATGGGCACTTGGGCTTCCTCCATGACTTAGCAATTATGAATTAGGCTGCAATAAACATTCTGTTACAGATATCTTTGCTACATTGTGATTTTTGGTCTACTGGGTGTATACCTAGTAAAGGAATTATAGGATCGAATTGCAGGTCTATTTTTAGATCTCTAAATGTGCTCCAAACATCCTTCCAAAAGAAACGTATTAGTGTGCAATGCCATCAGCAGTGTAGAAGTGTTCCCTTTTCTCCACATCCACGCCAAGATCTCTGGTTTTAGGATTTTTTTTATGTGGGCTAATCTTACAGGAGTTACATGATACCTCAAAGTAGTTTTGATTTGCGTTTCTCTCATGATAAGCATTTTTTCATGTGTCTGTAAGCCATGCACCTTTCTTCTTTAGAGACATTTCTCTTCAAGTCCTTTGCCTACACTGAGACGAGATCACTTGTTCTTTTCTAGCTAATACGTTTGAGTTCTCTGTGGATTTTGGTTATTAAACCTTTGTCGGAGATATAACCTGTAAATATTTTCTCCCATTCTGAGGGCTGTCTGCTTCCTATACTTACTATGTTATTGGCTGTTCAGAAGCTTTTTATTTGATCAGGTCCCAGTACAGTATTTTTTTTTTTTAATTTCCATCTAACTTCTTTCTTTTTTTTTTTTTTTTTGTGGGTTTTGGCCGGGGCTGGGTTTGAACCTGCCGCCTTTGGCATATGGGACCGGCGCCCTACCACTTTGAGCCACAGGGGCCGCCCCCCCAGTACAGTATTTTTGATACTGCTTCAATTGCCTGGGTGTCTTCCTCATAAAATATTCACTGAGGCTGATTCCTTCAACAGTTTTCCTTGCATTTTCTTCTAGTATTTTAATAGTTTCATGTCTTAGGTTTAAAGCTTTTATCCAGTGAGAGTCTATCTTAGTTAATGGTGAAAGATATGGGTCCAGTTTCAGTCTTCTACAGGTTGCCAGCCAGTTCACCCAGCACCATTTGTTAAATAGGGAATCTTTTTCCCCACTGAAAGTTTTTAATTTGCTTGTCAAAGATCAAATAAAGGTAAATAGCTGGATTCATCTCTTGGTTATCTATTCTGTTCCAGACATCTACTTCTCTGTTTTTGTGCCAGTACCATGCTGTTTTGAACACTATTGATTTATAGTATAGTCTGAGGTCTGGTAACATGATACCTCCTGCTTTGTTTTTATTTCTGAGTAACGTCTTGGCTATTCGAGGTTTTTTCTGATTCCATGTAAAACAAAGAATTATTTTTTCGAGATATTTAAAATATGTCAATGGAGCTTTAATAGGAATTGCATTAAAATTATATATTGCTTTGGGTAGTATAGACATTTTAACAATGTTGATTCTTCCCAGCCCTGAGCATGGTATGTTTTTCCATTTGGCAACATCTTCACCTATTTATTTTCTTAAAGATACATAGCTCTCTTTATAGAGATCTTTCACATTCTTTGTTACATAAACTCCCAAATATTTCATCTTCTTTGGCCCTAATGTGAAAGGAATAGAGTTGTTAACTATTTTGTTTTTTTTTTTTGGCTTGGCTATTGTTGGTATACATAAAGGCTACAGACTTATGGGTGTTGATTTTGTAGCCAGAAACACTGCTGTATTTCTTGTTCACTTCTCAAAGTTTTGTAGTAGAATCCCTGGTGTTTTCCAGATATACAATTATATCATCTGCAAAGAGTGAAAGTTTGATCTCTTCGGACCCTATGTGGATATTCTGGATTGCCTTTTCTTCCCTAATTGCAATGGCTAAAACTTCCATTACAATGATAAAGAGCAATGGAGACAATGGGCAACCTTGCCTGGTTCCTTATCTAAATGGAAATGACTTCAATTTAACTGCATTCAATATGATATTGGCTGTAGGTTTTCTGTAGATGGCCTCTATCAGTTTGAGAAATGTCCCTTCTATACCAATTTTTTAAAGTGTTCTGATCATGAAGGGATGCTGGATATTATCAATAGCTTTTTCTGCATCAATTGAAATAATCATATGGTCTTTATTTTTTAATTTTTTATGTGTTGAATTACATTTCTAGATTTACATATATTGAACCAGACTTGAGACCCTGGGATAAAGCCTACTTTGTCATGGTGTGTAATTTGTTTGATGTGTTGTTAGATTCTGTTTGTTAGGATTTTATTCAGTATTTTTGCATCTGTATTCATTAGTGATATTGGTCAATATTTTTTTCTTTTTTATTATCAAATCATAGCTGTGTACATTGATATAATCATGGGGCATCATTCACTAGCTTGTGGGATCTTTTCCTGGTTTAGGGATCAAGGTGATGTTTGCTTCATAAATTGTGTTGGGTAGTATTCCTTCTTTTTCTATATTTTGAAGAGGTTTAGTAATATAGGTACTAGTTCTTCTTTAAAGGTTTGGTAGAATTGTGACATGAAGCTGTCTGGTCCCGGGCTTTTCTTTGTAGGGAAATTTTGAATGGTTGATGCTATTTCAGAACTTGATATAGGCCTGTTCAACATTTCCACTTTGTTTTGGCTAAGTCTTCGTAGGTGGCGTGCATCCAAGTATTGGTCAATTTCCTTCAGATTTTCATATTTGTGAGAGTAAAGTTTCTTGTTATATTTTTTTGTTTGTTTGTTTGTTTTTTGCAGTTTTGGGTAGGGCTGGGTTTGAACCCGCCACCTCTGGCATATGGGGCCAGCACCCTTTTTTAAAATTTATTTATTTTTATTGTATTGTTAAAACATAGCTATGTACATTAGTGCAATCAAGGGGTACAATGCGCTGGTTTCATATACAATCTGAAATATTCTTGTCAAACTGTTCAACGTAGCCTTCATGGCATTTTCTTAGTTACTGTATGTAGGCATTTGTATTCTGCATTTAGTAAGTTTCACCTGTACCCATTCTAAGATGCACCATAGGTGTGGCCCAATCCATTACCCTCCCTCCACACTAACCACCATCATCCCTTCCCCTTACTTGGACCTTTCCCCATAGTCTTGTGCTATAGTTGGGTTATAGCATTCATGTGAAAGCTATAATTTAGCTTCATAGGAGAACTGAGTACATTGGATACTTTTTCTTCCATTCCTGAAATACTTTGTTAAGAAGAATATGTTCGATCTCCATCCATGTAAACATGAAAGAGGTAAAGTCTCCATCTTTCGTTAATGCTGCATAATATTCCATGATATACATGTACCACAATTTGCTCATCAATTCATGGGTCGATGGGCACTTGGGCTTCTTCCATGACTTACCAAATATGAAATGGGCTGCAATAAACATTCTGGTACAGATGTCTTTGTTATATTGTGATTTTTGGTCTTCTGGGTATAAACCTAGTAAATGAATTATAGGATTGAATGTCAAGTCTATTTTTAGGTCTCTAAGTATTCTCCAAACATACTTCCAGAAGGAACATATTAGTGTGCATTCCCACCAGCAGTGTAGAAGTGTTCCCTTTTCTCCACATCCATGCCAACATCTTTGGTTTTGTGATTTTGTTATGTGGGCTACTCTTACTGGGGTTAGGCAATATCTCAAAGTAGTTTTGATTTGCATTTCTCTGATGAATAAAGATGATGAGATTTTTTTCATGTGTTTGAAGATCATGCATCTGTCTTCTTTAGAGAAGTTTCTCTTCAAGTCCCTTGTCCACCCTGAGATGGGGTCATGTGTTCTTTTCTTGCTAATACGTTTGAATTCTGTGTGGATTCTGGTTATTAGACTTTTATCAAGGGTATAACCTGAAAATATTTTCTCCCATTCAGAGGGCTGTCTTGCTTTACTTAGTATGTGCTTGGCTGTGCAGAAGCTTTTTAGTTTGATTAGATCCAAGTTGTGTATTTTTGATACTGCTTCAATTGCCTGAGGAGTCCTCCTCATAAAATATTCACCCAGGCCAATTCCTTTAAGAGATTTCACTGCACTTTCTTCAAGTATTTTTATAGTTTCATGTCTTAAGTTTAAATCTTTTATCCAGTGAGAGTCTATTTTAGTTAATGGTGAAAGGTGTGGGTCCAGTTTAAATCTTCTACAGGTTGCCAGCCAGTTTACGAAGCACAATTTGTTAAATAGGAAATCTTTTCCCCACTGAATGTTTTTAATTGGCTTGCAAAGATCAAATAATGGTAAGTAGCTGGATCCGTCTCTTGTTTATCTATTCTGTTCCAGACATCTACTTCTCTGTTTTTGTGCCAGTACCATGTTTCATCAATCATAAATGGTAATGATAAAATAACAACAGACCCCTCAGAAATTCAAAAATTCTTAATGAATACTACAAGAAACTCTACTCTCAGAAATATGAAAATCTGAAAGAAATCAACCAATACCTGGAAGTGCACCACCTACCAAGACTTAGCCAGAATGAACAGAAAATGTTAAAGAGGTCTATATCAAGTTCTGAAATACCAACAACTATACAAAATCTCCCTAAAAAGAAAAGCCCAGGACCAGATAGCTTTACGTCAGAATTCTACCAAACCTTCAAAGAAGAACTGGTACCTATACTACTAAACCTCTTCCAAAATATAGAAAAAGAAGAAATATAACCCAACACATTCTATGAAGTAAACATCACCTTGATCCCCAAACCAGGGAAAGACCCAACAAGAAAAGAAAATTATAGACCAATAGCACTAATGAATATTGGTGCTAAAATACTCAATAAGATCCTACCAAACAGAATCAAACAACACATGAAAAAATTATACACCATGACCAAGTGGGATTTATCCCAGTGTCTCAAGGCTGGTTCAATATATGTAAATCTATACAGGTAATTCAGCACATAAACAAAGTAAAAAATAAGGACCATATGATTCTTTCAATTGATGCAGAGAAAGCTTTTGATAATATACAGCATCCCTTCATGACCACAACACTTAAGAAAATTGGTATAGAAGGGACATTTCTTAAACAAATAGAGGCCATCTACAGCAAGTGCACAGCCAATATCATATTGAATAGAGTTAAATTGAAATCATTTCCACTTAGATCAGGAACCAGGCAATGTTGCCCATTGTCGCCATTGCTCTTCAACATTGTAATGGAAGTTTTAGCCATTGCAATTAGGGAAGAAAAGGCAATTCAGAGTATCCACATAGGGTTAAAAGAGATCAAACTTTCACTCTTTGCAGATGATTTGATCGTATATCTGGATAACACTAGGGATTCTACTACAACACTTTTAGAAACGATCAAGGAATACAGCAATGTCTCAGGCTACAAAATCGACACCCATAAATCTGTAGCCTTTATATATACCAACAATAACCAAGCTGAAAAAACAGTCAAGGTCTCTATTCCTTTTACAGTAGTGCCAAAGAAATTGAAATATTTAGGAGTATACCTAATGAAGGATGTGAAAGATCTCTACAAAGAGAACTATGAAACTTTAATAAAAGAAATAGCCGAAGATGTTAACAAATGGAAAAACATACCATGCTCATTGCTGGGAAGAATCAACATTGTTAAAATGTGTATACTACCCAAAGAAATATATAATTTTAATTCAATCCCTACTAAAGCTCCACTGTCATACTTTAAAGATCTTGAAAAAATAATACTTTGTGTTATATGGAATCAGAAAAAAAAACTTGAATAGCCAAGACATTATTCAGAAATAAAAACAAAGCAGGAGGAATCATGTTACCAGACCTCAGACTATACTACGAATCAATAGTGATCAAAACAGCATGGTATTGGCCCCAAAACTGAGAAGTAGATGTCTGGAACAGAAAAGAGAACCAAGAAATAAATCCAGCTACTTACCATTATTTAATCTTTGACAAGCCAATTAAAAACATTCAGTGGGGAAAAAATTCCCTATTTAACCAGCAGTGCTGGATGAACTGGCTGGCAACCTGCAGAAGACTGAAACTGGATTAAAGATTAACCAATAATCTTCACCATTAACTAAGATAGACTCTCACTGGATTAAAGATTTAACCTTAAGACATGAAACTATAAAAATACTAGAGGAGAGGGTGGCACCTGTGGCTCAGTGAGTAGGGCGCCAGGCCCATATGCCGAGGGTTGCGGGTTCAAACCCAGCCCCGGCCAAACTGCAACCAAAAAATAGCCGGGCGTTGTGGCGGGTGCCTGTAGTCCCAGCTGCTTGGGAGGCTGAGGCAAGAGAATCGCGTAAGCCCAAGAGTTAAGAGGTTGCTGTGAGCCATGTGACGCCACGGCACTCTACCTGAGGGCGGTACAGTGAGACTCGGTCTCCACAAAAAAAAAAAAAAAAATACTAGAGGAGAGTGCAGGGAAAACCCTTGAAGAAATCGGTCTGGGCAGTATTTTATGAGGAGTATTTTATGAAGTAGCTTCAAAAATACACTACTGGGACTTGATCAAACTAAAAAGCTTCTGCATAGCCAAAAACACAATAAGTAAAGCAAGCAAACAGCCCTGAGAATGGGAGAAAATATTTGTAGGTTATGTATCCAAAAAAGGTTTAATAACCAGAATCCACAGAGAACTGAAACACATTAGCAAGAATAGAACAAGGGATTCCATCGCAGGCTGGGCAAGGGATTTGAAGAGAAACTTCTCTGAAGAAGACAGGTGCGTGGCCTTCAGACATATGAAAAAATGCTCATCATCTTTAATCATCAGAGAAATGCAAATCAAAACTACTTTGAGATACCATCTAACTCCAGTGGGACTAGCCTATATCACAAAATCCCAAGACCAGAGATGTTGGCGTGGATGTGGAGAAAAGGGAACACTTTTGCACTGCTGGTGGGAATGCAAATTAATACATTCCTTTTGGAAAGATATGTGAAGAACACTTAGAGATCTAAAAATAGATCTGCCATTCAATCCTGTAGTCCCTCTACTGGGCATATACACAGAAGACCAAAAATCACATCTTAACAAAGATATTTGTACCAGAATGTTTATTGCGCCCAATTCATAATTGATAAGTCATGGAATAAGCCCAAGTGCCCATCGATACACGAATGGATTAATAATTTGTGGTATATGTACACCATGGAATATTATGCAGCCTTAAAGAAAGATGGATACTTTACCTCTTTCATGTTTACATGGATGGAGCAGGAACATATTCTTCTTAGTAAAGTATCTCAAGAATGGAAGAAAAAGTACCCAATGTACTCAGCCCTACTATGAAACTAATTTAGGGTTTTCACATGACAGCTATAAACCAGTTACAACCTAAGAATAGGGGGAAGGAGGAAAGAGAGGGGAGGGAGGGGGGAGGGGGGTGGAGGGAAGGGGATTGGTGGGATTACACCAGCGGTGCATCTTACAAGGGTATATGTGAAACTTGTTAAATGGTCTGGGTATAAATCTAGTAAATGAATTATAGGATTGAAGCTAGTGAATGATACCCCATGATTATATCAATGTATACAGCTATGATTTAATAAAAAAACAAGAGAAAAGAAAAAGTAAACAAAGTTAATAGACCAGGAAAAAAAAATATATATATATATATTTTTTTTAATTAAGTCATTTGTGCATAGATCATAAATACATTTATGCCATTATGGGAGACCAGGAACATATTGATAATACAACGCACGTGAGTGTTTGGAAAATACAAAGAATTTCTATGAATTAGTAAAGAAGATGATTAAAAGCTACTTGATAGAAAAATGAAGGAATGCCCTTCACAGGGGAGGAAATCCATGTGGCCAGCTGGCACTTGACAAGCTGCTGAACCGACAGATTGTCAGAGCCATCAGGGGCCAGCATCACACTGTGTTGGTTTGGGTATGAGGAACATGGTAACTCTCAAACCCTGCTGGTGGGAGTACAGATGGGGCAAGCCCTTCAGAGAGCAATGTAGTGTTATTTAGCTATATGCCCTAGAGCAGCTGTTCTCAAACTTCAGCTTGACTCAGAATTGCCCCAAGGGTTTGTTCAAGCACTGATTGCTAGATCCCACTCCAGAGTCTCTGGTTCAGTAGGTCTGTGGAAGGAGCTGAGTATTTGCATTTCTAACCTGTTACCAGGTGATGCTGCAGCAGGGGACCATATTTTGAGAATCCTTCTCCTAGATAGCCTTCAGCAAATTTGCACAGTGTGATGTATGTTAAGGAAGTTCATTATTGCGAATAGCAAAAATTTAGAAACTACTTTAATGCCTACTAGCAAGGGAATGAATATGTAGTTTTTTTAGTACAACAGAACAGTCATAAAAATTGAAATCCTTAAGGGTATACAGCACACCCCCTGGATGAAGGGTTCAACTACAACTTGAACTTTACCTTACAAACACAAACAATGTAACCTGATCATATGTACCTCATATTTCTTTGAAATAAAAAATTGAAATGAATAAACTAGAGCTCAGATATCAAAATAAAAATCTTAAAAAACAATGTCCTAAGAGAATCGCTAACTGCAAAGTGGTAGAATTTATTGCTATTTATATACATTTTAAAGATATAAAAATCAAAATAAAATACTGTTAAAAGGTAAAAAAAAAAAAAGAAATAGCTGAAGATGTTAAAAAATGGAAAAACATACCATGCTCATGCCTGGGAAGAATCAACATTGTTAAAATATCTATACTACCCAAAGCAATATATAATTTTAATGCAATTCCTATTAAAGCTCCATTGTCATATTTTAAATATCTCAAAAAATAATCCTTCTTTTTATATGGAATCAGAAAAAACCTTGAATAGCCAAAACATTACTCAGCAATAAAAAGAAAGCTGGAGGAATCATGCTACCAGACCTGAGACTGTACTATAAATCGATAGTGATCAAGTTTCTTGTAATATTTGTTAAGGATTTTTTGAATTTCTGAGTTGCCTGTTTTGTCTTTGCCATTCCTGATTGATGAAATTAGATATTTTACTCTTTTTTTCCTGGTTAGGTTGGCCAAAGGTTTATCAATTTTATTGATCTTTTCAAAAAACCAACTTTTTGATTTATTGTCCTGTTGTATAATCTTTTTGGTTTCTATTTCATTTAATTTTGGTTATTTCTTTTCTGGTACTAGTTTTGGATTTGGAATGCTCATCCTTCTCCAGTTGCTTGAGATGTCCCATTAAGTTATTAACTTCCTCTCTTTCCGTTTTCTTGAGGAAGGCCTGCAGTGCTATAAATTTCCCTCTTAGGGCTGCCTTTGCAGTATCCCAGAGGTTCTGATAATTCGTGTCTTCATTGTCATTTTGTTCCAAAAATTTGGTAATCTTTTTCTGAATCTCGTCTATGACCCATCTATCCTTCAGCATAAGTTTACTTACATTCCATGTTTTTGTAAGAGTATGCAGATTACTATTGTTATTGTGTTCATCTTTTATTCCATTATGGTCTGAGAAGATGCAATGAATAATTTCTATTTTTTTGATATTTGCTGAAGTTAGTCTTGTGACCTATGATGTAATTGATTTTGGAGTATGTTCCGTGGGCTGATGAGAAGAATGTGTATTCAGTTCTGTTGGGATGAAATGTTCTGTAGATGTGTTGTGCCCAAGTCACAGGATCACCCACATAAATCACCTGGAGACCAAGTCCGATGCAAAAAGCAATGGGTTGTTTATTTACAAACTCGAGCCTGGGTTTCCTGTTCCTGGCACAGCAGGAGAGCAGAGAAGCCCAGATCTCGAAAAGGAGGGAGGTTTTTAAGGGTACAGAAAGGAAAAAAAGGGAGGGGGTGTTAGGTGAGCCGCTGGGGTGAGCTGATAGAAGGTTTAGGGGACTGAGCAGTATTTGTCCTTGGCTGTCTGGGAGAGTGTTGCTATTGCTCAAAGCAGATGTTGTGCAAGGGCGCAGATCATGGGGCGAGGATGGGGGGCGGGGAGGAAGAAGTTTGCCTAATGCCTTTGGTATGCAGCTGCAAAATGAAGGCTGAGGGACAAGATGAAGTTAGTTTTAACAAAATGGAGTTAACTTGGTCCTTACATTCCCCCCTGTTCTTTTGCCTAGAAGATCTGATCATGGGTCTTCAGTGTGTTTTGTGAGCCCTAGCTCTATGCCATTGCTGGTGCATTCAGTGTTGAGGGGGGTATACTGTGCCCGTAAGGCCATTAATTGAACAGTATTAATTCTAGCTCAGATGAAAGCCAGTAATTTATTAATTATGCAGGGGCCGAATGTTAATAGCAGTAATAGGATTTCAAGTGGGCCCGCTATGATTGAAATTAAATTTGTGAGCCAAGGTGACTTGCTGAACAAAGGTTCATACCAGCTCTGAGACTGTTCCTGCTTGAGTTTTCTTCTGCGGAGACCTTCTCTCAGTAACTCCATGGACTGTTCGATTACTCCTGTGTGGTCAGTATAAAAACAGCATTCTTCTTCTAGGGCTATGCATAATCCACCTTGCTGAAGGAACAGTAAGTCTATCCCCCGCCTATTTTGGAGTACTACTTCAGAGAGGGAAGTTAGGGACTCTTGAAGGTGGGAAATGGAGTTTTCTATTCTTTTTATGTCTACGTATATTTCAACGTGCAGAGCTCCATAGTTCTTGTCTTGTAGGACTAAGGAGGATATTCCTGTGCCTGCTCCTGCTATACTTAGTCCCATGACCATGGCTAGAGTTATTGCTGTGACTGGTTCTCTCTTGGTTCTTGTAAGTGTGCCTGCAGCTGACTCATATGCCTGATATAAGTCTTCCTCTGAGTCATCGATCAGCTTGGAGATGAGCTACACTAAGACACAAAAGCCCTGGGTTAAATCAAGGACTGCCCCATGTAGACATGGGGTGAGCCCTGTTGAGCAAGCCCACCAGGAATTGTTGGTGGGAATTATATATCCAGTCCTATCCCAGGTGAGAGTTTGATTACATAGTTGTTGGTATTGTGGGGGTGTCTGACCTATACAGGTATCTTGTCCTATAATGGACTGTAGGGTGACTCGGGGCTTAGACTGTTGCCAACGGCAGTCATTAGCCTGGGAGCTGATCTTAGGTTTGCTTATTAGGGCAATTTTCTCATAGTATGGGGGTCTGGCTTCTACACATAACCAACAGAACTTAGTAAGGTCTGGTCTGGAAGTATTTAAGACTTGGTTTATAGCAATGACCGATTTCTGAAGTGGATTGGGATCTGTGGTAGGCACATGTGTGGGGTTTAGAATCAGAATTTGGGTACAGAATGCTTGGTCTGGGGAGTCAGGGGAGTCACAGAGCTTAGGGGTGACTACAGGGGGAGGCTTAAGCACTATATTGGGGACCACTGCAGCAGGCTTATTATTAACAGGGGTGGATAAGATTTGAGTTGGAAAACATTACCCGGGTCTGCGCCATGCACGTTGTACAGTCTCATGCCCCACCATCTTCCGAGTTCCCAATCCAGCATTCGCTTTCCTTTCTTCATAAAGGTAATACTGTTTCAGGTTTTGGGCCTCCTGCACAGGTGTGCCTTCTCCAAATGCCCTTCCTCTTTACTTGGATTAAGTCTCCTTGTCTCGGGGGTTCCACCATAATTGCCCGGTGGAAACACAGTTCCATGAGTTACAGAAATATGAACTTGCTCCTCCACACTTAAAAGGAAGGTGACCGGGGCAGACATAAAAGTACTTGGTTAGAGTATTTCTGGACCAATATGACTGCCACCCTGAGGGGCAGGCTCTAATCCCTACCAGATTATATAGGTCGACTAAGAGCTCCGGGAACCAAGTAACCTTAGGGTGAACTCCAGAGGTCTAGTTGAGCACCGTCCCTGTGCTAGCATCAGTAACTAGCCACATTATTTTAACAGGATGATGAGGGTTAGTTGTGAGGGTTATAATCATCAAGGCAGAATAAGTCAGTAAGTGGTACACATATGGTGGCATCAGGGATCCTGGCATTTCTGCAGTTTGAGCCTCAGTGGGTTATTAGGGTCCCATGGGAGTATCCACTGGGGGATGAAGTCTTCTTTGATGGTGAATGGGTCGGCTAGGCAAATGTGCATGTGATGTATCCAGGAGGTGATGCCGTCAACCTTGAGTGCAGTGGGAGTAACGAGGACCACGATGTATGCGCCCTTCCACCTGGGCTCCAGTGTTTCTTGTCAGTGACGTTTCATGTACACCGAGTCTCCAGGCTGGAAAGCGTGTGGTTCAGGGACAGGTCCTGAGCTGTAGAGGGCTATAAGCCTCTCCCAATCAGCTCGATGTGCCTTTTGATAAAAATGTAAAGTTACTGCATAATCTTTCCAAGCTTTAAGATCCGGGCCCTTTGAAGTGAGGGCATGGTAATGCAATTTAGGGACTATAGGGGGTTGCCTTTCAAAAAGAATTTCATAGGTAGTTTTTCCTATAAGGTAGGGTGAGTTTTGCACCCTGTACAGGGCCAAGGAGAGGAGAGACACCCAGTCCCTGACAGTCTCCATGATTAATTTAGTCAGGGTCTGTTTTAGGGTGCAGTTCATCTGCTCTACATGCCCTGAACTTTGGGGTCGATAGGCACAATGCAATTTCCAATTAGTCCCCAAAGCTTCTGCTAGACTCTGCACTACCTGAGAAGTAAAGGCTGAGCCATTATCTGATCCTATCTGATTAGGAATCCCAAACCTAGGCATTATATCTTCCAGTATTTTCTTTGCTACTACCTGCACAGTCTTATTTCTGGTCGGAAATGCTTCTACCCATCCTGAGAATGTATCTATGAAAACAAGGAGATATTTGTACCCATATTTACCTGGCTTAACTTCAGTAAAGTCGACTTCCAAGTACATACCTGGCTTCATCCCACGCTCTCTGGACCTTGGATTGTGGGAGCTAGATACACTGTTAGTCACAATACATATTTTGCATGAAGCTACAACTTCGTCAATTTTAGTATTCTGGTTTTGTATTTTGATTTTGGCGTGGTGCAGCAAATCTTTCATTTTGCATGATCCTAGGTGGGTGGATGAACGGATCCTATGGAGGATTTCCTGTCCTAGATTTGCTGGCACAAGTGCTTTGCCATCACAGGTGGCGTACCATCCATTGTACTTCTTGTGGGAGTGGGCTTGTGAGATCTGCTTTATCTATTTTAGGTCCTCTGGAGTATACTCTGGGGATTGTGGAAGTTTTATGGGTCCAGGGTCTGGCAATGTAGTAATAGGAAGCTCTTGGATAGCCGAAGTGTCTACAGTTCTAGCGACCTGGTCAGCAAACCAGTTGCCTCTGGCTACAGGGGAGTCGTGCCCCTGATGGCCAGGGCAATGAATGATGGCTAGTTTCTGAGGAAGCCATAAGGCCTTTAGGAGGTCAAGTATTTCATCTTTGTTTTTGATAGTCTTTCCCTCCGCCGTAAGGAGTCCTCTCTCCAGGTAAATTGTCCCGTGTATGTGGGCAGTGGTGAAGGCATATGGGCTATCGGTATAGATGTTAAGTCTTAGGCCTTTCCCCAAGGTCAAGGCTTGTGTTAGAGCTATGAGTTCAGACTTTTGAGCTGACGTCCCAGCTGGGAGGGGGTCTGCCCATACAGTCTCAGTCACCACTGCAGCTCCCGCGTACCTACATCCATCTTGTATAAAGCTGCTCCCGTCTGTGTACCAGATGGCCTCTGTGTCAGGGAGAGGCTGGTCTGTAAGGTCCTGGCATACACTGTGAACTTGGGCTATGATGTCAACACAGTCATGGAGGGGGGCATCTAGGTCCGGATTCAGCAGTAGGGTTGCCAGATTGAGAGAGGACTTTGGTAGGAATTGGATTCATGGAGGGTTCTGCAGAAGGCCCTAGTAGTGGGTGAGTAAGACATTGCTAACCCACCAATCCGGTGGCTGTTTGAGGACTCCCTAAATGGCATGAGGAGTCGTGATCAACAGGTCTTGCCCTAAAGTTAATTTATCTGCATCTTTAACCAACAATGCAGTAGCTGCAATGATGCGTAGGGATGGGGGCCAGCCTGCTGCTACAGGGTCTAGTTTCTTTGACAGGTAAGCAACCAGCTGAGTCCAGGGACTAAGCAAATGAGCAAGTACCACTTTTTCTATGCCTTTGTGCTCATCTACATACAGATGAAAGGGCTTGGTAATATCTGGGAGTCCTAGGGGCGGGGCCAAGACCAAGGCTCGTTTCAGGGCCTGGAAGGCTCTTTCTTGTTCTGCACTCCACTGGAAAGGCAGGCTGTCCCAGGGAACTTCATAGAAGGTCTTTGCTATTTCCACAAACCCTAGAACCCACAGACGGCAGAACCCAGCTGACCTGAGGAACTCCTGCACTCCTCACTGTGTGGTCGGGGGAGGGGGGAATTTTCAGAACTGTTTCTTTTCTTGCCTGGTACAGCCACCACTGCCCATCTTTAAGGGTGTACCCCAGATAACTCACAGTTTGTTGACAAATCTGAGCCTTCTTGGCAGAGGCCTGGTACCCCAGAGCTCCTAGTGTAGTCAGCAAGTCCTGGGTGCCTTGGTGGCATTCTGCTTCTGTCTCAGCTGTGATCATCATGTCATCTACATACTGTAAAAGAGTCAGGTGAGGTTGCTGCTGCTGGTACTCACTCAGGTCTTTGTGTAGGGCTTCATCAAAGATGGTGGGGGAGTTCTTAAACCCTTGTGGCAGCCGGGTCCAGGTAAGTTGACCATGGATCTCTTGCTCTTCATCGTTCCACTCAAAGGCGAACATTGCCTGGCTCTGGGGGGCCAGCAGGAGGCTGAAAAAGGCATCTTTTAAGTCAAGAACAGTGTACCATACTCGATCAGGGGTGAGAGTACTTAATAGTGTATAAGGGTTTGGGACGGGGGTGGGGGAAGAAGCAGGTTGCCTAACACTTTTGGTATGCAGCTTCAAAATGAAGGCTGAGAGACAAGATGAAGTTGGTTTTAACAAAATGGAGTTAGCTTGGTCCTTACAGATGTCTGTTAAATCCAGACGTATAATGGTTAAGTTTAAATCTAAAATTTCTTTGCTTAGCTTTTTTTGGAAGATCTATTTAACACTGCTAAAGGGGTGTTAAAATCTCCAACTACTATGGAAGTGGAGTAAATCAAGTTGCTCATGTCTATTAGAGTTTCTCTTATAAATTGAAGCGCATTCTGGTTTGGTGCATAAATATTAATAATTAAGATCTCATCATATTGAGTATTGTCTTTAACAAATATGAAGTGTCCATCCTTAAACTTCCTTATTTTGGTTGGTTTAAAGCCTATTGTATCTGTGAATAGGATTGCAACACCTGAGTTTTTCTGCTTTCCATTTGCCAGGAATATAGATGACCGTCCCTTCACCTTGAGTCTATATTTGTCTTTTAAGGTAAGATGAGATTCTTGTATGCAGCAGATATCTGGCCTGAGTTATTGTATCCTTTCCACCAACCTGTGCCTCTTTACAGGGCAATTTAAACAATTCACATTAATTGAGAATATTGATAAGTCTTTTGAATGTCCAGTGGACATTTGTATTCCTTTTATGACTGTGGAAGTTGGAATTTGATCAAAAGTTTCTGGGTGAGTTTACTTTTGTGGTGGAGGATTATAGTGGTCTTTTTGGAGGACAGGTCTGAGAATATCCTGGAGAGCTGGTTTAGTTATGGCAAATTTGTTCAACATGTGAATGTCATTAAAGTATTTAATTTCTCCATCATTATTGAAACTCAGTTTAGCTGGATACAGGATCCTGGGTTGAAAGTTATTTTGTTTTAGGAGATTAAAATTCAATGACCATCCTCTTCTAGCTTGAAAGGTTTCAGCAGAGAGATCTGAAGTTATCCTAATATTCTTCCCCTTGTAGGTTATGGTTTTCTTGCATCTGGCTGCTTTCAGAATTTTCTCCATCATATTAACTTTAGTGAAATTGATTATGATGATGTCTTATTTGCATTGAGTTGTGCTAGAGTTCTGAAACTGTCTGCTATCTGAATTTCAGAATCTCTTGGCATGTCTGGAAAGTTCTCTTTCATAATCTCATGAAGAAGAGGTTCTGTGCCTTGTGAAGCCAATTTGTCTCTTTTGGGGATCCCTATAAGGTGAATATTGGTTTTGTTCAAATTATCCCAGAGCTATCTGAGAGAGTGATCTGTTTTTGCCCTCCATTTCTCTTCCCCTTTGAAATTTTGGGATCATTTGAAAGCTTCATCTTTAATGTCAGAAATCCTTTCTTCTGCTTGCTCCATTCTGTTACTGACGGATTCTACTGTATTTCTGAGATATTTGAGGGCTGCAACTTCTTATCTCAATGTTTCAAAATCTTTGGTAATTTGGTTTTTGAATTCCTTGAATTCTTGAGACATCATTTGGATGACTGCTTGGAATTCTAATTCAATCTTATTTGCTATCCAGATTCTGAATTTGATTTCTGACATCTCAGCCATTCGTTTATGCATGGGATCTTGTGCTGCGTCTGCCTTGTTGTTCCTTGGGGGTGTTGATCTACTCTCATTATTTTTATTGCCAGAGTTTTTCCCTTGATTCCACCTCATGACTGTTTTTCACTGTTGCCTGTGGCCCTACTCAGAGATGGGGAGGTGTCTCTCCAAGATTAGACCCCAGTGGGATCACTCTATTGTTGCTGGATCTTTGTAGGGAGTGACCCTGTGTAGTTCCTCTGTGGCTGCCCCAACCATGGAGTTCTGGTTGTGGGAGCAGCTATGGAGTGTGTCACACCTGGATTCAGCAACAGGGCAGGGGTTGGCGCACATGGTTCTGGGAGTGCCTGGCACCCAGATACTTTGGCACAGAGGATCCAAGGCTGCAGCAGTCTCTGGCCAAGAGGAGGGCTCTGCACAGAGACATGGAGGGCTCCAGGTGGAGGGCGTGAGTGGAGTGGTACCAGAGTCCCTGGCCAGATGTTGGGGAGGTGCAGAGGCAGGGAGGGAATAGGAGGGAGGACACGGGTTGTGCAGCTCCCAGAGTTCCTGGCTGGGGTGAACAAAGGCCCGATGGGTGCGGGGTGCAGGGCCACACAGTTTCCGGCGGAGTCCCTGGCTGGGGCGGGCATATGGGGGCCTGGCAGTTGCCTGGTGTGGTGCCGCATGGTTGCCGGCCATGTTTCTGGCCTAGGTGGGCGCAGGGCATGGGACTACACGGTTGCTGGCAGACTCCCTGTCTGGCACAGGTGCGGGTCTCTGTGCCCTGAAGGTGCCAGAGAGTCCCTGTCCAGGGCGGGCATGTGGAGGCCTGGTGGGTGTGTGGCATGGGGCCACACAGTTCCCAGAGGACTCCCTGGCCAGGGTGGGCATTGGGCTCCGCGTTTGCCAGCAGAGTCCTTGAAGGGGGGGTGGAGGTTCGGCACTTCCCTGGAGTCTCTTGCTGGCAGGCACTTGGTCCAGCAGACAAGGAGGAACAGCATTGCTCAAGAACCTCCTCCCTCAGTCTCAGCAGGTGTTAGGCTTCTGGTTCATCAGGTAGGGTGGAAGGGTGTGCTGGAAGTTTAGAATGGCAGGGAAGACTTTAGTTCAATTTTTTTTCCCTAGCAAGAGAGTGTTCAGAGTCACAGCAGGGTCCTTCTGAGGAAGTAGTCCCCACTTCCCACAGCATTCACCCGTGGGATGAGATAAGATGTCCACATTTCATCGCTTGTCTGTAGAAAACCTGCAGGAGCAATCGAAGAGAAAAAAGAAGGGAGACGTAACAACAAAAAAACAAACAAAAACCCCACAGCTTTCTTAGTGGAGGTGACGGACACTTTTCCTTTCAGATGAATTTTGTACCTGAAGCTTGGTTTCTTGGAGTAGCAGCTTGCCTTAGCAGAGTTGACCTGCAATTATCATTTCTCTCTCAGCTGGGCTCCCATTCTTCAGCTTAATTGGTCTGTTCCTTGATGTTGACTTTCCTTTTGGACAGGATCCTCTTTTGGAAGCTGCATTCAGTTGGCTATCTTGCCCCTCCTCCACAATTTATTAATCCATTCTTGTGTTGATGGGCACTTGGGCTTCTTCCATGACTTAGCAATTATGAATTGGGCTACAATAAAAATTATTAGTAAAATTATGGGTCCAGTTTCAGTCTTCTTCAGACCGCCAGCAAGTTCACACAGCACCATTTGTTAAATAAAGAGTCTTTTCTACGCTGAAAGTTTTTAATTGTCTTATCAAAGATCAAATGATGGCATATAGCTGGGTTCATCTCTTGGTTTTCTGTTCTGTTCCATACATCTACCTCTCTGTTTTTGTGCTAGTACCATGCTATTTTGATAAAAATCAATTTATAATATAGTCTGAGGTCTGGAAGCATGATTCCTCCTTATTTATTTTTAATTCTAATTAACATCTTGGCTATTTGAGTATTTTTCTGATACCATATAAAACATGTGAATGTCATTAACTTATTTAAATTTTTCATCATAAATGAAACGCAGTTTAGCTGGATACAGGATCCTGGGTTGAAATTTATTTTGTTTTGGGAGGTTAAAAGTTGATGACCACTCTCTTCTAGCTTGAAAATTTTCAGTAGAGATATCTGCAGTCATTCTACTGTTCTTCCCCTTGTAAGTTAAGTTTTTCTTACTTGTGGCTGTTTGCAGAATTTTCTCCTTTATATTCACTTTGGTGAGATTAATTATAAAGTCAATGGGTGATGCTTTATTTGAGTTGAGTCTTGCTGGGGTTCTAAACCTGTATGCCATTTGGATTTCCAAATCTCTTGCCATGTTTGGGAAGTTCTCCTCAAGTATCTCTTGAAGTCAAGCATCTGGGCCTTTCAAAGCAACCTCCTTGGCTTCAGGAATTCCCATAAGGTGAATATTAGTTTTCTTCAAATTGTCCCAGAGCTCTTTGAGAGAATGATTGGTTTTTGCTCTCCACCTCTTCCTTTTTGAACATTTGGGAGTGTTCAGAAACTTTATCTTCAATGTCAGAGATCCTTTCTACTGCCTACTTCATTCTGTTACTGAGGGATCCTACTGTATTTCTCAGATTTTGAGGGCTGCCAGATCTTGCCTTGATGTGTCAAACTCCTTTGTGACTTTGTCTTTGAATTCCTTGAATTCTTGAGACAACTTTTAAAATGCTCCTTGAATTCATCATTCCAACTTTAATTCCATTTTTTTTTTTTGGTAGCGACAGAGTCTCACTTTACTCCCCTTGATAGAGTGCTGTGGTGTCACACAGCTCACAGCAACCTCCAGCTCTTGGGCTTACATGATTCTCTTGCCTCAGCCTCCCGAGCAGCTGGGACTACAGGCACCCGCCACAACGCCCGGCTATTTTTTTGTTGCAGTTTGGCCGGGGCTGGGTTTGAACCTGCCACCCTCGCTATATGGGGCCGGCGCCCCGCTCACTTAGCCACAGGCACCGGCCTCCATTTGTTAATCTTACATGTCATGCATATTCTGAATTTTTTTTTCTCACATCTCAGCAATTGGTTTATGAATGGGATCTTCTGGTTTGTCCACCTTGTTTTTCCTTCAGGGAGTTGATCTTTTCTGATGATTCATGTTGCCAGTGTTTTTCCACTGATTCTGCCCTGTGATAATTTTTCACCATTTTGCTAGATGAGCAGATATGGTGAAATTGGGTTGGGGGCTCCTGGAGAATTGATTAACCAACCCTTTTCCCAAGACCTGAGACTGGTGACTGCAGCTTTTCCCCTACAGCTTTACAAAGAATCTGTACAGTACTATGGCCTGAGACACTGGGGACCAGCTTGATGTGGTGGGGCTAAATGGCTGTCTTGTTCTCATCTGGTCTCTGTCCAATCCTAGTGAAAGAAAAACTCTTAGTTGCAGTTTCAGCTGTGGAGAAATACCAGCAACTATGACACCCTGCCCACCATGGGCAACAAACGGAAAAGGAAAATCAAACCTTTCCACTATAACACAACCATGGTAAAACCTTGGATAGTC
This sequence comes from Nycticebus coucang, assembly GCF_027406575.1. Taxonomy (NCBI): domain Eukaryota; kingdom Metazoa; phylum Chordata; class Mammalia; order Primates; family Lorisidae; genus Nycticebus; species Nycticebus coucang. Next base: position 122,031,074 of record NC_069804.1, read on the forward strand.
CTCAATTGATTGGCCCAGGTCAAAAGTTACAAATCAATGTGACAATCAGCACACAGTCTCAAGTTGTAGAGTTTATTAGTTCAACAGCAAATAGATAGCAGGCATCTGCTTATAAGAGTATACATTTTTCTGGTGCTCTTTGGAGTCAGAAGGGACCACAGAGGAAATGAATTATTCTGGGAAATTTGATGCCTCCATCTCCAACTTTCACCTCTGTCACACTCATTTACTGGTTATTCTGAAGTGCTGTGACCCAGGTCCCTCCAATGAGCAGATGCTCCATGGGTTTGCAACTGCCTGAGTCACAGGGACATTTATTTCTCCACAGTCAGGCCACCACACTCTGCCACCAGCTCTCAAAGGGAGCTGAAGATTGACAACATCAAGTGCTTAATGGAAGCTGAGGTGTATCAGTCAGTTTCATCCCCGCCCCAAATTGATGTTGCAGCACTTATAATCTCACAGAATTGGAGTTTCTGTCCCTGCAATATTCGCGTGCCACCCAGGCACTGTTTGAACTCACAAAAAGTACAAATCAGCCCTGCCCTGTGGCGCTGCCATTGCCCCAATTCTCACTGGGCTGGAAGGTCACACTCTGCTGCATTCTGTGTTGTTGCAGGTGTGGTTAGAGCTTGCAAATGGCTCTCAGTTTCTGCCCATGTCAGGCCTGGTGCTGCTGCCATGCCTGCTTTTGTCCTCACTATGCTACCCTGGGATCTGGTTCCATCTTGGTCTCACAAAAGCAGAAATTCTGACTCAGCACTGCCTATGAGAATGCTGCCTCTATGCACACGGATTCTATTTTCCGCCCCCGCCATGCCACCCTGGCAGGTACCATGTCAGGCATACCCTTTGCTTAGAAGGCCTGTGTTTTCAACCAAGATCTCTTCTGCCAGTGGCTGCCAACAGAGTACAGTCCCAGCTCCTTCTGGTTGATAAGAGAGGGAGGAAGTGTCTCTCCAAAATATACCCAGGGGTGTGAGTTCTATTGCTCCCACCAGTGTCACTGCTGCAGTGTGCCATGGCGAACTGCTTCTGCCTCTCCCATATGGCTCCCTCGCTCTGAAGCCCCCACTCCACACCTGTGTCACAGAACCAGCAAAGAACTGAGATAACCCAAGCCGAATCCACACCTCTTGAAAAAATGCCCAAGAGCCTGGGCTCCATGGGAGACAAGCTTCCAGACCTTGGGGTGAGAGTGGAGGGGATTGCTTAGAGTTCAAAATTGTGGGTAGAGTCCATGTTCAGTTTTATGCCTGGTGAGAGAGTACCATGGCACACTCTTGTGTCCTATCTGGGGAAGGAGTTCTGGATTTTAGAGGTTCTCTCTCATGAAATAAAATACAAAGCTATCTGAACTTCACTTGCTTGATCATAGAAAGTACACTGTGAGTCATTTTCACAGGTGTGGAGACTCCCATCCACTTGGCAATGGGGAGTCCCTACCTGTTGTTTGTTTCCTTGGGGTCTCTGCTCACCTCAGTGACTGCCTACCTTATTCTGTTACTGAGGGATATATGTGCTCTTCAACCTTCTCTCTTGGCTCAGCTCCAAGCCATCAGCTAACTTGCTAAACTTCTGTCCTTTAACTATCCTTCTGGAAGGGAGCCTCTGTGGAACATTGGCTGTAGGCAGCCATCCTGCCTCCTCCCTCATTTTTTTTTATCATAATTATTTTAAAGTTCATTCCTATCGTAACATAAATGTGCACTTCATTCCTTTTGATTTTTGAAAAATATTCCATTGTGTAAATATAGCACATTATATGTATCCAATCATCTTTAAATCCCTTTAGTAGTCCTGAAGATGTTCCCTTCTCATCTAAGATTTTTAAAGGATTTTATCAACAAGATATGTTACTCTGTCAAAACCCTTTTTTGTGTCTGAGGAGGTCACCATGTGCTGTTTCTTATTTATTCTATTAATTTAGTTTGTTGTATTAGTTGATTTGCCCATATTGAGATAGACTAGCAAGCCTGGTAATAAATCCCATTAGTAATACATATATAAAATATTTGTTTCCTACCAGACTTTTCATGCACCTATACAGTATATCTCTTATAGATTTGACACAGCATTTCCCCCTTTGCCCCAGAAAAATACATTGGTTGGGTGGCACTTGTGGCTCAGCGGGTAGGGAGCTGATCTCATATACCAAGGGTGGTGGGTTCAAATCTGGCCACTGACAAACTGCAAAAATATATAGCCAAGTATTCTGGCATATGCCTGTAGTCTCAGCTACCTGAAAGACTGATGCAAGAGAATTACCTAAGCCCAGGAGTTGTAGGTTTCTGTGAGCTGTGTGATGCCACATCACTCAACCAAATGAGATAAAGTGAGACTGTGTCCCTAGAATTAAAAAAAAAAAAATTCATTTGTACCATCATAGCTGATGGCAATGCAAGATGCTGACCTGAAGTGATCCTCCAGACTTTATCCTACTCAGTAGCAGAACATACAGCTGATGACAGCACAGCTGGGGAAATTTTGTACTTATTTCTTGGACAAGTGGGGTCCCACTATGTTACTCAGTCTGGTGTAAAACCTCTTAGCTTCAGGTGATCTTTCTTCCTCGACCTCTGAAATTGCTGGGACCATAGGTTTGAACTATGGAGCTCATCCCTGCTTATGTTTTGGTGAAGTTATTTTTCTCATAGATAAAAGTCCACAGATAAAAAATTAACCATTCTATTTAAATACAATTCACACACCACACAATTCACCCATTGCAAGTATAGAGTTCAAGACTACACATTCAGGAATCACTTATATAGTTACTTTGTTTGTTACTACAAAAGTTACCTTTAAGTTGTATAAGAGAGAGATAGAGAAAAGAAAAAGTGATGAAGGAAAGAAAGAATGGAGAGAGCAAGTGAACGTGAGAGAGAGATTTGGAGAAAGGAAGGATGAAGTGGGGGAGTGAAGGGAGGGAAGGAGGTTAATAAAAGAGAATATGACCAAACTCGGTGGCTCACACCTATAATCCTAGCCCTCTGGCAGTCTGAGATAAGTGGAGTTCTTAAATGAGCGATGCTGAGAAGAGACTGAGCAAAAGTCAGACCCTGTCTCTACTAAAAAGTGAAAAATTTTCTAGACATTGAGACAGGCATATACAGTCTTAGTCACATGGGAATCTCAGGCAAGAGAATTGCCTGAATCCTGAAGTTTGAGGTTGTTATGATCCAGGCTGAAGCCACGAAAGCCTAGGCTGGGCCACATATGGAAACTGTGTCTCAAAAATACCCATACACTCACCCATGCACAACAAACCAACAAACCAACCAACAAACATTTTAATCATCTAAAAAGACCAGAATTACCTTGATGGCTCAAGCAAATTAGACATGCTTCAAACCTGTGAATTAATGAAAAAATTGATGCTGTAGCCAGGCATAGGAAATTTGTATGCTTGTCTCAAATGGATGTTTATGGGTAGGTGTCAATACATGTCCTTTAAACAGCATCTCATGGCAGGTGCCTGTGGCTCAATGTGTAGGACACAGGCCCCATATACTGAGGGTGGTGGGTTCGAATCCAGCACTGGCCAAACTGCAACAAAAAGAAAGACATAAATTGTGGTGGGCTACAGTAGTTGCAGCTACTTGGGAGGTGGAAGGAGGAGAATTGCTTCAGACCATGAGATGTGGGTTGTTGTGAGCTATTATGTCATGGCACACTACCCAGGGTGATAGCTTGAGGCTCTGCCTGAAAAAAAAAAAAAGAAAGAAAAAATGGAAAATATAGTATTCTACTGAAGTGACTCCATGCAGTTTTGTCAGCTGTGAAGCAGTTTTATTCACACTGCTGTCTAAAATCTCAACTTTTGTTTCATGTTTTCTCAGCCTAGTGCTGGAAACTGCAACCATAAATAGAATCAAAAAGTGAAAAAAGGGAGATCACATGTCTGTCTGTGGATGGAGGGCTAAGAAGTGTCCTGGTTCAAACACTTGGGGGACATCAGCTGAAGTGAGTATAAAAGGCCACTAAGTATCTTTGACCAGAAGCCTGGATCCCAGGACAATAAAGGATGAAGTCATTACTGGTCACTGAGGATGGCATATCAATGGATGTTACCATGTGTTACCATTTTCAAGCTTCACCATATTTCTGCTACATATGTTTAGTGGCTCTCCAGGTATGTTGTTGTGTCCAAACTGTTACAAAAGAGTAGGGTTCTTTTCTCTGCACTCAATTCCTGCTTCCTAAAGTTTCTTTGTGTTTGTGGCCAAGGAATTTAACAACCCTTCCTTTCCTTTTCAATTTATGGATTTGAAAGCAAATGAAAGTATGTGGTTTGCAAATAGTGCTGCCCTGGAATGTTGTAGAGCATGATGCAGAGCCCAAAATTCAGACAATGATTTCTCAGACATGACAGGTATATCACACAATTCTTAGTTCTGCTTTTTGTGATGTTTTACTTCTTTGTCTAGAAAAGGCTTGTTTGGGAAGGTAGGTGTCACACTGAAGGTCCTCTTTCGACATCTGGTTAGGCAATGTATCCAGTAGAGTACTCCATAACTGCATTTATTTATGATGATCATGGGAAATATCAGACTACCTGGAAAGTTCCAACATTCCTGACCTCCATGACAGTTGTATACAAACTTTTGGCTTTGTGACCATGTGGGAAATACAAGATTTATGTTGGGCCACACATTCAATACACAAACACTAAAGAATATGATAATCAAAAGGGATGGATGCATAATGGTTGTGATATCTGCCACCTCCAATATGTCAGTCTTGATATAATGCCTATGTGTTACTAGGGCCTGAAGATTGGAAACTTCTCAAAGCCCAGGACAAGGTCATTTCTTAAGTAGAGCTCAATGATTATTAGCAAGCATGACTACAATGTTTGGATGTTCTGGGAGGCCAAGGTGAGCTGATTCTTGAGCTCAGGTGTTGAAGTCAAGGCTGAACAACAGAAAACACCCTAAACCAGGGGTCCTCAAACTGCAGCCCATGGGCCACATGAGGCGGTGTGATTGTATTTGTTCCCGTTTTGTTTTTTTACTTCAAAATAGGAATTTGTTCATAGGTTTTTTTTTTGTTTGTTTGTTTGTTTGTTTAACTATAGTCCAGCCCTCCAATGGTCTTAGGGACAGTGAAATTGCCCCATGTTTAAAAAGTTTGAGGACGCATGTCCTAAGCCCTGATCTCCTACCTGGTTTCTACTGAAATAGTAAAGATAGATAAGCCTTGTGGGACTTTCATGTGGTTCCAGCTACTCTAGATGTTGATGAAAGGAAATCTCTTAAATAAAAGAGTTGGATGTAGCTGTGCGTTAGGCTGAGGCCATGACACTTTACACTGGGCAATAGAGTGAGATTCTGTCTCATGAAAAATAATAAAAGATAGATAGAAAGAAAATTTGCTAGACACAGTTTCCAAGAACAAAAGCAGGGTGAGAGGTCAATAGGCATGTGGTATAGGGGACTACATAAAGAAGGAGATTTATTGTGGCTTCTGTGGGGAGAATCAATGAATCAGGTCAAGCGGGTTTGGGATTGGTTCGTTAGGATATTGATAGTTGACCTGATGGGTAGATGTTCTTCAGAGATGTCTGATCCCTGGGTTTGGACTGATTGGGCCAAGGGAATATTGGCCCAAACTGAAGGAGTTCAACAGAAGAGCTGGTGGGTACCCTCTGGATCTTTTAGTGTGCATAGGAAATGACAGATTAGGGTCAAGAATTCATTGTGTGTGCAGTTTCCAGTGACTACAAAAAACAAAGGGTCACAGTTACATAAAATCCAAAGGTTTGACTAACATAGGTTTTAGGAATACAATTTCTCTATGAAAGAATGATTTCTCCATTTCACATTTAATCTAGGGGTAAAATTTCTAAAGTATAAACATGGAAAAAACTAAAAATGAGGGGTAAGTCCCCAAACAATGTTTTTTTTTTTTCTTCTATTTATGTATTGAGACAGTCTCATTTTGTTGCCCTCAGTAGAGTTCCCTGGTATCATAAGTCATAGCAATCATCACGTGTTGTCAAGAAATGAACTTATTCCCTCAGCTGGGACTCTTGGCACCTGCATAACATCAAGCCATTTTTTATTCTTCAGAGATGGGGATCTCAGTATGTCTCAGACTGGTTGCTAATTAAGAAGCTCTGACAATCCAACTGACTGGGCCTCTCAAAGTGGCAAGATGACAGGCATGAAGCACCACCACGGGCCACAGTCCATAGTTTGAAAAATATCCCAAATTCAAGGTCTGGAGTGTTTCCTCAAAACTGTAATGCTAGCACTCTGGGAGGCAGAAGCAGGAAGTCCACAGTAACTGGGAACAGTGGGGAGGCAACTGGAGTCCCAGGTATTCAGGAGGCTGAGGCAATAATATCCAATGAGCCCTTAGGTGCACCTATGGCTCAAAGGAGTACAGAGCTGGCCCAATATACTGGAGAAGTGGCAGATTCCAATGTGAGCCCTGGCCAAAGAACTGAAAAAAAAAAAATCTGTTGATCCCAGGAGTTTGAGATTGCATTTAGCTATGATGACGTCACAGCACTCTACCCTACCCAGGGGAAGTGGGTAGACTCTGTGTCAAAGAAAAAAAAAATGACAACTTCAGTAGGATGAAACAATGTGCCTTCCATGTCAATTCATGTAGCCTGTGTGTGAGAGAAAGAGATGGTTGAATGTCTGTCAGGTTTACGTATGACCTGGGTACTTCTTATGCTGTCAGACTTTTGAGTACCTCGAGTTTTGGAAAATATTCTCAAGTAGCTTTATTTAGATCAGTAGTTCACCCTTTGAAAGTGTGCAATTCTGTATTTCTTAGTATATACATAGAATTGTAAAGCTATCATCACAATTTATAGAGCATTGTCTTCTCCCCCCACACAAAGAACGTCAATACCTGCCAACAGTAACTTTCATCTTCCCCCCACCCTCCCCCGCCTGCCCCCTACTCCTTGTACACAAGTGGCCTTGTCTTCAAGTTTTATTATTATCATTATTATTAAATCATAGCTATGTACATTAATGCAAATATGGGGTATAATGTGCTGGTTTTAGATACCATTTGAAATATTTTCAACAAACTGATAACATAGCCTTCACCACATTTTCTTGTTATTGTGCTAAAAAGTTTATACTCTACACTTAGTAGAGGGGAAGGAGGAATCAAACTTCCCAGTCTAATTCATGTCTTGATGTTTTCTTCTGAGTTCAGTCATACTCTGTGTGGACTTTTATAAACTGCCTTGTTCCCTTATCATAATGATTTTAAGGTTCATTCCTATTGTAAGATAGATATGCACTTCATTCATTTCGAATGACCAAAAATATTCCATCATGTAAATACAGCACATTATATGTATCCAATCATCTGTAAATCTCATTAGTAGTGAAGGAAAGAATAGAATGGAGAGAGCAAGTCAATGAGAGAGAAATAATTGGAGGGAGGAAAGATAAAGTGAGAGAGGGTAAAGGGATGAGGGAGGGGAGGAAACAAAGAAAGAGAAAATGACCAAACTTGGTGGCTCAAACCTGTAATTTTAACCCTCTGGCAGGCTGAGATGAGTGGAATTCCTAAATTAGGGCATGCTGAGAAGTAAGTATCACACCCTGTCTCTAAGAAAAAGTGAAATATTATCTATTAATTATAATAGGCACCTGTAGTCATAGGCATATGGGAGTCTAAGGTAGGAGGTTTGCTTGAATACTGGAGTTTGTGGCTCCTATGATCTAGGCTGAGACCACAAAAGACTAGCCTGGACCAAATAGGAAACCCGTATTTTGAAAATACCTATACACACACCCATGCACAGACAAACGGACAAACCAACAAGCAAACATTTTAATCATCTAAAAAGGCCAGAATTACCTTGATTGTTCAAGCAAAGGAGACATGCTTAAGACCTATGAGGCAATAAAAAAATGGAAGTCGTAGCCAAGCATAGTAAATTTGTAAGCTTCAGTCATGTGGATGTTTTAGGATAGTTATCAAAGAGGTCCTTGAAATAGTGAACTAAGAGCGGTGCCTGTGGCTCAGTGGTTAGGGAGCAGGACCCATAAAAGGCGAGTGGTGAGTTCAAACCTGGCCTGGCTTAACTGCAACAAAAAATAGCTGCGTGTTTTAGAGGGTTCCTGTAGTTCCAACTACTCAGGAAGTTGAGGCAAATGAATCACCTAAACCAGGTAGTTGGAGGTTGCTCTGAACTGTGATGCCAGAGCATGCTACCAATCAAGACAAATTTAAGCTCTATCTCAAAGAAAAAATAATGGTGTCCTACTTAAATAACTCCATACAGTTTTGTCAACTATGATGGAGCTTGAGTCACACTGGTGTACAAAAATCTCAACCCTTGTGTCAAACTAGTGCCCAGAATCTCAACCGTCAATAGAATCAATAAGGCACAAAGGGAAGATAACTTCTCTTTCTGTGGATAGTGAGAGAGGTCACCAGCTAAAGTGAGCAGGAAAGGCCACTTAGTATTTTTGACCGGAAGCCTGGATCCCAGGACATTACAAGATGAAGTCAGTATATGGTCACCGTGGATGACATCACAATGGGTGTTGCCCTGGGTTACCATCTTAAAGATTAACCTATTCCTGCTAAGCATGTGTAATGTCTGTCCGGGTTTGTCAATGGGTTCAAACTGTAACAAAAGAGTGTGGTTCTTTACTCCACACTCAATTCCTGCTTCCTAAAGTTTGTTTCTGTGGCCAAGGGATTCAACAACCCTTCCTTTCCTTTTTACATCATGGACTTGTAAGCAAGTGGAAGAGTATGGTTTATACGTAGTACTGCCTGGAATGTTATAGACCAAAAACCTGAGTCCAAAAATCAGACAGTGATTTCACAGGCATGACAGGTATGTCACACAATTCTCACTTATAATTTTCCAGATATTTTAGTTTTTTCTGTAGAATAGGCTTGTTTGGGACAGTAACGGTCTCACTGAAAGTTCTTTGTCAAAATCTGTTAGACAATGTGTCCATACCTGCTTTTATTTATGATGATCGTGAAAAATATCAGCCTATCCAGAAAGTTCTTACATTCTGGATGTCCCCGCCAGGTGTGTCTAAACTTCTGGATCCTTGGCTACATAGAAAGTAGAAGAGATTTTTTTTTGGGGGGGTCACACGTTGAATACACAATCACTAATGAAACCTGATTAGCAAAAAATAAATAAATAAAATCCATGGATAATTGTGGTGATATCTTCCACCACTGTATACAAAAGAGTCCTGACATAATCCATATGTGTCACCAGGGCATGAGAATTGGACACTCCTCACAGCCCTGGATAAGGTCACTTCTTAAGTAGAGTTCAATGACTTTTGCCATGCATGACTACAATATTTGGATGCTAGGGAGGCCAAGATAGGCTGAGCCCCTAAGCTAACGTTTTAGAGAGAAGGCTGAGCAACAGGAAGACATCCTCCACCCATTTTTCCTAACCTGTTTCTACTGAAATAGAAGAGGTAGTCAAGCTTTGTAGCCCTGTCTTTAGTTCCCAGTACTCCAGAGGATGAGGCAGTAGGATTCCTTCAATGCAAGTGTTGGATTTTGCTTTGTGCCAAGCTGATGCCATGACACTCTATCCAGGGCAACAGAGTGAGGGACTGTCTCATAAAAAATAATAAAAGAAAAAAGAAAATATGCTCGGCACACTTTCCAAGAGCAAAGTATGAAGAGAGGTCTGTAGGCAGATAGAAAGGGGGACTACATAAAAGAGGAGACTTATTGTGGCCCCTGCGGGGAGGAAAATGAGGCAGGACAAGTGGGTTTGTCATTGGTTCATTTGGATATTGCCAGTTGATCTGATGGGTAGGGGGTGTCCAGTGATGTGTGGTACCTGGCCTCTAACTGATTGGGGTAAGAGAATATTGGCTCAGATTGAAGTACGCCAACAGAAGGAGTGGACTGTATACTCTGGATATTTTATGGTGATATGAATATCCTGATTGGATTCAAGAATTCACTATGTGGCAGTTTAGAGTGACTTCAAGAATCTAGGATATCAAAGAGCTAGAGCTACATAAAATTCAAAGGCTTGACTAATACAAGTTTCAGGAACACAATTTTCATAGGAGAGAAAAATTTCTCTAGATGACAACTAATGTAGGGGTAAAATTTCAACTCTAGATCCGTGGTCAAAAGTAAATATGAGGGGTAAATTTCCTACCAATGGTTTTCTCCATTTATGTATTGAGACAGAGTCTCATTTTGTTGCCTTTGGTAGAGTATACTGGGATCATAGCTCAAGTAATCTTCAAGTGCTCTCATCAAGCAAACCTATTCCCTCAGCTGGGAATACAGTGATCTGCATAACATCCAGCCATGTTTTATTTTTCAGAGATAGGGATCTCACTAGTGGTCAGGCTGTTCTCCAATACAGAAGCTCAGACAGTTCAACTGACTGGGCCTCCAAAAATGCCAAGATGACAGGCATGAAGCCTGACTGCTGCCCACAAACCAGTTGGAAAAATAATTCAAATTCAAGGTCTAGAGATGTGGCTCACAAATGTAATCCTAACAGTTTAGAAGGGAGAAGTGGGTGATCCAAAGTGGGCACTGTGGGGATCATCTGGGCTCCCAGGTGCTAAGGAGGCTGAGGGAATATTAAACTCCTGGGCTCAACAGAAGTTAGATATGATGACCTAACAGCACTCTACCCAGGGGAAAGGAGTCAGACTCTGTCTCAAGGAAAAAGAAAATGACAACTTTGGTAGGATGGAACAATGCGCCTTCCATGTTGTAGGGTTGACTTTCATTATCTGGGTACTTCTTATGCTGTGAGGCTTTTGAGCACCTAAAGTTTTGGAAAAATTCGTTAAATAGCTTCATTGAAATAAGTAGTTCACCCTTTGAAAGTGCACAATTTGGTGTTTCTTAGTATAGTTACATAATTGTACAGCTTGTAGGAATTTGTCTTCTCCCACACACAAAGAATGTCAATACCTACTAGCAGTCACTTCTATCTTCTCCACCACTCTCCAACACCAGCTGCCTAGTCCTAGCAGACAATTGGCCTTGTCTTGATAAATTCTTCTGAGTTCAGTCTTTCTCTATGTGGTCTTTTGTAACTGGCCTTGTTCCCTTATCACAATGATTTTAAGGTTCATTCTTATTGTCACATATTTTTCCTGTCTCCTTCTTTCAATGCGTTTCTTATTTTTGTCAATATTTCCTTTTATTCACTCCCTCTCATTTCTCTTTTTTTCTTTCTTTTTAAAATATTTTTTCCATTCTTCCTCTTGTCTTCTCATCCTTATGGTGCGGAATGAAAAGAAATCATTAAAACTTTAGGCCAGAGGCACAGTAACTAAGAGCAAGAGGAAGTGAAGGGAAGGAAAATTAGGGCAAGGAAACAGATACAAGAAAGCACTCCTGAAGAAGAATCAGCAGAAAACTCCTGGCAACATGAAATACCAGGCCAGAGCAATCCCTTCAAGGGACCATGAGGTAGCTTTGGCAAAGGATTCCACCTAGGAAGAAATGTTAAAAATGACAGAAGTGGAATTTAAAATACAGATGATGAAAACAATGAGGGAAATTGCTTAGAAAATGGGAAACAATAAAAAAAACAATGAAGGAAATTGCTGAGAAAGTGGAAAGTAACTAAAAGTTATCCAAAAACAGAATCAAATAAGAGGTGAACGATACGAAGAATATAGAAATAATATAGCAGCCTGAAAAACTGAAGCAGTCAATTAGGGAACTTAAAGAGGCAATAAAATATATCAGCAACAGATTTGATCATTCAGAAGAAAGATTCTCAGAGGTGGAGGATAAAGGTCTTGAGATAACTCAGATAGTTAAAGAGGCAGAAAAGGAGAGAGAGAAAGCAGAACATTCACTGACAGAATTGTGGGATTTTATGAACATACAAGTTATAGGTATCCTACAAGAAGAAGAATGTCCAACAGGAATGGACTCCATTCTAGACATTATAAATTAAATGTCCCAAATATCACCAAATATTCTGACATACTGCTTTCAAAGGAATATTGGTCCCTTGGTCTCTTCAACTCAAATAGAGCTTCTCCAAAACACATTGTGATGAATCTGTCTTAAGTCAGGACAAAAGAAAAGATTTTGCAAGCTGCCAGGAGTAAGCACCAACTGCCATACAGGGGAAAATCTATCAGGGTGACTGCAGACTTTTCTAATGATACTTTTCAAGCCAGAAGACAATGGTCACCTAGCTTTAAACTAATTAAACAGAACAGTTTTCACCCCAGAATTCTATATTCCACTAAACTAAGCTTTAGAATTGATGTAGAAATCAAATCTTTTACTGATATGCAAACGTTGAGGAAATTGGCCACAACAAGACCAACGTACAGGACATATTTCAACCTGTTCTACACACTGATCATCACAATGGACCTTCGGCAAAATAAACACCTAGAAAGGACATAATCTAGCTTCTACAGTGATGCAAAAGACAAAACCAAGCAGTGGACTTTCAAAAAATAAGATGAATAGAATGTTACCACACATATCAATTATCTCAATGAAATACTTAGGAATTTCATTGGGGTGAAGGACAAAAGGGGTGAAGGACATCTATTAGGAAAATTATGAAACCCCAAGAAAGGAAATAGAAGAAGACTTTAACAAATAGAAGAACACACCATGCTCATGGTTGGGAAGAATCAACATTGCTAAAATGTCTATACTTCCTAGAGTAATCTACCAATTCAAAGTCATCCTTATTAAAATACCAACATCCTGTTTATTTTCAAGTCTTGGAAAAAATGATTCTGTGTTTTACATGGAACCAGAAAAATATATATATATATAGCTAAGGCACTTCTTAGTAATAAAAAAAAAAAAATTGGGGTATTGCCATACCAGATTTTAGGCTGTACTACAAGGCCATAGTGGTCAAGACAGCATGGTACTGGCACAAAAATAGAAACGTAGACATTTGGAATCAAATAGAAAACCAGGAAATGAAACCTATAACTTACAACCACCTAATCTTCAAAAAACCAAAAAAGAAGGTCCACTGGGGGAAAGACTCCCTATTCAATAAATGGTGCTGGGAAAACTGGATATCCACATGTAAAAGACTGAAAATGGACCTGCAACTTTCTCCACTCATAAAAATTAGTTCAAGATGGATAAAGAACTTAAATTTAAGGTATGAAATGATACAAATCCTCAAAGAAAGAAATTAAAATAACTGGAAGATATAGACCTGAAGAACAACTTTATGAAGAAGACTGCAATGGCAATAGCAACAACAGCAATAATAAACAAATGTGATTTAATTAAACTGAAAAGGTTCTGTACAGCTAAGGAGACAACAACCAAAGCAAGTAGACAACCTACCCAATGGGAAAGGTTATTTGCATATTTTAAATCAGATGAAATCTTAATAACTAGGACCTATACAGAACTTAAATTAATCCACAAGAAAAAAACCAACCATCCCATGCATCAATGGGGAAGAGAGATGAATAGACCCTAACCTAAAGAAGACACACGAATGGCTAGAAAACACATGAAAAAAATTATTATCGTCCCTAATTATTAGAGAAATGCAAATTAAAATTAACCTGAGGTATCATTTATACCCAGTGAGAATGGCCCATATCGCAACATCTCAAAACTGCAAATTCTGGCGCAGATGTGGAAAGGAACACTTTTATACTACTGGTGAGAATGCAAACTAATACAACCTTTTTAGAAGAAAATATGAAGAAATCTCAAAGAAGTCAACCTAGACCTGCTGTTTGATCCTGCAATCCCATTACTGGACATCTATCCAGATTGGTGGGGGAGGGGAACCTTTTATTATAAAGACATTTGTACTAGACTATTTATCACAGCTCAATTTGCAATTGCTGAAATGTGGCAACAGCTTAAATGCCCCTCAATTCAGGAATGGATTGGCAAGCAGTGGTATATGTATAACATGGAATACTATTCAGCCATTAAAAAAGGAGATTTTGCAGCATTTGTATTAACCCGGATGAAGGTGGAACACATTATTCCTAGTGAAGCTTTACAGGAATGGAGAAGCATGAATTCTATGTATTCGACTTTGACATGAAGACAATTAATGAAATGATGGGGCATTGGGGAATGGGAGAGCAGACAGAGAGAGAAGAAAGGAGGGGTTGATGGAAAGTAAAAAAAAAAGAAAGAAAAGAAATGAAAATAGTGACTAATTCTCACATAAATTGGATTTAATTTTCACCAAAGTACATTACTTAACTTTAATTTTTAATTCAACTTCTTAATATGTTGTTAAAATATTGCATCCTCATTTATAAGTGAAATATGTTTGTATCTTTAAAATAATATATATTTTTCCATTTTTAATATCAGGTATCTAGATGAAGTAGAATGATTTTGAAGTATTTCTTCTTTTTCTATTGTCTACAAGATTTGACATGGTCTGTTTTTTACAATTATGTTTTATTTTTATTTATAGATTTTGGTTGTCTAATTTTTGAGCCTTGGGGGGGAAAAAGATGAAGTTTTTTTTTTTTTTTTTTTTTATTGTTGGGGATTCATTGAGGGTACAATAAGCCAGTTACACTGATTGCAATTGTTAGGTAAAGTCCCTCTTGCAATCTGAAGTTAACTGATAACTATACTGAACCTCAGGGTCAAAGCATTCTATAATAGACATACTCTATTTTTTTGTGTGTGTGTGAGTGTGTGTGTGTGTGTGTGTGTGTGTGTGTGTGTTTTGGCCAGGGCTAGGTTTGAACCTGCCACCTCTGGCATATGGGACCGGAGCCCTACTCCTTGAACCACAGGCGCTGCCCAAATAGACATACTCTTTTCTGACTGTGAATGTTACTCAATAAAAGAAGAATCTAAAAAATAACAACTCTATTCAGATATAATTGACACACTCCACAATTCACCCATTTCGAGTATAGAGTTAAAGACTACTCAAAGTTTCCAGTAGTGTACTCCATGCCTTCAGTTATTTATTATGATCATGGGAAATGTCAGACTAAGTAGAAAGTCCAAACATATCTGACCTCTGGGCCAGGTGTGTCCAAACTTTTAGCTTCTTGGCCATTTAGGCAGTAGAAAAGTTATGTGTATCCACTCATTTGTAAATCCTATTAGTTGTCATGAAGATTTTACCTTCTCATATAAGATTTTTTGTTGTTGTTGTTGCAGTTTGGCTTGGGCTGGGTTTGACACCACCACCCTCAGTATATGGGTCTGCTGCCCTACTCACTGAGGAACAGGTGCCTCCCCTCATCTCATATTTTTGAAAGATTTTATCAACAAAATACATTGTCTCTGTCAAAAGCCTTTTTTGTTTCATAGTAGTTTCTCTTCAAGTCCCTTGCCCAGCCTGAGATGGGATCACTTGTTCTTTTCTTGCCAATACATTTGAGTTCTCTGTGGATTCTGGTTATTAAACCTTTGTCAGAGACATAACCTGCAAATATCTTCTCCCATTCTGTGGGCTGTCTGCTTGCTTTACTTACTGTGTTCTTGGATGTGCAGAAGCTTTTTAGTTTGATCATCTTACAAGGGTATATGTGAAACTTACTAAAGTAGAATATAAATGTCTTAACACAATAACTAAGAAAATGCCAGAAAGGCTATGTTAACCAGTGTGAAGAAAATATGTCAAATGGTATATAAAACCAGTGTATGGTGCCCCATGATTGCATTAATGTACACAGCTATGATTTAATAATATATATATATTTTTTTTTTTTTTTGGCCAGGGCTGGGATTGAACCTGCCACTTCCGGCATATGGGGCCGGCGCCCTACCCAGTTGACCACAGGTGCTGCCCCTTTAATAATAATTTTTTAAAAGCTTTTTTGGTGTCTCTTTAGGCAACCATGGCATTTTCCCTATTGATTCTTTTAATGTATTGTGTTGGATTAGCTGATTTTCCCAAATTTATCTGGACTGCTAATCCTGGTAATAAATTCTATTTGGGATACTTGTATAAAATATTTTGTATGCTACTGTAATTTTCCTGAACCTATACAGTATCTCTCTTATAGATTGGATACTGCGTCTCCCCCATTGCCCCAGAAAAAATCATTGGTACCATCATACCTCAAGGAAATGCAAGCTGCTAACCTCAAGTGATTCTTCTGAGTTCATGCTTCTTAGCAGCTGAGAGTACAGTCTCATGCCACCACTGCTGGGGAAGAGTTTCACTTATTTTATTGACAAGTGGGGTCTTGCTATGTTGCTCAGTCTGGTCTGAATCCCCTTAGCTTCCAGTTATTTTTCTGCCTTGGCCTCTGAAATTGCTGGGATTATTGGTGTGAGCTATGGTGCCCATCCATGCGTATGTTTTGGTAAATATTTTTCTTGATTATCCCCATAAATATCAGCCCATAGATTAAAAAATAAAATCTCTATTCAGATATAATTTACAGGCTCCAAAATTTACCCATTTCAAATATAGAGTTCAAGACTAAATGTTCCTGGATCACTTGTATAGTTTGTTTGTTACTAGAGAAATTTCCCTTAATGTGTGGAGGAGAGTGATAGAGGAAAAAAAGGAATGAAGGAAAGAGAGGAATGGAGAGAGCAAGTGAATGAGAGAGAGTCATCTGGAGGAAAGAAGAATAAGGGAAGGTGGGAGGGATGGAGGGAAAGAAAGAATAAGAAAATGACCAAACTTTGTGGCTCAAACCTATAATCTGAGCCCTCTGGCATGCTGAGATGAGTATAGTTCTTTAACAAGTGGATGCTGAAAATGGACTGAGCAAGTGTCAGACGCTGTCTCTACTAAAATGTGAAAAATTATCTGGCATTGTGACAGGCACTTGTATTCCTAGCTACATGGGGGTCTCAGACTGGAGGAATGCCTGAATCCTGGAGTTTGAGGTTGCTATGATCTAGGCTGTGGCCAGGAATAACTAGGCTGGGCCACATATAGAAACCCTATCACAAAAATATCCATACACACACACATTCACAGACAAAACAACAAACCAACCAACAAAGATTTTCATCCTCTAAAAGACAAGAACTGCCTTAATGGTTCAAGAAAAGTAGACGTGCATAAGACCTGTCCAACTATGCGCAAATTGAGACTGTAGCCAGCCATATTAAATTCATAAGCTTCTCTCAAATTGATGCTTTGGGGTAGGTGTCAAACAAGTTCTTTAAATAGTGTTTCAGGCTCATTTCCTGTGGCAAAGTGGGTAGGAAAATGGCCCCATATAACAAGGGTGGTGAGTTCAAACCTGGGTATTGTGGTGAGCTCCTATAGTCCCAGCTAATTGGGAGACTGAGACAAAATAATCGCCTAAGCCCAGGAGTTGTAGTTTGCTGTGACGTGTGTCATGCCACAACACTCTACCTAGGGCAATTAAGTGAGACTGTGTCTAAAAAAAAAAAAAAAAAAAAAAAATCACCTTATAGGAAGTTTCCAGTAACTACAAGAAGCTAAGATATCAAAGGGTCAGAGTTATGTAAAATCCAAATGTTTGATTAATAGAGGTTGTAGTAAAACCATTTTCCAATATGAGAATCATTTCTCTAGTTGACGTCTAATCTAGGGGAAAAGTTTCAACACTGTATCCATTCTCAACAGTAAAAATGAGTGGTAAGTTCCCTACCAATGGTTTTCTCCATTTTAATATTGCAACAAAATCTCATTTTGTTGACCTGAGTAGAGTGCCCCATTATCACAGTTCACAGCAAGCTTCAAGTGTTTTCATCAAATGAACCTATTCTCTCAGCTGGGACTCTACGTACCTGCATAACATCCGGCCATTTTTTATTCTTCAGAGATGAGGATCTCACTAGTGCTGGGGCTGGTCTCCAATTCAGAAACTCAGACAATCCAACTGATGGGAACTCCCAAAGTGACAAGATGACAGGCATGAAGCACCACCCTGGCCACCAAGCACAGTTCGAAAAATATCCCAAATTCAAAGACTGGAGTGTTTTCTCACATCTGTAATCCTAACACTCTGGGAGGCAGAAGCAGGTGGTCCAAATAACTTGGCACTGTAAGGGAGCCTCTGCACTCTCAGATACTGAAGAGGCTGAGGCAATAGGAACTGTTGAGCCCAGGAATTTGAAATTGGGGTTAGCTACAATGAATTCAGGGCATCCTACCAGGGGGAAGTTGTCAGACTCTGTGTAAAGGATGAAAAAAATGACAACTTCAGTAGAATAGAACAATGTTAACCTGTATGTGAGAATGAAGATAGAGTTGAGTGTCTCTTAAGTATTCTCTTGACCTGGGTATTTCTTATGCTATGAGCCTTTTGAGCACCTCAATTTTGGATAACATCGTCAAGTAGCTTCATTGAAATAAGTAGTTCACCCTTTGATATTATACAATTCTGTTTTTCTTAGTATAGTCAAACAATTATACAGCTATCATCATAATCTAATCTAGAACATTGTCTTCTCCCCCCACACAGAGAACTTCAATACCTACTAGCAGTCTCTTTCATCTTCCCCAACACCTTCCTCAAACTGCCCTGTACTCCTAGCAGATTATTGGCCTAGTCTTCATGTTTTGTTCTTAGTTCAGTGATTCTCTGTGTTGTCTTTTGTAAGTGACCTTGGTCCCATGTCATAATGATTTTAAGTTTTATTTCTATTGTGACACAAATGTGCACTTCATCCTTTTGATTGTTAAAAAATATACCTTGTTAAAATATAGCTTGTTATATGTATCCAATCTTCGGTAAATCCCATTAGTAGCCCTGAAGATGTTCCCCTCTTATGTAAGATTTTAAAAATATTTTATCAACAAGATATGTTGCCTCTGTCAAAAGCTTTGCTGTGTCTCTTGAGGTGACCATGTGTTTTTTTGTATTGGTTCTAATAATGTAGTGTTTTATATTAGTCGATTATCCCACATATAGGTAGAATGGAAATCCTGGTAATAAATACAATTTGGGATACATGTATAAAATATTTTGTATGTGACTGGACTTTTCCTGTATCTACGCAGTATATATTTTGTAAAGTGGATCCTGTGTTTCCCCCTTTGCCTCAGAAACATACATTGGTATCATAATATCTCAAGGAAAAAAGCAAGCTGCTAAATTCAAATGATCCTCAAGTTTATACTTCTCAGCAGCTGAGAGTACAGCCCCATGCCGACAATGAAGGAAAATTTTGGACTTACTTCTTAGACAAGGGGGAGGGGCTTACTATGTTGCTCTATCTGGTCTAAAACTCCTTAGCTTCCAGTGATCTTTCAGCCTTGGAATCTGTATTTCCTGGGATTATAGGTGTGAGCAATGGTGCTCATCCATGCTTATGTTTTGGTAAAGGTTTTTCTCAATTTTCCTCATAAATAACAACCAATGCAATAAAAGGTAACAACACTATTTAGATATAATTTACAAACTCCTCAATTCAACCATTTTAAGTATAAAGCTCAAGACTACACATTCAGGGATCACTTGTATAGTTCGCTAGTTTGTTACTAGAGAAATTTCTCTTAAGTTGTAGAGGAGAGTTATAGAAGAAGGAAGAAAATGAAGGAAAGATAATAATGGAGAGAGGAAGTGAATGACAGAGAATTGGAGGAATGAAGGACAGAGTGAGGGAGGGCCAATGGGAGGGATGGTGGGAGGGAAACAAAGAAAGTAAAATGACTAAACTTTGTGACTCGCACCTATAATCATAGCCTTTTGGCATTCTGAGATGTTTGGATTTCTTGAATGAGGGGGTGCTAAGAATGGACAGAGCAAGACTCAGACCCTGTCTGTACTAAAAAGTGAAAAATTATCTAGGCATTGTGACAGGCATCTGTATTCCTAGCCACATGGGAGTCTCAGACAGGAGGAATCATGGAGTTTGATGTTGCCATGATCTAGGCTGATGCCACTAAAGACTATCCTAGGCCACATATCTCAAAAATACTCATGGACTCACCCATGCACAGGCAAACTGGAAAACCAACCAGAAAACATTTTCATCATCCAATAAGAGCAGAATTACCTTGATGGTTCAAGCAAAGTAGACCTGTGCAAGAGCTGTGAAGCTATGACCAAATGGAGGCTGTAGCCCACATAGTAAATTTGTAAGCTTGTCTCAAATGAATGTTTTGGGGTAGGTGTCAAACGGATCCTTGAAATAGCATTCCAAGGGAGTTTCCTGTGGCTAAGTGGTTAGGGCACCCTGCCTATATTACGATGGTGGTAGTTTGAACCAGGCCCCAGTTAACCTGCGAGAATAAATAACTGGAGATTATGGAGAATGCCTGTAATTACAGCTACTTGGGAGGCTGAGGGAAAAGAATCACCTAAATGGAGTAGTAGGAGCTTGTTGTGAGCTGTGGGGCCATTGCACTCTACTGTGACAAAGTGAAACTCAAGGAAAAAGAAAAAAAAGTGTCCTAAAGTGATTAAATGCATTTTTGTCAGCTATGATGCAGCTTGAGTCCCCTTTCTGTGAAAAATCTCAACTGTTATGTCAGCCTAGGGCCAGGAATCTCAAACATCAATAGAATCAATAATGCACGAGTGGAATATCACTTCTCTGTCTGTGGATGGAGGGATAAGAAGTGTCCTGGTTCAAACACTTAAGGGACACCAGCTGAGTGAGCTCAAAATGGCTCTTAGTATCTTGACCAGAAGCCTGGTTCCCAGGACATTACAGGATGAATTCACTACGTGGGCACCATGGATAACATCACAATAGGTATTCCCTTGGTTACCATCTTTAAGCTTAACCTTATTCCTACTAAGTATGTGTAATGGCTATCTGGGTTTGTTGTGGGTTAAAATTGTTACATAAAAGTGGGGTTCTTTTCTCCAAACTCAATTCCTGCTTCCTAAAGTTTGTATATCCGGCCAAGGGATTGAAAAAATCTTCCTTTCCTTTTTACGGCATTGATCTGTAAGTGAGTAGAAGAGTATGGTTTATACTTGGTGCTTCCCTGGGATGTTACAGAGCTAGAAACCAAGCCCAAAGATCAGACAGTGATTTCAAAGACCTGAAATCACATAACTCTCAGTTCTACTTTTCATGAGATTTTACTTCTTTCTCTAGAATAGAGTTGCTATTCACAGTAGGTGTCTCATTGAAGGTACTCTCTCGGAATGTGGTTAGGCTATGTGTCCAGTAGTGTACTCTATACCTGCAGTTATTTATGATTACCATGGAAAATATCTGCCTATCTGGAAAGTTCCAACATCCCTGACTTTTTGGCCAGGTGTGTCCAAACTTCTGTCTTCTTGACCATATACAATGTCGAAAAATTATGTTGGGCCACGCATTCAATGCACCATCATAGTGAAACCTGATAAGCAAAAAAGAGATTTGTGCATCGTTGTGGTGATATTTGCCACCATAGATATGCAAAACAGTCCTGAAATAATCTATAAGTGTCATCCGGACCTGAGGATTGGATTCTCCTCATAACTCCTAATAAGGACATTTCTTTTTTTTATGTTTTTTTTTTTTTTATTAAATGATAGCTGTGTACATTGATATGATCATGGGGCATCATTCACTAGCTTCACAGACCGTTTACCAAGTTTCACATATACCCTTGTAAGATGCAGCGCTGGGAATGGTGAGATTACACCAAGGTCATTTCTTAATTAGAGTTCAATGACTTTTGCAACTCCTGACCACAACATTTTTATGCTCTCAGAGGCCAAGGTGGGCTGATCCCCTGAGTTCATGCGTTGGAGACAAAGTTGACCAAAAAAAAAAGACACCCTCAGCCTCAATCTCCCACCAAGTTTCTACTTAAATAGGAAAGGTAGTCAAGTGTTGTGGCCCTTGTCTTTAGTTCCACCTACTCCAGAGACTATCTTCTAGCTCCATCCATGTTATCATGAAAGTGGTAAAGTCTCCATTTTTTAAGGCTGCATAATATTCGATGGTGTACATATGACACAATTTATTAATCCATTCATGCATTGATGGGCATTTGGGCTTCTTCCATGACTTAGCAATTATGAATTGGGCTAAAATAAACATTCTGTTGCAAATATCTTTGTTATATCGTGATTTTAGTGCTTCTAAATATATAACTAATAGACTAATTGAAAGATCGAATGGCAGGTCTACTATTAGGTACATAAGTGATCTCCAAACATTTTTGCAAAAATAACGCACTCGTTTGAAGTCCCACCTGCAGTGCAGATGCGTTCCTTTTTTCCACATTCATGCAAACGTCTATGGTTTTGGAATTTGCGATGTGGACTCATCTTACTGGAGTTAGATGATACCTCAAACTGCTTTTGATTTGCATTTCTCTGATGATTACGGACGAAGAGCAAGTTTCCATGTGTCAGTAGGCCATGAACCTGTCTTCTTCAGATAAGTTTCTCTTCAATTCTATTGCCCACACTGAGATGGGATCACTTGTTCTTTTCTTGATAATATGTTTGAGTTCTCTTTGGATTCTGGTTATTAAACCTTTGTCGAAGACATAACCTGCAAATATCTTCTCCTATTCTGAGGGCTGTCTTCTTGCTTTACTTACTGTGTTATTGGCTGTGCAGAAGACTGCACAGTTAGATCAGATCCCAGTAATGTATTTTTGTTGTTGCTTCAATTTCCTGAGTGGTCCTTCTCACTAAATATTCGCCCAGGCTGTTTTCTTCAAGTGATTTCCCTACACTTTCTTCTAGTATTTTTATAGTTTCATGTCTTAAGTTTAAATCCTTAATCCAGTGAGAGTCTATCTTACTTATTATTGAAAATATGTGTCCAGTTCCATTCTTCAATAGGTTGTCAGCCAGTTCACCCAGAACCATTTGTTAAATAAGGTGTCTTTTCTCCCCTGAAAGTTTTTAATTGTCTTATCGAACCTCAAATGATGGTAAGTAGCTGGGTTCATCTCTGGCTTCTCTATTCTGTTCTATCCATCCACCTGTCTGTTTTTCTTCCAGTACCATGCTGTTTTGATCACTATCAATTTATAATATAGTGTGAGGTCTAATAGCTTGATTTCTCCTGATGTGTATTTATTTCTGAGCAATGTCTTGGCTATTCAAGTGTTTCTCTGATTCCATATAAAAGAAAGTATTTTTTGAGGTCTTTGAAGTATGAAAGTGGTGATTTAATAGGGATTGCATTAAAATTGTATATTGCTTTGGGTAGTATGGACATTTTAACAATGTTGATTCTTCCCAGCCATTAGCATGATATGTTTTTCATTTCTTAATGTCTTCAGCTGTTTCTTTTCTTAGAGTTCATAGTTCTATTTATAGAGATCTTTTATGTCTTTTGTTAGGTTAACCCCCAAATATTTCATCTTCTTTGGCACTTCTGCGAAAGAAATAGAGTGCTTGACTGTTTTTCCAGCTTGGCTATTGTTGGTGTATATAAAGGCTACAGATTTGTGAGTATTGATTTTGTAACATGTGACACTGCTCAATTCCCTGATCTCTTCTAAGGGTTTTATAGTTAAATACCTTGGGTTTTCCAGATATACAATCATATCATCTGTGAAGAGTGCAAGTTCTATCTTCTCTGACCCTATGTGTATATCCTTGATCACTTTTTCTTGCCTGATTGTGATGGCTAAGGCCTCTATTACAATGTCAAAAAGCAGTGAAGACAATGCACAACTTTGCCTTGTTCCTAATGTGAGTGGAAATTATTTCAATTTAACTCCATTCTATAAAATATCAGCAGTGAGTTTGCAGTGTATGGCCTCTATCAGTTTAAGAAATGTACATTAAAAAAAAAAAGAAATGTCCATTATGTACCTTTTTTTTTGCTTTGATTATTTATACTTTTTCTTTTTCTTTTTTTTATTTATTTATTTTTATTTATTTATTTTTTTTTTTTGTAGAGACTGAGTCTTATTTTATCTCACTCTTCGTAGAGTGACTTGGTGTCACACAACTCACAGCAACTTCCAACACCTGGGCTTAGGTGATTCTATGGCCTTGGCCTCCCAAGTAGCTGGAACTATGGACACCTGCCACAACACCTGATTATTTTTGTTGTTGTTGTTGCATTGGCTAGGGCCATGTTTGAGTCTAACACCCTTGGTATATGGGGCCAGTGGCTTACCCACTGAGCCACAGCCTCAGCCCTTAGTTTCTTTATTTCTTTTCTTTTTTTTTTTTTTTTTTGCAGCTTTTCGCCAGGGCTGGATTTGAACCCACAACGTCTGGCATATAGGGCCAGCGCCTTACTCCTATGAGCCACAGGTGCCACCTCATTTTTCTTTTTCTTTTCTTTTCTTTCTTTCTTTTTTTTCTTTTTTGAGACACAGCCTCAAGCTGTCGCCCTGGGTAGAGTGTCGTGGCATTACAGCTCACAGCAACCTACAACTCCTGGGCTCAAGCAATTCTCTTGCCTCAGCCTCCCAAGTAGTAGCTGGGACTACAGGTGCCCACCACAACACCTGGCTATTTTTTTGGTTGCAGCCATCATTGTTGTTTTGCGGGCCTGGGCTGGATTTGAACCCGCCAGCTCAGGTGTATGTGGCTGGTGCCTTAGCCCCTTGAGCCACAGGCGCCGAGCCCACCCCATTTTTCTTAGTTTCTTATTGGAGGATTAATCGAACACTGCCAAAATGGTGTTAAAACCTCCAACTATTGTGGTCCTGAGGAAATCATGTTGATAATGTCTGTTAGAGTCTCTCTTATGAGTTGAGGCACATTCTTGTTGGGAACATAATGTTAATAATTGAAATCTCATCATGTTGAGTATTACCATTTACAAATATGAAGTGCCCATCTTTATTTTCCTTACTTTTGTTGGTTTAAAGACAATTGTATCTTCAAATAAAATTGCAATACATGTTTTTTTTTTTATTGCCTTTTTCCTGAGTTGTAGATGACCATGCCTTTACCCTGAGTCTTTATTAATTTTTTAAGGCAAGATGAGATTTTTGTATGCAGCAGATATCTGGCCTGAGTTTTTGTACTCAGTCAAACAATCTGTGCCTCTTCTGAGGACAATTTAAGCCATTTACATTAACTGACAATATTGACAATTCTGGTATTATTTTGGGTTTTGATTTTTTTGAAAGTCCAGTGGATATTAATCCTTTTGCCACTGTAGAAGTTGGAATTTCATCAAAAGTTTCTGAGTGAGTTTTCATTTGTGGTAGAGGGTTGTGCTGGTCATTATGGAGAATAGGTCTGAGAATATCCAGGAGACCTGGTTTAGGTATAGCAAATTTCTTCAACATGTGAATTTTATTAAAGTATTTAATTTCTCCTTCATAAATGAAACTCAGTTTAGCTGGAAACAAGATCTTGGATTGAAATTTATTTTGTTTTAGGAGGTTAAAAGTGATTTACCACCCTCTTCTAGCTTCAAATTTTTCAGCAGAGAGATCTGTAGTCATTCTGATATTCTTCCACTTATAGGTTATGCTTTTCTTACATCTGCCTGTTTGCAGAATTTTCTCCTTCATATTAACTTTACTTTTCTCCTTCAGATTAATTATAATGTGCTGGGAGATGCTTTCTTGCCTCTCTGAGACACATTATAATTGAGTCATGCTGGGGTTCTGAAACTGTATGCTATCTGGATTTCTGAATGTCTTGCCATGTTTCAGAAGTTCTCGATAATCTCTTGAAGTAGTGCATCTGGGCCTTTCAAAGCAACCTCATTGGCTACAGGAATTCAAATAAGGCAAATATTAGTTTTTATGAATTGTTCCAGAGCTCTTAGAGAGAATGATCCATATTTGCTCTCCACTTCTCTCTATTTTTTTTGAGCATTTGTTAGCATGCAAAAGCTTTATCTTCAGTGTCAGAGATTCTTCATTATGCCTGCTCTGTTCTGTTACTGAGGGATTATACTCTATTTCTCAGATCTTTGAGTGCTGCTAGATCTTGCCTCAATGTTTCAAAACTCTTTGAACTCTTTGGTGACTTTATTGTTGAATTCATTGAATTCTTGAGACAACTTTTGAAATACTTCTTGAATTTCTAAGTCTAACTTTACCACCATTCTGTTAATTTTATTTGCAATCCAAATTCTGAATTTGATATCTGACATCTCAGCCATTTGTTCATGAATGGGATCTTCTGGTGTGTCTACCTTGAGCTCATAAGTTTAAATTTGTTTGGGGGCTCCTGGGGTAGTGACTAACCAGCCCTTTTTCAAAGATCTGGGACTGGTGACTTCAGCTATTCACCTACAGGTTTTCAAAGGATCCACACAGTACTACAGCCTGAGACACTAGAGACCTGCTTGATTTGGTGTGGCTAGGTGGCTCTGTCTTGTTTTCATCTGGTCTCTTTCCAATTCCAGTGAATCAGCAACTCTTGAAGTTCAACTGTGGAGAAATACCAGCAACTAAGACACATTTCCCTTCAAGGGCAACAAATGGAAAAGGAAAATCAAACCTTCCCGGAACAACACAACCACAGAACAACCTTGGGTGGTCCTCAGTTGATTGGCTCAGGTCAAGAATTCCAAATCAATTGTGACAGTCAGCACACAGTCTCAAGATGGAGAGTCCAAAATGTCAACAACAAATAGGAGCAGGCATCTGCTGACAGGAGTATTAATTGTTCTGGTGCTCTGAGGAGTCAGAAGGGCCCACCCAGGAAATGAATTATTCTGGGATAAATGATGCCTCCATTTCCACCTTGCACCTCTGTCACACCCAGTCACTGATAATGTCATAGGACTGTGAACCAGTTCCCTCCAATGAGCATATTTTCCAGGGATTTGCGACTGCCTGAGTCACAGGGAGATCTATGTCTCCTTGGCCAGGCTGCCGCACTCTGCCACCAGCTTGTAGAGGGAGCTGAAGCCTGACAACCTCAGGTGCTTAATGGAAGCTAGGATGTATCACTCAGTTCCAGCCCCACCCCAGATTGATGTTGATGACATTTATATTCTCACACAGTTGGTGTATTCCCCTTTGGCCCAGGCGGCACTGTTTGAGTTCACAGAATTCGTAACTGAGTTCCACCCTGTGCAGCTGCCACTGCTCCATTTTTCACTGGGCTAGCATCTCGTGCTCCACTGCACTCTGTGTTGGTGCAGGTGCAGTTAGAGCTCACAAACAGCTCTCAGTTTCTACCCCTGCCTGGGCTGGTGCTACTGCCACACCTGCTTTTGTGCCCACTTTGCTCCCCTGGGAGCCGTTAGCATCTTGATCTCACAAAAGCAGGAATTCTGACTCAGTTCCACCCTGGGAGCCTGCTGCCTCTGTGCACACTGATTCTATCCTCTGTCCCCACCACGTCCCTGACCCCTGCAGTTACTCCTTCAGGCATACCCATTGTTCATGAGGCCTGTGTTTCCATCCAAGATCTCTTCTGACAGTGGCTGCCAATGGAGTAGAGGTGAGACTCCCTCTTATTGCTAAGAGTGGGGGGAAAGTGTCTCTTCAAAATATCCCCAGGGATGTGCGCACTATTGTTCCTGCCACTGCCTCTGATGCACTGTGCCGCTGGGAACTGCTTCTGCCTGTCCTGTATGGCTCCTTCACTGTACATTTCCTGATCCACACCCATACCACAGAACCTGCACAAACCTGGAACAGTCCTAGCCCTATCCATACCACTCAAAAAAATGCCCAAGAGCCTGGACATCACATAGGCATGCTTCCAGACCTTGAGGTGAGAGTGGAGGGGACTGATGGGAGTTCAGAATTGCAGGTAGAGTCTATGTTCAGTTTTATGCCTGGAAAGAGAGTACCATGGCACACTCGTGTGTCCTCTCTGGGGAAGGAGTTCTCGTTTAGAGGTTCTGTCCCTTGGGATAAAATAGGAAGAGATCTGAACTCCACTCGTTTGTTTGTAGAAAGTATACTGATGATCATTCTCATAAAAAAGGGGACTCGCATCCACTTGGTAATAGATTTTGTACCTATTTGTTGTTTCCTTGGGTTGCAGCTCACCCCAGCAGGGGAGATGTGCACGCTTCAACTTTCTCTCTTGGCTCGCTCCAAACCATCAGCTAACTTGCTAAACTTCTGTCCTTTAACTCTCCTTCTGGAAGGGAGTCTCTGTGGAAAGCTGACTCCAGGCAGCCGTATTGCCTCCTCCCCTCATTTTCCCTTATCATAAGGATTTTAATGTTCATTCCTATTGTAACATAAATGTGTACTTCATTTCTTTTAATTGTTGAAAAATATTCCATCATTTGAATATAGCACGTTATATGTATCCAATCATCTGAAATGCCAAGAGTAGTCCTGAAGATAGATGTTCCCTTCTCATGTAAGATTTTTAAAATATTTTACCAACAAGGTATGTTGCCTCTGTAAAAAACTTTTCTGTGTCTGATGAGGTCACCATGTGGTTTTTCTTATTGATTCTATTAATGCAGTGTGTTGTATTAATTTACCCATATTGATATACACTAGCAAGCCTGGTAATAAATCCCATTAGGGATACACGTATAAAATATTTTGTATGCTACCAGATTTTTCATGCACCTATACAGTATATCTCTGATATATTTAACACTGCTTTCCCCCTTTTGCCCCAAAGAAATACATTGGTTGGGCAGTGCCTGTGGCTCAGTGGGTATGGAGGTGGCCCCATTAACTGAAGTTGGTGGGATCAAACCTGGCATCAGCCAAACTGCAACAAAAATATAGCCTAGCATTCAGGCATGCACCTGTAGTCTCAGTTACTTGAGAATATGAAGCAACAAAATCACCTAACCCAGGATTTGTACATTTCTGTAAGCTGTGTCACACCACAGCTCTCAACCAAATGTGATAAAGTGTGACTCTGTTCCTACAGGAAAAGAAAAATACATTGGGACCACCATACCTCAAGGCAATGCAAGATGCTGACCTGAAGTGATATACAAGAATTTATCATTTTCAGTAGCAGAGAGTACAGGCCCATGACAACACTGCTGGGGTAATTTTGCACTTATTTCTTGGACAAGTTGTGTCTTACTATGTTACTCAGTCTGGTATGTAACCCCTTACATGCAGGTGATCATTCTGCCTTGGCCTCTGAAATTGCTGGGATCATAGGTGTGAACTATGGAGCTCATCCATGCTTATGTCTTTGTCAACTTTTTCTCATAGACAACAGTCAATAGATTAAAAAGTAACTATTCTATTAAGATATAATTCACACACCACACAATTCCCCCATTTCAAGTATAGAATTCAAGACTACACATTCAGGAATCACTTGTATAGTTTCTTTGTTTTTTACTACAGAATTTTCCTTTAAGTTTTAGAACAGAGAGATAGAGGAAAGAACGTGATGAGAGAAAGAAAAGGATGGAGAGAGCAAGCAAATGAGAGAGAGAGAGAGATTTGGAGAAAGGAAGGATAAAAGGGAGGGAATGGAGAAGGTAGGGAGGGAGGTAAACAAAAAAAGAGAATATGACCGAACTGGATGGCTCATACATAGAATCCTAACCCACTGGAAGTCTGAGATGTGTGGAGTTCTTGAAGAAGGGGTGGTGATAATGGACTGAGCAAGAGTCAGACTCTGTCACTACTAATAAGTGAAAATTATCTAGACATTGCTACAGGCATCTAAAGTACTAGCCACATGAAGTGTCAGGCAGGAGAATTGCCTGAATCTTGGACTTTTAGGTTGTTATGATCCAGGCTGAGGCTACAGAAGACTAGCTTGAGCCACATACAGAAAACATATCTCAAAAATACCCATGCACATACCCATACACAACAAACCAACAAACCAATCAACAAAGATTTTCATCATCTAAAAAGACCAGAATTACCTTGATGGTTCAGGAACATTAGACATGTTTAATACCTGTGGAACTATGATGAAATTGAGGGTTTACCCTGGCATAGGAAATTTGTAAGCTTCTCTCAAATGGCTGTTTTTGGGTAGGTGTCAATACATGTTCTCAAATAGCATCCCATGGGAGGTGTCTGTGGCTCAATGGGTAGGGTCCTGGTTCCATATAATGAGGGTGGTGGGTTTGAACCCTGCTTTGGCCAAACTGCAACCAAAAAAGCCAGGAACTGTGGTGGGTACCAGTAGTCCCAGCTACTTGGGGGGTGGAGGGAGCAGAATTGCTCGAGACCACAAGTTGTAGGTTGCTGTTAGCAGTTATGTCATGGCACTCTGCCTAGAAAGACAGCTTGAGGCTCTGTCTCAAAAAAAAGAAAAAAAAAATATTGTCCTACTTAAGTGACTCCATGCCGTTTTGTCAGCTGTAATGCAGCTTGATTCACACTGCTGTTCAAAACCTCAACTGTTGTCTCATGTTGCCTCAGCCCAGTGTTGGGAATCTCAACCGTAAATAGAATCATTAAGGCAAAAATGGGAGAGCACTTCTCTGTCTGTGGATGGAGGGTTAAGAAATGTCTTGGTTCAAACACATGAGGGACACCAGCTGAAGTGAGCAGAAAAGGCCACTTGGTATCTTTGATCAGAAGCCTGTATCCCAGGACAATAAAGGATGAAGGCACTACATGGTTATCGTGGATGACATCACAATGAGTGTTGCCATGGTTTACCATTTTCAAGCTTAACCATATTCCTGCTATGTGTAGTGGCTCTCCAGGTATATTATTTGGTCCAAACTGTTACACAAGTGTGGGGTTATTTTCTCTGTACTCAATCCTGTTTCCTAAGGTTTCTTTGTGTCTGTGGCCAAGGGATTTGACAATAATTCCTTTCCTATTCAATTCATGAATTTGAAAACAAAAGTAAGTGTGTGGATTAAAACTAGTGCTTTCCTGGGATGTTGTAGAGAATGATCCTGAGCCCAAACATCAGACAGTGATTTCATAGACCTAAAAGGAACATCACACAATTCTCAGTACTACTTTAGTGATGTTTTACTTCTTTGTCTAGAATAGGCTTGTTTGAGAAGGTAGGTGTCACATTGAAGGTTCTCCTTCAACATCTGGTTAGGAAATGTATCCAGAAGGCTACTCCATAGCTACCATTATTTATCATGATCATGGGAAATATCAGCCCACCAAGAAAGGTTGAACATTTCTAACCTCCATACCAGGTGTATCCAAACTTTTTTGTTTCTTGGCCATGTAGGAAGTACAAGATTTATGTTTGGCCACACATTCAATACACAATCACTAATTAAATCTTATAAGCAAAAAAGATATGTATGCATCATATTTTTGTTTCTTCCACCACGGTTATACCCAACAGTCCAGACATAATCCCTATGTGTCACTAGTGCCTGAGGATTGGAAATTCATCGTAGCCCCGGACAAGGTCATTTCTTAAGTAGAGCTCAATGATTAATGGCAAGCATGACTACAATGTTTGGATGTTCTTTAAGGCCAATGTGAGTAGATATCCTGAGCTCAGGTGTTGGAGAGAAAGCTGAGCAACAGAAAATACCCTCAGCTCTGATCTCATACCTGGTTCCTACTGAAATAGAAAAGGCAGTCAAACCTTGTGGGACTTTCATGTATTTCCAGCTACTCTAGAGGCTGATGTAAGAGGATCACTTAAATCAAAGTGTTGAATGTCACTGTGTGTTATGCTGAGGCCATGACACTCTAGACTGGGCAATAGAGTGAGATTCTGTCTCATGAAAAATAATAAAAGATAGAAAGAGAGAAAGAAAATTTGCTAGGCACAGTTTCCAACAGCAAAAGTAGGGAGAGAAGTCAGTAAGCACATGGAGTAGGGAACTACATAAAGAAAATCTATTGTGGCTTCTGTGTGGAGGATTAATGAGTCAGGACCCACAGGTTTGGTATTGGTTAGTTAGGACACTGCCAGTTGATTTCATCATTAGGGGTTTTTCAGAGATGTCTGGTCCCTGGAATCTGACTGATCAGGGCAAGGAATTATTGGCCCACATTGAAGGAACCCAAAAGAAGAGATGGAGGGAGTACTCTGGATTTTGTAGTGTGCATATGAGAGGCCAGATTAGATTCAGTAATTCTCTGTGTGGGCAGTTTCCAGTGACTACAATCAAAGGGTCACAGTTACATAAAATCCAAAGGCTTGACTAATACAGGTTTTAGGAATACAATTTCCTTATGAGAGAATAAATTCTCTAGTTGACATCTAGTGTAGGGATTAAATTTCAAAACTACAAACACGGCAAAAGGTACAAATGAGGGTAAGTCCCTAACGTATGTTTTTTTCCAGTTATATATAGAGACGGAGTCTTGTTTTTTTGCCCTCGGTAAAGAGCCCTGGTATCATAACTCACAGCAATCTTCACGTGTTGTCAAAAAGTGAACCTATTCCCTCTGCTGGGACTCTTGGCACCTGCATAACATCCTGCCATTTTTTATTTTTCAGAGATGGGGATCTCACTAGTTCTCAGGCTGGTTGACAATTCAGAAGCTCAGACAATGCAACTGACTGGGCCTCCCAAAGTGCCAAGTTCACAGGCATGAAGCACCACTGCTGGCCACAACCCATAGGTTGAAAGATATCCCTATTTCAAGGTCTGGAGTGTTGGCTCACACCTGTAATCCTAGCACTCTGGGAGGCAGAAGCGGGTGGTCCAAGGTAACTGGGCACTGTGGAGAGACATCTGGACTCCCATATGCTTAGTAGGCTGAGGCAATAAGATCTGCTGAGCCCTTGGGTGAACCTGTGGCTCAAAGGAGTAGGGTGCTTGCCCCATATTCCAAAGGTGGTCGGTTCCAACGTGGGCCCCAGTCAAAAAACTGCGAAAAACAAACAAACAAACAAAACAAAACAAAACAAAACAAAAACTGTTGAGCCCAGGAGTTTAAGTTTGTGGTTAGCAATGATGATATCACAGTTCTCTACCCAGGGGAAGGTGGTAGGCTCTGTGTCAAGGGAAAAGAAAATGACAACTTCAGTAGGATTGAGCAATGTGCCTTCCATGTCAATTCATGGTAGCCTGTGTGAGAGTAGGGAGATAGGGTTGACTGTCTCTCAGGTATACACATGAGCTGGGTACTTCCTATGTTGTGTGAATTTGAGTACCTGAAGTTTTGGAAAACAATCTCAAGTAGCTTTATCTGAATAAGTAGTTCACCCTTTGAAAGCATACAATTCTGTGTTTCTTACTATGGACATAGAATTGTACAGCTATTATCACAATCTAATTATAGAACATTGTATTCTCCCCCCACAAAGAACGTCAATACCTACCGATAGTCAGTTTCATCTTCCCTCCACCCTCCCCAACCTGAACCCTACTTGTAGCAGACAATTGGCCTTGTCTTCGTGTTTTTTGTTACTTTTAATTTTTTTATTAAATCACAGTTATGTACATTAATGCTATTATAGGGTACAATGTGAAGTTTTTATATACCATTTCAAATATTTTCATCAAACTGGTTAACATAGCCTTCACTACATTTTCTTAGTTATTGTGTGAAGACATTTATACTCTTCACTTAGTAGTGGGGAAGGAGGCATCAAACATCCCAGACTAATTCATGTCTTGATGTTTTCTTCTGAGTTTTGTCAGATCTTGTGTGGTCTTTTATAACTGGCCTTGTTCCCTTATCATAATTATGTTAAGGTTCATTCCTATGTAACATAGGTATACACTTCATTGCCTTTGATTGTTGAAAAATATTCCATCGTGTAAATATAGCATGTTATATATATCCAATCATCTGTAAATCGCATTAGTAGTCTTGAATATGTTCCCCTATTATGTAAGAATTTTAATTTTTTTATCAACAATATACGCTGCCTCTGTCAAAAGCCTTTTATCTGTCTCTCGAGGTAACCCTGTGGTTTTTCTTTTTGCTTCTATTACGGTAGTGGGTTCTATTACTTGATTTTCCCATTTTGATCTACACTGGCAATCCTGGTAATAAATACCATTTGGAATACATTTATAATATATATTGTTTGCTAATGGACTTTTCTTGCACCTATGCAGTATATATCTTATAGATTTCATCTTGCATTTCCCCCTTTTTTCCCAGAAAAATACATTGGTACCATCATAGCTCAAGGAAATGAAAGCTGCTAAACTCAAGTGTACCTCCCTACGTTATCCTACTTAGCAGCTGAGAGTACATGCACATGCCACTACTGCTGGGGAAGTTATTCACTTATATTTAGGACATGTGGGGTCTGAATAAGTTGTTCATTCTGGTTCAAAACGCCTTAGCTTCTAGGAATCTTTCTGACTCTGCCTCTGAACTTCCTGTTATTATGGTGTCAACTATGGTGCTCAACCATGCCTATGATTTGGTCAAGGTTTTTCTCTATTTCCCTCATAGACAAGAGCCTTTAGATTAAAATATAACAACTCTATTCAGATATAATACACACACTCCATAATTCACTCATTTCAATTATAGATTTCAAGACTACACATTCAGGGATCACTTGTATAGTTTGTTTCTTATAGAGAAGTTTCCCTTAAGTTGTAGAGAAAGAGATAGAGGAAATAAAGGAATGAAGGAAAGAAATAATAGAGTAGGAAAGATAATGAGAGAAACATAACTGTAGGGAGGAAGGATTAAGTGATGGAGGGTGAAGGGAACAAGGAGGGAAGGAAACCAAGAAAGAGAAAATAACCAAACGTGGTGGCTAACTTCTGTAATCCTAGCCCTCTAGCAGGCTGAGATGAGTGGAGTTCTTGAATTAGGAGTTGCTGAGAATGGACAGAATAAGTGTTACACCCTGTCTATGAGAAAAAGCAAAAAAATATATACATATTGCAACAAGCACCTGTATTCATACGCATATGTAAGTCTCAGGCAAGATGTTTGCTTGAATCCTGGAGTTTGAGGTTAGCATGATCTAGACTGATGCCACAAAAGACTAGCCAGAACCACATAGAGAAACCGTATTTCAAAAATACCCATACACATACTCATACTCAGACAAATTGGCAAACCAACTAAGAAACATTTTTATCATCTAAAAAGGCCAGAATTACCTTGATTGTTCAAGCAAAGTAGACATGCTTAAGATGTGTGAAGCTATGACCAATTGGAGGCTGTAGCCAGTCATAGTAAATACTGTAAGCTTCAGTCAAGTGGATGTTTAGGGTAGGTGTCAAAGAGGTCCTTGAAACAGCAAACCAAAGGCGGTTCCTTTGGCTCAGTTGTTAGGGTTCCAGGCCCATAAAAGGTGGGTGGTGAGTTCAAACCTAGCCAGGCTTAGCTGCAACAAATAATAGCCAGGTGTTTTAATGGGTGCCTGTTGTTCCAGCTACTCAGGAGAAGCTAAACTAATCCCCTAAGCCAGGGAGTTGGAGGTTGCTGTAATAATAGCCAGGTGTTTTAGTGGATGCCTATTGTTCCAGCTACTCAGGAGAAGCTAAGCTAATCTCCTAAGCCAGGGAGTTGGAGGTTGCTGTGAGTTGTGATGCCAGGGCACTCTACCAAGCAAGACAATGTTAAACTGTGTTTCAAAGAAAAAGAAAATAGCGTTCTACTTAAATGACTCCATGCAGTTTCATCAACTATGATGGAGCTTGAGTCACACTGCTGTAAAAAATCTCAACTGTTGTGTCAGCCTAGTTCTGGAAATCTCAACTGTAAATAGAATCAATAAGGCACAAATGGGAGATCACTTCTGTGTCTGTGGATTAAGGGGTAAGAAGAGTCCCAGTTCAAACACTTGAGGGACACCAGCCAAAGTGAGCAGAGAAGGCCAGTTAGTATTTTTGACCAGAAGCCTGGAACCCAGGACATTACAGGATGAAGTCAGTACATGGTCACCATGGATGACATCACAATGGGTGTTGCCCTGGGTTACCATCTTAAAGATTAACCTTATTCCTGCTAAGCATGTGTAGTGGCTGTCCAGGTTTTTCAATGGGTTCAAACTGTAACAAAAGAGTCTGGTTATTTTCTCCACACACAATTCCTGCTTCCTATAGTTTGTTTGCATCTCTGGTCAAGGGATTCAACAACCCTTCCTTTCCTTTTAAAATCACGGATTTTTAAGCAATTAGAAGCATGTTGTTTGTACCTAGTGCTGCCCTGGGATGTTATAGACCAAGAACCCAAGTCCAAAGATCAGACAGTGATTTCACAGACTTGACAGATATGTCACACAATTCTCACTTGTAATTTTCATGATGTTTTACTTCTTTCTCAAGAATCGGCTTGTTTGGGATGATAGGGGTCTCACTGAAGTTCCTCTCTCGAAATCTGTTTAGGCCATATGTCCATTAGTGTACTCCATAACTGCTTTTATTTTTGATGATCATGGGAAATATCAGCCTATATGGAAAGTTTCAACATTCCTGTCATCCATGCCAGATGTGTTCAATCTTTTAGCTTCTTGACCACATAAGAAGTAGAAGAGTTTTAGGGGGGCACACGTTTAATACACAATCACTAGTGAAACATGGTTAGCAAAAAAGAGCTACATGGATAACTTTGGTGATATCTGCTACCATTGATATGCAAAAGATACCTGATATAATCCCTAGTTGTCACAGGAGTCTGAGGATTGGACACTCCACTAAACACCTAATGAGGTCACTTACTAATAGTTTTCTTCATTTTTTTATTTACTCAGAGTCTCAATTTGTTTCCCTTGGTACAATCTCACACCCTGGTATCACATCTCACACCAAACTTCAAGTGTTGTCATCAAGTGAACCTATTGCCTCATGTGGAACTCTAAGTGCCTGCATAACATCCAGCCATTTTTATTCTTCAGAGATGGGGATCTCACTAGTGCTCAGGCTGGTCTCCAATTCAGAAACTCAGACAATCCAACTGATGGGGTCACCCAACATACCAAGATGACAGGCATTGAAGCACCACCACTGGCCACCAACCCTAGTTTGAAAAATATCCCAAATTCAACGTCTGTAGCGGTGGCTCACAACTGTAATACTAACACTCTAGGAGGCAGAAACAGGTGGTCCAAAGTAACTTGGCACTGTGGGGGAGCACCTGAACTCCCAGATTCTCAGGAGGCTGAGGATCTGTTGATCCAAGAAATTGAAATTGCGGTCAGCTATAATTACGTCACAGTACTCTACAAATGGGGAAGATTTCTCAAGGAAAAAGAAAATTTCAGTATTGTTGAAAAATGTGCCTTCCATGTAAATTCATGGAAACCTGCGTGTGATCAGGGAGATAGGGTTGACTGTCTCTCAAGTCTGCTCATGACCTGGGTACTTCTTATGTTGTATGACTTTTGAGTACCTCAAGTTTTGGAAAACATCTTCAAGTAGCTTAATTGAAATAAATAGTTCACCCCTTGAAAGTATACAATTCTGTGTTTCTTAGTATATTCACAGAATTGTACAGCTATCATCATAATCTAATTTTAGAACTTTGTGTTCTCCCTGCACACAAAGAATATCAACACATACTATCAGTCACTTTCACTTCCTCACCATCCTTCCCCGCCTGCCCCCTACTCTTAGCAGACAATTGGCCTTGTCTTGATGTTTTCCTTTGAGTTGAGTCATGCTCTGTGTGGTCTTTTGTACGTGGCCTTGTTCTCCTATAATAATGATTTTAAGGTTCATTCCTATAGTAACATAAATGTTCACTTCATTTCTTTTGATTGTTGAACAATATTCCATCGTTTGAATATAGAACGTTGTATGTATCTACTATTCTGTAATTCCTATTAGTTGTCCTGAAGACTTTCCCTTATCATCTAAAATTTTGTTGTTGTTGTTGTCGCAGTTAGGATGTGGCTGTGTTTGAACCAGTCAACCTTGGTATATATGGCCAGGGCTCTAATAACTAAGCAACAGGCGCCTACTCTCATCTAATATTTTTGAAAGATTTTATGAACAAGTTATATTGCCTCTCTCAAAAGCCTTTTCTGAGTTTCTTGATTCAACCATGTAGTTTTACTTATTGATTCTATTTATGTAGTGTGTTCTGTTAGTTAATTTTTCACTATTGAGCTGTACTGGCAATCCTGGTAATAAATTCCATTTGGGATATGTGTATAAAATACTTTGTATGCTACCAGACTTTTCCTGCACCTACACAGTATCACTCTTATAGATTGGATAATTTGTTTCCTTCTTTGCCCTAGAAAAATATGTTGGTACCATTATAGGTCAAGGAAATGAAAGCTGCTAAACTCAAGTGATCCTCCTGAATTTAAGTTTCTCATCAGCTTAGAGAACAGGCCCATGCCAACACTGTAGGGGAAGTTTTGCAGTTATTTCTTACAGAAGTGGGATCTTACTATGTTGCTCAGTCTTGTCTGCAACCCCTTAGCTTTCAGTGATCATTCTGCTTTGTCCTTTGACATTGCTGGAATTATAAGTGTGAGCTATGGTTATCATCCATGCTTATGTTTTCAGGAATATTTTTCTTGATAATCCTTATAGACAGCAGCCCATAAATTACAAAATTAAAACTTTATTCAGATATAATGTACACACTCTAAAATGTACCCATTTCAAATATAGGGCTCAAGATCACAGATTTAGGAATCATATCTATAGTTTGTTTGTTACTACAGAAGTTTCCCTTAAGGTGTAGAGGAGAGAGATAGAGGAAATAAAGGATTGAAGGAAAGAAGACAATGGATAGAGCAAGCAAATGAGAGAGCCAATTGGAGGACGGAAGGATAAAGTGAGGGGAGAGGGGAGGGAGGGACGGAGGGAGACAAAGAAAGAGAAAATGACCAAACTTGGTGACTCACACCTATAATTCTGGCCCTGTGACATGCTGAGATGAGTGGAGTTCTTGAAAGAGGGGATGCTGAGAGCAAACTGAACAAGAGTCAGACCCTGTCTCTACTAAAACGTGAATAATCATCTAGGCATTGCAACAGGCACCTGTAGTCCTAGCTACATGTGAGTCTCAGGCAAGAGGAGTCCCTGAATCTTGGAGTTTGAGGTTGCTGTGATCTAGGCTGAGGTCATGAAAAACTAGCCTGGGCCACATACAGAAACCGTATCCCAAAATACCCATGCACACATACAAGCAGAAATACTCAAAAAAACACCCAAGAAAGATTTTTATTATCTAAAAAGAACAGAATTACCTTGATGGTTCAAGCAAAGTAGACATGTTTATAACCTGTGAAACTATGGCCAAATTGAGTCTGTAGCCAGGCATAGTAAATTTGTAAGCTTCTTTCACATTGATGTTTTGGGGTCAGTGTCAAAAAGGTCCTTGAAATAGCATTTCAGGGGCGTAGGCTGTGGCAAAGTAGGTAGGGTGCTGGCCCCATATAATGAGTGTGGTGAGTTCGAACCAGGCCTGAGCCAAACTGAAAAAAAAATGAAAATACCCAGGGGTTGTGGTGGTCTCCTATAGTTCCAGCTACTCAAGAGGCTGAGGAAAATGAATTACTTAAGCTCTGGAGTAGGATCTTGCCATGAGCTGTGATGCCACAGCACTCTACCAAGGGTGACAAAGTGAAATTCTGTTTCCATGGAAGAAAAAAAAAGTAAAAATGAATACTTAATTGACTCCATGAAGTTATGTCAGCTCTGATGCAAGCTGAGTCATACTGCTGTACAAAATATCAAGTATTGTGTCAGCCTATTTCCAGGAATCTCAACCATCAATAGAATCAAGAAGGCAAAAATGGGAGACCATTTCTCTGTGGATGCGGGGCTAAGAACTGTATTGGTTTAAGTCCCTGAGGGACACCAGCTGAATTGAGCAGAAAAGGCCACTTAGTATTTTGACCAGAAGCCTGGATCCCAGGACATTACAGGATGAAGTCACTACATGGTCACTGTCGATGACGTCACAATGGGAGTTGCCCTGGGTTACTATGTTTATGCTTAAGCTTATTCCTGATAAACATGTGTAGTGGCTATCCAGGTTTGTTTTGGGGTTCAACTGCTACAAAAGAGTGGGGTTCTGTTATCCACACTCAATTGCTGTTTCCAAATGTTTGTTTGTATATCCAGCGAAGAGATTCAACAATCCTTCCTTTCCTTTTCACGTCATGGATTTGTAAGCAAGTGGAAGAGTGTGGTTTATACCTAGTGCTGTCCTGGGATGTTACAGACCAAGAGCCCATGCTCCAAGTTCAAACATTGATTTCAGATATCTGACAGCTATGTGACACTATTCTCAGTTCTACTTTTCCTGAGATTTTATTTCTTTCTCTAGAATAGGTTTTTTTCAGATGGTAGGTGTCCTAATGAAGGTTCACTCTCAAAATCTGGTTAGGCAATGTGTCCAATAGTTTATTTCATAACTGCAGCTATTTCTCTGATCCTGGGAAATATCAGCCCATCTGGAAAGTTCCAACATTTCTGACCTCTGGGGCATGTATATCCAAAATTTGGCTTCTTGGCCACATGAAAAGTAGAAGAGTTATTTTGGGCCACATGTTCAGTACACAATCTCTAATGAAACCTGATAAGCCAAAAAGGCATGCGGGCATAATTGTCATGATATCTGCCACCACAGATCTGGAAAGCAGTCCTGACATAGTCCCTATGTGTCATCAGGTCCTGAATATTGGTCACTCCTCAAAGCCCTCAAAGCCCATTAATTAGAGCTCAATGAATTTTGCCACACAGGACTATAATATTTGGTTGCTCTGGGAGGCCAAGTTGAGATAATCCTCTGAACTCAGGGGTTGAGAAAAGTCTAAGCAACAGCAAGATATCCTAAACTCTGATCAAACACCTGGTTTGTACTAAAACAGAAAGGGTTGTAAAATGTTGTGGCCCTTGCCTTTAGTTCAAACTACTCCAGTTCCTGTAGCAGGAGGATCCCTTCATTCCAGCAGTTGGATGTTACTGTGTGCTAGGCTGATGCTATGACTCTCCAGCGTGGGCAACATACTGAGAGGCTGTCTCATGATAAATAATGAGAGAGAGAAAGAAAGAAAAAAAGAAAGAAAGAACGAAAGAAAGAAAGGACGACTTCATCTTTTTAAAGACTGAATAATATTCCATGTTATACATATAGCACAATTTATTAATTCATTCATGGTTGATGGGCACTTGGGCTTCTTCCATGACTTGGCTATTATAAATTGAGCTGCAATGAATAATCTGGTGCAAATATCTTTTTTGCAAAGTGATTTTTGGTCATTTGGATATACTCCCAGTAGAGGAATTGCAGGATACAATGGCAGGTCAATTTTTAGATCCCTGAGTCTTCTCCAAACTTCTTTCCAAAGGAAAGTATTAGCTTGCATTCCCACCAGCAGTGCAGAAGTGTTCCCTGTTTTCCACATCCACACCTTCTTTATGTTAACATGGAGGGATCTGGAACATATTCTCCTGAATAAAATGTCTCAAGAATGGAGGAAAAAGTATCCAATGTACTCAGTACTTCAGTACAGTAATCAAGTAAATGCGATGAAAGCTATGTTGATTGGTTTGATCTAACCACATCAGATTATATTTAAAAAATGAGCACATTGTACCCCACATATGCATGAATGTATTCATGATCTATGTGTATTTGACTTAATGAAAGAAAGAAAGAAAGAAGGAAGGAAGGAAGGAAGGAAGGAAGGAAGGAAGGAAGGAAGGAAGGAAGGAAGGAAGGAAGGAAGGAAAAAGAAAAGGAATGAAGGGAAGAAAGAAAGAGAAAGAAAGAAAGAAAGAAAAGAAATTTTGCTAGGCACAGTTTCCAAGAGCTGATGTACGAGGTGTGGTCAGTAGGTAGATGGAATATGAGACTACATAAAGGAGGAGACTTATTGTTGTTTCCAAGAGCCGATGTACGAGGTGTGGTCAGTAGGTAGATGGAATATGAGACTACATAAAGGAGGAGACTTATTGTTGTATCCGGGGTGGGGGAACAAT
The DNA here is from genome assembly GCF_027406575.1 of Nycticebus coucang. Classification (NCBI taxonomy): domain Eukaryota; kingdom Metazoa; phylum Chordata; class Mammalia; order Primates; family Lorisidae; genus Nycticebus; species Nycticebus coucang. Next base: position 122,072,534 of record NC_069804.1, read on the forward strand.
GAGTCAGGACAAGCATGAGTGGTATTGATTGGATAGAATATTGCCGTTGATCCGATGGGTAGTGTTATCCAGAGATGTCTGGTCCCTGGGTTCAAACTGATTGGGGCAAGGGGAATATTGACTCAGAATAACGGAGTTCAACAGAAGATGTGGAGGGTAACCTTTGGATTTTTAGTGTGCATAGGAAAAGCCAGATTTGAGTCATATTCTTTTTCTTTTGTGCAGTTTCTAGTGAATACAAGAATCTAGGATATCAAAGGTTCAGAGTTACATAAAGTACAAAAGGTTGATTAATAGAGGTTCTAGGAAAACAATTTCCCTATGAGAGAATAATTTCTCTAGTTGACATCAAATCTAGGGGAAAAAATTGAACACTAGATCCATGGTCAAAAGAAAAAATGACAGGTAAATTCCCTACCAATGGTTTTATCCATTTATGTATTGAGACAGAATCTTGTTTTGTTCCCCTCGGTAGAGTACTCTGGTATCATATTGCACAGAAAACTTCAAATGTTGTCATCAAGTAAACCTATTCCCTCTAGGGATTCTAGAATCCTAGCTCTAGAATCCCTATAGCTGAAACTCTAGGGGCCTGCATAACATCTGACCAGTTTTAATTTTTCAGAGATGGGGATCTCACTAGTTCTCAGGCTCGTCTCCAAATCAGAAACTCAGACAATCTTAGTGATGGGGATTCCCAAAGTGCCGATAAAACAGGCATGAAGCACCACTGTTGGCCACCAATCATGGTTTTAAAAATATCCCAAATTCAACGTCTGTAGTGGTGGCTGACTCCTATAATGCTTCCACTCTGGAAGGCAGAAGCAGGTGCTTCAAAGTAACTGTGCACTGTGGGGAAGCACCTAGACTCCAAGATGCTCAGGAGGCTGAGACAAAAGGACCTGTTGACCGAGGAGTTTGAGATTGTGGTTAGCTAGGATGACATCAGGGCACTCTATCCAGGGGGAAGCTGTAAGACTGTCTCAAGGAAAAAGAAAATGACAACTTTGGTAGGATGGAACAATGTGCCTTGCATGACAATTCTTGGTAACCTCTGTGTGAGGTGGGAGACATGGTTAACTGTCTCTCAAGTACTCTCAAGACTTGGTACTTCTTGCACTGTGAGCCTTTTGAGCACCTAAAGTTTTGGAAAACATCTTCAAATAGCTTCATTGAAATAAAAGGTTCACCTTTTGAAAGTATACAATTCCGTGTTTTTTACTATACTCACACAATTGTACAGCTATCATCACGATCTAATTTAGGACTTTGTCTTCTCCCCCCACAGAAAGAATGTCAAAACCTCCTAGCAGTCACTTTCACTTACCCACCACCCTTCCTGGCCTGCCACCTACTCCCAGCAGACAATTGGCTTTGTCTTGATGTTATCGTCTGAGTTCAGTAGAATTCTGTGAGGTCTTTTGTAAGTGGCCTTGTTCTCTCATCAGAAGCAGTTTAATGTTCATTCCTATTGTAAAATAAATGTGCAATTCATGCCTTTTGATTGTTAAAAAATATTCCATCGTGTAAAAATAGCATGTTATAAGTATCCCTTCATCTGTAAATCTCGTAAATATTCCTGAAGATGTTCCCTTCTCATCTAAGATATTTTGTTGTTGCAGTTTGTCTGAGGCCACGTTTGAACCTTCCACCCTCTGTGTATGGAGCCGATGACCTACTCACTGAGAAACAGGTACCATCCCTCATCCAATATTTATAAAAGATTTTATCAACAAGATATATTGCATCTGTCAAAAGCCTTTTCTATGTCTCTTGACGTGACCGTATGGTTTTCCGTATTGATTCTATTAATGTAGTGTGTTCTATTAGTTGATTTTTCCATATTGAGCTGGAATGGCAATCCTGATAATAATTCCCATTTGGGATATGTGTATAAACTATTTTGTGTGCTACCAGAATTTTCCTATACCTATACAGAATCTCTATTACAGATTGAGTACTGCATTTCCCCCTCTGCCCTAGAAAATACCTTAGTACCATAACAGCTAAAGGAAATGCAAGCTGCTACCAAGTGATCCTCCTGAGTTTATTCTTCTCAGCATCTGAGAATAGAAGCCCATTCTGCCACTGCTGGGGAAGTTTTGCACTTATTTCTTGGACAAGTAGGGTCTTATTATGGTGTTCATTCTTGTCTGGAACCCCATAGCTTCCAGTAATCTTTCTGCTTCAACCTCTGAAATTGTTGGTATTATAGGTGTGAGTTTTGGTGCTCATTCATGCTTATATTTTGGTGAAGTTTTTTCTTGATTATCCTCATAGATAACAGTCCATAAATTAACAAATAACAACTCTATTCAGATATAATTTACACACTCAAAAATTCACCCTTTTCAAGTGTAGAGTTCAAGATTACACATTCAGGGATTACTTGTATAGTTTGTTTGTATGTTACTAGAGAATTTTCCCTTAGGTGTAGAGGAGAGAGATAGAGGAAATAAATGAATGAAGGAAAGGAAGGAATGGAGATAGCAAGCGAATGAGAGAGAGACAATTGGAGGAAGGATGAAGTAAGGTAGGGGCAAATGGAGGGAAGGATTAAGGGAAACAAAGAAAGAAAAAAATGACCAAATTTGGTGACTCGCACATATAAACCCATGTCTCTGTTGTGTGATATGAGTGGAGTTTGTGAATGACCAGGTGTTGAGAACAGACTGACCAAGTGTCAGACCCTGTCTCTACTAAAAAGTGACCAATCATCTAGGCATGATGACAGGCACCTGAATTCCTAGCCACATGGGAGTCTCAGGCTGGAGAATTGCCTGAACCTTGGAGTTTGAGGTTGCTATGATCTAGGCTGAGGCCAAGAAAAACTTGCCTGTGCCACATACAGAAACTATATCTCAAAAATACCCATACACACACATGCACAGACAAACCAACAGACCAAACAACAAAGATTTTCATCATCTAAAAAGACTAGAACTAAACCTTGATGGTTCAAGCAAAGTAGACATTCTTCTTTTTTTTTATTAAATCATAACAATAATGCAATCATGAGGTACAATGTGCTGGTTCCATATACAGTCTGATGTATTTTCACCGAACTGGTTAACACAGCCTTCATGGCATTTTCTTAATTATTGTGTTCAAACCCTTATGCTCTAAAGTAAACATTATTTAGATCTGTGAAACTATGATCAAATTGTGTCTGTAGCCAGGCATAGTAAATCTGTAAGCTTCTCTCAAATGGATGGTCCGTAAAATTGCATTACAGGGGTGTTGTCTGTGGCAAAGTTGGTAGGGAGCCAGTCTCACATAACAAGTGTGGTGAGCTCAAACCTGGCCCTGGAGAAACTAAAAAAAAAAAAAAAAAGTAGCCAGGCACTGCGGTGGGCTACTGTAGTCCCAGCTACTCAGGACACTGAGAGAAATGAATTGCCTAAGCTGAAGAATAGAAGCTTGCTGTAAAATTTGATGCCAGGGCACTCTACTGAGTGTGACAAAGCAAAACTCTGTCTCAAAGAAAGAAAAAAAATGGCAAAAATCAATTATCGTCCTACTTAGACTCAATGATATTATGTCAGCTGTGATGCAGCCTGAGTCTCACTGCTGTAAAAAATCTCAACTGTTGTGTCAGCCTAGTGCCAGGAATCTCAATCATCAATAGAATCAATATGGCACAAATGGGAGACTATTTCTCTGTCTGTGGATGGAGGTCTAAGAAGTGTCCTGGTTAATACCCTTGTGGGGTACCAGCTGAAGTGAACAGAAAAGGCTACTTAGTATCTTTGACCAGAAGCCTGGTTCCGAGGACACAACAGGATGAAGTCACTATATTGTCACCATGGATGACATCACAGTGGGTGTTGCTCTGGGTTACCATTTTTATGCTTTACCATATTCCTCTTAATCATGTGTAGTGGCTATCTGGGTATGTTGCTGGGTTCAAATTGTTATAAAGAGTGGGGTTCTGTTATCCACACTCAATTCCTGCTTCCAAATGTTTGTTTGTATATACAACCATGGGATTCAAAAACCGTTCCTTTCCTTTTGCATGTCATTGAATTTTAAGCAAGTTGAAGACTATAATTTATACTTTGTGTTGCCCTGGGATGTTACAAAGAAGCCAAGCCCAAATATCAGACAGTGATTTCACAGACCTGACGTGTACATCATCAGAATTCTCAGTTGTACTTTTCCTGATATTTTATTTATTTCTCTAGGATAGGCTTGTTTCGGATGGTAGGTGTCCTACTGAAGATCCTTTTTCTAAATCTGGTTAGACAATGTGTCCAGTAATGTACTCCAGACATATAGTTATTTCTTCTGATCATAACAGGCTATCTGGAAAGTTCCAACATTTTTGACTTCCAGGCCAGGTGTGTCAAACTTTTGGCTTCTAGGCCACATAGGAAGTAGAAGAGTGCCACTTGTTCAATACACAATCACTAATGAAACGTGATAAGCAAAAAAGAGATGTGGGCATAATTGTGGTGATATCTGCCACTAAGAATATGCAAAACAGTTCTGATACAGTCCTAATGTGTCACTGATGACTAAGGATTGGACACTCCTCAAAGACCCTGATAAGGTCTTTTCTTAAGTAGAGTTCCATGACTTTTCCCACTCATTATTTTGTAGCTCCAAGAAACCAAGGTTGGCTGATCTCCTGAGCTCAGGGGTTGGCGACAAAGCTGAGCAACAGAAAGATACTCTCAATCCCAATTGCATGCCTTGTTTGCACTAAAATATAAAAGATTTTCGAGGGTTGTGGCCCTTGCCTTTAGTGACGGCTACTCCAGAGGCTGAGTCAGGAGGATCCCTTCATCCCATTTGGATGAGTTGGATGTCCTCATGTGTCACCGGGCATGAGAATTGGAAACTCCTTAAATGCCCTGATAAGGTCATACCTTAAGCACAGCTAAATAAATAGTCCACGCGTGACTACAATATTTGGTTTCTCTGGGAGGCCAAGGTGGGATGACCTACTGTGCTCAGGGTTTGGAGACAAGGTTGAGCAACAGCAAGATACCCTCAGGCCTAATCACACACCCAGTTTTTATTAAAATAGAAAAGGATGTCAGGGTTGTGGCGCTTGCCTTTTGTTCCAGCTACTCCTGAGGCTGAGGCAGGAGCATTCCTTCAACCCATAGTTTAGATGTTGCTGTGGGCTAGGCTGATGCCATGACACTCCAGGGCTGGACAACATAGTGAGAATCGGTCTCATGAAAACTAATAAAAGAAAGAAAGAAAAAAGAAAATTTCCTAGGCACATGTTCAAGAGCTGAAGACAAAGATGTCATGAAATATGGGACTATGAAATATGAAATGTGGGACTACATAAAGGAGGAGATTGATTTTCCCCCCATTGTGGCAGATGAAATATGGGACTACATAAAGGAGGGGATTTATTTTACCCCCATTGTGGGGGGAATGCATCAGAACAAGCGGGTTTGAAATAGGTTCATTAGGATATTGCCAGTTGATCTGATGGGGAGGCATTTTCCATAGATATCTAGTCCCCTGAATCAGACTGATTGGGAAAGGGAATATTGGCTCAGATTTATGGAGCCCAAGAGGTTGAGAGTTTTCTCTGGATCTTTATTTTGCTTATGAACAGGCTTATTTGAGTCAAGAATTCACTGTGTGATGTGGCTGTGCCTGTGGCTCAGTGGGTAGGGCATGGACCCTGTATCTCAGGGTGATGGGTTCAAATCCAGCCACAACCAAACCAAAACATAAGATTTGTTGGGCCATGTTTCCAATGCCTGTAGTCCCAGATACTTGGGAGGCTGAGGGAAGAGAATTGCCTAAGCCCTGGAGTTGGAGGGTGCTGTGAGCTCTATTAGGCCATGACACTCACACTCTACCAAGGGCAAAAAAGTGAGACTCTGTCTCTACAAAAAATAAAAATAAAATAAAAGAATACATTGTGTGGGTAATTTCCAGTACTACAAGAATCTAGACTATCAAAGGGTCAGAGTTACATAGAATCAAAATGTTTGATTAATAGAGGTTGTATGAAAACTATTTCCCAATGTGAGAATTATTTCTCTAGCTGATGTCTAATCTAGGGGGAAAATTTCAACACTATGTCCATGGTCAAAAGTAAACATGAGGGGTAAGATGCCTAACAATGTTTTTCTCCATTCATGTATTGAGACACAGGCTTGTTTTGTTGCCCTCGGTAGAGTAGCCTGGTATCATAGCTCACAGCAAGCTTTAAGTGTTGTGAACAAGTGAAGCTATTCCCTCAGCTGGGACTCTAGGCACCTAAATAACATCTGGCCATTTTTTATTCTTAAGAGATGGGGATTTCAGTAGTACTAAGGCTGCTCTCCAATTTAGAAACTAAGACAAACCAAATGATGGGGCCTCCAAAAGAGCCAAGATGACAGGCATGAAGCACCACCGCTGGGCACCAGCCAAATATCCCAAATTTAAGGTCTGGACCAGTGGCTCAAACCTGTAATGTTAAACCTCTGGAAGGCAGAAGCGTGTGGTCCAAAGTAACTGGGCATTGTTGGGGAGTACCTAGTTTCCCATATGCTCAGGAGGCTGTGGCAATAGGGTCTGTTGACCCAGGAATTTGAGATTGCCGTTAGCTATGATGACTTCAGGACACTATTGAGGGGGAAGTTGCAAGACACTGTCTCAAGGAAAAAGAAAATGATAACTTCAATAGGATGTAACAATGTGGTTTCCATGGTAACCTGTGTGTGAGCAGGAGATAAGCTTGACTGTCTCTCAAGTACTCTCATGACCTGGGAATTTATTATGCTGTGAGCATTTTGAGCTCCTCAATTTTGGAAAACCTCAAGTAGCATCATTGAAATAAGTATTTCACCCTTTGAATGTGTACAATTCTCTGTTTCTTAGTATAGTCACACAATTGTACAGCTATCATCACAATCTAATTTTAGAACTTTGTCTTCTCCCCCCACAGAAAGAATGTCAATACCTACTAGCCGTCATTTTCACTTACCCACCACCCTCCCCTGCCTGCTCCCTACTCCTAGCAGACAATTGGCCTTATCTTGAGATTTTCTTCTGAGTTCAGTTATGCTCTGTGTCATCTTCTATAAGTGGCCTTTTCTTTTATCATAATGATTTTAAGGTTTATTCTATTGTAACATAAATGTGCACTTCATTCCTTTTAATTGTTGAACAATATTCTATCATGTGAATATAGCACACTATATGTATCCACTCATCTGTAAATGCCATTAGTAGTCCTGAAGATGTTCCCTTATCATCTAAGAATTTTGTTGTTGTTTCATTTTGTCTGGGGCCAGGTTTGAATGAACCATGCTCAGTATATGGGGCTGGTGCCCTACTCACTGAGCAACAGGGGCCTTCTCTCATCTCGTATTTTTAAGAATTTTTATCAACAAGATATTTTGTCTCTGTCAAAACACTTTTCTGTGGCTCTTGAGGTGACCATGTGGTTTTCTTTATTGATTCTATTAATGTAGTGTGTTCAATTAGTTGATTTTCTCATATTGAGCTGGACTGGAAATCCTGGTAGTATATCCCACTTGTGATACATGTATAAAATATTTTGTATGCAACCCTACTTTTCCTGCAGCTATACAGTATCTGTCTTATAGATTGGCTATGTGTTGTTTCCACCTTTGCCCCAGAAATATACATTGGTACCATCATAGCTCAAGGAAATGCAAGCTGCTAAGTTCAAGTGATCCTCCTGAGTTGATGGTTTTCAGCACCTTAGAGTACAGGCACATGCCAATACTGCTATGGAAGTTTCGCACTTCTTTCTTGGAGAAGTGGGATCTAACTATGTTGCTCATTCTGGTCTGAAACCCCTTAGCTTCCAGTGATATTTCTTCCTCTGCCTCTGAAATTGCTGGTATTATAGGTGTGAACAATGGTGCTCATCCATGCTTATGTTTTGGTGAAGGCTTTTCTCAATAATTCTCATAGATAACAGCCTGTACATTAAAAAATAAAAATTCTGTTCATATATAATTTACACACTCCAGAATTCACCAATTTCAAGGATAGATTACAAGACTACACATTCAGGGATCACTTGTATAGATAGTTTGATGGATACTAGAGAAGTTTGCCTTTAGGTGCAGAGGAGAGAGATAGAGGAAAGAAGGGAATGAAGGAAAGAAAGGAATGAAGAGAGAAAGTGAATGAGAGAGAGAGAATTAGAGGAAGGAAGGATAAAGTGAGTGAAGGGCAAAGGGAGTGAGGGACTGAGGGAAACAAAAAAGAGAAAATGACAAAACTTAGTGGCTCACACCTATAATCCCAGCCATCTGGCATGCTGAGATGAGTGGAGTTCTTGAAGGACCAGGTGATAAGAATGGACTGAGCAAGAATCAGACCCTGTCTCTACTAAAAAGTTAAAAATCATCTAGGCATTGCAACAGGCACCTGTAGTCCTAGACACATGGGAGTCTCAGGCAGGAGGATTGCCTGAATCCAGGAGTTTGAGGTTGCTATTATCTAGGCAGAGGCCATGAAAACCTAGCCTGGGCCACAAATGGAAACCGTATCGCAAAAACACCCACACACTCACACATTCACAGACAAACCAACAAACCACCCAACAAAGATTTTCATCATCTACAAAGACCAGAATTACTTTGATGGTTCAAGAAAAGTAGACATGGTTAAAACCTGTGAAGCTATGAACAAATTGTGGCTGTAGACAGGCATAGCAAATTTGTAATCTTCTCTCAATTGATGTTTTGGAGTAGGTGTCAAACAGGTTCCAGGGGCATCATTACACAATTCTCAGTTCTACTTTGCAGAGATGTTACGAAATTCCAACATTCCTGACCTGGGCCAGGTTTGTCCAGCCTTTTGGCTTCTTGGCTACATAGGAAGTAGAAGTGTTATTTTTTGCCACACATTATTCAATACACAATCACTAATGAAACCTGATAAGCAAAAAAGTGATGTGGGCTTAATTGTGAGTTTTCATGGTACTATTGTATTTTTCTGGGGCATAGGGGGAAACACAGTATCCAATCTATAAGAGAGATACTGTATAGGTGTAGGAAAATATGGTAGCATACAAAATATTTTATACAGATATCCCAAATGGGATTTATTACAGGATTGCCAGTCCAGCTCAATATGGGAAAATGAACTAATAGAACACACTACATTAGTGGAATCAATAAGAAAAAACAGTCCCCTCAAGAGACATAAAAGAGGCTTTTGAGAGAGGCAACATATCTTGTTGATAAAATCTTTCAAAATATGAGATGAGGGGAGGCGCCTGTTGCTCAGAAAGTAGGGTGCCCGTCCCATGTATCAAGGGTGGCAGGGTCAAACCTGGCCCCAGTCAAACTGCAACAACAACAAAATCTTATATGAGAAGGCAACATCTTGATTGTTTAATGATAACATTTCAAGTTTGCTGTGTGATATGATACCAGGGCACTCTAAGGAGGGCAACAAAATGAGACCCTGTCTCAATACGTAAATGGTGAAAACAATTGGTGGTAAAAATCTGTCAAATGGTTTATGAAGCGAGTGTATGATGCCCCATGATAATATCAATGTATACAGTTATGATTTAATAAAAAAAAAGAAAACAATTGGTGGAAAACTTACCCCTCATTTTTACTTTTGACCACAGATCTAGAGTTGAACTTTTTTGCCTAGATTCAATATCAACTAGAGAAATTATTCCCTAATAGGGAAATTGCTTTCCTACAAATTCTATTAATCACCTCTCTGGATTTTATGTAACTCAGAACCTTTGATATCCTAGATTCTCGTAGTCACTGGAAACTGCACACACACAATGAATTTTTGACTCAAATCAGGTTTTTCCTATACACACTAAAAGGTCCAGAGGATACCCTCCACCTCTACTTTTGAACTCCTTCAATCTGGGAAAATATTTCCTTGCCCCAGTCAGTCCAAATCCAGGGACCGGACATCTCTGGAGAATACCTACCCATCAGATCAACTGGCAATATTCTAAAGAGCCAATCCTGAACCCACTTGTCCTGAATCATTTCCCCACCCCCAGGGGCCACAATAAATCTCCTCCTTTATGTAGTCCCATAATCCATCTACAAACTGACCTCTCCTTGTACCTCAGCTCTTGGAAACTGTGCCTAGCAAATCTTTTCTTTCTTTCTTTCTTTCTTTCTTTCTTTCTTTCTTTCTTTCTTTCTTTCTTTCTTTCTTTCTTTCTTTCTTTCTTTCTTTCTTTCTTTCTTTCTTTCTTTTTCTTTCTTCCCTTCCTTCTTTCATTATTTTTCATGAGACAGCCTCTCACTATGTTGCCCAGGCTAGACTATCATGACATCAGCCTATCACACAGCTATATCCAACTCTTGGGATGAAGGGATACTCCTGCCTCATCCTCTGGAGTATCTGGAACTAAAGGCAAGGGCTGCAACCCTTGACAACATTGTCTATTTGAGCACAAACTCAGGTGTGTAATGGGGGCTGAGGTCATCTTGCTGTTGCTCAGGTTTTCTTCAACCCCTGAGCTCAGGGTATCAGCCCAAATTGGTTGCCCAGAGCAAGCTAATATTATAGTCATGTGTGGAAAAAGTTATCGAGCTCTACTTAAGAAATGACCTTATCAGGAGTTTTGAGGAGTGCCCAATCCTCAGGCCCCGGTGACACATAGGGAGTATGTTCAGAACTGTTTTGCATATTTTTGGTGACAGATTTCACCACAGTTAAGCCCACATCTCTTTTTTGCTTTTCAGGTTTCATTAGTGATTGTACATTGAATGTGTGGCCCAAAATAACTCTTCTACTTCCTTTGTGGACAAGAAGCCAAGTTTGCACACACCTGGCCTGGAGGTGAGGAATGTTGGAATTTTCCAGAGAGGCTAATATTTACCATGATCAGAAGAAATAAATGCAGGTATGGAGACCACTACTGGATGCATTGCCAAACCAGATTTTGAAACAGTAGGACACCTACCATCTGAAACAAGCCTATTATAGAGAAAGAAATAATATCTCGGGAAAAGTAGAATTGAGAATTGTGTGATGTACCAATCAGGTCTGTGAAACCATTGTCTGATCTTTGGAGTTGTGTTCTTGGTGTGTAAGATCCAGGGGCAGCACTCTTCCACTTGCTTGCATATCCATTACATGAAAAGGAAAGGAAGGGTTTTCAAATCCCTTGTCCATATAGATAAACAAACTTTTGGAAGCAGGAATTGAGAGTGGAGAACAGAACCCCACTCTTTTGTAACAGTTTGAACCCAACAACAAACCAGGATAGTCACTACACATGCTCAGCAGGAATAAGATTGCATAATCTTGGTAACCCAGGGCAACACCCATTGTGATGTAATCCACAGTGACCATGTAGTGACTTCATCCTGCAATGTCCTGGGATCCAGGCTTCTGCTCAAAGATACTAAGTGGACTTTTCTGCTCACTTCAGCTGGTATCCCTCAAGGGTATGAACCAGGACACTTCTTAACCCTCCATCCACAGAGAGAGAAGTAATCTGCCATTTGTGCCTTCTCGATTCTATTGATGGTTGAGATTCCTAGGACTAGGATGACACAACAGTTGAGATTTTGTACAGCAGTGTGACTCAGGCTGCATCAAAGTTGACATTACTTCACGGAGTCACATAATTAGGACGCTATATGTTTTTTCCTTTTTTTATTTCTTTCTTGGAGTCAGAGTTTTGCTTTGTCACCCTTGGTAGAGTGCCATGATATAACAACTCACAGGAAGCTTCTATTCTTGAACTTGGGCAATTCATTCGCCTCAATCTCCTGAGTAGCTGGGATTAGAGAAGGCCACCGCAACACCTGGCTATTTTGTTTTGCAGTTTGGCTGGGGCTGGTTTCTCATTCACCACCCTCATTTTAAGGGGCCAGCACCCTACCCACTTTGCCACAACCAACACCCCTGGAACGCTATTTCCAGGACCTGTTTGACACCTACCCCAAAACATACATGTGAAAGAACCTTACAAATTCACTATGCCTGGGTACAGACTCAATTTTGTCATAGTTTCACATGTCTTAAGCATGTCTACTTGAACCATCAAGGTAATACTTGTCTTTTTAGATGATTAAAATCTTTGTTGGGTGGTTTGTTGGCTTGTCTGTGCATGCATATTACTATGCCTATTTTTGAGATACAGTTTCCATATGTGACCCAGGCTAGTATTTTGTGGCCTCAGCTAGATCATGGCAATACCAAATTCCATGATTTAGGCAATTTTCCTGCCCAAGACTCCCATGTGGCTAGGACTATAGGTGTCTGTCCCAATGCCTAGATGATTTTTTCACTTTTTAGTAGAGACAGGGTCTGACACTTGCTCAGTCCATTCTCAGCAACATCAAACTCCAGGATTCAGGCAATCCTCCTGCCTGAGACTCCCATGTGTCTAGAACTACAGGTGCCTGTCCCAATGAATAGATGATTTTTCACTTTTTAGTAGAGACAGGGTCTGACACTTGCTCACTTCCTCATTCAAGAGCTATCCGCACTTCCTCATTCAAGAGCTCCACTCATCTCAGCATGCCAAAGGGCTGGGATTATAGGTGTGAGCCACCAATCTTGGTCGTTTTCTTTTTCTTTGTTTCCCTCCATCACCCCTCCCTCACTTTATCCTTCCTTCCTCTAATTGTCTTACTCTCATTTGCTAGCTCTCTCCATTCCTTTCTTTCCTTAATTCCTTTCTTTCCTCTATCTCACCTCTACACCTGAAGTGAAACTTCTCTAATAACCAAGAAACTACACAAGTGATCCCTGAGTTTAGTCTTAAACTCTAAACTTGAAATGGGAGAATTTCGGATTGTGTAAATTGTACCTGAATACAGTTGTTATTTTTGCCATCTATGGGTTGTTATCTATGAGGATAATCAAGAAAAACCTTTACCAAAACACAAGCATGGATGAGGACCATAGCTCACACCTATAATCCCAGCAATTTCAGAGGCTGAGGCAGAAAGATCAGTGGAAAATAATGGGTTTAAGACCAGACTGAGCACATATTAAGACCCCACTTGTCTGTGAAATAAGTGGAAAACTTCCCCAGCAGTGGTGGCATGGGCCCGTACTCTCATCAGCTGAGAAGCATAAACTCAGGAAGATCATTTGAGCTTAGCAGCTTGCAGTTCCTTGAGCTGTGATCTACCAATGTATTTTTCTGGGGAAAAGGTGTAAATGTAGTATCCAATCAATAAGAAAGATACTGTATAAGTGCAGGAAAGTTCCAGTAGCATACAAAATATTTTATGCACATATCCCAAATGGGATTTATTACCAGGATTGTCAGTCCAGCTCAATACTGGAAAATAAACTAATCAAACACACTACATTAATAGAATCAATAAGGAAAACCAAATGGTTGCCTCAAGAGACACAGGAAAGGGTTTTGAAAGTGGCAACATATCTTATTGATAAAATCATTTAAAAATATTAGATGAGGGTATGTGCCTGTTGCTCAGTCAGTAGGGCACCTGCCCCATGTACTGAAGGTGGCCGGTTCAAACCTGGCCTCAGCCAAACTGCAACAGCAACAGGAAAATGACTTAGATGAGAAGGGAATGTCTTCAGGACTACTAAAGTGATTTACAGGTGAGTGGATACATATAACATGCTATATTTACGTGATGGAATATTTTTCATCAATCAAAAGGAAGAAAGTGCACATTTATGTAACAATAGAAATTAACCTTTAAATCATTATGATAAGGAAACAGGGCCACTTACAAAATACCACATAGAGCATAATTTAACTCAGAACAAAACATCAAGAGAAGGCCAATTGTCTTCTAAGAGCAGGAGGCAGGTGGAGAAGAGTGGTGTGGAAGATGAAGGTGACTGCTAGTAGGTATTGACATTCTTTTTGTGGAGAGAGAAAACCAAGTACTAAAATTAGATTGTGATGATAGCTGTAGAATTGTGACTATCCTTATAAACACAGAATTGTACACTATAAAAGTGTGAACTACTTATTTCAATGAAGCTACTTGATGTTCTCCAAATCTTGAGGTCCTCAAAAGGCTCACAGCATTAGAAGTACTCAGGAGGTGAGAAGGGTTGAGAGATAGTCAACCCTATCTCCCTGCTCACACACATAAATTGATATGAAAGGCACATTGTTCCATCCCCCCAAAGTTGTCATTTTCTTTTTCCATATGGTGCCAGTGCCCTACCTACTAAGCCACAGGTGCCACCACATCACACAGTGAATTCTTAACTCAAATAAGGTTTTTCATATGCATAGTAAAAAATCTAGTGTATATCCTCCACCTCTTCTGTTGGGCTTCTTCAATCTGGGCCAATATTTTCTTCCCACTATCAGTCTGAGCCCAGGGACAAGACATCTCTGGAGAACCCCTAATCATCAGATCAACTGGCAATATCCTTATGAACTGATTCGAAACCCGCTTGTTCTGACACATTCTCTGCCCTCTCTAGGGACCACAATAAATCTCCTCCTTTATGTAGTCCCATATTTCATCTGCTTACTAACTGCTCCTCTACTTCAGCTCTTGGAAACTGTGCCTAGCAAATATTCTTTCTTTTTTTCTTTTATTATTTTTTAGGAGACAGACTCTCACTATGTTGCCCAAGCTGGAATGTCATTGCATCAATCTAGCTCACAGAAACATCCAACCCTTTGGTTTAAGGAATCCTCCTGCCTAGGCCTCTGGAGTAGCTAGAACTAAAGGCAAGGAACACAAACCTTGACAACCTTTTCTATTTTAGTACAAACCAGATGTGTGATCAGGGCTGAGGGTATCTTGCTATTACTCAGCCTTATCTCCAATCCCAGAGCACAGGGGATCAGCACACCTTTGCCTCCCAGAGCAACCAAACATTGCAGTCATGCATGACTAAAGTCACTTAGCTGTGCATAAGGTATTACATCATCAGGGCATTTGAGGAGTGTCCAATCCTCAGGCCCTGGTGACACATGAAAATTATTTCAGGACTGTTTTGCCCATCCGTGATGGCAAATATCATCACAATTACGCATACATCTCTTTTTTGCTTCTTAGCAAAAGAAGCAAACTTGTGGCCCAATATATCTCTTCTAGCTCCTATGTGGCCAAGAAGCCAAAGTATGGACCCACCTGGCACAGAGGTCAGGAATGTTGAAACTTTCAAGATAGGCTAATATTTCCCTTGATCATCATAACTGCATCCATTGAGTATACTACTGGGCACACTGCCTATCTAGATTGCAATAGAGAAGGCTGCCTGAGACATGTACCATCCGAAACAATCCTATTGTAGAGGAAAAATTAAAATCTCAGGAAAAGTAGAACTGAGAATTTTGTGATGTACCTGTCAGGTCTGAGAAATCACTTTCTCAACATTGGGCTCAGATTCATGCTCTACAAGATCCCAGGGCAGCACTAGTTGTAAACCACACACTTACATTTGCTTAAAAATCCATTAATTGAAAATAAAAAGAAGAATTGTTGAATTACTTGGCCACAGACCCAAATAAAAATTAGGAAGCAGGAATAGAGTGCAGAGAAAAGAACCCCACACTGTTTTAACAGTTTGGAACCAACAACATACCTGGAGAGCTACTACACATACTTAGCAGGAATAAGTTTAAGGTTCAAAATGGTAACCCATGGCACCACACATTGCGATGTCATCCATGGTGACCATGTAGTGACTTCATCCTTTAATGCCCTGGGATCCAAGTCTATGGTCAAAGTTACTAAGTAGTCTTTTCGGCTCACTTCAGCTGGTGTCCCTCAAGTGTTTGAATCAGAAAACCTCTTAGACCTCCATGCACAGACAGAGAAGTGTTCTCTCATTTGTGTCTTATTTATTCTATTGATGGTTAAAATTCCCAGCACTAGGCTGAGACAACATGAGACAGAAGTTGAGATTTTGGACAGCATTGTGAATCAAGCTACATCACAGCTAACAAAACTGAATAGATTCACTTAAGTAGGACACTTTCTTTTTTGTTCTTTTTTTTTTTTTTTTTTTTTTTGAGACAGAGCCTCAAGCTGTCACCCTGGGTAGAGTGCTGTGACATAACAGGTCACATCAACCTAAAACTCCTGGTCTCAACCAATTCTCCTCCCTCCACCTCCCAAATAGCTGGGACTACTGGTGCCTGCCATAAATTCTGGCACTTTTTTGCTGCAGTTTGGCCAGGGCCAGATTCAATACCATGACCCTCATTATATGGGGCTTGTGCCCTACCCATTGAGCCACAGGCATCTCCCATGGTATGCTATTTCAAGGACATGAATTGACACCTATCTCAAAACATCCATTTGAGAGAAGCTTACAAATTTTCTATGCCTGTCTACATCCTCAATTTGGTCATACTTTCACAGATCTTAAACATGTCTAATTTGCTTGAACCATCAAGGTAATTCTGGTGTTTTTAGATGATGAAAATTTTCATTGGTTGGTTTGTTGGTTTGTTGTGCATGGGTGTGTGTATGGGTATTTTTGAGATATGATTTTCTTATGTGGCCCAGGCTGATCTGCCGTAGCCAAAGCCTAGATGATAATAACTTCATACTCCAGGATTCAGGCAATTCTCCTGCCTGAGACTCCCATGTGGCTAGGACTGCACATGTCTGTTGCAATGTCTAGATATTTTTTCACTTTTTAGTAGAGACAGGGTCTGATGCTTGCTAAGTTCATTCTCAGCACCCCCTACTTCAAAAAATCAACTCATCTCAGACTGCCAGAGTGCTAGGATTATAGATGTAAGCCACCAAGTTTGGTCATTTTCTCTGTCTTTTTTTTACCTCCCTCCCTCCCTTCTCCCCTCTCTCATTTTGTCCTTCCTTCCTCCAAATCTCTGTCTCTCATTCGCTTGATCTCTCCAGTCTTTTCTTTTCTTCATCACTTTCTTTCTTCTATCTCTCTCTTCTACAACTTAAGGGAAACTTCTGCAGTAACAAACAAATAAACTATACAAGTGATTCCTGAATGTGTAGTCATGAACTCCATACTTGAAATGTGTGAATTGCGTGGTGTGTGAATTATATCTGAATAGAATGGTTATTTTTAAATTTATGGGTTGTTATCTGTGAAGAAAATAGAGAAAATCCTTCACCAAAATATAAGCATGGATGAGCTCCATAGCTTACACCTATGATCCCAGCAATTTCAGAGGCCCAGGTAGAAAGATCACTTGAAGCTAAGGGGTTTCTGACCAGACTGAGTAACATAGTGAGACTCAACTTGTCCAAGAAGTAAGTGCAAAAGTTCCCCAGAAGTGTTGTCATGGGCTTGTACTCTCTTCTACTGAGAAGTATAAAGTCTGGAGGATCATTTCAAATCAGCAGCTTGCATTGCCTTGAGCTTTGATGGTACAAATTTATGGTTTTTTTAAGTAGAGACAGAGTCTCATTTTATCGCATTTGGTTGACTGCTGTGGTGTCAAACAGCTCACAAAAAACTACAACTCCTGGGTGTAGTTTATTCTCTTGCTTCAGACTCCCAAGGAGGTGAGACTAGAGGCACCTGCCACAATGTTTGGCTGTATTTTTGTTCCACTTTGGCCAGGGCCAGGTTTGAACCCATCACCCTCAGTATATGGAGCCAGCTCCCTATCCATTGAGCCACAGGCACCACCCAACCAATGTATTTTTCTGGGGCAAAGGGGAAAATGTAGCGTCAAATATATAAGAGATATACTGTATAGGTGCAGGAAAAGTCCAGTAGCAAACAAAATATTTTATACATGTATCCCTAATGGGATTTATTACCAGGCTTGCTAGTCTATCTCAATATGGGTAAATCAGCTCTAATACAAAACACTAAATTAATAATATCAATAAGAAAAACCACATGGTGACCTCATCAGACACAGAAAAGGGTTTTTACACAGGCAAAATATCTTGTTGATAAAATATTTTTAAAAACTTACATAAGAAGAGGGAATTTACCTAACAATTGCAATCAGTGTAACTGGCTTATTGTACCCTCAATGAATCCCCAACAATAAAAAAAAAGGAAAAAAAACCTTACATAAGTACCTTACTGATGGCACTTACAGATGATTGGATACATATAATGTGCTATATTCACATGATGGAATATTTTTAAACAATCAAAAGCAATGAAGTTCACATTTATGTTACAATAGGAATGAACCTTAAAATCCTTATGATAAGGGAAAATGAGGGGAGGAGGCAAGATGGCTGCCTGGAGCCAGCTCTCCACAGAGGCTCCCATCCAGAAGGAGAGTTAACAGACAAAAGTTCAGAAAGTATGCTGATAGTTTGGATCTGAGCCAAGAGAGAAGGTTGAAGAGGGCACATCTCTCCTGTTGAGGTGAGCTATGACCCCAAGTAAACAAAGAATAGGTACAAAATCTATTGCCAATTGGATGGGGGTTCCTGCACCTATGAGAACCCCTCACAGTATACTTTCTACAAACAATAAGCAGAGTTCATATCTCTTCCTATTTTATTCCATGGAATGGAACGTCTAAAAACCATAACTCCTTCCCCAGAGAGGACACACGAGTGTGCCATGGTACTCTCTCACCAGTCATAAAACTGAACATAGACTCTACCTGTAATTCTGAGCTCTCAGCAATTCTTTCAACTTCCACTCCAAGGACTGGAAGCCTGTCCTCCTTGGAATCCAAGCTCATGGGCATTTTTTGGAGAAGTGTGGATGGGGCTTGAGATGTTCCAGGTCTTTGATGGTTCTGTCATACAGGTTGTACCAGGGACTGTGGAGAAAGGGAGCTATATGGGAGAGGCAGAAGTGGTTCCCTGTGGCACAGTGCAACAATGGCAGTGGCAGGAACAACAGGGCTCACACCCTTTGGGATATTTTGTAGAGACACTCCCCCATTTCCTAAGAACCAGAGGGAGCCTGGCCTGTACTCCATTAGCAAATTCTGGCAGAACAGATCTGAGATGGTAACACAGGCCGCATGAGCAAAGGGTATGCCTGAGGTGGTACCCTCCCAGCAGGGCGTGGCAGGGAAGGATAATAGAATCAGGATGCATAGAGGTGGCATGCTCCCAGGGTGGACCTGAGTCATAATTGCTGCTTTTGAGAGCCATGGATGCAAGCGGCTCCCAGGGGAGCATGGTGGGGACAAAAGCTGGCATGGCAGCAGTATCAGCCCTGGGAGGGACAGAAACTAAGAGCCATTTGTAAACTCTAACTGTGCCTGCCCCAACACAGAGTGCAGTAGAGTGTTAGATGCCAGCCTCTTTAGAATTGGTGCAGTGTCTGCAGCACAGAGTGGGGCTGATTCACATTTTCTGTGAACTCAAACAGCACCTGGCCTGCAGGGGAATATTGCTGGGACATAAACACCAATTCTGCAAGAATATAAGTGGCACAAACATCAATCTGGGGTTGAGCTGGTACTGAGTGATACTCTCCAGCTTCCATTAAGCACCCGAGGTTATCAGGTTTCAGCTCCCCCTACCAGTTGTTGGCAGAGTACAGTGGCCTGGCTGAGTAGACATAGATCTCCCTGTGACTCAGTCAGTGGAAACCCCCTGGAACATCTGCTCATTGGAGGGAACAGAATCACAGCCCTGTGGCATTACAAGTGACTGGGTGTAACAGAGGTGCAAAGAGGCATCTGCCTTCCCTGAATAATTCATTAGCTGGGTGAGCACATTTGACTCCATGGAGCGCCAGAAAAATTCGTAATCTTGTCAGCAGATGCCTGCTATCTATTTCCTATTGAACTTTTGAACTCTCCAACTTGAAATTGTGTGCTGATTGTGACAACTGCTTTGGCTCTCTTGACCTGGGCCAATCAAATGAGGACTATGGAAGGTTGTACCCTGGTTGTGTTGTTGTTGGAAAGCTTGATTTTCCTCTTCCAGTTGTTGCCCATAAGGGGCGGGGTGCCTTAGTTGTTGGTATATAGCCACAGCTGAAACATCAACCAAGTTACTGATTCATTAGGATTTGACAAAGACCTGATGAAAACAAGACAGAGCCACTTAGCTCCACCACACGAAGTAGGTCCCCATTGTCTCAGGCTGTAATACAGCACAGATCATTTGCAAAGCTGTAGGGGAAAAGCTGAAGTCACCAGTCCCAGCTCTTGGGCAAAGGGCTGGTTAATCACTACTCCAGGAGCCCCCATACCAATTTCAGCTTATCTGGTCATCTAGCCAAATGGTTAAAAATAATCATGGGGTGGAATCACTGAAAAAACTCCAGCAACATAAATCACCATAGTAGATCAACTCCCCCGAGGAAAAACAAGGTGGACGCGCCAGAATATTCCATTTACAAACAAATGGCTGAGATGTCAGAAATCAAATTCAGAATTTGGATGGCAAATATAATTAAGAGAATGGAGGTAAAGTTGAAATTAGAAATTCAAGGAGCATTTCAAAAGTTGTCTCCAGAATTCAATGAATTCAAAGAAAAAATCACCAAAGATTTTGACACATTGAAGCAAGAATTTGCAGCACTCAAAGATCTGAGAAATACAGTAGAATCCCTCAGTAACAGAATGGACCAGGAAAAATAAAGCATCTCTGACAATGAAGATAAAGCTTTTGCATGCTCCCAAACACTCAAAAAGGAAGAGGAGAGCAAAAATGGATCATTCTCTCAGAGAGCTCTGAGACAATATGAAGAAAACTAATATTCACCTTATGGGAAATCCTGAAGCCAACAAAGTTGCTTCAAAAGGCCTAGATGCTCTGCTTAAAGACAAAATACAGGAGAACTTCTCAATCATGGGAAGAGATTCAGAAATCCAGACAGCAGATTCAGAACCCCAGCATGACTCAATCCAAATAAAGTATCTCCCACACATCTTATAAAGTTAAAATGAAGTTAATGTGAAATTGAAATTTCACATAATGTGAAATTGAAATTGAAACTTTTGCCACTCTGTGCCAAAGTTAATATGAAGGAGAAAATTCTGTAAGCAACCAGACATAAGAAAAGAATATCCTACAAGGGGAAGAATATTTGACTGCAGATCCCTCTGCTGAAGATTTTCAAGCTAAAAGAGGGTGATCATAGACATTTAATTTCCTTAAACAAAATAAATTTCAACCCAGGATCCTTTATCCAGCTAAACAAAGTTTCATTTATGATGGAGAAATTTAATACTTCAACTACATTCACATGTTGAAGAAATTTGCCACAACTAAACCAGCTCTCCAGGATAGTCTCAGACCTATCCTCCATACTGACAAACACAATCCCCTACCACCAAACAAAACTCACTCAGAAACTTTTGATCAAATTCCAACTTCTACAGTGGAAAAAGGATTAAAAATATCCACTGGACGTTTGAAAAATTCAACACCCAAAATGCTACCAGACTTGTCAATATTCTCAATTAATGTGAATGGCTTAAATTGTCCTCTCATGAGGCACAGGTTGCCTGACTGGATACAAAAACTCAGACCATATATCTGCTGCATACAATAATCTCATGTTGCCTTAAAAGATAAATAAATACTCAGGGTGATGGGATGGTCATCTATAATTCAGGCAAACGGCAATCAGAAAAAAGCAATTGTTTCAATTTTATTTGCAGAAACAAGAGGCTTTAAACCAATAAGAGAAATGAAATATGAGAATGGGTACTAAATATTTGTAAAGGATAACACTCAACAGGATGAGATTTCAATTATTATTATTTATGCTCCCAACCAGAATGCACCTCAATTTATAAGAGACACTCTAGCAGATATGAGCAACTTGACTTTCTTCAGCACCATAATAGTTGGAGATTTCAACACCCCTTTGGCAGTGTTGGATAGATCCTCCAATAAGAAACTAAGCAAATGGTGGAGCCTGTGGCTCAGTGGGAAGGGCGCCAGTCAAATAAACCAAGGGTGGTGGCTCAAACACTGCCCTAGCCAAATTGCAACAACATAAAATAGCCAGGCGTTGTGGGAGGCATAAGTATTTCCAGCAACTTTGGAGGCTGATGCAAGAGAATCACCTAAGCACAGGAGTTGGAGGTTGCTGTGAGCTGTGTGAGCCCTGGCATTCTACTAAGTGTAGTAAAATGATTCTCTGTCTCTACAAAATTAAAAAAAAAAAAAAAAACAAAGAAATAGGTACAGAATGGACACATTTCTTAAACGGATAGAGGCCAACCATAGAAAACTCACTGCCAATATCGTATAGAATGGTGTTAAATTGAAATCATTTACACCCAGAGAAGAAGCAAGTCAATGGTGCTCATTGTCTCCACTGCTTTTTAACATTGTAATGGAAGTCATAGCATTGTAATCAGGCAAGAAAAGTTGATGCAGCGTACACATATAGGGTCAAAGGACATCAAACTTGGACTCTTCGCATATGATATGATTGTATATCTGGAACATCCCAGGAATTCACCTAAAAAACTCTTAGAAGTGCTAAAGGAATATAGCAGCATCTCATGTTACAAAAGCAATACTCACAAATATGTAGCCTTTATATACACCAACAATAGTCAAGCTGAAGAAAAGTCAAGGACTCTATTCTTTCACAGTGGTGGCAAAGAAGATGAAATATTTTGGAGTTTACCTAACAAAGAACGTGAAAGATCTCTATAAAGAGAACTATTAAACTCAAAGAAAAGAAATAACTGAAAACATTAAGAAATGGAAAAACATACCATTCTCAAGGCTGGGAAGAATCAGCATTGTTAAAATGTCCATACTACTCAAAGCAATATACAATTTTAATGCCATCCCTATAAGAGCACCACTGTCATACTTTAAAGACCTCAAAAAAGAATACTTCGTTTTATATGGAATCTGAAAAAAAAAACAAATAGCCAAGACATTACTCAGAAATAAATACAAAGCAGGAGGAATCATGTTACCAGACCTCAGACTATACTATAGAACTATAGTAGTCAAAACAACATGGTACTAGCACAAAATCAGAAAGGTAGATGTATGGAAAAGAATAGAGAACCAAGAGATGAACCCAGCTACTTACCATCATGTGATCTTTGATAAGCCAATTAAAAACCTTCAGTGGAGAAAAGACTCCTTCTTTAACAAATGGTGCTTGGTGAACTTTGACATGTAGAAGACAGAAACTGGACCCATAATTTCATTATTAACTAAGATAGTCTCTCATATATTAAAGGTATAAAATTAAGATATGAAACTATAAAATACTAGAAGAAAGTGCAGGGAAAACACTTGAAGAGATTGGTTTGGGTGAATATTTTATAAGGAGGACACCCTGGGTAATTGAAACAACACCAAAAATACATTACTGGCTTCTGCAGAGCCAAGAACATAGTAAATAAAGCAAACAGATAGCCCTCAGAATGGGAGAAGATATTTGTCTTTTTTGTCTCTGACAAAGGTTTAATAACCAGAATCCACAGAGCACACAAATGTATTAGCAAGAAAAGAACAAGTGATCCCATCTCAGTTTGGGCAAGGGACTTGAAGATAAAGTTCTATGAAGAAGACAGGTTCACGGCCTACATACACATGGAAGAATGCTCTTCCTTCTTAATCATTAGAGAAATGCAAATCAAAACCACTTTAAGATATCCTCTAACTCTAGGAAGATGAGTCCACATCACAAATCACAAAAACATAGATATTGGTATGGATGTGGAAAAAATGGAACACATCTGCACTGTGGGTGGGACTGCAAATTAATGCATTTCGTTTGCAAAGATGTTTGGAGATCACTTAGGGATCTAAAAATAGACATGCCATTTGATCCTTCAATTTCTCTACTAGTTATATATCCAGTGGAACAAAAGTCATGATATAACAAAGATATTTGCAACAGAAAGTTTATTGTAGTCCAATTCAAAATTGCTAAGTCATGGAAGAAGCCCAAGTGCCAATCAATGCATGAATGGATTAATAAAGAGTGGTATATATACACCATGGAATATCATGCAGCCTTTAAAAAGATGGAGACTGTAACACTTTAATGATTATGTGGATGGACCTGGAACATATTCTCTGGAGTAGATGGAACTAAAGGCAATGGCCACAATGCTTGACTACCTTTTCTATTTCAGTAGAAACCAGATGGGAGATCAAGGCTGAGGGTGTCTTCCTGTTACTCAGCCTTGTCTCTAACACATGAGCTCAGGGGATAAGATGACTTTGGCCTCAGAGCATCCAAATATTGTAGTCAGGAGTTGCAAAAGTCATTGAACTCTAATTAAGAAGTGACCTTATTAGGGGCAGATATCACCAAATTTATTTACGGATCCTTTTTTTTGCTTATCAGGTTTCATTAGTCATTGTCTATTGTACATATGGCACAATATAACTCTTCTACTTTCTATATGGCCAAGAAGCTATAAGTTTGGATACACCTGGACCAGAGGTCAGGAATGTTGGACATTTCCAGATAGGTGGATATGTACCACAATCATCATAAATAACTTCAGGGATGGATTGCACTTTTGGACACATTGCCTAACCAGATATTGAGAGAGTACCTGCAATGAGACACCTACCATCAAAAACAAGTCTATTCTAGAGAAAGAAGTATAACCTCATGAAAAGTAGAACTGAGAATTGTGTGATTTCAGGTCTGTCAAATCACTGTCTGATCTTTGGCTTGGATTCTTGTTCTGTAACATGCCAGGGAAGCACTAGGTATACACAATACTCTTTCACTTTCTTACAAATCTATACCGTGAATAGGAAAGAAAGGGTTGCTGAATCCCTTGGCCAAATATACAAACTTCTGGAAGTAGGAATTGATTGTGGAGAAGAGAACCCCACTCTTTGTAACAATTTGAACTGAACGAAAACCCCAAATAGCCACTACACATGCTTAGCAGAAATTAGATTAAGCTTATAGATAGTAACACAGGGCAACAACCATTGTAATGTCATCCACAGTGACCAAGTAGTGACTTCATCCTGTAATGTCCTGCAATCCAGGCTTCTGATCAAGGGTACTAATTTGCCTATTCTGCTCACCTCAGCTGGTATCCCTCAAGTGTTTGCACATGGACCATTCTTAGCCCTCTATCCACAGACAGAGAAGTGATATGCCATTTGTGCCTTCTTGACTCTATCGATGGTTGAGATTCGTGGCACTAGGCTGACAAAACAGTTGAGATTCTGTAGAGCATTATGACTCAAGCTGCATCATAGCTGACAGAAATGCGGGAGTCACTTAAGTAGGATGCACTTATTCTTTCTTTTTTTCCGGGAGATAGAGTTTCACATTGTCACACTCGGTAGAGTTCTTTGGCATCAAAGTTCATAGAAATATCCTACTCCTGGGTTTAGGCAATTCTTTTTACTCATCCTCCAGAGTAGCTGTAACTACAGGTGTCCTCCACAGCACCCAGCTATTTATTTTTGCAGTTTGGCCAGGGCTGGGTTTGAACTCACTACCCACTTTTTATGGAGCCAGTGCCCTACCCACTCAGCCACAGGAAATGCCCATGGATGCTATTTCAAGGACCAGTTTGGCACATACCCCAAAACATCCATTTGAGAGAAGCTTACAAGTTTACTATGCCTGTCTACAGCCTCAATTTGGTCATAGGTCTTAAGTATGTCTACTTTGCTTGAACCATCAAGGTAATTCTGGTGTTTTTGGATGATGAAAATACTTGTTGGTTGGTCTGTCAGTTTGTCTGTGCATGGGTGTGTGTATGGTTACTGAATTCTTGATTCAACTAAGACTTTCCATATGCACGCTAAGAAATCCAGAGTCTTCCCTCCACCTCTTCTGTTCAGCTCCTTCAATCTGGGTCAATATTCCTTTCCCCCAATCAGTCCAAGCCCAGGGACGAGATATCTCTGGGGAACTCCTATCCATCAGATCAACTGGCAATGTCCTAATGCACTGATTCACAACTGACTTGTCCAGAGAAATATCCCTCCCCCCGTGATGCCAATAAATCTCCTTTTCATGTAGTCTTATATTTCATCTGCCTACTGATCTCTCCTCCTACTTTGGCTCTTGGAAACTGTATCTAGCAATTTTTTTTCTTTCTTTGTTTCATTATTTTTCATGAGACAGACTCTCACTATGTTGCCCATGCTGGAGTGTCACGGCATCACCCTAGCATGCAGAAACATCCAACACTTGGTTTGAAGGAAACCTCCAGCCTCATCCTCTGAAGTAGCTGGAACTAAAGGCAAGGGCCACATCCTTAACAACCTTTTCTATTTGAGTACAAACCGGGTGCATTATAGGGGCTGAGGGTATCTTGCTGTTGCTCAGCCTTGTCTCCAAACCTTGAGCAAAAAGGATAAGCCCACATTGGCCTCCCAGAGCAACCAAATATTGTAGTCATGTGTGGCTAAAGTCATTTATCTGTGATTAAGATGTGACCTTATCGGGAGGTGCCTGTGGCTCAGTCGGTAAGGCGCCGGCCCCATATACCGAGGGTGGTGGGTTCAAACCCGGCCCCGGCCAAACTGCAACCAAAAAAATAGCTGGGCGTTGTGGCGGGCGCCTGTAGTCCCAGCTACTCGGGAGGCTGAGGCAAGAGAATCGCTTAAGCCCAGGAGTTGGAGGTTGCTGTGAGCTGTGTGAGGCCACGGCACTCTACAGAGGGCCATAAAGTGAGACTCTTTCTCTACAAAAAAAAAAAAAAAAAGATGTGACCTTATCAGGGCATTTGAGGAGTGACCAATCCTAAGTCCCCGGTAACACATAGGAATTATGTCAGGACTGTTTAATGTATTTGTGGTGGCAGATATCACAATTATTTACACATTTATATTTTGCTTATCAGGGTTCATTAGTTATTGTGTATTCAATGTGTGGCCCAAAATAACTTTCTAGTTTCTATGTGGCAAAGAAGCCAAAATTCTGGATACACCTGGTATGGAAGTCAAGAATGGTGGAACTTTCAAGAAAGGCTGACATTTCCCATGATCATCACGAATAATTACAGGTATGGAATATAGTACTGGACATATTGCCTAACTGGATTTCAATAGAGGATGTTGACTGAGACACCTACCATCCAAAACAAGCCTATTCTAGAGGAAGAATTAAAATCTCATGAAAATTATAACTGACAATTGTGTGGCATACATATCAGGTCTGTGAAATCACTGTCTGATCTTTGGGCTCTGGTTCTTGGTCTATGACATCCCAGGACAGCACTAGGTACAAACAATACTCTTCCACTTGCTTACAAATCCATGATGTGAAATGGAAAGAAAGAGTTTTTGAATCTCTTGGCCAGATATACAAACAAATTTTTGGTAGAAGGATTTGAGTGTGGGGAAAAGAACCCAACTCTTTTGTAACAGTTTGAACCCAATGACAAACCCAGATAGCCACTACACATGCTTAGCAGGAATAAGATTAAGCATAAACATGGTAAACCAGGGCAACACCCATTGTGATGTCATCCATTATGACCATGTAGTGACTTCATCCTGTAATGTCCTGGGATAAAGGATTCTGGTCAAAGATACTAAGTGGCCTTTTCTTCTCACTTCAGATGGTGTCCCTCAAGTGTTTGACCCAGGACATTTCTTAGCCCTCCATCCACAGACCGAGAAGTGATCTCCCATTTGTGCCATATTGAATCTAATGACGGTTGAGATTCCCAGCACTAGGCTGACACAACAGTTGAGATTTTGTACAGCAGTTTGACTCAAGCTGCATCACAGCTGACAAAACTGCATGGAATCACTTAAGTTGGATGCTCTTTTTTTATTTTCTTCCTTGACACAGAGTTTTACTTTGCCACCCTCCCCCATACAGCATCATGGCATCACAGCTCACAGGAACCTCCAATTCCTGAGATTAGGCAATTCTTTATACTCAGCCTCTGGAGTATCTGGGACTACAGGAGCCCACCAGAACACCCAGTAATTTTTATTTGCAGTGTGACCTGGGCCCAGTTCAAACTCACCACCCTTGTTGTATATGGGCCTGGCACCTCCTACCCTCTCTGCTACAGGCACAGCCCACGGCACACTATTTCAAGGATCTGTTTGTCACCTACCCCAAAATATTCTTTGAAAGAAGCTGACAAATGTGTTGATTATTTGTACAGATTGGAGTGTTTACATCCTAAGAATCAACATAGCATTCACCTCATTTACCCAATTACAGCATTAAGATGTTTGTGTTCTACACCTGATAGATGAAAATTGTACATGCTCATCTGAAAAATGAACGTGAAAAATAATCATGGGGCATAATCTGTGGAAAAACTTCGTCAACATGAATAATCAGAACAGATCAACTACCTCGAGAAATGACAAACCAGCCACTCCAGAGGATCCCATTCATAAACAGATGGCTGAGATGTCAGAAATTGAATTTAGAATTTGGATGGCAAATAAGATAAACAGAATGGAAGTAAAGTTGGAATTACAAATTCTGAGAATAATTCAAAAGTTGTCTCAAGAATTTATTGAATTCAAAGATAAAATCAACAAAGGTTTTGACACATTGAGAAAACAAGTTGCATCTTCCAAGATATGAGAAATACAGTAGAATCCCTCAGTAACAGAATGGAACAGGGAGAAAAAAGGATTACTGACATCAAAGACAAAGCTTTTGAATACTCCAAAACTCACAAAGAGGAAGAAAAATGGAGAATAAAAATGCATCATTCTCTCAGAGAGCTCTGGGATAATTCCAAGATAACTAATATTTGCCTTATAGGAATTCCTAAAGGTGATGAGGTGCTTCAAAAGGTACAGATACAGATTATCTCTCTTCTCCTAGAGATAATGGAGGAGAACTTCCCAAACATTGCAAGAGATGCTGAAATTCAGATAATAGACAGATTCAGAACCCCAGCATCACTCAACCCAAATAAAGTATCTCCCAGACATATTATAATTAACTTTACCAAAGTTAATATGAAGTAGAAAATATTGCAAAAGCAGCCAGATGTAATAAAACCATAACCCACAAGAGGAAGAGTATTAAAATGACTTCAGATCTCTCTGCTGAATCTTTTCAAGGTAGAAGATTATGGTCATCTACATTCAATCTCCTAAAACAAAATAATTTTCAACCCAGGATCCTGTATCCAGCTAAACTGTGTTTCACTTATGATGGAGAAATTAAATACTTAATGGTTTTCACATGTGGAAGACATTCACCATAATTAAATCAGCTCTCCAGGATATTCTCAGGTTCATGCTTCACAATGACAACCACAATGCTTTACCACCAAAGTAAACTCACTTAGAAATTTTTGATCAAAACCAAACTTCCACAGTGGGGATATAATTAAAAATGTCCACTGGACTTGCGAAAAATTCAACACCCAATATAATACCAGGTTTACCAATACTCTCAATTAATGTGAATGGCTTCATTTGCCCTAAAAAGAGGCAGAAGTTGGCTGAATGGATAAAAATTCTCAGGCCAGATATCTGCTGCATACAAAAATCTCATCTTACCTTATAAGAAAAATATAGATTCAGGGTGATGGGATGGTCATCTATAATTCAGGCAAATGGCAATCAGAAAAAAGCAAGTTTTGCAATTTTTTTCACAGATCAGTGGGCTTTAAACCAAAAAAAGTTAAGATCAGTTAAGTTAAGATAAGGATGGTCACTTCATTTTTGGAAAAGGTAACACTCAACATGATGAAATTTCAATTATTAATATATATGCACCCAACCAAAACCATCATCAATTCATAAGATAGATTCTAACTGACATGAGCAACTTGATTTCCTCCAGCACTATAATTGCTGGAGATTTTAACACCCCTTTGGTTGTGTTGGATAGATTTCCAATAGAAAGTAAACAAAGAAATTTCAGTCTAAAAATTAACCATTCAACAATTGGATTTAACAGACATAAACAGAACATTTAACCTCACAAAACTGAGTACACATTCTTCTCATCAGCACATGGAACATCCTCCAAAATTGATCGCATCTTAAGTCACAAGGTTAACCTCAGCAAATTAAAAAAATTAAAAAAAAAACTATTCCATGTATCCTCTCAGACTATGATGGAATAAAAGGTGAACTCAGTAACAACAGTAATCTGAAAACTCACACAAAAACATGGAAACTAAATAAACCTATGCTAAATGATAGCTGGGTCATAGATGAGATTAAAAAATAATTTATCAAAGTTTTAGAACAAATGGTAAGAAAAACATGAACTGCCAGAACCTCTGGGATAATGCAAAAACAGTCTTAAGAGGGAAATCTATAGCATTGCAAGCCTTCCTCAAGAGAAGGGAAAGAGAAGAAATCAACAAATGAATGGGACAGCTTAAGCAACTGTAAAAGGAATAATATTACAACAACAACAACAAAAAAAAACACAGCAGAAGAAACGAAATACGCAGAATTAGAAGACAATTAAATGAAACTGAAAATAGAAGAATTACACAACAGATCAATGATCCAAAAGTTGTATTTTTGAAAAGGTCAAGAAAATCGATGGAACTTTGGCTAACCTAACCAGAAATAAAAGAGACAAATCTCCAATTTCCTGAACCAGGAATGAAAGAGATGAGATAACCACAGACTTTGCAGAAATTGAAATAATACTTAATGAATATTCAAAAAACTCTATTCTCAGAAATATGAAAATCAGAAGGAAATTGACCAATACTTGCATTCACACCACCTTCATAGATGTTGGTGTGAATGCCAATGCTGCAGAAATACAGCCTTGCAGCCTGCAGGGATAAGCTCACTTCTGCAATGTTAAGAAATGAGGGCAAGAAACAGACTACACAGCATGGGATGGTGTGTAGCAAAGTTCTTTATTCGGGAGTCTAATTTTATACACTTCTAGTCATGTACACACTTAATCTATCATCTGTTAGTTTCATCATTACCTCATTTTACCTATCTGAAATTAACTTGTAAGGAAATATCCTTTTACCACATCAACACAATCACTTCTGCAGTAAACATTCTTTTCTAGACACTGACTAATCTCTTGGGCAGGTATCTAAAAAAGATCACCAAGAAGAAAGCAGCCACAGGGAAACAGAGTTAATAGAAGAGTACCTTCAAGCGTTCACTCAGTTTACTCAGCATGAAGTAACAACTGTGTTTCTCCTCAGGGCAGAACACCTATAGACTTCTGACAACATGTTTTTAACATACGTCAACCATCTGGCCTGTATCTCTGAGGAAGGGCGACATGCCCTTTGGCCTCAGGCTTAACGGGGTGCACAACTTCAGAGAATTGGCTTGTGGAATTTTAACTTCAGGCAAGTCAGCTCTGTGTGTGCCTCAGGGGGACCCAGGTCCCTTAAGCCTTTGTAAGAATAGCAAGCCATTTTAAACTCACACTGAGTTCACTTTGTGTACTTGATGTAGGATATGTTTATTTCTAAATATTTTCCTACACTAGACTTAGCCAGGAAGATGTGGAAAAGTTGAACAGATCTATATTGAGTTCTGAAATAGCATCAAGTATACAAAATGTTCCCAAGATGAAAAACCTGGGACCAGATGGCTTCACATCAGAATTTTACCAAACCTTTAAAGAGGAACTAGTACCCATACTACTTAACATTTTTTAAAACATAGAAAAAGAAAGAATACTTCCCAACACATTCTATGAAGCAAACATCACCCTGATCCCCAAACCAGGAAAAGATCCAACATTAAAACAAAATTATAGATGATATCTCTAATGAATATTGATGCAAAAATATTCAATAAGATCCTAGCAAACAGTATATCCAGCAACACATCAAACAAATTACACACCATGACCAAGTTGGTTTTCTCCCAGACTCTCAAGGCTGGTTCAATATACGTAAATCTAAAAATATAATACATCACATAAACAAATTGTTTACATGTATGGAGCTGGAAAATATTCTTATTAGTAAAGTATCTCAGGAATGGAAAAAAATATATATCTAATGAACTCAGTACTACTGTGAAATAATTTAGAATCGCTCACAGTTGCATATAAAGAATGAAACACAACTATAGCCTAAAATGAAGGAGGGAAGGGTAGGTAGAGGGGAGGGGAGGAATGTGGGTTGGTAGAGGGAGGGTTAGTATGGGGACCACACCTATGGAGCACGATGCAAGTACAAGTTTGATCTATCAGGTGTAGAACACAAATGTCTTAATGCTGTAATTGGGTAAACGAGGCAAAAGCTATGTTTATTTGTAGGATGTAAGCAGTCCAATTTGTACAAATAATCAACACATCAAATCCTGTAATGGCATAAATACATTTATGATCTATTTACAAATGACTTAATAAAAAAAATTTTAAAAATTAAAGATCAAATACCATATGATCCTCTCAATTGATGCAGAAAAAGCTTTTGGTAATATCTAGCATCATTTTATGATCAGAACACTTAAGAAAATAGATATAGAAGGGACATTTCTTAAACTGAAATAGGCCATCTACGGCAAACCTACAGCCAATATTATATTGAATAGACTAAAATTGAAAACATTTACACTCAGATCAGGAACCAGGCAAGGTTGCCCACTATCTCCAATGCTTTGTATCATTATAATGAAAGTCTTACCAATTGCAATCAGGCAAGAGAAGGCAATCAGGGTATCCATAAAAGGTTAGAGGAGATCAAACTTTCACTCTTCACAGATGATATGATCATACACATGGAAATCCCAGGAACTCAACCACAAAACTCTTAGAATTGATCAAGGAAAACAGGAGCACCTCAGCCAACAAAATTAATACTCAGAAACCAGTAGCATTCATATAAACAAACAATTGTCAAGCTGAAAAAACAGTCATGGGCTCCATTCAATTTACAGTAGTGACAAAGAAAATAAAATATCTGGGAGTGTACCTAAGAAACTATGTGAAAAATCTCGATAAAGAGAAGTATGAAACTCTGAGAGAAGAAATACCCAAAGATGTCAACAAATGGAAAAACATGCCATGCTTATGGCTGGGAAGAATCACCATTGTTCAAATGTCCATAGAACCCAAAGCAATCTAAAGATTTAATGCAATCCCCATTAATGCAACTCAGTCATACTTTAAAGATCTGGAAAAACAAGTACTTCTTTTTATGTGGAAACAGATAAAACCTCAAATAGCCAAGATATTACACAGAAATAAAAACAAGTCAGGTGGAATCACGCTACCAGACTTCAGACTATACTATAAATCTATAGTGATCAAAACAGCACAGTATTAGCACAGAAATAGAGAGGTAGATATATGGAACAGAATTGAGAAGCAAGAGATGAATCTAGACACTTGCCATCATTTGATCTTTGATAAGCCTATCAAAAACTTAAATTGGGGAAAAGACTCCCTATTTAACAAATGGTGCTGGGTGAATTAACTGGTGACTTGTAGAAGACTGAAATTGGACCCACAGGTTTCACCTCTAAGAAAAATTGACTCTCACTGGATAAAAACTTAAATCTAAGACATGAAAGCACAGATTCTTGGAAAGATTGCAGGTGAAACCCTTGAAGAAATTGGCCTTGGAGAAAACTTTATGAGGAGGACCCCCCCCAGGGTAATTGAAGCAATACCAAAAATATATTACTGGGATATGATCAAAGTAAAAAGCTTCAGCACTGCCAAGAACACAGTAAGTAAAGCAAGTAGTCTGCCCTGTGAATGGGAGAGGATATTTCCAGGTTACATTTCCAACAAATGTCTGATAACCAGAATTCACAGAGAACACAAACTTATTAATAAGAAAAGAACAAGTGATCTCAAAGACCTGAATAGAAGCTTCTCCGTAAAAGACAGGCGCATGCTATATAGACACATAAAAATATGCTCATCATCTTTAATCATTAGAGAAATGCAAACCAAAACCACTTTGAGATACAATCTCACTCCAGTAAGAGTAGCCTACATAACAAAATCCCAAAACTACAGATGTTGGCGTGGGTGTGGAGAAAATAGAACACTACTCCACTGCTGGTTTGAATACAAACTAATATGTTTCTTTTGGAAAGAAGTTTGGAGAACGCTCAGGGTTCAAAAAATTGACCTGCTGTTGGTTCCTGCAATTCCTCTATTAGAAGTCTACCCAAAAGAACAAAGTCACTTTGCAAAAATATATTTGCACTAGATTATTCATTGAAGCTCAGTTCATAATAGCCAAGTCATGGAATAAGCCCAAGTACCTTTCAACCTATGAATTGATTAATAAATTGTGGTATAAATATACCATGGGATACTATGAAGCCTTAAAAAAGATGGAGACTTTTCCTTTTTTATGTTTACATAGAGGGACCTGTAACATATTCTTCTGTGTAAAGTATCTCAAGAATGCAGGAAAAAGTATCCAATGTACTCAGTACTTCTATGAAATAAACTTATATTTACTCATACTTATGCAAGATATAACACACCTATAGCCCAGGATGAAGGAGAGAAATGGAATGGGAAGGGAAGTGAGGGGTGAGGTTTGACAGAAGGGAAATCAGTGGGACTACATTTGTGGAGCATATTACAAGGGTAAAAGTCATATCTGTCAAGTGTATAACTAAATTTCTTAACACAATAATCAAGTAAATGATCTATGTGTATATGAGTTAATAAAAAAAAATAAATAAATCTGTAGATTGCTTTGGGAAGTATAGACATTTTAACAATGTTGATTCTTCCTAGCCATGAGCATGGTATATTTTTCCATTTGTTAACATCTTTGGCTATTACTTTTTTGAGAGTTTCATAGTTCTCATTACGGAGATCTTTCACATCTTTGTTAGATATAGTCCCAGATGTTTCATCTTCTTTGGCACTATTGTAAAGGGAATACATACCTTGGGGACTCAAAAAAAAAAAAAAAACTCCTAGAAATGATCAAGGAGTACAGCAGCATCTCAGGATACAAAATTTCCATTATTTTCTTTCCTTCATTCCTTTCTTCTATCACTTTCCTCTACACCTTAAGGGAAAATTTTCTAGCAACAAACAAACTATGCAAGTGATCACTGAATGTGTGGTGTTGAACTCTATATTTGAAAAAGGTGAATTGTGGAGTATGTAAATTGTATCTGAATAGAGTTGTTATGTTTTTAATCTATGGGCTGTTATCTATGAGGATAAAACAGAAAAAAACTTCAAAAAGACAAGCATGGATGAGCACCATAGCTCAGACCTGTAACCTCAGAAATTTCAGTTGTCAATACAGAAAGATCATTGGAAGCTAAGGGGTTTCAGACCAATCTGAGCAAGATAGTATGACCTCACATGTCTAAGAAATAAGTACAAAACTTCCCCAGCAGTGGTGGCATGGGCCTTTACTCTCGGCTGTTGAGAAGCATAAACTCAGGAGGATCACTTGAGCTTAGCAGCTTGCATTTCTTTGAGCTATGATGGTACCAATGTATTTTTCTGGGGCACAGTGGGAAGTGAAGTATTCAATCTATAAGAGAGATACTGTATAGGTGCAGGAAAAGTCCGGTAGCATATAAAATATTTTATACATGTATCCAAAATGGTATTTATTACCAGGATTCCCAGTCCAGATCAATATGGGAAAAATCAACTAATAGAACACACTACATTAATAGAATCAGTAAGGAAAGCACAAGGTCGCCTCAAGAAACACAGAAAAGCCTTTTTACAGAGGCAACATATCTTGTTGAAAAAATCTTATAAAAATATTAGATGAGGGGAGACGCCTGTTGCTCATTAAGTAGGGTGCTGGTCCCATGTACCGAGGGTTGTGGGTTCAAACCTTGCCCCAGCCAAACTGAAGCAACAACAACAAACAATCTTAGATGAGAAGGGAGAGTCTTCAGGACAACTAATGGGATTTACAAATGAGTGGATATATATAACATTCTATATTCACATGATGGAATATTGTTCAACAATCAAAAAGAATGAAGAGCACATTTACATTACAATAGGAATGAACCTTAAAATCATTATGGTAGGAGAACAAGGCCACTTACAAAAGACCACAAAGAGCATGACTGAACTCAGAAGAAAACATCAAGACAAGGACAATTGTCTGCTAGGAGTAGGGGGCAGGCAGGGGAGGGTGGTGGGGAAGTGAAAGAAACTGTTAGTAGGCATTGATATTCTTTGTTTGGGGTGGAGAAGGCAAAGTTCTAAAATTAGATTATGATGATAGCTGTACAATTCTGTGGCTATACTAAGAAACCCAGAATTGTATATTTTCAAAGTGTGAACTACTTATTTTAATGAAGCTACTTGGCAATGTTTTCCAAAACTTGAGGTATTCAAAAGTCCCACAGTATAAGAAGTATCCAGGTCATAAGAGTACTTGAGAGACAGTCAACCATATCTCCCTGCTCATGTACAGGTTTCCACGAATTGACATGGAAGGCACATTGTTCAATCATACCAAAATTGTGCCTTTATTTTTCCTTGAGACATATTTTGAATCCTTCACCCTGGGTAGAGTACCATGAATTCATCATAGCTAAACACAACCTCAAACTCCTGGGCTCAACAGATCCTATTGTTTCATCCTCCTGAGCATCTGGGAGTCCAGATGCTCCTCCACAGAGTCTAGTTACATTAGACCACCCACTTCTGCCTCCCAGAATGTTAGCATTACAGTTTTGAGCCACCACTTCAGACCTTGAAGTTGGGACATTTTTCAAGTTATGCTTGGTGGCCAGTGGTAGTGCTTCATGCCTGTCATCTTGGCACTTTGTGAGGCCCCGTCAGTTGGATAGTCAGTTTCTGAATTTAACACCAGCCTGAACACTAGTGATATCACCAACTCTGAAAATTAAAAAGCAGATATTATGTAGGTTCCTGGAGTCCCAGCTGAGGGAATAGGTTCGCTTGATGACAACACTTGAAGCTTATTGTGAGCTATGATACCAGGGCATAGCATGGAGAACAAAAAAATGAAACTGTTTCAATACATAAATGGAGGAAGCCACTGGTAGGAAACTGAATCTTTATTTTTACTTTTTACCACAGATGTACAGTTAAAAAATTTCCCCTAGATTAGACATCAACTAGAGAAATTATTATCTCATAGGGAAATTGTTTTCCTACAACCTCTATTAATCAACCCTTGGATGTTACATCACTCTGACCCTTTGATATCCTAGATTCTTGTAGTCACTGGAAACTGCCCACATAGTGAATTCTTGACTCAATACAGGGTTTTCATATATACACTAAAAAATTCAG
Source organism: Nycticebus coucang (assembly GCF_027406575.1). Classification (NCBI taxonomy): domain Eukaryota; kingdom Metazoa; phylum Chordata; class Mammalia; order Primates; family Lorisidae; genus Nycticebus; species Nycticebus coucang. The sequence continues at coordinate 122,109,455 of NC_069804.1, forward strand.
AGTATTCCCTCCACCTCTTCTGTTGGGATCCTTCAATCTGGGCCAATATTCCCCTGTCCTAATCACTCTGATCTTAGGGACCAGACATCTATACCTATACCCTATACCCTATACCCATAATATCAACTGGCAATATCCTAATGAACCAATCCCAAAGCCACTTGTCCTGACTGCTTCCCACCAAGGGGGTACAATAAATCTCCTTTATGTAGTCCCATATTCCATCTGCCTACTAACATCTAGTAATTCGGCTCTTGGAAACTGTACCTAGCAAATTTTATTCCTTTTATTCTTTCCTTCATAATTTTTATGAAACATACTCTCACCCTTTTGCCCTTGCTAGAGTGTCATGGCATCAGCTTAGCACACAGCAACATCCAACTCTTTCGTTGAAGGGATCCTCCTGCCTCAGCCTCTGGAGTAGCTGGAACTAAAGGCAAGGGCCACAACCCGTGACAACCTTTTCTATTTGAGTAAAAACTCAGGTGTGTGATTGGGGATGAGAGTACCTTTCTGTTGCTCAGCCTTGTCTCCAACCCCTGAGCTCAGGGGATCAACCCACTTTGGCTTCCCAGAGCAACCAAATACTGCAGTCATGTGTGGCAAAATTCATTGAGCTCTAGTTAAGAAATGACCTTATCAGGGGCTTTGAGGAGCGTCTGATCCTCAGACCCCAGTGACACATAGGGATTATGTCAGGACTGTTTTGCATATCTGTGATGGCAGATATCACCACAATTATGCATGGATCATTTTTTGAGGAGTGTTCAATCTTCAGGCTCTGGTGAAACATCAGGATATACAACTCTTGGGATGAAGGGATCCTTCTGCCTCAGCCTCTGTACTACCTGGAACTAAAGGCAAGTGCCACGATCCTTGACAATCTTTTCATTTTAGTACAAACCAGGTGTGTGATCGGGACTGAGGGTATCTTTCTGTTGCTCATCCTTGTCTCTAAATCTCAGCTAAGGATATCACCCCAACTTGTCCACACAGAGCAACCAAATATTACAGTCATGTGTGGCAAAAGTCATTGAGCTCTACTTAAGGGAATTTGAGTGTCTTTGAGGAGAGTCCAATCCTCAGGCCACGGTGACACATAGGGATTATGTCAGGAATGTTTTGCATATCTGTAGTTTCAGATATCACCACAGTTATGCACAAATCTCTTTTTTGTTTATCAGTTTTCACTAGTGATATTGAACTGTGGCCCAAAATAACTCTTACACTTCCTATGTGGCCAAGAAGCCAAAAGTTTGGACACACCTGGCCCAGAGGTCAGGAATGTTGCAACTTTCCAGATAGGCTGATATTTCCCATAATCGAAAGAAATAACTGCAGTTATGGAGTACACTACTGGACACAATGCCTAACCAGATTTTGGGAGAGGACCTTCAGCAGGAACCCTAAAGTGCAAAACAAGCCTATTCTAGAGAAAGAAATGAAATCTCAGGAAAAGTAGAACTGAGAATTGTGTGATGTATCTGTCAGGTTGGTGAAATCACTGTCTGATATTTGGGCTCGGGTTCTTGGTCAGTAACATCCAAGGGCAGCACTAGGTATAAACCATACTCTTCTACTTGCTTACAAATCCATGATGTGAAAAGGAAAGGAAGGATTGTTGAATCCCCTGGACGGATATACAAACCAACCTTTGGAAGCAGGAATTGAGTGTGAAGAACAGAACCCCACTCTTTTGTAAAACTTTGAACCCAATGACAAATCAGGATAGCCACCTCACATACTTAGCAGAAATAAGGTTAAGCATAAACATGGTAATCCAGGGCAAAAACCCATTGTGATTTCATCCAAGCTGACCATGTAGTGACTTTATCCTATAATGTCCTGGAATGCAGGATTCTTCTGAAAGATACTAAGTGGCCTTTTCTGTTCACTTCAGCTGGTATCCCAAGGTTTGGAACCAGGACACTTCTTAGCCCTCCATCTACAGACCGAGAAATGATCTCCCATTTGTGCCTTATTGATTCTATTGATGGTTGAGATTCACGGCACTAGGTTGACACAATAGTTGAGATTTTGTATAGAAGTGTGACTCAGGCTGAATCCTAAATGACATTACTTCATGGAGTCACTTAAGTAGAATGCTATTTGTTTTTTGCTTCTTTTTTCTTTCTTCGAGACAAAGTTTTGCTTTCTCACCCTCAATAGGTAGGTTTCCTTGCCAACCTCAGTAGGATGCCATGAAATCACAGCTCACAGCAAGCTCTTACTCCTTAGCTTAGGCGATGCTTTTGGCTCATCCTCCCAGGTAGCTAGGACTACAGGAGCCCACCATAATGCTTGGCCACTTTTTTTGAAATTTGGCTGGGGTCCAGTTCTAAATCACTACCCTTATCATATGGGTCTGGCGCCCTAACCACTTTGCCACAGGAAATGCCCTCTGGAACACTTTTTCAAGGACCTGACACCTACTCCAAAACATCCATTTGAGAAAAACTTATAAAATAACTGTGCCTTGCTGCAGCCTCAATTCGGTCATGATTTCACAGGTCTTAAGCATGTCTACTTTGCTTGAACCATCAAGGTAATTCTGGTATTTTTAGATGATGAAAATCTTTGTTGGTTGGTTTGTTGTTTTGTCTGTGCATGTGTGTGTGTATGAGTATTTTTGAGATATGGTTTCCATATGTGGCCCATGCTAGTCTGTCGTGGCCTCAGCCTAGATCATAACAAGCTCAAATTCCAGGATTCAGGCAATTCTCCTGCCTGAGACTCCCATGTGTCTAGGGCAACATATGCCTGTTGCAATGTGTAGATATTTTTTCATATTTTAGTAAAGACAGGGTCTGACTCTTGCTCAGTCTATTCTCAGTACCCCATCTTTAGGAACTTCACTCATATTAAACTGCCAGATGGCTAGGATTATAAATGTGAGTCACTGAGTTTGGTCATTTTCCCTTTCTTTGTTTACCACTCTCCCTCCTTTTGCCCCTCCCTTACTTTATCCTTTCTTCCTTCAGATCTCTCACTCTCATTCACTTGCTGTCTCCATTATTTTCTTTCCTTCATCACTTTCTTTTTTCCATCTCTGTTTTCTACAACTTAGGGGAAACTTCTCTAGTAACACACAGAGAAACTATACATGTTATTCCTTAATGTGTCATCTTGAACTCTATAATTGCTTTTTTTTTAGATTTTATTTTTATTTATTTATTTTTTTATTAAATCATAGCTGTGTACATTGATATATTAATGGGGCATCATTCACTGGCTTCACAGACTGTTTACCAAGTTTCACATATACCCTTGTAAGATGCACCACAGGTGTAATCCCACAAATCCCCTTCCCTCTACCCACCTCCCCCTCCCTCCCCTCCCTTTCCCCCTTCCCCATATTCTTAGGTTGTAACTGGGTTATAGCTTTCATGTGAAAACCCTAAATTAGTTTCATAGTAGGGCTGAGTACATTGGGTACTTTTTCTTCCATTCTTGAGATACTTTACTAAGAAGAATATGTTCCAGCTCCATCTATGTAAACATGAGAGAGGTAAAGTCTCCATCTTTCTTTAAGGCTGCATAATATTCCATGGTGTACATATACCACAATTTATTAATCCATTCGTGGATCGATGGGCACTTGGGCTTCTTCCATGACTTAGCAATTATGAATAGGGCTGCAATAAGCATTCTGATACAAATATCTTTGTTATGATGTGATTTTTGGTCTTCTGGGTATATGCCCAGTAGAGGGATTACAGAAGACAGGTGCATGGCCTTCAGACATATGAAAAAATGCTCATCATATTTAATCATCAGAAAAATGCAAATCAAAACTACTTTGAGATACCATCTAACTCCAGTGAGACTAGCCTATATCACAAAATCCCAAGACCGGAGATGTTGGTGAGGATGTGGAGAAAAGGGAACACTTTTGCACTGCTGGTGGGAATGCAAATTAATAAATTCCTTTTGGAAAGAGATATGGTGAACTCTATAATTGTAATGGGTGAATTGAGTGGTGTGTGAATTATATCTGAATAGAATGGTTATTTTTTAATCCATGGGCTGATATCTATGAGAAAAATAGAGAAAAATCTTCACCAAGACATAAGCAAGTTTGAGTTCCATAGCTCACACCTATGATCCCAGCAATTTAAGATGCCAAGGCAAAAAGAGCACAGGAAGCTAAGGAAATTCAGATAAGACTGAGGAACATAGTGAGACCCAACTTGCCTGTGAAATAAGGGCAAAATTTCCCTGGCAGTGTTGCCATGTTCCTGTACTCTCTGCTGCTCAGAAAGATAAATTCTAGTGGATCACTTCATGTCATTAGCTTGCATTGTCTTATGCCATGATGGTAACAATGTATTTTTTTTTTTTGTAGATACAGCATCTCAGTTTATCACATTTGATTGAGTGCCATGGCATCACACAGCTCACAGAAACCTACAACTTCTGGGCTTAGATGATTCTCTTTCTTCACACTCTCAAGTATCTGAGACTACAGGAGCCTGCCACAATGCTTGGTTGTATTTTTGTTGCAGTTTGTCTGGGGTCAGGTTTGAACCCACCACCCTTGGGATATGGGGCTGGCTCCCTACCAACTGAGCCATAGGCACTGCCCAACCAATGTTTTTATCTGTACCAAAGCGGGAAACACAGTGTGAAATATATATAAATATATTGTATAGGTGCAGGAAAAGTCTGGTAGCATACAAAATATTTTATACATGTATCCCTAATGGGATTCATTAGTAGGCTTGCTAGTCTATCTCAATATGAGTAAATCAACTCATACAATGCACTACATTAATAGAATCAATACGGAAAACCACATGGTGACCTCATCAGACACAGAAAAGGGTTTTGACAGAGGCAACGTATCTTGTTGATAAAATCTTTTACATATCTTAGAAGAGAAGGGAACATTTTCAGGATTACTAATGGGATTTACAGATGATTGGATATTTATAACGTGCTATATTCACAGAATGGAATATTTTTCAGCAATCAAAAGGAAGTACACATTTATTTTACAATAAAAATTAACCATAAAATCCTTATGATAAGGGAAAAGGAGGGAGGGAGGCAAGATAGCTGCCTTGAACTAGCTTTCCCCAGAGTCTCCCATCAAGAAGGAGAGTTAAAGGACAGAAGTTTAGCAAGTAAGCTAATGGTTTGCAGCTGAGCCAAGAGACAAGGTTGAACAGTGTATATCTTCCCTGCTGATGTGAGTTGCTACCCCAAGGAAACAAACAATAGGTACAAAATACATTGCCAAGTGATGGGAATTCCCTCCTCTATGAGAAAGGCTTGCAGTATACTTTCTACAAACAAACAAGTGGAGTTCAGATCTCCTCATATTTTATCCCACAAGACAGAACCTCTAAAATCCAGAACTCCTTCCCCAGAAAGGACACATGAGGGTGTCATTGTATTCTCTCACCAGGCATAAAACTGAACATAGACTCTACCTGCAATTTTGAACTCTCAGCAATCCTGTCCACTCTCACTGCAAGGTCTGGAAGCCTGTCCCCCGTGGAGTCCAGGCTCTTGGGCAATATTATGAGAGGTGTTGATGGGGATTTGTCTGTTCCAGGTCTGTGCTGGTTTTGTGGCACAAGTGTGAGGGGGGACTATGGAGTGAAGGAGCCACACTGGAGAGTCAGAATTGGTTTGCCATGGCATAGTGCGAGAGCAACAGTAGCAGCAACAATAGGGCTCACATCCCTGAGGATATTTTGGAGAGACACTTCCACCCTCTCTTAGCAACCAAAAGGAGCCTTGGCTCTACCCTGTTGGCAGCCACTACCAGAACAGACCTGGGATGGCAACGTAGGCCTTGTGAGCAAAGTGTATACCTGAGGCAGTACCTTCCCAGATGGTGTGTCAGAGATGGAGGATGGAATTAGCATGCACAGAGGTGGCATGCTCCTAGCACATAGCTGAGTCAGAATTGCTGCTTTTGTGAGCCCAAGATGCAACCAGCTCCCAGGCAAGCATAGTGGGGACAAAAGCAGGTGTGGCAACATTACCAGACCAGGGAGGGGCAGAAACTGAGAGCTGTTTGTGAGCTCTAACTATGCCTTCCCCAACACAGAGTGCAGTGGAGTATGAGACTCCATACCCTTGAGAATTGGCACAGTGGCAACAGCACAGGGCAGGGTTGAGTTGCAATTTCTGTGAACTCAAACAGCACCTGGACTGCAGGGGAATATTACTGGGACAGAAACACCAGTTCTGCAAGAATATAAGTGGCAGCAACATCAATCTGGGGCCGGGCTGGAACTGAGTGAAACTCCACAGCTTCCATCAAGCACCTGAGGTTGTCAGGCTTCAGCTTCCCCTGATAGCTCGTGGCAGAGTGTGGCAGAATGACTGAGGAGACATGGATCTCCCTGTGACTCAGAGAGTCACAAATGCTGGGAGTATCTCTTCAAGGGAGGGAACAGGGTCACAGCCATGCAGCATTACCAGTGACTGGGTGTGATGGAGGTGCAAGGTGGGGAAGGATTAATTGAATTTTCCAGAATAATTCATTTGATGGGTTGGCCCTTCGGACTCCATGGACCACTGGAAAGATTCATGCTCCTGTCAGCACATGACTCCTATCTATTTGATACTCACCTTTTGCACTCTCCAACTTGAGACTCTGTGCTGACTGTGACAATTGATTTGGAACTCTTGACTTGGGCCAATCAACTGAGGACAATCCAAGGTTGTGCCCTGGTTGTGTTTTTGTGGGAAGGTTTTAGTTTCCTTTCTCAATTGTTGCCCTTGGTGGGTGAGGAGTCTTAGTTGCTGGTATTTCTCCACAGCTGAAACTTCAACCAAGAGTTACTGATTCACTGGGATTGTGTAGAGACCAGATGAAAACAAGACAGAGCAACTTAGCTTCACCACACAAAACAGGTCTCCAGTGTCTCAGGCCATAACACTGTATGGATCATTTTCAAAGCTGTAAGGAAAATCTTCAGTCACCAGTCCCAGCTCTTGGGCAAAGGGCTGGTTAATCACTACTCCAGGAGCCCCCTACACAACTTCACCTTATCTTCTCATCTAGCCAAATCGTGAAAAATAATCATGGGGCGGTATCAGTGGAAAAACTCCAGCAACATGAATAATCAGAGTATATCATCACCCCCAAAGAACAACAAGGTAGACACACCAGAAGATCTCATTCTTAAACAAGTGGCTGAGAGATCAGAAATCAAATTCAAATTTGGATGACAAATAAGATTTACAGAATGGAGTCAAAGTTGGAAGTAGAAATTCATGGAGCATTCCTAAAGTTGTTTCAAAACTTCAATGAATTCAAAGACAAATTCACCAATGATTTACACATTGAGGCAAGAGATTGAAGCCCCCAGAGATCTGAGAAATACATTAGAATCCCTCAGTAAATGAAGGTAGCAGATAGAAGTAATCATATCTCACATTGAAGACAAACCTTTTGAATGCTTCAAAACCCTCAAAAAGTAAGAGAATTAGAGAGCTAAAACCAATCATTCTCTCAGAGATTTCTGGGACAATTCAAAGTAAACTAATATTCGCCTTATGGGAATTCATGAAGCCAACGAGGTTGCTTCAAAAGGCCCAGATGCTCTACTTCAAGAGATAATCAAGGAGAACTTCACAAACGTGGCAAGAGTTTCAGAATTCCTGATATCAGTTTCAGAACCCCAGTATGACTCAACCAAAATGAAGCATCTCCCAGATACATTATAATTAACCTTGGCAACCTTAATATGAAGGAGAAAATTCTGCAAGTCGCCACATGTAATAAAAGCATAACCTACATAGGGAACAATACTAGAATGGCTGTAGATTTCTCTACTGAAAATTTTCAAGCTAGAAGAGGGTGGTCATTGAAATTTAACCTTCTAAAACATAATAAATTTCAACCCAGAGTCCTATATCCAGCTAAACTGAGTTTCATTTATGATGTAAAAATTAAATGCTTCCATAATGACCAGTACAATCCTCTACCACCAAAGTAAACACACTCAGAAACTTTTTTTTTTTTTTTTTTTTTTTGGCTGGAGCTGGGTGTGAACATGCCACCTCTGGAATATTGGGCTGGTGCCATACTCTATTGAGCCATAGGTGCTGCCAAGTCACTGAGAAACTTTTCATCATTTTCCAACTTCTACAGTGGCAAAAAGATTAAAAAAATTCAGTGGACTTTTGAACAAATTGAAACCCAAAATACTACCAAACTTGTTCATATTCTCAGTTAATGTGAAAGGCTTAAATTGTCCTCTGAAAAGGCACAGGTTCCCTGACGGGATATAAAAACTCATGCCAGATCTATGCTGTGTATAAATGGAGCCTATTGCAAGTACAAGTTGGATCTATCAAGTGTACAACACAAATGTCTTAATGCTGTAATTGGGTAAATGAGGTGAAAGCTATGTTAATTAGTAGGATGTAAGCACTCCAATTTGTACAAATCAACAATTTGGTGTATACAATCAACACACCAAATACTACAATGGCATAAATGTATTTATGATCTATGTACAAATAACTTAATAAAAAAAACTAAAAAAAAATCTCTTCTTGCTTAAAAGATAAATAAAGACTCAGGGTGAAGGGATGGTCATGTATAATTCAGGCAAATGGAAATCAGAAAAAAACAGGTGTTATAACTTTATTCACAGATATAATAGGCTTTAAACCAACTAAAGTAAGGAAAGATCAGGATGGGCACTTCATATTTGATAAGGTTAACACTCAACAGGATGAAATTTCAATTATTAACTTTTATGCTCCCAAGAAGAATGTGCCTCAATTTATAAGAGAGACTCTACCAGACATGAGCAACTTGATTTCGTTCAGCAACATAATAGATGGAGATTTTAACACCCCTTTGTCAGTGTTGGATAGATCCTCCAATAATAAATTAAGGAAAGGGAGGAGCCAGTGGCTCAGTGGATTGGGTGCTGGCCCCATATATCAATAGTGGATTGATGGTGGCTTCAAACACGGACTTGTCCAAATTGCAACAACAACAACAAAAAATACCTGGGCATTGTGGCAGGCATCTGTAGTCCCACCTACTTGAGAGGCTGAAGCAAGAGAATCACTTAAGCTCAGGAGTTGGAAGTTGCTGTGAGCTGCCATGGCACTCTACCAGGGCTGCTAAAATGAGACTCTGTCTCTACAAAATAAATAAGTAAATAAATAAAAGAGGAAACAATAAACTAAGCAAAGAAATAGGTACAGAATGTATTTTTTTTTTTCCAGTTTCTGGCCGAGGCTGGGTTTGAAATTGCCACCTCTGGCATGTGGGGTCTGGCTCCACTCCTTTGAGCCACAGGCACCACCCAAGAATGGACATTTCTTAAACTGATAGAGGCCAACCACAGCAAACCCATTGCTAATATCATATACAATGGAGTTAAATTGAAATCCTTTCCACTCTGATCAGAAAGAAAGCAAGGTAGAATATTTTCTTCACTACTTTTTAACATTGTAATGGAAGTCTTAGCCATTGCAATCAGGGAGGAAAAAGTGATCAAGGATACACACGTAAGGTCAGAGGTGATCAAACTTGCCTTCCTCGCAGATGATATGATTGTATATCTGGAAAACTCCAGGGATTCAACTGAAAAACACTTAGAAGCCATCAAGGAATAGAGCAGTGTCAGTTACAAAATCCATACTCACAAATCTGCGGCCTTTATATACAACAATAGTCAAGTAGAAAAGAATTCAAGAACACTATTCCTTTCGCAGTAGTGCCAAAGAAGATGTAATATTTGAGAGATTACCTAGCAAAGGACGTGAAAGATCTCTATAAAGATAACTATGAAATTCTAAGAAATGAAATAGCTGAAGAAGTTAAAAAATGTAAAAACATACCAGGGTCATGGCTGGGTAGAATCAGCATTGTTAAAATGTCCATACTACCCAAAGCAATATACAATTTTAATGCAATCCCTCTTATTGCACCACTGTCTTACTTTAAAGATGTCAAAAAATAATACTTTGTTTTATATGGAATCACAAAATACCTCTAATAGCCAAGACATTACTCAGACAAACCTCAGACTATATTATAAATTTATAGTGATCAAAACAGCATGGTACTGGCACAAAAACAGAAAGGTAGATGTATGGAACAGAATAGAGAACCAAGAGATGAACCCAGCTACTTACCATCATTTGACCTTCGATAAGCCAATTAAAAACATTAGTGGAGAAAAGACTCCTTATTTAAAAAATGGTGCTGGGTGAACTGTCTGGCGACCTGTAGAAGATGGAAACTGGACCCATGCTTTCAATATTAATCAAGATAGACTCTTACTGGATTAAATATTTAGAGTTAAGACATAAAATTATAAAAATACTAGAAGAAAGTGCAGGTAAAACACGTGAAGAAATTGGCCTGAGTGAATATTTTATGAGAAGGATCCCCTGGGCAATTGAAGCAACACCAAAAATGCATTACTGGAATCTTATAAAAATAAAAAAGTATCTGCACAGTTAAGAACACAGTAAAAGCAAGAAAATAGCCCTTAGAATTGGAGAAGATATTTTCAGTTTATGTCTCTGACAAAGGTTTAATAACCAGAATCCACAGACAACTCAAATGTATAAGCAAGAAAAAAACAAGTGTTCTCATCTCAGTGTGAGCAAGGCACTTGAAGAGAAACTACTCTGAAGAAGACAAGTGCATGGCCTACAGACACATGGAAAAATTCTCTTAATCATCAAATAAATGCAAATCAAAACCACATCACATCTCCTAAAACCATAGATGTTGGCATGGATCTGGAAAAAGAGAAATACATCTGCACTGCATGTGGGACTACAAACTAATGTGTTCCTTTTGGAAAGATGTTGGAGATCTCTTAGGAATCTAAAAATAGACCAGTCATTCGATCCTTCAATTCCTCTATTATTTAGATATTCAGAGGAACAAAAGTCATGATATAACAAAAATATTTGCAACAGAATGTTTAATGTAGCCCAATTCATAATTGCTAAGTAACAGAAGAAGCCCAAGTGCCCATCAAAGTATGAATGGATTAATTAATGGTGGTATATGTAGATATGGAATATTATGCCACCTTAAAAAAGATGGAGACTTTACCACTTACATTATTACATGAATGGAGCTGTAACATATTCTCTGGCGTAGGTGGAACTAAAGGCAAGGGCCAAAACACTTGATTAGTTTTTCTATTTCAGTAGAAACTGGGTGTAAGATTTAGGCTGAGGGTGTCTTGCTGTTGTTCAGCCTTGTCTCTAGCAGGTGAGCTCAGGGGATCAGCCTATGTTGGCCTCCCAGTGCATCCAAATATTGTAGTCAGGCACACAAAGTCATTGAACTCTAATTAAGAAATGACCTTATTAGGGTCTATGAGGATTATACCAATCCTGAGGCCCTGGTGACATATATGGATTATTTCAGGACTGTTTTGCATATCCATGGTCGCAGATATCATCACAATTATGCATGTATTTCTGTTTTCTTATCATGTTTCATTAGTGTTGTGTATTGAACTTCTGGCCCAACATAATTCTTTAACTTCCTATATGACCAAGAAGCCCAAATTTTGGATACATGACCTGGAGGTAAGGAAAGTTGGAACTTTCCATATAGGGTTATATTTCACATATTTCACATGATCATCATAAATAACTACAAGTATGCTGTACACTACTTAACACATTGCCTGACCAAATTTTGAGAGAGTACCTTCAATGAGAAACCTACCATCAAAAACAAGCATATTCATTGTCCTCATATCAAAATTGAGTACATAGGATTCATGCTTCTCCATTCTTGTGATGCTTAAGGTCATGGGTGGGAAGGAAAAGCAGAGAAAGGGAAGGAGGGAGGGGGTTGGGACCTCAGTGTGTGCCACATATTCTGGGGGCAAGACATGATTGCAAGAGGGACTTTGCCTAACAAACGCAATCAGTGTGACCTGGCTTATTGTACCCTCAATGATCCCCAACAATAAAAAAAAAAGCATATTCTAGAGAAAGAAGTAAAATCTCCCAAAAAGTATAACTGAGAATTGTATGATTTCAGGTCTTTTAAATCACTGTCTGATCTCTGGGCTTGGGTACTTGTTCAGTAACATCCCAGGCAAGCACTAGGTATAAACCATACACTTTCACATGCTTACCAATCCATGATGTGAAAAGAAAAGGAAGGCTTGTTGAATGCTTTGGCTGGATATACAAACAAACCTTTGGAAGCAGGAATTGAGTGTGAAGAACGGAACTGCATTATTTTGTAACAGGTTGAACCCAATGACAAACAAGAGCCACTAAACATGCTTAGCAAGAATAAGGTTAAGCATAAACATGTTAAACCATTGCAACACCCATTGTGATGTCATCCACAGTGACCATGTAGTGACTTCATCCTGTAATGTTCTGGGATCCAGGCTTCTTGTCAAACATACTAAGTGGCCTTTTATGCTCACTTCAGCTGGTACGCCTCAAGGGTTTAAAGCATGACACTTCTTAGCCCTCCATCCACAGACAGAGAAGTGATATCCCATTTGTGCCATATTGATTCTATTGGCAGTTAAGACTCTTGCTCTTCTATTGGCGGTTAAGATTCCCATCACTAGGCTGACACAACACTTTAAATTTTGTATAGCAGTGCGACTTGGGCTGCATCACAGCTGACATAACTTCATAAAGTCACTTAAGTAGGAGGCTATTTTTTTTTTCTTTCTTGGAGACAGTTTCACTTTGTAACCCTTGGTAGAGTGCTGTGACATCACAACTCACAGGAAACTCCTGAGCTTAAGCAATTCATTTGCTTCACCCTCCTGATTAGCTGGAACTGTAGGACCCCAACACAACACCTGGCCTTTTTTTTTTTTTTTTCTCTCAGTTTTGCTGGGGCCGAGTTTGAACTCACCACTCTGCTTATCTGGGGCCAGTTTCCTACCCACTTTGACACAGACCATGCCACTGTATTGGTATTTCAAGAACCTGTTTGACACCTATGCCAAAACATCCATTTCAGAGAAGCTTACAAATTTACTATGCCTAGCTACAGACACAATTTGGTCATAGTTTTACAGGTTTTCAGAATGTCTACTTTGCTTGAACCATCAAGGTAATTCTGGTCTTTTTAGATGATGAAAATCTTTGTTCGTTTGTTGGTTTTTCTGTGCATTTGTGTATGTATGGGTATTTTTGAGATACAGTTTCCTGATTTGGCCTCAGCCTACATCATGGCAATTTTAAACTCCAGGATTCAGGCAATTTTAAACATTCAGGATTCAGTCTTAGTCCTGCCTAAGACTTCCATGTGGCAAGGACTACAGTTGCCTGTCGCAATGCTTAGATGATTTTTCACTTTTAATAGAAATGGGGTCTGACTCTTGCTCAGTCTATTCTCAGGAAACCCTCCTTCAAGAGCTCCACTCATATCAGCATGCCAGAGGGAAGGATTATTTGTGTGCATCACCAAGTTTGGTTAATTTCTCTTTCTTTGTTTCCCTACATCTCTCCCTCCCTTTGCTGCTCACTCACTTTATCCTTCCTTCTTCCAATTGGCTCTCTTTCATTCGCTTACTCTCTTCATTCCTTTATTTACTTCATTTCTTTCTTTCCTCTATCTCTCTTCTCTACACCTTAATGAAAATTCTCTAGTAACAAACTATCCAAGTGATCCCTGAATGTGTAGTCTTGAAATCTATACTTGAAATGGGTGAATTGTAGAGTGTGTAAATAATATCTGAAAAGAGTTGTTATTGTGTTATCTACATGCTGTTATCTATGAGGATTGTGGATAAAAATCTTCACTAAAACATAAGCATGGATGAGCACAATAGCTGACACCTATAATTCCAGAAATTTCAGAGGCCGAGGCAGAAACATTACTGGAATCTAAAGGGTTTAAGACCAGAATGAGCAACATAGTAAGACCCCAATTATCCAAGAAATAAGTGCAAAACTTCCCAAGCAGTTGTGGCATAGGCCTGTACTCTCAGCTACTGAGAAACATAAACTCAGGAGGATCACTTGAGCCTAGCAGCTTGCATTTCCTTGAGCTACGATGGTACCAATGTATTTTTCCCAGGCAAAAGGGAAACGCAGTATCCAATATATAAGAAGGATACTGTATAAGTGCAGGTAAAGTCCGGTAGCATACAAAAAATATTTACACATGCATACTAAATGGGATTTATTACCAGGATTGGCAGTCCAGCTTATATGGGAAAACCAATTAATTGAACACACTACATTAACAGAATAACTTAGGAAAACCACACAGTCACTTCAAGAGGCACAGAAAATACTTTTGACAGAGGCAACATAAATTGTTGTTAACAAAATTTAAAAATGTTAGATGCGGGAGGCACCTTTTGCTCGGGGAGTAGGGTGCCTTCACAAGATACCGAGGGTGGCCACGTCAAACCCTGCCCCAGCCAAATTGCAACAAAAACAACAACAACAACAACAACAACAAAACTTAGATGTGAAGGGAATGTGTTTAGGACTATTAATGGGGTTTACAGATGAGTGGATACATATAATGTACTATATTCACATGATGGAATATTTTTCAACAATCAAAAGGAATGAAGTGCACATGTATGTTACAATAGGGATGAACCTTAAAATCATTATGAGAAGGGAACAAGGCTACTTAAAAAAGACCACACAGAGCATGACTGGATACAGGAGAAAACACCAAGAGAAGGCCAATTGTCTGCAAACAGTAGGGGGCAGGTGGGGGAGACTGGTGGGGAAGTAAAAGTGACTACTAGTAAGTGTTGACATTCTTTCTATGGAGGAAGAAGACAAAGTTCTAAAATTAAATTGTGACGATAGCTGTACCATTCCATGACTATACTAAGAAGCAGAATTGTACACTTTCAAAGGATGAACTACTTATTTCAATGAAGCTACATGAATATATTTTCCAAAACTTGATGTGCTCAAAAGTCTCACAGCATAAGAAATACCCAGGTCATCAGAGTACTTGAGACATAGTCAACACTATCTCCCTGCTCACACACAGGTTGCCATGAATTGCCACGGACCGCTCTGTCGGTGGGCTTCAGTCCGAGGGAAAGTAGGGAGAAGGAACGAGGAAGGTTGAGAGGTCGGCGCAGGAATGACAGTCTGACACACTACGGGTGAAGTATGCAGCTGCAAATTTACTGGGTACACATGTTGGTATTTATACATTTTTATAGAGTTTATATAATGTAATCTTTTTGCTTACGTGCGCGGGTTATCTTTGTGTTTGTAAGTGTGATTTATCATGCATTGTTATGTCTTAAGGTTCCGCTTCCCGGAGGGTAGCGGTTATGAGCCAACTCTGCTCGCTTCCTCTTATCTCAGGAATGTTACTGCCTCCAACTCTTTTCTTAGTTTCTTATTATCTTTTTAGAACAGTTTGATATTTTCTTTATGTTAATGCTTGACTAATTCTACATTTACTATTTGATCTTATTGTTATTGATAATTATAATTTTGATTTAGAGTAAATTTCTTGACAAGTATTAGTTTTTTTATTGATTTTTATTATGCGTGACAGTTGGTGAAGTAAGATGTTCTGAACAGGACTTCATGGTGGGTGGATGTGTTTCAGTGACTTTGTAACTTATGTAGATAATTTGTATTTTGTGTCCTTAGGCTTATCGTCTTAGCTCACTGGTATTTATGGTGGGAAAACATCTTTATGTGCTCATTGTTGGTGCCACTGAGTCTAGTAGCTCATGAGGCTGGGCTTTATCTGGATCTATAGTGCATTGTGCTCTTTTTTAAGAAAGTACATATTGATAGTTTATCAGAACAAACAGACTTCTGGTACAGGATGACAAACACATGAGTAGACGCCACAATCTTTAAACTTAAGCGGGTAACTGAGCATGCTAGGCAACATTTCTGATGCTGTGTATACTGGGGGCGCTGGGGGCAAAGCTCCGGGGAGCACAAACCACCTTCCCGTCGTTCTATAACGCGGACAGCACTGCCTCACTACGGCTATATGCCGTGGGCGCGGCATTTCCCCCTTTTTTGTTTTTAAACCGCAGTTCAAAGATTTCTTGGCGTATAGAGTTAATAGAGGAAAACAGACACCGTATGAGACATGGCAACAACAACACAACACAAAATGACAAACAACCAATAATGGTTATGAGCACAATATACTGGATCCAGTTAAGAGGATTGAGTGCTTTAAACCCATTAGTTAAAGATTGGGCTAATGTATTAAGAGAAGTTACTGGCAGGTGAGTTTGACTCAGGGCTGTAATATCTTGTTGTAAGCCATGTAAATCATGAGTAATATCATTGTCTTTCCAGACACCTTGAAGATGTGCTTGTACTTTGTTCCATGAGTCAGATACATTATATGGCAAAGGTGTAATGCAAATGGCCTGAAATGCTGAGTGACACTTTGTTTGTAGTTTCTGTTGTATGTACTTAATGTTCTGACCTAAAGTTAAGACTACCCTTTTTTTTAACACATTTAATTTAGTTTTAAGCTTATTATTAATACTAGCTTGTGTCATTAACGTTAAAGTTACATTACTGTTAAGAGTATTGACATAGTGTGCTGTATGCATTTGTTGCACTAAAGTTGTAGTAGCTACAGCAAAGGTGGTGATTATAGAAATTAAAGTTGTAATGTTTAAAATTAAACTTGTTACAAATCTCTTAGGCTTAATTAATTCATTAAGTGTTTCTAACACTTGTAATGCTGCATTATCATACCATGGATCACTTTGTAAGTCTACAGGCAACATCACATAAGAAGGTTTTTTTTACAATTAACATAACATTTACTTGTTTATCATGTTGTATATCAAAGGACGCAATACAATTAGTTATTTTTACAAGTTAAAAGATTTTAAAGGAAATACATAGTCAACTGGATCACATGTAAATTCTTTCACAAATTTTCTTTTATGAGTTTCATTTAACCTGCACAGACCATCTACAAACATTCTAAACTTTCTTGAACTTTTGTTCTGCCTTTTACTTTCTTACATAACTATTCTGTTTTAGGACAAAATTTATCACACAAGATTCTTTTTTTACACAATGTCATTTTCCTTTCTGTTTAATTTCTCTTACTCTTAAAAACTCACTTTCCACTAAACAGGATCTCAGTTTACTATGAAGTTACTTATTCACTCAGCTAAACTGATAATTAGAAGGTTTAAAAGGCAAGAATCTTATCCGTTGACAAAGATTCAGTTTGTAAAAATATTTTTCTTATTTATACAAATTACTAGTGGCAAAGGGCCAATAATAAAGGTTCTAAACCTCACCCTTGGGATTCCGCCAGTGCTGCTGTCTGGGGGCTGTAACACTTGGGAGGCAGGCCCGCCCCACGAAGGGCAGGGGGGCCCCCAGCTTCTTTCCCCGCTGGGCTTTTTCAGCCGTCTTGGAGCTAGTGGAAATGCGCCCGGTGGTTTTGTTCGCTATCGGCGAGTGTACTTTCATTTTCTTCAAGCGGCGGGTGAGATCTTGCAGCGGCTGCTGGCGTCTCCTTCTGCGTTGTCTTTTCCGAATCTGAGTTAACTACTCCTGGAATAACTTCAAAGTTTTTAGTATAATTTGAACTTCTATTAATTATAATTCCAACCGTTCCAGGCAAAAGTTGCCTTTTCATTGCAGTGGGGATTAAAGTAACACCGTCCCATTTGGATAATAAGACATTCTTTTTACTTGCTAAATTTAAACCTGCACTTTCAGGCGTGTTTCTTTGGAGATTATGAATAGTGAATTCAGGCGCCTGAGGATTTAAAGTGGACGGTTGCTGCGTGTTCTGCAGTGCAGCGATCTCCCTTGGGGTCAGGGCTGGGAGAACGCCCCCTCTCTAGTTTTTTGATTTTCTCATTTCCTGTTCTTCAGGATCTGAGTCACCCTGGTCATTATTCAAGGGGGTCCCATCCTTATGAAATTTTGATTTACATTCATTTTTCCAATGTCGCCCCTTTTTATAACGGGGGCATAAGCCGGGTGGGTCTCCCCTCGGCTTATTGGCATGGGACTGTTTACAGTCCTTCTGCATATGTCCTGGCTTGCCACAATTGTAGCAAGTGTTAGCAGGAGCTCTTGGCCCCTTACCTCCTTTATTGAAGGTATTTTTAACATAGGCGCTGAATTTCTGTCCTTGCATTGCTGCAGCATAGGCCATATTTTGGACTATAGCTGATGAGGCATCCATGCATGCTTTAATATAATCTGGTAAAGTACCTGTTTTTCTTAGAGGACATATAAGGTCCTGACACAGCGTGTTGGCATTTTCCCAAGCTAACTGTTTGAGCAACAGTGATGTGCCCTCAGATGGGGGGAGCATTCTGTTAATGGCTTTTTCCAGCCTTGAAATAAAGTCTTGGTACGGTTCTTCAGTACCTTGTCTAATGTTAGTTAAAGTGTCACCCTTGGCACCTGGAGGAGGGATTCTGCGCCAGGCGCTAACAGACCCCTCCTCCACGAACCAAGGGCTGACAAGCTTAATAAAATGCATAAGATCCTCCAGCCGTTTGAGGGACACACTGAACCCGTTTTTAGCCAACATACGCTGTAACATAATACTCAGCATTTTTTCTTCCTTAGTTAGTGCGTGCCCCATGAATTCTGTGATTACTTACACTTAACCGGTCAGCCTTTACCGGCGGGACTGCAGCTCCCTGGTAAGAGCCGCCCTCAACCTTGAAAAAGAAAGAAAAGGAGAGAAGATTACCTGTCCTTCAGGTCCCTGTTCGGGCGCCACCTGCCACGGACCGCTCTGTCGGTGGGCTTCAGTCCGAGGGAAAGTAGGGAGAAGGAACGAGGAAGGTTGAGAGGTCGGCGCAGGAATGACAGTCTGACACACTACGGGTGAAGTATGCAGCTGCAAATTTACTGGATACACATGTTGGTATTTATACATTTTTATAGAGTTTATATAATGTAATCTTTTTGCTTACGTGCGCGGGTTATCTTTGTGTTTGTAAGTGTGATTTATCATGCATTGTTATGTCTTAAGGTTCCGCTTCCCGGAGGGTAGCGGTTATTAGTCAACTCTGCTCGCTTCCTCCTATCTCAGGAATGTTACTGCCTCCAACTCTTTTCTTAGTTTCTTATTATCTTTTTAGAACAGTTTGATATTTTCTTTATGTTAATGCTTGACTAATTCTACATTTACTATTTGATCTTATTGTTATTGATAATTATAATTTTGATTTAGAGTAAATTTCTTGACAAGTATTAGTTTTTTTATTGATTTTTATTATGCGTGACAGTTGGTGAAGTAAGATGTTCTGAACAGGACTTCATGGTGGGTGGATGTGTTTCAGTGACTTTGTAACTTATGTAGATAATTTGTATTTTGTGTCCTTAGGCTTATCGTCTTAGCTCACTGGTATTTATGGTGGGAAAACATCTTTATGTGCTCATTGTTGGTGCCACTGAGTCTAGTAGCTCATGAGGCTGGGCTTTATCTGGATCTATAGTGCATTGTGCTCTTTTTTAAGAAAGTACATATTGATAGTTTATCAGAACAAACAGACTTCTGGTACAGGATGACAAACACATGAGTAGACGCCACAATCTTTAAACTTAAGCGGGTAACTGAGCATGCTAGGCAACATTTCTGATGCTGTGTATACTGGGGGCGCTGGGGGCAAAGCTCCGGGGAGCACAAACCACCTTCCCGTCGTTCTATAACGCGGACAGCACTGCCTCACTACGGCTATATGCCGTGGGCGCGGCAATGAATTGACATAGAAGGCACATTTTTCCATCTTATGGAAGCTGCCACTTTCTTTTATCCTTGAAACAGAGCCTGGCAACTTCCCCTTGGGTAGAATGCACTGACGTCATCCTAGCTAATCACAATCTCAAACTTCGTAATCAACAGATCCTATTGCCTTAGCCCCCTGAAAATCTGGGAGTGCAGGTGCTTCCCCACGTGCCCAGTTACTTTGAGCCACCTGCTTCTGCCTCTCAGAGTGTTAGCATTAAAGGTGTGAGCCACCACTCCAGACCTTGAATTTGGGATATTTTTATAACTATGGTTGGTGGCTAGTGGTGGTGCTTCATGCCTGTCATCTTGACACTTTGGGAGCCCCCATCAGTTGGATTGTCTTAGTTTCTGAATTGGAGACCAGCCTGAGCACTAGTGAGTTCCCCATCGCTGAAGAATAAAAAATGGCCAGATATTATGCAGGCAGGCACCTTGAGTCCCAGCTGAGGGAATAGGTTCGCTCGATGAAAACACTTGATATTTTCTGTGAGATATGCTACCAGTGCACTCTACTCCGGGGGGGGGGGGAGGGGAACGAGACTATTTGTCAAAAAGTAAATGGAGCAAACCATTGGTAGGTAACTTACTCCTCATTTTTACTTTTTGGCCACGGATCTAGCATTGAAATTTTTCCCTTATATTAGTTTCAACTAGATTAATTATTCTCTCATAGGGAAATTGTTTCCTACAACCTGTGTTAATCAACCCTTTGTATTTCATGTAACTCTGACCCTTTGATATCCTAGATTTTGTAGTCAGTAGAAACTGCACAAACAATGAATTCTTGACTGAAATCAGGCTTTTCCTATGCACACCAAAAGATTCACAGGCTACCTTCAACCTCTTCTATTGAACTCCTCAATATGAGCCAATATTCCCTTGCCCAAGTCAGTCTGAACCCAGGGAGCAGACATCTCTGGAGAACATCTACCCATTATATCTACTGGCAGTATACAAATGAACCTATCCCAAACCCCCTTGCCCTGACTCACTGTTACCCATTCCAGAGGTCCACAATACTTATCCTTCTTTATGTAGTCCCATATTCCATCCACCTACTGACCTCTTCTCAAACCCTGGCTATTGGAAACTCTACCTAGCAATTTTCTCTTTCTTTCTTTTCTTTCTTTCTTTCTTTCTTTCTTTCTTTCTTTCTTTCTTTCTTTCTTTCTTTCTTTCTTTCTTTCTTTCTTTCTTTCTTCCTTCCTTCCTTCCTTCCTTCCTTCCTTCCTTCCTTCCTTCCTTCCTTCCTTCCTTCCTTCCTTCCTTTCTTTTTCTTTCTTTTTTCTTTCTTTCTTTTTTCTTTCTTTATTTTTTTCTTTCTTTCTTTCATTATTTTTCATGAGTCAGCCTCTCACTATGTTGACACAGGCTAGAATGTCAAGGCATCAGCCTAACACACAGTGACATCCATCTCTTAGGATGAAGGGATCCTCTTTCCTCAGCCTCTGGAGTAGCTGTAACTAATGCCAAGGGCCGCAACCCTTGAAAACCTTTTATATTTTAGTACAAACCATGTGTGTGATCAGGGCTGTGGGTATCTTGCTGTTCCTCATTCTTGTCTCCAACCCCTGAGCTCAGGGTATCAACCCACTTTGGCCTCACAGAACACCCAAATAGTATAGTCATGTGTGGCCAAAGTCATTGAGACCTACTTAAGAAATGAACTTATCAGGGGCTTTGAGGTAAGTGCAATCCTCAGGCCCTGGTGACAAATAGGGTTTATGTCAGGACTGTTTTGCATATCCGGTGGCAGATATCATGACAGTTATGCACACATATCTTTTTTGCTTATCAGGTTTCCTTAGTGATTATGTATTGAATGTGTGGCCCAAAATAACTATTCAATTTCCTATGTGGCCAAGAAGCCAAAAGTTTGGACACACCTGGCCAAAGGTCAGGAATGTTGGAAATTTTCAGATAGGCTGTTGTTTCCAGTGATCAGAAGAAAACTGCAGGTATAAAGTACACTACTGTACACACTGCCTAACCAGAGTTCGAGAGAGAACCTTCACTAGGACACCTACTGTCCCTAACAAGCCTATTCTAAAGAAAGAAATAAAATTTCAGAAAAAGTAGAACTGAGAATTGTGTGGCATACCTGTCAGGTCTGTGAAATCACTCTCTGATCTTTGACCTCATGTTCTTGGTCTATAACATCCAAGGGCAGTACTAGGTATAAACCATGTTCTTCCACTTTCTTACAAATCCACGACATGAAAAGGCAAAGAAGGGTTGTTGAAACCCATGCCCGGATATACAAATTTATGGAAGCAGGAATTGGGGTGGAGAACATAATCCCACTCTTTTGTAACAGTTTGAACCCAATGACAAACCCAGATAGCTACCATACATGCTTAGTTGAAATAAGGTTAAGCATAAACATGGTAACCCAAGGCATACCCATTGTGATGTCATCCATGGTAACCATGTAGTGACTTCACCCAGTAATATCCTGGGACCCAGGCTTCTGGTCAAAGATACTAAGTGTCATTTTCTGCTCACTTCAAGTGGTATACCTCAATGTTTTGAACCAGGTCACTTCTTAGCCCTCCATCAACAGACAGAGAAGTGAGCATACATTTGTGCCTTACTGACTCTATTGACAGTTGAGATTCCCAGCACTACACTGACACAATAGTTGAGATTTTATATAGACGTTTGACTCAGGATGCATTACAGCTGACATACCTTCATAGTGTCACTTAAGTAGGGCACTATTTCTTTTTTGCTTTTTTTTCTTTCTTGAGACAGAGTTTTGCTTTGTCACCGTCAGTAGAGTGCCATAACATCACAGCTCATAGCAAGCTCCTCCTACTGAGCTTAGGTAATTCACTTGCCTCAGCCTCCCGAGTAGATGGGACTACAAGAGTGCACCACATCAGCTGGCCATTTTTTGTTGCAGTTTCCCAGGGGATGGGTTTGAACTCACAACCCTCATTATATAGGGCTGGCTCCCTACCCACTTTGTCACCAGTGACACCACTGGAATGCTATTTCAAAGAGCTGTTTGACAACTACCTAAAAACATCCATTTAAGAGAAGCTTACAAATTTACTATGCCTGGCTGCAGCCTCAATTTGGTCACAGTTTCACAGGTCTTAAGCTTGTGCATTTTGCTTGAACCATCAAGGTAATTCTGGTGTTCTTAGATGATGAAAATCTTTGTTGGTTGGTTTGTTATTTTGTCTGTGCGTGTGTGTGTGTGTGTGTGTGTGTGTGTGTGTGTGTATGGGTATAGGTATTTTTGAGATAAGGTTTCTGTACGTGGCCCAGTCTAGTTTTATGTTGCCTCATCCTAGATCATAGCAACCTCAAACTTCAGGATTCAGTCAATCTTCCTGCTTGAGACTCCCATGTGGCTAGGACTACAGGTGCCTGTGGCAATGCCTAAATGATTTCTCAAATTTAATAGAGACAGGGACTAACACTTACTCAGTCCATTATCTGCAACACCTTGTTCAAAAACTCCACACATCTCACTATGCCGGAGAGCTAGGGTTATAGGTGTGAGCCACCAAGTTTGGTCATTTTCTCTTTCTTTGTTTTCCTTCATCCCTCCCTCCCACTGCCCCTCCCTCACTTCATCCTTTCTTCCTCCAATTGTCTCTCTCTCATTTGCTTGTTCTCTCCAGTACTTTTTATCCTTCATTCCTTTCTTTCCTCTTTCTCTTTCTTCTGCACCTTAAGGAAAACATCTCTAGTAACAAACAAACAAACTATGCAAGTGATCCCTGAATGAGAGTAGCCTTGCACTCTATACTTGAAAAGGGTCAATTGTGGAGTGTGTAAAATATATCTGAATAGAGTTGCTATTTTTTAATACACAGGCTGTTATCTATGAGACTAATTGAGAAAAATCTTCACCAAAACATAAGCGTGGATGAGTACATAGCTCACATTTATAATACCAGCAATTTCAGAGGCTGAGGCAGAAAGACCATTGGATGCTAAGGGGTTTCATACCAGACTGAGGAACAGAGTAAGACCCCACTTGTCCATTAGATAAGTGTAAAGCATCACCAGCAGGGGTGGCATGTGACTGTACTCTCAGTAGCTGAGAAGGGTAAACTCAGGAGGATCACTTGAGGTTAGGAGCTTGCATTTCCTTGAGCTATGATGGTCCCAACATATTTTGCTGGGCAAACGGGGAAATGCAGTATCCATTCCATAAGAGAGATACTGTATAGGTGCAGGAAAAGTCCAGTAGCATACAAAATATTTTATACACTTATCCTAAATGGAATTTATTACCAGGATTGCCATTCCAGCTCAATATGGAAAAAATCAACTAATAGAACACACTACATTAATAGAATCAATAAGGAAAATCACAAGGTCACCTCAAGATACACAGAAAATTCTTTTGACAGAAGCAACATATCTTGTTGATTAAATATTTTAAAAATATTAAATAGGGGGAGGTGCCTGTTACTCCATGAGTAGGGAGGGCCCCAGCCCCATATACACAGGGTGGCGGGTTCAAACCTGGCCCCAGCCAGACAGCAACAATAACAATGATAAAAATCTGGATGAGAGGGGAACGTCCTCAGGACACCTAATGGGATTCATGGATGAGTGGATACATATAACATGCTATATTCACAAGATGGGATATTCTTCAACAATTAAAGGGAATTAAGTACACATTTATGTTACAATAGGAATGAACCTTAAAATAATTATGATAAGAGAACAAGGCCACTTACAAAAGACCACAAAGAGCATGACTGAACTCAGAAGAAAACATCAAGACAAAGCCTATTGGCTGCTAGGAGTAGGGGGAAGGCAGTGTAGAGTTGTGGGGAAGTGAAAGTGACTGCTAATAGATATTGACTTTCTTTGTATGAAGGGAGAAGAAAAATTTCTAAAATTAGATTGTGATGATAGGTGTACGATTGTGCTACTATACTAAGAAACACAGAATTGTATGCTTTCAAAGGATGAACTACTTATTTCAATGAAGCTACTTGAAGATTTTGTCCAAAACGTGAGGTGTTCCAAAGGCTCATAGTATAAGTACTCAGGTCGTGACTGTACTTGGGAGACAATCAACCCTATCTCCCTGCATACAGACAGGTTACCATGAATTGACATGGAAGGCACATTGTTCCATACTACTAAAGTTGTCATTTTCTTTTTGCTTGAGACAGAGTCTGACAATTTCCCCCTGGGTAGAATGCTATGACTTCATCCTAGCTAACCACAATCTCAAACTCCTGGGTCAACAGTTACTAATGCCTCAGCCTCCTCAGTATCTGGCAGTCCAGGTGCTCTCCCATGTTGTTGTCCTCAGAACTAGATGCTCAGAGACTCAGAGATAAGCACTGCACACAGAATGATTATTATGAGGGGGAGACCAAGGCTCGCTCAGGCTTGTGGTGACTTCCCACATTTATTGGGTGTTTTTATACACAGCACTAGTCAAAAGAAAAAAAAGGTATAGAAATAGAAAAAGGAACATATAATGGTGAAATCATAAAGACTACTAAGAAATTGTTTGTTCAGCACGTATGCTGCTAGACACATACATAGTTAATTCTAAATTGAGATCCTTTTCTCAACACTTTGCTGAAGGCTTAACCACAATGGCTTCTAGCTGTCTTGTACTTGATTGATTAGTTCCCTAAAACTTAAGAAAGAATAGTTTGCTAAAAGGAGAATAGAGCAGAGCACTCTTCCCGTAACCTCCGCAGGTGCCCAGCCCCCAGCTGCAACCATGTGAAGCCTTCCGGTAACTTTCCTTTCTGTGAACATTTAACTGATTGTTCTTACTAGCCTTGGCATGTCCACAAAGAAAGAAGTTTTTCCATCTTATGGCAACGTTCCTCAGGGAGCACATGAGGCTATGTCACTTGCTTTGGTTGGGAGGCCAGTACCTCTCCACCCCACATTGCCCAGTTATTTTTGACCACCTGCTTCTGCTTCCCTGAATGTTAGCATCCACCAGTCCAGTCCTTGGATTTGGGATATTTTTCTAACTATTATTTGTGGCCAGTGGTGGTGCTTCATGCCTGTCATCTTGGCACTTTGGGAGCCTCCATCAGTTGGATTGTCTGAGCTTCTTAATTGGTGACCATTCTGAACACTAGTGAGATCCCCATGTCTGAAGAATAAAAAATGGCCTGATATTATGCAGGCACCTCGGGTCCCAGCTGAGGGAATAGGTTCACTTGATGACAACACTTGCAGTTTGCTGTGAGGTATGATACTGAGGGCAACACAATAAGATTCTGTCTCAATATATAAGTGGAGAAAACCACTGGTAGTGAACTTACACCTCTTTTTAACTTTTGACCATGGATCTAGAGTTGAAATTTCTCCCCAAATTATATGTCAACTAGAGAAATTATACTTTCTTAGGGACATTGTTCTCCTACAACTTCTATTAATCAAACCTTCGGATTTTATGTAACTCTGACCCTTAGATATCCTAGATTCTTGTAGTCACTGGAAACTTCACACACAATGAATTCTTGACTCAAATCAGGCTTTTCTTATGCACACTAAAAGACCCAAAGGATACCCTTCACACCTTGTGTTGAACTCCTTCAATCTGGGCCAATATTACCTTGCCCAAATCATTCGAACACAGGGATCAGACATCTCTGGAGAACACTTACCCATCATATCAACTGACGATATCCTAACAAACCATTCCCAAATCTGCTTGTCCTGAATTATTGTTCTCCCACTCACAGGCCATGATATATATCCTCCTTTATGTAGTGCCATATTATATTTACCTACTGACCTCTCCTCATACCTAGACTCTTGAAACTGTGCCTACCAAATTTTCTTTTCTTTTTTCTTTTTTTCTTTTTTACTCTTTCTTTCTTTCTTTCTTTCTTTCTTTCTTTCTTTCTTTCTTTCTTTCTTTCTTTCTTTCTTTCTTTCTTTCTAGGCTAGAATGTCATGACATCAGCATAGCACACAGCAACATGAACTCTTAGGTTGAAGGGATCCTCCTGTCTCAGAGGCTGTAGTAGCTGGAACTAAAGGCAAGGGCCAAAACCCTTGACAAAGTTTTCTGTTTTAGTACAAACTGCGTGTGTGATAGGGGCTTAGTGTATATTGCTGTTGCTCAGCCTTGTCTCCAACCTCTGAGCTCATGGGATCAGCCCACCTTGACCTCCCAGAGCACCCAAATATTGTAGTCATGTGTGGCAAAAGTCTTTGAGCTCTACTTCAGAAATGACCATATTGGGGTCTTTGAGGACTATTCACTCCTCAGGCCCTGATGACACATAGGGATTATGTCCGGTCTTTTTTGCATAACCTTGGAGGCAGATATCACCACAGTCATGCACACATCATGTTTTTGATCATCACGTTTTATTGGTCATTGTGTATTGAACATGCTGCCTAAAATAACTCTTCTACTTCCTATGTGGTCAAGAAGCCCAAAGTTTGGACACACCTGTCATGGAGGTGAGGAATGTGGAACTTTCCGGATAGTCTTTTATTTCCCATGATCATCATAAGTAACAGCAAGTATGGAGTACACTTCTGGACACATTGCCCAACCAGATTTTGAGAGAGGACCTTCAATGAGACACCTACCTTCCCAAACATGCCTATTCTAGAGAAAGAATTAAAACATTTTGAAAAGTAGAACTGAGAATTGTGTGGCATACCTGTCACATCTATGAAATGACTGTGTGATTGTTGGGCTCTGGTTCTTGGTCTCTGATGCCCCAGGGCAGGACTAGGGAAAAACCACACTCTTCTATTTGCTTACAAAAGAAAGAAAGGATTGTTGAATCCCTCAAGCAGAGATACAAAGAAAATTTAGGAAGCATAAACTGAGTGTGGATAAAAGAGCCCCACTCTTTTTTAAAAGTTTGAACCAAATGACAAACCCTCATAGCCACTACACGTGTTTATCAGGAATAAGGTTAAGCATAAATGTGGTAAACCAGGTCAACATCCATTGTGATGTCATCCACAGTGACCTTGTAGTGACTTCATCCTGTAATGTCCTGGGATCCAGGCTTCTCATCACAGATACTAAGTGGCCTTTTCTGCTCACTTCAGCTGTTGTTCCTCAAGATTTTGTAACCAGGACACTACTTAGCTCTCCATCCAGAAACAGAGAAGTGATATCCCATTTGTTCCTTCTATTGACGGTTGAGATTCCCAGCATAAGGCTTACAAAACAGTTGAGATTTTGTACAGCAGTTTGACTCATACTGCATCACAGCTGACAAAACTGCTTGGAGTCACTTAAGTACAATGCTATTTTTTTTTTTATTGTTGGGGATTCATTGAGGGTACAATAAGCCAGTTACACTGATTGCAATTGTTCGGTAAAGTCCCTCTTGCAATTTTTTTCTCTTTGAGGCAGAGTTTCACTTTGTTGCCCTCAGTAGAGTGCCTTGGCAATCCCAACTCACAGCAATCTCCAATTCCTGTGCTTAGTTGATTCTTTTGCCTCAGCCTCCTGAGTAGCTGGGACAACAGGCACCCGCCACAACACCTGGATATATTATTTTACATTTTGGCTGGGTCTGGGTTTGATCTCACCACCCTTGTTAGGTGGTGCTAGCTCCCTACCTATGGAGCAACGGGCAAAGCCCATGGGATGCTATTTCAAGGACCTGTTTGACACCTACCCCAAACTATCCATTTGAGAGAAACTTACAAATTTACTATGCCTAGCTACAGCCTCAATTTGGTCAGAGGTTTACAGGTCTTAAGCATGTCTGCTTTTATTGAACAATCAAAATAATTCTGCTCTTTTTAGATGATGAAAATTTTCATTGGTTGGTTGGTGGGTCTGTCTGTGCATGGATCTTTGTGTATTTTTGAGATGCGGTTTCTGAATGTGGCCCAGGCTAGTCTTTTGTGGCCTCAGGCTAGATCATAGCAACCTCAAACTCCAGGATTCAGGCAATCCTCCTGCCTGAGACTCCCATGTGGCTAGAATTTCAGGTGCCTGTCACAATGCCTAGATGATTTTTCACTTTTTATTAAAGAGTCTGGATCTTGCTCTGTTTGTTCTCAGCAAGCCCTCGTTCAAGAACTCCACTCATCTCAGCCTGCTAGAGGGCTAGAATTATAGGTGTGAGCCACCAAGTTTGGTTATTTCTTTTCTTTCTTTGTTTCTCTTTGTCCTCACTCCCTTTGTCCCTCCCTCACTTCATCCTTTCTCCAATTCTCTCTCTCTCTCTCATTCGCTTGCACTCTCCATTCTTTTATTTTTTTGTCTTCTTTTTTTTTAGTAAGTCATATATACATAAATAATGAATAGCTTTATACCTTTGTGGGATTCAATGTATTGATTATTTGTACAAATTGGAGTGTTTACATGCTACTAATTAACATAGCTTTCACCTCATTTGCTTAATGAATGTGTTAACATATTTGTGTTCAATACTTGATAGATGTGACTTGTAACCTTGCAATATTCTTCATAGGTGAGTTCCCAAAATTAAGCCTCCCTCTCTCAAACCACCCCCTCCCTTCCCATAGCCCTCCCCTTCCCTCCTTTGTCCTGGGATATAGCTGTGATTCATCTCTCATATGAAAGTGTGATTTATTATAAATTGATTTTATGATAATACTGAGTACATTGGACAAGTAGTGTCATACTATGTTGCTCAGTCTTGTTTGACACCCTTAGCATCCACTGATCTCTCTGCCTTGGCCACTGAAATTGATGAGATTACAGATATAAGCTATGGTGCTCATCCTTTATTACATTTTGGTGAAGGTTTTTCTCTATTAACCTCATATATAACAGCCTTTAGAGTAAAAATAACAACTCTATTCAGATATATTTTACAAACTCTACACTTCACCTATTTTACTTGTAGAGTTCAAAAGATCACTTATATAGTTTTTTTGTTACCAGAGAAGTTTCCCTTAAGGTGTAGAGAACATAGATAGATGACAGAAAGGAATGAAGGAATGAAAATAATGGAGAGAGCAAGCGAATAGAGAGAGAGATAGAATTTTAGGAAGGAAGGATAAACTGTAGAGTTCAGGGATCACATGTATAGTTGTTTTTTACTAGAGAACTTTTACTTAAATTGTAGAACACAGAGATAGAGGAAAGAAAGGAATGAAGGAAAGAAAAAATGGTGAGAGTAAGCAAATTAGAGAGAGAGTATTGTAGAAAGGAAGGATAAAGTGAGGGAGATGAAAAGGGAGGGAGGGACAGAGGGAAACAAAGAAAGAGAAAATGAAAAAATGTGCTGGCTCATACCTATAATCCTAGCCCTCTGGCATGCTGAGATGATTGCAGTTCTTGAATGAGGAGGTGGTGAGAATGCACTGAGCCAGAGTCAGACCCTATCTCTACTAAAAAAAAGAAAAATTATCTAGGCATTGCAACAGGCACCTACAGTCTTAGCCACATGGGAGTTCCCAGTCAGGAGGTTTGCCTCACTCCTGGGGTTTTTGGTTAGTATAATCTAGGCTGAGTCTATGAAAAACTAGCCTGGGCCACATACAGAAACTTTATCTCAAAAAACCCATACACATACACATGCCCAGACAAACCAACATACCAACTAACAAAAGTTTTTATCATATATAAACACCAGAATTACCATGACGGCTCAAGTAAAGTAGATATGCTTAAGAACTGTGAATCTATGACCAAATTGAGACTACAGCCAGGCATAGTAAATTTGTAAGCTTCTCTCAATTGGATGTTTTGGGGTAGGAGTAAAAATTTTCTTTGTAATAGCATTCAGGTGCATTTCCTGTGGCAAAATGGGTGGCATGCTGGCCCAATATATCAAGATTGGTTAGCTCAAACCCAGCCCAGGTCAAAATGCAAATATATATATATATATATATATATATATATATATATATGGTGTTGTGGTCGGCTCCTGTAGTTGAAGCCACTCGGGAGGCTGAGACAAATAAATGCCCTAAGCTCAGGAATAGGAGCTTGCTGTAAGCTATGATTCCATGACACTGTACCAAGGGTAACAAAGCGAAACTCTGTCTCCAAGAAAGATAAAAAAAAAAAAAATAGCTTCCTACTTAAGTGACCACATGAAGTTATGTCAGCTGTGATGCAGGCTGAATCATTCTACTATACAAAATCTCAACTGTTGTGTCAGCCTAGTGCAAGGAATCTCAACTGTCAATAGTATCAATAAGGTAAAAATAGGAGTTCACTTCTCTGTCTGTGGATGGAGGGCTAAGAATTGTCCTGGTTCAAACTCTTGAGGGATCACAGCTTAAGTCAGCAGAAAAGGCCAATTAGTATCTTTGACAAGAAGACTGGATTCCAGGACATTAAAGGATGAAGTCACTGCATGGTCACCATGTATGATATCGCAATGGGTGTTGCCTCAGGTTACCATGTTTATGATTAACTTTATTCCTGCTAGGCATGTGTAGTGGCTATTTGGGGTTGTCATTGGGTTCAATCTGTCAGAAAATAGTGGTGTTCTGTTCTCCTCAGACAATGCCTACTTCCAAAAGTTTCTTTGTATATCCGGCCAAGGGATTCAATAACCCTTGCTTTCATATTCACGTCATGGAATTCTAACCAACTGGAAGAGTATAGTTTATACCTAGTGCTTGCCTGGGGTGTTACAGACCAAGAACCCTAGACCAATGATCAGAAAGTGATTAAACAAACCTGACAGGTATGTCACACAGTTCTTAGTTCTACTTTTCCTGAGATTTTGTTTTCTTCTTTTGGACTGTAGTTGTATTACTGAAGATCCTCTCTCAAAATCTGGTTAGGCAATGTGTCCAGTAGTGTATTCCATACCTACAGTTATTTATTCTTATGATGGGAAATATCAGCCTATCTGGAAAATTCCAAAATTCCTGATCTCCACACCAGATGTGTCCAAACGTTTGGTTTCCTGGCCACTTAGGAAGTAGAAGACTTATTTTGGACCACACGTTCAATACACAATCACTAATGAAACCTGATATGCCAACAAGTTAAGTGGCCATAATTGTGGTGAGATTTACCACCACGGATATTCAAAACAGTCCTGACATAATTTCTATATGTCACCGGGGCCTGAGGATTGGACATTCCTCAAAGCCTCTCCAAGCCCTTTAAGTAGAGCTCAATGACTTTGCCAAACATGACTACAATATTTGGTTGTTCTTGAAGGCCAAGTTGGGATGATCCTCTGAGCTAAGGGGTTGGAGACAAGGCTGAGCAACAGCAAGATACCCTCAGCCCTGATCACACAACCTTTTTGTACTAAAATACTAAAGGTTGTCAGGGGTTATGCCCATTGCTTTTAGTTCCACCTACTTCAGAGGTGGAGGCAGGAGGATCCCTTCATCCCAAGAGTTGGATGTTGGTATGTGCTAGGCTAATGCCATGACACTTTAGCAGGGGCAGCAGAGTGAGATTCTGTCCCATGAAAAATAGTGAAGGAAAGGACGGCACCTGTGGCTCAAAGGAGTGAAGCACCAACCCCATATGCTGGAAGTGGTGGGTTCAAGCCCACCCCGACCAAAAACTGCAAAAAAAAAAAAAGAAAAAGAAAAAGAAAGGAAGGAAGGAAGGAGAGAGTGAGAGAGAGGGACAGAGAAAGAAAGAAAGAAAGAAAGAAAGAAAGAAAGAAAGAAAGAAAGAAAGAAAGAAAGAAAGAAAGAAAGAAAGAAAGAAAGAAAGAAAGAAAGAAAGAAAGAAAGAAAGAGGTGGAGGAAAGGAAAGAGAGAGTGACAGAGGGACAGAAAGAGAGAGAGAGAGAAATAGAGAGAGAGAGAGATAGGAAGGAAGGAAAAGGCTGAAAAAAGGAAGGAAAGAGAGTGAAAGAGAGTTATATAGAGAGAGACAAAAAGAAGGAAGGAAAGAAAGAAAGAAAATAAGAAAGAAAGAAATAACAAAAATAGAAAGAGAGAGAGAAAGAAAGGAAGAAAGAAAGAAGGAAGGAAGGAAGGAAGGAAGGAAGGAAGGAAGGAAGGAAGGAAGGAAGGAAGGAAGGAAGGAAGGAAGGAAGGAAGGAAGGAAGGAAGGAAGGAAAAGAAAGAAAGAAAGAAAGAAAGATTTAAAATGAAAGAATGAAAGAAAATTTGCTAGGCACGTTTCCAAGAGCTGAAGAATGAGGAGAGGTCAGTAGGTAGAAGGAATATGGGACCACATAAAAAAAGGTATTTATTGTGGCCCCTGAGGGGAACAATTTGTCAGGACATATGGGTTTGGGATTGGTTCCTTAGAATATTGCCAGTGGATCTAATGGGTAGCTGTTCTCCAGAGATATCTGGTCCCTTGGTTAGGACTGATTGGGGCAAGGGAATATTGGAACAGATTGAAGGAGTTCAAAAGAAGAGGTGGAGGGTATCCTCTGGATCTTTCAGTGTGCATAGGAAAAGCCTTATTTGAGTCAAGAATTCATTGTGTGTGTCGTTTCCAGTCACTACAAGTATCTAGGATATCAAAGGCTCAGAGTTACGTACAATCTAAAGGGTTGATTAATAAAGGTTTTAGGAATACAATTTACCCATGAGAGAATAATTTCTCTAGTTGACATCTAATCTAGGGGAAAAATTTCAACTCTAGATCCATGGTCAAAAGTAAAAATGATAAGTAATTTTCTTACCAATGGTTACCTCCATTTACGTATAGAGACAGAGTCTCATTTTGTTGCCCTCAGTAGAGTGCCCTGGTATCATATCTCACAGAAAACTCCATGTGCTGTCATAAAAAGAATCTATTCCCTCTCCAGGGATTCTAGGCACCTGGATATGAAGTGGCCCTTTTGTATTCTTCAGAGATGGGGATCTCACTAGTGCTCAGGTTGGTCTCCAATTCAGAAACTCAGATAATCCATTTAATGGGACCTCCCAAAATGCCAAGGTGACAGGCATGAAGCACCACCACTGGCCACCAAACATACTTTGAGAAATATCCCACATTTAAGGTCTGCAGTGGTGGCTCACACCTGTAATGCTAACACACTGGGAGGTAGTAGCATGTGGTCCATCGTAACTGTCGGAGAGCTCCTGGACTCCCAGATGCTCAGGAGGCTGAGGCAATAGGATCTGCTCACCCAGGAGTTTGAGATTGTGGTTAGGTAGGATGAGGTCAAGAGACTGTAAGCAGGGGGAAGTTGTGAGATTCTGTCACAAGGAAAAAGAAAATGACAACTTTGGTAGGATGGAACCATGTGCCTTCCATGTCAATTCATGGTAACCTGTGTGTGAGCAGGGAAATAGAATTGACTGTCTCTCAAGTACTATCACGACCTGGGTACTTCTCATGCTGGGAGCCTTATGAGCACCTCAATTTTTTGGAAAACATCTTCATGTAGTTTCATTGAAATAAATAGTTCACCCTTTGAATGTATACAATTCTGTGTTTCTTAGTATAGTCACACAATTATACAGCTGTCATCACAATCTAATTTTAGAACTTTGTCTTCTCTCCCCACAAAAAGAAGGGCAATAACAACTGGCAGTCCCTTTCACTTCCCCACTACCCTTCCCCAACTGCCGCCTACTCCTAGCAGACAATTGGCCTTCTCTTGATGTTTTTTCTGAGTTCAGTAATGTTATGTGTGGTCTTTTGTAAGTGGCTTTGTTTTCCTATCAGAATAATATTAAGGTTCATTCCTATTGTAACATAAATGTGCACTTCATTCCTTTTGAAGGTTGAAAAATATTCCATCATGAGAATATAGCATGTTATATGTATCCACTTATCTGTAAATCCCATTAGTAGTCATGAAACCTTCCATTCTCATTTTTGTTGTTGTTGTTGTTGTTGCAGTTTGGCTATTGCCAGGTTTGAGGCTGCTACCATCAGTATATGTCCCTGGAGCCTTACTCACTGAGCAACGGGAACATCCCCTCATCTAATATTTTTACATGCTTTTATCTATAAGATATGATGCCTCTGTCAAAAGCCTTTTATCTGCCTCTTGAGGCAACTGTGTGGTTTTCCTTACTGATGCCATTAACGTACTATGTTCTATTAGTTGATTTTCACATATTGAGCTGGATTGGCAATCTTGGTCATAAAACCAATTTGGGATATGATTATAACATATTCTGTAGGCTACAAGACATTTCCTGCACCTATACAATATCTATCTTATAGATTGGATACTACATTTCTCCCTTTGCACCAGAAAAATACATTGGTACCATAATAGCTCAAGGAAGTGCAAGATGCTAATCTAAAGTGATCCTCCTGACTTTATGCTTCTCAGCAGGTGAGAGCACAGGCCCATGCCACCATTGCTGGGGATGTTTTGCACTAATTTCCTGGACAAGTATGGTCTTGCTTGTGGTGTTGCTGAGTCTGATCTGAAACCTCTTACCTTCCAGTGATATTTTCGCCATTGTCTCTGAAATTGCTGGGATTATAGGTATGAGCTATGGTGCACAAACATGCTTATGTTTTGGGGAAAGTTGTTCTCTATTTTCACAATAGATAACAGCCCATAGATTAAAAATAAAAACTCTATTCAGATATAATTTAAACACTACAAAATTCACCCATTTCAAGTATAGAGTTCAAGACTACACATTCAGGGATCACTTATATAGTGTGTTGGTTTGTTACTAGAGAAGTTTCCCTTAAGATGTAGAGGAGCTAAATAGAAGAAATAAAGAAATGAAGGAGAGAAAGAAATGGAGAGAGCAAATGAATCAGAGAGAGACAACTGCAGGAAGGCAGGATAAAGTGAGGGATGGGCAAAGTGAGGGAGGGACAGAAGGAAAAAAGATATTGAAAATGGCAAAACTTGGTGGCACACACCTATAATCCCAGCCTTTTGGCATGCTGAGATGTATTGAGTCCTTAAACAAGGGGGTGCTGAGAATGGACTGAGCAAGTGTCATGCCCTGTCTCTAATAAAAACTGAAAATCATTTTGGCATTGTGACAGGCACCTGTAGTCCTAGCCACATGAAAGTCTCAGGCCGGAAGATTGACTGAATCCTGGAGTTTGAGGTTGCCATTATCTAGTCTTAGGCCAAGAAAAACAAGCCTTGGACACATATGGAAACTGTATCTCAAAAATACCCATACACACACCCATGCACAGACAAAGCAACAAACCAACCAACAAAGATTTTAATCATCTAAAAGTACCAGAAATACATTGATGGTTCAAGCAAAGTAGACATGTATAAGACTTTTGAAACTATAAACCAAATTGAGGCTGTAACCAGGCAGAGTAAATTTGTAAGCTTCTCTCAAATGGATGTTTTAGGTTATGTGTCAAATAGGTCCTTGAAATAGCATTCCAGGGGCATTGTCTGTGACAAAGTGGGTAGGAAGCTGGCCCCATATAATGAGGGTGGTGAATTTGAACACGGCCCTGGCCAAACTGAAAAACAAACAAAGAAATAGCCGGTGTTTTGGTGGGCTCTGTATTCCCATCTATTTGGGAGGCTGAGGCAAAATAGTCGCCTATGCTCAGGCGTAGGACCTTTGTATGCACTGTGATGCCATGGCACTCTACCAAATTTGACAAACGGAAACTCTGTCTCAACGAAAGGAACAAAAAAATAATGTCTTACTTAAATGACTTCATGAAGTTACTTCATCTGTGATACAGCCTGAGTTACATGAATGTACAAAACCTCAAATATTGTGTCAGCCTAGTACCGGGAATTTCAAACATCAATAGAATCAATAAGGCACAAATGGAAGATCACTTCTCTGTCTGTGGATGGAGGGCTAAGAATTGTCCTGGTTCAAACCCTTGAAGGATACCAGTTGCAGTGAGCAGAAAAGGCCACTCAGTATCTTTGACCAGAAGCCTGGATCCCAGGACATTACAGGATGAAGTCATTACATGGTTATCATGGATGGCATCACAATGGGTGTTGCCCTGGGTTACCATGTTTATGCTTATCCTTATTCCTGCTAGGCATATGTTGTGGCTATCCAGGTTTGTCTTTGGGTTCAAACTGTTACAAAAGAGTGTTGTTCTGTTCTCCACAATCAATACCTGATCCAAAATATGGTTTGTATATCCAGTGGAGGGATTCAAAAACCCTGCCTTTCCTTTTCACGTCATGGATGTGTAAGCAAGTGGAAGGGTATGGTTTATAATTAGCCCTGCCATGGAATGTGACACAGCAAATACCCAAGCCAAAAGATGTGAAAGTGATTTCACAGACCTTAGAGGTACATCACACAATTCTCAGTTCTACTTTTTTGTGAGATTTTACTTCTTTCTATAGAGTAGGCTTGTTGCGAATGGTAGGTGTCCTACTGAATGTCCTCTCTTGAAATCTGGTTAGGCAATGTGTCCAGTTGTGTGACACCTTTTGCTATTTATTCTGATCATGGGAAATATCATCTCATCTGGAAAGTTCCAAAATTCCTGACATCTGGGCCAGGTGTGTCTAAACTTTTGGCTTCTTGGACATATAAGAAGTAGAAGAGTTTTTTGGGCCACATGTTTAATACACAATCACTAATGAATCCTGATAAGCAAAAAAGAGGACACTTCTTAAATCCCCCCGAAACCCCTTAAGTAGAGCTCAATGACTTTTGCCACACATGACGATAATATTTGGTTGCTCTTGCAGGACAAGTTGGAATCATACCCTGAGCTCAGAGGTTGAAGAAACAGCTGAGCAACAGCAAGATAACCTTAGCCCTGATCACTCACCTGGTTTGTACTAAAATAGAAAAGTTGTCAAGGGTTGTGGCCCTTGCCTTTAGTTCCATCTACACCAGAGGCTGAGCAAAGAGGATCTCTTCATCCTAAAATTTGGATGTCCCCATGTGTCACCAGGGCCTGAGGATTGGATACTCCTCATATGCCCTGATAAGGTCAGAACTTAAACACAGCTAAATGCCTTAGGGCACACATGACTACAATATTGGCTTGCTCTGGGAGGCCAAGTTGGGCTGATCCACTGTGCTTGGGATTTGGAGAAAAGGGTGAGCAAAAGAAAGATAACCTCAGCACCGATCGCACACCCAGTATGTACTAAATTATAAAAGGTTTTCAAGGGTTGTTGCCATTGCCTTTAGTTCCAGCTACTCCAGAGGCTGAGGTAGGATGATTCCTTCAATCCAAGGGTTGGATGTTGCTGTAGGCTAGGCTGATGCCATGACACTCCAGCCTGGGCAACATAGTTAGTGTCTGTCTCATGAAAAATAATAAAAGAAAGAAAGAAAATTTGCTAGGCACAGTGTCCAAGAGCCAAAGTAGGAAAAAAGGTCAGTAAGCAAATGAAAAATGGGACTACATAAAGGAGAAAATTTATTGTGGTCCCCGGGCGAGGGGAAAATATGTCAGGATAAGCGGGTTTGGAATCTATTAATTAGGATATTGGCAGTTGATCGTATGTGTAGGTGTTCTCCAGAGATGTCTGGTCCCTGGGATCTGACTGATTGGTGGAAGGGAATATTCACCCAGATTAAAGCAGCCCAACATAAATGGTGGCGGGTGTACTCTGGATTATTTAGTGTGCATATAAAAAGCTTTATTTGACTCAATAATTCACTGTGTGATGTGGCAGTGCATGTTGCTTAGTGAGTAGGGCACCCATGCCGTATACCGAGGGTGGCAGTATCAAACATGGAAATAGATAAACCGTAACATAAGAACAGATGAGTGATGTGGTCATCCCTGTACTCGAAGCTACTCAGGAGGCTGAGGGAAGATAATTGTCTAAGCCCGAGATTTGGAGGTTGCTGTGAGCTGTGTGACACCATGACACACTACAGAGGGCAATAAGTTGAGACTCTGTCTCCACAGAAATAAATAAATAAATAAATAAAAAGAAAAGTAAAGAAATCACTGTGTGGGAAGTTTCCAGTTACTACAAGAATCTATGATATCAAAGGTTCAGAGTTATGTAAAATCAAAATCTTCGATTAATAGAGGTGTAGAAAAACCATTTCCCAATGTGAGAATCATTTCTCTAGTTGACATGTAATCTAGGGTGGAAATTTCAACATTAGATCCGTGGTCAAAAGTAAAAATTAGAGGTAAGTTCCCTACCAATGGTTTAATCCAATTATGTATTGTGACAGAGTCTCCTTTTGTTGCCCTTGGTTCAGAGCCCTGGTATCATAACTCACAGCAAGCTTCGAGTGTTGTCCTCAATCAAACCAATTCCCTCACTTGGGACCCTAGGTGCCTGAATTACATCTGGCCATTTTTTATTCTTCAGAAATGGGGATCTCGGAGGAGGAGAGCAAGGTGGCGGCCGAGTAACAGCTTCTTTGCATCTGGACACCGTGAGTCCGGGGAGATAGGACTCCAGGCATCTCTGGCTGGAGGGATCTGCCTATCATCACCCCGTGAGGATACAGAGAGTCAGGAGAGACTTCTGGACCCCAAGAGGAGGAATAAAACAGTCGAAAACTGGCAAGTGGTCGCGTGTGTTCAATCGGTCTAAACCTGCCTGCAATTGTAAGTTCAATAGCAGCGAGACTGCAAACCGGAAAGGCCTTACCTGTGAACAGTTTTGGTGTGGTTGGAATTGGCACTCAGTTGAGCTGCCTTGGGGAGAGTCTGAGCGGGAAGGCAGAGAACTTTGGCCATTGTCTAGGGCCAAAGTCTGAGCTGCTGAGCCAGACGGAGCTAATAGTGTTTGGCTGTGGGCCACAGGGAGCCGATGTGAGTGATATGCCCCAGCAAGCTCCGCCCTCAGGGTCGCAGAGGTAGAATCGGTTGGGAGCTTGTAACTCAGCACCGGGTAACCTAAGGGTGGGGTCTGAGCCACCTTGCAGCCCTAACCCTCAGGGGCAGAGTGAGACCGGTTTTGGCACACTGGGTAAGTGGATAGCCACTTCAGCAGTGATTCCAGTGACAAGCACATTCCTGGGAAAGCTTCTGCTCAGCAAGTTTACAAGTTCAAAGTGCCTTTTAAGAGGGCTGAAGAGAGATTTAGGGTGTCTACCTGCTGGGGGTTGAGAAATCAGCAGCCTCCAGTCCTATCAGAACTGTGATTAATATCTCATACCCCAAAAGACCACGTGTTGCCCAGACAATATTCAACAACATATATATACTGCTTTGTTTTTGGTTGTGGTTTTTTTGTCTTTTTTAGTTTTTTTTGTTTGTTTGTTCATTTTGATGTTGTTAATGTTGTTTTGTATTTTAATTTCAACCTTTTCCATACAGATCTTTTTTCTTTCTCAATTTTTTTAGTTTAACTATAATTTCATATTGCTGCCTATTTTAATAACTAGAACTACATTTTTGCTACTGTTTCTACTGCTATTACTTGGTTTTTCACCCAATATTATCCTGTAAAGTTTTCTGTTTGCTTGTTTTGGTTTGATTTATAGCATTTTTGTCTTTCCTCTCTATTGGTGGAGGTGGTGTACTGTGTCTGATCAGGTTAACAAACAGCTGCTGACCTCAAGGGAACCACCCGACTGGGCACCACCAGAAAGTGTTTTTTTTTTAAGGTTTTGTCAAAGTACCCTACTGTACACCTATATTGCTCTGTCTCCCTCTTTTTGTGCCTCTCTACTTTTTGTCAATATTCCTTTTACCCATCTCGTCTCCTTTCTCTATTTTTTTTTTCTTTTCACTCGGTCCTCCTTTCTTTCATCCCTTTCTTGCTCTTCAAAAGTCTCACCCTTCTAGTCCTGTACCAAAAGGACTCATTGAACCCTTAGTCCACAGGCACGAGAAATTAAAGAGCAAGAGGAAGTGAAAGGAAAATTAGGGCAAGGAAACAGATAAAATAAATCACTCATGAGGAATAATCAGCAGAAAACTCCAGGCAACATGAAGAACCAGTCCAGAACAACCCCACCAAGGGACTATGAGGTACGTACTGCAGAGGATTCCACCTGTAAAGAAATGTTAGGAATGACAGAAAGGGAATTTAGAATACACATGATGAAAACAATGAAAGAAATGATGAAAACAATGAAGGAAACTGCTAATAAAGTGGAAAATAACCAAAAGGAAATCCAAAAACAGAATCAAATAAGAGATGAACAATATGAAGAATATAAAAAGGATATAGCAGAGCTGAAGGAACTGAAACAGTCAATTAGGGAACTTAAAAATACAATGGAAAGTATCAGCAACACGTTAGACCATGCAGAAGAAAGAATTTCAGAGGTAGAAGACAAAGTTCTTGAGATAACTCAGATAGTAAAAGAGGCAGAAAAGAAGAGAGAGAAAGCAGAACGTTCACTGTCAGAATTATGGGACTTTATGAAGTGTTCCAACATATGAGTTATAGGAATCCCAGAAGGAGAAGAATGCCCCAGAGGAATGGAAGCCATACTAGAGAATATTATAAAAGAACATTTTCCAAATATCACCAAAGATTCTGACACAGTGCTTTCACAGGGATATCAGATCCCAGGTCACCTCAACACTAACCGAGCTTCTCCAAGACACATTGTGATGAAACTGCCCAACGTCAAGACAAAAAAAAGATTCTGCAAGCTGCCAGGAGTAAGCGCCTGTTGACCTAGAGGGGCAAATCAATCAGAGTGACCGCAGACTTCTCTAATGAAACTTTCCAAGCAAGAAGACAATGATCATCTACCTTTAATCTACTAAAACAGAACAATTTCCAGAATTCTGTACCCTGCTAAGCTAAGCTTCAAAATTGACGGAGAAATCAAATCATTTACGGATATACAAACATTGAGATAATTTGCCACAACAAGACCATCTCTACAGGAAATATTTCAACCTGTTCTGTACACTGACCACCACAATGGATCAGCAGCAAAGTAAGAACTCAGAAATTAAAGGACAGAACCTAACCTCCACAACGATGCAAAAGATCAAACTTAGCAATGGACTCTCACAAAATAAGATGAATAGAACACTACCACACTTATCAATTATCTCAATAAATGTTAATGGCTTGAATTCCCCACTGAAGAGACATAGATTGGCTGACTGGATTAAAAAACACAAGCCATCCATTTGCTGTCTGCAAGAAACACACCTGGCTTCAAAAGACAAATTAAAGCTCCGAGTCAAGGGTTGGAAGACAATTTTTCAGGCAAATGGAATTCAGAAGAAAAGAGGAGTTGCAATCTTATTTTCATATTCATGTGGATTTAAAGCAACTAACGTCAAAAAAGACAAAGATGGTCACTTTATATTGGTCAATGGAAAAATAAAACAAGAAGATGTTTCAATTCTAAATATTTACACACCTAATTTAAGTGCTCCCAAATTCTTGAAACAGACCTTACTCAGTCTGAGCAATATGATATATGATGATACAATAAGAACACGGGACTTTAACACTCCTGTTACAGAGCTGGACAGATCCTCTAAACAGAAATTAAACAAAGATATAAAAGATTTAAATGAGACCCTACAACAGCTGTGCTTCATAGACGCATATAGAACACTCCATCCCAAAGAGAAAGAATATAAATTCTTCTCATCACCCCATGGAACATTCTCCAAAATTGATCATATCCTGGGACACAAAACAAATATCAACAGAATCAAAAGAATTGAAATTTTACCTTGTATCTTTTCAGACCATAAGGCACTAAAGGTGGAACTCAACTCTAACAAAAACGCTTGACCCCACACAAAAGCATGGAAATTAAACAATCCTCTGTTGAATAACAGATGGGTGCAGGAAGAAATAAAACAGGAAATCATTATCTTCCTTGAGCATAACAAAAATGAAGACACAAGCTAACAAAACCTGTGGGATACTGCAAAAGCAGTTTTGAGAGGAAAAGTCATCGCTTTAGATGCCTACAGTCGAAAAACAGAAAGAGAGCGCATCAACAATATCACAAGCCATCTAACGGATTTGGAAGAAGAAGAAAAATCTAAGCCTAAACACAGTAGAAGAAAAGAAATATCCAAAATCAAATCAGAGATCAATGAAATTGAAAACAAAAGAATCATTCAGAAAATTAATGAAGCAAGGAGTTGGTTTTTTGAAAAAATAAATAAAATAGATAAACCATTGGGCAGACTAACGAGAAATAGAAAAGTAAAATCTCTAGTAACCTCAATCAGAAAGGATAAAGGGGAAATAACAACTGATTCCACAGAGATAAAAGAGATCATCTCTGAATACTACCAGAAACTCTATGCCCAGAAATTTGACAATGTGAAGGAAATGGATCAATATTTGGAATCACACCCTCTCCCTAGACTTAGCCAGGAAGAAACAGAGCTCCT
Source organism: Nycticebus coucang (assembly GCF_027406575.1). NCBI lineage: Eukaryota > Metazoa > Chordata > Mammalia > Primates > Lorisidae > Nycticebus > Nycticebus coucang. The sequence goes on from NC_069804.1 coordinate 122,152,213, forward strand.
GAACAGACCAATTTCAAGCACTGAGATCAAAAAAATAAAAAATCTTCCAACCAAAAAATGCCCTGGTCCAGATGGCTTCACTCCAGAATTCTACCAAACCTTCAAGGAAGAGCTTATTCCTGTACTGCAGAAATTACTCCAAAAAATTGAGGAAGAAGGAATCTTCCCCAACACATTCTATGAAGCAAACATCAACCTGATACCAAACCAGGAAAAGACCCAAACAAAAAGGAGAATTTCAGACCAATCTCACTCATGAATATAGATGCAAAAATTTTCAACAAAATCCTAGCCAATAGATTACAGCTTATCATCAAAAAAGTCATTCATCATGATCAAGTAGGTTTCATCCCAGGGATGCAAGGCTGGTTTAACATACGCAACTCCATAGATGTTATCCACCATATTAACAGAGGCAAAAATAAAGATCACATAACACTCTCAATAGATGCAGAAAAAGCATTTGATAAAATCCAGCATCCTTTTCTAATTAGAACACTTAAGAGTATAGGCATAGGTGGCACATTTCCAAAACTGATTGAAACTATCTATGACAAACCCACAGCTAGTATTTTACTGAATGGAGTAAAACTAAAAGCTTTTACTCTTAGAACTGGAACCAGACAAGGTTGTCCTCTGTCACCTTTACTATTCAACATGATGCTGGAAGTTCTAGCCAATACAATTAGGCAAGACAAGGAAATAAAGGGAATCCAAATGAGAGCAGAGGAGGTCAAACTCTCCCTCTTTGCTGACGACATGATCTTATACTTAGAGAACCCCAAAGACTCAACCACAAGACTCCTTGAAGACATCAAAAAATACAGTAATGTTTCAGGATATAAAATCAATGTCCACAAGTCAGTAGCATTTGTATATACCAATAACAGTCAAGATGAGAAGCTAATTAAGGACACAACTCCCTTCGCCATAGTTTCAAAGAAAATGAAATACCTAGGAATAAACCTAACAGAGGAGGTGAAGTACCTCTATAAAGAAAACTATGAAATCCTCAGAAAGGAAATAGCAGAGGATATTAATAAATGGAAGAACATACCATGTTCATGGATGGGAAGAATCAACATTGTTAAAATGTCTATACTTCCCAAAGCAATCTACATATTCAATGCCATCCCCATCAAAATACCAACATCGTACTTTCAAGATTTGGAGAAAATGATTCTGCGTTTTGTATGGAACCAGAAAAAAATCTTATAGCTAAGGCAGTTTTTAGTAATAAAAATAAAGCTGGAGGCATCAGCATACCAGACTTTTGTCTGTACTGCAAAGCCATAGTGGTCAAGACAGCATGGTACTGGCACCAAAACAGAAACATGGACACTTGGAATCGAATTGAAAACCAAGAAATGAAACTAACATCTTACAACCACCTAATCTTCGATAAACCAAACGAGAACATACCTTGGGGGAAAGACTCCCTATTCAATAAATGGTGTTAGGAGAACTGGACGTCTACATGTAAAAGACTGAAAATGGACCCACAACTTTCCCCACTCACAAAAATTGATTCAAGATGGATAAAGGACTTAAATTTAAGGCATGAAACAATAAAAATCCTCAAAGAAAGCATAGGAAAAACACTGGAAGATATTGGCCTGAGGAAAGACTTCATGAAGAAGACTGCCATGGCAATTGCAACAACAACAAAAATAAACAAATGGGACTTCATTAAACTGAAAAGCTTCTGTACAGCTAAGGAGACAATAACCAAAGCAAAGAGACAACCCACACAATGGGAAAGGATATTTGCATATTTTCAATCAGACAAAAGCTTGATAACTAGGATCTATAAAGAACTCAAATTAATCCACATGAAAAAAGCCAACAATCCCATATATCAATGGGCAATAGACATGAATAGAACTTTCTCTAAAGATGACAGACGAATGGCTAACAAACACTTGAGAAACTGTTCATCATCTCTATATTTTAGAGAAATGCAAATCAAAACCACTCTGAGATATCATCTAACCCCAGTGAGTATGGCCCACATCACAAAATCTCAAAACTGCAGATGCTGGCGTGGATGTGGAGAGAAGGGAACACTTTTACACTGCTGGTGGGACTGCAAACTAGTGCAACTTTTCTGGAAGGAAGTATGGAGAAACCTCAAAGCACTCAAGCTAGACCTCCCATTTGATCCTGCAATCCCGTTACTGGGCATCTACCTAGAAGGAAAAAAATCCTTTTATCATAAAGACACTTGTACTAGACTGTTTATTGCAGCTCAATTTACAATCACCAAAATGTGGAAACAGCCTAAATGCCCACCAACCCAGGAATGGATTAACAAGCTGTGGTATATGTATACCATGGAATACTATTCCGCTATTAAAAAAAATGGAGACTTTACATCCTTTTGTATTAACCTGGATGGAAGTGGAAGACATTATTCTTAGTAAAGCATCACAAGAATGGAGAAGCATGAATCCTATGTACCCAGTTTTGATATGAGGACAATTAATGCCAATTATGGTTATGGGGGGGAGGAAAAGCAGAAAGAGGGATGGAGAGAGGGGGTGGGGTTTTGGTGTGTGTTACACTTTATCAGGGCAAGATATGATTGCGAGAGGGACTTTGCCTAACAATTGCAATCAATGTAACCTGGCTTATTGTACCCTCGATGACTCCCGAACAATAAAAGAAAAAAAAAAGAAAAAAAAAAAAACGAAAGAAAGAAATGGGGATCTCACTAGTGCTCAGGCTGGTGTCCAATTTAGAAATTCAAACAATCCAACTGACTGGGTCATCCAAATTGCCAAGATTATAGGCGTGACGCACCATTGCTGGCCATCAACCGTAGTTCTGAAATTCAAAATTTGGAGTGGTTGCTCACATCTGGAATTCTAACATGCAGGGAGGCAGAAGTGTGTGGTCCAAATAACTGAGCATTGCAGAGTAGCCCTTGAACTCCCAGATGCTGATGAGACTGAGGCAATCAGAACTGGTAAGCCAGAGGTCGAAATTGCATTTAGCTAGGATGACATCAATGCACTCTACTCAGTGGAAAGAGTCCGACTCTGTATAAAGGAAAAAGAAAATAACAACTTTCATGGATAGAACAATGTGCCTTCCATGTCAATTCATGGTAACCTGTGTGTTAGCAGGGAGATAGGGTTGATTGTCAATCAAGTCCTCTAAGCTCCTGGGTACTTTTTATGCTGTGAACCTTTTGAGCACTTGAAGTTTTGGAGAACATTGTTAATTAACTTCATTGAAATAAGTTGTTCACCCCTTGATAGTGTACAATTCTGTGTTTCTTAGTATAGCCACACAATTTACAGCTATCATCACAATCTAATTTTAGAACTTTAACTTTACCCCACACACAAAGATTTTCAATGCCTACTAGTGGTCACTGTCATGTCTCCCACACCCACCCCCGCCTACCACTTACTCCTAGCAGACATTTGGCCTTGTCTTGATGTTTTGTTCTGAGTCAGTCATGCCCTGTGTGATCTTTTGGAAGTGGCCTTGCTCTGTTATCATAATGAATTTAATGTTTATTTCTATTGTAATGTAAATGTGCACTTCATTCCTTTAGATTGTTGAAAAATATCCCACCATGTGAATATAGCATGTTATATGTATCCAACAATCTGTAAATCCCATTAGTAGTCCTGAAGATATTCCATTCTTATCTAAGATTTTTAGAAGATTTTATCAACAGGATATGTTGCCTTTGTCAAAAGCCTTTTCTGTGTCTCTTGAGGCAACCCTGTGGTTTTATCTAATAATGTAGTGTGTTATATTAGTTGATTATCCCAAATATGGGTATACTGGCAATCCTTGTAATAAAATCCATATGGGATACATGTATAAATTATTTTGTATGTGACCAGAATTTTTCTGCACCTATACAGTACATATCTTGGATCCCAATCCTAGATTGGATCCTGCGTTTGTCCATTTGCCCAAGAAAAATACATTGGTAAAATCATAGCTCTTGAGTTTATGTTTCTCTGCTGCTGAGAGTACAGCTCCATGCCACCACTGGTGCTGAAATATTGCACATATTTCTTGGACAAGACGAATCTTACTATGTTGCCCAATCTTGGCTGAAACCCCTTAGCTTCCAATGATCTTTCTGCTTCAGCATCTGAATTTGCCAGGATTATAGGTATGAGATATGATGCTCATCCATACTTATGTTTTGGTGAAGGTTTTTCCATATTTTCCTTATAAATAACAACCCATGGAATAAAATGTAAAAACTCTATTCAGATATAATGCACACACTCCACAATTGGACCATTTTAATTATAGGGTTCAAGACTACACATTCAGAGATCACTTGTATAACTTGTTTGTTTGTTACTAGAGGAATTTCCCTTAAGGTGTAGAGAAGAGTAATAGAAGAAAGAAAGGAATGGCTGATAGAAAAGAATGGAGAGAGAAAGTAAATGAGAGAGAGAGAATTGAAGGAAGGAAGTATAAAGTGAGGGATGGCCTAAGGGAGGATGGGAGAAAGGAAAACAAAGAAACATAAAATGACTAAAACTTCATGGCTCACACCTATAATCCTAGCCTTCTGCCAGGCTGAGATGAGTGGATTTCTGGAGTGAGAAGGTGCTCAGAACAGATGGAGCAAGGCTCTGACCCTGTCTCTACTAAAAAGTAAAAAATGATCTAGGCATTGCGACAGGCATCTGTATTTCTAGCTACATGGAGGTCTCAGGCAGGAGGATTGCCTCAATCCTGGAGTTTGATGTTACTATGATCTAGGCTCAGGCCACTGAAGACTACCCTGGGCCACATATGGAAACCATATCTCAAAATCCCCGTACACACAACTATGCACAGACAAACCAACAAACCAAGCAACAAAAATTTTCATCATACAAAAACACCAGACTTACCTTGATGGTTCAAGCAAAGTAGACATGCTTAAGACCCGTGAAGCTATGACCAAATGAAGCCTGTAGCCAGGTATAGTCAATTTGTAAGATTCTCTGAAATGGATGTTTTGGGGGAGGTTTTTGACAGGTCCTTGACATAGCATCCCACAGGCATTGCATGTTGCTCAGTAGGAAGGGCACAAGGCCCATATTACGAGTGTGGTGAGTTTGAACTCGACCCTGGCCAAACTGCAAGAATAAATATGTCAGTGTTGTGGAGAATGCCTGTAATTACAGCTACTTAGGAGGAGGATGGAATGGAATTGTCCAAGCCCAGGAGTAGGAGCTTACTGTGAGCTAATGCCACAGCACAATACCAAGGGTGACAAAGTAAAATTCTGTCTCAAGGAAAAAAAAAGAGAGAGCATGCTACTTGCCCTACTTAAGTGCTTCCATGCATTTTTGTCAGCTATGATGCAGCTAGAGTCACACTGCTGTACAAAATCTCAACTGTTGTGTCAGCCTACTGCCAGGAATATCAACCATCCATAGAATCAATAATGCACAAATGGGAGATCACTTCTCTGTCTGTGGATGGAGAGCTAAGAAGTGTCCTGTTTCAAACCCTTGAGGGACACCAGCTCATGTGACCAGAAAAGGCCACTTAGTTTTTTGACCAGAAGCCTGGATCCCAGGACATTTCAGGATGAAGTCACTACATAGTCTTCGTAGATGACATCACAATGGGTGTTGTCCTGGGTTACCATTTTTAAGCTCAACCTAATTCCTGATAAGCATGTGTAGTGGCTATTTGTGTTTTTCATTCAGTTCAAACTGTTACAAAAGATTGGGGTTCTTTTCTCCACACTCAATTTCTGCTTCACAATGGGTGTTGTCCTGGGTTACCATTTTTAAGCTCAACCTAATTCCTGATAAGCATGTGTAGTGGCTATTTGTGTTTTTCATTCAGTTCAAACTGTTACAAAAGATTGGGGTTCTTTTCTCCACACTCAATTTCTGCTACCAAAATTTGTATATCTGGCCAAGGGATTCAACAACCCTTCCTTTCTATTCACATTGCGGACTTGTAAGTAAGTAGAAGAGTATGGTTTGTAACTAGTGCTTCACTGGGATGTTACAGAACAAGAACTCAAGTCCAAAGATCAGTGATTTCACAGACCTGAAATCACACAATTCTCAGGTATACTTTTCATGAGAGTTTACTTCTTTCTCTAGAATAGACTTGTTTTTGACAGTAAGTGTCTCATTGAAAAACTCTATCAAAATCTGTTTAGGCAATGTGTCAGGTAGTGTACTATATACCTGCAGTTATTTATAATGATCATGGGAAATATCCACCTATCTGGAATGTTCCAATATTCCTGACCTCTGGGCCAGGTGTACAATATTTTGGCTTCATGGCCATGCAGGAAGTAGAAGAATTATGTTGGGCCACATGTTCAATACAAAATCACTCCTGCTATCATAACTCACAGCAATCTTAACATGTTGTCAAGAAGCTAATCAATTCCCTCACCTGGGAGTCTTGGCAGCATCATAACATCCGGCCATTTTTTATTCTCCTGAGATGGGGATATCACAAGTTCTCAGGCTGGTCACCAATTCAGAAGCTCAGAGAATCCAGCTGACATGGCTTCCCTAAGTGCCAAGATGACAGGCATGTGGCCAGCACAACCACTGGCCACAAACCATAGTTTGAAAAATACACCTACTTCAAGGTCTGGAGTGTTGGGTCACACCAGTAATCCTAGCACTCTGGGAGGAAGAAGTGGGTTGTCCAAAGTAACTGGACACTATGGGGGAGCATCTGGGCTCCCAGATGCTCAGGAGGCTAAGGCAACAAGATCTGTTGAGCCCTCTGGTAGCAGCTGTGGCTCAAAAAAGTAGGACGCCGGCCCTTATAACAGAAGTGGCAGATTCTAATGTTGGCCCTGACCAAAAAAGTGGAAAAAAATCTATTGTGCCCAGGAGTTTGAGATTGTAGTTACCTATGATGACATCACAGCACTCTACCTAGTGGAAAGAGGTAGACTCTGTCTCAGGGAAAAATAAAATGAAAATTTCAGTAGGATGAAACAATGTGCCTTCCTAGTCAATTCATGGTAGGCTGTGTGTTAGTAAGGAGATAGGTTTGACTGTCTCTCAGGTATACGCACGACCTGAGTACTTTTTATGCTGTGAGACTTTTGAGTACCTCACGTTTTGAAAAACATTCTGAACTAGCTTTATTTGAATACGTAGTTCATTCTTTGCAAGCGTACAATTCTGTGTTTCGTACTATAGACACCGAATTGTACAGCTATCATCACAATCTAAATATTGAGCATTATCTTCTCCCCCCACACTGGGAATGTCAATACCTAACAATAGTCACTTTCCCTCCACCCTCCCCTACCTGTCCCCTACTCCTAGCAGACAATTGGCTTTGTCTTCATTTTTTTTCTTATTTTTATTTTTTTAATTAAATAATAGCTATGTACCTTAATGCAATTAATATGCTGGTTTTATATACCATTTGAAATATTTTCATCAAACTGGGTAACATAGCCTTCACTGTATTTTCTTAGTTATTGTGTTAAGACATTCGGACTCTACACTTTGTAGTGGGGAAGTAGGCATCAAACTTCCTGGACTAATCATGTATTGATGTTTTCTGATTTCAGTCATACTCTTTGTTGTCTTTTATAACTGGCCTTGTTCCCTTATCATAATCATTTTAAGGTTCATTCCCATTGTAACATAAATGTGCACTTCATTCCTTTTGATTGTCAAAAAATATTCCATCATGTAAATATAGGACATTATATGTATTCCATAATCTGTAAATCAAATTAGTAGTCCTGAAGATGTTCTCTTCTCACCTAACATTTTAAAAATATTTTATCAACAAGATATGTTGTCTCTGTCAAAAGCCTTTTCTGTGTCTCTTGAGGTGATCATGTGGTTTTTCTTATTGATTCTATTAAGGTTGTGTGTTCTATTAGTTGATTTTCCAGTACTGTGATAGACTGACAATCCTGGTAATAAATCCCATTTGGGATACATGTATAAAATATATTGTATGCTACCAGACTTTTCCTGCACCTATGCAGTATATCTCTAATAGATTTCATACTGCATTTTCCCCTTTGCCCCAGAAAAAATACATTGGTACCATCAAAGCTCAAGGAAATGCAAGCTGCTAAGCTCAAGTGATCCTCCTGACATTATCCTTCTCAGCAGCTGAGAGTACTCAACTATGCCACCACTGCTGGGGAAGTTTTGCACTTTTAGTACATGCAAGATCTTACTAAGTTGTTCATTCTGGTCTGAAACTCCTTAGCTTCTAGGAATATTTCTGCCATGACCTCTGAAATTGGTGTGGTTGTAGGTGTCAACTATGTTTATCATCCATTCTTATGTTTTGGTCAAGGTTTTTCTCTATTTCCCTCATAGACAACAGCCTGCAGATTAAAATATAAAAACTCTATTCATAAATAATTCACACGCTCCACAATTCACCCATTTCAAGTATAGAATTTTAGACTACACATTGAGGGATCACTTGCCTAGTTTGTTTGTTTCTTACTAGGAAATTTTCCCTTAAGGTGTAGAGGGAGAGAAGGAGGAAAGAAAGGAATGAAGGAAAGGGAAGAAGGGAGAGAGCAAGCCAATGAAAGAGACAGAATTAGAGGGAAGAAGGATAAAGTGAGGGAGAGTGAATGGAAGGAGGAGGTAAGAAGACAAAGAGAAAATGACCAAAATTGGTGGCTCACACCTGTAATCCTAGCCCTCTGGCTTGCTGAGATGAGTGGGGTTCTTGAACAAGGGGATCCTAAGAGTGGACAGGGTAGGTGTCACAACATGTTTCTAAAAAAAAGTGAAAAAATATCCAGGCATTATGACAGACACCTGTATTCATAGGCACACGTGAGTCTCAGGCAGGAGGTTTGCCAAAATCCTGGAGTTTGAGGTTACTATGATCTAGGCTGAGATCACAAAAGACTAGCTTGGACCACATAGAAAAATTGTATTTCAAAAGTACCCATACACACAACCATGCATTGACAAATTTACAAACCAACCAACAAACATTTTCATGATCTAAAAAGGCCAGAATTGCCTTGATTGTTCAAGCAAAGTAGACATGATTAAGTCCTGTGAATCCATGACAAATTGTAGGCTGTAGCCAGGCATAGTAAAATTTTAAGCTTCGCTAAAATGGATGATTTTGGGTAAATGTCAAAGAAGTCCTTGAAATAGCGACCCAAGGCTGATGCCAGTGGGTCAGTGGTTAGGGTGCCAGGCCCATAAAAGTAGGGTGGTGAGTTGGAACTCAGACCTCGCCAAATTGCAACAAAAAATAGACTGGTGTTGTAGCAGGTGCCTGTAGTTCAAACTGCTCGGGAGGTTGAGGCAAATGAATTGCCTAAGCCAGGGAGTTCGATGTTGCCCTGAGCTGTGATGCCATGGCACTCTACCAAGCAAGACAAAGATAAATTCTGTCTCAAAGAAAAAAAAAATAGCATCGTACTTAAATGACTCCATGCAGTTTTTCAGCTATGATGCCACTTTAGTCACACTGCTGTAAATATCTCAACTGTTGTGTCATCCTAGTGTCGGGAATCTCAACCATCAATAGAAACAATAAGACACAAATAGGAGATCACTTCTCTTTCTGTAGATGGGGGGATGAGAAGAGTCCCAGATCAAACACTTGAGGGAAAACAGCTAAAGTGAGCAGAAAAGGCCACTTAGTATTTTTCACCAGAAGCCTTGATCCCAGGACATTACAGGATAAAGTCACTACATGTTCACTGTGGATGACATCACAATGGGTGTTGCCCTGGGTTACCATCTTAAAGACAAACCTTATTCCTGCTAAGCCTGTGTAGTAGCTATCCGGGTTTTTCCTTGGGTTCAAACTGTACAAAAGTGTGTGATTCTTTTCTCCATACTGAATTCCCGCTTCCTAACATTTGTTTGTATCTGTGGCCAAGGTATTCAACAACCCTTCCTTTCCTTTTCAATTCATCGGTTTTTAAGCAAATAGAAGACTGTGGTTTATACCTAGTGCTTCCTTGGGATGTTATAGACCAAGAACACGAGTCCAAAGATCGTACAGTGATTTTTGCAGACCTGGCAGGTATGTCACACAATTCTCCCTTGTACTTTTCTTTTTTTTTATTTGTTTTATTTATTTTTTTTTATTAAATCATAGCTGTGTGATTTTCATGATGTTTTACATCTTTCTCTAGAATAGGCTTGTTTGGGATGGTAGGGGTCTCACTGGAGGTCTTCTCTTAAAATCTGGGTAGGCAATGTGTACAGTAGTATACACCATACCTTCCATTATTTATGAAAATTATGGGAAATATTAGCCTATCTTGAAAGTTCCAACATGCCTAACGTCCATGCCAGGTGTGTCCAAACTTTTGGCTTCTTGGGCAAATAGGAATTGGAAGAGATTTTTGGGACCACACCTTTAATGCACAATCACTAATGAAACATGATTAGCAAAAAAGAGATGTGTCAATAATTGTGGTGATATCTTCCACCATTCATATGCAAAAGAATCCTGACATAATCCCTGTGTGTCACTGTGGCTTGAGGATTGAACACTCCTCAAAGACCCTGATAAGGTCATTACTTAAGTAGAGCTCAATGAATTTTTCCAAGCATGACAACAATATTTGGATGCTCTGGGAATCCAAGGTAGGCTGAGCCCCTAAGCTCACATGTTGGACACAAAGCTGAGCAACAAAAAAACACACTTCACCTCAATCTTCCACCCTGTTTCTACTGAAATAGAACATTTAGTGAAGCTTTGTGGCCCTTGTCTTTTGATCCCACTACTCCAGAGCCTAAGGCAGTAGGATTCCTTCAACAAAAGAGATGGATTTTGCTGTATGCTAGGCTGATGCCATGAAACTTTTGCCTGGGCAACAGAGTGAGTGTCTGTCTCATGAAAATAATAAAAGAAAAAAGGAAATATGCTAGGCACACTTTCTAAGAACAAAGTAGGAAGAGAGGTCTGTAGACAGATGGCATAAAGGAATACATAAAAGAAGAGATTTATTGTGGCCCCTGGGGGGCAGGGAAAGACAATGAAGCAGGACAAATGGGTTTGGGATTTGTTCTTCAGGATATTGCCATTTGATCTGATGAGCAGGTGTTGCCCTGATATGTCTGGTATCTGGCATCTGACTGACCGAGGCAAGGGAATATTGGGCCTGATTTAAGGACTCCAATAGAAGGGGTGAATTATATACTCTGAATATTGTGGATGATATTAAAAGCCTGATTGGCATCAAGAATTCACTATGTGGGCAGTTTAGAATAACTACAAGAATCTAGAATATAAAAGGGTTGGAGCTATGTAAAATCTAAGGCTTGAGTAATATAGAGTCAGGAACACATTTTCCCTATGAGAGAATGATTTCTCTAGTTCACATCCAATCTAGGAGTGAAATTTCAAATCTGGATGCATGGTGAAAAACAAAAATGAGGGGTCAGCTCCCTACCAATGGTTTTCTTCATTTATATATTGAGACACAGTCTCATTTTATTGCCCTCAGTGGAGTGCCCTGGCATCATAGCTCACAGCAATCTTCATGTCTTTTCATCAAGCTAACCTATTCCCTCAGCTGGGAATACAGTGACCTGCATAACATCCAGCCATTTTTTATACTTCAGAGATAGGGAACTCACTAGTGCTGAGGCTGGTACCCAAATCAGAAGCTCAGACAATCCAACTGACGGTGCCTCCCAAAGTGCCAAGATGACAGGCATGAAGCCCCACTGCTGTCCACAAACCATAGTTTGAAAAATATCTAAACTAAAAGTTTTGGAGTTGTGGCTCACACCTGTAATCCTCACACTTTCAGAGGCAGAAGTGGGTGATCCACAGTAAGTGGGTAATGTGGGGGTCACCTGGACTCCCAGATGATAAGGAGGTTGAAGCAATAAGATCTGTTGAGCCCAGGAGTTCAAGACTGCCATTAGCAATGATGACATCACGGCACTCTACCCAGAAAAATGGAGTCAGACACTGTGTCAAGAAAATGAAAATGACAACTTCGGTAGGATGGAACAATGTGCCTTCCATGTCAATTCATTGTAACCTGTGTGTAAGCATGGATATAAGGTGGCCTTTCTCTCACATACTCTCACTATCTGGGTACTTCTTATGCTGTGAACTTTTTGAGCACCTCAAGTTTGGAAAACTTCATGAAATAGCTTCATTGAAATAAGTAGTTCACCCTTTGAAAGTGTACAATTCTGTGTTACTTAGTATAGTCACAGAATTGTACAGCTATCATCACAATCTAATTGTAGGACTTTGTCTTCTCCCACACAAAAAGAAGGTCAGTACCTACTAGCAGTCACTTTCATCTTCCTCACCACCCTCCAACACCAGCACCCTACTCCTAGCAGACCATTGGCATTGTCCAGATGTTTTCTTGAGTTCAGTCTTCCTCTATGTGGTCTTTTGTAAGTGGCCTTGCTCCCTTATCAAAATGATTTTAAGGTTCATTCTTATTGTCACATAAATGTGCACTTCATTCCTTTTGATTGTTGAAAACTATTCTATCATGAGGATATGGCACTTTATATATATTCAATTATCTGAAAATCCCCTTAGTAGTCCTGAAGATGTTCCCTTCTAATCTAAGATTTTAAACGATTTTATGAACAAGGTATGTTGCCTCTGTCAAAAGCCTTTTCTATGTCTTTTGAGGTGACTGTATGTTTTTTCTTACTGATTCTATTAAGATATTGTGTTCTATTAGTTGATTTTCCCATATTGAGTTAAACTGGCAATCGTGGTAATAAATACAATTTTGCATACATGTATAAAATATTTTGTATGCTACCGGGCTTCTCCTGCACATATAAGTATATCTCTTATGAATTGGATACTGTGTTTCCCTCTTTGCCCAAGAAAAATACATTGGTACCATCAAAGCTGAAGGAAATGCAAGCTGCTAATCTCAAGTGATCCTCCTGAGTGTATGCTTCTCAGAAGCTGACAGTATAGGCTCATGGACCACTGCTAGAGAAGTATTTCACTTATTTCGTGGACAAATGGGGATTTACTATGTTGTTCATTCTTGTAGGATACCACCTTAGTTTCCAGTGATCTTTCTGCCTCAGCCTCTGAAATTGCAGCTATTATAGGTGTGAGCTATGGTTCTCATCTATGCTTATGTTTTGGTGAAGGCTTTTCTCTATTTTCCTTATAGATACAGCCCATAGATTTAAAAATAACAACTCTATTCAGTGACAATTCACATACTCTAAACTTCACCCATTTCAAGTATAGAGCTCAATACTACACATTCGTGGATCACTTGTATAGTTTGTTTGATTCTTACCATAGAAGTTTCCCTTATGGTGTAGAGTAGAGAGATAGAGAAAAGAAAGGAATGAAAAGGAAAGAAAAGACTGGAGAGAGTACGTGAATGAAATTGAGACAATTAGAGGAAGGAAAGATAATATAAGGGAGGGAGGAAAAGAGTGAAACCAAGAAAGAGAAAATGTCCAAACTTTTTGGTTAACAACTATAACCTAACCCTCTGGCATGCTGAGATGAGTGGATTTCTTGAACTATGGGGTGCTGAGAATGGACTGAGCAAGAGTCAGAGCCTGTCTCTACTGAAAAGTGAAAAATTATCTAGGCATTGCTACAGGCACCTGTAGTCCTAGCCACATGGGAGTCTCAGGCAGGAAGATTGCTTGAATCCTGGAGTTTTAGATTCCTATGATCTAGGCTGAGGTTGCAAAAGACTAGCTTTGGCCACATTCCGAAACTGTATCTCAAAAATACCCAGACACACACATGCTCATACAACCCAACAAACAGCCAACATTTTCATCACCTAAAAAGAGCAGAATTACATTTGTGGTTCAAGTAAAGTAGACATACTTAAAACCTGTGAAGCTATAATCAAATTTAGGCTGTATCCAGGCACAGTAAATTTGTAAGCTTCTCTCAAATGGATGTTTTCTGGTAGGTGTCAAACAAGTCCTGAAATAGGATACTACGGGAATTTTTTCTAGCTAAGTGGGTAGGATGCTGGGCCCATATAGAAAATGTGGTGAAAACAAATCTGGCCCTGGCCAAGCTGTAACAAAATATAGCCAGATGTTGTGGCAGGTGCCTGTAGTTCCAGCTACTTGGTAGGTCAAGGCAAAAGAATCACCTATGCCCAGTAGTTGGAGGTTTCTGTGAGCTGTGTTATGCCACAGCACTCTACTGAGGGTTACAAAGTAAAATTATTTCTCAAAGAATAAAAGAAAAACTAATACTATCCTACTTAATTGACTCCATACAGTTTTGTCAGCTGTGATTAGCTTGAGTCACACTCTTGTACAAAATCTCAAATGTTGTGTGATCCTCATGCCAGTAATCTCAACTGTTAATAGAAACAAAAAGGCACATATAGAAGATCACTTCTTTGTCTGTGGATGGAGGGCTCAGAACTTTCCTCGTTTAAACAGTTGAGAGACACTAGTTGAAGTGAGCAGAAAAGGCCACTTAGTATCCTTGACCAGAAGCCTGGTTCCCAGGACATTACAGGATGAAGTCACTACATGGTCACCATGGATAACATCACAATGGGTGTTGTCCTGGGTTATCATATTTATCCTAAATCTTATTTCTGATAAGCGTGTGTAGTGGCTGTCCTGGTATGTAGTTGGGTTCAAACTTTTACAAAAGAGTGTGGTTCTTTTCTGCACATTAAATTCCGCTTCCTAAAGTTTGTTTGTAAATGTGGCAAAAGGAATTGCAACAACCTTTACTTTCCTTTACAATTCATGGACTTGTAAGGAAGTGGAAGATTGTGGTTTAAACCTACTGCTGCCCTGGGATGTAATAGACCAAGAACCCCAGCCAACTAACATAGAGTATTTCACAGACATGACAGTTGTGTCACATAATTCTCACTTGTACTTTTCTGATGTTTTAATTCTTTCTCTAGAATAGGCTTAATTGGGTTGGGTGGTGTCTCCCAAAGGTCCTCTCTCAAAATCTGTTTAGACAATTTGTCCAGTAGTATACTCAATAACTGCAGTTATTTATGGGGATCATGGGAAATATCAGCCTATCTGGAAAGTTCCAATGTTCATGATGTCCGTGTCAGATGTGTCCAAATTTTTGACATCATGGACAGATAGAAAGTAGAAGAATTTTGTTGGAGCACACGTTCAATATACAATCACTAATGAACACTGATTAGCAAAAAAGAGATCCATGCATAGTTTTGGTGATCTGCCACCACAGATTTATAAAAGAGTCCTGACATAATCCCTATGTGTTACCGGGGCCTGAAGATTGGACAGGCCTCAAAGCCCCTGATAAGGTAATTTTTTAAATAGAGTTCAATGACCTTTGCAATGCATGACTACAATATTTGAATGTTCTGGGAGTCCAAGGTCGGCTGATCCGCTGAGCTTAAGTGTTCGAGACAAGATTGAGCAACAGGAAGAAGCATCAGCCCCAAGTTCCCACCCAAATCTACTGAAATAGAAAAGTTAGCCAAGTGTTGTGTACCTTGCCTTTAGTTCAAGCTCCTCCAGAGTACATGTTCCAGCTCCATCCATGTAAACATGAAAGAGGTGAAGTCTCCATCTTTTTTAAGGCTGAAGGCTGAATAACATTTATTAATATATGGTTGGGAAGAATCAACGTTGTTAAATGTCCTTACTACCCAAAGCAATACACAGTTTTAATATAATTCCTATTAAAGCATCACTGTCATACTTTAAAGACCTCAAAATAATAATACTTCATTTTGTATGGAAACACAAAAACCCTCAAATAGCCAAGACATTACTCAGACATAAAAACAAAGCAGGAGGAATCACGCTACCAGACCCCAGATTATACTTTAAATTGATTGTGATCAAACAGCATGGTACCGGCACAAATGCATGTACCACAATTTATATATATATATATATATATATAATATAAGTACATATACCAAAATTTATTAATCCATTCATGGGTTGATGAACGCTTGGGTTTCTTCCATGACTTAGCAATTATGAATATGACTGCAATAAACATTCTGGTCCAAATATCTTTGTCATAATGTGATTTTTGATTCTTCGAATGTATACCTAATAGAGGAATTGAATGATGAAATGGTAGGTCTATTTTTAGATTACTAGGTGATCTCTAAGCATCTTTCCAAAGGAATGTATTAGTTTGAATTCCCACCAGCAGTGCAGAAGTGTTCCTTTTTTTCCACAACCATGCCAACATATATAGTTTGGGGATTTTGTGATGAGGACTAATTTTACTGAAGATAGGTGGTATCTCCGTGGTTTTGATTTGCATTTCTATGATGATAAAGGAAGAAGAGTGTTTTTCTATGTATCTGTAGGCCATACCCCTGTCTTCTATAGAGAAGTTTCTCTTCTAGTCACTTGCCCACATTGCTACGGCATCAATTGTTCTTCTCTTGCTAATACGTTTGAGTTCTCTGTGGATTCTGTTTATTAAACCATTGTTGGAGACATAAACTGCAAATATCTTCTCCCATTCTGAGGGCTGTCTTCTTGCTTTACTCACTGTGTTCTTGACTGTGCAAAAGCTCTTTAGTTTGATCAGATCCCAGTAATGTATATTTAGTGTTGCATTAATTGCCTGGGGGGTGGAGCGTTCCTTCTCATAAAATATTTACCCAGGCCGATTTATTCAATTGTTTTCTCAAGACTTTCTTTTTTTTTTTTTTTATTAAATCATAGCTGTGTACATTGATATGATCGTGGGGCATCATTCACTAGCTTCACAGACCGTTTACAAAGTTTCAAATATACCCTTGGAAGATGCAACGCTGGTGTAATCCCACCAATCCCCTTCCCTCTACCCCCCTCCCACCGCCCTCTCCTCCCTTTCTCCCTTCCCCCTATTCTTAGGTTGTAACTGGGTTATAGCTTTCATGTGAAAACCCTAAATTAGTCTCATAGTAGGGCTGAGTACATTGGGTACTTTCTCTTCCATTCTTCAGATACTTTACTAAGAAGAATATGTTCCAGCTCCATCCATGTAAACATGAAAGAGGTAAAGTCTCCATCTTTTTTAAGGCTGCATAATATTCCATGGTGTACATATACCACAATTTATTAATCCATTCGTGGATCGATGGGCACTTGGGCTTCTTCCATGACTTAGCAATTATGAATTGGGCTGCAATAAACATTCTGGTTCAAATATCTTTGTTATGATATGATTTTTGGTCTTCTGGGTATATGCCCAGTAGAGGGATTACAGGATTGAATGGCAGATCTATTTTTAGATCTCTAAGTGTTCTCCATATCTCTTTCCAAAAGGAATATATTCATTTGCATTCCCACCAGCAGTGCAAAAGTGTTCCCTTTTCTCCACATCCACACAAACATCTCTGGTCTTGGGATTTTGTGATATAGGCTAGTCTCCCTGGAGTTAGATGACACTGCAAAGTAGTTTGATTTGCATTTCTCTGATGATTAAAGATGATGAGCATTTTTTCATATGTCTGAAGGCTGCGCACCTGTCTTCTTCAGAGAAGTTTCTCTTCAAATCCCTTGTCCAGCCTGCGATGGGATCCCTTGTTCTATTCTTGCTAATGCGTTTGAGTTCTCTGTGGATTCTGGTTATTAAACCTTTGTTGGAGACATAACCTGCAAATATCTTCTCCCATTCTGAGGGCTGTTTGCTTGCTTTACTTACTGTGTTCTTGGCTGTGCAGAAGCTTTTTAGTTTGATCAAGTCCCAGTAGTGTATTTTTGAAGCTGCTTCAATTGCCCGGGGGGTCCTCCTCATAAAATACTCGCCCTTCCCTATCACTTCAAGGGTTTTCCCTGCACTCTTCTCTAGTATTTTTATAGTTTCATGTCTTAAGTTTAAATCTTTGACCCAGTGAGAGTCTATCTTAGTTAATGGTGAAAGGTGTGGGTCCACTTTCAGTCTTTTAAAGGTTGCCAGACAGTTCACCCAGCACCATTTGTTAAATAGGGAATCTTTTCCCCACTGAATGTTTTCAATTGGCTTGTCAAAGATTAAATAATGGTAAGTAGCTGGATTCATCTCTTGATTCTATATTCTATTCCAGACATTTACCTCTCTGTTTTTGTGCCAATATCATGCTATTTTGATCACTATTGATTTGTAGTATAGTCCGAGGTCTGGTAGCGTAAATCCTCCTGCTTTGTTTTTATTTTTGAGTAATGTCTTGGCTATTCGAGGTGTTTTCTGATTCCATATAAAACAAAGTATTGCTTTTTCCAGATTTTTAAAGTATGACAGTGGAGATTTAATAGGGATTGCATTGAAATTATATATTGCTTTGGGTAGTATAGACATTTTAACTATGTTGATTCTTCCCAGGCATGAGCATGGTATGTTTTTCCATTTGTTAATATTTTCAGCTATTTCTTTTCTTGGAGTTTCATAGTTCTCTTTATAGAGATCGTTCACGTCCTTTGTTAGATAATTCCCAAATATTTCATCTTCTTTGGCACTACTTTTAATTGGATAGAGTCCTTAACTGTTTTTTCAACTTGACTGTTGTTGCTATATATATAGGCTACCGATTTATAAATGTTGATTTTGTAACCTGAGACGCTGCTGTATTCCTTCATCACTTCTAAGAGTTTTGTAGTAGAGTCCCTAGTGTTTTCCAGATATACTATCATATCAACTGCGAAGAGTGAAAGTTTGATCTCTTCTGACCCTATATGGATACCCTTGATCGCCTTTTCTTCCCTAATTGCAGTGGCTAAAACTGCCATTACAATGTTGAAAAGCAATGGAGACAATGGGTAGCCTTGTCTGGTTCCTGATCTAAGAGAAAATAATTCCAATTTAAGTCCATTCAATATGATATTGGCTGTGGGTTTGCTATAGATGGTCTCTATCAGTTTAAGAAATGTCCCTTCTATACCGATTTTCTTAAGTGTTCTGATCATGAATGGATGGTGGATATTATCAAAAGCTTTTTCTGCATCAATTGAGAGAATCGTATGGTCTTTGTTTTTTAATTTGTTTATGTGCTGAATTACATTTATAGATTTACGTATATTGAACCAGCCTTGAGATCCTGGGATAAAACCGACTTGGTCATGATGTATAATTTGTTTGATGTGTTGCTGGATTCTGTTTGTTACGATCTTTTTGAATATTTTTGCATCTATATTCATTAGTGATATCGGTCTATAATTTTCTTTTCTTGTTGGGTCTTTCCCTGGTTTGGGGATAAGGGTGATGTTTGCTTCATAGAACGTGTTGGGTAGTCTTCCTTCTTTTTCTACATTTTGGAACAGGTTGAGTAATATAGGTACTAATTCCTCTTTAAAGGTTTGGAAGAATTCAGACGTGAAACCATCTGGTCCCAGGCTTTTCTGTTTAGGGAGGTTTTGTATGGTTGATGCTATTTCCAAACTTGATATGGGCATGTTCAACATTTCCATTTGATTCTGGCTGAGTCTTGGAATGTGACGTGCTTCCAAGTATTGGTCAATTTCCTTCAGATTTTCATACTTCTGAGAATAAAGTTTCTTGTAATATTCGTTAAGGACATTTTGGATTTCTGAGGAGTCTGTTGTTATTTCGTCTTTGTTGTTTCTGATTGATGAGATTAGAGATTTTACTCTTTTTTTCCTGATTAGGTTGGCCAAAGGTTTATCTATTTTATTGACCTTTTCAAAAAAACAGCTTTTTGATTTATTGATCTGTTGTATTATTCTTTTGTTTTCAATTTCATTTAATTCTGCTCTAATTTTGTTTTTTCTTTTCTTCTACTGTGTCTGGGGTTGGAATATTCTTCCTTTTCCAGTTGCTTGAGATGTCCCATTAAGTAGTTAACTTCCTCTCTTTCCGTTCTCTTGAGGAAGGGTTGCAGTGCTATAAATTTCCATTTTAGAACTGCCTTTGCAGTGTCCCAGAGGTTCTGATAGTTCGTGTCTTTATTGTTGTTTTGTTCCAAAAAATTGGAGATTTCTTTCTTAATCTCATCTCTGACCCAGCTATCATTCAGCATAAGGTTATTTAACTTCCATGTTTTTGTATGAGTATGCAGATTCCTGTTGTTACTCAGCTCAAGTTTTATTCCATGGCGGTCCGAGAAGATGCATGGAGTAATTTCTATTCCTTTAAATTTACTGAGGTTAGACTTGTGACCTAAGAGGTGATTGATTTTGGACTAAGTTCCATGGGCTGATGAGAAGTATGTGTATTCAGTTTTGTTTGGATGAAATGTTCTGTAGATGTCTGCTAAATCCAAATGTTGGATGGTTAGGTTTAAATCTAAGATTTTTTTGCTCAGCTTCTTCTTTTTTTTTTTTTATTGTTTGGGATTCATTGAGGGTACAATAAGACAGTTACACTGATTGCAATTGTTAGGTAAAGTACCTCTTTCAAGCTTCTTGTTGGAGGATCGATCCAACACTGCCAAAGGAGTGTTGAAATCTCCGACGATTATGGAGCTGGAGGCAATCAAGTTGCTCATGTCTGTTAGAGTCTCTCTTATAAATTGAGGTGCATTCTGGTTGGGTGCATAGATATTAATAATTGAGATCTCATCATAGTGAGTATTACCCTTAACAAATATGAAGTGACCATTCTTGTCCTTCCTTACTTTTGTTGGTTTAAAGCCTTTTGTATCTGCAAATAAAACTGCAACACCTGCTTTTTTCTGATTACCATTTGCCTGAAATATGGACGACCATCCTTTCACCCTGAGTCTGTATTTGTCTTTTAGGTTAAGATGTGACTCTTGTATGCAACAGATATCTGGCCTGAGTTTTTGTATCCAGTCAGCTAACCTATGCCTCTTTAGAGGACAGTTTAAGCCGTTCACATTAATGGAGAATATTGATAAGTCTGGTGAAGTTTTGGGTATTGATTTTTTCAAAAGTCCAGTGGCCATTTTTAATCCTTTCACCAGTGTGGAAATTGGAGTTTGATCCGAAGTTTCTGAGTGAGTTTACTTTTGTGGTATAGGATTGGGTTGGTCATTATGGAGGATAGGTCTGAGAATATCCTGAAGAGCTGGTTTGGTTATGGCAAATTTCTTCAACATATGAATGTTATTAAAGTATTTAACTTCTCCATGATAAATGAAGCTCCGTTTAGCTGGATACAAGATCCTGGGTTGAAAGTTATTTTGCTTTAGGACATTAAAAGTCGGTAACCACCCTCTTCTGGCTTGAAAAGTTTCAGCAGAGAAATCTGCAGTCATTCTAATATTCTTCCCTTTGAAGGTAATGGTTTTCTTTCTCCTGGCAGCTTTGAGGATTTTCTCCTTCATATTAACTTTAGTGAAGTTAATTACGATATGCCTTGGTGATGTCTTATTGGGGTTGAGTCGTGCTGGGATTCTGAAGCTGTCCGCTATCTGAATTTCAGAATCTCTAGGCATGTCTGGAAAATTCTCTTTCATAATTTCATGCAGAAGGGCCTCTGTGCCCAGCGAGGCCACTTCATCTGTTTCTGGAACTCCTATTATTCGGATATTCGCCTTCTTCGAATTATCCCAGAGCTCTCTGAGAGAGTGATCTGTTTTTGCTCTCCATTTCTCTTCCTCTTTGAGAGTTTGGGAGCGTTCAAAGGCTTTATCTTTGATGTCAGAAATCCTTTCTTCTGCTTGCTCCATTCTGTTACTGAGGAATTCTACTGTATTTTTCATATCTTTGAGGGCTGCAAATTCTTTCTTCAGTGTGTCTACGTCTTTGGTGGTTTTGTCTTTAAATTCGTTAAATTCTTGAGACAACTTTTGAATTTCTCCTCGAATTCCTAATTCCACTTTGTTAATCTTGTCTGCAGTCCAAATTCTGTATTCGATTCTGACATCTCAGACAGTTTTGTATGAATTGGATCTTCAATTGCATCTGCCATATCTTTCCTTGGGGGGGTTGATCTATTCTGGTTATTCATTTTACCAGAGTTTTTCCGCTGATTCTGCCCCATGGTTGTTTTACTCCCTCTGATTTTTTTCCCCTGGGGCTTTGTCGAGGGCCTGTACAGTGTTGTGGCCTGAGAAACTGGGGCCCTGTCTGGTGTGGTGGGGCTAAATGGTTCTACCTTGTTTTCACCTGGTTTCTATTCCACCCTGGTGAAACAGATATTTTGGATTGAAGTCTCAGCTGTGGAGAAATATCAGCAATTAAGTCAAACCGCTCCCCACTGGCAAACAATTGGAAAATAAAAATCAAACCTTCCTACCACCATGCACCTAGGGCATCACCTGATTTGTCCTCAGGTGATTGGTTCAGTTCAAAAATGTCCAAATCAATTGTCTCAGTCTGCACCTGTCTTGGGTGAGAGAGTTTAAGAGGTCTCTGGGAACTGGATCACAGGGGTCTGGTGACTACTCTGGTGTGGCTTGCTCCAGTGCTGTTTGGAGTCAGGAGAAGCCACCCAGCCTATAAATCAGTCTGGGAAGGTTGCTGCCTCCTTCCCCACCTTGCACCACTTCACACCCAGTCACTGATAGCCCTGCAGTTGGCTGACCCATTTGCTTGTAGTTAATCGGTACTCCAGGAGTTTGTACCTGCCTGAATCACAAGGAAGTCTGCCAGGCCGCTGTGCTCTGCCTCTCTCCAGCAGGAAGAGGTGATGCCTGACAACCTCGGGTGCTAGATGAAGGTTGAGGGGTTTTCACTCAGGTCCAGTCTCGTCCCTGATTAATGTTACTGACAGAACAGAACAGAACAACTCTGCGTTTCCCCTGCAGAAGAGAAGCTGAATTGAGTTCCAAATCAGCTTGTCTTTGCTCTTGTATTGTCTATAGGCTGACGATCCCCTGAGGGCCAGGTGTGTCTTAGGTTTAGTAAAGCGGACCTCTGGGTCAGCCCCGCGCTGGGAGTTTCCCTGGTTTGCAAATTGGAGTTGCCTCAGGCAAACTCAGAGTCTCTGGTTGCCCATGGAGACAGGGGGTGTGGCTTCAGAATATTCTGTAGTGAGCCATATTGGTAGCAAAAGAGGACTGCTGCCTTATGGCTCAGGCAACCGTTGCTCCGATATAGCTCCCCTTCCACCAACCATCCTCTCGCCTCTCCCGTATCCCAGAGTCTGCACGGACCGGCTGCAGCCCAGCATTGTCTACACCCCTCAAGCAATTGCCCAAGAGTCTGGACCCATTGGGGACAGGCCCCCAGTCCTTGGAGCGAGAGCAGAGGGGAGTGTGGGGAGCGCTGGAAGCCTGGGGTTGCGGGCAGAGAACACACACAGCTTTACACAGTTTTATTCCTGGCCGAATTGTCACCAAAAGATGGCTATCACACTGTGCCTCTGGGAACTGCCACTCTGGTGCAGTCCCCGCTCCCCCGACCGACCAGGACTGGCCCCCAGACCCCAGTGTGAGAGAAGGGGAGTACTGGGAGCTCAGAATTCCAGGTAGAGACTATATACAGTTTATACAGTTTTATGCCTGGCAGGAGGATGACTTGGCACCTAGTAGGGGAGGTAGGTCCAGTTTTTAGAGGGTCTCTCCCATGGAGTGTAGTGGGAGGACCTTTGAACTATGCCCGGTTGTTTGTGGGCACTCTGAGCCGTTCTCATGGGGGAGAGAACTCCCGTCCGCTTGGTGATGGATTTTGTACCTTTTGTTTGTATCCTTGTGGTCGCAGCTCGCCTCAGCGGGGTTGACGTGCATTCTACAACCTTCTCTCTTAGTGCAGCTCAAATCCACCAGGTTACCTGCTGAATTTTTGTCCTTTAACTCTCCTTCTGTATGGGAGCCTCTGTGGAAAGCTGGCTTCAGTCAGCCATCTTGTCTCTGTATTTCCCCAGACTTTCTTCTAGTATTTTTATAGTTTCATGACTTAAGTTTAAATCTTTAATCTAGTGAGAGTCTATTTTAATTAATAGTGAAAGTGTGGGTCCAGGATCAATCTTCTACAGGTCACCAGCCAGTTCACCCAGCAGCATTTGTTAAATAAGGAGTCTTTCTCCACTGAATGTTTTTAATTGTTTTATCGAAGTTCAAATGATGGTAAGTTGCTGGGTTCATCTCCTGTTTCTCTATTCTGTTCCATACATCTACCTCTCTGTTTTTTGCCAGTACCATGCTGTTTGATCACTATTTATTTATAGTATAGTCTGAGGTCTTGTAGCATGACTCCTGCTGATTTGTTTTTATTTCTGAGTAAGGTCTTGGCTATTTGAGGTTTTATGTGTTCTATATAAAATGAACTATTATTTTCTTGAGGTCTTTAAAGTATAACAGTGGTGCTATAATAGGGATTTCATTAATATTGTAGATTGTTTTGGGTAGT
This sequence comes from Nycticebus coucang, assembly GCF_027406575.1. Lineage (NCBI taxonomy): Eukaryota > Metazoa > Chordata > Mammalia > Primates > Lorisidae > Nycticebus > Nycticebus coucang. The sequence goes on from NC_069804.1 coordinate 122,176,341, forward strand.
ATGGACATTTTAACAATGTTGATTCTTCCCAGCATTGAGAATGGTATGTTTTTCCATTTCCTAACATCTTCAGCTATTTCTTTTCTTAGAGTTTTATAAATTTCTTTATAGAGGGAGAGAGACAAGATGGCGGACTGAAGCCAGCTTTCAACAGAGGCTCCCGTCCAGAAGGAGAATTAAGGGACAGGAATTTAGTAAGTATCCTGGTGGACTTGAGCCTCACCAAGAGAGAAGGTTGAAGAACGCACATCAACACCACTGAGGCAAGCTGCGATCACAAGGACGCAAACAAAAGGTACAAAATCCACCACCAAGCAGACGGGAGTCCCCCTCCCCCATGGGACCGGCTCAAGAGCCCCACAATTAAACAAGCGGGCAGAAATTAAAGGCCCTCCCACTCCACTCCACTGGAGAGAACTTCTAAAAACTGGACTTACCCCCCCTACTGGGGTGCCGTGGCGTTCTCCTGCCAGGCATAAAACGGAATAAAACTTTGGGAATCCTTCGCCGGCAACCCTCCCGGCGCTCCCCTCCTGCCCACTGAGGTCTGGAGGCCTGTCCCCCAGGAGTTCGGATCCTTGGGTGATTTCTCAAGGGGAGTGGACAGTCCCCGAGTTGCGACTGGTCAGCATTGACTCTGAGGCGCGCGAGTGAGGATAGGGCACCGGGCTGAGGGGGAGTCATGCCTCGCGGCACTTCCCTGCGGTGCAGTGCAGCAACCCTCCCCGGGCACAAGACTGAATAAGACTCTAGCTTCCCCGCTGAGAGCTGAGAGCCCCTACTCTCACTCGGGGTCTGAGGGCCTATCCCCCAGGAGTTCGGATCCTTGGGTGATTTCTCGAGGGGAGTGCACAGCACCTGAGCTGCATCAGGTCAGCGCTGACTCTGGGACACGTGAGCGAGGAGAGGGCACTCTGCTGAGGGGAAATCAAGCCTTGGCAGCACTTCCCTGCGGTGCAGTGCAGGAGCCCTACCCGGGCGGTATCGTTGCCTAAAACTGAATGAAACTCTAGCTTCCGCCCCCCACTCCCATTCGGGGTCTGGGGGCATATCCCCCTAGAGTTCTGATTCTTGGGGGATCTCTTGAGGGGTGTGGACCCAGCACAAACTGCGGCCACTCAGTGCTGACTCTGGGGCGCGAGACAGAACAGAAAAGGGTCGCCTGAGTGCCCACACCAGAGCAACAGTTCCCTGGAGGTAAATCAACAGCCGTTTTTTCTTTAACGGCAGAACACTCAATTCTGGATATTCTGAGGCCACACCCCCTGTCTCCCTGGGCAACCAGAGGAGGCCACCGGTGAGCGGGGGATTTCCTGACACTGCTCACAAACCCGGGAAGCTTCCAGGGCGGGGCCGACCCAGAGAGGTGATCGGACTCCAACCTCCAACACCAAAGACGTTTGAACTCAAAACAGCTCATCTTCTGTAGGCAATTTTGACAGGAACAGAGACAGAACTCCGCAAAGTTGTCTGTTCTGTTCTGTTCTGTTCTGTTCTGTTAGCAGCATCCATCAGGGAAGGGGCTAAGCCTGAGTGAACACCTCCCTCCCATCACCTGCATCAAACACTCATAGATGTCAGGCCCCATCTCCTCCTGCTAGATAGCGGCAGTCTGCGGGGGCCTGGCAGACTTCCTTGCGATTCAGGCAGGTGCAAACCCCTGGAGTGTCTGTTCACTGCAGGCAACTGGGTTAGCCATCTGCAGAGATACCAGTGACTGGGTCTGACGGAGGGGCAAAGTGGGGAAGGAGACGTCAACCTTCCTACACTGCTCTGTTTGCTGGGTGGCTCCTCCTGACTCCACGCTGCACTGGGGTGAGCCGTGTCAGAGGAGTCACCAGGCCCCTGTGATCCAGTTCCCAGAGACCTCTTGAACTCTCCCACCCGAGACAAGTGCCGATTGAGACACTAGATTCGGACCTTTTGAACTGGGCTAATAAACTGAGGACTTTTCAGGTGGTGCCCTGGGTGTATGGTTGTAGGAAGGTTGATTCTCCTTTTCCAACTGGGGCCAGAGGTGGGCAGGTGGGGTGACTTAATTGCTGATTTTTCCACACAGCTGAGACTTCAAACCAGAGTAGAAGTTGCAATAGGATCGAACAGAAACCAGCTGAAAATAAGACAGAACCACTTTGCTCCACCACACAAGACAGGGCCCGTTTCTCAGGCCACAACACTGTACGGGCCCTCGATAAAACCCCAGGGGAAAAACCAAAGGGAGTAAAATAACCATGGGGCGGAATCAGCGGAAAAACTCTGGTAACATGAATAACCAGAATAGATCAACCCCCCCCAATGAAAGATACGGCAGATGTAATTGAAGATCCCATTCACAAAAGTAAACTCACTCAGAAACTTCGGATCAAACTCCAACTTCCACACTGGCGAAAGGATTAAAAATGTCCACTGGACCTTTGAAAAACTCGATACCCAAAATTCCACCAGACTTATCAATACTCTCCATCAATGTGAATGGTTTAAACTGTCCTCTAAAGAGGCATAGGTTAGCTGACTGGATACAAAAACTCAAGCCAGATATTTGTTGCATACAAGAATCACATCTCAAATTAAAAGACAAATACAGACTCAGGGTGAAAGGATGGTTATCCATATTTCAGGCAAATGGTAATCAGAAAAAAGCAGGTGTTGCAATTTTATTTGCAGATACAGTAGGCTTTAAACCATCAAAAGTAAGGAAGGACAAGAATAGTCACTTTATATTTGTTAAGGGTAATAATATGATGAGATCTCAATTATTAATATCTATGCACCCAACCAGAATGTACCTCAATTTATAAGAGAAACTCTAACAGACATGAGCAACTTGATTTCCTCCAGCTCCATAATCGTTGGAGATTTCAACACTCCCTTGGCAGTGTTGGATCAATCCTCCAGAAAGAAGCTGAGCAAAGAAATCTTAGATTTAAACCATATGATTCTCTCAATTGATGCAGAAAAAGCTTTTGATAATATCCAGCATCCCTTCATGATCAGAACACTCAGGAAATTGGTCTAGAAGGGACTTTTCTTAAACTGATAGAGGCTATCTACAGCAAACCCACAGCCAATATCATATTGAATTGCCGCGGACCACCCTGTCGGTGGCCCACTGACAGGGTGGTCCGCGGCATTGAATGGAGTTAAATTGGAATCATTTCCACTCAGATCAGGAACCAGACAAGGCTGCCCATTGTCTCCACTGCTTTTCAACATTGTAATGGACGTTTGAGCCACCGCAATTAGGGAAGAAAAGGCGATCAAGGGTATCCATATAGGGTCAGAAGAGATCAAACTTTCGCTCTTCGCAGATGATATGATTGTGTATCTGGAAAACACTAAAGACTCTACTACAAAACTCCTAGAAGTGATCAAGGAATACAGCAGCGTCTCAGGTTACAAAATCAACATTCATAAATCGGTAGCCTTTATATACAGCAACAACAGTCATATTGAAAAAGCAGTTAAGGACTTTATCCCATTCACAGTAGTACCAAAGAAGATGAAATATTTGGGAATTTACCTAACAAAAGACGTGAAAGATCTCTATAAAGAGAACTATGAAACTCTAAGAAAAGAAATAGCTGAAAATGTTAACAAATGGAAAAACATACCATGCTCATGGCTAGGAAGAATCAACATTATCAAAATGTCCATACTACCCAAAGCAATATATAATTTCAATGCACTCCCTATTAAAGCTCCACTGTCATATTTTAAAGATCTTGAAAAAACATTACTTCGTTTTATATGGAATCAGAAAAAACCTCGAATAGCCAAGACATTACTCAGAAATAAAAACAAAACAGGAGGAATCACACTACCAGACCTCAGACTTTACTACAAATCAATAGTGATCAAAACAGCATGGTATTGGCACAAAAACAGAGAAGTAGATATCTGGAACAGAATAGAGAACCAAGAGATGAATCCAGCTACTTACCGCTATTTGATTTTTGACAAGCCAATTAAAAACATTCAGTGGGGAAAGATTCCCTATTTAACAAATGGTGCTGGCTGAACTGGCTGGCAACCTGCAGAAGACTGAAATTGGACCCACACCTTTCACCATTAACTAAGATAGACTCTCATTGGATTAAAGATTTAAACTTAAGACAATAAACTATAAAAATACTAGAGGAGAATGCAGGGAAAACCCTTGAAGAAATTGGTCTGGGTGAGTATTTCATAAGGAGAACCCACCGGGCAATTGAAGCAGCTTCAAAAATACACTACTGGGACTTGATCAAACTAAAAAGCTTCTGCACAGCTAAGAACACAGTAAGCAAAGCAAGCAGACAGCCCTCAGAATGGGAGAAGATATTTGCAGGGTATATCTCTGACAAAGGTTTAATAACCAGAATCCACAGAGAACTCAAACGCATCAGCAAGAAAAAAACAAGGGATCCCATCGCAGGCTGGGCAAGGGATTTGAAGAGAAACTTCTCTGAAGAAGACAGGCGCACGGCCTTCAGACATATCAAAAAATGCTCATCATCTTTAATCATCAGAGAAATGCAAATCAAAACTACTTTGAGATATCATCTAACTCCAATGAGACTAGCCTATATCACAAAATCTCAAGACCAGAGATGTTGGCGTGGATGCGGAGAAAAGGGAACACTTCTGCATTGCTGGTGGGAATGCACATTAATACATTCCTTTTGGAAAGATATATGGAGAACACTCAGAGATCTAAAAATAGATCTGCCATTCAATCCTGTAATTCCTGTGCTGGGCATATACCCAGAAGACCAAAAATCACAACATAACAAAGATATTTGTACCAGAATGTTTATTGCAGCCCAATTCATAATAGCTAAGTCATGGAAAAAGCCCAAGTGCCCATCGATCCACGAATGGATTAATAAATTGTGGTATATGTATACCATGGAATACTATGCAGCCTTAAAGAAAGATGGAGACTTTACCTCTTTCATGTTTACATGGATGGAGCTGGAACATATTCTTCTTAGTAAAGTATCTCAAGAATGGAAGAAAATGTACCCAATGCACACAGCCCTACTATGAAACTAATTTGGGACTCTCACATGAAAGCTATAACCCAGCTACAACTTAACAATAGGAGGAAGTGGGAAAGGGAGGGGGGTGGGTAGAGTGAGGGGGATCGGTGGGATCACACCTGTGGTGCATATTACAGGGGTATTTGCGAAACTTGGTAAAGGTAGAATGTAAATGTTTTGGCACAGTAACTGAGATAACGCTGGAAAGGCTATGTTAACCACTGTGATAAAAATGTGTCAAATGGTTTATGAAGCGAGTGTATGATACCCCATGATCATATCAATGTATACAGTTATGATTTAATTAAAGAAAAATTTCTTTATAGAGATCTTTCACGTCCTTTGTTAGGTACACTCCCAAATATTTCATCTTCTTTGGTACTACTGTAAAACGAATAGAGTCCTTGACTGTTTTTTCAGCTTGACTATTGTTGGTATACATAGAAACTATAGATTAGTGATCATTGATTTTGTAATCTGAGATGCTGCTGTATTCCTTGATCACTTCTAAGAGTTCTGTAGTTGAATCCCTGGGGTTTCCTAGAAATACAATCATATCATCTCCAAAGAGTGCAAGTTTGATATCCTCTGACCCTATATGGGTACATCCGATTGCTTTTTCTCGCCTTATTATAATGGGTAAGACTTCCATTACAATGTTAAAAAGCAGTGGAGACAATGGACAACCTTGCCTTGTTCCTGATATGAGTAGAAATGATGTCAGTTTAACTCCTTTCAGTACGATATCCACAGTGAGTTTGGTATAGATGACCTACATCATGTTAAAAAATGTCTCTTCTGACCTATTTTCTTTTTCTTTTCATTTTCATTATTTTTTCCATTTTTTGTCCTGGGCCAGGGTTGAACCCCCTCCTCTAGTATATGGGGCCAGCACTCTAAGCCACAGGTGCCGCCCTGTAACTATTTTCTTAAGTGTGCTTATCATGAAAGAATGCTTGATATTATCAAAAGCTTGTCTGCATCAATTGAGAGAATCACATGGTCTTTTTTTCTTATTTTGTTTATGTGATGAATTATATTTATAGATTAATTTCTACTGAACAAGCTTTGAGACCCTGGGATAAAACCCACTTGGTCATGGTGTATAATTTTTTTGATGTGTTTCTCGATTCTGTTTTCTAGGATCTTGTTGAAAATATATATATTTGCAGTTTTTGGCCAGAGCTGGGTTTCAACCCACCACCTCCGGCATATGGGGCCAGTGCCCTACTCCGTTGAGCCACAGGCACCGCCCTCTTGTTGAATATTTTTGCATCAATATTCGTTAGAGATATTTGTCTATAATTTTATTTTCTTATTGGGTCATTTCTTGGTTTGGGCATCAAGATGATGTTTGCTTCATAGAATATGTTGGGTAGCATTCATTTTTTTTTTCTATATTTTGGAAAAGGTTCAGTAATGTAGGTACTAGTTCCTTTTTAAAAGTTTGGTTGAATCCTTATGTGAAGCCATCTTCTCCCAGACTTTCATTTTGGGTAGATTTTCTATAGGTGCTGCTATTTCATAGCTTGACATAGGCCTGTTCAACATGTCCACTTCCTGAATAAGTCTAAGAAGGTGGTGTGCTTCCATGTATTGCTGTATTTCCTTTAGATTTTCACATTTGAGAGTATAGAGTTTCTTGTAATATTCACTGAGGATATTTTGAATTACTGAATAGTCTGTTATTATTTTGTCTTTGTAATTCTTGATTGATGAAATTAGAGGTTTTACTCTTTTTATCCTGGTTAGGTTTGCCAAATGTTTTTCTATTTTATTGACCTTTTTCAAGAAACCAACTTTTTGTTTCATTGGTCTGTTGTGTAATGCTTTTGTTTTCAATTTCATTTAATTCTGCTCTAATTTTGTTATTTTCTTTCTTCTGCTGTGTTTGGGATTGGAATGTTCACCCTTTTCTAGTTGTTGAGATGTCCCATTAAGTTGTTAACTTCATCTCTTCCATTCCCTTGAGGAAGGCTTGCAATGATATAAATTTCCCTCTTAGGACTGCCTTTGTGCTATCCTAGCAGTTCTGGTAATTCGTGTCTTCATTGTCTTTTTGTTCCAAAAATTTGGTAATTTCCTTTTAATCTCATCTATGATCTAGCTAGCCTTCAGCATAAGGTTATTTACTTAGCATGTTTTTATATGAGAATGCAGATTCATGATGTTACAGAGTTCAACTTGTATTTCATGATGGTCTGTAAACATGCAAGGAATGATTTTTTTCTATTTTTTTTTTTTTTTTTTTTAGTGACAGTGTCTCAGTTTGTCATCCTTGATAGAGTGCCATGGAATGACAACTCACAGCAACCTCCAGCCCTTGGGCTTAGGCTATTCTCTTGCCTCAACCTCCAGAGTAGCTGTGACTATAGGTGCCTGCCACAACACCGAGCTACTTTTTGTTGCCATTTGTCTTGGGTCAGGTTTGAACCCACTGCCCTCAATATATGGGCCCGGCATCTTACTCACTTAGCCACAGGTGCCACTCAAGGAATAATTTCTACTCCTTTAAATTTGCTGAGGTTAGACTTGTGACCTAAGATGTGATCAATTTTTGAATTATGTTCCATGGGCTTATGAGAAGAATGTGTATTCAGTTCTGTTAGGATGAAAAGCTCTGTGGATGTCTGTTAAATCCAATTGTTGATTGCTTAAGTTTAAGTCTAAAATTTGTTTGCTTAGTTTGTTTGTTTGTTTCTTTCTTTCTTTTTTTTTTTTTTGTAGAGACAGAGTGTAATTTTATCACAATCAGTAGAGTGCTGTGGCATCAGACAGCTCACAGCAATTTCCGACTCCTGGGCTAAGGCTATTCACTTGCCTCAGCCTCCTGAGTAACTGGGACCACAGAAGCCCACCACAACACCTGGCTATTTTGTTGTTGTTGTCGTTGCAATCAGGCCAGCGCCGAGTTTGAAACTGCCACCCTCAGTATATGCAGCCAGTGCCCTTCCCACTGAAACACAGGTACCACCCTCTGCTTAGTTTCTTATTGGAGGATCTATCCAAAAAGGGGTATTAAAATCTCCAACTGTAATGTTACTGGAGGAAATTAAGTTGATTATGTCTGCTAGAGTCTGTCTTATAAATTGAGGTTCATTCTGGTTGGGATCATAAATGTTAATAATTGAAATCTCATCATGTTGAGTGTTACCCTTACCAAATATGAAGTGACCATCCTTCACTTTCCTTACTTTTGTTGATTTAAAGTCTATTGCATCTGGGAGCAAAATTGCAGCAACTGCTTTTTTCTGATTGCCATTTGCCTGAATTATAGATGACCATCCCTTCACCCTGAATCTATATTTATCTTTTAAGGCAAAATTAGATTCTTGTAAAGGTGCACAGTTTCAGCATCCCGGAAAGGTGGCTTTGTCTCATATGTGCTCCTTGTGGTATGAGAACCTAAGACAGGAAAATTCCATTCTCAGCTATAAGTGAGACTTGGGGGTTAATTCCTCCCTGCTTGATAAAACCGCAGAGATGCAGGGGTTGATTCCTGCCTGCTTGCTAAAAAGGCCTTGAGAAATGTTTTCCTGAGGTCCCTGCCAAGATGTAGCTGGAGATTTAGCACCTGTCTGGAGCTCAACTGTTGCTCTTCGTTCCCTAACTTCAAATTACACAAAAGTTTCATTTAACCTGTTAGGGAGGCGGGCAAAAGAAACTGACAGCCTGTTGTCCTTGTAGTTTATCTTTAAGTTATATGATCCAAACTTAGAAATGACGTGTATGCGCTTTGCAACATTTATGCTGAGGAGAACCTTTTTATACCCTGTTTCCCCAAAAATAAGACAGTGTCTTATTTTAAGGTGTGCTCCCAAAGATGCACTAGGTCTTATTTTCAGGGGATGTCTTATCTTTCCTGTAAGTAGGTCTTATTTTAGGAGGATGTCTTATTTTCGGGGAAACAGGGTAGCAGTCTCATTTAATGCTTTTGTTCGTTATTCTTACTTATTCTTATTTGATGAGTTTGGATATATAATACAGTGAATAAAGATGCACAATCACTGTAGGCCTGAGCAAGCCTCAGTCTTCCATTAACAAATCATTCTGTCTGCAGTGATATCTCTGTGCTAGTGGACAGCAACATTCTTGTATGCAGCAGATATGTGCCCTGAGTTTTTGTATCCAGTCATCCAACCTGTGCCTGTTTAGAGGACAGTTTAAGCCATTCACATTAATTGAGAATGTTGATAAGCTGGTAGTATTTTGGATATCAATTTTTTCAAATTCCAGTGGACATTTTTAATTCTTTTAGCACTGTACAAGTTGGAACTTGATCAAAGTTTTCCGAGTGAGTTTACTTTGGTGGTAGAGAATTGTGCTGGTCTGAGAATATCCTGGAGAGCTGGTTTAGTTATGGCAAATTTCTTCATCATGTGAATGTCATTAAAGTATTTAATTTCTCCATCTCATTCTTTCATTCTCATAAACGAAACTCAGTTTCACTGGATACAGGATCCTGGGTTGAAAGTTATTTTGTTTTAAGCAGTTAAAGGTTGATGACCTGTGTCTTATTGCTTGAAAAATTTCAGCAGAGAGATCTGAAGTCAGTATAATATTCCTCCCATCATAGATTATATGTTTCTTACATCTGCCTGCTTGCAGAATTTTCTCCTTCATGTTAACTTTCATGAGGTTAATTATAATATGTCTTGGAGATGCTTTATTTGAGTTGAGACATGCTCAGGTTCTGAAACTGTATGCTATCTGGATTTCTGAATCTCCTGACATGTTTGGGAAGTTCTCCTCGATTATCTACTCTAGTAGAGCACCTGGACCTTTCAAAGCAACCTCGTTGGCTTCAGGAATTCCTATAAGGTGAATATTAGTTTTCTTTGAATTGTGCCAGAACTCTCTGAGAGAATAAACCATTTTTGCTCTCCAATTATCTTCCTTTTGAGCATTTGGGAGTGTTCAAAAGCTTTGTCTTCAATGTCAGAAATCCGTTCTTATGCCTGCTCCATTCTTTTTCTGAGGGATTCTACTGTATTTCTCAGATCTTTGAGAGCTGCAAGTTCTTGCCTCAATGTGTCAAAATCTTTGGTGATTTTGTCTTTGAATTCATTGACTTCTTGAGACAAGATTTGAAATGCTCCTTGAATTTCTCATTCCAACTTTACCTCCATTGTGTTAATCATATTTGCTATCCAAATTATGAATTTGATTTCTGACATCTTAGCTATTTTTTTATGAATAGGATCTTATGGAGTATCCATGTTGTTGCTCCTTGGGGTAGTTGATCTATCATTGAGTCTAATAATGCATGTTTCCAGAGTTTTCCATTGATTCCGCCCCAAGATCCTATTTCAACATTTTGCTAAATGAGCAGATAAGGTGAAATTGAGTTGGGGGATCCTGGAGTATTGACTAACCAACACTTTGCAAAAGGGCTGGGACTGGTGACTGTAGCTTTTCCCCTATAACTTTGCAAAGGACCCATACATTACTATGGCTTGAGACACTGGGGACCTGCTTGGTGTGGTGGGGCTATGTGACTCTGTCATATTTTCATCTGGCCTCTGTCCAATCCTAGTGAATCAGCAACTCTTGGTTGAATTTTCAGCTTTAGAGACATACCAGCAAATATGAAAGCCTGCCCCCAAAACAATTTGAAAAGGATATTCAAACCTTCCCACAAGAATACCATCAGGGTACCAACTTGGATGATCTTCAGTTGATTGGCCCAGGTCAAGAGTTCCAAATTAATTGACCCTGTAAGCAGACAGTCTCAAGTGGAAGAGTTAAAAAGGTCTCCAGCAACTAGATATCAGGTGTCTGCTGACAGGATTATGACTTGCTATGATGCTGCATGGTGTCAGAAGGGCCCACACAGCAAATGAATTAGTCTGGGAAGGTTGATGTCTCTTTCCCCACCTTATACCTCTGTCACATCCAGTCACTGGTAGCCCCATAGGGTTGTGCCCCTGATCCCTCCATTGAGCAGATGCTCCAGGGATAGGCAACTGCCTGAGTCACAGGAAGATCTATGTCTCCTTGCCCAAGCCGTGGCACTCTGCCACCAGCCGGCAGGGGGACCTGAACCCTGATAACCTTGGGTACTTAATGGAAGCTAGGGAGATTAACATAGTTCCAGTCCTGCCCCAGATTGAGGTTGCTGCCACTCATATTCTCGCATAATTGACATTTCTGTCCAAGCTATACTCTCCTGCAGTCCAGGTGCTGTTTGAGTTCACACAAACTGTGAATCAGCCCTGTCCTATGCTGCTGCCACTGTGGTAATTCTCATGGGGCTTGTGTCACAGGCACCACTACACTGTTTTGGGACAGGTGTGGTTAGAGCACACAAATGGCTCTTAGTTTCTGCCCCTCCCTGGGATGTTGCTGCTGCCATGCCTGCTTTTGTCTCCACTATGCTTCCCTGGTAGCCAGTTACATCTTGATCTCACTAAAGCAGCAATTCTGACTCAGCCCTGCCCTGGAAGTATGCCGCCACTGTGCATACTCAGATTCTATTCTCCATTCCAGTAGCACCCCACTCCAGAAGGTACTGTCTCAGGCATACCCATTAATCATGAGGCTGGCATTTCCATCCCAGATCTGTTCCACCAATGGTTGCCACAGGAGTAGAGGCCCAGCTTTCTCTCATTGCTAAGAGTGGGAGGGAAAGTGTCTGTCCAAATTATCCCCAGGGGTGTGAGCCGTATTGTTCCTGCCACAGCTGCTGCTGCACTGAGCCACAAGGAACTGCTTCATCCTCTTCCATATGGGTCCCTCGCTTTACAGTCTCTGTTGCACACACATGCCACAAAACCAGCACAGACCTGGAACAGCCCAAGCTCCATCTACACTTCTGAAGAAAATGCCCAAGAGTATACGGGGGGCAGGCTTCCAGACCTTGAAGTAAGAGTGGAGAGGAATGCTGGGAGTTGAGAAATACATGTAGAATCGAAGTTCAGCTTTATACCTGGTGAGAGAGTATCATGACACACTAGTGTGTACTCTCTGGGGAAGGAGTTCTGGAATTTTGAAGTTCTCTCTCATGGGATAAAATAGGGAGAGATCTTAACTCTGCTCAATTGTTTGTAGAAAGTATACTGCAAGGCATTGTCATGGGGTATGGGACTTCTGTACACTTGGCAATGAATTTCTTACCTATTGTTTGTTTCCTTGGGGTCACAGTTTGCCTCAGCAGGGGAGATATGAACTGTTCAACCTTCTCTCTTGTCTCATCCCCAAACCACTAGCTTACTTGTTAAACGTATGTCCTATAACTCCCCTTCTGGATGGGAGCCTCTGTGGAAAGCTGGCTCCTGTTAGCTGTCATGCCTCTTCCCCCCTTTTTCCCTTATCATAGTGATTTTAAGGTTCATATTTATTGTAACATAAAAGTACACTTCAATCCTTTTTGTTGTTGAAAGTATTCATTGTGTAAATATAGCACATTATATGAATACAATCTTCTGTAAATCCCATTAGTAGCCCGGAAGATGTTCCCTTCTAATCTTATATTTTTTAAATATTTTATCAACAAGATATGTTGCCTCTGTCAAAAATCTTTTCTCTTTCTGAGTAGGTCACCATGTGGTTTTTCTTATTGATTGTATTAATGTTGTGGGGGGTTTTGATGTTTTATTTTTTATTAAGTCATATATACATAGATTATGAATACACTTATGCCTCTGTGGGATTCAATGTTTTGATTATTTATACAAGTGGAAGTGCTTACATCCGACTAATTACTATAGCTTTCACCTCATTTATTAATCACAGTGTTAAGACATCTGTGTTCTTGGGCGGCACCTGTGGCTCAAGGAGTAGGGCGCCGGTCCCATATGCCAGAGGTGGTGGGTTCAAACCCAGCCCCGGCCGAAAAAAAAAAAAAAAGACATCTGTGTTCAATACTTGATAGATTTGACTTGCACCTTTGTAGTATGCTTCATAGGTGAGGTCAAATAGTTGATTTACCCATATTGAGATAAGCTAGCAATCCTAATACTAAATACCATTTGGAAAACATGTGTAAAATAATTTGTATGCTACCAGTCTTTTATTGCATCTATACAGTAAGTCTATTATAGATTTGACCCTACATTTCCCCGTTTGCCTGAAAAATATACAATTGTTGGGCAACGTCTGTGCCTCAGTGGGTAGGGCAGTGGCCCCATATACCAAGTGTGGTGGGTTCAAATCCGTTTCTGGCCAAAATGCAACTAAAATATACATGAGCATTGTGGCGGGCAACTGTCATCTCTGCTACTTGAGAGGCTGAGGCAACAGAATTGCCTAAGCCCAGGAGTTGGAGGTGTCTGTGAGCTGTGTGATGCCATGGCACTCTACTGAGGTCAATAAAGTTAGACTCCCTCTTAACAAAAAAAAAAAAAAATTGTTACCAACATAGCTCAAGACAATGCAAGCTACTAACCTCAGGTGAGCCTCCTGAGTTTATACTTCTCAGCAGCTGAGAGAACAGGCCCATGCCCCAACTGCTGGGGAAGTATTGCACTTATTTATTTGACAAGTGGATCTTACTATGTTGCTCAGTCTAGTCTGAAACCCTGTAGCTTCCAGGGATATTTCTGCCACAACCTCTGAAATTGCTGGTATTATGGGTGTGAGTTACAGTATTCATCCATGCTTATGTTTTGGTGAAGGTTATTCTCTAGTTTACTCACAGATAACAGCCTGAAGATAAAAAATAGCAACTCTATTCAGATATAATTTACACACTCCACAATTCCCCCATTTCTAGTATACAGTTCAAGACTACACATTCAGGGATCATTTGTATAGTTTGTTGTTTGTTACTAGAGAATTTTCCCTTATGGTGTATTGGATAGGGATAGAGGAAGGATGGAATGAAGGAAAGAAAAGAATGGAGAGAGAAAGCCAATGAGAGAGAGAATTGGAGGAAGGAAGGATAAAAGTGATGGACGGGCAAAAGGAAAGAGGGATAGAGGGAAACAAAGAAAGAGAAAATGACCAAACTTGGTGGCTTACACCCATAATCATAGCCCTCAGGCATGCTGAGATGAGTCGAGTTCATGAACAAATTGGTGGTGAGAATAGACAGAGCAAATGAAAGACTCTGTCTATATTAAAAAGTAAAAAATGATCTAAGTATTTTGACAGGCATCTGTAGTCCTAGCCTCATGGGAGTCTCAGGCAGGAGGATTGCCTAATCCTGGAGTTTGAGGTTGCTATGATATAGGATGAGGCCACAAAAGACTAGCCGGGGACACATATGGAAACCATATCTCAAAAATACCCATACACACTCCCATGCACAGGCAAAACAACAAACCACTAACAACCATTTTCATCATGTAAAAACACCAGAATTACGTTGATGGTTCAAGCACAGTATACATGATTAAGACCTGTGAAACTATGACCAAATTGAGGCTTTAGACAGGGATAGAACATTTGTAAGCTTCTCTGAAATGGATATTTTGAGGTAGGTGTCAAGCAGGTCCTTGAAATAGCATCCCAAGGCTGTTGCCAATGGCTCCCTGTGTAGGGTGATGGCCCCATAAAATGAGGGTGGTGAGTTTGAACCCGGCCCTGGACAAACTCCAAAAAAAGTAGCTGGGTGATGTGCTGGGATCCTGTAGTCCCAGCTGCTCAAGAGCCTGATGCAAAAGTATGACCTATGCTCAGGGGCAGGAGCTTTCTGTGAGCTGTGATGTCAAGGCCCACTACCGAGTTTGACAAAGTGAAATGCTGTCTCAACGAAAAGAAAATAGCATCCTACTTAAGTGACTACATGAAGTTATGGAAGCTGTGATGCAGTTTGAGTCACACTGCTGTACAAAATGTCAACTGTTGTGTCAGCCTAGTACCAGGAATCCCTACGGTCAATAGAATGAATAAGGCACAAATGGGAGATCACATCTCTGTGGATGGAGTGTTAAGTGTCCTGGTTTGAACACTTGAGGGACACCAGCTGAAGTGAGCAGAAAAGGCCACTTTTTATCTTTGACCGAAATCCTGGATCCCAGCACATTACAGGATGCAGTCGCTACATGGTCAGCATGGAAGACATCACAATTGGTGTTGCCCTTTATCACCATCATTAAGCTTATCCTTATTTCTGCAAAGGATGTAGAGTGGCTGTCAGTGTTTGTCCTTGGGTACAAATGGTTACAAAAGAGTGGGGTTCTTTTCTCCACACTCAATTTTTGCTTCCAGGAGTTTGTTTGTATATCTGGCCAAGGGATTCAACAACACTTCATTTCTTTTCACTTCATGGATTTGTTAGCAAGTGGAAAAGTGTGGTTTAAACCTAGTGCTGCCTTGGGATGTTATAGACCATGAATTCAAGCCCAAAGATCTACAGTGATTTCACAGACCTGACAGGTACATCACACAATTCTCAGTTGTACTTTTCTTTACATTTTATTTTGTTCTCTAGAATAGGTTTATTTCTCATGGTAGGTGTCTCACTGAAGACTCTCTCTTGAAATCTAGTTTGGCTATGTGTCTATAGTGTACTCCATACCTGCAGTTATTTATTCTGACCATGGGAAATATCAGTCTATCTAGAAAGTTCCAACATTCCTTACCTCCAGGCCAGGAGTGTTTAAAATTTTGATTTCTTGGCCACATAAGAAATAGAAGAGTTATGTTAGGCCACATGTTCAATACTTAATCACTAATGAAACCTGATAAGCAAAAAGAAGTGTGCACAATTGCAGTGATATCTGCCACCACAGATATAAAAAAAGTCCTGACATAATTCCTTTGAGTCACTGGGTCTGAGGATTAGACAATCCTCAAAGCCCTGATTAAGTTCATTTCTTAAGTAGAGCTCAATGACTTTTGGCATGCATGACTACATTATTTGTTTGCCCTGGGAAGCCAAGGTGGTGGCCCCTGTGCTCACGGGTTGGAGACGAGACTGAGCAACTGCAAGATACGCTCAGCCCTGATCACAAACCTGTAATGTACATAAATAGAAAAGGATGTCAAGGGTTGCAGCCCATGCCTGTAGTTCCAGCTATTCCAGTGGCTGAGGCAGGAGGATTTATTCACTTCAAGAGTTGGATGTTGCTGTGAGCTAGGCTAATGCCATGACACTCTAGCCTGGGCAACAGGATGAGAAAAAGAAAGAAAGAAAGAAAGAAAGAAAGAGAGAGAGAGAGAGAGAGAGAGAGAGAGAGAGAGAGAGAGAGAGAGAGAGAGAGAAGAAAGAAAGAAAGAAAGAAAGAAAGAAAGAAAGAAAGAAAGAAAGAAAGAAAGAAAGAAAGAAAGAAAGAAAGAAAGAAAGAAAGAAAGAAATTTGCTAGGCACAGTCTCCAAGAGCTGATGTGTGAGGAGAGGTCAGTAGGCAGATGGAATATGAGACTACATAAAGGAGATTTATTGTTGCCCCTGGGGGTCAGGGAAAAATGAGTCAGGACAAATGGGTTTGGGTCTGGTTTGTTAGGATATTGCCAGTTGATATGATGAGTAGGGATTCTCCAGAGATGTCTGGTTCCTGGCCTTGGATTGATTGTGGGAAGATATTATTGGCCCTGATTGAAGGAGTCCATAATAAGAGGTGGAGGGTATACTCTGAATTTTTAGTGCACATATGGAAAGCCTGATTTGACTCAAGAATTCACAGTGAGGGCAGTCTAGTGACAACAAGAATCTAGGATAATAAAGTGTCAGAGTTACGTAAAATCCAAAGGCATGATTAATAGAGGTTGTAGGAAAAAAAAAATAGAGGTTGTAGGACAACAATTTTTTATGAGAGAATAATTTCTCTAGTTGCCATCTAATCTAGGGGAAAACTTTCAACTCTAGATGCGTGCTCAAAAGTGAAAATGAGAGATAAGTTTCTTACCAATGTTTTTTCTCCATTCACGTATGGAGACAAAGTCACATTTTTTGCCCTCCGTTGCATGCCCTGGTATCATATCTCACAGAAAACTTCCAGTGTTGTCATCAAGCAAAGCTGTTCTCTCAGCTGGGACTCTAGGTGCATGACAACATGCGGCCATTTCTTATTTTTCAGAGACAGGGATCTCACTAGTGCTCAGGCTGGTCTCAAATTCAGAAACTCAGACAATCCAACTGATGGTGCCTCCCAAAGTAGCAAGATGACAGGCATGAAGCACCAATGCTGGCCACCAACCATTGTTTGAAAAATATCCCAAATTCAATGTCTAGAGTGGTGGCTCACACCTGTAATTCTAACACTCAGGGAGACAGAAGGGTGTGGTCCAAAGTAACTGGTCACTGTGGGGGAGCACCTGAACTCCCAGACGCTCATAGGCTGAGGCAATAGAATGTTTCACCCCGGGAGTTTGAGATTGCAGTTAGCTATGTTGAAATCAGGGCACTCTACCCTGGGGGAAGGGGTCAGAGTATGTCTCAAAGAAAAAGAAAATGACAACTTCAGTAGGATGGAACAATGTGTCTTGTTAGGTAAAGTCCCTCTTACAATCGTGTCTTGCCCCCACAAGGTGTGGCACACACCAAGGCCCCACCACCTCCCTCCTTCCCTCTCTCTGCTCTTCCTTTCTCCACCCCTCCCTCTTTCTTTCTCCCTCTGCTCTCCCCTTCCCCAAACCACACCATGTCCTTAATTGTCCTCATATCAAAATTGAGTACATAGGATTCATGCATCTCCATTCTTGTGATGTTTTACTAAGAATAATGTGTTCCACTTCCATCCAGGTTAATACGAAGGATGTAAAGTCTCCATTTTTTATAATGGATGAATAATATTCCATGGTGTACATATACCACAGCTTGTTAATCCATGCCTGAGTTGGTGGGCATTTAGGCTGTTTCCACATTTTGGTGATTGTAAATTGAGCTGCGATAAACAGTCTAGTGCAAGTGTCCTTATAAAAAAGGAATTTTTTTCTTCTGGGTAGATGTCCAGTAATGGGATTGCAGGATCAAATGGGAGGTCTAGCTTGAGTTCTTTGAGGGTTCTCCATACTTTCTTCCAAAAAGGAAGTAATAGTTTGTAGTCCCACCAGCAGTGTGAAAGTATTCCCTTCTCTCCACATCTGTGCCAGCATCTAGGGTCTTGTTGAAATCTCCAATATCTTTATTTAAGTTCTGTTTAGAGGATCTGTCAAGCTCTGTAAGAGGAGTGTTAATGTCCCCTGTTATGGTATTATAGGATATCATATTGCTCAGACTGAGTAAGGTCTGTTTCAAAAATCTGAGAGCGTTTAAATTGGGGGCAGAAATATTTAGATTTGAAACATCTTCTTGTTGTCTTTTTCCCTTAACCAAAATAAAGTGACCATCTTTGTCTTTTTTTACTTTACTTGCTTTAAATCTACATGTATCTGAAAACAAGATTGCAACTTCTTTTTTTTTTTTTTTAATTCCATTTGCCTGAAAATTTTTCTTCCAACTCTTAACTTGGAGTTTTAATTTTATCATTTCCTTCATTGTTTTCATCATCTGTATTCTAAATTTCCTTCCTGTCATCATTTCTAACATTTATTTATAGGAGCAATCCTCTGCAGTATCTACCTCATGGTCCATTGTGGGGGTTGCTCTGGACTGGTTTTTCACATTGCCAGAATTTTTCTGCTAATTCTTTGTCATCAGTCATTTCTTTTATCTGTTTCCTTGACCTAATTTTTCTTTCACTTTCTCTTGCTCTTTAAGTTGCCCTCATCTAAGATTTTTAAAAGATTTTATCAACAAGATATGTTCCCTCTGTCAAAAGCCTTTTCTGTTTTTCTCGAGATAAAAGTGTCATTTTGTTTTACTGTTTCTATTAATATACTGTGTTCTATTAACCGATTTACCCATATGGAGCTAGACTGAAATCCTGGTAAAAAATCCCATATGGGATACATGCATAAAATATTTTGTATGCTACCAGACTTTTCCTGCAACTATACAACATATCTCTTATAGATTAGACACTGCATTTCCACCTTTTCCACAGAAAAATACATTGGTGCCATCAGCTCAAGGAAATGCAACCTGCTAACCTCAAGGGATCCTCCAGAGTTTATGCTTTGAGAGGCTGAGAGTACAGACCCATGCCACCACTTCAGGAGAAGTTTGGCACTTATTTCTTGGACAAGTGTGGTATTACTATTTTGCTCTATCTGGTCTGAAACCCCTTGGCTTCCAGTTCTGCCTCAGCCTCTGAAATTGATGGGATTATATGTTTAAGCTATGGTGCTCATAATGCTTATGTTTGGGTGAAATTTTTTTCTATTTTCCTCATAGATAATAGCCCATTGATTAAAAAATTACAACTATAATCGGAAATAATTTTCACACTCCACAATTCACCCATTTTAAGTATAGAGTTCAAGACTACACATTCAGGGATCACTTGTATAGTTTGTTTGTTACTATTGAAGTTTCCCTTACGGTATAGAGGAGAGTGTTAGAGGAAAGGAAGTAATGAAGGAAAGAATAGAATGGAAAGAAAAAGAAAATGAGAGAGAGAGAAAGAGAGAGAGAGAGAGAGAGAATTGAAGGAAGGAATGATTAATTGAGGTAGAGGTGAAGGGAGGGAGGGAGGGAAACAAAGAAAGAGAAAATGAACAAATTTCATGACTCACACCTTTAATCCTATTGCTCTGGCATGCTTAGATGAGTGGAGTTCTTGAAGGATGTTTTGCTGAGAACGGACAGAACAAGACTCAGACCTGTCTATACTAAAAAGTAAAAAATTATCTAGGCATTATGACAGGCATCTGTACTCCTAGCCAAATGCGAGTCTCAGACAGGAGGATTGCTTCAATCTTGGAGTTTGATGTTGCTATGATCTAGGCTGAAGCCAAGAAAGACTAGCCTGGGCTACATACAGAAAACTTATCTCAAAAATACCTGTACACACACCCATGCACAGACAAACTGACAAACCAACAAACATTTTCATCAGCCAAAAAGACCAGAATTACCTTGATCATTCAGGCAAAGTAGATGTGCTTAAGACCTGTGTAGGTATGACCAAAAGGAAGCTCTACACAGGCATGGTAAATTTGTAAGCTTCTCTCAAATGGATGTTTTTGGATAGATTTTAAACAGGTGCTTGAAATAGCATCCCATAGGGGTTGCCCATGGCTCTATGTGTAGGGCACCTGCCCCATATTATGAGGGAGGTGAGTTCGAACCCAACACCAGCCAAACTGCAAGAAAAAATAGCCAAGTGTTGTGGAGGATGCCTGTAGTTACAGCTACTTGGGAGGCTGAGGGAAAAGAATCAGTTAACCAGGAGTAGGAGCTTGCTGTGAGCTGTGATGCCATAGCACTCTAGCAAAGGTAACAAAGTGAAAGTCCGTCTCAAGGAAAAAAAGAAAAGGAGCATTCTGCTTAAGTATCTCCATGTATTTTGTCAGCTGTGATGCAGCTTTAGTCACACTCCTGTACAAAATCTCAACTGTTGTGTCAACCTAGTGCCAGGAGTTTCAACCATCAATAGAATCAATAATGAACAAATGGAAGATATCTTCTCTGCCTATGTATAAAAGGATAAGAAGTTTCCTAATATAAACACTTGAGAGACACCAGCTGAACTAAAAACAAAAGGGCACTTAGTATTTTTTACCAGAAGCCTGGATCCCAGGACATCACATGATGAAGTCAGTACTTTGTCACTGTGGATGACATCACAATGGTGTTGTCCTGGGTAACCATCATTAAGCTTAATCTTATTCCTGCTAAGCATGTGTAGTGGCTATTTGGGTTTTTAGTTCAGTACACACTGTTACAAAAGAGTGGGGTTCTTTTCTCTACACTCAATTCTGGCTTCTAAAAGTTTGTATATCCAGCGAAGAGATTCAAAAACCCTTCCTTTCCTTTCATGTAATGGATTTGAAAGTAACTGGAAGAGTATGGTTTATACCTAGTGGTTCACTGGGATGTTACAGAACAAGAACTGTAGCCCAAAGATCAGACAGTGATTTCACAGACCTGAAATCACACAATACTCTGTTCTACCTTTCATGAGATTTTTTTTTCAATAGAATAGGCTTGTTTTTGACAGTAGGTGTCTCCTTGAAGGTACTCTCTCGAAATTTGGTTAGTCAATGTGTCCTGTAGTGTACTCCATACCTTCAGTTATTTATGATGATCATGGGAAATATCTGTCTATCTGGAAAGTTCCAACATTCCTGACCTCTGGACTAGGTGTGTCCAAACTTTTGGCTTTTTGGCCACATAGGAAGTGGATGAATTATGTTGAGCCAGACGTTCAATACACAATCACTAATGAAACCTAATTAGCAATAAAGGAGTTCCATGCATAATTGTGATGATATCTGCCACCACGCATATGCAAAACAGTTCTGAAATAAGCCATAAATGTCACCGGGGCCTGAGGATTGGAACCTCCTCATAAATCCTAATAAGGTCATTTCTTAATTAGAGTTCAATGACTTTGGCCACACCCAACTAAAATATTTGGATCCTCTGGGAGGCCAAGGTGGGCTGATCCCCTGAGCTCACGTGTTGGCAACAAGCCTGATCAACAGTCAGGTACCCTCAGCCTCCATCTCTCACTCAGTTTATACTTAAATAGTATAGGTAGTCAAGCATTGTGGCCCTTGCCTTCAGTTCCACTTACTCCAGACAATATGTTTCAGCTCTATCCATGTAAGCATGAACGTGTGAAAGTCTCCATATTTTTAAGGCTACAAAATATTCCATGGTGTACCTATAGCACAATTTATTAATCCCTTCATGCATCGATGGGCACATGGGCTTCTTCCATGACTTAGCAAGTATGAATTGGGCTGCAATAAACATTCTGTTGCAAATATTTTTGTTATTTTGTGATTTTTGTTCCTCTGGATATATACTTAATAGAGGAATTGTAGGATCAAATAGGTCTATATTTAGACTCCTAATTGATTTCCAAACATCTTTCCAAAAGGAACACATTAGTTTGCAGTCCCACTCACAGTGCAGATGTGTTCCTTTTTTTCCAACATCCATTCCAACATCTATGGTTGTAGCATTTGTGATGTGGACTCATCTTACTGGAGTTAGATGATATCTCAAAGAGGTTTTGATTTGCCTTTCTCTGATGATTAAGGATGAAGAGCATTTTTCTATGTGTCTGTAGGATGTGCACACATCTTCTTCACAGAAGTTTCTCTTCAAGTCTCTTGCCCACATTGAGATGGGAACAATTGTTCTTTTCTTGCTAATACTATTGAGTTCTCTGTGGATTCTGGTTATTAAACATTTGTCAGAGATGTAACCTGCAAACATCTTCTTCCATTGTGAAGGCTGTATGCATGCTTTTACTGTGTCGTAGCTGTGCAGAAGTATATAAGTTTGATGAGATCCCAGTAATGTATTTTTGGTGTTGCTTCAATTGCCTGGTGTGTCCTTCTCATAAAATGTTCACCCAGGCCGATTTCTTCAAGTGTTTTCCTTGCACTTTCTTCTGGTATTTTTATAGATTCATATCTTAAATTTAATCTTTAATCCAGTGAGGATTTATCTCAGTTAATAGTGAAAATTATGGGTCCAGTTTAACTCTTTTACAGGTCGCCAGCCAGTTCACCTAACACCTATGTTAAATAAGGAGTTTTTTCTCCACTAAATGTTTTTAGTGAGTTTATCGAAGATCAAATGATGGTAAGTAGCTGGGTTCATCTGCTGATTCTCTCTTCCGTTCCATACATCTATCTCTCTGCTTTTGTGCCAGTACCATGCTGTTTTGATCACTATCAATTTATAATATAGTCTGAGGTCTGGTAGCATGATTCCTCCTGATTTGGTTTCATGCCTGAGTAATGTCTTGGCTATTCGAGTTTTTGTCTCATTCCATATAAAACAAAGTATTATTTTTTGAGGTCTCTAAAGTATGACAGTGGTCTTTTATAGAGATTGCATTAAAATTGTATATTGCTTTGGTTAGTATGGACATTTTGACAATGTTGATTCTTCCCAGACATCAACATAGTATGTTTTTCCAAATGTTAACGTCTTCAGAGATTCCTGTTCTCAGTTTCCTCTTTATAGAGATCTTTCATGTCCTTTGCTATGTAAACTCCAAAATATTTCATCTTCTTTGGCACTACTGTGAAAAGAATAGAGTACTTGAGTTGTTTTTTTTTTTTTTTTGTCAGCTTGACTACTGTTGGTGTATATAAAGGTTACAGATTTGTGAGTATTGATATTGTAACTTTAGACATTTCTGTATTCTTGATCACTTCTAAGAGTTTTGCAGTTGAATCCCTGGGGTGTTCCAGATATACAATCATAACATCTTTGAAGAGTGCATGTTTAATCTCCTCTGACCCTATATATATACACTTGATTGCTTTTCCTTGCCTTTTTGTGATGCCTAAGACTTACATTACAATGATAACAAGCAGGGGAGACAATGGGCAACTTTGCCTTGTCCCTTATCTGAGTGGAAATGATTTCAATTTAACTCCATTCTATATGATATTGGCAATTGGTTTGCTGTGGATGGCCTCCATCAGTTTAAGAAATGTCCATTCCATACCTATTTCATTTTTTGGTTTCTTTATTTTATTTTCTTTTGTTTTAGTTTCTTTTCTTTTCTTTTCTTTTTTATAAAGACACAGTCTCATTTTATCACTCTTGGTATAGTGCTTTGGCATCACACAGCTCGCAGCAACCTTCAACTCCTGGGCTTAGGTGATTCTCTTGCTTCAGCCTCCCAAGTAATTGGGACTACAGACACCTGCCACAGTGCCTGGCTATTTTTGTTGTTGCATCAATTTAGCCAGGGCCATCTTTGAACCTGCCACCCTTGTAATATGGGACCAGTGCCATACCCACTGAGCCACAGGATCTACCCTTTGCTTAGTTTCTCATTGAAAGATCTATCCAACACTGCCACATGGTTGTGAAAATCTCCAACTATTATGGTGCAGGAGGAAATCAAGTTGCTCATGTCTGTTAGAGTCTGTCTTATGACTTTATTTTATTTTTTTGAGACAGAGCCTCAAGCTGTCGCCCTGGGTAGAGTGCCATGACATCACATCTCACAGCAACCTCCATCTCCTGAGCTCAAGTGATTCTCCTGCCTCTGTCTCTTGAGTAAATGGGACTACAGGTGCCTGCCAAAACACCTGGCTATTTTTTTTTGTTGCAGCCATCATTGTTGTTTGGTGGGCCCGGGCTGAATTTGAAACTGCCAGCCCAGGTGTATGTGCGTGGCACCTTAGTCACTTGAGCCACAGGTGCCGAGCAGAGTTTGTCTTATGAATTGAGGCACATTCTAGTTGGGAGCATAAATGTTAATAATTGAAATCTCATTGTGGTGAGTGTTACACTTTACAAATATGAAGTTCCTATCCTTATTTTTTTCTTACTTTTGTTCATTTAAACCCTACTGTATCTGCAAATAAAATTGCAACACCTGCTTTTTTTCTGATTGCCAATTGGCTGAATTATAGATGACAATCCCTTTTCACCCTGAATATTTATTTATCTTTTAAGATGAGATTCTTGTATGCAGAAGATATCTGACCTGTGTTGTTTCTTTTCTTTAGCTTTTTCTTTCTTTCTTTTTCTTTTTCTTTTTTTTTTTTTTTTTGAGATGGAGCCTCAAGCTCTCCCCCTGGGTAGACTGCCATGGCATCACAGCTCACAGCAACCTTCAACTCCCAGGCTTAAGCGATTCTCCTGCCTCTACTTCCCAAGTAGCTGTGACTACTGGCACCCACCACAACGTCTGGCTAATTTTTGGTTGCAGCCATCATTGTTGTTTGGTGGGCCCAGGCTGGATTCAAACCCGCTGCCTCAGGTGTATGTGGTTGGTGCCTTAGCCGCTTGAGCCACAGGCGCCAAGCCTGTCCTGAGTTGTAAGCCATTCACTTTAATTGAGAATATTGACAAGTTTGGTAGTATTTTGGGTTTTGATTTTTTCAAATGTCCAGTGGACATTTTTAATCCTTTAGCCACTGTAGAAGTTGGAATTTGATCAACAGTTTCTGAGTGATTTTACTTTGGTGGTAGAAGATTGTGCTGGTCATTATGGAGGATAGGTCTGAAAATATTCTGGAAAGCTTGTTTAGTTATGACAAATTTCTTCAACATGTGAATGTCATTAAGGTATTTAATTTCTCCATCATAATTGAAACTCAGTTTAGCTGGATACAGATCCTGGGTTGAAAGTTATTTTGTTTTAAGGAATTAAATGTCAATGACCACCTTTTTCTAGCTTGAAAATTTTAAACAGAGAAATCTGCAATCATTGTAATATTCTTCCCCTTGAAGATTATGGTTTTCTTATGTCTGGCTGCTTGCAGAATTTCTCCTTCATATTAACTTTGGTGAGGTTAATTATAATCTGTCTGGGAGATGCTTTATTTGGGTTGAGTCATGCTAGGGTTCTGAAACTGTCTGCTATCTGGATTTCTGAATCCTTTCCCATGACTGGGAAGTTCTCCACCATTATCTCTTCAAGTAGAGCATCTGAGCCTTTTGAAGCAACCTCGTTGGCTTCAGAAATTCACATAAGTTAAGTATTAGTTTTCTTGGAATTGTACCAGAGCTCTCTGAGAGAATGATCCTGTTTCTCTCCACTTCTCCTTCCTTTGTGAGGGTTTGGGAATGTTCAAAAGCTTTATCTTCAATGTCAGGGATCCTTTCTTCTGCCTGCTCCATTCTGTTACTGAGGGATTCTACTGTAATTCTTAGATCTCTGATGGCTGCAAGTTCTTGCCTCAATGTGTCAAAATCTTTGGTGACTTTTTCTTTGAATTTATTGAATTCTTGACACAACTTTTGAAATGCTCCTTGAATTTCTAATTCCACTGTTACCTCCATTCTGTTAATCTAATATGCCATCCAAATTCTGAATTTGATTTCTGACATCTCAGCCATTTGTTTATGAATGGCATCTTCTGGTGCATCTGCCTTGTTTTTCCTTGGAGGAGTTGATCTACTCTGATAATTCATGTTGCCAGAGTTTTTCCACTGATTCTGCCCCATGATTATTTTTTACCATTTGGCTAGATGAACAGATAGGGTGAAATGGGGTTGGGGGCTCCTGGTGTAGTGATAAACTAGCTCCTTGCCAAAGAGCTGGGACTGGTGACTGCAGATTTTCCCCTATAGCTTTTCAAAGGATCTGTATAGTACTATTGCCTGAGACACTGGGGAAATGCTTGGTGTGGAGGTCCTAAGTGGCTCTGTATTGTTTTCATCTGGTCTCTGTCCAATCCTAGTGAATCAGCAACTCTTGTTTGAATTCTCAGCTGTGGATAAATACCATCAACTAAGACAGACTGCCCCTTATTGCCAACAACTGGAAAAAGAATATCAATCTTTCCCACAAGAACACAACCAGGGTACAACCTTGGATAGTCCTAAGTTGATTGTCCCAGGTCAAGATTTACAAATCAATTGTGATAGTCAGCACACAGTCTCAATTTGTAGAGTTTGAAAGGTAAGTAAATAGATAGCAGGTATCTGCTGACAGGACTTTGAATTGTTCTGGTGCTCTGTAGAGTCAAAAGGGCCCACTGAGCAAGTGAATTATTCTGGGAAGGTTGATGCCTCTTTCCCCACCTCATACCTCTGTCACACCCAGTCACTTTTCATGCTGCAGGGCTGTCACCCAATTCCATGCAATTAGCAGATGCTCCAGGGGTTTTCTTTTGTTGTTGTTGATGTTGTTGTTGTTGCAGTTTGGCCAGGGCTGGGTTTGAACCCACCACCCTCAGCATATGGGGCCGGCGCCCTACCCACTGAACCACAGGCGCTACCCGCTCCAGGGGTTTTCAATTGCCTGAGTCACAGGAAGACCTATGTCTCCTCAGCCAGGCTGCCACACTCTGCCACCAACTGACAGGGGGAGCTGAAGCCTGACAACCTCGGGAGCTTAATGGAAACTGGGGAGTTTCACTCAGTTCCATCCCTGCTCTAAATTGATTTTGCTCCTACTTATATTCTTGCTGAATTGGATTTTCTGTCCCAGCTATATTCCCCTGTGGGCCAGGTACTGTTTGAGTTCACAGAAACTGACTCTCAGCCTTACGCTATGCCACTTTCACTGTACCAGTTCTCACAGGGCTGGCATCTCATGTCCATTGCACTCTGTGTTGGGAAAGGCATGGTTAGAGTTCACAAACATCTCTCAGTTTCTGCCCTTCCCAGGGCTAGTTCTGGTGCCATGCCTGCTTTTTGTCCTGGGAGCCGGTTGCAAATTGGGTTCACAAAATCAGCAATCCTGATTCAGCTCCTCCCTAAGAGTATGCCACCTCTGTGCATGGTGAGTCTATCCTACGTCCCTGCTGTGCCCCATCCCGGCAGTTACTGCCTCAGGCATACCATTTGCTCACGAGGCCTGCATTTCTATCACAGATCTATTATGCCCATGGCTGCCACCGCAGTAGAGGCCAAGCTCCCTCTGGTTGCTAAGATGGGGGGAAGTGTCTCTCCAAAATATCCCCAGAGGTGTGACACCTATTGTTTCCACCACTGCCGCTGTTACACTGTGCCATGGGGAACTGCTTCTGCTCTCCCATATGGCTCCCTCGCTCCAGATTCCCCACTACACACCCATGCCACAGAACCAGCACAGACCTGGAATAGCCAAACCGCTATTCACACATCTTGAAAAAATACCCAAGAGCCTGAACTCCATGGGAGACAGACTTCCAGACCTTGGGGTGAGAGTGGAGGGGATTGCTGGGAGTGCAGATTTATGGTAGAGTCTATGTTCAGTTTTATGCCTGTTGAGACAGTACCATGACACTCTCATGCATCCTCTATGGGGAAGGAGTTCTGGTTTTAAGAGGCTCTGTCTCATTGGATAAAATAGGAAGAGATCTGAACTCCTCTCGCATGTTTGTGGAAAGTATACTGGGAGCCGTTCTCATTGGGGAGGGGACTCCCATCCACTTGGCAATAGATTTTGTACCTAATGTTTATTTCCTTAGCATGGGAGCTCACCTCAGCATGGGAGATGTGTGCTCTTAAACCTCTCCTGGCTCATCTCCAAACCAGCAGCTTACTTGCTAAATTTTGCCCTTTAACTGTCCTTCTGGGCGGGAGCCTCTGTGGATAGCTGGCTCTAGGTGGCCATCTTGCCTCCTTATCTCGTTTTTCCTTATCATAAGGATTTTAAATTTAATTCCTATTGTAACATAAATGTGCACTTCATTCCCTTTGATTGTTAAAAAAATATTCCATTTTGGAAATATAACACATTATATGTATCCAATCATCTCTAAATCCCATTAGTAGTCTTGAAGATTTTCCCTTCTTATGTAAGATTCTTAGCAAAATAACTAAGAAAATGCTACGAAAGCTATGTTAACTATTGTGATGAAAATGTGTCAAACGATATATGAACCAAGTGTATGGTGCCCCATGATCATACTAATGTACACAGCTATGATTTAATAAAAATAAATAAATAAATAAAAAAGATTTTATTAACAAGATATGTTGCCTCTGTCAAAACCCTTTTCCATGTCTGATGAGGTCACCATATTGCTTTTTTCATTGATTCTATTAATGTAGTGTATTGTGTTAATTGAATTACCCATATTGAGATAGACTAGCAACCCTGGTAATAAATATCATTAGGGATACATGTATAAAATATTTTGTAAGCTCCCGGACATTTTTATACCTATACAGTATATCTCTCATACATTTGACACAACGTTTCCAACTTTGCTCCAGAAATGTACAATTGTTTGGCAGCGCCTGTGGCTCAGTCGGCCTCATATACCCAGGGTGGTGGGTTCAAACCCGGCCCCTGCCAACCTGCAACAAAAATATAGCTGAGTGTTTTGGCAGGTGCCTGTAGTCTCAGTGACTTAAGAATCTACAGCAAGAGATTCGCATAAGCCCAGGAGTTGTAGGTGTCCAAACTTTTGGATTCTTGGTCACATAGGAAGTAGAAGAGTTATGTTGGGACACACGTTCAATACACAAACACTAATGAAACCTGATAAGCAAGAAACAGATCTGTGCATAATTGTGCTGATATCTGCCAACACAGATATGCAAAACAGTCCTGAAATAATCCCTATGTGTCACCGGGGTCTGAAGATTTGACACTCCTGAAAGCCCTTAATAAGATCATTTTTTAAAGTAGAGCTCAATGACTTTTGGTACTCATGGCAACAGTATTTGGTTTCTCTGAAAGGCCCAGGTGGGCTGATGCCCTGAGATTAGGGTTTGGAGACAAGCCTGAGCAAAACGAAGATACCATCAGCCTCGATTACACACCTGGTTTGTAGTAAAATAGAAAAGGTTGTCAAAGGTAGTGACCCTTGCCTTTAGTACAACCTACTTCAGAGGTGTTTGATATTGCTGTTAGCTATGATGACATAAGTACACTCTACCCAAGGGGAAGGAGTCATATTCTGTCTCAAAGAAAAAGAAAATGAAAACTTCGGTGGTATGGAACAAAGTGCCTTCTACATCAATTCATATTAGCCTGTGTGTGAGCAGGGTGCTAGGGTTAACTGTCTCCCAGGTACTCTCATGACCTGGATACTTCTTATGCTGTGAGCAATTTGTGCACCACAAGTTTTGGAAAACATCATCAAGTAGCTTCATTGAAATAAGTATTTCACCTATTGAAACTGTAGAACTCTGTGTTTCTTAGTATAAACACAGAATGGTACAGCTATAATCACAAGGTAGTTTTAGAAATTCTTCCCCCACGCAAAGAATGTAAATACCTACCAGCAGTCACCTTCATCTTCCTCCCACCCTGCCCTACCTGCTGCCTACTCCTAGCAGATTATTGGCTTTGTCTTCATATTTTCTTCTGAGTTCAGTCATAGTCGGTGTGGTGTTTTGTAACTGGCCTTGTTCCCTTATTATAATGATTTTAAGGTTCATTCCTATTGTAAACAAAATGTGCACTTCATTCCTTTTGATTGTTGAAAAATATTCCATACTGTGAATATAGCACATTATATGTATCCAATCATCTCTAAATATCATTAGTAATATTGAAGATCTTTTCTTCTCAGTAAGATTTTTAAGTTTTATCAACAAGGTATGTTTCCTCTGTCAAAAGCCTTTTTTGTGTCTCTTGAGATGACCATGTGTTTTTTCTTATTGATTCTATTAATGTAGTATGTTATTTTAGTTGATTTTCCCATATTGAACTAGACTGGCATTCCTGGTAATACATCCCATTTGGGATACATGTATAAAATATTTTGTATGCTATCAGACTTTTCTTGCACCTATACAGTATATCTCTTATAGAATGGATACTGTGTTTCCCCCTTTGCCCTAGAAAACTACATTGGTA
Organism: Nycticebus coucang; assembly: GCF_027406575.1. Taxonomy (NCBI): domain Eukaryota; kingdom Metazoa; phylum Chordata; class Mammalia; order Primates; family Lorisidae; genus Nycticebus; species Nycticebus coucang. The sequence goes on from NC_069804.1 coordinate 122,206,524, forward strand.
ACATCATAGCCCAAGGAAATGCAAACTGCTAACCTCAAATGATCTTCCTGACTTTATCCTTCTTAGCAACAGAGAGTATAGTCTCATGCCACCACTGCTGGCGAAGTTTTGCACATATTTCTTGAACAAGTGGGGTCTTACTGTGTTTCTTAGCCTGGGCTAAAACCCCTTAGCTTCTAGTTATCTTTCTGCCTCAGCCTCTGAAAATGCTGGGAATATACGTGTGAGCTGTGGTGCTCATCCATGATTATGTTTTGGTGAAGGATTTTCTCTTTTTCCTCATATATAATAGCCAGTAGATTAAAAAATAACAACTCCAGTCCGATATAATTCACATACTCCACAATTCACCCATTTCAATTATAGAGTTCAAGACTACACATTCAGGGATTACTTGTACATTTAGTTTGTTTGTTACTAGATAGTATTTCTTTAAGGTATAGAAGAGAGATAAAGAAAAGAAAGAGATGAAGAAAAGAAAAAACTATATTAATTAGTTTGATGTAAGCACCCCAATTTGTATTAAAAATCAACACATTGTATCACACATAGGCATAAATGCATTCATGATCTATGTGTATATGACTTAATCAAAAAAAATGGAGAGTACAAGTAAATGAGAGAGACAGAATCGGAGGAATAAAAAAAAAGTGAGGGAGGGTGAATGGAGGGACAGAGGAAGGGAAACAAAGAAAGAGAAAATAATCATACGTGGCAGCTCAGAGCTATAATCCTAGCCCTCTGGCAGGTTGAGATGTGTTGAGTTCTTGAACAAGGGGGTGCTGAGAATGGACTGAGCAAGAGTCACACCCTGTCTCTACTAAAAATTGAAAAATTATATAGACATTGCAACAGGCACCTGTATTCCTAGCCACATGGGAATCTCAGACAAGAGGATTGCTTGAATCCTGGAGTTTGAGGTTGCTAATCTAAGCTCAGGCCACAAAAAACTAGCCTGTGTCATATATGGAAATCCCATCTCTAAAATACCTATATCCACACCCATGCATGAACCCACCAAAAACAAACCAACAAACATTTTCATTATCTAAAAAGACCAGAATTACCTTAATGGTTCAAGCAAAGTAGACATGTTTAAAATATGTGAAGCATGACCAAATTGAGGCTGTAGCCAGGCATAGTCAATTTTTCAGCTTCTTTCAAATGTATGTTTTGGGGTAGAGGACAAAGGAGGTCTTTGATATAGAGTCCTATGGGCGGTGTCTGTGGCTCAGTGCCGAGGGCGCCGGCCTCATATAACAAGGGTGATGAGTTAGAACCCAGCCGTGGCCAACCTCAAACAAAAAGTATCCAGGCATTGTGGTGGGCATCTGCAGTTCCATATATTCTGGAGGCTGAGACAAAAGAATTGGGTAAGGGCAGGGGTTGGAGGTTGCTGTGAGCTGTGTTTCTACGGCACTCCACAATGTGTGACAAAGTGAAACTCTGTATCAAGGAAAAAAATAGCTTCCTACTTAAGTGACTTCATGCAGTTTTGTCATCTGTGATACAGCTTGACTCACCCTGCTGTACAAAGTCTAAACTGGTGTGTCAGCCTAGTACTGGGAAGCTCAGCCGTCATTAGAATCAATAAGCAACAAATGGGAGATCATGTCTCTGTATGGATGGATGAATAACAAGTGTCTTTGCTAAAACACTTAGGGTACATGAGCTAAAGTGAGCAAAAAAAGGTCACTTAGTATCTTTCACCAGAAGCCTGGATCCCAGGACATTACAGGATGAATTTGTACATGGTCACTGTGGATGACATCACAGTGAGTATTGCCTTCTGTTACATCTTTAAGCTTAACCTTATTCTTGCTAACCATGTGTAGTGGCTGTTAGGGTTTGTCATTGATTTCAAACTGTTACAAAAGGTGGGGTTCTTTTCTCCACACTCAATTTCTGCATATTGTTTGTTTCTGTCTCTGGCCAAAGGATTCACCAACCCTTCCTTTCCTTTTTATGACATGGATTTGTCAACAAATGGAAGAGTGTGGATTATACCTAGTGCTGCCCTGGGATGGTACAGACCTAGAACGTGAGCCCAAAAATCAGTGATTTGATAGACGTGATATTTACATCACACAATTCTCAATTGTACTTTTATAATTGTTTACTTCTTTCTCTAGAATAGGCTTGTTTGGCATGGCGGGTGTCTCACTGAAGGTCCTCTCTCAAAATCTGGTTAGGCAATATGTCCAGTAGTGTACTCCACAGCTGCACTTATTTATGATGATCATGGGAAATATCAGCCTATCTGGAAAGTTCCAAAATTCCATACCTCTGTGCCAGGTGTGTCCAAATTTGGCTTCATGGCAACATAGGAAGTAGAAGAGTTATGTTGGGCCCCACATTGAATACACAATCATGAATGAAACCTGTTATTCAAAAGATATCTGTTCCAGCTCCATCTTAGTAAAGTATCTCAAGAATGGAAGAAAAAGTATCCAATGTACTCAGCCCTACTATGAAACTAATTTATGGCTTTCATATGAAAGCTATAACCCAGTTATAACCTAAGAATATGGGGAATGGGGAGAGGGAAGTGAGGGAGGAGGGAGGATGGGCAGAGGGAGGGTGGTAGGTGAGATTACACCTTCGGTGCATCTTACAAGGGTACATGTGAAACTTAGTAAATGTAGAATATAATTGTGTTAACACAATAACTAAGAAAATTCCAGGAAGGCTATGTTAACCAGTGTGATGAAAATGTGTCAAACTGTTTATAAAACCAATGTATGGTGCTCCATGGTTGCATTAATGTACACAGCTATGATTTAATACTAATAAAAAATGATATCTGTTCATAACGGTGGTAATTTCTCCTATCACGGCTATGTAAAACAGTCCTGACATAATCCCTATTTGTCACTGAGGTCTGAGGATTGGGCACTCCTCACATCCCCTGAAAACGTTATTTCTTAAGTAGAGCTCAATGACTTTTCCATGCTTGTCTACAATATTTGGATGCTCTAGAAGCCGAAAGTTGGCTGATACCCTGAGCTCAGGGTTTGAAGACAAGGCTGAGCCATGGAAAGATACCCTCTGTCCTGATCTCCCATGCAGTTTCCACTAAACTAGAAATGGTACTCAAACATTGTGGTCCATGCCTGTGTCTCCAGCTAATCAAGAGGGTGAGGCAGAAGGATCCCTTCAACCCAAGAGTTGGATGTCGCTGTGTGCTAGGCTGAGGCTGTGACACTGTAGTCTGCGCAACAATGTGAGAGTCTGTCTCATTAGAAATAATGAAAGAAATAATGATAGAAAAAAGGAAGGAAGGAAGGAAGGAAGGAAGGAAGGAAGGAAGGAAGGAAGGAAGGAAGGAAGGAAGGAAGGAAGGAAGGAAGGAAGGAAGGAAGGAAGGAAGGAAGGAAGGAAGGAAGAAAGAAAGAAAGAAAGAAAGAAAGAAAGAAAGAAAGAAAGAAAGAAAGAAAGAAAGAAAGAAAGAAAGAAAGAAAGAAAGAAAGGAAAGAAATCACACCTATGATGCAAGGGTACATGTGAAATTTCCTAAATGTAGCATCTGAATGTCTTGACACAGTAACTTAAGAAAATACTGTGAAGGCTAAGTTAACCAGTTAGATGAAAATATTTCAAATTTTATATTAAACCAGCACATTGTACCCCATGATTGAATTAATGTACACAGCTATGATTTAATAATGAAAGAGAGAGAGAGAGAGAACATTGGTAGACACAGTTTCCAAGAGCGTATTTCGAGGAGACTTCGGTAGGCAGATGGAATATGGCACTACATGAAGGAGAAGATTTAGTGTGGTCCCTGTGGGGGAGGAATAAGTAAGGACAAGCAAGTTTGGCATTGGTTTATTAAGATAGTGCCAGTTGATCTGCTGGGTAGGTGTTGTCCAGAGATGTGTGGTCCCTGGCCTCAGACTGATTAGGGAAAGGGAATATTGGCCAAGATTTAAACACAGTAACAGAGGGAGTGGATTGTGTACTCTTGATTTCTTAGTGTGCATATGAAAACCTGATTTGAGTCAAGAATTCACTGTGTGGGCAGTTTCCAGTAGAGACTACAACAATTTAAATTATCAAAGGGTCAGAGTTACATAAATCTGAATGCTAATGCTTGAGTAATATAGGATTTAGGAAAACAATTTCCCTGTGACAGAATAATTTCTCTAGTTGACATCTATTCTAGGGGAAAATTTCAACACTGATCTGTGGTGCAAAGTAAAAATGAGGGGTAATTCTCTTACCAATGATTTTCTCCACTTATGTATTGAGAGAGAGTTTCATTTTGTTGCCCTCCTTACAGTGCACTGGTATCATAGTTCACAGCAATCTTCAAGTGTTGTCATCAAATGAACATAATCCCTCAGCAAGGACTCCAAGCGCCTGCAAAACATCCAACCTTTTTCTATTCTTCAGAGATGGGTATCTCACTAGTGCTCAGACAATCCAACTGACTGGGCCACCCAAAGTGCCAAGATGAAGGCTTGAGGCACCACTGCTGGAGACAAGGCATAGTTTGAAAATTATCGCAATTTCCAGGTCTAGAGTGGTGGCTCACACCTGTAATCCTAATACTCTGGGAGGTAGAAGCGGGTGGTCCAATATAACTGAGAACTGTGGTGGAGCAACTGGACTGTCAGGTGCTCAGGAGGCTGAGGCAATAGGACTTGTTCATCCCAGGAGTTTGAGATTATCGTTAGGTATGATGACATCAGGGCACTCTACCCAGGGGGAAGCATCAGACTTTTTCTCAAGGAAAAAGAAAATGACAACTTCGGTAAGATGGAACAATTTGCCTTCCATGTCAATTCATGGTAACCTGTGTGTGAGCAGGGAGATAGGGTTGACTGTCTCTCAAGTACTCTTATGACCTGGGTACTTCCTCTGTTGTGAGCCTTTTGAGCACCTCAAGTTTTGGAAAACATCTTCAAGTAGCTTCATTGAAATAAGTAGTTCACCCTTTGAAAGTGTACATTTCTGTGTTCTTAGTACAGTCACAGAATTGTACAGCTATCATCACAATCTAATTTTAGATCTTTTTCTTCTACCCCCAAACCAAGAACCTCAATATCTACTAGCAGTCACCTTCATCTTCCACCCACCCTGCCTCAATTTCCCCTACTCCTGGCAGACAATTGGCCTTGTCTTGAAGTTTTCTTCTAAGTTGTGTCATACTTGGTGTGGTCTTTCTTAACTGGCCTTTTTTCCTTATCATGATTTTAAGGTTCATTCCTATTGTAACATAAATGTACAACTTCATTCCTTTTAATTGTTCAAAAATATTCCATTGTTTGAATATAGCATGTTATATGTATCTAATCATCTGTAAAACCCTTTAGTAGTCCTGAATACGTTCCCTTCTCATCTATGATTTTTTTATTAATTTGGAAAATGTCCTACATTTATGTAACATGATATTTATTTATTTATTTTATTAAATCATGTTTGTGTACTTTAATGCAATCATGGGGTACCATACGCTGGTTTTATATACAATTTGAAATATTTTAATCACACTGGTTAACATACCCTTCTCATCTATGATTTTCAAATGATTTTATCAATATGATATGTTGCCTCTGTCAAAAGACTTTTCTGTGTCCCTTGAAGTGACCATGTGGTTTTTATTATTGATTCTATTAATGTAGTGTGTTCTATTAGTTGGTTTTCCCATATTGAGCTATAATTCCAATCCTGGTAATAAATCCAATTTAGGATAAACATGTAAAATATTTTGTATGGTACTGGACATTTCCTATACCCCTATACAGTATATCACTTGTAGATTGGATACTTCTTTTCCTCCTTTGTCTCAGACAAATACATTGGTACCATCATAGCTCAAGGAATTACAAGTTGCTCATCTCAACTGATCCCCCTGAGTTTATCCTTCTCAGAAGCTGAGAGTACAGGTTCATGCCACCATTGCTGGGGATGTTTTCCAATTATTTTTTTGAAAAGTGGAATCTTCCTAGGTTGCTCATCCTGGGCTGAAACCCCTTAGCTTCCCATGATCTTCCTGCCTCACCCTTTGAAATTGCTGTCTTTATAGTTGTGATCTATGTGCTCATCCATGCTTATGTTTTAGTGATGATTTTTCTCTATTTTCCTCATAGGTAAGAGCCCATAGATTAAAAAATAACAACTCTAAAAAAACAAAACAAAACAAAACAAACAAACAAACAAAAAAAACAACAAACCTCTATTCAGATTAATTCATACACTCCACAATGCAACCATTTCAAGTATGGAGTTCAAGATTACACATTCAGGGAGTCAGTTTCATGAAAAATAATAAGAAAGAAAGAAAGAAAGAAAGAAAGAAAGAGAGAGAGAGAGAGAGAGAGAGAGAGAGAGAGAGAGAGAGAGAGAGAGAGAGAGAGAAAGAAAGAAAGAAAGAAAGAAAGAAAGAAAGAAAGAAAGAAAGAAAGAAAGAAAGAAAGAAAGAAAGAAAGAAAGAAAGAAAGAAAGAGAGAAAGAAGAAAAGAAAAGAAAGAAAATTTGCTAGGCACAATTTCCAAGAGCCGAAATACAAGGAGAGGTCAGTAGGTGGGTGGAGTATGGGACTACATAAAGGAGGATATTTATTTTGGTCTCTGAGGAGGGGAATTATGAGAAAGTATAAGCAGGTTTGGGATTGGTTCGGTAGGATATTGCCAGTTGATCTGATGGTTAAGGGTTGTCCAGAGATGTCTCTTCCTTGACCTAAGATGTATTGGGGCAAGGGAATATTGTCCCAGATTGAAGGAGCCCAACTGAAGAGGTGGGGAGTATCCCTCTGATTCAAATCAGAGAAAACCCTGATTTGAGTAAATAAAGTACTGTGTGGGCAGTTTCCAGAGACTACAAGCATGTAGGATATCAAAGGGTCAGAGTTACGTAAAATCCAAAAGCTTGATTGATAGAGATTGTAGTAAAACAGTTTCCATATGAGACAATAATCTCTGTAGTTGACATCTAACCTAGGGGAAAAATTTTAATTCTAGATCCATGGTCAAAAGTAAAAATGAGGGGTAAGTTCCCTACCAATGGTTTTCTCTATTTATGTACTGAGGCAGAGTGTCATTTTGTTGTCCTTGGTAGAGTGACCTGGTATCATAACTCACAGAAATCTTTAAGTGTTGTCATGAAGCGAATCTATTCCCTCAGCTGGGACTCCAGGTTCATGCATAACATCTGGCAGTTTTTATTCCTTAAAGATAGGGATCTCACTAGTGCTCAAGCTGGTCTTCAATTCAGAAACTCAGACAATCCAGATGACTAGGCCTCCCAATGTGCCAAGATGACAGGCATAAAGCACCACCTCTGGCCAAGAAACATAGCTTGAAAAATATCCTAAATTCAAGGTCTGGAGTGGCAACTCACACCCATAATCCTAATGCTCTTGGAGGCAGAAGTGGTGGACCAAAGTAACTGGGCAGTGTGGGGGAGAACTTGGACTCCCAGATGCTCCAAAGGCTGATGCAATAGGATCTGTTCAGCCCAGGAGTTTGAGAATGCAATTAGCTATGATGACATCAAGGCACTCTACCTAGAGGGAAAGGGTCAGACCATCTCAAGGGAAAAGAATATGACAGTTTCGGTAGGATGGAACAAAGTGCCTTCCATGTCAATTCATGGTAACCTGTGTGTGATCAGGGAGTTAGGTTTGACTGCCTCTCAAGTACTCTCACCACCTGGGTACATCTTATGCTATAAGACTTTTGAGTACCTCAAGTTTTGGAAACCACCTTCAAGTAGCTTCATTGAAATAAGTAGTTCACCCTTTGAAAGTGTATAATTCTGTGTTTTTTAGTATAGTTACACAGTTGTACAGCTATCATTATAATCTAATTTTAGAACTTTGTCTTCTCCTCACACACAAAGAACATCAATACCTAGTAGCAGTCACTTTCATCTTCCTGACCACCCATATCCACCTGCCCCGTATTCCTAGCTGACAACTGGCTTTGTTGTGATATTTTCTTCTGAATTCAGTCATGCTCATTGTGATCTGTTGTAAGTGTACTTCTTCTCTTATCATAATGATTTTAATGTTCATTCCTATTGTAACATAAATGTGCACTTCATTCCTTTTGATTGTTGAACAATATTCCAGCATTGGGTGGTGCTTATGGCTCAGTACATACGGTGCCAGCCCCATTTATGGGGGGTGGTGAGTTTAAACCCAATCCTGGCTGAAATGCTACAAAATAATAGCTGCCATTTTGGTGCATGCCTGTAGTCCCAGGTACTTGAGAAGTTTACCTTGGCCAAAATCCTATTGCCTCAGCCTACTGAGCATCTGGGAGTCCAGGTGCTCCCCTACAGTGCCCAGTTAGTTTGGACCACCATGTTCTGCCTCCCAGAGTGTTAGGATCACAGGTGTGAGCCACAAATCCAGAACTTAAAGTTGGGATATTTTTGAAACTATGGTTGGTGGCTAGTGGTGGGCCTTCATGCCCATCATTTTGGCACTTCGGTAAGCCCAGTCAGTTGTACTGTCTGATTATCTTAATTGGAGACCAGCCTGAGCACTAGTGAGATCCCCATCTCTGAAGAGTAAAAATGGCCAGGTGTTATGCAGGTGCATGGATTTCCAGCTGAGAAAATAGGTTTGCTTGATGACAACACTTGAAGTTTGCTGTGAGCTATGATACCAGGGCATGCAACTGAGGGCAACAAAACGAGACTGTCTCAATATGTAAATGGAGGAAACCATTGGTAGGCAAATTACCCCTCATTTTTACTTTTGATCACAAATCTAGAGTTGAAATTTTTACTCTAGATTAGATGGCAACTAGGGAAATTATTCTCTCATAGGAAAATTGTTTTCCTACACCTCTATTAATCAAGCCTTTGGATTTTATGTAACTCTGACCCTTTGATACCTTAGACTCTTGTAGTCACTACAAACTGACCACACGGTGAATTCTTGACTCAAATCAAGTTTTTCATATGCACACTAAAAAATCAGAGTATACCCTCTACCTCTTCTGTTGGCTCCTTCAATCGAGACCAGTGTGGTAAGGTTTGAGTCCGACATTTGGATGGTCAAAAGTAACTCAGCACTGTGGGGGAGCACCTGGACTCCCAGATGTTCAGGAGGCTGAGGCAAAAGTATCTTTTGAGTCCAGGAGTTTGAGACATCAAAGTCCCCTCAGTATATGGGGCCGTTGCCCTACTCACTGAGACACAGGCGCTTCCCCTCATCTAAGATTTTTAAAAAAATTTATCAACAAGGTATTGCCTCTGTCAAAAGATTTTTCTGTGTCTCTAGAGGTGACTATGTGGTTTTTCTTTTTCTTTTTTTTTTTTTTTTTGGCTGGGGCTGGGTTTGTACCCGCCACCTCCGGCATATGGGACCAGCGCCCTACTCCTTGAGCCACAGGCGCCACCCATATGTGGTTTTTCTTACTGACTCTACTAATGTAGTGTGTTCTATTAGTTGATTTTCCCATATTGAGCCAGACAGGGAATTCTGGTAATAAATCCCATTTGGGATACATGTAGAAAATATTTTGTATGCTATCAGACTTTTCCTGAACCTACACAGTATATCTCTTATTGATTGGATACTGTGTTTACCCCTTTTCCCCAGAAATATACCTATAGAGTGTATCTTTTTGCTTGCTTGTTTGTTTGAGACAGACCCTCAAGTGGTCACCATGGAAAGAGTGCCCTGGCATCACTGCTCACAGCAACCTCCAAATCCCGGGCTTAAGTGATTCTCTTGCCTCAGCTTCCCAAGGAGCTGGGACTACAAGTGTCTGCCACAATGCCTGGCTAATTTTCAGCTGTACTTGTCATAGTTGTTTGGCAGGCCCAGGCTGGATTTGAACTCATCAGCTCTGGTGTATGTGGCTGATGCCTTAACCACTTGAGCTACAGGCACTGAGCCCAGTTTATCTTTTATAAATTGGATAATGCATTTTCCCCTTTGGTCCAGAAAAATACATTGGTACCATTATACATCAAGGAAATGCAAGCTGCTAACCTCAAGTGATCCTTTTGAGTTTATGCTTCTCAGTAGCTAAGATTACAGGCCCATGCCACCGGTGCTGGGGAAGTTTTGCACTTATTTCTTGGAAAAGTGTGGTCTTACTTTGTTGCTCAATCTGGTCTAAACCCCCTAAGCTTCCAGAGATCTTTCTGCCATTGCCTCTGAAATTTCTGGAAGTGTAGGTATGAGCTATTGTGCTCATCCAGGCTTATGTTTTGGTGAAAGGTTTTCTCTATTTTCCTCATAGATAACAACCCATGAATTAAAAAATAACAACTCTATTCAGATATATTTCACACACTCCACAATTCACCCATTTCAGGTATAGAGTTCAAGACTAAATATTCAGGAATCACTTGTATAGATTTTTTGTTACCAGAGAAATCTTCCTTAAGGTGTAGAGGAGAGTGATAGAGAGGAAAGAAAGCTATATCGGAAAGAAAAGAATGGAGAGAGCAAGTGAATGAGAGAGACAGTATTGGAGGAAGGATGGATAAAGTGAGTGAGGGGCGAAGGGAGGGAGGGAGGAATGGATACAAGGAATGAGAAAATGACCAAACTTGGTGGCTCACACCTATAGCATTAGTTCTCTGTCAGGCTGAGATGAGTAGAGTTCTTGAACAAAGGGTTGCTGAGAGTGGACATAGTAAGTGTCAGACCCTGTCTCTATAAAAAAGTGAAAAATTATCTAGGCATTTCAACAGGCCCCTGTAGTCCTAGCCACATGGGAGTCTCAGCAGGATCATTGCCTGAATCCTGGATTTTGAGGTTACTATGATCTAGGCTGAGGCCATGAAAGACTAGACCAGGCCACATATAGAAAATGTATCTCATAAATATTCATATACACATTCAAGCACAGAAAAACCAACAAGCCAACCAACAAACATTTTCATCATCTAAAAAAGACCAGAAATACCTTGATGTGATCAAGCAAACTAGACATGATTGAAACCTGTGAAGTTATGACAAAATTGAGGCTGTAGCCAGGCATAGTAAATTTGTAAGCTTCTCTCAAATGGATGTTTTGGGGTAGGTGTGAAACGAGTCTTTGAAATAATGACCCACGATGTGCCTGTGCCTGTTGCTAGGTGGATACGGTGCCGGCCCCATATAACGAGGGTGGTAAATTCAAACCTGTCCCTGGCCAAACTGCAACAAAAACTAGCAGAGTTTTTTTGTTTGTTTGTTTGTTTTTTTTGTGGATGCCTGTACTCGCAGCTACTCGGGAGGCTGAGGAAAAAGAATCACCTAAATCCAGAGGTGTGAGGTTGCTGTGATCTGTGATTCCATGGCACTGTACCGAGCTTGACAAAGTTAAACTCTGTTTCAAATTAAAAAACAAAAACCAATAAACAAATAGATTCCCACTTAAGTGTCTCCATGAAGTTATGTCAGCTGTGATGCAGCTTGAGTCACACTGCTGTACAAAATCTCAACTCTTGCATCAGACTAGTGACAGAATCTCAACCATCAATAGATTCAATAAGGCACAAATGGGAGATCACTTCTCTCTCTGAATATGGAAGGCTAAGAAGTGTCTTGGTTCACAGACTTGAGGGAAACACCAAATGAAGTGAGCAGAAAAGGCCACTTTGTATCTTTGACCAGAAACTTGGATCCCAGGACATTATAGGATGAAGTCACTATATGGTCACTGTGGATTACATCACAATGGGTGTTAACGTGGGATACCATCTTTTAGCTTAACCTTGTTCCTGCTAAGCATGTGTAGTGACTGTCCGTGTTAGTCATTGGGTTCAATCTGTTACAAAAGACAGGAGTTTTTTTCTCCATACTCAATTCCTGTTTCTCAAAGTTTGTTTTTATCTGTGACCCAGGGATTCAACAACCCTTCCATTTTTTGTCAAATCATGGATTTGTAACTAAGTGGAAGAGTGTGATTTATACCTAGTGCTGCCCTGGGATGTTATAGACCAAAAACCCAAGACCAAAGATGAGAGTGATTTGACAGACCTGACAGGTATGTCACACAATTTTGAGTTCTACTTTTCATGATGTTTTACTTCATTCTCTAGAATAGACTTGTTTAGGGCGGTAGGTGTCTCCCTGAAGTTCGTCTCTTGAAATCTGGTTAGGCAATGTGTCCAGTAGAGTACTCCATAGCTCCAGTTATTTATTATGTTTATGGGAAATATCAATCTATCTGGAAAGGTCCAACATTCCAGACCTTTGTGCCAGGTATATCCAAACTTTTGGCTTCTTGGCCACATAGCAAGTTGAAGAGTTATGTTGGGCCCCACAATTAATACACAATCACTAATGAAATGTGATAAGTAAAAAAGAGATCTGTGCATAATTTTGGTGGTATCTTCCACCACAGATATGCAAAATATTCCTGACATAATCCCTATGTGTCACCGGGCGGGCCCTGAGGGTTTGACTCTCCTAAGAGCCCCTGATAAGGTCATTTCTTAAGTAGAGCTCAATGACATTTTCCATGCATTACTACAATATTTGCATGATATTGGAAGCCAGGGAGAGCTGATTTCCTGAGCTCAGGAGTTGGAGACAAGCCTGAGCAACACTAAATCACCCTCAGCCCTGATATCCCACCTTGTTTCTACTAAAATAGAAAAGGTAGCCAAGCATTGTGGCCCTTGCCTGTAGTTCCAGTTAATGCAGAAGATGATGTGGGAGGATCCATTCACCTGAAGAGTTGGATGTCACAGTGTGCTAGTGTGCTAGGCTGAGGCTGACACTCTAGGCTGGGCAAGAGAGTGAGAGTCTGCCTCATTAAACATAATAAAAGAAAGAAAAGAAGAAAGAAAGAAAGAAAGAAAATTTTGTAGGCACAGATTCCAAGAGAAAAGGTAGGAGGAGAGGTCAGTATTCAAATGGAATAGGGGAATACATGAAGAACATTTATTTTGGCTCCCAGGGTGGGAAAATGAGACAGTACAAGGAAATTTGGGATTGGTTCTTTGGAATATTGCCAATTGATCTGATGGTTCTTTAGGATATTGCCCCCATGATGGTTAGGGGATGTCTAGATATGTCTTTTACCTGACCTTGGACTGATTGGAGAAAGGGAATATTGCCCCAGATTGAAACAGAACAATATAGGAGGTGGTGTTTGTACTCTGGACACCAGGATCCTGCACAACATTCAGCCATTTCTTATTCTTCAGAGATGGGAATCTCAGTAGTGATCAGGCTGGTCTCCAATTCAGAAGCTCAGACAATCCAACTGACTGGGCCTTCCAATGTTCCAAGATGACAGGCGTGAAACAACATCGCTGGCCACCAACCATAGTTTGAAAAACATAGCAACTTCAAGGTCTGGATTGGTGGCTCACACCTGTAATCATAACACTCTGGGAGGCAGAAGCAGGTGTTCCAAAGAAACTGGGCACTGTGGTGGAGCAGGGCACCTGAGCTCCACGATGTTCAGGAAGCTGAGGCAATAGGATCTGTTGAGCCCAGGAGTTTGAGGTTTCGGTTAGTTATGGTGAAGTCCAGGTACTCTACCCAGGGTTAATGAGGCAGACTCTGTCTCAAGGAAAAACAAAATAACATCTTCGGTAGGATGGAACAATGTGCCTCCCATGTCTATAAATGGTAGCCTGTGTGTGAGCAGGGAAATAGAGTTTACTGTTTCTAAAGGACTCTCATGACCTGGGTTCTTTCTATGCTTTGAGCCTTTTGATCACCTCAACTTTTGGAAAACATCGTCATGTAGCTTCATTGAAGTAAATTGTTTACCCTTTGAAAGTGTACAGTTCTGTGTTTGTCAGTATAGTCAAGAAATGTACAGCTATCATCACAGTCTAATTTTAGAACTTTGTATTTCCCCACACACAAAGAATGAGAATACCTATTAGTAGTCACTTTCATCTTCGTCTCTGAACTCCCCCACCTGTCCCCTACTCCTAGCCGACAATTGCTTTTTATTGATGTTTTCTTCTAATTTCTGTCTTACTCTGTGTGGTCTTTTGTAACTGGCCTTGTTCCATTATCATAATGATTTTAAGGTTCATTCCTATTGTAATGTAAATATGTACTTCATTCCTTATTATTGTTGAAAAAATATTCATTGTGTGAATATAGCATGTTATATGTATACAATTATCTGTAAATCCCATTAGTAGTCTTGAAGATGTTCAATTCTCATCTAAGATTTTTTTTTTTTTTTTGAGACAGAGTCTCAAGCTGTCACCCTGTATAGACTGCCTTGGCATCACAGCTCACAGCAACCTCAAACTCTTGGGTTTAAGCAATCCTCTTGACTCAGCCTCCCAAGCAGCTTGGACTACAGGCATCTGCCACAATGCCAAGCTTATTTTTTTTGTTATATTCATCATTGTTGTTTAGTGGGCCTGGACTGGATTCGAACCTGTCATCTCTGGTGTATGTGGCTGCTACCCTAGCTAATGGGGCTACAGGAACCAAGGCTCATATAAGATTTTTAAAAGATTGTATCATCAAGAAATGTTGCCTCTGTCAAAAGCCTTTTCTGTCTTTTGAGGTGACAATGTGGTTTTTCTTTTTCTTTTCTTTTCTTTTCTTTCTTTCTTTTTTTTTTTTTTTGAGACAGAGCCTCAAGCTGTCACCCTGGGTAGAGTGCTGTGGCATCACAGCTCACAGCAACCTCCAACTCCTAGGCTCAAGTGATTCTCCTGCCTCCACCTCCCAAGTAGCTGGGATTACAAGTGCCTGCCACATGCTCGGCTATTTTTTTTGGATTGCAGCTGTCATTATTGTTTGGCAGCCCAGGCTGGATTCGAACCCACCAGCTCAGGTATATGTGGCTGGTGCCTTAGCTGCTTGAGCCACAGGCACCAAGCCAACAATGTGGTTTTTCTTATTGATTCTATTAATGTAGTGGATACTGTTAGTTGATTTTCCCATATTGAGCTAGACTATCAATCCTGGCAATAAATCCCTTTTGCGATACATGTGTAGAATATTTTGTAATCTAACGGACACTACGTGCACCTATACAGTATATCTCTTATAGATTTGGTAGGGCGTTTCCCCGTTGCCCGAGAAAAATACATTGGTACTATTATAGCTCAAGAAAATGCAAGCTGTTGACCTCAAGTGATCCTCTTGACTTTATCCTTCTCAGCAGCTGAGAGTACAGGCCCATGACACCACTGCTGGGGAAGTTTTGCACTCATTTCTTGGACAATTGTGGTCTCACTATGTTGCTCATTCTGGTCTGAAACTCCCTAGTTTCCAGTGATCTTTCTGCCTCAACCTCTGAAATTGTTGTGATTATATGAGTTAGCTATGGTGCCCAAACTTTATGTTTTCATGAAGGTTTTCTCAATTTGCCTCATAGATAACAGCCCATAGATTAAAAAATAACAACAATAACAAAAATCTATTCAGATGTAATTCACACAGTCCACACCACCAATTTCAAGTATAGAATTCAAGACTATACATTTAGGAATCACTTGTATAAATTCTTTGTTTGTTACTAGAGAAGTTTCCCTTAAGGTGTAGAAGAGAGAGGTAGAGGAAAGAAGGCAATGAAGAAAAGAAAAGAATGGAGAGAGCAAGTGAATGAGAGAGACAGAATTGGAGGAAGGAAAGATAAAGTGAGGGAGCAGGGAAGGGAGGGAGGGAGGGAAATAAAGAAAGAGAAAATGACTAAACTTGGTGTCTCACACCTATAACTCTAACCTCTGGCAGGCTGAGATTAGTGGAATTCTTGAAAGAGTGGGTACTGAGAATGGACTGAGCAAGGGTCAGTCCCTGTCTCTACCTCAAGGTAAAAAATTATCTAGGCATTGGGACAGGCACCTGTAGTCCTAGCCACATGGGAGTCTCAGTCAGGAGGATTGCCTGATTCTTGGAGTTTGAGGTTGCTATGATCTACACTGAGGCCTCAAAAGTCTAGCCTGGGCCACATATGGAAAAAACCAACAAACCAACAAAGCAACCAACAAACATTTTCATCATCTAAAATGATCGTAATTACCCTGATCTTTCAAGAAAAGTACACATGTTTAAGACCTGTGAAGCTATGACCAAGTCGAGGCTGTAGCCACACATAGTAAATTTGTAAGCTTCTCTCAAACAGATGTTCTGGGGTAGGCATCCTTGAAATGCCATCCCAGGGACGGTGCTGTAGCTCAATGTGTAGCACGCTGGCCCTATATAACGAGGGTGGTGGACCTGGCCAAATTGCAACAAACAATAGCCAGGATTTGTGGTGGGCAACTTTAGTCTCAGCCACTTGGAAGGCTGAGGCAAAAGAATTGCCTAATTCCAGAATTTAGAGTTTGCTGTAGGATGTGATGCCACAGCACTCTAACAAAGACTACAAAGTAAACCTCTGTCTCAATTAAAAAATCAAAAAATCAGAAGACTCGGTGCCTGTGGCTCCAGTGGATAAGGCAACAGCCACATACACCTGAGCTGGCAGGTTCAATTCTAGCCTAGAGTTGCCGAACAACAACAACAATCACATCCAAAAAATAGCCTGGCATTGTGGTGGTACCTATAGTCTCATCTACTTGGGAGTTGGAGGCAGGAGAATCACTTGAGCCCAGGATATGAAGGTTGCTGTGAACAGTGATGCAATGGCAATCTATCCAGGGCAAGAGCTTGACACTGTCTCAGAAAACAAACAATGGCAGATCTATTTTTAGATCTCTAAGTGTTCTCCAAACATCTTTCCAAAAAGAACATATAAATTTGCATTCTCACCAGCAGTGTAGAAGTGTTCCCTTTTCTCCACATCCACGCCAATATCTCTGGTCCTGAGATTTTGTGACATGGGCTTATCTTACTGGAGTTAGATGATATCTCAAAGTAGTTTTGATTTGCATTTCTCTGATGATTAAGGATTATGAGCATTTTTTCATATGTCTGTAGGCTGTGTGTCAGAGAGGTTTCTCTTCAAGTCCCAGCCTGAGTTGGGATCACTTGTTCTTTTCTTGCTAATACATTTGAGTTATCTGTGGATTCCAGTCATTAAATCTTTGTTGGACACATAACCTGCAAGTATATTCTCCCATTCTGAGGGCTGTCTGCTTGCTTTACTTACTGTGTTCTTGGCTACGCAGAAGCTTTTTAGTTTGATCAGGTCCAAGTAGAGTATTTTTGAAGCTTCTTAAATTGCCCTGGGTGGTCCTCCTCATAAAATATTCACGCCGGCCAATTTCTTCAAGAGTTTTTCCTGAATATTCTTCTAGTATTTTTATAGTTTCATGTCTAAAAATAGACCTGCCATTCAATCCACCAATTCCTCTCCTAGGTATATAGGCAGAAGACCAAAAATCATATTATAGCACAGATATTTGTACCAGAATGTTTATTGCAGTCTAATTCATAATTACTAAGTCATGGAAAAATCCCAAGTGCCCATCGATCCACAAATGGTTTAATAAATTCTGGTATATGTACACCATGGAATATTATGCAGCCTTAAAGAAAGATGGAGACTTGACCTCTTTCATGTTTACATGGATGGAGCTGGAACATATTCTTCTTAGTAAAGTATCTCAAGTATGGAAGAAAAAGTATCCAATGTACTCAGCCCTACTATGAAACTAATTTATAGCTTTCATATAAAAGCTATAACCCAATTATAACCTAAGAATAGGGGGAAGGGGGAGGGGGAGGGGAGGGGTGGGGGAGTATGGGTAGAGGGAGGGTGATTGGTGGGTCCACACCTACGGTGTATCGTACAAGGGTACACGTGAAACTTACTAAATGTAGAATGTAAATGTCTCAACACAATAACTAAGAAAATGACAGAAAGGCTATGTTAACCAGTGTGATGAAAATATATCAAATGTTATTTAAAATGAGTATATGTTGCCCCATGATTGCATTAATATACACAGCTATGATTTAATAATAAAACAAACAATAAAACCCCAGAAAAACCAATAGTGTCCTACTTAAGTGACTTCATGCAGTTTTGTCATCTGTGATGCAGCTTCAGTCACAGTGCTATACAAAATATCAAATGTTTTGTCACCCTAATGTTGGGACTCTCAACTGTAAATAGAATTAATAGGGCACACATGTGCAATCAGTTGTCTGTCTGTGGATAGAGGGCCAAGAAGTTTCCTGCTCAAACACTTGAGGGACACCAGCTAAAGTGAGCAGAAAAGGCCACTTGTTATCTTTCACCAGAAGCCTAGATCTCAGGACATTAAAGAACGAAGTCACTTCACGGTCACCCTGGATGACATCACAATGGGTATTGCCCAGGGTTACAATTTTCAAGCTGAATCTTATTCCCTGCTGAGAATGTGTAGTGGCTGTCCAGGTATGTTTTTATTTCCAAACTGTTACAAATGAGAGCAGTTCTTTTCTCTGCATTCACTTCCTGCTTTCTAAAGTTTCTTTGTATTTGTGGCCAAGGGATTAAACAACCCTACCTTTCCTTTTCACATCATGGATTTGTAAGCAAATGGAAGAGTGTACTTTACAACTAGTGCTTCCCTGGGATATTGTAGACATAGAACTAGAGACCAAAGATCAGATAGTGATTTCACAACCCTGACAGGTATGTCACAAAATTCTCAGTTCTACTTTTGTGATGTTTTACTTTTTTCCCTAGAATGGGCTTGCTTGTGAAGGTAGGTGTCTCACTGAAAGTCCTCTTTTGACATCTGGTTAGGCAATGTGTCCAGTAGTGCCGTACATAGCTCCAGTTATTTATGATGATCATGAGAAATATCAGCCTATCTGGAAGTTCCAACATTCCAGACTTCCGTGTCAGGTGTAACCAAACTTTTGACTTCTTAGCCACATAGGAAGAACAAGTTATTTGGGGCCACATGTTCAATACAGAAACAATAATAAAACCTGATAAGCAAAAAAGAGATCCATGCATAATTATGGTGATATTTGCCACCATAGATATGCAAAACTGTCTTTACTTTTTTTTTATTAAATCATAGCTGTTTACATTAATGCAACGATGGGGTACAATGTCCTGGTTTTATATACAATTTAAAATGCTTTCATCAAACTGGTTAACATAGCATTCATGGCATTTTCTTAGTTATTGTGTTAAGACATTTACATTCTATACCTAGTAAATTTCACATGTATCCTTGTAAGAAGCACCATACATGTGATCCCATCAATTACTGTCACTCCACCCATCCTCCCCCCTCCCCTCTTCTCTCATTCCCCTTTCCCCTTCTTCTTGGGCTATAATTGGGTTATACTTTCATATAAATTGGTTTCATAGTAAGACTGAGTGCATTGGATACTTTTCTTCCATTCCTGACATACTTTGCAAAGAAGATTATGTTCCAGTTTTGTCCATGTAAACATGTTATAGGTAAAGTCTCCATCTTTTTTAAGGCTGCATAATATTCCATGGTGTACATATACCACAATTTATTGATTCGTTCATGGGTTGATGGACACTTGGGCTTCTTCCATGACTTAGCAATTATGAATTGAGCTGCAATAAACATTCTGGTAAATATATCTTTCTGGTTGAGTGTGTAAATACTCATTTTTGAAATCTCATCATGTTGAGTATTACCCTTATAAATATGAACTGACCATCCTTATATTTCCTTACTTTTGTTGGTTTAAAGCCTATTATATTTGTGAATAAAATTGCAACACCTGCTTTTTTCTGATTGCCATTTGTCTGAATTATAGATGACCATCCCTTCATGCTGAATCCATATTTACCTTTTAAGGTAAGATAAGGTTCTTATATGCAGCAGATATCTGGCCTGAGTTTTCTATCCATTCAGTCAACCTTTGCCTCTTTAGAGGACAATTTAAGCCATTCACATTAATTGAGAATATAGATAAGCTTGGTAGAATTTAGGGTACCAAGTTTTTCGAAAGTCCAGTGGACATATTTAATCCTTTCACTACTGTGGAGGTTGTAATTTGATAAAAAGTTTCTGAGTGTGTTTACTTTTGTGGTTGAAGATTGCACTAGTCATTATGGAGGATAGGTCTGAGAATATTCTGGAGAGCTGTTATAGTTATGGCAAATTTCTTCAACATGTGAATGTCATTAAAGTATTTAGTTTCTCCATCATAAATGAAACTCAGTTTCACTGGGTACAGGCTCCTGGGTTGAAAGTTATTTTGTTTTAGGAGATTAAAAATTGATGACCACCCTCTTCTAGCTTGAAATGTTTCAGCAGAGAGATCTTCAGTCATTCTAATATTCTTCCCCCTGTAGGTTGTTGTTTTCTTACATCTGGCTGCTTTCAGAATTTTCTTCTTCATATAACCTTTAGTGAAGTTAATTATGATTTGTCTGGGGGTTGTCTTATTTGGGTTGAGTCATGCTGGGTTTCTGAAACTGTCTGCTATCTTCATTTCAGAATATCTTGGCATGTCTGGAAAGTTCTCCTTCATAATCTCATGAAAAAGGGCTTCTGTGTTTTGCAAAGCAACTTCGTCTCCTTCAGGAATTCCTATAAGACCAATATTAGTTTTCTTTGAAGTATTCTAAAGCTTTCTGAGAAAATGATCTGTTTTTGCTCTCCATTTCTCTTCTGCTTTGAGTGCTTGGGAGCATTCAAAAATATTGTCTTCAATATCAGAAATTCTTGCTTCTGCTTGCTCCATTCTGTTACTGAGGGATTCTACTATATTTCTCAGATCTTTGAGGGCTACAATTTTTTGTCTCAGTGTGTCAAAATCTTTGGTGAATTTATCTTTTCATTTATTGAATTCTTGAGACATCTTTTGAATTGCTTCTTGAATTTTTGATTTCAACTTTACCTCGATTCTATTAATCTTACATGCAATCAAAACTCTGAATTTGATTTCTGACATCTCAGCCATTTGTCTATGAATAGGATCTTCAGTTGTGTCCGGTATATCATTCCTTGGGGGACTTGATCTACTCTGGTTATTCATGCTACTGGAGTTTTTCCACTGATTCACCTCCATAATTGTTTTACACCATTTGGCTAGATGAGCAGATAAGGTGAATTTGGGTTGGGGGGGCTCCTGGAGTAGTGATTAACCAGCCCATTACCCAGGAGCTGTGACTGGTGTCTGTACATTTTCACCTAGAGTTTTGCAAAGGACCCATACAGTGCTATAGTCTGAGACACAGGGGACTTACTTGGTGTGGTGGGGCTAAGTGGCTGTCTTCTTTTCAGCTGGTCTCTGTCCTATCCTAGTGAATTAGTTACTCTGGCTTGAAGTCTCAGCTGTGGAGAAATACCATCAATTAAGTCACCTTGCCCGCCAGAGGCAATAACTGGAAAAGTAAAATCAAACCTTCCCACAGCCACACACCCAGGGTACCACTTTAGATAGTCCTCTGGTGATTGATCCAGTCTGAGAGATCCAAATCAATTGTCCCAGTCAACACCCAGTCTCAAGAGAGGGAGTTCAAAAGGTCTCTAGCAACTAGATAGCAGGGGTATTCTGGAAGCTCAGGTATCACTCATTATGGTGTTCTGTGGAGTCATAAGGACACCCCCCCAGCAAATGAATTAGTCTGGGAAGGTTGATGCCTCCTTCTCCACTTTGTACCTCTGTCACACCAGTCACTGATATCCTTGCAGGGCTAAGACCCAGTTCACTCCACTGAGCAGATGCTCCAAGGTTTTGAGCCTGCCTGAGTCACAGAGAGATCTTATGTCTCCTCAGCCAGGCCTCCACACTCTACCACCATCCAGCAAGGAAAGCTGAGGCCTGACAACCTCTGGTAGTTAATTTGTGCTGGGGTGGTTCACTTAGTTCCAGCCCCGCCCCTGATTCATGTTGCTGACACTTTTATTTGTACAGAATTTGTGATTATGTCCTGGGTATATTCCCCTGCAGACCAGGTGCTGTTTGAGTTCACAGAAACTGTGACTCAGCCCCCGTCTGTGCCACTGCTCAGAGCTGGTGTTTCTGTTTCCCCTGCAGTTGATATTAGGGTGGCTGTGGTTAGAGCTTACACTCAGCTTTCATTTTCCCACCTGCCTTTGTCTCAGCTATGATCCCCTGAGGGCCGGGAGTTTCTTAGGCTCAATAAAGCAGTCCTCTGGCACAGCCCCGCCCTGAGAGTATGCCATCTCTGTGCATGCGTCTTCAGTTCTCCATCCCACCACCCTCTGCCCAGGCTGGTACCACCTCAGGCATACCCTTTGCTTATGGGGTCTGTGTTATCATCCCAGATCTATTCCACCAGTGTCTGTCACCAGAGAAGATGCCTGGCTATCTCTGGTTGCCCATAGAGACAGGGAGTGTCCTTCTGAAATATCCCCAGGGGTGTGAGCCCTTTGTTCCCACTGCCACTGCTGCTGTTCTGTGCTGGGGTTCACTGCCTCTCCCTTTCCTGGTTCCTTCAGTCCACCATTTTCTCCTTACCCCTGTGCTGCAGAATCACCACAGGCCTGCAACAGCCTGTGCCCTGTCCACACCTCTCACTCAAGAAAATGCCCAAGAATCTAGACTCCATGGGGGAGAGGCTTCTAGACTTCAGGGTGAGAGTGGAGGGGAGTCCTTGGAGTTCAGTATTGCAGGTAGAGAATATATACCGTTTTATACAGTTTTGTGCCTGGCAGAAGACTGCCATGGCACCTTAGTAGGGAAAGGAGGTTTGGGTTTTAGAGGGTCTCTCCCTTGGGATAAAATGGGAGGACGTTTGAACTCTGCTCACTTGTTTGTAGAAAGTATACTATGAGCCGCTCTTATGGGGGAAGGGACTACTGTCCACTTGGTTATAGATTTTGTACCTTTTGTTTGTATCCTTGGGGTTTCAGCTAGCCTAAGCAGGGTTGATATAAATTCTTCAAACTTCTCTCTTGGCTCAGCTCCAAACCATCAGTTACTTGCTAAACTTCTGTCCTTTAACTCTCCTTCTGGACGGGAGCCTCTGTGCAAAGCTGGCTATAGTCATCCATCTTGCCTCTCCCTTCACAAAACAATCTTGATATAAACCCTATGTGTCACCGGGGCTGAGGATTGGACACTCCTCAAATCCCATGATAGGGTAATTTATTTAGTAGAGCTCAATGACTTTTGTCATGCATGACTAGACTGTTTGGATGTTCTGTGAGGACAAAGTAGACTGATTCTCTGAGCAGAAGTGTTGGAGACAAGGCTGAGCAACAGCAAGACACACTCAGCCAAGATCTCCTACCCAGTTTCTACTGAAATAAAAAAAGTTAGTGAAGGCTTGTGGAACTTTTCTGCAGTTCCAGCTACTCCTGAGGCAAAGGCAAGGGGATCCCTTAAAGGCAAGAGTTTGATTTCACTGTGTGCTATGGTGAGGTATTGGCACTCTAGCCTGGGCAATGGAGTGAGAGTCTGTCTCATGAAAAATAATAAAAGGATGGAGACTTTACCTCTTTCATGTTTACATGGATGGAGCTGGAACATATTCTTCTTAGTAAAGTATCTCAAGAATGGAAGAAAAAGTACCCAATGTACACAGCCCTACTATGAATCTAATTTGGGACTCTCACATGAAAGCTATAACCCAGCTACAACTTAACAATAGGGGGAAGTGGGAAAGGGGGGGTGGGTAGAGGGAGGGGGATCGGTGGGATCACACCTGTGGTGCATATTACAGGGGTATTTGCAAAACTTGGTAAATGTAGAATGTAAATGTTTTGGCACAGTAACTGAGATAACGCCGGAAAGGCTATGTTAACCACTGTGATAAAAATCTGTCAAATGGTTTATGAAGCGAGTGTATGATGCCCCATGATCATATCAATGTATACAGTTATGATTTAATAAAAAAAGAAAAATAATGAAAGAAAGAAAGAAAGAAAGAAAGAAAGAAAGAAAGAAAGAAAGAAAGAAAGAAAGAAAGAAAGAAAGAAAGAAAGAAAGAAAGAAAATTTGCTAGGCACAGTTTCCAAGAGGAAAAGTATGGGGAGAGGTCAATAGGCAAACAGAATAGGGGACTACATAAACGAGTAAATTTATTGTGGCCTCTGTGAGGAGGATCAATGAGTCAGGACAGATGGGTTTGAGATTGGTTTGTTAAGATATTGCCAGTTGATCTGATGGTTATGAGTTGTCCAGAGATCTCTGGTCCTGGACTGAGACAGATTGGAGCAAGGGAATATTGGCCCAGTTTGAAAGACCCCAACAGAAGAGATGGAGGGTATACACTGGATTTTCTATTGTGCATCTGAAAAGCCTGATTCGAGGCAAGAATTCACTGTATGGGCAGTTTCCAGTGACTACAAGACTGTAGAATATCAAAGGGTCACAATTACATAAACTCTAAAGGCTTGACTAATACACGTTTTAGGAATACAATTTCCCTATGACAGAATAAGTTCTCTAGATAATATCTAATCTAGGGATAAAATTTTAAAACTGAAAACAGGGCAAAAAGTAAATATGAGGGGTAAGTTCCAGCCAGTGGTTTTCTCCATTTATGTATTCAGACAGAGTCTCCTTTTCTTGCCCTTTGTAGAGTGTCCTGGTATTATAACTCACAGCAATTTTCACGTGTTGTCATCAAGTTAACCTTTTCCCTCAGCTTGGACTCCAGGCACCTGAATAACATCTGCCTTTTTTTTATTATTCAGAGATCTAAAGGGATCTCACTAGTGCTCAGACTGGTCTGTAATACAGAAGCTCAGAGAGTCCAACTGACTAGGCCTTCTAAAGTGCCAAGATGACAGGCATAACACACAACCACTGGCAACAAACCATAGTATAAAAATATCCCAACTTAAATGTCTAAATATCTGGGAGGCAGAAGCTGTTGGTCCAAAGTAACTGGGCACTGTGAGGGAGCATCTGGACTCCCAGATGCTGAGGAGGCTGAGGCAATAGTATCTCTTGAGCCCAGAAGATTGAGATTATGGTTATCTACAATGACTTCATGGCACTCTACCCAGTGGGAATTAATCAGACCCTGTCTCAAGGAAAAAGAAAATGACAACTTCAGTAGGATGGAACAATGTGCCTTCCATGTCAATTCTTTAGATTAAAAAACAGCAACTTTATTCACATATAATTCACACACTCCACAATTCACTCATTTCAAGTATAGACCTCAAGACTACACATTCAGGTATTGCTTGTATAGTTTATTTGCTTTCTACTAGAGAAGTTTACTTTATATGTAGAAGAGAGAGATAGAGGTAAGAGAGGGATGAAAGAAATAAAATAATGGAGAAAGCATGCAAACAAGAGAGACAGAATTGGATGAAGGAAGGGTAAAGTGGGGGAAGGTCTAAGGGAGGTTGGAAGGGATTCCATAAAGAAAGAGAAAATGACCATACTTAGTGGCTCACACTAACAATCCTAGCCCTTTGGAAGGCTGAGATGAGTGGAGTTTTTTTATGAATGGGTGCTGAGAAAGGACTGAGCAAGAGTGAGATCTTGTCTTTACTACAAAGTGAAAAATTATCTAGGTGTTGTGACAGGCACCTATAGTTCTAGCCACATAGGGGTCTCTGGCAGGAGGATTGCCTGCATCCTGGAGTTTGAGGTTGCTATGTTCTAGGCTGGGGCCACGAATGACTAGCTGGGAGACATATGGAAACCATATATCAAAAATACCCTCCGCCACACACACACACACACACGAACTAGAGGAACCAACAAAAAATTTCATCATGTAAAAGTACCAGAATTACTTTGATGGTTGTAGCAAAGTAGACATGTTTAAGACCTGTGAAGCTTTGATCAAATTGTGGATTCAGCTAGGTATAGTAAATATGTAAACTTCTAAAATGGATGTTTTGGAGTAGGTGTCAAAACATATCCTTGAAATAGCATCCCACTTAAGTGACTCTGTCAGTTATGTCAGCTGTGCTGCATCTTGAGTCACACTGCTGTACAAATGGTTCCAGGAAACTCAACCGTCAGTAGGATTAATAAGGGACAAATGGGAGATCACTTCTCTTCCTGTTTATGGATGGCTAAGAAATTTCCTGCTTCAAACACTTTGGGGAAGCTAGGTGAAGAAAGGAGAAGATCCCACTTAGTATTTTTGACCAGAAGCCTGGAACCCAGGGCATTACTGGATGAAGTCACTATGTGGTCTCTGTGGATGGCATCACAATGGGTGTTGTCCTGGTTTAAAATCTTCAAGCTTGCCTTTATTCCTACAAAGCATGTGTTGTTGATATCTCAGTTTTGTTGTTGTTGCCATTGCTGTCGTTGGGTTCAAACTGTCACAAAAGAGTGAGAGGTTTGGTTCTCCATACTCAATTCCTGCTTCGTAAAGTTGGTTTGATCTGTTGCCAAGGGATTCGATAACACTTCCTCTTCTTTTCAAGTCATGGATTTGTAAGCAAATGCAAAAGTGTGCTTTACACTTAGTGCTGCACTGAGATGTTTTTGACCAAGAAACCTTGCCCAAAGATCAGACAGTAATTTCACAGACCTGACAGATATGTCACATAATAATCAGTGCCTCTTTTCTCAATGTTCCACTTCTTTGTCTAGATGAGGCTTGTTCGGGAAGCTAGGTGTCTCACTGAAGGTCTCTTCTCGACATCTGGTAAGGCAATGTGTCCAGTAGTGTACTTCATGGATGCAGTTATTTATGATGATCATGGAAAATATCAGTGTATCTCAAAATTTCCAAGATTCCTGACCTCTGTGCCAGATGTCCAAAGTTTTGGCTTATTGTCCACATAGGAAATAGAAGAGTTATGCTAGGCCACATGTTCAATACACAAACACTAGTAAAACCTGATAAGCAAAAAAGAGATCATTGCATAATTGTGGTGCTCTATGTCACCAGGGATATTCAAAACAATCCTGGCAAAATCCCCATGTGTCACAGGTGCCTGAGAATTGGACATTCCTCACAGACCCTGATAAGGTCATTTCTTAAGCAGAGCTCAATTACTTTTGACATGCATGACTAAAATATTTAGATGCTCTTAGAGGCCTAGGTGGGCTGATCACCCTGAGCTCACGTGTTGGAGAAAAGGCTGAGCAACAGCAAGACACCCTCAGGCTGAATCTCCCACCCAATTTCGACTCAAATATAAAAGGTCACCAAGTGTTGTGCCCTTGCCCTTCGTTTCAGCTACTCTAGATGCTTAGGCAGAAAGACACCTTCAACCAAAGAGTTGGATGTTACTGTGTTGTAGGCTGAGGCCATGACAGTCTGGCTGGGGCAACTTAGTGAGTGTCTGTTTCCTGAAAAATAAGAAAGAAAGAAAGAAAGAAAGAAAGAAAGAAAGAAAGAAAGAAAGAAAGAAAGAAAGAAAGAAAGAAAGAAAGAAAGAAAGAAAGAAAGAAAGAAGAGAGAGAGAGAGAGAGAGAGAGAGAGAGAGAGAGAGAGAGAGAGAAAGAAAGAAAGAAAGAAGGAAAAGGAGAGGAGAGGAGAGGAGAGAGAGGGAGAGGGAGAGAGAGACAGAGAGACAGAGAGAGAAATAATGCAAATTGGTAAGGTACAGTTTCCAAGAGCAAAATTACAAGGACAGGTCAGTATGCAGATGGAATAGGGTACTGCATAAAGGAGGAGATTTATTGTGGCCTCTCTGGGGAGGAATGGTGAATCAGGACAAGCATGTTTGGAATTGGTTAGTTGGAATATTGTCAGTTGATCTGATGGGTAGGTTTTGTCCAGAGGTTTCTGGTCCCTGGCCTCAGACATATTGGGGCAATGACATATGGCTCATATTGAAACAGACCAGCAGAGGAGGTGGAGCACGTACTCTGGATTTTTAGTGTTTACCTGAATAGCCTGATTTGAGTTAAGATTCATTGTGTAGGCAGTTTCCAGGGGAATACGAGAACGTAGGATATGAAAGGGTTAGAGTCACGTAAAGGTCAAAGGCTTGACTAAAAAAAGTTTTAAGATAATTAATCCCTGTGAGAGAATGATTTCTCTCATTGACATGTAATATAGGGGTAAAAATTTAAAAACTACAACTGTGGTAAAAAGTAAAAATGAGGGTTAAGTCCACTAACAATGGTTTACTCTATTCACTTACTAAGATAGAGTTTCCTTTTGTTGCCCTCAGTGGATTGCCTTTGTATCAGAGATCACCACATCAAATTCTGACATCTCAGCCATTGTTTATGAATGGGATCTTCTGGTGTGTCCACCTTGTTGTTCCATGGGGGAGTTGATCTACTCTTATTATTAATGTTGCTGGGGATTTTCCACTGATTCTGCACCATGATTATTTTTCAACATTTGGCTAGATGAGCAGATAAGGTGAAATTTTATTTTGGGCTACTGGAATAGTGATTCACAAGCCCTTTGCCCAAGAGCTGGGACTAGTGACCTCAGCTTTTCCTCTATAGCTTTGCAAAGGACCCATACAGTACTATGGCCTGAGACACTGGAGACCTGCTTGGTGTGGTGGGGCTAAGTGGCTCTGTCTTGTTTTCATTTGGTCTCTGTCCAATCCTAGTAAATCAGTAAGTCTTGGTTGAAGTACCAGCTGTGGAGAAATACCAGCAACTAAGACACCCTGCCCCCCCATGGGCAACAACTAGAAAAGGAAAATCAAACCTTCCCACAACAACAGAAATAGGGTACAACCTTGGATAGTCCTATGTTGATTGGCCATGTCAAGAGTTCCAATCAATTGTGACAGTCAACACCAAGTCGCAAGTTGGAGAGTTCAAAAGGTCTACAGCAAATAGATAGCAGGCATCTACTGACATGAGTATGACTCACTCTGGTGCTCTGTGGAGTCAGAAGGGCCCACCCAGCAAATTAATTAGTCTGGGAAGATTGATGCCTTCTTCCCCACCTTGCTCCTCTGTCACTCCCAGTCACTGGTCATCCCACAGGGCTGTGAACCAGTTCCCTCCAATGAGCAGATGCTCCAGGGATTTGGGACTGCATGAGTCACAGGGAGATCTATGTCTCCTCAGTCAAGGTGCCATACTCAGCCAGCAATGGGAGCTGAAGCCTAACAACCTCGGGTGCTTAATGGAAACTGGGGAGTTTCACTCAGTTCCAGCTCTGCCCCAAATTTGTGTTGCTGCCACTTATCTTTTTGCCAAATTTGCATTTCTCTCCTGGCTATATTCCCTTGCAGGCCAGGTGCTGTTTGACTTCACAGAAACTGCGACTCAGTCCTGCCCTGTTCTGCTGCCACTGCGCCCATTCTCACAGAGCTGGTGTCTCAGGCCCTGCTGAACTCTGTGTTGGAGTGGGTCCAGTTAGAACTCACAAGCGAATACTGGGCATTGTTGCAGGTGCCTATAGTCTCAGCTACTCAGGGACACTGAGGCAAGAGAATCACCTAAGCCCAACAGCTGGAGTTTGCTGTGAGCTGTGCTGTCACAGCACTCTACAGAGTCTGAAAAACTGAGACTCTGCAAACAAACAAAAAAAACCCTCACAAACAGCTCTCAGTTCCTGTCTTTCTCTGGGCTAGTGCTGCTGCCATGCTTGCTTTTGTCCCAGCTATTATCCCCTGGGGGCCAGTTGCATCTTTTGCTCACAAAAGCAGAAATTCTGACTCCGCCCCACCCTGGAAGTATGATGTTTCTGTGCCTATGGATTCTTTTCTCCGTCCTGGCCATGCTCTGCCCAGGCAGGTACCTACCACCTCAGGCATGCCCTTTGCTCATGAGGTCTGCATTTCTAACCCAGAACTGTTCTTCCAGTGGCTCCCACCAGATTAAAGGCCTGGCTCCCTCTAGTTGCTAAGAGAGGGGAGAAATGTCTCTCCAAAATATCCCCAAGGGTGTGAGCCCAATTCTTTATGCCTCAGTCACTGCTACACTGTGCCTCAGGTTACCGCTTCTTCCTCTCTCATATTGCTCACTCACTCCTCAGTCCCAGCTCCATACCCATGCCACAGAACCAGTGCAGACCTGGAACAGTACAAGCCCCATCCACACCTCTAGAGAAAATGCCCAAGAGCCTGGACTCCATGGGTGACAGGCTTCCAGATCTCAGGGTGAGAGTGGAGGGGAGTGTTGGGAATTCAGAATTGTGGGTAGAGACTATCTTCAGTTTTATGTCTAATGGGAGATTGCCATGGCACACTAGTGTGTCCTCTCTAGGGAAGGAGTTCTGATTTTTAGAGGATTTCTCTCGTGGGATAAAATATGAAGAGATCTGAATTCCTTTTACTTGTTTGTAGAAAGTATACTGTGAGCAGTTTCCATGGGGGAGGGTAGACCTGTCTGCTTGGCAATGGATTTTATTGTTTTTTTCCTTAGTGGGTCACAGTTCATCTCAGGATGGGAGATGAACTTAAACCTTAAACCTCTTTTGGATTAACTCCAAACCATAAGCTTCCTTGCTAAAATTCTGTCCTTGAACTCTCTTCCTGGATGGGAGCCTCTGTGGTAAGCTGGCTCCAGTTGGCCATCTTGCCTCCTTCTCCCTTGTTCACTTATCATAATGGTTTTAAGGTTCATTCCTATAGTAACATAAATGTGCACTTCATTCCTTTTGATTGTTGAAAATTATTGATTGTGTGATAATATCACATTATATGTATCCAATCATCTGTAAATCTCATTAGTATTCCTTAAGACGTTCCCTTCTCCTTTAAGATTTTTAAAGATTTTTATCAACAAGATATGTTCCCTCTGACAAAACCCTTTTCTGTGTCTGATGAGGTCACCATGTGATTTTTTTCTTACTGATTCTATTAATGCAGTGTGTTCTACCAGTTGATTTACCCATATTAAGATAGACCAGCATTCTTGATAATAAATCCCATTTGGGATACATTTATAAAATATTTTGTATGCCACTGGACTTTTCCTGTACCTATACTATATATCTCTTATAGATTTGATACTGTGTTCTCCGCTTTTCCCCCGAAAAAATGTATTGGTTGGGCAGTGCCTGTGGTTCAGTGCATTCAGTGCTGGCCCCATATACTGAGAGTAGAGGGATCAAACTCAGCCCCAGCTAAACTGCAACAGAATTATAGCTCGGCATTGTGGCAGGCACACTTAGTTTCAGTTACTTGAGAGTCTGATGCAAGAGAATCATCTAAGCCCAGGATTTGTAGGTTTCTCTAAGCTGTGTGATGCCATGGCAGTCTACCGAGGTCAGTAAAGTGCATCTCTTCTTAACAAACAAACAACAACAACAACAACAAAAAAAAATACATTGGTAACATCATAGCTCAAGGAAATTCAAGCTTCTGACCTCAAGTGATCCTCCAGCATTTATCCTTCTCACTATCTGAGTGTAGGCCCATGCCAACACTGCTGGGGAAATTTTGCTTTTATTTCTTGGATAAGTGGGGTCTCACTATGTTGCTCAATCTGGTCTGAAACCCCTTAGCTTCCAGTGATCTTTCTGCCTCAGCCTCTGAAACTGCTGGGAATATAGGTGTGAGCTATGGCGCTCATCCATGCTTATGTTTTGGTAAAAGTTTTCTCTATTTGCCTCACAGATAACAGACCATAGATTAAAAAATATCTATTCATATATAATTCCACAACTCACCCATTTTAATTATAAAGTTCAAGACTACACATTCAGGAATCATTTCCATAGTTTGTTTGTCATAAAAGAAGTTTCCCTTAAGGTGTAATAGAGAGAGATAGAGGAAAGAAAGTGATGAAGGAAATAAAAGAATAGAGAGAGTATGTGAATGTGAGAGAGAGAGAATTGGAGGAAGGAAGGCTAAAGTGAAGAAGTGGGGAAGGGAGGGAGGGAGGAAAGGAAACAAAGAAAGAGAAAATGTCCAAACTTGGTGGCTCACAATGATAGTCATAGCCCTGTAGCAGGGTGAGATGAGTGGAGTTCTTGAATGAGGGGGTGCTGAGAACAGACAGACCAAGAGTCAGAGCCTGTCTCTACTAAAAAGTGAAAAATTAGCTTTGGACAGACTCCTGTAGTCCTAGTGACATGGGAGTCTCAGGCAGGAGGATTGCCTGAATCCTGGAGTTTGAGGTTGCTATGATCTAGGCTGAGGCCCCAAAAGACTAGCCTGGGCCACATATGGAAACCATGTCTCAAAAATACCCACATAAACACCCTTGCAAAGACAAAATGACAAATCAACCAACAAACATTTTCATCATCCAAAAAGACCAGAATTCACTTGATGGTTCAAGCAAAGTACAATGTTTAAGACATGAATCTTTGACCAAATTGAGGCTGTAGCCAGGCATAGTAAATTTGTAAGCTTCTCTCAAATGGATGTTTTTGGGGTATGTGTCAATACAGGTTCTTAAAATAGCATGTCAGGGGAGCTGCCTGTGGCATCGGCATATGGAGCTTGGCCCATACAATGAGGGTAGTGGTTTTGAACCTGGACCTGGCCAAACTGCAACAACAAAAAATGTTGGGATTTTTGGTGGGCAACTGTACTCCCAGCTACTGGGGAAGCTGAAGCAAAAGAATAGCCTAAGCCCAGGTGTTGGATGTTGTGAGCTCTGATGCCAGGGCACTCTACGAAGGGTGAGCAAGTGAACCTCTGTTTTAAGTTTAAAACAAACAAACAAAACAAAACAAAACAACAACAAAAAACAGAAGTCTTGGTGCCTTTGGCTCAATAAGGTGCCAGCCATATACACCTGAGCTTGCAGGTGTGAATCCAGCCCTTGCCTGCCAAACAACAATGATGACTGCAACCAAAATATAGGTGGGTATTGTGGTGGGCACCTATATTCCCAGCTACTTGGGAGGTGGAGGCAGGAGAATTGCTTGAGCCCAGGAGTTGGAGGTTGCTGTGAGCTGTGATGCCACGGCAATCTACCCAGGGCAACAACTTGAGACTCTGTCTCACAAAAAAAAAAAAAGCAAACAGAAAACAAATAGTGTCCTACTTAATTGACTCCATGCAGTTTTGTCACCTGTGATGCAGCTTAACTCACATTGCTATACAAATCTCAAATGTTGTGTCAGCCTAGTGCCAGGAATCTCAACTGTAAGTGAAATCAATAAAGCACAAATTGGAGAACAGCTATCTGTCTGTGGAGGGAGGGATAAGAAGTTTCCTGCTCCAAACACTTGAGGGACACCAGCTGAAGTAAGCAGAAAAGATCACTTATTATCTTTCACAGGAAGCCTAGATCCCAGGAGATTCAAGGATGAAGTCACTACATAGTCACTATAGATGACATCACAATGGATGATGCCCTGGGTTACCATTTTCAGGCTGAACCTTATTCCTGCTAAGTATGTGTGGTGGCAGTCTGGGTATTTTGTTTGGTCCAAACGGTTACAAAAGAGAGGGGTTCTTTTCTACACACTTAATTCCTGCTCCTAATGTTACTTTGTATCTGTGGCCAAGACATTCAACAACCCTTCCTTTTCTTTTTGTGTCATGGATTTGTAAGCACTTGAAGAGTGTCGTTTAAAACTAGTGCTGCTCTGGGATGTTGTAGATCAAGAACTTGAGCCCAAAGATCAGACAGTGATTTCACAGACCTGACAGGTACGTCACACAATTCTCAGTTCTACTTTTGTGATGTTATACATCTTTCTCTAGAATAGGCTTGTTTGGGAAGGTAGGTGTCTCACTGAAGGTCTGCTTTTAACATTTGGTTAGGAAAAGTGTCCAGTAGTGTACTCCATAGCTGCAGTTATTTATGATAATCATGGGAAATATCAGCCTATCTGGAAATTTCCAACATTCCTGACCTCCGTGACAGGTGTATCTAAACTTTTAGCTTCTTGGCCATGGAGTAATTAGAAGAGTTATGTTGGGCCACACATTCCATACACAAACACTAATGAAACCTAATAAGTGAAAAAGAGATATGTGCGTAATTGTGGTGATATCTACCACCACAGATATGGCAACAGTCTTAACATAAGCCCTATGTGATCATAGGGCCTGAGGATTGGGCACTTCTCAAAGCCCCTGATAAGGTCATTACTTAAATAGAGCACAATGACTTTTGACAAGCATGACTAGACTGGATGTTCTGGAAGGCCAAGGTGGGCTGAATCCCTGAGTTCAGGTGTTGGAGACAAGGCTGAGCAACAACAAAACACACTTAGCCCAATCTCCTACCCAGTTTCTACTGTAATAGAAAAGGTAGCCAATCCTTGTGTCACTTTCCTGTAATTACAGCTAGTCCAGAGGTTGAGGTAAGATGATCCCTTAAAGGTAAGAGTTGCATGTCACTGTGTGCTAGGCTGAGGCCAGGACACTCTAGCCTGGGCAATAGAGTAAGAGTCTATCTCATGAAAAATAATAAAAGATATAAAGAAAGAAAGAAAATTTACTGGACACAGTTTCTAAGGACAAAAGTATGGGGAGAAGTCAGTAGGCACATGGAGTACAGGACTACATGAAGGAGGAGTTTTACCATGGCCACTATGGGGAGGATTAATTAGTCAGGACATGCAGGTTTGGGATTTGTTCATATTAATGTTGCCAGTTGATCTGATGGGTAGGGGTTTTTCAGAGATGTCTGGTACCTGGCCTCACACTGATTGGGGCAAGGGAATATTGGCCCAGATTGAAGGACCAGAACAGAAGAGATGAAGGTTACACTCTGGATTTTTTAGTGTGTATATGAAAAGCCTGAACTGAGGCAAGAATTCACTGTATGGGCAGTTTCCAGTGACCACAAGAATGTAGAATATCAAAGGGTCAGAGTTACATAAAATCCAAAGGCTAGACTAATACAGGTTTTAGGGATGTAATTTCTATGTGAGAGAATAAATTCTCTAGCTGACATCTAATATAGTAAAATTTCAAAACTACAAGTGTGAAGTGAAAATGAGGGGTAAGTCTCTACCAATGGTTTTCTCCATTTATGTGTTTACACAGAGTCTCGTTTTATTGCTCTCGATAGAGTGCTATAATATCATAACTCATAGCAATCTTGACGTGTTGTCATCAATAAAATCTATTCCATCAGGGACTACAGGCATCTGCATAAAATCTGGCCATCTTTTATTCTTCAGAGATTGGGATCTCACTAGCCTTTTGAGCACCTCAGTTTTGGAAAACATTGTCAATTTGCTTTATTGAAATTAAGTAGTACACGCTTGGAAAGTGTACAATTCTGTGCTTCTTCGTATAGTCACAGAGTTGTACAACTGTCATCACAATCTAACTATAGATTTTTGTCTTCTCCTCCCACACAAAGAACGTTAATACCTACCATCAGTCACTTTCATCTTTCTCTCAACCCTCCTCCACTTGCCCCTACTCCTAGCAGACAATTAGCCTTGTCTTGCTGTTTTCTTCTGAGTTCAGTCATACTCTGTGTGGTCTTTTATAACTGGCCTTGTTCCCTTATCATAGTAATTTTACAGTTCATTCCTATTATAACATAAATGTGCACTTCATATCTTTTGATTGTCGAAAAATAATCCATCGTGTAAATATAGCATGTTATATGTATCAAATCATCTATAATCCCATTAGTAGTTCTGAAAACATTCCATTCTCATCGAAGATTTTTAAAAGAGTTTATCAACAAGATAAGCTGCCTCTGTGAAAAGCCTTTCCTGTGTCTCTTGAGGCTAAAGTGTAGTTTTTCTAATTGATTCTATTAATGTAGTATGTTCTAATATTTGATTTTTCCGTATTGAGCTAGACTGGCAATCCTGGTAATAAATCTCATTTGGGATACACTGCTACTGGACTTTTCCTGCATCTGTAAAGTATATCTCTTGTAGAATGGATACTGCGTTTACCCTTTGCCCCAGAAAAATACATTGGTACAATTATAGTTCAAGGAAATGCAAGCTGCTAAACTCAAGTGATCCTCCTGAGTTTATTCTTTTCAGCAGCTGAGAGTGCAGGCCGATGCCACCACTGCTGGGGAAGACTTGCACTTATTTCTTTGGCAAGTGTGGTCTTACTATGTTGCTCAATTTGGTCTGAAACCCCTTATCTTCCAGTGATCTTTTTGCCTCGTCCTCTGAAATTGCTGGGATTATAGGTGTGAGCTATGGTGCTCATCCATATTTATGTTTTGGTGCTGGTTACTCTCTGTTTTCCTAGTAGGTAACATCCCATAGATTACAAAACAACGACTCTATTGAGGTATAATTCACACACTCCATAATTCTCCCATTTAAAGTATAGCATTCAAGACTACACATTCAGGGATCACTTGCATATTTTGTTTATTTGTTACTAGAGAAGTTTCCCTTAAGTTGTAGAGGAGAGAGATGGAGGAAAGAATGAATGAAGGAAAGAAAAGAATGGGGAGAGCAATCAAATGAGAGAGACAGAATTGGAGGAAGAAAGGATAAATTGTGGGGGCAAAGAGAGGGATGGAAACATAGAAAGAGAAAATGACAAAACATGGTTGGTCACACCTACCATCCTAGCCCTCTTTGAGGCTAAGATGAGTGGAGTTCCTGAAACAGGGGGTGGTGAGAATGGACAGAGCAAGAGTCAGACCCTGTTTCTACAAAAAAGTGCAAAATGATCTAGGTATTGTGACAGGTACGTGTAGTCCCATCCACATGGGAGTCTCAGACAGGGGTATTGACTGAATCCTGGAGTTTGAGGTTGCTAACATCTAGGCTGAAGTCACAAAAGTATAGCCCGGGTCACATACAGAATCATATCTCAAAATTACCCATACATACATACATGTACAGAAAAACCAACAAACCAACCAAGAAACTTTTTCATCATCTAAAAAGACCAGAATTAACTTGATGGTTCAAGCAAAGTAGAGAAACTTGAGAACTGCAAAGCTATGACAAAATTGAGGCTGTAGCCAGGCATAGTAAATTTTTAAGCTTCTCTCAAATGGATGTTTTGGGGTAGGTGTCAAACTGATACCTGAGAGAGCATTCCAAGGGTTGTGTGTGTGACTCAGTGAGTAGGGCTTCAGGCCCATATATTGAGGGTGGTGAGTTCTAATTCAGTCCCCAGCCAAAAATATCCAGGTATAGTGGCAGGCACCTGTAGTCCTAGCTACAGGGGAGGCTGAGGAAAAACAATTTCCTAAGCCTAGGAATTGGAGGTTGTTGTGAGCTGTTATGCCACTGCACCCTACAGAGAGTAAACAAGTGTAACTGTATCTCAAATAAAAAAAAAATGCATCCTTCTTAAGTGACTCCATGCAGTTTGTCAGCTGTGATGCAACTTGAGTCACACTGCTCTACAAAATCTCAGCCTAGTGCCGGGAATCTCAACCATCAATATAATCAATCAGCAACAAATGAGAGATCACTTCTATGTCTGTGGATGGAGGGCTAAGAAGTGTTCTGGATCAAACACTTGAGGGATACCAGCTGAATTGAGCAGAAAAGACCAGTTAGTATCTTGGACCAGAATCCTGGATCCCAAGGAATTAAAGGATGAAGCCACTACATGGGCACCATAGATGACATCACAGTGGGTGTTGCCCTGGCTTAGCATCTTTAAGCTTAACCTTATTCCTGCTAAGCATGAGTAGTGGCTGTCCTTGTTTGTCATTGGATTTAAACTGTCACAAAAGTGTGGGTTTCTTTTCTCCACACTCAATTTCTGCTTCCTAAAGTTTGTAACTATGGACAAGGGATTCAACAACCCTTCCTTTCCTTTTCATGTCATAGAATGGTAAGCAAATGGAAGAGGGTAGTTTATACTTAGTGCTGGCCTAGGATGATATAGAATAAGGACTCGAGCCCAAAGATCAAACAGTGATTTGACAGACCTAGCAGGTACATCACAAATTTCTCAGTTCTACCTTTCGTGATGTTTTTCCTCTTTCTCTAGAATTGACTTGTTTTGGATTGTAGGTGTCTCACTGAAGTTCCTGTCTCGAAATCTGATTAGGCCATGTGTCCAGTTGTGTACTCCATACCTGCAGTTATTTATAGTGATCATAGGAATTATCAGCCTATCTGGAAAGTTCCAACATTCCTGACCTCCATGCTAGGTGTGTCCAAACTTTTGGCTTCTTGGCCACATAGGATGTTAAAGAGTTATGTTGGGTCACACATTTAATACTCAATCACTAATGAAACCTGATAAGCAAAAAAAGACATCCATGCATAATTGTGGTGATCTGCCAGCACAGATATGCAAAATAGTCCTGACATAATCCCTATGTGTCACCGAGGCCTGAGGATGGACACTTCTCAAAGCCCCTGATAAGTTTTCTTTTCTTTTCTTTTTTCTTTTCTTTTCTTTTCTTTTCTTTTCTTTTCTTTTCTTTTCTTTTCTTTTCTTTTCTTTTCTTTTCTTTTCTTTTCTTTTCTTTCTTTCTTTCTTTTTTTTTTTTCTTTTGATACAGAGCCTCAAGCTGTCACCCAGGATAGAGTGCTATGGCATCACAGCTCACAGCAACCTTCAACTTCTCCTTCAACTTCTCAAGTGATTCTTTTGCCTCTGCCCCCCAAGTATCTGGGACTACAGGTGCCCACCACAATGCCTGGCTATTTTTTGGTTGTAGCCATCATTGTTGTTCGGCGGGACTGGGCTAAATTTAGACCCACAAGCTCAGGTGTATGTGGCTGGCACCTTAGCCAATTGATTCACATGTGCGGAGCTGATAAGTTCATTCATTTCTTAAGTACAGTTCAATTACTTTTGCCACACATGGCTACAATATTTTAATGCTCTTGGAGGCCAAGGAGGGCTGATCCACTGAGCTAACATGTTGGAGATAAGGCTGAGCAACAGAAAGACATCCTCAGTCCCGATCTTTCACCCTGTTTCTACTGAAACAGAATAGGTAGTTAAGCATTGTATCCCTTGCCAGTAGTTCCAGCTACTCCAAAGGCTGAGGCAGGAGAATCTCTTCAATCCAAGAGTTGGATGTCACTGTGTGCTAGGCTGATGTTACGGACAATCTAGCCTGGGCAATAGGCTGTAGTCTGTCTCATGAAAAATAATGACAGAAAAAAAGAAAGGGAAAAATTTGATAGGCACAGTTTCCAGGAGGAAAAGTAAGAGGAGAGGTCAGTAGGTAGATGGACTACAGTACTACATAAAGGATGACATTTATTATGGCCCCTGAGTGGGGAGGATAATGATTCTTGACAAATGCATTTTGGATTCGTTCATTAGGATATTGCCAGTTGATCTGATGGTTATGGGTTGTCCAGAGATGTATGGTCCATGGCCTTAGAATTACTGGGGCAAGGGAATATTGGCCAAAATGGAAGGAACCTAACATAAGAGGTGGAGGGTGTATTCTGGATTTTTTAGTGTGCATATGAAAAGTCTGTTTGGAGTTAAGAACTCACTGGCCAGTTTACAGTGACTATGAGAATCTAAGATATTAAAGGGTAAGATTTACATAAAATCCAAAGGCTTGACTAATATAGGCTTTAGGAAAACAATTGCCCTATGACAGAATAATTTCTCTAGTTGACATCTAATCTAGGGGTAAAATTTCAATGGTAGATCTGTTGTCAAAAGTAAAAATGAGGGGTAATTCCCCTATCAATGGTTTTCCAATTTATGGATTTAGTTTCATTTTGTTCCCCTTGGTAGAGTGCCCTGGTGTCATAATTCACAGCAATTGTCACATGTTTTCATCAAGTGAACCTATTACCTCAGGTGGGACTGCAAGTGCCGTCATAAAATCTGGCCTTTTTTCTTCTTCAGAGATGATGATCTCACCAGTGTTCAGGTTGGTCTGTAATTAAGAAGCTCGGACAGTCCAACTGAGTTGATTAGGCCTCCTTAACTGCTATGATGAAAGGCATGAAGCACCACCGCTGGCCACAAACTATAAATTGAAAAATATTCCAACCGCGGGTGGCACCTGTTGCTTAGTGGGTAGATCACCAACCCCTTATACCGAGGGTGGCAGATTCGAACCTGGCCCAGACAACCTGCAACAACAACAAAAAAATTAGCCCAACTTTGTGGCAGGTGACTGTAGTCCCAGCTACTCCTGAGGCTGAGGCAAGAGAATTTTCTAAGCTGAGGAGTTGGAGGTTGCTGTGAGCTGTGATGCTACAGCACTCTACCAAGGGTGACAAAGTGAAACTATGTCTCAAGGGGAAAAAAAATAGTGTCATATTTATATGACTAAATGCAGTTTGTCAGAGGTGATGCAGCTTGAGTCAAACTGCTGTACAAAATCACAACTGTTGTGTCAGCCTAGTGCCGGGAATCTCAACCATCAATAGAATCAATAAGGCACAAATGGCAGATGACTTCTCTGTCTGTGGTTAGAGGGCTAAGAAGTGTCCTGGGTCAAACACTTGAGGGACACCAGCTGAAGTGAACAGAAAAGGCCACTTAGTATCTTTGACCAGAAGCCTGGATTCCAGGACATTAGAGAATGAAGGTACAACATGGTCACTGCAGATGACATCACAATGGGTGTTGCCCTGATTTACTCATCTTTAAGCTTAACCTTATTCCTGCTAAGCATGTCTAGTGGCTATCTAGGTTTGTCATTGGGTTCAAACGGTTACAAAAGTGTGGGGTTCTTATCTCCACGCTCAATTCCTGCTTCCAAAAGTTTGCTTATATATCTGGCCAAGGAATTCAACAACCCTTACTTTCCATTTCATGTCACAGTTTTGTAAGTAAGAGGAAGAGTATGGTTTATACCTAGTGCTGCCCTGGGATGTTATAGACCAAGAATCCAAGCCCAAATATCAGTAATTTCACAGACCTGACAGTTATATCACAGAATTATCAGTTCTACTTTTTGTAATGTTTAACTTCTTTCTCTAGAATAGGCT
This sequence comes from Nycticebus coucang, assembly GCF_027406575.1. NCBI lineage: Eukaryota > Metazoa > Chordata > Mammalia > Primates > Lorisidae > Nycticebus > Nycticebus coucang. The sequence goes on from NC_069804.1 coordinate 122,246,903, forward strand.
TGATTCAGACAGTAGGTGTCTCACTGATAGTACTCTCTCAAAATATTGTTAGGCAATGTGTCCAGTAGTGTACTCAATAGCTGCAGTTATTTATGATGATCATGTGAAATATCAGCCTCTCTGTAAAGTTCCAACATTGCCGAACACTGGGCTAGGTGTGTCCAAACTTACGGCTTCTTTGCAACATAGGAAGAGCAAGAGATATGTCAGGCCACATGTTCAATACACAATCATTAATGAAACCTGATAAGCAAAAAAGAGATGTGTGCATAATGTGTGACATCTGCAACCATGAATATGCAAAACAGTCCTGACATAATCCCTATGTGTCTCTGGAATCTGAGGATTGAACAGCCCCAGATAAGGTAATTTATTAAGTAGAGTTCAATGACTTTTGCCACACATGACTACAATACTTACTTGCTCTGGTAGGCCAAGATGAGCTGATCCCCTTGGCTCAGGTGTTGGAGACAAGGCTGATCAACAGCAGGATACCCTCAGCCCTGATTGCACACCTGGTTTATAATAAAATAGAAGAGTTTGGCAAGGGTTGTAGCCCTTGCCTTTAGTTCCAGCTACTCCAGAGGCTGAGGTAGGGGAATCCCTTCAACCCAAGAGTTGGATGTTGCTGTGTGCTAGGCTGATGCCATGATACTCTAGCCTGGCTACAGAGTGAAAGTTGGTCTCATAAAAACTAAAAAAAGAAAGGAAGGAAAGAAAGAAAATTTTCTAGGCACAATTTCCAAGACCCGAAGTATGACGAAAGGTCAGTAGGCAGATGGATTATGGGACTACATAAAGGAGATTTATTTTGGCCCCCAAGTGGAAGGAACAATGAGAAAGATCAAGCAAGTTTGGAATTTGGTCAGTAGGGTATTGCCAGTTGATCTGTTGGGTAGGGGTTGTCCAGATATGTCTGGTCCCTGGCCACATACTGATTGGGGCAAGGGAATATTGGCCCAGATTGAAGAAGCCCAAAAGAAGAGGTGTAGACCATACTCGGATTTTTAGTGTGCATATGAAAAACCTGATTTGAATCCAGAATTCACTGTGCGGGCAGGTTCCAGTGACTATAATAATCTAGGATATCAAAGTGTCAGAATTATGTAAAATCCAAAGGATTGATCAATAGAGTTTGTAGGAAAACAATTTCCCTATGAGAATAATTTCTCTAGTTGACATCTAAACTAAAGGAAAGTTTTAACTCTAGATCCTTGGTCAAATGTAAAAATTCTGGGTGAGTACCCTACCAATGGCTTTCTCTATTTATGTGTTGAGACAGTCTCATTTTGCTGCCCTCAGTAGAGGTCCCTGGTATCATAACTCACAGCAATCTTGAAGTGTTGTCCTAAAGCGAATCTATTCCTTCAGCTGGAATTCCAGTCATCTGCATAACATCTGGCAGTTTTAATTCTTCAGAGATGAGGATCTCACTAGTGCTCAGGTTGTTCTCCAATTCAGAATTTCAGACAATCCATAAGATTGGGAATCCCAAAGTGCCAAGATGACAGGAAAAAGCACTGCCTCTGACCAAAAACCATATTTTGGAAAATATCCCAACATCAAGGTATGGACTGGTGGCTCACACTTGTAATCCTAACACTCTAGGAAGCTGAACCGGGTGTTCCAAACTAACTGGGCACTGTGGGGGAGCACCTGGATTCCCAGATACTCTGGAGGCTGAAGCAATAGGATACATTGAGTTCAGGAGTTTGAGATAGTGGTTAGCTATGATGACAATAGGGCACTCTACCCAGGGGGATGGAGTCAGACTGGCTCAAAGGAAAAGAAAATGAGAACTTCAGTGGGATGGTACAATGTGCCTTCCATGTCAATTCATCATAACCTGTTTGTGAGCAGGGAGGTAGGACTGACTGTCTCTCAAGTAGTCTCATGACCTGGGTAGATATTATTCTGTGAGCCTTTTGAGCACCTCAAGTTTTTGAAAACATCATCAAGTAGCTTCATTGAAATAAGTAGTTCACCCTTAGGAAAGTGTACAATTCTGGGTTTCTTAGTATAGTCACACAATTTTATAGCTATTATCACAATGTAATTTTAGAAGTTTGTCTTCTTTCTCCACAAAAGAATGTCAATACCTACTAGCAGTCACTTTCATATTTCCCACCACCCTCTTCCACCTGCCCCCTACTCCCAGCAGACAACTGGCCTTGTCTTGATGTTTTCTACTGAGTTCAGTAATATTCTTTCTGGTCTTTGGTAAATGGACTTCTTCCCTTATCATAATGATCTTAAGCTTCATTCCTATTGTAACATAAATGTGCACTTCATTCCTTTTGATTGTTGAAAAATATTCCATCATTGGGCGGCACTTGTTGCTCAGTGCATTGGGCACTGGCCCACATACTGAGGGTCGCAGATTCAAACCTAGCCGTGGCTGAACTGCAACTAAAAAATAGCCGGGTGTTTTGGCAGTGCCTGTAGTCCCAGCTACAAGAGGCAAGAGAATTGCCTAAGCCCAGGAGTTGGAAGTTGCTGTGAGCTGTGTGATGCCATGGCACTCTACTAAGGGTGACAAAGTGAGACTCTTTCTTTTAAAAAAACAAAAGAAAAAACTCATATTCCATAGTGTGAATATACAATGTTATATGTACCAAGTAATCTGTAAATCCCATTAGTAGTCCTGAAGACATTCCCTTCTCATCTAAGACTTTTGTTGTTGTTGTTGCACTTTGGCAAGGGTCAGGTTTGAATTTGCCACCTTCGGTATATGGGATCGGCATGCTACTCAATAAGCCACAGGCACCTCCCCTTATCTAATATTTTTAAAAGATAAGTTGCCTCTGTCAAAAGACTTTTCTGTGTCTCTTGAGGCAACAGTGTGGTTTTTCTTATTGATTCTATTAATGTAGTGTGTTCTGTTATTTGATTTTCCCATATTGAGCTAGACTGGCAATCCTGGTAATAAATCCCATTTGGGATACATGTATAAACTATTTTGTATGCTACTGAACTTTTTGTGCACCTATGCAGTATATCTCTTTATAGATTAAATACTACATTTCCCCTTTTGCCCAAGAAAAAAATATACCTAAACAGTGTTTTGTTTTTTTTTTTTTTACACAGAGCCTCAAGCTCTCACCCTGGGTAGAGTGCTGTGGTGGTGTCACTGTTCACAGCAACCTCCAAATCCTTGGCTGAAGCAATTCTCTTGCCTCAGCTTCCCAAGTAGGTGGCACTGCAAGTGCCTGCGACAACACCTGTGTAATTGTTGGTTATAGTTGTCATTGTTGTTTGGCAGGTCCAGGTTGGATTTGAACCCACCAGCTCTGGTGTATGTTGCAGGCACCTTAGCCTCTTGAGCTACAGGCGTTGAGCCAAGTATATCCTTTATAGATTGAATACTGCGTTTCCCCCTTTGCCCCAGACAAATACATTTTTACCATCATAACTGAGGGAAATGCAAGCTGCTAACCTCAGGTGATCCTCCAGAGTTTATGCTTCTTAGCAGCTAAGAGTACAGGCCCATGCCATCACTGCTGGGGAAGTTTTGCAATTATTTCTTGGAGAAGTGTGGTCTTACTACGTTGCTCAGTCTGGTCTGAAATGCCTTAGCTTCCGGTGATCTTTCTTCCTCGGTCTCTGAAATTGCGGGGTTTATAGTTGTGAGCTATGGTGCTCAACCAGGCTTATGTTTTGGTGAAGGTTTTTCTCTATATTCCTCATAAGTAACAACACGTGGATTAAAAAAAAAAAAAACTCTATTCAGATATAATTAACACACTCCACAATTCTTCTATTTCAATTATAGAGTTCAAGACTATACATTCAGTGATCACTTATATAGTTTGTTTGTTATTAGAGAAGTTTCCCTTATTGCACAGAGGAGAGAGAGGAAAGAAAATAATGAAGGAAAGAAAGAATGGAGAGAGCAAGTGAATGAGAGAGGCAGAATAGGAGGAAGGAAAGATAAAGTAAGGGAGGGTCAAAGGGAGGGATGGAGGGAGGGAAACAAAGGAAGAGAAAATGACCAAACTTGGTGTGTCACACCTATAATCCTAGCCCTCTGGCAGACTGAGATGAGTGGAGTTCTTTCATGAGGGGGTACTGAGAAATGACAGAGCAAGTGTCAGACCCTGTCTCTACTAAAAAGTCAAAAAATATCTAGAAATTTTGACAGGCACCTGTAATCCTAGACACCTGTGAGTCTCAGCAGGATGGTTTCATGAATCTTGGAGTTTGAGGTTGATATGATCTTCTAAGTAAAGGCCACCAAAGACTAGCCAGGGCCACATACAGAAAAAGTACCTCAAAAACACCCATATACACACCTGTGCCTAGACAAACCGACAAACCAACCACAACATTTTTATCATCTAAAAAGACCAGAAACACCTTGATGGTTCAAACAAAGTAAGCATGCTTCAGACCTGGAAAACTATGACCAGATTGAGGCTTTAGCCAGGCATAATAAATTTGTAAGCTTTTCTCAAATGGTTGTTTTGTGGAAAGTGTCAAACAGGTACTTGAACTAGAGTCCCATGGGCAATGTAAGTGGCTCAGTGGGCAGGGCAGGGTGCCAGCCCCATATCACGAGAGTGGTGAGTTTGAATCTGGCCCCAGCCAAAATGCAACAAACAATAGTTGTGCTTGGTGGCAGGCACCTGTAATCCCAGCTACTCAGGAGGCTGAGGCAAAAGAATCACCTAAGCCCAGGAGTGGGAGGTTGCTATAAGCTGTGATGCCATGGCACTCTACCAAGTGTGACAAAGTCAAACTCTCTCTCAAAGAAAATAAAAAACAAAAATCAAATAGTGTCCTACTTAAGTCACTCAATGAAGTTATGTCAGCTGTGATGCAGCTTGAGACACACTGCTGTAAAATTTTCTCAACTGTTGTGTCAGCCTAGTGCTGGGAATCTCAACCATCAATAAAGTCAATAAGGAACAAGTGGGAGATCAATTTTCTGTCTGAGGCTGGAGGACTAATAATTATCCTGGTTGAAAATCTTGAGGCAAAGCAGCTGAAGTGAGAAGAAAAGGCGACTTAGAATCTTTGACCAGAAGACTGGGTCTCAGGACATTACAGGTTGAAGTCACTATATGTTCACCGTGGATGACATCACAATGGGTGTTATCCTGGGTGATCATCTTTAAGTTTAACCTTATTCCTGCTAAGCATGTGCACTGGCTGTCTGGGTTTGTTGTTGGGTTCAAACTGTTACAAAATAGTGGGGTTCTTTTCTCCACACTCAATTCCTGATTTCTAAAATTTGTGTGTATTTGTGGCCCAGGGATTCAACAACTCTTCCTTTCCTTTTCAATAAAGGAAATAAAGTGGAGGAGTGTAATTTATACCTAGTGCTGCTGTGGGATGTTATAGAATAAGAACCCGAGACCAAAGATCGGACAGTGATTTGACAGACCTGACAGGTATGTCACGCATTTCTCAATTCTCCTTTTCATGATGTTTTAATTCTTTCTCTAGAATAGGCTTGTTTGGGAAGGTAGGTGTCTCAATGAAGGTCCACTCTCGAAATCTGGTTAGGCAATGTGTCCAGTAGTGTACTCCATAGCTCCAGTTATTTATGATGATCATAAAAAATATCAGCCAATCTGGAAAGGTTCAACAGTCAGGACCCTCTGTGCCAAGTGTTTCCAAACTTTTTACTTGTTAGCCACCTAGGAAGTAGAAGAGTTATTTTGGGGCACATGTTCAATACATAATCAATAATGAAACCTGATAAGCAAAAAAGAAATCCATGCATAATTGTGGTGATATCTCCCACAACGGATATGCAAAAGAGTCCTGATATAATCCCTAAGTGTTATCAGAGTTTGAGGTTTTGATACTCTTCAAAGCCCCTGATAAGGTCATTTCTTAAGTAGATCTCAATGACATTTTCCATGCCTGACTACAATATTTTCATGATATGGGAATCTATGTTGGGCTGATCCCCTGACCTCAGGGGTTAGAGATAATTCTAAGCAACACTAACTCACTCTCATCCCCAATCTCCCACCCTGTTTCTACTAAAATAGAAAAGGTAGACAAGCATTGTGGTCCTTGCTTTTATTGCCAGCTAATCCAGAGGGTGAGGCAGAAGGATCAATTCAACTGAAGAGTTGGATGTCATTGTGTGCTAGCCTGAGGCCATGACACTCTAGAGTGGGCAAGAGAGTAACAGTCTGTCTCATTAAAAAAAAAAAAAAAAAGAAAGAAAAGAAAGGGAGCGGCACCTGTGGCTTAAAGGACTAGGGAACTGGCCCAATTTACTGGAGGTGGTGGGTTCAAACCCAGCCCCGGCCCAAACCAGCAAAATAATAATAATAATAATGAAAGAAAGAAAGAAGGAAAGAAAGGGAAGAGAGAGAGAGACAAAGAAGAAAAAAAGAAGAAAAGAGAGAGAGAGAAAGAAAGAGAAAGAAAGAAAGAAAGAAAGAAAGAAAGAAAGAAAGAAAGAAAGAAAGAAAGAAAGAAAGAAAGAAAGAAAGAAAGAAAGAGAAAGAAAGAAAGAAAAGTTGGTAGGCACCATTTCTAAGAGTAAAAGTTCGAGGAGATGTCACTAGGCAAATGGAATAAGGGACTCCTAAAAGGAGGAGATTTATTGTGGCCCCAAGGGTGGGGGAATATGACGTGTTGGTTTAAGGATTGGTTCATAAGGATATTGCCAGTTGATCTGATGGGTAGGGATTGTCTGGTCTGTGACCTCAGACTGATTGGGGAAAGGTAATATTGGCCCATGTAGAAACAGACAAACATAGGAGGTGTAAAGTATACTCTGGATTTTTTAGTGTGCATATGAAAAGCCTGATTTGAGTCAAGAATTCACTGTGAGGGTAGTTTCTAATGACTGGAAGAATATTGGATATCAAAGGGTCATAATTAGGTAAAATCCAAAATTTCCCTGTTAGAGAATAATGTCTCTAGTTGACATATAATCTAGGCATACAATTTCAACACTAGACATGTGGTAAAAAGTGAAAATGAGGGGTAAGTCACCTACTAATGGTTTTCTCCATTTATATATTGAGACTGAGTCTCATTTTGTTGCCCTCCGTAGTGTGCCCTGGTATCATAGTTTACAGCAAACTTTAAGTGTTGTCCTTAAGCTAAAATATTCCCTCAGTTGTGACTCTAGGTGCCTGCACAAATCCAGTTTTTTTGTTTTATTTTTTTTTTATTCTTCAGAGGTGAGTATCTCACTAGTGCTTAGGCTGGTATCCAATTCAGAAACTCAGACAGTATAACTGACTGGGCCTCCCAATGTTCCAAGATGAGAGTCATGAAGCACCACTGCTGGCCAAAGAGCATAGTTTGAAAAATATCCCATCTTCAAGGTCTGGAATGGTGGCTCACACCTGTAATCCTAACACTCTGGGAGGCAGAAGTGGGTGGTTCAAAGTAACTTGTCTATGTGGGGGGAACCTAGAATCCCAGATGCTCAGGAGGCTTAGGCAATAGGAACTGTTCAGCCCAGGAGTTTGAGATTGCGGTTAGCTATGTTGACATCAGGGTACTCTCCCCGGGAGAAGGAGTCAGACTCTATATGAAGGGAAAAGAAAATGACAACTGTTGTATCCGTAGCAGCCTGTAAGGATAGACTCAAACCTCACTTAGGTATAATCAGATGGTGATTTTATTACACCTGCACAGGAAATGACTGCTCAAAGAGGCAGGAGGCCTGAAGTGGAAGGCAGGCTGATTTTTATACCTTTTTTTTGTGTGTAGCATGTCAAGCAAGCCAGTACAGAAGTGAAATATTGTGGTTAGCTCAGGGCAGGCTTACAGCTTGAGAAACACAGCTTGTACAGTTTGAAAAACACAGATTTTGTAATTTTCCATCGTTGGTTTACTGGGAGCTAGGGGTTTTGTGGGAATTTGAGGACTTTACATGCTTCCTTGTTCTGAAGCTTTTTCTTGGAATTGATGGGGGGTGCTGGGAGACAGGGCTTTGGGAACTAATAGGTTTTTACATTTGGGGGCTCTTACGTTTCCTACTGATCTTTTGAGGGAAGTAAACCCTTTATTCATCTGAATTGCTAGGGAGGGGTTGATAGTGGGTGTGTAATAACATTAGTTTTATGGTTTGAAGTCTTTATTGTATGAATGTTATGAGGAGGTTGAAGATGATGGGGCCATATGTAACATGTAACTACAATTAGAAGCAGGAGTGGTCCGACTATAGCTGATAAGAGGGTGGTTAGTCAAGGGGATCAGTTAAATAATGTTTCATGCCAATTATTATCTTCTTTTCATAGCTCCTCCCTATAATGCAGACTCTTTCTGACTAGTTCTAAGTTGTCTTTTATGACTCCAGAGTGGTTGGTATAAAAACAACATGTTTCTTTGGTTGCGGCTCTCATTGTTGTTTGGCAGGCTCGGGTTGGATTCGAACCTGCCAGGTCAGGTGTATGTGGCTGGCGCCTTAGCTGCTTGAGCCACAGGCTCTGGAAACAAACAAACAAACAAACAACAACAACAACAACAACAAAAAAAACATGTTTCTCCCAGGGTCATACAAAGTCCTCCTTGTTTTAGAAATAGTAAATCTAGACCCCTTCTGTTTTGGAGAACTACCTCCGCCAGTGAGTTTAAAGATTTTTCTAAGTGGGTGACAGAAGTTTCTAGGTTTTGGAGATCTGAATCAATTTGAGTTGTAAGTGCTTTTAAACTTGGGCTAAGGGATCCAGTTGCCAGGACCGTGGTGCTCATGGCCATGGTGCCTGCTAATCCTATGCCTACAAGTAGGGGGTACTAGAATGGGGGTTCTAGTTTGTCTCTGTAAACCAAGGAGATGTTCTCATCCTCCTTCCCCATAGTAGATGTAAACTTCATTAATGATGTGGGTTAGGATACAGTCTTGGGGGGTGTTATATAAGATTAGGGAATTAACATAAGGATTTAAATTAATGGAACATGCAAACCAAGTTCCTCTGGAGGCTACTAAATAATAAGGAGTTGTAGGGCAGGTGGAGATGGAGAGTTGGATGAATGTGAAGCAGTTATCTTGGTAAGGGGAGTTTTGTAAGGGTTATCTAGGGGATGTAATACACAGTCCTTGTCCTTGTAGATCTCCCAAAATTAAGGTTGGTGTGGAGCCTCATGTACATATGCTGCTGTTTTGATGTAAGGCATTGGATGAGGCATTTAATATCTGTTGGGGAAGGCCCAAGGGTTATATTTGCAGCTACTCCCACATAGTACAGTGGGACTCAGTTTAGTCAGATCCAGCAAGCATTTGTTAGATTGGCATTTGTAAATTTAAACATGATATCTAAAAGAGCAAGGATAGGGCGGCGCCTGTGGCTCAGGGAGTAGGGCGCCGGTCCCATATGCCAGAGGTGGCGGGTTCAAACCTAGCCCCAGCCAAAAACCAAAATAAATAAAAGGGCAAGGATAGGTGATGAAGAAATGGGGGTGGCAATGACAGGAGATGGTGTTTGGTGTGGGATGGTGGGGATTGGGACTGGTGGGGCAGCCCTGGGAAGGCTCTGGATTAAGAATGAGATTTTGGCCTATTGGCTTGACATGAAGTGGCTGGGGGGGGGGGCGGGGATTCTGAATGGCAAATAACAGACCTGGTTCTTGTCCACTGACATATAGTCTGAACCCTCATGTTAAGCCTGTCCTCCATCCCTCTTTCCACCAGTCTTTTATAAATAGCTTGATAGGATTGCAGTTACTGCTTTGAGTACAATTGACCAGATCATTTCTATGAAATCTTATCTGTGCATCTTTGGTTATTCCCCACTAAGCTAACCATTCACATCCCCAGTTTTTACAATAGTAGTCCTCGGCCTCCCAACAAGATTGTTTGTTTGAAGAGAAACTTAACACAGTCGCAGGGCATAGATAGGAGTCAGTATTTCTGAGTTTTTGGCTGACTACAGACCCAAACAGTTCCAAGGTTATCTGTACCTTGATGGTGTTCTTCTTCAGCTGTCACCAAACAGGGTGCAGAGGTCAAAGCAAAAGGCTGGTTGGATGTCCATTGCTGGAGTGTGGGCGATCTTGGTGCCATCTTCAGTACAGTAGAGGATCCAATTGTGGAGGGTGAGTTGGTTGTAGTAGTATCCCCTCCTGCAGGTTTCTCAACTGGCATGGAGCAGGCATATGAAGACCAGGAGGGAGATCTGCACAGTTGAACTTTTAGGGAGTCCATGGTGGGCTCAAGGTGCCATGTTGGGGGTATATAGTTCTCAGTGACCTTCTTGGTGTGGGTGTAGTGGAACCACAGCTTCTTTACTCTGACCTTTATGGCTGTTGGGGTAGTTAAGATAACAGGGTAAGGACCCTCCCATCAGGGGGCTAAGGTTTCTGAGTTATATTTCGTTACCCAAGTCCAGTCTCTGGGCTGGGGGTTGTGAAGTTGCTCCAGTGGTGGAGTACTGGAGGGCTCAGATGTGGTTGGCTGGATAGCATCCTGGAGGTCCATGCATAGTTTTTGCAGGGCCTGTAATGAGCTTAAAAGTTTGTGATTATGGATGGGGGCTAACAGCTCATCAGTCAGCTTGGGGATTATAGGGAGTGGAGTTCCATGGATTATTTCAAAGGGTGTTAAACCTTGGAAGGGAGTGCATAAGACTCCTAAAAGGGCAAAGTGGAGGAGGTCTACCCAGTTACCATCAGGTTTTATATGCAATTTGGTAAAGGTTTCCTTTAATGTCCTATACATTCTTTCCACCTGTCCTGAACTTTGGGCTCTATGAGCACAATATAACTTCCAAGTAATTTTTAATGTGGCTGCCAAGTTTTTAGAAACTTGGGCAATGAAGGCTGGGCCGTTGTTGGACCCCAGGGTGAGAGGTAATCCAAATTGGGGAATAATGTCAGTGATAAGGTGTTTGGCCACTATTAAGGCTGTTTCCTTTTTACAAGGGAATGCTTCTGGCCATCCTGAAAATGTATCAATCACGACTGAGAGGTATTTATATCCATAATTCCCTGGCTTGATTTCAGTGAAGTCAAGTTCCCAGTGCTCCTCTGGATTGGTGCCTTGGAGGCACCTGGGTTGCATTTACCTTGCTGCATGGGGGACATCTGAGGGCTGTGTCCTTCATCCATATGCGGAGACAGGGTATGTACAGGTGTTTAGAGATGAGTTGGCCGAGTTTGTGGCTCCAAGGTGGGTTCCTTGGTGTAGTTGGTCAATAAGTTATCGTCTTAACATCTCGAGGAGTAAGGTCGTCCATCTGTGCAGATGAGCCAGTCTCAGGGACCTGTTAGGCAATCCAGGTGTTTACTTTCTTCTCGGTCTGTTTCAGAATAGACTGTGATGTCGGCAATAAGTGCTCTGCTAAGACTGGAAGAATGGGAGGAGCCCCACTGGTCTTAGGGCAGCTACCTTGGCTGTTTGATTGGCTAGTGTATTGCCCTTTGCAACGGGTGAGTCTGTTCTTTGGTGTCTGAGGCAATGGATGATGACGAGTCGTTCTAGCATCCAGATAGCTTCCAGTAGTGCCAGGATTTCTTCCTTGTTCTTAATGTCCTTTCCACCAGAAGTTAGGAGTCCCCTTTCTTTGTACAGGACTCCAAGGATATGGATGGTGGCAAACACATACTGGCTGTCTGTGTATGTGTTGACCGCCTTTCCCTTAGCTAACCTCAAGGCTTGTGTAAGGGTGATAAGCTCTGCTTTTTGCGCTGATGTCCCATGTCCCAGTGCCTGTTTCCAAAGGACCTCCATGAGGGAGGTAACTGCTGCCCTGGCTATGCGTTTACCTTCATGGATGTAGCTACTGCTGTCCATGAACAGGTCAAGGTCAGTCGTCTGTAGGGCTGTGTCCTTTAAATCTAGTCGCATGCTGGAAAGTGTATCCAGTGTGTCCAAGCAATCATGAATGGGCCATGCTGGGTCATTGTCTGGCATGAGGGTGTCTGGGTTTAAGGAATGTTACTTGGGGTGGGTCAAGAAGTAATACCTGGTATTGAGTGACACGGGAGTTGGAGATCCACTGTTCAGGGGGACTTTGGAGGAGAGTTTCCATGGTGTGGCCCCTGACCACCTGCAGTTCCTGGCCTAGGGTTGCTTCTCTGACTAGCACAGCCATAGCAGCGATGGCCCACATGCAACTAGGCCATCCAGAGGCAACCGGATCTAGACACTTGGAGAGGTAGGTAACAGGTCTCTTCCAGGGGCCTAGGGTCTGGGTAAGGACTCCCTTTGCCACCCCCTTGGTCTCACCTATGAAGAGTTGAGAGGGCTTGGTGATTTTGGGCAGGACCAGGGCAGGAGTGAAAGTGAGGGCATGTTTTAGTTGGTTGAAGGTGTCTTATTCAGCCTGTTTCCATTTGAGGTGCTTGTCACCTCCCCCTGTGCTGCCGTATAGGGGCTTGGCTGTTTCTGCAAAGCCCAGGATCCACAAATGACAGCAACCGAACACCCCCAGGAATTTGCGTACTTGCCTCTTGGTAGCTGGTGGAGGGATATGGAGGATGGCTTCGATTCTGCTCTTGAAAAGAGCATGTTGGCCTCCTTGTAGTTCATACCCCAGATAGGTTGTGACTGTGGTACACGGCTGGGCATTGTTGGCCGAGACGCGGTATCCCAGTTTCTCTAGTTCTCAGAGGAGATTGATAGTGGCATGCTCACACTCTGGCTTCATCTCAGTAGCTAACAAGAGATCATCGACATATTGCAAAAGGGAGACACACTGATGAGCATCCTGAAATGGGAGAAGGTCTTTTCTCAGGGTTTCATCGAGTAAGGTGGTGGAGTTTGCCCTTGGTGCTGGTGGGTCCAAGTCAGCTATCCAGTTTTCCTACTCTCCGGGTCTACCCACTTTAAATAAAAAATAAGTTGACTAGCAGGAGAGAGAGATGAATTGTAAAGAAAGCATCTTTCAAGCTGAGAACTGATACCAAATTCTAGAAGGGGGATTAGGCTGAGCAAGGTGTAGGGGTTCAGGATGGTGGGGTGGATCGTGTCCATTTGGGCATTCACCTCCCTTAGGTCTTGGACAAGTCAGTAGTCATTTGTACCAGGCTATTTAACGGAGAAGAGGGAAGTGTTCCAGGTTGATTTTTTTTTTTTTTTTGTAGAGACAGAGTCTCACTCTATGGCCCTTGGTAGAGTGCTGTGGCCTCGCACAGCTCACAGCAACCTCCAACTCCTGTGCTTAAGCGATTCTCTTGCCTCAGCCTCCCGAGTAGCTGGGACTACAGGCGCCCGCCACAACGCCTGGCTATTTTTTGGCTGCAGTTTGGCCGGGGCCAGGTTTGAACCCGCCACCCTCGGTATATGGGGCCAGCGCCTTACCGACTGAGCCACAGGCGCCGCCCTCCAGGTTGATTTTTAAGGGACTAGTATGCCCACTTCCCAGAGTTGGGTGATGTGTAACTGCAATGCCTGTTCTGGCTTTCTGGGACAAGGGGTATTGACAGACTCAGAACGGGGTGGCTCCACTGGAGACCTGAACTACCACCAGTGTTTGGTGGCTTTCTAGTTCTGGGGGATTGTCCTTAGCCCATACCTGTGGGAGTGGTGACCTCCAAGCATGGAGGCGCTCTTCCTGAGTTGGAATCTTGTCAGTCCATCAAAGAACAGGTATTCATCCCAAAGATGGGCAGAGAATAGGATATGGGAAGGACTGTCAGGTAACATCAGGACAGCATCAGCTGGTCTGAAGGAGACAGTGGCACGGAGTTTTTGCAACAGGTCTTGCCCCAAAAAGGGGTATGGGCAGTCCAGCATGACCAAAAAGGAGTGGATGATAGTGCCCCTACCCAGGTCAGTGATGCGGGCTGTGGTCCATTGGACTGCCTGGGGTTCTCCGGTGGTGCCCACGATTGTTCACTTTGCTTTGTGATGGATCCTTGGGGTTTCTTTAAAACTAAAAATGTTGTGTTTGTGTCTATCAGGATGTCCACAGATTGGCTCCCGACTTGTAAGGTTATCATGGGCTCCCAGTGGCCTAAGGGGAAGGAGCCCCAACTCCCTCAATCAATATCTTCCCCAATGAGGATTTTATCCAGTGTCTGTGTTGGGGCCTTAACTGCTTTCCAGGGGCATTTATTTTTCCAGTGTGCCATATATTTACAATAGCCACATTGATTTGGCTTTGGGGGGGTCTAGACCCCCTGCTGTGTGGAGTTACTTGGGCTCAGGAGTGCTCCTGGAGGGTGGCTTTAATGACTTTAGCCATTTGTTTAGTGGCGACCACGTCCATGGGCTCCCAGTTGTTAAAGACCCACAGAGCTATTTCCACCAACTCACTGAGCTTTTTCCCTTCAAAATACTCAAGTTTTTGCAACTTCCTTCTAATATCAGGGGCCGACTTTACAACGTAGGCTATGTTTATAGCCTGCCAGTTGTCAGGGGCCTCCAGATCAATGGGAGTGTGAGTTCTATAGGCCTCTAATAGCCTGCCTAAAAAAGCAGCAGGGCTTTCAGTGGGTCCCTGAATGATCTCACTAACCTTAGATAAATTGGTCAGCTTCTTAGCAGCTGCCCAGAGGCCCTGCATCAGAAGCTGGTGATACTCAAGTATAGCTCCCCTACCATCACCGTTAGGGTCCCACAGGGGTCATTGACTCAGGAAATGAGCCTCGAGAAGAGCTTCATTGGTGGTGGACTGCCCGTCTTGTCCAAGAACAGCTTTCCTGGCTGCCCTCAGGATATGTTCACATTTTTTGAATGCAAATAATATCTGGAGGAGTTGCTGACAGTCATCCCAAGTGGGTTGGTGGGTGAAAAGATAGTTTCAAGAAGAGGTATTCGTCCCTGTGGTTTCTCCAAGAGGGGGGGTTCTGGGTTTTCCAATTATACAAATCTCTTGTGGAAAAAGGAACATATATTATGAATGGCTATCCCACTGAGGCCGGGATGGAGGCTAACTGGTGCAAGAGTAAGATGGGAGCCTCCAAAGGAGGAGGCTTCACTCCTGGGAGGACTCAGGACAGAGGTGGAATCTGGGATACAGGGCTGGTACATAGTCCCTCCTCGGGGCTGTGAAGGACCACATGGGAACTCCCCCACAGCTCCCTGTGTCCATGGTGCTTGGGTACCTGAAGGTGCTGGTGCCTTCAGGGATGGGTCATACGGAGGTGGGTACAAAGAATGGGGCTGGAGGGGCAGGTCCAGGATGGGGTCCTCAAGGGAGGGGTTAATATGGGGGCCCCAAACCCCTGTCTTTATCACTCAGGGTTCTGTGTTTTGGGGTGGTGTGCTCTGTGGGGACCTGGCAGAGAGTCAAAAAGGCCATGAGAAGTGTTGAAATATTTGCCACATTTCCAGGTGTAAGTCAGCCCTTCAGAGGTGATGTCAATCCAGACATCAAAATAGGAAATCTGGTCTGGGTGACCAGGGTGGCCATAAATGATGGTCCAAATGCTGGAAAGAAGAGAGATGTTAAAGAAACCAATGGGAGGCCATGTGAAGCCAAAGGCAGGTTACTCCAATTCACAGAGTGTGCGCAGAGTGCTGTTTTCACTTTTGCACCATAGTCCGGTGCACAGTGGCTGAAATTGGAAAAATTACTGAGGAGATACTCTAAAGGAGTTAGCAGGGTGGATGGTCCCTGTCCCATTGCAAACAGATTATAAAGCGGACACTGACAAACAAAGATAAACAAAACAATGACACAGAAAACCGACAACCTGAGGAGACAGGGAGACATCTCTCCTCTGTCTCGGAAAACGACTTTCAGCTGGGTCCAGCTAGTCATGTTCCCCCAAATTCTCTAGAGATCCAGACAGACTTACCCAGGGCACAACAGCTGAGTCACCAGAATGGAAATTTGAAACCTGTGCCCCAATTCCCACATCTGAAGGCACTGGGACAGAAGAACGTCTCTCTGAGGCCTTTCCCTGGAGCCGTTGGCCGGTGGCAAGCCCAGGTGGGCATCCAAGGTGAGTATCTCGCTGGGGCCTCTAAAGATGTTGTATCTGTTGCAACCTATAAGGATAGACATGGACCCCACTTAGGTATAATCAGATGGTGATTTTATTACTCCTGAGCAGGGGACTGCTGCTCAAAGAGGTAGGCAGCCCCAAACTGGAAGGCAGGCTGATTTTTATACTTTTTTTTTTTTTTTTTTGTGCAGCGTGGCAAGCAAGCAAGAACAGAGGCAGAATATTGCAGTTAGCTCAGGACGGGGTTACAGCTTGAGAAACACAGCTTGTACAGTTTGAGAAACACATCTTGAGTAATTTTCCTTTGTTAGTTTACCAGGAACTAGGGAGTTTACGGGAACTTGGGAACTTTCTGTGCTTCCTTGTTCTGAAGCTTTTTCTTGGAATCAATGGGGGGGTAGGGTGGGATGGGGGGATGGGGCGGGAGACAGGGCTTTTGGGAGTTAATAGGTTTTTACATTTGGAGGCTCTTACACAACTTCAGTACAATGGAACAATGTGCCAATTATGTCAATATATGGAAGCCTGTGTGTGAGCACGGAAATAGTGTAGATTATCTCTGAAGGACTCACACGACCTAGGTTCTTCCTATGCTTTGAGCCTTTTGAGCACCTCATGTTTTGGAAAAATTTGTCAATTATCTTCATTGAAGTAAGTTTTTACACTTCAAAAGTGTACAATTCTGTATTTCTTAGTATATTTAATGAATATTACAGCTATAATCACAATGTAATTTTAGAACTTTATTTTTTTCACCCAAAAAAAGAATGTCAATACTTTCAAGCAGTCACTTTCATCTTCATCCCCACCCTCTCCCACCTTCCTCCTACTCCTAGCAGACAATTGGCTTTGTCTTGATGCTTTCTTCTGAGTTTAGTCATACTCAGTGTGGTCTTTTGTAACTGGTCTTGTTCCATTATTGTATTGATTTTAAAGTTCATTCTTATTGTAACATAAATACGTACTTTATTCCTTTTTATTGAAAAATATTCATCCTGTAAATACAGCACTTTATATGTATCCAATCGTCTGTAAAACCCATTAGTAGTCCTGAAGACTTTCCCTTCTCATCTAAGATTTTTAAAAGATTTTATCAACAAGACATGTCGTCTCTGTCAAAATCATTTTCTGTGTCTCTTGAAGTGACAATGCAGTTTTTCTTATTGATTCTATTAATGTAGTGTGTCCTATTAGTTGATTTTCCCATATTGTGCTAGACTAACAATCCTGGTAATAAATCCCATTTGAGCTACATGTATAAAATATTTTGCATTCTACCAGACTTGACCTGTATCTATACAGTACATCTCTCATGGATTTGATATGGCCTTTCACCTTTTTCCAAGAAAAATACATTGATGTCATCATAGCTCAAGGAAATGCAAGTTCCTGACCTCAAGTAATTCTCCTGATTTTATCCTTACCAGAAATTTGGAGTATAAGGCCCATTCCACCACTCTTGAGGAAGTTTTCCACTTAATTCTTGGACAAGAAGGGTCTCCCTATGTAGCTAAGTCTGGTCTGAACCCCCTTAGCTTCCAGTGATCTTTTGGCCTCAGCCTCTGACATTGCTGAGATTATATGTGTGAGCTATGGTGCTCATCCATGCTTATGTTTTGGTGAAGGATTTTCTCTATTTTCCTCATAGATAAAAACTCATGGAGGAAAAAATATCAAGTCTATTTAGATTTAATTCACACACCCACTCTTCACCTATATCAAGTATAGAGTTCCAGAATACACATACAGGAATCACTTGTATACTTTGCTTGTTTGTTAATGGAGAAGTTTCCATTAAGGTGTAGAGAAGAGTGATAGAAGAAAAAAAAAATGAAGGAAAGAAAAGAATGGAGAGAGCAAAAGAATGAAAGAGAGAGAATTGGAGGAAGGAAGGAAAAAGTGAGGGAGGGTTGAAGGGAGGGAGGAAGGGAAACAAAGAAAGAGAAAATGACAAAAGTTAGTGGCTCACACCTATAATACTAGTCCTCTGGCAGGCTGAGATGAGTGGAGTTCTTGAACAAGGGGATGCTGAGAATTGACTGAGCAAGAGACACACCCTGTCTCTACTGAAATGTAAACAATTATCTAGGCATTTCCACAGGCACTGGTAGTCCTATTCACATGGGAGTCTCAGACAGGATGATTGCCTGAATCCTGGAGTTTGAGGTTGCTATTATCTAGGCTAAGGATATGAAAGACTAGCCTGGGACACATATGGAAACCATGTCTCAAAAATACCCCCCCCACACACACATGCACAGACAAACCAACAAACCAACAAACAAAGATTTTCATCATCTAAAATGACCAGAATTACCTTGATGGTTCAGTCAAAGTAGACATGCTTAAGACCTGTGAAGCTATGACCAAATTGAGGCTGTAGCCATGTGTAGTAAATTTATAATCTTCTCTAAAATGGTAGGTATCAAAACAGGTCCTTGAGTTCAGTGCCTGTGGTTCAAAAAGGTAGGGCACCGGTTCTATATGCCAGAGGTGGCAGGTTCAAACTCAGTCCTGGCCAAAAACTGCAAAAACAAACAAACAACAACAACAAACAAACAAACAAACAAAACAGGCCCTTGAAATAGCATACCACTTAAGTGACTCTGTCCAGTTGTCAACTGTGATGCAGCTTGTGTCACACTGCTGTACAGAAATTTCAAATGTTGTGTCAGCTTAGTTCCAGAAAACTCAACCTTCAATAGTATCAATAAGGCACAAATGGCAGATCACTTCTCTGTCTGTGGATAGAGGGCTAAGAAGTTTCCTGGTTCAAACGCTTGATGGACACTAGGTGAAGTGAGCAAGAAAGCCCACTTAATATCAATGACAAGAAGCCTGGATCCCAGGACATTAAAAGATAAAGTGACTGTGTGGTGACTGTGTATGACATCACAATGGGTGTTGCTCTGGGTTACCATCTTTAAGTTTAACCTTATTCTTGCTATGTGTAGTGGCTGTCCAGGTTTGTCATTGTGTTCAAAGTGTTACAAAAGTGTGGAGTTCTTTTCTCCACACTCAATTCCTGCTTCCTAAAGTTAGTTTCATCTGTTGCCAAGGGATTCAACAACTCTTCCCCTCCTTTTTATGTCATGCATTTGCAAGCAATTGGAAGAGTTCGGTTAAAACCTAGTGTTGTCCTGGGATGTTGTAGACCAAGAACCCAATCCTAAAGATCAGACAGTGGTTTCAAAGACCTAATATGTATGTCACACAGTTGTCAGTTCTACATTTGCTAATGTTTTACTTTTTAATCTAGAATAGGTTTGTCTGGGAATGTACGTGTCACACTGAAGGTCCTCTCTTGAAGTCTGGTTAGGCAATGGGTCCACTAGTGTACTCCATAGCTGTAGTTATTTATGATAATCATGATAAGCCTATCTCGAATGTTCCAACATTCCTGACCTCCATGCCAAGGGTGTCCAAACTTTTGGCTTCTTGTCTACATAGGAATTAGAAGAGTTATGTTACGCTACATCAGTGGTCTTCAAACTATGGCCCGCGGGTCACATGAGGCAGTGTGATTGTATTTGTTCCAATTTTTTTTTTAATTCAAAATAAGATATGTGCACTGTGCATAGGAATTTGTTCATAGTTTTTTTTTTGTTTTTTTTTTTTACTATAGTTTAGCCCTCTAATGGTCTAAGGGACAGTGATGAACTGCCCCCTGTTTAAAATGTTTGAGGACCCCTGCTACACATTCAATACACATTCACTAAAGAAACCTGGTAAGCAAAAAAGAGATCCATGCATAATTGTGGTGATATCTGCCACCACAGATATGCAAAACAGTCCTGACATAATCTCTATGTGTCACCAAAGCCTGAGAATTGGACACTACTCAAAGCTCCTGATAAGGTCATTTCTTACATAGAGCTCTATAATTTTACCACACATGACTACAATATGTGGATGTTCTGAGAGGCCAAAGTGGGTTGATTCAATGAGCTCAGGTGTTGGAGACAAGGCTGAGTAACTCGAAGACACCCTCAGAACCGATTTCCCACCCAGTTTCTACTAAAATTGAAGAGATAGTCAATAGTTCCAGCTACTCCAGAGGCTGGGGCAGGAGGGTCCCTACAACCCATGAGTTGGATGTCACTGTGTAGTAGGCTGAGGCCATGTCCCTCCAGCAGGGATAACATAGTGAGATTCTGTCTCATGAGAAAAAGAGAGGAAGGAAGGAAGGAAGAAAAGAGAAGGGAATGGAAGGGAAGGTAGGGAAGGAAGAATGGAGTAAGAAGAAAGGAAGGAAGAAAGGAAGAAAGAAGAAAATAAAGAAATTAAGAAAGAGAGAAAAGTAAATTTGCCAGGCACAGTTTTCAAGAGCAAAAGTACAAGGACAGGCCATATGCAGATAGAATAGGGGACTACATAAAGGAGATTTACTGTGGCCTCTGTGAGGAGGAACAATGAGTCAGGACTAGCGTGTATGGGATTGGTTAGTTGGGATATTGTCAGTTGATCTGATGGATAGGTGTCATCCAGATAGCTCTGGTCCCTGGCCTCAGAGTGATTTGGGCAAGGAAATATGGTCCAGATTGAAACAGACAAACAGAGGAGGTGGTGTGGGTACTCTGGTTATTTTAACGTGCATATGAAAAGCCTGATTTGAGATAAAAATTCACTTTGGGTTCAGTTTCCAGGGGACAAAAAGAATGTAGGATATCAAAGGGTCAGAGTCATGTACAATGTGAAGGATTGATTAATAAACGTTTTAAGAAAACAATTTTCCTATGAGAGAATAACTTCTCTAGCTGACATGTAATGTAGGGGTAAGTTATCGAAACTCCAACTATGGTGAAAAGTACAAATGAGGGATTAGTTCATTAACAATGGTTGTCTATATTTATCTGTTGAGACAGAGACTCCTATTGTTACCCTCAGCAGAGTACCCCGGTATCAGATCTCACAGTAATGTTTTTATTTTTTATCTTTTATTTTATTATTATTATTATTATTTTGAGACAGAGCTTCAAGCTGTTGCCCTGGGTAGAGTGCAGTGGCATCAAAGCTCACAGCAAACTCCAACTCTTGGGCTCAAGCAATTCTCCTGCCTCTGACTCCCAAGTAGCTGGGATTAGAGGTGCCTGTCACCATGCCTGGATATTTTTGTTGTTGTTGCAGCTGTCATTGTTGTTTGGCCAGGCCCGAGCTGGATTCAAACCTGCCAGCTCAGGTGTTTGTGGCTGGCACCATAGCTGCTTGAGCCACAGGCGCCGAGCCCAGTAATGTTTTCATTTTTTATTATTTTTATTTTTATTGGTTTTTTTTTTTTGTTTGTTTGTTTGTAGAGACAGAATCTCAATTTATTGCTCTCGGTAGATTGCTATGGCATCACACAGTTCACAGCAACCTCCAACTCCTGGGCCCAGGCATTTCACTTGCCTTAGCCTCCTGAGTAGCTGAAACTACAGGTGCCTGCCACAAAGCCAGGCCATATTATTGTTGCAGTTTGGTCAGGGCTGCGCTTCAAACTGCCACTCTCAGTATATGGGTCTGAAGCCCTACCCACTGAGCTGCAGGCGTTACCCTCACAGCAATCTTCAAATGTTGTAATCAAGTGAACCTATTCCCTCAGCTGGGACTCCATGTGCCTGTAGAATGTCCAGCTCTTATTTATTCTTCAGAGATGGGGATCTCACTAATGCTTAGGCTGGTCTCCAATTCAGAAGCTCAGACAATACAACTGACTGGGCCTCCCAAACTGTCAAAATGACAGGCAAGAAGCACCTCCACTAGCTACAAACCATAGTTTGAATAATGTCCCAATTTCGAGGTCTAGAGTAGGGGCTCATCCTGTAATCCTACACTCTGGTAGGCAAAAGCATGTGTTCAAGAATAACTGGGCAGTGTGCTTGGGTGCCTGGATTCTCTGATGCTCAGGAGGCTAAGTCAATAGGCTCTATTGAGCATAGGTTTTTGATATTGCTGTTACCTATGATGACATCAGGGCTGTCTACGCAGGTTGAAGGAGTCACTCTGTCTCAAGGAAAAAGAAAATGACAACTTTAGTAGTATGGAACAATGTGCTTTCCATGTCAATTCAAGATAGCCTGTGTGTCATTGGGGAGATAAGGTTGACTGTGTCTCAGGTACTCTCACAACCTGGGTACTTCTTATGCTGTGAGGTTTTTGAGCACCTCAAGTTTTGGAGAACATCATCAAGTAGCTTCATTTCAATAATGAGTTCAGCCTTTGAAAGTGCACAATTCTGTTTCATAGTATAGTGACACAATTGTATAGCTATCATCACAATCTAATTTTAGAACTTTGTCTTCTCCCCACACACAAAGAACATAAATACCTACTAGCAGTCACTTTCATCTTCCTCCCAACCCTGACCCACCTTCCCCCTACTCCTAGCACACAATTAGCCTTGTTTTGATATTTTTTCTGAGACATAGCCGGTGTTATCTTATGTAACTGTCCTTGTTCCCTTATCATAATGATTTAAAGGTTCATTCCTATTGTAACAGTAGTTCATTCTTTTTTTTTTTTTTTTTTTTGGCTGGGGCTGGGTTTGAACCCACCACCTCCAGCATATGGGACCGGCGCCCTACTCCTTGAGCCACAGGTGCCGCCCAGTACTTCATTCTTTTGATTGTTGAAAAATATTCCATCCTGTAAATATAGCACATTATATGTATACAATCGTCAGTTCCCATTAATAGTTCTGAAGATGTTCCCTTCTCATCTAAAAATTTTAAAACATTTTATCAACAAAATATGTTTCCTCTGTCAAAAGACTTTTCTGTGTCTCTTGAACTGACCATTTAGTTTTTCTTATTCATTCTATTAATATGTGTTCTATTAGTTGATTTTTCCACATTGAGCTAGTCTGGTAATCCTGGTAATGAATCCCATTTGGGATACATGTGTAAAATATTTTGTATGCTACCATAATTTTCCTGCCCCTATACAGTATCTCTCTTATAGATTGGATACTGCATTTTTCCATTCCTCCCCCCACAAAAAATACATTGGTACCATTATAGCTGAAGAAAATGCAAGCTGATAACCTCAAGAGATCCTCCCGAATTTATCCTTCTTAGCAGCTGAGAGTATATGCTCATGACATATGGGAAGTTTTGCACTTATTTCTTGGAAAAGTGGGATTTTACTGTGTTCCTCAGTCTGCTCTGAAACTCCTTAGCTTCCAGTGATCTTTCTGCCTCAGCCTCTGAATTTTCTTGGAGTATAGGTTTGAGCTATGCTGCTCATTCATGCTTATGATTTGGGTGAATGATTCTCTCTATATTCCTCATAGATAACAGCCCACAGATTTAAAAATAATAACTTTAGTCAGATATAATTCACCCAGTTCACCCATTTCAAGTATAGAATTCAAGACAAAACATTCAGGGATTACTTGTATATTTTGTTTGTTTTTTACTAGATAAGATTCCTTTAAGGTGTAGAAGAGAGAGATGAGGGAAAGAAAGGGATGAAGGAAAGAAAGCCTATATTAATTAGTTTGATGTAAACAATCCAAGTTGAATAAAAAGCAACACATTTTACCCCTCATATGTATAAATGTATTCATGATCTATGTGTATATGACTTAATAATAAAAAAAATATGGAAAGAGCAAGTGAATGAGAGTGATAGAATTGAGGAAGAAAAAATAGTCAGGGAAGAGTTAATGGAGGGAGAGAACTAAAGAAAGATAAAATAACCTAACTTGGTGGCTAAAACCTATAATCCTATCACTCTGGCAGGCTGAGATGTGTGAAGTTCTTGAACAAGCAGGTGCTGAGAATGAACTGAGCAAGGGTCCGACCCTGTCTCTACTAAAAAGTGAAAAATTATTTTCACACTAGACATTCCAACAGGTACCAGTAGTCCTAGCCACATGGGAGTCAAGGCAGGAGGATTGCCTGAATCCTGGTGTTTGAGGTTGCTATTATTTAGGCTGAGGCCACAAAAGAGTAACCTGGGTCACACACAGGAACCATATATCAAAAATACCTATACACACACCCATGCACAGACAAACCAAAAAACCAACAAACAAACATTTTCATTACCTAAAAATAGCAGAATTACCTTGGTGCTTCAGGTAAAGTAGACGTGTTTAAGTCCTATGAAGCAATGACCAAATCAAGGCTGTAGCCAGGCATAGTCAATTTGTAAGCTTCTCTCAAATAGATGTTGTGCATCTTACAAGGGTACATGTGAAATTTACTAGGTGTAGGATATAAATGTCTAAACACATTGACTAAGAAAATGCTGTGAAGGCTATGTTAACCAGTTTGATAAAATATTTCAAATTCTGTATAAAAAACCCATGACTGCATTAATGTTCACATCCATGATTTAATGAAAAATAAAAAAATACATGGTTATTTTGGGGTAGGTGGTAAAAGAGGTCCTTAAAATAGCATCCCATGGGTGGTGCCTGTGTCTCAATGGGTATGGCCCCAGCTCCATATAACAAAGGTGATGAATTCAAGCCCAGTCCTGGCCAAAATGAAACAAAAATGGCCAGGCATTGTGGCTGGTGCCTGTAGTTCCATATACTCGGAAGTCTGAAGCAAAAAGAATTGTGTGAGGGCAGGATTTGAAGGTTTCCATGTGCTGTGTTGCCACAGCACTCTAATGAGGGTGATAATATGAAACTCTGTCTCAAGAAAAAAAAAATTAGCATCCTACTTAAGTGACTTCATGCAGTTTTGTTAGCTATGATGAAGCTTGAGTCACACTGCTGTACAAAATCTCAACTGTTGTGTTATAGTAGTGCTGGGAAACTTAACCATCATTAGAATCAATAAGGCACAAATGGGTGATCACTTCTCTGTCTGGATGGAGGGATAAGAAGTGTCCTTTCTAAAGCACTTAGGGACACCAGCTTAAGTGAACAGAAAAGGCCACTTAGTATCCTTGACCACAAGCCTGGATCCCAGGACATTACAGAATGAAGTCACTGCATGGTCACTGTGGATGACATCACAATGGGTGTTGCCCTGTGTTACATCTTTAAGCTTACCCTTTTTCCTGCTAATCATGTATGGTTGCTGTCTGGGTTTGTGGTTCAGCCCAAACTGTTACAAAAGAGTGTTCCTTTTTTTTTTTTTATTAAATCATAGCTGTGTACATTGATATGATCATGGGGCATCATTCACTAGCTTCACAGACTGTTTGACACACTTTCATCACACTGGTTAACATAGCCTTCCTGGCATTCTCTCAGATCTTTTCTCCACACTCAATTTCTGCTTCATATAGTTTGTTTGGGTCTCTGGCCAAAGGATTCAACAACGCTTCCTTTCTTTTTCATATCATGGATTTGTAAACAAATGGAAGAGTGTTGTTTATACCTACTGCTGCCCTGGGATGGTACAGACCAAGAACCCAAGCCCAAATATCAGACAGTTATTTGACAGACCTGACATGCAGGTCACACAAGTCTCAGTTCTTTTTATGATGGTTTACTTCTTTGACAAGAATAGGCTTGTTTAGGATGGTAGGTGTCTCACTGAAAGTCCTCTCTCGAAATCTGGTTAGGCAATGAGTCCAATAGTGAAATCCATACCTGCACTTATTTATGATAATCATGGGAAATATCAGCCTATCTGGAAAGATCCAACCTTCCGGACCTCCCTGCCATGTGTGTCCAACTTGTGGCTCTTGACCACATAGGAAGTAGAAGCATTGTATTGGGCCAGATGTTCAATACACAATTACTAATGAAACCTGATAAGCAAAATAGAGATGTGTGCACAACTGTGGTAATATTTCTCACCACAAATATGCAAATATTCCTGACATAATTCCTATGTGTCAGTGGAGCCTGAGGATTGGACACTCCTCAAAGCCCCTGATAAGGTCATTTCTTAAGTAGAGCTCAATGACATTTGCCATACTTGACTACAATATTTGATTGCTCTGGGAGGCCTGAGCTCATTGTTTGGAGAGAAGGCTGAGCAACAGCCATGTACCCTCAGTCCCAATTTCCCACCTAGTTTCTACTAAAATAGAAAAGATAGCCAAGCATTGTGGCCCTTGTCTATATTTCCAGCTACAGCAGAGGCTAAGGCAGGAGGATCCCTTCAACCCGAGACTTGGATGTTACTGTGAGCTAGGGTGAGGCTGTGACACTCTACCCTGAGCAACAGAATGAGAGTCCATCTCATTAAAAATAAAGGAAAGAAAGAATTAAAGACAGATAGAAATAAAATTTGGTAGGCACTGTTTTCAAGAGCAAAAGTGGGAGGAGTGTTCAGTAGGCAGATGGAATAGGGGACTACATAAAGGAGGAGATTTATTGTGGCGCCTGGAGGGGGGAATAAGTAAGGACAAGAGGGTTTTTGATTGGTTCAGTAGGATATTGGCAGTTGATCTGATGGGTAGGGGTTGTCCAGAGATGTCTGGTCCCTGGCCTAAGACCCTTTGGGGAAAGGGAATATTGGCCCAGATTGAAACAGACCAAGAGAGGAACTGAGGCATGTACTCTTGATTTTTTAGTGTGAATATGAAAAGCCTGATTTGAGGCAAGAGTTTACTGTGTGGGCAGTTTCCAGTGACTACAGGTATCTAGGGTATCAAAGAGTCAGAGTTATGTAAATCCAAAGGCTTGAGTAATGCAAGATTTAGGAAAACAATTTCCCTGTGATATAGTAATTTCTCTAGTTGACATCAAATCTAGGGGGAATTTTCAACATTAGATCTGTAGTCAAAAGTAAAAATGAGGGGGAGGCACCTGTGGCTCAGTGAGTAGGGTGCTGGCCCCATATAATGAGGGTGGCAGGTTCAAACCCGGCCCCAGCCAAACTGTCTTAAAAAATAGCCAGGCATTATGGTGGGCACCTTTAGTCAGAGCTACTTGGGAGGCTGAGGCAAAATATTCACCTAAGCCCAGGAAGTGGAGGTTGCTGTGAGCTGTGATGCCATAGCACCCTATCAAGTAGGACACAGTGAACCTCGGTCTCAAAGAAAAAAAAAAGAAGGCTCAGTGCCCCTGGTTCAAGTGGATAAAGCACCAGCCACATACACCTGAGCTGGCAGGCCCGCCAAACAACAAAGATGGCTGCTACCAAAACATAGCCAAGCATTGTGGTGGGCACCTATTGTCCCAGCTACTTGGTAGGTGGAGGCAAGAGAATCACTTGAGCCCAGGAGATGGAGGTTGCTGTGTGTTGTGATGCCACGGCAGTCTACCTAAGTCAACAGCTTTAGACTCTGTTAAAAAACAAACAAACAAACAAGACAGAAAGACAATTAGTGTCCTACTTAAGTGACTCCATGCAGTTTTGTCAACTGTGAGGCAGCTTGAGTCACACTGCTGTAGAAAATCTCAAATTTTGTGTCAGTCTAGTGCCAGGAATCTCAACTGTAAATAGAATCATTATGGCACAAATGGGAAATCAGTTCTCTGTTTGTGGAGGGAGAGCTAAGAAGTTTCCTGCTTCAAACACTTGAGGGACACCAGCTGAAGTGAGCAGAAAAGGCCACTTACTATCTTTCACTGGAAGCATGGATCCCAGGACATTAAAGGATGAAGTCACTACATGGTTACCATGGATGACATCACAATAGGTGTTGCCCTGAGTTACCATTTTCAAGCTGAATCTTATTCCTGCTAAGTATGTGTAGTGGCTGTCTGGGTATGTTGTTGGGTTCAAACTGTTATAAATGAAAGGGGTTCTTTTCTCCGCACTCAATTCCTACTTCCTAAAGTTTCTTTATATCTGTGGCCAAAGGATTCAACAACTCTTCCTTTTGTTTCATGTCATGGATTTGTAAGCAAACGGAAGAGTGTGGTTTACAACTAGTGCTGCCCTGGGATGTTGTAGACCAAGAACCTGAGCACAAAGATCAGACAGTGATTTCACAGCCCTGAAAGGTATGTCACACAATTCTCAGTTCTATTTTTGTGATGCTTTACTTCTTACCTACAATAGGCTTATTGGGGAAGGTAGGTGTCTCACTGAAGGTCCTCTTTCAACATCTGGTTAGGTAATGTGTCCCATATTGTACTCCATAGCTGAAGTTATTTATGATGATCATGGGAAATATCAGCCTATCTGGAAAGTTCCAACATTCTGGACCTCCATGCCAGGTGTATCGAAACTTTTGACGTCATTGCCACATAGGAAGTAGAAGAGATGTGTTGGGTCACACGTTCAATACACAAACACTAACTAATTCCAATAAGCAAAAAGAGATATGTGCATAATTGTAGTGATACCTGACACCAGCGATATGCCAAAAAGTCTTGACATAATCCCTATTTGTCACTGAGGATTGGAAACGCCTCAAAGGCCCTGATAACGTATTTTCTTATGTAGAGATGAATGACTTTTGCCATGCATGACTAGACTGTTTGGATTTTCTGGAAGCCAAGGTGGGCTGATTTCCTGAGCTCTGGTATTGGAGACAAGGCTGAACAACAGCAAGACACACTCAGCCCCGATCTCCTACCTGGTTTATACTGTTATGGTAAAGGTAATTAAGCCTTGTGGCATTTTCCTGTAGTACCAGCTACTCCAGATGCTGAGTCAAGAGGATCCCTTAAAGGCATGAGTGGGATTTCATTTTGTGCTAGGCTGAGGCCATTGACACCCTAGCCTGGGCAATAGAGTGAGTGTCTGTATCATGAAAAATAATGAAAGATAGAAAGAAAAAAAGAAAATTTGCTAGGCACAGTTACAAAGAGAAAAACTACAGGAAGAGGTCAGTAAGGCACATGGAATAGCAGACTACATAAAAGAGGAAATTTATTGTGGCCTCTGTGGCAAGAATGAATGAGTCAGGACACCTGGGTTTGGGATTGGTTCCTATTGATATTGCCAGTTGATCTGATGAGTAGGGGTTGTCCAGAGATGTCTGGTTGCTGGGCTCGGACTGATTGGGGAAAGGGAATATTGGACCAG
Source organism: Nycticebus coucang (assembly GCF_027406575.1). Taxonomy (NCBI): domain Eukaryota; kingdom Metazoa; phylum Chordata; class Mammalia; order Primates; family Lorisidae; genus Nycticebus; species Nycticebus coucang. Next base: position 122,275,594 of record NC_069804.1, read on the forward strand.
ATTGAAGGACCCCAACATAAGGGATGGAGGATATACTATGGATTTTATGGTAAGCATATGAAAAGCCTGATTGGAGGCAAGAATTCACAGTATGGGCAGTTCCCAGAGACTACATGAATGTAGAATATCAAAGGGTCACAGTTAATACAACCCAAATGGTTGACTAATACAAGTTTAAGGAATACAATTTCCCTATTGTATGAGAGAATAAATTATCTAGTCGACATCTAATCTATGGGTAAAATTTCAAAACTACAAACATGGGAAAAAGGACAAATAAGGGGTATGTCCCAAACAATGGTTTGCTCCACTTGTATAGTTTGTTGGGCTGTTCCTAGAGAAGTCTCCCTTAAGGTATCGAGACAGATTCTCATTCTGTTGCCCTCAGTAGAATGCCCTGGTGTCATAGCTCACAGCAAACTTAAAGTGTTCTCATCAAGCAAACCTATTCCCTCAGCTTGGACTCCATGTACCTGCATAACATCCACCCATTTTTTATACTGCAGAGAAGGGGATCTCACTAGTGCTCAGGCTGGTATCCAATACAGATACTCAGACAATACTACTGACTGGGCCTCCCAAAGTGGCAACATGAGAGGCATGAAACACCACCACTGGCCACCAACTATAGTTTGAAAAATATCCCAACTTCAGTGTCTGGAGTGGTGGCTCACACCAGTAATCCCAACACTCTGGGAGACAGAAACAGGTGGTCCAAAGTAACTGGGCACTGTGGGGCAGCACCTGGACTTTCAGATGCTCAGGAGGCTGAGGGTATAGGATCTGTTGAGCTCAGGAGTTTGAGATTGTGTTTACCTAAGATGACATCAAGGCACTCTAACCAGTATGTATGAGTCAAACTCTGTCTCAAGAAAAAAGAAAATAATTACTTCAGTAGATGTAACAATGTGCCTTCCATGTCAATTCATGGTAACCTGTGTGTGAGCAGGGATACAGGGTTGACTGTCTCTCAAGTACACTCACGACCTGGGTACTTCATATGCTGTGAGCCTTTTCAGCACCTCAAGTTTTGGAAATCATAATCAAGTAGCTTGATTGAAATAGGTAGTTCACCCTTTGAAAGTGTACACTTCTGTATTTCTTAGTATAGTCACATAATTGTACACATATCATCACAATCTAATTTTAGAAGTTTGTCTGTTCTCCCACACAGAGAATGTCAATACCTACTAGCAGTCACTTTCAACTTTCCCACCACCCTGCCTCACTTGCCCCTACTCCTAGGAGATAATTGACCTTGATTGGATTTTTCTTCTGAGTTCAGTCATGCTCTCTGTGGTCTTTTAAGTGGCCTCGTTTCCTTGTCATAATGATTTTAATAACATAAAATCATTTTGTAACATAATTGTGCACTTCATTCCTTTTGATTGTTGAAAAATATACCATTCAGTGAATACAGCACGTTATATGTATCCAATCATCTGTAAATCCCATTGGTAGTCCTGAAGATGTTCCCTTCTCATCTAATATATATATATATATATATATATACATATATATATGTATATGTGTGTATATATATATGTGTATGTATATATATATATATATATATATATATTTTTTTTTTTTTTGTAGAGACAGAGTCTCACTGTACCGCCATCGGGTAGAGTGCCGTGGCGTCACACGGCTCACAGCAACCTCTAACTCTTGGGCTTATGCGATTCTCTTGCCTCAGCTTCCCGAGCAGCTGGGACTACAGGCGCCCACCACAACGCCCGGCTATTTTTTTGTTGCAGTTTGGCCGGGGCTGGGTTTGAACCCGCCACCCTCGGCATATGGGGCCGGCGCCCTACTCACTGAGCCACAGGTGCCGCCCGTCATTTAATATTTTTAAGAGATTTTATCAAGATCTGTTGCTTCTGTCAAAAGCCTTTTTGGTGCCTCTTGAGAAGATCCTGTGCTTTTTCTTATTGATTCTATTAATGTAGTGTGTTCTATCAGTGGACTTTCACATATTGAGCTAGACTGGCAATCCTGGTAATAAATCCCATTTATTTTGTATGCTACCAGACTTTTCCTGCACCTGTATAGTACATCTTTATAGATTGGATACAGCGTTACCCGCTTTGCCACAGAAAAATACATTGGTACCATCATAGTTCAAGGAAATGCAAGCTGCTAACTTCAAGTCCTACTACTGAATTTATGCTTCTTAGCATCTGAGAGTACAGGCCCATGGCACAAGTGCTGGAGAATTTTTTCACTTATTCTTTGGACACTTGGGGTCTTATTAGATTGCTCAGCCTGGTCTGAAACCCCTTAGCTTCCAGTGATCTTTCTGCCTCAACCTCTGAAATTGCTGGTATTATAGGTGTGAGTGATGGTGATGATCCATGCTTGTTTTTCTGAAGGTTTTTCTCTATTTTCCTCATAGATAATAGCCCATACATTGAAAAATAACAACTCTATTCAGATATAATTCACACACTTCACAATTCATGCATTTCAAGTATAGACTACTCAAGTAAGACTACACATTCAGGGATCACTTGTGTAGTTTGTTGCGTGGTTGCTAGAGAAGTCTCCCTTAAGGTGTAGAGGAGAGTGGTAGAGGAAAAAAAGGAATGAAGGAGAGAAAAGAAGGGAACGAGCAAGGGAATGGAAGAGACAGAATTGGAGGAACAAAGGATAAAGTGAGGGAGGGGAGAAAAAAGGGAGGAAGGAAAAAAAGAACAAAAAAAATAAGCAAACATGGTTGCTTACTCCAATAATTTTACTACCCTCTGGTAGGCCGAGATAAGTGGAGTTCTTGAATGAGGGGTTGCTGAGAATTGATAGAACAAGAGGCACACCCTGTATCTACAAAAAAGTGAAAAATTATCTACGCCTTGTGACAGGCACCTATAGTCCTAGGCACATGGGAGTCTCAGGCAGGATGAATGTCTGAATCCTGGGGTTTGAGGTTGCTATGATCTAGGCTGAGGCCATGAAAGTCTAGCCTAGGCCACATATGAAAAACGTATCTGAAAAATACCCATACAAACACCCATGCACTGACAAAATGGCAAATCAACCAAAAAACATTTCATCATCTAAAATGACCAGAATTACCTTTTTGTGTGTGTGTATGTGTCTATTTTATTTTATTTTTTATTGTTAAATTATAGCTGTGTACATTAGTTCAATCAAGGGGTACAATGTTCTGGTTTCATATACAATCTGAAATACTCTCATCAAACTGTTTAACGTAGCCTTCATGGCATTTTCTTAGTTATTGTATGTAGACATTTGTATTCTGCATTTAGTAAGTTTTGCCTGTACCCATTCAAAGATGCACAGTAGGTGTGGCCCCACCTATTACCCTCCCTCCACCCTAACCTCCTCACTCCCTTACCCTCCCTTGGCCCTTTCCCCAAATTCTTGTGCTACAGTTGGGTTATAGCCTTCATATGAAAGTTATAAATTAGCTTCATAGTAGGGCTGAGTACATTGGATAATTTTTCTTACATTCTTGAGATACTTTGCTAAGAAGAATATGTTCCAGCTCCATCCATGTAAACATGAAAGAGGTAAAGTTTCCATCTTTCTTTAAGGCTGCATAATATTCCATTGTATACATGTACCACAATTTGCTAGTCCATTCGTGGGTCGATGGGCACTTGGGCTTCTTCCATGACTTATCAATTATGAACTGGGCTGCAATAAACATTCTGGTACAGATGTCTTTGTTATATTGTGATTTTTGGTCTTCTGGGTATATGCCTAGTAAAGGAATTACAGGATAGAATGGCAGGTCTATTTTTAGTTTTCTAAGTATTCTCCAAACATCCTTCCAAAAGGAATGTATTAGTGCGCATTCCCACCAGCAATGTAGAAGTGTGCCATTTTCTCCACATCCACGCCAACTTCTCCAGTTTGGGGATTTTGTTATGTGGGCTACTTTTACTGGGGTTAGGTGATACCTCAAAGAAGTTTTGATTTGCATTTTTCTGATGATTAAAGATGATGAGCTTTAGTTCATGTGTTTGTAGATCATGTGTCTGTCTTCTTTAGAGAATTTTCTCTTCAAGTCCTTTGCCCACCCTGAGATGGTATCACTTGTTCTTTTCTTGCTAATACGTTTGAGTTCTCTGTGGATTCTGGTTATTAAACCTTTTATCGGAGGTATAACCTGCAAATATTTTCTACCATTCTGAGGGCTGTCTGCTTGCTTTACTTACTATGTTGTTAGCTGTGTAGAAGCTTTTTAGTTTGATCAGGTAATAATAATGTATTTTTTATATTGCTTTAATTGCCTGGGGAGTTTGCCTCACAAAATATTAACACAGGCTGATTCCTTCAAGACTTTTCCCCTGCACTTTCTTCAAGTATTTTTATAGTTTCATGTCTTATGTTTAAATATTTTATCAAGTGAGAGTCTATCTTAGTTAATGGTGAAAGGTGTGGGTCCAGTTTCAATATTTTACAGATCGCCAGCCAGTTCACACAGCACCATTTGTTAAATAGGAAATCTTTTCTCCACTAAATGTTTTTAATTGGCTTGTCAAAGATAAAATAACTGTAAGTAGCTGGATTCATCTCTTGGTTCTCTATACTGTTCCAGACATCTACTTCTCTGTTTTTGTGCCAGTACCATGCTGGTTTGATCACTATCGATTTATAGTACAGTCTTAGGTCTGGTAGAGTGATTCCTCCTGCTTTGTTTTTATTTCTGAGTAATGTTTTGGCTATTCGAGGTTTTTTCTGATTCCATAGAAAACGAAGTATTATCCTTTCAAGATCTTTAAAATATGACAATGGAGCTTTGATAGGAATTGCATTGAAATTATATATTGCCTTGGTTAGTATAGACATTTTAACAATGTTGATTCTACCCAGTCATGAGCATGGCATGTTTTTCCATTTGTTAACATTTTCAGCTATTTCTTTTATTAAAGTTTCATAGTTCTCTTTATAGACATCTTTCATGTCCTTTGTTAGATAAACTCCCAAATATTTCATCTTCTTTGGCACTTCTGTGAAAGGAATAGAGTCGTTGACTGTTTTTCGGCTTGGCTATTGTTGGTATATATAAAGGCTACAGATTTATGGATGTTGATTTTGTAGCCTGAGACCTTGCTCTATTCCTTGATCACTTCTAAACGTTTTGTAGTACAATCCCTAGTGTTTTCCAGATATACAATCATATCATCTGCGAAGAGTGAAAGTTTGATCTCTTCTGACCCTATGTGGATACCCTTGATCACCTTTTCTTCCCTAATTGCAATGGCTAAAACTTCCATTAAAATGTTAAAGAGCAATGAAGACAATGGGCAAACTTGCCTGGTTCCTGATCTAAATGGAAACGATTTCAATTTAACTTCATTCAATACGATATTGGCTGTGGGTTTGCTGTAGATGGCCTCTATCAGTTTAAGAAATGTCCCTTCTATACCAATTTTCTTAAGTGTTCTGATCATGAAGGGATGCTGGATATTGTCAAAAGCTATTTCTGCATCTATTGTGAGAATCATATGGTCTTTATTTTTTAGTTTGTTTATGTGCTGAATTACATTTATAGATTTGCGTATATTGAACCAGCCTTGAGACCCTGGGATAAATCCTACTTGGTCATGGTATATAATTTTTTGATGTTTTGTTGAATTCTGTTTGCTATGATCTTATTGTGTATTTTTGCATCAATATTCATTAGTGATATGTGTCTATAATTTTCTTTTTCTGTTGGATCTTTCCCTGCTTTAGGGATCAAGGTGATGTTTGCTTCGTAGAATGTTTTTTGTAGTATTTTTTCTTTTTCTGTAGTTTGGAAAAGGTTTAATAATGACGGTGTTAGTTCTTCTTTAAAGGTTTGGTAGAATTTTTTTTTTTTTTGTAGAGACAGAGTCTCACTATACCGCCCTCGGGTAGAGTGCCGTGGTGTCACACGGCTCACAGCAACCTCTTAACTCTTGGGCTTACGCGATTCTCTTGCCTCAGCCTCCCGAGCAGCTGGGATTACAGGCGCCTGCCACAACGCCGGGCTATTTTTTGGTTGCAGTTTGGCCAGGGCTGGGTTTGAACCCGCCACCCTCAGCATATGGGGCTGGCGCCCTACTCACTGAGCCACAGGCGCCGCCCAGTTTGGTAGAATTTTAACATAAAGTCATCTGGTCCTGGGCTTTTCTTTTTAGGGAACTTTTGTATAATTAATGCTATTTCAGAGCTTGATATAGGCCTGTTCAACATTTCCAGTTCGTTCTGGCTAAGTCTTGGTAGGTGGTATACTTCCAAGTATTGGACGATTTCTTTCAGATTTTCATATTTCTCAGAGTAAGTTTCTTATAACATTCTTTAAGGATTTTTTGAATTACTGAGGAGTCTGTTTTTATTTTATCTTTACCATTTCTGATTGATGAAATTAGAGATTTTACTCTTTTTTCCTGGTTAGGTTGGCCAAAGTTTTATCTATTTTATTGATCTTTTCAAAAAACCAACTTTTGGATTTATTGATCTGTTGTATAATTCTTTTGTTTTCAATTTCATTTAATTCTGCTCTGATTTGTGTTACTTATTTTCTTCTGCTGGGTTTGGGGTTGGAAAGTTCTTCCTTGTCCAGTTGCTTGAGGTGTCCCATTAAGTTATTAAGTTCCTCTCTTTCCGTTTTCTTGAGGAAGGCTTTCAGTGACATAAATTTCCCTGTTAGAACTGCCTTTGCAGTATCCCAGAGGTTCTGATAGTTCGTGTCTTCATTGTTGTTTTCTTCCAAAAATTTGGTCATTTCTTTCTTAGTCTCGTCTATAACCCAACTATCCTTCAGCATAAGGTTATTTAGCTTCCATGTTTTTGTGTGGGTATGCAGATTCCTGTTGTTATTGAGTTCAATTTTTTTTTTTTTATTGTTGGGGATTCATTGAGGGTACAATAAGCCAGGTTACACTGATTGCAATTGTTAGGTAAAGTCCCTCTTGCAATCATGTCTTGCCCCCATAAAGAGTTCAACTTTTATTCCATGATGGTCTGAGAAAATGCTTTAAATTTGCTGAGGTTATATTTGTGGCCTAGGATGTGGTTGATTTTGGAGTATGTTCTGTGGGCTGATGAGAAGAATGTGTATTCAGTTTTGTTGGGATGAAATGTTCTGTAGATGTCTGTTAAGTTCTGACGTTGAATGTTTAATTTTAAATCTAAACTTTCTTTGCTTAGCTTCTTTTTGGAGGATCTATCCAGAACTGCTAAAAGGGTGTTAAAATCTCCATCACTATGGAACTGGAGGAAATCAAGTTGCTCATGTCTGTTAGAGTTTCTCTTATAAATTGAGGTGCATTCTGTCTGGGTGCATAAATATTGATAATTGAAATCACATCACATTGAGTATTGTCTTTAACAAATATGAAGTGTCCATCCTTATTTTTCCTTATTCTGGTTGGTTTAATGCCTATTGCATCTGCAAATAGGATTGCATTGCCTGCTTTTTTCTGCTTTTCATTTGCCTGGAGTATAGATGACCATACCTTCACCTTGAGTCTATATTTGTCTTTTTTTTTTAATTTTTATTTATTCATTTATTTTTTAATTAAATCATAGCTGTAAGTTGAGATTCCTATATGTAGCAGATATCTGACTTGAGTTTTTGTACCCAGTCATCCAACCTGTGCCTTTTTAGAGGACAATTTCAACCATTCACATTAATTGAGAATATTAATAAGCCTTTCGAGAGTCCGGTGGACATTTTTAATCCTTTTGCAACTGTGGAAGTTGGAATTTTATCAAAATTTTCTCTGTGTGTTTACTATTGTGGTGGAGGATTATGGTGGTCTTTATGGAGGATAGGTCTGAAAATATCCTGAAGGGCTGGTTGAGTTATGGCAAATTTCTTCAACATGTGAATGTCATTAAAGTATTTAATTTCTGCATCATAAATGAAACTCAGTTTAGCTGGGTACAGATCCTGGGTTGAAAGGTATTTTGTATTAGGAGATTAAAAGTCGATGACCATCCTCTTTTAGCTTGAAAGGGTTCAGCAGAGAGATCTGCAGTTATTCTAATATTCTTCCCCTTGTAGGTAATGGTTTTCTTTCTTCTGACTGCTTTCAGAATTTTCTCCTTCATATTAACTTTAGTAAAATTGATTATGATGTGTCTGGTGGATTTCTTATTCGGGTTGATTCATGCTGGAGTTCTGTAACTGTCTGCTATCTGAATTTCAGAATCTCTTGGCATGTCTGGAAAGTTCTCTTTCATAATATCATGGATAAGAGACTCTGTGCCTTGTGAAACCACTTCATCACTGTCAGGAATCCTTATAAGGTGAATATTGCTTTTCTTCAAATTATCCCAGAGCTCTCTGAGAGAGTGATCTATTTTTGCCCTCCATTTCTCTTCCTCTTTGAGAGTTTGGGAGCATTCAAAAGCTTTGTCTTCAATGTCAGAAATCCTTTCTTCTGCTTGTTCCATTCTGTTACCGAGGGATTCTACTGTGTTTCTCAGATCTTTGAGTGCTGCAACTTCTTGTCTCAATGTGTCAAAATATTTGGTCATTTGGTCTTTTTATTCATTGAATTCTTGAGGTATCTTTTGGGTTACTGGTTGGAATTCTAATTTGATCTTATTTGGTATCCAGATTCTGAATTCGATTTCTGACATCTCAGCTATTTGTTTGTGCATGGGATCTTGTGCTGTGTCTGCCCCATTGATCCTTGGGGGAGTTTATCTACTCTGATTATTCATATTGCCAGAGTATTTCTGTTGATTTAACCTCATGATTATTTTTCACCGTTGCCTCTGGCCGACCTCAGAGTTGGGGAGGTGTCTCTCCAAGATTAGACCCCAGCAGGATCACTCTATTGTTGCTGGATCTTTGTAGGGAGTGACCCTGTGTAGCTTCTCTGGGGCTGCCCCAGCCTGGGATTTCTGGTTGTGGGAGCAGTGCAGGAATCTGACACACCGGGATCTAGCAAAAGGATGGGGGGTGGTGTACATGGTTCTGGGTGTGCCTGTCACCTATTGAATATGGCACAGACTCCAATAGTCTGTGGCCAGGAGAAGGGCTTTGTGCAAAGGCAGAGAGGGCTACAGAGGACGTGTGGCTGCCAGAGTCCCTGGCCAGACAAGTGGGCTGGTGTGGAGGCAGCGATGGTATGGGAGGGATGATGTGGGTTCTGCGCTTCCATATTTCCTGGTCATGGCGTGCGGAGACCTGGAGGGCATCGGTCGCTGTGCCGCTCATACTGGGGTTTGGGCGGTTGCCGATGGCATGTCACGGTTTGCAGCGCAGCTCTTCAGGAGTTCCGGCCGACATTGATTGCAGGTCACCTCAGATCTTACTGGGGTTCTTGCCAGTGGAGATCGCGGGTCGCAGGTCACTGCACGGCTCTTGCTGGGGTCCGAGCGGGTGCCAGTCATGGGTAACGGGTTGTGGCACAGCTTTTCTGGAGGTCCTGCGGGCGGGTGCCAATCGTGGGACAGCGCGGCTCTTATGGAGATCCGGACTGGTGCTGATTGCAGGTCGCTAGTGGCAGCACAACTCTTCTGGAGGTCTAGGCGGGCGCCAATCCAGAATTACTTTTATGGATCAAGGAAAGTAGACATTCTTAAGACCTGTAAAACTATGACCAAATCGAGTCTGTAGCCAGGCATAGTGAATTTTTAAGCATCTCTCAAATGGATGTTTTGGAGTAGGTGTCAAACAGGTCCTTGAAATAGCGTCCGATGGGCAGTGCCAGTCATTTAGTGTGTAGTGGCCCCATATACCGAGGGTGGTGAGTTTGAAACCAGTTCCAGCCAAATTGCAGCAAAAAACAGCCAGGTTTTGTCGTGGGTGCCTGTAGTTCCAGCTACATGGGAGGCTGAGGCAAAAGCCCAGGAGTTGGAGATTGCTGTGAACTGTGATAACAGGGCAATGTAATGAGGGTGACAAAGTGAAACTCTATCTCAAGGAATAAAATGAACAAATAGCATCCTGATTCTGTGACTCCATGCAGTTTTGTCAGGTGTGATGCAGCTTGAGTCACACTGCTGTACAAAATCTCAATTGTTGTGTCAGCCTAGTGTCAGGAATCTCAACCATCAATAGAATTCATGAGCCACAAATGGGAGATCACTATTTTGTCAGTTGATAGAGGGCTAAGATTTTTCCTGGATCAAACACTTGAGGGACAACAGCTGATCTGATCAGAAAAGGCCACTTAGTATCTTTGACCAGGACCCTACATCCCAAGACATTACAGGATGAAGTCACTAAATGGTCACTGTGGATGATGTCACAATGGGTGTTGCCCTGGATTACAATTTTAAAGCTCAACCTTATTCCTGCTAAGTATGTTCAGTGGGTGTACGGGTATGTTGTTAGGTCCAAACTGTTACAATAGAGAGGTGTTATTTTCTACACACTCAATTCCTGCTTCCTAAAGTGTCTTTGTATCTGTGCCCAAGACATTCAAAAACCCTTCTTTCCTTTTCACGTCATGCATTTGTAAGCAAATGGAAGAGTGTGGTTTACAACCTGTGATGCCCTGAGATGTTGTAGACAAAGAACCTGAGCCCAAAGATCAGACAGTAATTTCACAGACTTGATAGGTGCATCACTGAATTATCAGTTCTACTTTTGTGGTGTTTTACTTACTTCCCTGGGATAGGCTTGCTTGTAAAGATAGGTGTCTCACTGAAGGTCCACTCTCGAAATCTGGTTAGGCAATGTGTCCAGTAGTGTATGCCATAGCTACAGTTATTTATAATGATCATTGGAAATATTATTCTATCTGGAAATTTGCAAAATTCCTGACCTCCAGGCCAGGTGTCCCCAAACATATGGCTTCTTGGCCACATAGAAAGTAGAAGAGTTATGTTGGGCCATACATTCAATACACAAACACTAATGAAACATGATAAGCAAAAACATATTCGTGCACAGTTACGGTGATATTTGCCACTAGGGATATGCCAAGCAGTCTTGACATAAACTCTATGTGTCACTGAGGACTGAGGATTGGACACTCCTCAAAGCCCCTGATAAAATCATTTCTTAACTAGACCTCAATGATTTTGCCCTGCATGAATAGACTCTTTAGATGTTATGGGAGGCCAAGGTAGGCTGATTCCTTGAGCTCAGGTGTTGGAAATAGGAACTGTTGAGCCTAGGAGTTTGAGATTGTGGTTAGCTATGTTGATGTCAGGGCACTGTATCCATGGGGAAGGAGTCAGATTCTATCTCATGGAAAAAGAAAATAATTATTTCAGTAGGATGGAACAATGTGCCTTCTGTGTCAATTCATGGTAGCCTGTGTGTGAACAGGGAGACAGGGTTGACTATCTCTCAAGTACTCTCATGACCTGGGTATTTCTTATGCTGTGATACTTTTGAGCACCTCAAGTTTTGGAAAACATTATCAAGTAGCTTTATTGAAATAAGTAGTTCACCCTTTGAAAGTGTACAGTTCTGTGTTTCTTAGTATTGTCACAGAGTTGTACAACTATAATCACAATCTAATTATAGAACTTTGTCTTCTCCCCCCATACAAAGAGTGTCAATACCCATCAGCAGTCACTTTTATTTTCCCCTCCACCCTCCTCCACTTTCCCCCTACTCCTTCCAGACAATTGTCCTTGTCTTTATATTTTCTTCTGAGTTCTCTATGTGGTCCTTTATAACTTGCCTTTTTCCCCTTATAATGATTTTACAGTTCACTCCTATTATAACATAAACATGCACTTCATTCCTTTTTATTGTCGAAAAATAATCCATCGTGTGAATATAGCATGTTATATGTATCCAATCATTTGTAAATCCCATTGGTAGTCCTGAAGATGTTCCATTCTCATTAACGGTTTTAAAAAAAATTATTAACAAAATATGTTGCCTCAATCAAAACCCTTTTCTGTGTCACTTGAGGTGGACATGTGGTTTTACTTATTGATTCTATTAATGTAGTGTGTTCTAATATTTGATTTTCCTGTATTAAGGTACACTGTCGATCCTGGTAATAAATCCCATTTGGGATATAGGAATAAAATATTTTGTATGCTACGAGACTTTTCCTGCACCTGTACAGTATATCTCTTACAGACTGGATACTGCATTTCCCACTTTGCCCCAGAAAAATACATTGGTACCATCATAGCTTAAGGAAATGCAAGTAGCTAAATTCAAGTCATCCTCCTGACAGAATTCTTCTCAGCAGCTGAGATTACAAGCCCATGCCACCACTGCTGGGGAAGTTTTGGACTTATTTCTAGAACATGTGGGGTCTTACTAAGTTGCTCAGTCTAGTCTGAAACCCTTTATCTTCCAGTGGTCTTTTTGCCTCAGCCTCTGAAATTGCTGGGACTAAAGGTGTGAGCTCTTTAGCTCATCCAGGCTTATGTTTTTTTGAAGGTTTTTATCTATTTTCCTCATAGATAACAGCCCATAGATTACAAAATAACAACTCTATTCAGATATAATTCAAACACTACACAATTCACCCACTTCAAGTATAGAGTTCAAGAATACACATTCAGGGATAACTTGTATAGTTTGTTTGTTTGTTACTAAAGAAATTTCCATTAAGGTGTACACGATAGCAATGGAGGAAAGAAGGAATGAAGGAAAGGAAATACTGGAGGGAGCAAGCAAATGAGAGAGACAGAATAGGAGGAAGGAAGAATAAATTGAGTGGCACGAAGGGAGGGAGGGAAACAGGCAAAGAAAGAATGGGAAAATGACCAAACTTGGTGGGTTTTACCTATAATCATAGCCCTCTGTCAGGCAGAGGTGAATGGAGGACTAGAATGAGGGTGTGCTGAGAATGGACAGAGCAGGAGTCAGACCCTGTCTCTACTGAAAGGTGAAAAATTATCTAGGCATTGCAACAGACACCTCTAGTCCTAGTCACATGGGACTCTCAGACAGGAGGATTGCCTGAATCCTGGAGTTTGAGGTTGCTATGATCTAGGCTGAGACCACGAAAGACTAGCCTGAGCCACATATGGAAACTGTATCTCAAAAATACCCATACAAACACCCATGCACAGACAAACCAACAAACCAACCAACAAATATTTTCATCATCTAAAAAGACAAGAATTACCGTGATGGTTCAAGCAAACTAGACAACCTTAAGAACTGTGAATCTATGACCAAAGTGAGGCTGTAGCCAGGGATAGGAAGCTTCTCTCAAATGGATGTTTTGAGTAGGTGTCAAACAGATCCTTAAAAGAGAGTTCCAAGGGTAGTGCCTCAGGCTCAGTGAGTAGGGCGTGGGCCACATGTAATAAAGGTGGTGAGTTCAAACACGTTGTCAGCAAAAAATAGCCAGGTGTTGTGGCAGGCAGCTGTAGTCCTAGCTATTAAAGAGGCTGATGCAAATTAATCACCTAAGCCCAGGAGTAGGAGGTTGCTGTGAGCTGTGATGCCACAGCATTTTACCGAAGGTGACAAAGTGAACCCTGTCTCAAGAAAAGAAAATAGTGTCATACATAAGTGACTCCATGCAGTTTTTTCATCTGTGATTCAGCTTGAGTCACACTGCTGTAGAAAACCTCAACTGCTGTGTCAGCCTATTGCGGTAATCTCAACCATAAATAGAATCAATAAGGCACAATGGAATATTACTTCTCTGTCTGTGGATGGAGGGTGAAGAAGTGCCCTTGTTCAAACACTTGATGGACACCAGCTGAAGTGAGCAGAATAGGCCACTTAGTATCTTTGAACAGAAGCCTGGTTCCTATGACATTACAGGATGAAGCCACTAAATTGGCAGCATAGATGACATCACAATGGGTGTTGCCCTGGGTTGCCATCTTTAAGCTTAACCTTATTTCTGCTAAACATGTGTAGGGGCTGTCTGGGCTTGTCCTTGGGTTGAAACTGTTACAATAGAGTGGGGTTCTTTTCTCCACACTCAATTCAAGTTCCTAAAGTTTGTTTGTAACTATGGCCAAGGGATTCAACAACCCTTCTTTCCCTTTTCATGTCATTGATTTATAAGCAAAAGGGAGAGTGTGGTTTATAACTAGTGCTGCCCCTTGGATGTTACAGAACAAAAACTCCAGCCCAAAGACTGGACAGTGCTTTGACAGACCTAACAGGTATGTCACACAATTCCCTTTTCTACTTTTTGTGATGTTTTACTTCTTTCTCTAGAATAGGCTTGTTTCCGATGGTAGGTGTCTCACTGAAGGTCCTCTCTTGAAATCTGCTTAGGCAATGTGTCCAGTAGTGTACTCCATAGCTGCAGTTGTTTATGATGATTTTTGGAAATATCAGCCTATCTGGAAAGTTCTAAAATTCCTGACTTCTTGGCCAGGTGTCTCCAAGCATGTGACTTCTTGGCCACATAGGAAGTAGGTGAGTTATGTTGGGCCACACATTCAATACACAAACACTAATGAAACCTAATAAGGAAAAAACATATGTGTGCACAATTGTGGTGATATCTGCCACCATGAATATGCAAAACAGTACTGACATAATACCTATGTGTCACTGCGATCTGAGGATTGGACACTCCTCAAAGACCCTTTTAAGGTCATTTCTTCAGTAGAGCTCAAATAATTTTGCCATGCATAACTACAATATTTGGTTGCTCTGGAAGGCCAAGGTGGGATGATACCCTGAACATAGGGATTGGAGACAAAGATGAGGAACAACAAGATACCCTCAGCCCCAATCACACACTTTTTTTGTACTAAAATAGAAAAGGTTGTCAAGGGTTGTGGCCCTTGCCTTTAGTTTCAGCTACTCCAAAGCCTGAGTCAGGAAGATCCCTTCAACCCAAGAATTGGATTTTGCTTTGTGCTAGGCTGATGCCATGACACTCTAGCATGGCAACAGATTGAGAGTCAGTCTCATGAAAAATAATAAAAGCAAGCAAAAAGGAAGGAAGGAAGGAAGGAAGGAAGGAAGGAAGGAAGGAAGGAAGGAAGGAAGGAAGGAAGGAAGGAAGAAAGAAAGAAAGAAAGAAAGAAAGAAAGAAAGAAAGAAAGAAAGAAAGAAAGAAAGAAAGAAAGAAAGAAAGAAAGAAAGAAAAGAAAGAAAAGAAAGAGAAAATTTTGTTGGCACAAATTCTGAGAGCCAATGTATGAGGCGAGGTCAATAGGCAGATGGAACATGGGAATGCATAAAGGAGGAGATTTATTTTGGCTGCCTAGGGGAAAGAAGATGAACAAAGGCAAGCGGGTTTGGTATTGGTGCAGTATGATATTGCCAGTTGATATGAAGGGGAGGGGTGTCTAGAGATGTCTGGTCCCAGGCCTCAGCCTGATTGGCATAAGGGAATATTGGCCCAGATTGAAGGTGTCCAAGAGAAGAGGTGGAGAGTATACTCTGGATTTTAGTGTGCATATAAAAAGCTTGATTTGAGTCAAGAATTCACTGTGTGGTCAGTTTCCAGTGACTACAAGAATCCAGGATGTCAAAGGGTCAGTATTATGTAAAATCCAAATGCTTGATTAATAGAGGTTGTAGGAAAACAATTTCTCTATGAGAGAATAATTTCTCCAGCTGACATCAAATCTAGAGCAAAACTTTGAACTCTAGACCCGTGGTCAAAAGTAAAAATGAGGGGTAATTTCCCTACCAATGGTGTTCTCTATTTGTGTATTGAGACAGAGTCTCTTTTTGCTGCCCTCAGTAGATTGTCCTGGTATCATAACTCACAACAATGTTAAAGTGTTGTCATGAATCTTACCTATTTCCTCAGCTGGAATTCTAGGCTATTGCATAACATCCAATAGATGGGGAAGTTTTTCACTTATTTCTTGAACAAGGGAGTCTTATTATGTTGCTCAGTCTGGTCTGAAACCCCTTAGCTTCCAGTGATCTTTCTGCCTTGGCCTCTGCAATTGCTGGGATTATAGGTGTGAGCTATGTTTATCATCCATGCTTATGTTTTGGTAAATATTTTTCTCTATTTTCATCATAGGTAACAACCCATGGATTAAAAATAACAACTCTATTCAGATATAAATCACACACTTCACAATTTACCCATTTCAAGCATAGAGTTCAAGACTACACATTCAGGGAACAATTGTATAGATTGTTTGTTTGTTACTAAAGAAGTTACCCTTCAGGTGTAGAGGAGTGTGATAGAGGAAAGAAATTAATGAAGGAAAGAAAAGAATGGAGAAAGCAAGTGAATGAGAGAGAGAGAATTGGAGGAAGTAAGGATAATGTGAAAGAGGGGTGAAGGTAGGGAGGGATAGAAAGAAAGAGACAATGACCAAAATTGTTGGTTCACACCTATACTCCTAGACCTCTCTGAGGCTGAAATGAGTGGAGTTCTTTAATGAAGGGGTCCTGAGAATGGACAGAGCAAGAGTCACACCCTGTGTCTCCTAAAAAGTGAAAAAGTTTTTAGGTGTTGCAATAAGCCCCTACAGTGCTAGCCACATGGGAGATTCAGCAGGACTATTGCCTGAATCCTAGAATTTGAGGTTGCTATGATCTAAGCTGAGGCCATGAAAGTCTAGCATGGGACACATACAGAAACCATATCTCAAAAATACCCATATACACACCCATGCACAGACAAACCAACAAACCAACCAACAAACATTTTTATCAGCTAAAAAGATGAGAATTACCTTGATGGGTCAAGAAGAGTAGACATGCTTTAAACCTGTGAAGCTATGACCAAATTGAGGCTGTAGCAGGCATAGTAAATTTGTAAGCTTCTCTCAAATGGGTGTTTTGGGGTAGGTGTCAACCATTTCCTTGAAATAGCATCCCACGGTGCCTGTTGCTCAGTGGGTAGGGCACTGGCACATATAACGAGGGTGGTGGGTTCAAAGCTGGCCCCGGCCAAACTGCAACAAAAAATAGCTAAATTATGGGGCAGGTGCATGTAATCCCAGTTACTTGGGAGGCTGAGGCAAAATAATCACCTAAGCCCAGGAGTAGGAGGTTGCTGTGAGCTATGATGCTATCCACTTTACTGAGGGTGAGAAAGTGAAACACTTTCTCAAGGAAAAAACAAACAAACAAACAAACAAACAATACAAATAGTATCTCATTTAAGTGACTCCATGCAGTTTTGTCAGCTGTAAAGCAGCTTGAGTCACACTGCTGTACAAAATCTCAACTGTTGTGTCAGCCTGGGACTCTCTCCCGTCAATAGAATCAATAAAGGACAAATGGGAAATCACTTCTCTGTCTGTGGATGGAGGACTAAGAATTATCCTGGATCAAAGACTTGAGGGACACCAACTGAAGACAGCGGAAAAGGCCACTTGGTATCTTTGACCAGAAGTCTGGATCCAAGGAAATTTCAGAATGAAATCACTACAATGTGTCTGTGGATGACATCACAATGGGTGTTGCCCTGGGTTACCATTTTAAGCTTAAACTTATTCCTGCTAAGTATGTGTAGGGGCTGTCTGGGTTTGTGGTTTGGTTGAAACTTTTACAAAAGAGTTGAGTTCTTTTCTCCACACTCAATTCCTGCTTCCAAAAATTGTTTGTCCTATGAAACCAGGGTATTGTGCTCCATGATCACATTAATGTACACAGCTATGATTTAATAAAAAAAAAATTGTCTATCTGGCATAGGGATTCAACAACTCTTCCTTTCCTCTTCAAGTCATGGATTTGTAAGCTTTTGTAAGGGTAAGTTTTATACCTAGTGCTCCCCTATTTTGTTATAGACCAAGAATGTGACCTAAAAGATAAAAGTTATTTCATAGACCTGACAGGTATGTCACACAATTCTCAGCACAGTTTTCATGAGATTTTACTTCTTTCTCTAGAATAGCTGATTTGGGATGGTAGGTGTTTCAGTAAATGTCCTCTTTTGAAATCTTATTAGGCAATGTTTCCACTAGTGTAATCCATATCTGCAGTTATTTACGATGATCATGAGAAATATTAGCCTATCTGGAAAGTTCCAACATTCCTGACCTCTTGGCCAGGTATGTCCAAACTTTTGGCTTCTTGTCAACATAGGAAGTAGAAGTGTCATTTTGGGCCACAGGTTCAATACACAATCACTTATGAAACCTTATAAACAAAAAAATAGATGTATGTATAATTTTGGTAATATCTGCCACCACAGATATGAAAACAGTCCTGATATAATCCCTATGTGTCACCAGGGACTGAGGATTAGTCACTCCTCAAAGCCTCTGATAAGGTAATTTCTTCAGTAGAGCGCAATGATTTTGCCACACATGACTACAATATTTGGTTGATCTTGGAGGCCAAGGTGGGCTCTTCCCCTGAACTCAGGGGTTGGAGACAAGGCTGTGTAGCAGCAAGATACCCTCAGACCCGATCACACACCCAGTTTGTACTAACATAGAGAAGGTTGTCAAAGTTTATCATCCTTGCCTTTAGTTCCTGGTACTCCAGAGACTGAGGCAGAAGGATTCCTAAAACCCAAGAGTTGGATGTCACTGTCTATTAGGCTGAGGCCATGACAATGTAGCCTGGGCAACAGAGTGAGAGTCTGTCTCATGTAAAATAACAAAGGAAAGAAAAAATACTTGCTGTGCACAGTTTCCAAGAGCAAAAGTACGAGGAGTGGTCATTAGGCAGATGGAAATACATAAAGGAGGAGAGATATTGTGCTCCTGGGAGGGCAGAACAATGAGTCAGGACAAGCGGGTTTGGAATTCATTCATTACCATATTGCCAGTTAATCTGAGGGGTAGGGGTTGTCCAGAATGTCTGGTCCCTGGGGTCGGATGGATTGGGCAAGGGAATATTGGCCCCAATTAAAAGAGCCCAATGGAAGAGTTGGAGCATATGCTCTGGATTTTTAGTGTGCATAGGAAAAGCCTGATTTGACCCAAGAATTCATTGTGTCAGCAGTTTCCAGTGACTACAAAAATCTAGGATATCAAACGGTCAGAATTACATAAAATCCAGTCTTGGTTAATAGAGGTTGTAGGAAGTCACTTTACCTATGAGAGAATAATTTCTTTAGTTTACATCTAATCTAGGGGGAAAATTTCGACACCAGATCTGTGATCAAATGTAAAAATAAGGGGTAATTTTCCTACCAAAGTTTTTCTCCATTTATATATTGAGACAGAGTCTCATTTTGTTTCCCTTCATAGAGTTCCCTAGTATCATAGCTCACAGAAATCTTCAAGTGTTGTCATCAAGTGAATATATTCCCTTAGGTGGGACTCCAGGCACCTGCCTTACATCTAGGTGGGACTTCAGACACCGGCCTTACATCTGGCTATTTTTTATTCTTCAGAGATGTGGATCTAACTACTTCTCAGGCTGGTTTCCAAATCAGAAGCTCAGACAATAGAACTGACTGGGTCTCCCAAAGTGCCAAGATGGCAGGAATGAAACCCACCACCACTGGCCACCAACCATGGTTTGAAAATATGCCATCTTAAAGGTCACACCTGTATTCCCAATACTCTAGGAGGCAGAAGTGGGTGGTGGAAAGTAACTTGGCACAGTGGGGGAGCACCTGGACTCTCAGATACACAGGAGGCTGAGGCAGTAGGATATGTTAAGCCTAGAAGTTTGAGATTGTGGTTAGCTATGATGACGTCAGGGCACTCTACCTAGGGAGAAGGAGTCAGAATCAGTCTCAAGGACAAAGAGAATGACAACTTCGTTTTGATGGAACAATGTTTCTTCAATGTGAATTCATCGTAACCTGTGTATAATCAGGAAGATAGGATTGACTGTATCTCAAGTATACCCACAACCTTGGTATTTCTTATGCTGTGAGCCTTTTGAGCACCTCAAGTTTTGGAAAACATCATCAAGTAGCTTTATTGAAATAAGTAGTTCACCCTTTGAAAGTGTACAATTCTGTGTGTCATAGTATAGTCAAAGAATTGTACAGCTATCATCATAATCTAATTTTAGAACTTTGTATTTTCCCCCACACAAAAAATGAGAATACCTACCAGCAGTCACTTTCATCTTACCCATCACCCTCCCCTAACTGCCCCCTACTCCTAGCATACAATTTGCCTTGTCTTGATGTTTTTGTCTGAGTTCAGTCATGCTCTATGTGGTCTTTTGTTTGTGGTCTTGTTCCCTTATCATAGTGATTTTAAGGTTCTTTCATCTTGTAACATAAATGTTCAGTTCATTCCTTTTGATTGTTGAAAATATTCCACTGTGTGAATATACCATGTTATAGATATCCAATCATCTGTAATCCCATTAGTAGTCCTGAAGATGTTCCATTCACATGGAAGAATTTTAAAATATTTTATCAACAAGATATGTTGCCTCTGTCAAAAGCCTTTTCTGTGTCTCTTGAGGCAACCATGTGTCTTCTCTTATTGATTCTATTAACACAGTGTGTTATATTAGTTGATTTTCCCATATTGAGCTAGACTTGCATTTCTGGTACTAAATCCCATTTGGGTTACTTGTATAAAATATTTTGTATGCTACCGGACTTTTCCTGCACCTATACACTATATCTCTTATAGATTGGATACTGCATTTTCCCCTTGCCTCAGAAAAAATATATTGGTTCCATCATAGCTTAAGGAAATGCATGCTGCTAACCTCAAGTGATCCTCCTGAGTTTATGCTTCTCATAAGCTTAAACTACAGGCCCATGCCACCACATCTGGTCAAGTTTTGCACTTATTTCCTGGACAAGTGATGTCTTATTATGTTGCTCAGTCTGGTGTCAAACCCCTTTATCTTCCAGTTATTTTTGTGCCTCGGTGTATGAAATTGCTGGGATTATAGGTATAAGCTATAGTGCTCATCCATACTTATGTTTCAGTGAAGTTTTTTCTCTATTTTCCTCATAGATAACAGTCCATAGATTAAAAACTAACATCTCTTATTCAGGTGTAATTCACACACTCCACAATTCACCCATTTCAAGTATAGAGCTTAAGACTACACACATTCAGGTATCACTTGTATAATTTGTTTATTTCTTACTAGAGAAGTTTCCCTTAAGATGTAGAGGAAAGTGGTGGAGGAAAGACAGGAATGAAGGAACGAAAAGAATGGAGAGAGCAAATGAATGAGAGAAAGAGAGAGAATTGGAGGAAGGAAGAATAAAGGGAAGGAGGGGCAAAGGGAGGGAAGAAGGGAGTGGAAAAAAGAATGTGAAACAATGAAACATAGTGGCTCCCACCTATAATCCTACCCTCTAGCAGGCTGAGTTGAGTAGAGTTCTTGTACAATGAGGTTCTGAGAAAAGACAGAGCAAGAGTCAGACCCTGTCTCAAATAAAAAGTGAAAAATTATCTAGGCATTGCAACAGGCATCTGTAGTCCTAGTCACATGGGCATCTGAGGCAGGAGGATTGCCTGAATAGTGAAGTTTGAGGTTGGTATAATCTAGGCTGAAACCACGAAAGACTAGCCTGGGCCACATACAAAAATCGTATCTCAAAAATATCCATACACACACCCATGCACAGACATACCAACAAAGCAACCAACAAACATTTTCATCATCTAAAAAGACCAGAATTACCTGGGTGGTTCAAGCAAAGTACACATGCTTAAGAACTGTGAAGTTAAGACCAAAGTGAGGCTGTTGCCAGGCATAGTGAATTTTAAACATCTCTCAAATGGTTGCTTTGGGGTATGTGTCAAACAGGTCCTTGAAATAGCGTCCCATGGGTGGTGCTGGTCACTCAGTGATTAGGGTGGTGGCCCCATGTAATGAGAGTGGTGAGTTACTACCCAGTCCAGACCAAACTGCAACAAAAAACAGATGGGTGTTGTGGCAGGTGCTTTTATTGTCAGCTGCTCTGTAGGGTGACACAAAAGAATTGCCTAAACAGGAGTTGGTGGTTGCTATGAGCTCTGATACCATGGCACTCTATCAAGGGTGAAAAAGTGAAACACTGTCTCAATGAAAAAAAAAAAAGAAAAAGAAAAACAAATAGTGTCCTACTTATGTGACTCCATGCAGTTTTATCAGCTGCAATGCAGCTTGAGTCACACTTGAGTCACATCTTTAGTCACAACAAAATATTAACTGTTGTGTCAGTCTAGTGCTGGGAATCTCAACCATGAATAGATTCAATAAGGAACAAATGGGAAATCACTTCTCTGTCTGTGGATGGTGGGCTAAGAAGTGTCCTGGTTCAAACACCTGAGGGACACCAGATTCCGAGGCAAGAGGTTCCCTTCAAACTGAAAGTTGGATACCACGGTGTGCTGGGCTGAGGCCATGACACTCTAGCCTGGCCAAAAAAGTGAGAGTGTGTCTCACTAAAAATAATAAAAGAAAAAAAGAAAGTAAGAACATTTCCTAGGCAATCTTTCCATGAGCAAAAGTACAAGGAGAGGTCAGTAGGCAGATGGAATATGGGACTACATAAAGGAGGAGATATATTGTGGTCCCTGGGGTGGAGGAACAATGTGTCAGGACAAGTGCATTTGAGGTTGGTTCCTTAAGATAGTGCCAGTTGATCTGATGGGTAGGGGTTGTCCAGAGATATCTAGTCCCCGGCTCGGACTGATTGGGGCAAGGGAATATTGACCCTGGTTTAGGGAGCACAACGTAATTGCTGGTGTGTATTCTTTGGATTTTTTAGTACACATATGAAAAGGCTGATTTGGAGTCAAGAATTCATTGTGTGTGAAGTTTCTAGTGACTACAAGAATCTAGGATATCAAAGGGTCAGAGATACATAAAATCCAAAGGCCTAATTAATAGAGGTTGTAAGAAAACAATGTACCTATGAGAGAATAAAATCTGTAGTTGACATCTAATGTAGGGGCAAAATTTCAAAACTACAAATGTGGCAAAAAATAAAAATGAGGGGAAAGTCCCTATTAATGGTTTTTTCCATTTATGTTTTGATACAGAGCCTCATTTTGTTGCCCTAGGTAGAGTGCCCTGATATCATAATTCACAGCAATCTTCACGTGAGTCCCTCAATTGGGACTCTGGCCACCTGCATAAAGTCTGATTTATTTATTTATTTATTTATTTATTTATTTATTTATTTATTTATTTATATAAAGTCCTAAAGACCTAGATCATGAATACATTTATGCATATGTGGGGTACAATGTGTTGTTTTTTTTTTTCACAATATGACATGGTTACATAAAGCCAATCAACATAGCTTTTGTCTCATTATTTGATTATTGTGTTAAAACATTTATGTTCTTCACTTGACAGATTTGACTTGGACCCTTGCAATATGCTCCATAGGTGTGGGCCCGCCTTTCTCCTTCCCTTTATTAAACTTCCTCCCTCCCCTCCCTTCCCACTCCATTTCTCTCCTCCATCCTAGGCTATAGTTGTGTTCTATCTGTTATAAGAATATGTGAGTAAATATAAGTTAGTTTCATAGAGGTACTGTGTACATTGGATACTTTTTCCTCCATTCTCGAGATACCTTACTCAGGAGAATATGTTCCAGGTCCATCCATGTAAAACGTAGAAGAGGTAAAGGCTCCATTTTTTTTTTTTTTTTACTGGTCAATAACCTCATTTATTGCCTGATTATTATTAAAGAATTATTTTTCTAAAGTTTTTTGAAAAGCTTGTTATTTTTGTTGTTGTTAAAAAAGGCTAAATAAAAACGCATTAACTAATATGAAGATAAGACTAAATGTTTTTCCTCAGCATTAAAATAAAAATTTGAAAAAATAAATATAAAATTATTTATTTTTATGACATCTACTACTTCCTGTCTTTCAAATGCTATCAGAATAAACATTATAGCAATGAATCAGTTTTAAGCTAAAGTCTGATATTCCAGGTTAATAGGCACAGGTTTCTATCTACTTTTCAACAAAAGTTTTCCTTATGCTATGTTCCGTGCTAGCAGGGTCCAGTTAATTTACTGAACTGTAATGTTCATATTTATATTATTAATGAATCTTTTTTTAACATAAATACATTCAGAAAAGGAATCAGACAACTGCTACATTGAATTATTAAGCATTAATAATAATAATGCAAAGAAAGTAAAATTCACATGGTCAAATAAGAGTATGTCTATTATAGAATGCTTGGATTCTGAGATTCAGTATGGAGTCATCAGTTAACTTCTTCTTATTATTTTTTTAAGTCTTAAAAAATAGACAACTAATATTTATAAATAAAAGTAAAAGATAATTTGAAAGACAGATCATGCTAAATCTTATAGACAATAGAAAAAGAAGAAATACTTCAAAATCATTCTACTTGACCTGGGTAGACCTGATAATAAAATTGGAGAAAATATATTATTGTAAAGGGGAAATTACAAACATATGTCACTTATAAATGAGAATGCAATATCCTAAACAACATATTAACAATTTGAATTAGAAATTAATGTTTAAGTAATGTACTTTGGTCAAAATTAAATCCAATTCATGTGAGAATTAGTCACTCTTTTCTTTTCTTTTCTTTTCTTTTTTTTTTTTTTAAATCCTTTTTTTTTTTTATTGTTGGGGATTCATTGAGGGTACAATAAGCCAGGTTACACTGATTGCAATTGTTAGGTAAAGTCCCTCTTGCAATCATGTCTTGCCCCCATAAAGTGTGACAAACACCGAGGCCCCACCCACCTCCCTCCTTCCCTCTTTCTGTTTCCCCCCCATAACCATAATTGTCATTAATTGTCCTCATATCAAAATTGAGTACATAGGATTCATGCTTCTCCATTCTTGTGATGCTTTACTAAGAATAATGTCTTCCACTTCCTTCCAGGTTAATACAAAGGACGTAAAGTCTCCATTTTTTTTAATGGCTGAATAGTATTCCATGGTATACATATACCACAGCTTGTTAATCCATTCCTGGGTTGGTGGGCATTTAGGCTGTTTCCACATTTTGGCGATTGTAAATTGGGCTGCAATAAGCAGTCTAGTACGAGTGTCCTTATGATAAAAGGATTTTTTTTTCCTTCTGGGTAGATGCCCAGTAATGGGATTGCAGGATCAAATGGGAGGTCTAGCTTGAGTGCTTTGAGGTTTCTCCAGACTTCCTTCCAGAAAGGTTGTACTAGTTTGCAGTCCCACCAGCAGTGTAAAAGTGTTCCCTTCTCTCCACATCCACCCCAGCATCTGCAGTTTTGAGATTTTGTGATGTGGGCCATTCTCACTGGGGTTAGATGATATCTCAGGGTTGTTTTGATTTGCATTTCTCTAATATATAGTGATGATGAACATTTTTTCATGTGTTTGTTAGCCATTCGTCTGTCGTCTTTAGAGAAAGCTCTATTCATGTCTCTTGCCCATTGATATATGGGATTGTTGGCTTTTTTCATGTGGATTAATTTGAGTTCTCTATAGATCCTAGTTATCAAGCTTTTATCTGATTGAAAATATGCAAATATCCTTTCCCATTGTGTAGGTTGTCTCTTTGCTTTGGTTGTTGTCTCCTTAGCTGTACAGAAGCTTTTCAGTTTAATGAAGTCCCATTTGTTTATTTTTGTTGTTGCAATTGCCATGGAGTCTTCTTCATGAAGTCTTCCCCCAGGCCAATATCTTCCAGTGTTTTTCCTATGCTTTCTTGGAGGATTTTTATTGTTTCATGCCTTAAATTTAAGTCCTTTATCCATCTTGAATCAATTTTTGTGAGTGGGGAAAGGTGTGGGTCCAGTTTCAGTCTTTTACATGTAGACATCCAGTTCTCCCAACACCATTTATTGAATAGGGAGTCTTTCCCCCAAGGTATGTTCTTGTTTGGTTTATCAAAGATTAGGTGGTTGTAAAATGTTAGTTTCAATTATTGGTTTTCAATTCGATTCCAATTGTCTATGTCTCTGTTTTTGGGCCAGTACCATGCTGTCTTGAGCACTATGGCTTTCTAGTACAGACTAAAATCTGGTATGCTGATGCCCCCAGCTTTATTTTTGTTGCAGAGAACTGCCTTAGCTATACGGGGTTTTTTCCAGTTCCATACAAAACGCAGAATCATTTTTTTCCAAATCTTGAAAGTACGATGTTGGTATTTTGATAGGAATGGCATTGAATAGGTAAATTGCTTTGGTAAGTATAGAAATTTTAACAATGTTGATTCTTCCAAGCCATGAGCATGGTATGTTCTTCCATTTGCTAATATCCTCTGCTATTTTCTTTCTGAGGATTTCATAGTTTTATTTATAGAGGTCCTTCACCTCCTTCGTTAGGTATATTCCTAGGTATTTCATTTTCTATGAGACTATGGTGAAGGGAGTTGTGTCCTTAATTAGCTACTCATCTTGACTGTTATTGGTGTACACAAAGGCTACTGACTTGTGGATATTGATTTTATATCCTGAGACATTGCTATATTTTTTGATGACTTCTAGGACTCTTGTGGTTGAGTCTTTGGGGTTCTCTAAGTATAAGTCATGTCGTCAGCAAAGAGGGAGAGTTTGACCTCCTCTGCTCCCATTTGGATTCCCTTTATTTCCTTGTCTTGCATAATTGTATTGGCTAGAACTTCCAGCACTACGTTGAAAGTAAAGGTGGCAGAGGACAACCTTGTCTGGTTCCAGTTCTAAGAGGAAAAGCTTTCAGTTTTACTCCATTCAGTAAAATATTGGCTGTGGGTTTGTCATAGATAGCTTCAATCAGTTTTAGAAATGTGCCACCTATGCCTATACTCTTCAGTGTTCTAATTAGAAAAGGATGCTGGATTTTATCAAATGCTTTTTCTGCATCTATTGAGAGGATCATGTGATCGTTATTTTTGCCTGTGTTAATATGGTGGATAACGTTTATAGACTTGCGTATGTTAAACCAGCCTTGCATCCCTGGGATGAAGCCTACTTGATCATGATGAATGACTTTTTTGATGATAAGATGTAATCTATTGGCTAGGATTTTGTTGAGAATTTTTGCGTCTATATTCATGAGTGAGATTGGTCTGAAATACTCCTTTCTGTTTGGGACTTTTCCTGGTTTTGGTATCAGGGTGATGTTTGCTTCATAGAATGTGTTGGGGAAGATTCTTTTTTCCTCAATTTTTTGGAATAATTTCTGCAGTACAGGAATAAGCTCTTCCTCGAAGGTTTGATAGAATTCTGGAGTGAAGCCATCTGGACCAGGGCATTTTTTGGTTGGAAGATTTTTTATTGTTTCTTTGATCTCAGTGCTTGAAATTGGTCTGTTCAGGAGCTCTATTTCTTCCTGGCTGAGTCTAGGGAGAGGGTGTGATTCCAAATATTGATCCATCTCCTTCAAGTTGTCAAATTTCTGGGCATAGAGTTTCTGGTAGTATTCAGAGATGATCTCTTGTATCTCTGTGGGATCAGTTGTTATTTCCCCTTTATCATTTCTGATTGAGGTTACTAGAGATTTTACTTTTCTATTTCTCGTTAGTCTGGCCAATGGTTTATCTATTTTATTTATTTTTTCAAAAAACCAACTCCTTGTTTCATTAATTTTCTGAATGATTCTTTTGTTTTCAATTTCATTGATCTCTGATTTGATTTTGTATATTTCTTTTCTTCTACTGAGTTTAGGCTTAGATTAGTGTTCTTTTTCCAATTCCTTAAGATCTCTTGTGAGATTGTTGATGTGCTCTCTTTCTGTTTTTCGAATGTAGGCATCAAAAGCGATGAATTTTCCTCTCAAAACTGCTTTTGCAGTATCCCACAGGTTTTGGTAGCTTGTGTCTTCATTGTTGTTATGCTCAAGGAAGTTAATGGTTTCCTGTTTTATTTCTTCCTGCACCCATCTGTTATTCAACAGAAGATTGTTTAATTTCCATGCCTTTGGGTGGGGTCGAGCATTTTTGTTAGAGTTGAGTTCCACCTTTAGTGCCTTATGGTCTGAGAAGATACAGGGTAAAATTTCAATTCTTTTGATTCTGTTGATATTTGTTTTGTGTCCCAGGATATGATCAATTTTGGAGAATGTTCCATGGGGTGATGAGTAGAATGTATATTCTTTACCTTTGGGATGGAGTGTTCTATATGCATCTACCAAGCACAGTTGTTCTAGGGTCTCATTTAAGTCTCTTATATCCTTGTTTAATTTCTGTTTAGAGGATCTGTCCAGCTCTGTAAGAGGAGTGTTAAGGTCCCCTGTTATTATGGTATTGTCAGATATCATATTGCTCAGACTGAGTAAGGTCTGTTTCAAGAATCTGGGAGCATTTAAATTGGGTGCATAGATATTTAGAATTGAAATGTCTTCTTGCTGTATTTTTCCCTTGACCAATATAAAGTGACCATCTTTGTCTTTTTTGACTTTAGTTGCTTTAAATCCACATGTATCTGAAAATAAGATTGCAACTCCTCTTTTCTTCTGAATTCCATTTGCCTGAAAAATTGTCTTCCAACCCTTGACTTGGAGCTTTAATTTGTCTTTTGATGCCAGGTGTGTTTCTTGCAGGGAGCAAATGGATGGCTTGTGTTTTTAATCCAGTCAACAAATCTATGTCTTTTCAGTGGGGAATTCAACCCATTAACATTTATTGAGATAATCGATAAGTGTGGTAGTATTCTATTTGTCTTATTTCTTGAGAGTCCATTGCTTAGTTTTATCTTTTGCATCAGTGTGAAGGTTTGGTTCTGTCCTTTAATTTCTGAGTTCTTACTTTGCTGCTGATCCATTGTGGTGGTCAGTGTGCAGAACAGGTTGAAGTATTTCCTGTAGAGCTGGTCTTGTTGTGGCAAATTTCCTCAATGTTTGTATATCCGTAAATGATTTGATTTCTCCATCAATTTTGAAGCTTAGCTTAGCAGGGTACAGAATTCTGGGGTGGAAATTGTTCTGTTATGTAGATTAAAGTTAGATGACCATTGTCTTCTTGCTTGGAAAGTTTCATTAGAGAAGTCTGCGGTCACTCTGATGGATTTGCCCCTGTAGGTCAACTGGCGCTTACTCCTGGCAGCTTGCAGAATCTTTTCTTTTGTCTTGACTTTGGACAGGTTCATCACAATGTGTCTTGGAGAAGCTCCGTTAGAGTTGAGGCGACCTGGTGTATGATAGCCCTCTGAAAGCAGTGTGTCAGAATCTTTGGTGATATTTGGGAATTTTTTTTTTTATAATATTCTCTTGTATGGCTTCCATTCCTCTTGGGCATTCTTCTTCCCCTTCTGGAATTCCTATAACTCGTATGTTGGAACGCTTCATAAAGTCCCATAATTCTGACAGTGAACGTTCTGCTTTCTCTCTCTTCTTTTCTGCCTCTTTTACTATCTGAGTTATCTCAAAAACTTTGTCTTCTACCTCTGAAATTCTTTCTTCTGCATGGTCTAACCTGCTGCTGATACTTTCCATTGCATCTTTAAGTTCCCTGATTGACTGTTTCATTTCCTTCAGCTCTGCTATATCCTTTTTATATTCTTCATATCGTTCATCTCTGATTTGATTCTGTTTTTGGATTTCCTTTTGTTTTTTTCCACTTTATTAGCAGTTTCCTTCATTGTTTCCATCATTTCTTTCATTGTTTTCAACATGTGTATTCTAAATTCCCTTTCTGTCATTCCTAACATTTCTGTATAGGTGGAATCCTCTGCAGTAGCTACCTCATGGTCCCTTGGCGGGGTTGTTCTATACTGGTTCTTCATGTTCCCTGGAGTTTTCTGCTGATTCTTCCTCATGGGTGATTTCTTTTATCTGTTTCCTTGCCCTAATTTTCCATTCACTTCCTCTTGCTCTTTAAGTTCTCGTGCCTGTGGACTAAGGATTACAGGACCAGAAGTGTGAGAAGGTTTAAGAGCAAAAAAGGGATGAAAGAAAGGAGGACCGAGTGATAAGGAAAAAAAAAGAAAAATAGAGAAAGGAGAGGGGGTGGGTAAAAGGAATATTGAAAAAAAGAAGAGAGGCACAGCAAGAGGGAGACAGAGCAATATAGGTGTACAGTAGGGTACTTAGATACAACCTTAATAAAAAAAACCACCTTCTGGTGGTGGCCAGTGGGGTGGTTCCCTTGAGGTCAGCAGCTCTTTGCTAACCTGATCAGACACATTACGCCACCTCCACCAAGTAGAGAGGAAAGACAAAAATGCTATAAATCAAACCAAAACAAGCAAACAGAAAACTTTACGGGATAAAATTGGCTGGAAAAACCAAATAATAGTGGTAGAAACACTAACAAAAATGAAGTTCTAATTATTGAAATAGGCAGCAATGGGAAATTATAATTAAACTAGAAAAATTGAAGAAGAAAAAGATCTGTATGGAAAAGGTTGAACTTAAAAAACAACACAGCAGTCAACAACATCAAAGTAAACAAAAAAATCAACCAAACCAAAAAAAAAAAAAAAAAAAACACAACCAAAAACAAAGCAGTATGTATATGTTATTGAATATTGTCTGGGCAACACGTGGTCTTCTGGAGTATGAGATGTTAATCACAGTTCTGATACGATTGGAGGCTGCTAGTTTCTCAAACCCCAGCAGGTAGACACCCTAAATCTCTCTTCAGCCCACTTAAAAGTCACTTTGAACTTGTTCACTTACTGAGCAGAAGCTTTCTCAGGGAAGTGCTTGTCGCTGGAATCACTGCTGAAGTGGCTATCCACTTACCCTGTGTGTCAAAACTGGACTCCCTCTGCCCCTGATGGTTAGGGCTGCAAGGCGGCTCAGACCCCGCCCTTAGGCTACTTGGTCGCTGGGTTATCAGCTCCTACCCAATTCCAGCTCTGCGACCCTGAGGGCGGAGCTTGCGGGGCAGATGGCTCACAATGTCTGCCTGTGACCCAGAGCCAAACACTATTAGCTCCGTCTGGCTCAGCGGCTCAGACTGGGGCCCCAGACAAAGGCCAAAGTTCTCCGCACTCCCGCTCAGCTCTCCCCAAGCCAGTTCAGCTGAGTTCCAAGTCCAAAGACACCAAAACAGTTCACAGGTAAGGCCTTTCTGGTTTGCAGTCTCGCTGCTACTGAACTTACAGTTGCGGGCGGGTTTAGACGGATTGAACACACGCGACCACTTGCTGGTTTTCCACTGTTTTAGTCCTCCTCTTAGGGTCCAGAAGTCTCTTGATGACTCCCTGTATCCTCTCAGGGGTGATGATAGGCAGATCCCACCAGCCAGAGATGCCTGGAGTCCTATATCCCCAAACTCTTGGTGCCCAAATGCAAGGAAGCTGTTACTCGGCTGCCATCTTGCTCCGCCTCTTCTTTTCTTTTCTTTTCTTTTCTTTTCTTTTCTTTTCTTTTCTTTTCTTTTCTTTTCTTTTCTTTTCTTTTCTTTTCTTTTCTTTTCTTTTCTTTTCTTTTCTTTTCTTTTCTTTTCTTTTCTTCTTCTCCTTTCCAGCACACCTTCCCTCCTTCTCTTTCTGGTCTCCCCTTCCCTCATGCCCCACCATGTCATTAATTGTCATTAATTGTCTTCATATCAAAATTGAATACATAGGATTCATACTTCTCCATTCCTGTGATGCTTCACTAAAAATAATGTGTTCCACCTCCATTCAGGTTAGCACAAATGCTACAAAATCTCCATTTTTTATGGCTGAATAATATTCCATGGTATATATATACCACAGCTTACCAATCCATTTCTTGGTTGAAGGACATTTAGGTTGTTTCTACATTTTGGCAATTGTAAATTGGGCTGTGATAAATAGCCTAGTACAAGTGTCTTTATAATAAAAGATTTTTATTCCTTCTGGATAGATGCCCAGTAATGGGATTACAGGATCAAACAGGAGGTCTATGTTGAATTCTTTGAGGTTTCTTTTTACTTCCTTCCAAAAAGGTTGTTTTAGTTTGCAGTCTCACCAACGATGTAAAAGTGTTTCTTTCTCTCCACATCTGTACCAGCATCTGCAGTTTTGAGATTTTGAGATATAGACCACTCTCACTGGGGTTAGGTGATATCTCAGGGGAGTTTTAATTTGCATTTCTCTAATAATTAGGGATGATGAGCATTTTTTCATATGTTTTCTAGCCATTCATCTGTTGTCTTTAGAGAAGATTCTATTCATCTCTCTTCCCCATTGATGTATGGAATTGTTGTTTTTTTCTAGTCGATTAATTGAAGTTCTGTATAGATCCTGGTTATTAAGCATTTTTCTGATTCAAAAATATGCAAATATCCTTTCCCACTGGGTAAGTTGTCTATAGGCTGCGTCTTTTTTAAGGCTGCATAGTATACCATGGTATACATATACCACAATTTATTAATCCATTCATGGGTTGATGGGCACTTGGGCTTCTTCCATGACTTTGCTATCATGAATTGAGCTGCAATGAATAATCTGCAATTCCTCTATTGGTCTTTTTTTATTCTTCAGAGATGAGTATCTTTCTATTGCTCAGGTTGGTCTCCAATTCAGAAGTTAAGACAGTCGAACTGACTGGGCCTCCCAAATTGCCAAGATGATAGCAATGAAGGACCACAACTGGCCACAAACCGTAGTCTGAAAAATATCCCAACTTGCAGGTCTGGAGTGGTGGCCCACACCTGTAGTCCTAACACTCTGGGAGGCACAAGCGGGTGATCCAAAGTAACTTGGCACTGTGATGAGGGCACCTGGACTTCAACATACTCAGGAGGCTGAGGAATTAGGAACTATTCAGCTTAGGAGTTTGAGATTGCAGTTAGCTGTGATGACATCAAGGCACTCTATCCAGGGGTAAGGATTCAGACTCTGTCTCAAGGAAAAAGAAAATGACAACTTCGGGAGGATGGAACAATGTGCCTTCCGTAACAACTCAATGGTAGTCTGTGTCTGAGCAGGGGGATCGGGTTGACTCTTTCTCAACCAGTATCATGACCTGGATACTTCTTATGCTTTGAGCATTTTGTGTACCTCAAGTTTTGGAAAACATTGTCAAGTAGCTTTATTGAAATAAGAAGTTTACCCTTTGAAATTGTACAATTCTGTGTATCTTAGTAGAGTCACAGGGTTCTACAACAATCATCACAGTCTAATTATAGAGCTTTGTCTTCCCCCACACACAAAGAGCATCAGTACCTACCGGCAGTCCCTTTCATCTTCCCCTCCACCCTCCTCCACTTGCCCCCTACTCCTAGCAGACAATTGACCTTGTCTTGATATTTTCTTCTGAGTTCAGTCATACTCGATGTGGTCTTTTATAACTGGCCTTGTTTCCTTATCATAATGATTTTACAGTTCATTTTTATTGTGACAAAAATGTGCACGTCATTCCTTTTGATTGTCGAAAAATCCAATCATCTATAAATCACATTAGTAGTCCTGAAGACGTTCCATTCTCATCAAATATTTTTAGAAAGTTTTATCAACAAGGTATGATGCCTCTGTCAAAAGCCTTTTCTGTATCTCTTCAGATGACAATGTGGATTTTCTAAATTATTCTATTAATGAAGTGTGTTCTAATATTTTATTTTCCTGTATTGAGCTAGACTGGCAATCCTTGTAAAAGATCCCATTTTGGATACTTATATAAAATATCTGGTATGCTGCTGGACTTTTCTTGAACTTATACATTATATATCTTATAGATTGGATACTGTGTTTCCCCCTTTGCCACAGAAAAATACACTGGTACCATCATAGCTCAAGGAAATGCAAGTTTCTAAACTCAAGTGATCCTCCTGACTATCTTGCTCAGAAGATGAGAATATAGACCCGTGCCACCACTGCTGCTGAGGTTTTGCATTTATTTCTTGGACAAGTAGGGTCACACTATGTTGCTCATTCTGGTCTGAAATCCATCAGCTACCAGTGATCTTTCTGTCTCGGCCTCTGAAATTGCTGGGATTACAAGAGTGAGCTGTGGTACTCATGCAGGCTTATATATTGTTGAAGGTTTTCCACTACTTTCCTCACAGATAACAGCCCATATGTTAAAAAAAATTCCATTCAGATACAATTCACACAATCCATAATTCACCCAATTTAAGTATAGAGTTCAAAACTACACATTCAGGGATCACATGTACAGTTTGTTTGTTTGTTACTAGAGAAATTTCCCTTAAGGTGTAGAATAGAGAGATAGAGTAAATAAAGTGATGAAGGAAAGAAAGGAATGGAGAAAAGAAGGAATTAGAGAGAGAGAATTGGAGGAAGTAAGGATAAACTGAGGGAGGGGCAAAGGGAGGGAATGGGGGGGAAGAAAAAGAAAAAGAAAGTGACCAAACTTGGTGGCTCAGTCCTATAACCTTAGCCCTCTTTCAGGCTGAGATGAATGGAGTTCTTCAATTAGGCAATGCTGAGAATAGACATAGCAATAGATAGACCCTGTTTCTACTAAAATTTGAAAAATTATCTAGGCATTGTGACAAGCACTTGTAGTCCAAGCCATAGGGTTGTCTCAGGCAGACGAATTGCCTGAATCCTGGAGTTTGAGATTGCTATGATCTAGGCTAAGGCCACAAAAGACTAGTCAGAGCCACATACAAAAACTGTATCTCAAAAATACCCATACACACACCCATGCACAGACAAACAAACAAATCAGCCAACAAACATTTTCATCATCTAAAAAGTCCAGAATTACTTTGGTGGTTCAAGTGGAGTAGACATGCTTAAGACATGTGAAGATTTGACCAAATTGAGGCTGTAGTCAATTTCTAAGCTCCTCTCAAATGCATGTTTTGGGGTATGTGTCATAAGAGGTCCTTGAAATACCATCCCATAGGCGGCGCCTATGGCTCAGTGCATAGGGTGCTGGTCCCGTATAAAGAAGGTGGTGAGTTCAAAGTGGACCTGGATAAACTGCAACAAAAAATAGCCAGGCTTTGTGGCAGGTGCCTGCAGTCTCACCTACTTGGGAGGCTGAGGCAAAAGAATTGCCTAAGCCCAGAATGTGGAGGTTACTGTGAGCTTTGATGTCATGCACTCTACCAAGGGTGACAAAGTGAAAATCTTTCTCAAAGAAAAAATAAAAAACAAACACAAAATAGCATCCTACTTGTCTCTCCATGCAGTTTTGTCAGCTGTGATGCAGGTTAAGTCACACTGCTGTACAAAATCTCAACTGTTGTGTCAGCCTAGTGCTGGGAATATCAACCATCAATTGAATCAATACAGCAAAAATGGGAGATCACTTCTCTGTCTGTGGATGGAGGGCTTAAAAGCAACCTGATTCAAACACATGAGGGACACCAGCTGAGGTGTGCAGAAAAGTCAATTTAGTATCTTTGTACAGAAGCCTGGATCCCTGGACTTTACAGGATGAAATTACTACACGGGCATCATGAGTGACATCACAATGGGTGTTGCCCTGGGTTACCATCTTTAAGCTTAACCTTATTACTGCTAAGCATGTGTAGTGGCCGTATGGGTTTGTCGTTGGGTGCAAACTGTTGCAAATGTTTAGGGTTAATTTGTGCACACTCAATTCCTGGTAACTAAATTTTGTTTGTATCTGTAGCCAAGGTATTCACTAACACTTCCTTTTCTTTTCATGTCATGGATTTTTAAGCAAGCAGAAGAGTGTGATTTATACCTACTGATGCCCTGGGATGTTATAGACCAAGAACCCAAGCCCAAAGATCAGGCAGTGATTTGACAGCCCTGACAGGTACGTTACATAATTCTCAGTTTTACTTTTCATGATGTTTTATTTCTTTCTCTAGAATAGGCTTGTTTGGGATGATAGGTGTTTCACTGACTGTCCTCTATCAAAATATGATTAGGCAATATTTTCAGTAGTGTATTACATAGCTGCAGTTACATAACTGCATCATACATATGATGATCATGGGAAAATCAGCCTATCTGGAAAGTTTCAACATTTCTAACCTGCATGCCAGGTATGTGCAAACCAATGTATTCTTGACCACAAAGGAATTAGAAGAGTTATTCTGGGCCACATGTCCAATCCACAATCATCAATGAAACCTGATAAGCAAAAAAGAGATCTGTGCATAATTATGGGGATATGTGCCACGAAAGATATGCAAAATGTCCTGCCATAATCCTTATGTGTCACCAGGGCCTGAGGATTGGACTCTCCTCAATAACCCTGATAAGTTCATTTCTTAAGTAGACATCAATGACTTTTGCCATGCATGAGTACAATATTTTGATGCTCTAAGAGGCCAAGGTGTCCTGATCCCCTGAGTTCATGGGTTGGAGGCAAGGCTTAACAAGAGAAAGACAACTTCAACCACAATCTCCCACTTGGTTTCTACTAAAATAGAAAAGGTAGACAAGCACTGTTGCCTTTGAATTTAGTTCCAGCTACACAAGAGGCTGAGACATGAGGATCCCTTCAACCCAAGTGGTGGATGTCCATGTGTGCTAGTCTGAGGCCACGATGCTCTAGCCTGGCTAACACAGTGAGAGTCTGTTTCATGAAAAATAATGATGAAAGAAAGAAATAAAGAAAGAAAAAAGAAAAAAAGAAAGTACACCAGGCAGTGTTTTCAAGATCAGAATTATTAGAAGAGGTCAGTTGGCGCTAGGATTAGGGGACTACATAAAGGAAGAGATTTATTGGAGCCACCTGGGGGAACAATGAGTCAGGACAAGTGATTTGTGGTTGGTAGGTTAGGATATTGCCAGTTGATCTGATGGGTAGCTGTTGTCCAGAGATGTCTGGTCCCTGGCCTCTGAATAACTGGGACAAGGGATAATTGACTCAGATTGAAGGAGCCCAACAGAAGAGGTGGAGGGTATACTCTGGATTCTTTTTATTTTTATTTATTTATTTATTTATTTATTTATTTATTTTTTACAGACAGAGTCTCACCGTATTGCCCTCTGTAGAGTGCCACACCATCACACAGCTCAGAGCAGCCTCCAAGTCCTGGGCTTAGGCGATTCTCTTGCCTCAGCCTCCAGAGTAGATGGGACTACAGGCACTCATCACAATGCCCAGCTATTTTTTTGTTGCAGTTGCCAGGGCTGGATTTGAACCCTGCACGCTTGATATATAGGGCTGGCACCCTATCCATTGAGCCACAGGTGCCATCCTATACTCTGGATAATTTAGTGTTCATATGAAAAGCCTTATTTGAGTCAAGAATTCATTATGTGGGCATTTTAGAGTAACTACAAGAATCTAGGATATCAAAGGTCAGAGTTATGTAAAAATCCAAAGCCTTGACAAATAGAGGTTGTAGGAAAACAATATCCCTATGAAAGAATAATGTCTCTAGTCTACATCTAATCTAGGGGAAAAGTTGAAACTCTAGATCCATGGTCAACAGTAAAAATGAGGGGAAAAACACATGACAATGGTTTTATCCATTTATGTATTGAGACAGAGTCTCATTTTGTTGTTGTCAGTAGAGTGCCTTGGTATAGTGCACAGCAATCTTCATGTATTGTCATCAGGTGAACCTATTTTCTAAGCTGGGACCCCAGGAGCCTGCATAACATCTGGCCATTTTTTATTCTTCAGAGATGGGGATCTCACTTGTACTCAAGCAGGTCTCCAATTCATAATCTCAGAAAATCCAACTGACTGGGCCTCCTAAAGTTCCAAGATGAGAGGCATGAAGCACCACCACTGGCCACCAGCCATAGTTTGTAACATATTCCAACTTAAAGTTCTGGAGTGGTGTTAATCCTAACACTCTGGGAGGCAGAAGTAGATGGTCCAAAGTAACTAGGCGCAGTGGGGGACGGCACCTAGACTTCCAGATGCTCAGGAAGCTGAGAAAATAGGGTTTGTTGAGCCCAAGAGTTTGAGATTGCAGTTAGTTGTGATGACGTCAGGGCACTCCAGCCAGGGGGAAGGAGTCGAACTCTGTCTTAAGGAAAAAGAAAATGACAACTTCAGTAGGATGGAACAATGTTCCTTCCACGTCAATTCATGGTAGCCTGTATGTGAGCAGGAAGATAGGGTTGACTGTCTCTCAAATACTCTCACAACCTGAGTATTTCTTTTATTTATTTATTTTTATTGTTGGGGATTCATTGAGGGTACAATAAGCCAGGTTACACTGATAACCTGAGTATTTCTTTATGCTGTGAGGCCTTTGAGTACCTCAAGTTTGGGAAAACATCGTCAAGTAACTTCATTGAAATAAATAGTTTACCCTTTAAAAGCTTACAATTCTGTGTTTTGTTGTACAGTCAGAATTGTACAGCTATCATCACAATCTAATTTTAGAAATTTGTATTCTCATCTCACACAAGGAACTTCAATACCTACTAGCAGTCACTTTCATCTTCTCATCGAACCTCACACACCTGCCCTCTACTCCCAGAAGAAAATTGGCCTTGTTTTGACAATTTCTGCTGAGTTCAGTCATACTCTGTGTGGTCTTTTCTAAGTGGCCTTGTTCCCTTATAATAATGATTTTAAGGTTCATTCCTATTGTAACATAAATGTGCAATTCATTCCTTTCAATTGTTGAAAAATGTTCAATTTTGTGAATATAACATGTTATTTGTATTCAATCATCTGTAAATCCCTTTTATAGTCCTGAATATTTTCCCTCCACATCTAAGTTTTTAAAAAATTTTGTCAAAAAAAAATAAAAAAAAAAGATTTTGTCAACAAGATATATTGCCTCTGTCAAAAGCCTCTTCTATGTCTCTTGAGGTGACCATGTGGTTTTACTTCTTGATTCTATTAATGTAGTGTGTTCTATTAGTTGATTTTCCCATATTGAGCAAGACTGGCAATCCCAGTAATAAATTGCATTTGGGGTACAAGTATGAAATATTTTGTTTGCTACCGGACTTTCCTGCACCTTTATAGTGTATTTCTTGCAGATTTAATACTATGTTTCCCCCTTTGCTCCAGAAATATACATTGGTGCAATCATATATCAAGGAAAAGCCAGCTGTTAACCTCAAGTTATCCTTAGTTTATGCTTTTCAGCAGCTGAGAGTACAGGCCCACGCCACCACTGCTTGGAAGTTTTACACTTATTTCTTGGACAAATGGGGTCTCACTATGTTGCTAAGTCTTGTCTGAAACCCCAGATATTCCAATGATCTTTCTGCCTCGGCCTCAGAAATTGCTGGGATTATAGGAGTGAGCTATGGTGTCCATTTATGCTTACATTTTGGTGAAAGTTTTTCTCTATTTTCCTCATAGATAACAGCCCAAGGATTAAAAAATAACAACTCTAGCCACCTAGAGGAGACGCCTGAGCTGGAGCAAGCAGCCAGGGGTACAGACCCATCCATGCAGAGTTCCCTGTCAGTAGCACATCAGAGCTCTCCAGATGCCCAATGCTTCCATTCTGGCTGTTGTGGGCTGGGCTGTGAGCTTAGTGCCCAGCTCAGGCCCCCCGAAGGACCTGCAGGGGCGACAGGGACCTTGGGACCTGTGGAGATGGAGCGGCTAGAGGACGAGTCAGCTGCGGCAGGAAGGAAGATGGGGGCTAATCAGTTAGTGGTGCTCAATGTGTATGACATGTATTGGATGAACGAATACACCTCATCCATAGGAATTGGAGTTTTTCATTCAGGAATTGAAGTATATGGCAGAGAAT
The DNA here is from genome assembly GCF_027406575.1 of Nycticebus coucang. NCBI lineage: Eukaryota > Metazoa > Chordata > Mammalia > Primates > Lorisidae > Nycticebus > Nycticebus coucang. Next base: position 122,314,691 of record NC_069804.1, read on the forward strand.
TTGCTTACGGTGGTCATCCTTACCCCTTTTCTGGAATATTTGAAATCTCCCCAGGAAATGCTTCTGAACTAGGAGACACATTTAAATTTAAAGAAGCTGTTGTTTTAGGGAGCACTGACTTTCTAGAAGATGATATAGGAAAAATTGTAGAAGAAATGGGAAAAGAATACAAAGGCAATGCTTATCATTTGATGAATAAAAATTGTAATCACTTTTCTTCAGATTTATCAGAGATTCTTTGTGGGAAAGAGATTCCTCGCTGGATCAACCGACTTGCCTACTTCAGCTCTTGTATACCCTTTCTACAGAGTTGCCTCCCAAAGGAGTGGCTCACTCCCATCGCCCTGCAGTCTAGTGTCAGCCAAGAGCTCCAGGATGAACTGGAGGAAGCAGAGGACGCTGCCGCATCCACTTCCATGGAGAGCACCGCAGAAGGCTCCAGACCCGGGTGCCACACTAAACTATAAATGTCTCCAAAGTCACACTTTCAGAACTGTGTCTGGCAGTTGAAAATAAATACGGAAAAGTAAACTGAGTAAGCGTCCTTTGGATATTTTTTATGCAAAGATGGCTCTCCCCCAAATCCCAGTTTTTCAGCTCAGATTATATTGGTAATCAAAAAAAAAAAAATCACTTGGCACAGGAGGGAGAACTTTGTATGAAGCTGGCCTCTGTTTTTTTTTTTTTTAAACACTGTAAACTTGGATTTACTTCTTCTGTTTTATACAAGCTCTGATAAGTTGTTAACAATGTTTTGTATCACTGTTTACAAATCTTGCCCGCAGGGAAAGACTCCTGCCCGCGGGAAAGAAAATATTCATGTATTCAAATTTAGGCAAGTAATCTTTGTACACTTTGGCAATTGCCAGAGCTACAGCATAAATAGTAGTCACATGAAAAGGTATGTACAAAGTTAGTCATCCTTATGTACTCAAGAATGTAGATTTGTTTTTGTTTTGTTAATGTTTTGGGCACCAGGATGCAGAGACCCCATCTGTCCCAAGGTGAAGGAGTATGCACAGCCTGAGGGCTTGGACCTCTAAATCCACTTCCTCTCCATTCTCCCTCCCACCCTGAGTAGCACATATTTCAAGGAGACCATACAGGATTACTTTTAACCAAATATCCTTCCATCTAAGCGAATAGTATCTTGTTCTTCTGGTTTGCTGCCTCTCGGTGTATAATTGAGATTTTTTTTTTTTTTTTGTTAAAGATATCCTTGTAACTGACAAGCGTTTTTTCACATGTTTTCATGGAGGGGCTTCATTTTTATTTTAATGCACACTGATTTCCTCCTGCACAAGATTTTGTTGGTGGTATAGGAATATCCTAAGAGGTAACCTTATGAGTAACAGTATAAGTTGACATTCAACTGCTTTTAAATATTCAGGCTTCCTTTTCTATACTTGACCTTGAAAAACAGAGTCTGAAGTAACACACCCCCAAAAGGTAATTCTTTCATGTTTCATGAAATTTGTTAAAATAAATAAATAAAATAACAACTCTATTCAGATATAATTCACACATTCCATACTTCACCCATTTCAATTATAGAGTTCAAGACTACATATTCAGGGATCACTTATATACTTTGCTTGTTAGTAGAGACATTTCCTTTAAGGTGTAGAAGAGAGAGGTAGAAGAAATAAAGGGACGAAGGAAAGAAAAGAATGGAGAGAGCAAGCAAATGAGAGGGAAAGAATTTAAGGAAGGAAAGATAAAGTGAGGGATTGGGGAAGGGAAGGAGAGAGGGAGGGAAATAAAGAAATACAAAATGACTAAATTTCATGGCTCACACCTATAATCTTAGCCCTCTGGCAGGCTGAGATGAGTGTAGTTCCTGAAGAAGAGGGTGCTGAGATTGGATTGAGCAAGAGTCAGACACTGTCTCTACTAAAAAGTGAAAAATTATTGGGCGGTGCCTGTGGCTCAGTGAGTAGGGCGCCGGCCCCATATGCCGAGGGTGGCAGGTTCAAACCCAGCCCCGGCCAAACTGCAACAACAACAACAAAAAATAGCCAGGCGATGTGGCGGGCGCCTGTAGTCCCAGCTGCTCGGGAGGCCGAGGCAAGAGAATCGCGTAAGCCCAAGAGTTAGAGGTTGCTGTGAGCCGTGTGATGCCACAGCACTCTACCGAGGGTGGTACAGTGAGACTCTGTCTCTACAAAAAAAAAAAAAAAAAAAAAGTGAAAAATTATTTAGGCATTGGGACAGGCCCTGTAGTCCTAGCCACATGGGAGTCTCAGGCAGGATTATTGCCTGAATCCTGCATATTGAGGTTGCTATGATCTAGGATGAGGCTGTGGAAGACTAGCCTGGGCCACATAGGGAAATCCTATTCAAAAATCTCCACACACACTCTCACACACAAATGCAGAGACAAACCAACAAACCGACCAACAAATATTTTCATCACCTAAAAAGAAAAGAATTGCTTTGATGGTTCAAGCAAAGTATGACCAAATTGAGGCTGTAGCCATGCATAGTAAATTTGTAAGCTTCTCTCAAATGGATATATTGGGGTAGGTGTCAAACAGGTCCTTCAAATAGAGCTTCTTGGGCGGTGCCTGCTGGTCAGTAGATGAGGCAACTTCCCATAAAATGAAGGTAGTGTGTTGGAAGCCAGCCCTGGCCAAACTGCAACAAAAAATAGGTGGGGATTGTGGTGGGCACCTGTAATTCCAGTTACTTGGGAGGCTGAGGCAAAAGAATCACCTAAGCCCAGGAGTTGGAGGTTGCTGTGAGCTGAGACGCCACAGCACTCTTCAGAGAGTGAGAAGGTGAAACTTTGTCTCAACGAAAAAGAAAAACAAGAATAAATAGTGTCCTACTTAAGTGATTCCATGTAGTTTTGTCAGCTGTGGTGCAACTTGAGTCACACTGTTGTACAAAATCTCAACTGTTGTGTCAGCCTAGTGATGGGAATCTCAGTCTTCAATAGCATCAATAAGGCACAAATGGGAGATCACTTCTCTGTCTGGGGATGGAGGACAAAAGTGTGTTTGTTCAAACACTCGAGGGACACCAGATGAAGTGAGCGTAAAAGGCCACTTTTTATCTTTGACCAGAAGCCTGGATATCAGGATATTACAGAATGAAGTCACTACATGCTCATCACAGAGGACATCACAATGAGTGTTTGCCTGGGGTACCATCTTTAAGCTTAACCTTATTCCTGCTAAGCATGTGTAGTGACTGTGCAGGTTTGTTATTTGGTTCAAACTGCCACAAAAGAGTGAGGTTATTTTCTCCACACTCAATTCCTGTTCCTAAAGTTTGTGTCTCTGGCCAAGGGATTCAACAACCCTTCCTTTCCATTTCACATCATGGATTTGTAAACAAATGGAAAACTGTGGTTTATACCTAGTGCTTCCCTGGGATGCTATAGTCCAAGAACCGAGTTCAATGATGAGACAGTGATTTGACAGACATAACATGACAGGTACGTCACACAATCCTCAGTTCTACTTTCTGTGATGATTTACTTCTTTATCTAGAAAGAAGTTGTTGTCTACTGATGTACTACTGAAGTTTAAATCTGTGGGACAATCATTGTAAATATGGTGTTTGTTTCTCTAAATTGATTTCTGCCTTCTAAACTATAATTATTGGAAAATTCCTTTTCCCATTTACAAACTTAATTTCTGGTTTTTAGTATATATCCATTCAATTTAAAATACCTCTAATTTTAATGCCAACAAAATTGGTTGTAATCTAATTTTAAAATAATAATTTGGCCCTCTTACAAAAAGATAAAATAAAAATAGAATAGGCTTGTTTGGGATTGTAGGTGTCTCACTAAAGGTCCTCTCTTAAAATCTCTTTAGGCAATGTGTCCAGTAGTGTACTGAATGTCTGCAGTTATTTATGATGATAATGGGAAATATCAGCCTATCTGGAAAGTTCTAATATTCTTCACCTCTGTGCCAGGTGTGTCCAAAATTTTTGTGTCTTGCCCACATAGGAAGTAGAAGAGTTATGTCAGGCCACAGGTTCAATACACAATCACTAATGAAACCTGGTAAGCAAGAAAGAGATGTGTGCATAACTGTGATATCTGCCACCACGGATATGCAAAATAGTCCCAACATAATCCTGTCACTTGGGCCTGAGGATTGGCCACTGTTCAAAGCCCCTGATAAGGTCACTTCTTAAGTAGAGCTCAATGACTTTTGCCACACGTGACTACAATGTTTGGATGCTCTCGGGGGGCAAGGTGGGCTGATTCCCTGAACTTAGGGGTTAGAGACAAGGCTAAGCAACAACAAGAGGTCTTAAGCCTCAATAACACACCAGGTTTGTACCACAATAGAAGAGGTAGTCAAGCTTTTTTTGCCCTTGCCTTTAGTTCAGCTACACCAGAAGCTGAGGCAGGACGATCCCTTCAAGCCAAGCGCTGGATGTTGCTGTGTAAGAGGCTGATGCCGTGACACTCTAGCCTGGGCAACAGAGTGAGAATCTTTCTCATGAAAAATAATGAAAGAAAGAAAGAAAGAAAGAAAGAAAGAAAGAAAGAAAGAAAGAAAGAAAGAAAGAAAGAAAGAAAGAAAGAAAGAAAGAAAGAAAGAAAGAAAGAAAGAAGAAAGAAAGAAAGAAAGAAAAAAGAAAGAAAGAAAGAAAGAAATTTGCTAGGCACAGGTACCAAGAGCTGAAGAATGAGGAGAGGTCAGCAGATAGATGGTATAGGGGACTTCATAATAGAGATTTATAGTGCCTCTGGTGGGAGGGAAGAATGAGTCAGGACAAGCCCATTTGGGATTGGTTTATTAGGATATTGCCAGTTGATCTGATGGGTTGGAGTTGTCTAGAGATGTCTGGTCCCTGGCCTTGGACTTACTGGGCCAAGGGATTATTGGCCCAGATTGAAGGAGCCCAAAAGAAGTGGTGAAGGTATACCCTGCTTTTTTTTTTTTTTAGTGTGCATATCAAAAGCCTGATTTGAGTCAAGAATTCACTCTGTGGGCATTTTAGAGTGACTACAAGAATCTAGGATATCAAAGGGTCAGAGTTACGTAAAATCCAAAGGCTTGACTAATAGAAGTTGTAAGAAAACATTTTCCCTATAAGAGAATAATTTCTTTAGTTGACATCTACTCTGGGGATAAAATTTCAACACTAGATACATGGTCAAAAGTAAAAATGAGGGTAAGTCCCCTAACAATGGTTTTCTCCATTTATATATTGAAAAAGAGTCTCATTTTGTTGCTCACAGTAGAGTTCCCTATTATGGCTCACAGCAATCTTCAAGTGTTGTCATCAAGTGAACCTATTCCCTAAGTTGGAACTCTAAGCATCTGCATAATATCCAGCCGTTTTTAGTTCTTCAGAGATGGGGATATCTCTAGTGCTCAGGGTGGTCTTCAATTCAGAAGCTCAGATAATCCATTTAACTGGGACTCCCAAAGTGCCAAGATGACAGTCATGAAGCACCATTGCTGGCAACAAACCATAGTTTAAAAAATATCTAAACTTCAAGGTTTGGTGTGGTGGCTCACACCTGTAATCCTAACACGCTGGGAGGTAGAATCAGGTTGTCTAAATTAACTGGGCAGTGTAGGGGGTGCACCTAGACTCCAAAATGCTCAGGAGGCTGAGTCAATAGGATCTGTTCATCCCAGGACTTTGAGATTGTGGTTAGCAATGATGATGTCAGGGCACTCTAACCAGGATGAAGGAGTCAGACTCTGTCTCAAGGAATAATGTGCCTTCCACGTCAATTCGTGGTAACGTGGGTGAGCAGGGAGATAGGGTTGACTGTCTCTCAAGTACTCTCAAGACCTGGGTAGTTCTTATGCTGTGAGCCATTTGAGTACCTCAAGTTGTGAAAAACATCATCAAGTAGCTTCATTGAAATAAGTACTTCACCATTTGCAAGTGTACAATTCTGTGTTTATTAGTATAGTAACACAATTTTATAGCTACAACACAATCTAATTTTAGAACTTTGTCTTCTCCCCACACACAAAAAACATCAATACCTACTAGGAGTCACATTTGCCTTCCCCACCACACTCCAACCCCTGCCTCCACTCCTAGCAGAAAATTGTCCTTGTCTTGATGTTTTCTTAGATCAGTCATATTCAATGTGATCTTTTTTATTTTTTATTTTTGTACTTTTTGGCTGGAGCTGGGTTTGAACCCACCATTTCCAGCATATAGGGCCAGCACCCTACTCCTCTGAGCCACAGGCGCTGCCCTCAGTATGGTCTTTTGTATCTGGCCTTCTTCCCTTATCAAAAGGATTTTAAGTTTCATTCCTATTGTAACATAAATGTGCCCTTCATTCCTTTTGATTGTTTAAAAATATTTCATTGTTCAGTGGCACCTGTGGCTTAGTGAGTAGGGCGCTGGCCCCATATACCGAGGGTGGCAGGTTCAAACCCAGCCCCAGCCAAATTGCAGCAAAAAATAGTTGGGTGTTGCGGTGGGCACCTGTGGTCCCAGCTACTCAGGAGGCTGAGACAAGGGAATTACCTATGCCCAGGAATTGGAGGTTGATGTGATCCGTGATACCAGGGCACTCTACCACAGAGAACAAAGTGTGATTCTGTCTAAAATAAATAAATAAAAGAAAAATATTCCATCATGTGACTATAGCACGTTATATGTATCCAATCACCTCTAAATCCCACTAGTAGTCCTGAAGATGTTCCTTCTCATCTAAGGTTTTTTAAATATTTTATCAGCAAGATATGTTGCCTCTGTCAAAAGCCTTTGCTTTGTCTGTTGAGGTGACCATGTGGTTTTTCTTATTGATTCTATTAATGTACTATATTCTATTAGTTGATTTTCTTACATTGAGCCAGACTGAAAAATCTGGCAATAAATCCAATTTGGGATGCATGTATAAAATACTTTCTATGCTACCAGACTTTTCCTGTACCTATGCAGTATATCCCTTATATATTTGATACTTTGTTTCCCCCTTTGCTCCTGAACAATATATTGGTACGATTACAGCTGAAAGAAATTCTAGCTATTAACCTCAAGTGATCCTCCTCCCATTGTCTTTCTCAGCAGCTAAGAGTACAGGCCCATGCCCCCACTGCTGGGGAAGTTTTGCACTTATTTCTTGGACAAGTGGGGTCTTACTATGTTGCTCAGTCTGGTGTGAAACCCTTTAGCTTCCAGTGATCTTTCTGCCTCAGCCTCTGAAATTGCTGGGGTTATAGGTGTGAGCTAATAGTGTTCATCCATGCTTACGTTTCATTGAAAGTTTTTCTGTATTTTCATCATAGATAATAACCTATAGATTAAAAAATAAAAACTCTATCCAGATATTTTCTCACTCCACAATTAACACATTTCAAGTATACAGTTCAAACTACACAATCAGGGATCACTTGTATAGTTTGTTTGTTGCTATAGAAGTTTCCCTTCACATGTAGAAGAGAGAGATAGAGGAAAGAAAGAGGTGAAGGAAAGAAAAAGATGGACAGAGCAAGCGAATGAGAGAGAGAATTGGAGGAAGTAAAGGGATGGGCGAAGGGAAGGAGGGAGGGAAACAAAGAAAGAAAAAATTGCCAAACTTTGTGGCTCACACCTATAATCCTACCCCTCTGGCAGGTTGATATGAGTGGAGTTTTTGAATGAGGGGATGCTGAGAATGGACTGAGAAAGAGTCTGACCTTGTCTCTACTAAAAAAGTGAAAAATTATCTAGGTATTGTGACAGGAACCTGTATTCCTAGCCACATGGGAGTCTCAGGCAGGAGCATTGTCTGAATCCTGGAGTTTGAGTTTGCTATTATGTAGGCTGAGGCAATAAAAGACTAGCTTGGGCTACACACTGAAAATACCTATACACACACATATACATAGTCAAACCAACAAATCAACCAACAAACATTTTCATCATCTAAAAAGACCAGAATTACCTTGGTTGTTCAAGCAACGAAGACATGCTTAAGACCTGTAAAGCTTTGAACATAAGAGTCTGTACCCAGGAATAGTAAATTTGTAAGCTTCCCTCAAATGGATGTTTTTGAGTACATGGTCAAGGGAGGTCCTTGAAATAGCATCTCATGGGCAGTAGTGCTTGTGGGTCAATGGGTTGGGCACCGGCTGCATATAATGAGGGTGAGAAGTTCGAACCCAGCCCCGGCCAAACTGCAACAAAATATAGCTGGGTGTTGTGGTGGGCACCTGTAGTTCCTGCTACTCAGGAGCCTAAGACAAAAGAATTGCCTATGCCCAGGGCTTGGGGGTTGCTGTGAGATGTGATGCCACAGCAGTCTATGGAGGGTGACAAAGTGAATCTCAGTCTTAAAGAAAAAAAAAATAGGGTCCTAATTTAAGTGACTCCATGCAGTTTTGTCAGCTGTGATGCAGCTTGAGTCACACTACTCCACAAAATCTCAACTGTTGTGTCAGCCTAGTGCTGGGAAACTCAACCATCAATAGAATCAATAAGGCACAAAAGGGGATCACTTCTCAGTCTGTGGATGGAGGGCTCAGAAGTGTCTTAGTTCAAACGCTAAGGGACACCACCTGAAGTGAGCAGAAACGGTCACTTTTTATCTTTAACCAGAATCCTGGATCCCAGGATATTATAGGATTAAGCCAGTAAATGGGCACCGTGGATAACATCACACAGTGTGTTGCTCTGGGTTACCATCTTTATGCTTAACCTTATTTTTGCTAAGCATGTATAGTGGCTGTATGGGTTTGTCATTGGGTTCAAAGTGTTATTAAAGAGTGAGGTTCTTTTCTCCACACTCAATTCATGTTTCCTAAAGTTTGTTTGTAACAATGGCCAAAAGGTTATGGGGGGGGAAGCAGAAAGAGGGATGGAGGGAGGAGGGTGGGGCCTTAGTGTGTGTCACACTTTATGGGGGCAAGACATGATTGCAAGAGGGACTTTACCTAACAATTTCAATCAGTGTAACTGGCTTATTGTACCCTCAATGAATCCCCAACAATAAAAAAAAAAACAAAAAAACAATGGCCAAAATACAGTTTGAAAACCTTTCCTTTCCTTTTCACGTCATGAATTTGTAAGCAATGGAAGAGTGTGGCTTATAACTGGTGTTGCCCTGGGATGTTATCCACCACGAACTTGAGCCCAAAGATCAGACAGTGATTTTCCAGACCTGACAGATACATTATATAATTCTCAGTTCTGCTTTTTGTGATGTTTTATTTCTTTCTCTAGAATAGGCTTGTTTCAGGTGGTAGATGTCTCACTGAAGGTCCTCTCTCAAAATCTGGTTAGGCAATGTTTTCAGTAGTGTACTCCATAGCTGCAGTCATTATCATGATTATGGGAAATATCAGCCTATCTGGAAAGTTCCAACATTTCTGAGTGTTCTAAGTGTGTCCAAACTTTTAGCCACCTCTGGCATATGGGGCCGGTGCCCTACTCCTTTGAGCCACAGGCGCCGTCCCAAGGTCATTTCTTAAGTAGAGCTCAATGACTTTTGCAATGCATGACTACAATACTTACATGTTCTGGGAGGCCAAGGTGGGCTGATCCCCTGAGCCCATGTGTTGGAGACAAGGCTGAGCAACAGCAAGACACCCTCAGCCCAGATCTCCCATCTGCTTTCTACGGTAATAGGAAAGGTAGTCACACACTGTGGCCCTTGCCTTTAGTTCCAGCTACTGCAGAGGCTGTGGCAGGTGGATCCCTTCAACCCAAGAGTTGGATGGCACCATGTGTTAGGCTGAGGCCATGACAATGCAACCTGGGCAACACAGTGAGCATCTGCCTCAAGAAAAAAAAATAAATAAATAAATAAATAAAAATAAATAAATAAATAAATAAAATTTGGTAGGCACAGTTTCCAAAAGCAAAAGTGTGAGGAGTGGTCAGAAGGCAAATGCAATATGGGAATACATTAAGGAAGAGATTTATTGTGGCCTCAGCATGGTAGGGGAGTGGTGGGAACAATGAGTCAGGACAAGTGGGTTTGGGTTTGGTTCATTAGAATATTGCTGGGTGATTTGATGGGTAGTGGTTATCCAGAGATGTCTGGTCCCTGGCCTGGGAGTGATTCAGGCAAGGGAATATTGGCCAAGATTGAAGGATCCCAACAGGAGAGGTGGAGGATATACTCTGAATTTTTTAGTGTCTGTATGAAAAGCCTGATTGGAGTCAAGAATTCACTGTGTGAGCAAGTTACAGTGAGTACAAGAATCTGGGATATCAAAGGGTTGGAGTTACATAAAATCCAAAGGCTCGATTAATAGAGGTTGTAAGAAAACAATTTCCCTATGAGAGAATAATTTTTGTAGTGGACATCTAATTAGGGGAAAATTTTCAACACTAGATCCGTGGTCAAAAATAAAAATAAGTGGTAATTTCCCTATCAATTTTTTTCTCCATTTATGTACTTACACAGAGTTTCGTTTTATTGCCCTCCATACAGTGGCCTGATATCATAGCTCAGAGCAATCTTCAAGTGTTATCATCAAGCTAACCTATTCCCTCTGGTGACATTCCAGGTGCCTGCATAAAATCTGGCCATTTCTTATGATTCAGAGATGGGAATCTCACTAATGCTAAGGCTGGTCTCCAAATCAGTAGCTCAGACAATCCAACTGACTAGGACTCCCAAAGTGCCAAGATGACAGGCATGAAACACCACTGCTGGCCACCAATCATAGTTCAAAAAATATCCCAAGCTCAAGGTCTGTGGCTCACATCTGAAGTCCTAACACTCTGAGTGGCAGAAGAGGTTGGTACAAAGTTACTGGGCACTGTGAGGGAGCACCTGGACTCCCAGATGCTCAGGAGCCTAAGGCAATAGGATTTCTTGAGTCCAAGAGTTTGAGATTGCAGTTAGCTACGATGATGTTCGCTGCACTCTACTCAGTGGGAAGAAGTCAGACTCTGTCTCAAGGAAAAAGAAAAAGATGGCTTTGGTAGGACGGTACAAGGTGTCTTCCATGTCAGTTTATTGTAACCTGTGTGGGAACAGGGAAATAGGGTTGACTGTCTCCAAAGTACTCCCATGACCTTGGTATTTCTTATGCTGTGAGCCTTTGGGGCACATCAAGCTTTGGAAAAGATCGTCAAGTTCCTTCATTGAAATAACTTGTTGCCAGTATAATTAGACAAGAAAAGAAAATAAAGGATATTTGAAAGGTGCAGAGGAGGTCAAATTCTCTTTTTTGCTGATGATATGATCATATACTTAGAGAATCCTAAAGACTCAACTGCAAGCCCCTGGATGTCATCAAACAACACAGTAATGTTTCAGAATATAAAATTAGTGTCCACAAGTCTGTTGTCTTTGTATACACCAACAATAGCCAAGATGAGTGATTAATTAAGGACACAACTCTTTTCACCATAGCCCCAAAGAAAATGAAATACTTAGGAATATACCTAACAAAAAATGTGAAGGAACTCTATGAAGAAAATTATGAAGCCCTAAGAAAGGAAATAGCAGAGGACATTAACAAATGGAAGAACACATCATGCTCATGACTGGGAAGAATCAACAGTTTAAAAATGTCTATACTTCCAAGAGCAATTTACCAATTCAAAGACATCCTTATTAAAGTACCAAAATCCTACTTTCAAGACTTGAAAAAAATGATTCTACATTTTGTATGGACCAGAAAAAAACCCATATAGCTAAGGAAGTTCTTAGTAATAAAAACAAAGCTGGGGGTATCACCATACCAAATTTTAGGCTGCACTACATGGCCATAGTGTTCAAGACAGCACTGTACCGGCACAAAAATAGAGACATAGACATTTGGAATCGAATAGAAAACCTGGAAATGAAACCAACAAGTTACAGCCACCTAATCTTCGATAAACCAAACAAGAGCGTCCACTGGGGAAAGAGTCCCTATTCAATAAATGGAGCTGGGAGAATTGGTTATCCACATATAAAAGACTGAAACTGGACCCACACCGTTTTCTACTCACAAAAATTAATTCAAGATGGATAAAGACATAAATTTAAGGTATGAAACAATAAAAATCCTCAAAGAAAGAATAGGAAAAATCCTGGAAGATACCAGTCTGGGGAAAGACTTTATGAAGAAGAGTGCCATGGCAATAGCAACAATAAACAAATAAGATTTAATTAAAGTTTAAAGCTTCTGTTCAGCCAAGGAGACAACAAAGAAAGCAAATAGACAACCTACTCAATGGGAAAGGATATTTCCATATTTTGATCAGACAAAATCTTGATAACTAGGATCTATACAGAACTTCAATTAATCCACAACAAAGAAACCAACAATCCCATTCATCAATGGAAAAGAAAGAAAAATAGAAACTTCTCTAAAGACAACAGATGAATGGCTAGCAAACACATGAAAAAATGCTCATCATCCCTAATAAGTAGAGCAATGCAAATTAAAACCACCCTGCAATAGCATCTAACCCCAGGGAAAATGGCCTATATCACAAAATCTCAAAAATGCAGATGCTGGCACTAATGTGGAGAGAAAGGAACCCTTTTACACTGCTGATGGAACTGCAAACAAATATGACCTTTTTGGAAGGAAGTATGGAGAAATCTCAAAGAAGTTAACCTAGCCCTCCCATTTGATCCTGCAATCCCATTACTGGGCATCTATCCTGAAGAAAAAATAAAATTATTATAAAGACACCTGTACTAGGCTGTTTATCACAGCACAATTTACAATCACTAAAAAGTAGAAACAGCCTAAATATCCTTTAACCCAGAAACGGATTGGTAAGACTGTGGTATATGTATACCATAGAATATTATTCAGCCATAAAAAAATGGAGATTTTGCAGAATTTGTACTAACCTGGATGGAGGTAGAACACATTATTCTTAGTGAAGCATCACAGGAATGGAGATGTATGAATCCCATGTATTCAACTTCGATAAGAGGACAATTAATGACAATTAATGACACAGTGGGACATGGGGGAAAGGGAGACCAGACAGAGAAGGAGGGAGGGGGTGAGGGCAAGGAAAAGAAGAAATAAAAGAAGAGAAATAAGTAGTTCAACCTTTGAAAGTGTACAACTCCCTGTTTCCTAGTATAGTCACAGAATTATACAGCTATCATCACAATCTAATTTTAGAACTTTGTTTTCTCCCCACACAGAAAGAATGTAAATACCTACTAGCAGTCAATTTCATCTTCCCCACCACCATGACCCTGCTCCCTACTCCTAGCAGACAACTGGCCTTCTATTGATGTTTTCTTCTAAGTTCAGTCATACTCTGAGTGGTCTTTCATAAGTGGCCGTGTTCCCTTATCATAATGATGTTAAGGTTCATTCCTATTGTAACATAAATGCGCACTTCATTCCCTTTGATTGTTGAAAATTATTCCTTCATGTGAATATAGCCCGTTATATGTATACAATCATCTGTTAATCCCATTAGTTGTCCTGAAGACGTTTTCTTCTCATCTAAGGTTTTTTAAAGATTTTTCCAACTGGCTCAGCGCCTGTGGCTCAAGTGGCTGAGGCGCCAGCCACATACACCTGAGTTGATGGGTTCAAATCAAGCCTGCACCTGCCAAATTACAATTGGGCTGCAACCAAAAAATAGCTGGGTGTTTTGGTGGGTGTCTGTAGTCCCAGCTACTTAGGAAGTGGAGGCAGGAAAATCACTTGAGCCCAGGAGTTGGAGGTTGCTGTGAGCTGTGATGTCATAGCACTCTATCCAGGGTGACAGCTTGAGGCTCTGTCTCAAAAAAAAAAAAAATACCAACAAGATATGTTCCCTCTGCAAAAGCGTTTTCTGTGTCTCTTGAGGTGACCATGTGGTTTTTCATATTGATTCTATTAACGTAGGGTGTTCTATTTGTTGATTATCCCATATTGAGCTAGACTGGCAATCCTGGTAATAAATCCCCATTTAAGATACATTTATAAAACAATTTGTTTGCTACTGGATTTTTCCTGTACCTACACAGTATATCTCTTATAGATTGGATACTATATTTCCCCCTTTGCCCCATAAAAATACATTGGTGCCATCATAGCTCAAGGAAATGCAAGCTGCTAACCTCAAGTGATCCTACTGAATTTATACTTCTCAGCAGCTGCAATCACAGGCCCATTCCATTGTTGTGGAAGTTTTGCACTCATTTCTTGGACAAGTGGGGTCCTACTATGTTGCTCAGTGTGGTCTGAAACACATTATCTTCCAGTGATATTTTGGCCTTGCCCTCTGAAATTGCTGGGGTTACGAGTGTGAGCTATGCTGCTCATCCATGCTTAGGTTTTGGTGAAAGTTTTTCTCTATTTTCCTCATAGATAAAATCCCAACAACTCTAAAAAAATAACAACTCTATTCAGATATAATTAACACACTCCACAATTCACCCATTTCAAGTATAGGGTTCAAGACTTCACATTAAGGGATCACTTGTATAGTTTGTTGGTTTGTTCCAAGAGAAGTTTCCTTTAAGGTTTAGAGGAGCATGGTAGAGAAAAGAAAGGAATGAAGGAAAGAAAAGAATGGAGAGAGCAAGCGAATTAGAGAGAGAGAATTGCAGGATGGAAGGATAAAGTGAGGGAGCAGGGAAGTTTGGGAGGGAGTGAGGGAAAGAAAGAAAGACAATAACCAAACATGATGGCTCACCCCTATAATTCTAACCTCTGGCAGGTTGACATGAGTGGAGTTCATGAATGAGGGGGTTCTGAGAACCAACAGAGCAAGAGTCAGACCCTTTCTCTACTAAAAAGTGAAAAAATAACTAGATAGTGCAACAGGCACCTGTAGTCCTAGCCACATAGGAGTCTAGGCAGGAGGATTGCCTTAATCCTGGAGTTTGAGGTTGCTATGTTCTAGGCTGAGGCAGAGAACGTCTAGCGTGGGCCGCATATGAAAACCATATCTTGAAAAATACCCACAAACACATGCATGCAAAGACCAAGTGACAAACCAACCAAGAAACATTTTCATCATCTAAAAAGATGAGAATTACCTTGATGGTTCAAGCAAAGTAGACATGCTTAAGACCCGTGAAGCTATGACCAAATTGAGGCTGTAGCTAGGCATAGTGAATTCATAAGTGTCTCTCAAATAGATGTTTAGGGTAGGTGTCAAAAAGGTCTTTGAGATAGTGTTCCACGGGCAGTCCCAGTCACTCAGTGGGTAGGGCACTGGCCCCATTTAACTAGGCTAGTGAGTATGACTCCAGAGAAACTGCAACAAAATATTGCCAGATGTTGTGACAGGGGCCTGCAGTTTCAATTACTCAGGAGGATGAGGCAAAAGAATAGCCTAAGCCTAGAAGTTGAAGGTTGTTGTAGGCTGTGATGCCAGGGCACTGATCCAAGTGTGAAAAAGTGAAACTCTGTTTCAAGGAAAGACAAAACAAAACATAACAAATAGCGTCCAATTTAAGTGACTCCATGCAGTTTTGTCAGCTGTGATGCAGCTATAGTCACACTGCTCCACCATATCGCAACTATTTTGTGAGGGTAGTGCCAGAAATCTAAACCATCAATAGAATCAATAAGGCACAAATGGGATATCATTTCTCTGTCTGTGGATGGAGGGCTAAGAAGTGTCCTGGATCAAACGTTTGAGGAACACCAGTTGAATTAAGCAGAAAAGTTCCCTTAGCATTTTTGACCAGAAGCCTGGATCCCAGGACATTACAGGATGAAGTCACTACATGGTTAACATGGTTGACATCACAATGGATGTTGCCCTGGGTTACCATCTTTAAACTCAACCTTATTCCTGCTAAGCATGTGTAGTGGCTGTCTGTGTTTGTGGTTGGGTTCAAACTGTTAGAAAAGTGTGGGGTTCTTTTCTTCACACGCAATTCTTCATTCTAAAAGTTTGTATATATGTTCTACGGATTCAACGATCCTTCCTTTTTTTTTTTTTTTTCATCACGGATTTGTAAGCAAGTGGAATAGTATGATTTATACATAGTGCTACCTTGGGTTGTTATAGACTAAGACTACTAGCCCAAAGATCATACAGTGATTTCACAGACCTGATAGATATGTTACACAATTCTTATTTCAACTTTACATGAGATTTTACTTCCTTCTCTAGAATAGGCTTGATTCGGACGGTGGGTGTCTCACTGAAGGTCCTCCCTCAAAATATGGTTAGGCAATGTGTCCAGTAGTGTACTTCATAGCTGCAGTTATTTTTGATGATCATGAGAAATATCATTCTATCTGGAAAGTTAAAACATTCCTGACCTCTGGGCCAGGTGTGTCCAAACTTTTGGCTTCTTGGTCATATAGGAAGTAGAAGAGTTATTTTCGGCCACACATTCAATTCACAATCACTAATGAAACATGATAAGCAAAAAAGTGATGTGTGTATAATTGTGGTGATATCTGCCACAACGGATATGCAAAAAAGTCCTGAAATAATTCCTATGTGTCACTGGGGCCTGAGGATTGGACACACCTCAAAGCCCCTCATAAGATCATTCCTTAATTAGAGCTCAATGATTTTTGTTACACATGACTACAGTATTTTTATGCTCTGGTAGGCCAAGGTGGGTTGATCCCCTGAGCACAGGGTTTGGAGACAAGGCTGAGAAACAGTAAGATACCTTCAGCCCTGATCACACACTTGGTTTGTACTAAAATATAAAAAGTTGTCAAGGGTTGTGGCCCTTGCCTTTAGTTCCAGCCACTCCAGAGGATGAGTCAGGAGGATCCCTTCAACCCAAGAGTTGGATGTTGTTGTGCTGTGTGCTAGGCTGATGCCATGTCACTCTAGCCTGGGCAACAGAGTGACAGTCTGTCTCATGAAAAATAGGAAATGTCTTCCACAGGTGGCCAGCCAGTTTACCCAGCACCATTTGTTAAATAGGGAATCTTTTCCCCACTGAATGTTTTTAATTGGCTTGTCAAGTTAGATAACGGTAAGTAGCTGGATTCATCTCTTGGTTCTCTGTTCTGTTCCAGACATCTACTTCTCTGTTTTTGTGCCAGTACAATGCTATTTTGATCACTATCGATTTGTAGTATAGTCTGAGGTCTGGTAGCGTGATTACTCCTGCTTTGTTTTTATTTCTGAGTAATGTCTTGGCTATTCGAGGTTTTTTTCCACATAAAATGAAGTATTGTTTTTTCAAGATTTTTAAAGTATGACAGTGAAGCTTTAATACAGATTGCATTAAAATTACATGCTTTGGGTAGTATGGACATTTTAACAATGTTGACTGAAACTGGACCAACACCTTTCACCATTAACTAAGATAGACTCTCACTGGATTAAAGATTTAAACTTAAGACATGAAACTATAAAAATACTAGAAGAGAGTGCAGGGAAAACCCGTGAAAAAAGTCTGGGTGAGTATTTTATGAGAAGGACCCCTGGGGCAATGGTAGCAGCTTCAAAAATACACTACTGGAACCTGATCAAACTAAAAAGCTTCTGCACAGCCAAGAACACAGTAAGTAAAGCAAGCAAACAGCTCTCAGAATGGGAGAATATATTTTCAGGTAAAGTCTCTGACAAAGATTTAATAACCAGAATCTACAGAGAAATCAAACGTATAAGCAAGAAAAGAATATGCGATCCCATCGTAGGCTGAGCAAGGGACTTGAAGAGAAACTTCTCTGAAGAAGACAGGCGCACGACCTACAGACATGAAAAAATGCTCATCATCTTTAATCATCAGAGAAATGCAAATCAAAACTCCTTTGGGATATGATATTGGCCGTGGGTTTGCTGTAGATGGCCTCTATCAGTTTAAGAAATGTCCCTTCTATACCAATTTTCTTAAGTGTTCTGATCATGAAGACATGTTGGATGTTATCAAAAGCTTCTTCCGAATCTACTGAGAGAATTTAATTTGTTTATGTGCTGAATTACATTTATAGATTTACGTATATTGAACCAGCCTTGAGACCCTGGGATAAAACCGACTTGGTCGCGATGTATAATTTGTTTGATGTATTGCTGGATTCTATTTGTTAGGATCTTGTTGAATATTTTTGGGTCTATATTCATTAGTGATATTAGTCTATAATTTTCTTTTCTTGTTGGGTCTTTTCCTGGTTTGGGGATCAGGGTGATGTTTGCTTCATAGAACGTGTTGGGTAGTCTTCCTTCTTTTTCTACGTTTTGGAACGGGTTGAGTAATATAGGTACTAATTTGTCTTTAAAGGTTTGGTAGAATTCTGATGTGAAGCCATCTGGTCCTGGGCTTTTCTTTTTAGGGACGTCTTGTATGGTTGATGCTATTTCAGAACTTGATATGGGCCTGTTCAACATTTCCACTTGATTCTGGCTAAGTCTTGGAAGGTGACGTGCTTCCAAGTATTGGTCAATTTCCTTCAGATTTTCATATTTCTGAGAATAAAGTTTCTTGTAATATTCATTAAGAATTTTTTAAATTTCTGAGGAGTCTGTTGTTATTTTGTCTTTGTCATTTCTGATTGATGAGATTAGAGATTTTGCTCTTTTTTTCCTGGTTAGGTTAGCCAAAGGTTTATCTATTTTATTGACCTTTTCAAAAAAACAACTTTTTGATTTATTGATCTGTTGTGTAATTCTTTTGTTTTCAATTTCATTTAATTCTACTCCACGTTTCTGACAAATGTTTAATAACCAGAACCCACAGAGAACTCACACGTATAGCAAGAAAAGAACAAGTGATCCCATCACAGGCTGGGCAAGAGACTTGAAGAGAAAATTCCCTGAAGAAGACAGGCACATGGCCTACAGACATATGAAAAAGTGCTCATCATCTTTAATCATCAGAGAAATGCAAATCAAAACTACTTTGAGATATCATCTAACTCCAGTAAGATTAGCCTATATCAAAAAATCCCAAGACCAGAGATGTCGGCGTGGATATGGAGAAAAGGGAACACTTCTACACTGCTGGTGGAAATGTGCACTAATACGTTCCTTTGGGAATGATGTTTGGAGAATATTTAGAGACCTAAAAATAGACCTGCCATTTGATCCCAGAATTCTTTTACTAGGTATATACCCAGAAGACCAAAAATTACAATACAACAAAGACATCTGTACAAGAATGTTTATTGCAGCCCAATTCATAATTGCTGAGTCATGGAAAAAGCCCAAGTGCCCATAGATCCACGAATGGATTAATAAACTGTGGTATATGTACACCATGGAATATTATGCAGCCTTAAAGAAAGATGGAGACCTTACCTCTTTCATGTTTACATGGATGGAACTGGATCATATTCTCCTTAGTAAAGTATCTCAAGAATGGAAGAAAAAGGATCCATTGTACTCAACCCTACTATGAAACTAATTTATGGCTTTCACATGAAAGCTATAACCCAGTTATAACCTAAGAATAGGAGGAAGGGGGGAAAGAGAGGGGAGTGAGAAGGGAGGTGGGTGGAGGGAGGGTGATTGGTGGGATTACACCTGTGGTGCATCTTACAAGGGTATATGTGAAGCTTAGTAAATGTAGAATTTAATTGTCTTAACACAATAACTAAGAAAATGCCAGGAAGGCTATGTTAACCAGTTTGATGAAAATGTGTCAAATGGTCTATAAAACATGTGTATGGTGCCCCATGATCACATTAATGTACACAGCTATGATTTAATAAAACATAATAATAAATAAATGCCCGGATTTATGCAGGTGCCTGAAGTCCCAGCTGAGGGAATAGTTTTTCTTGAAGACAACACTTGAAGTTTGCTGTGAGTTATAATACCAGAGTACTCTACCCAGGGAAACAAAATGAGACTCCGTCTCAATAAATAAATGGATTAAACCATTGGTAGGAAACTTACCCATTGTTTTTACTTTGGCCATGAGTCTAGAGTTGAATTTTTCCCCGAAATTAGATGTAAACAAGATAAATTATTCTCTCATAGGGAAATTGGATTTTTACAACTTTTATTAATCAAGCCTTTGGATTTTATGTGAATTGGACCCTTTAATATCCTTGATTATTGTAGTGACTGGAAATTGCCAACACAGTGAATTCTTGACTGAAATGATGCTTTTCATATGCACATAAACCCGCCAACAACTTCCAAAGGCACAAGAACTTAAAGAGCAAGAGGAAGTGAAAGGAAAATTAGGGCAAGGAAACAGATAAAAGAAATCACTCATGAGGAAGAATCAGCAGAAAACTCCAGGCAACATGAAGAACCAGTCCAGAACAACCCCACCAAGGGACCATGAGATAGCTACTGCAGAGGATTCCACCTATACAGAAATGTTAGGAATGACAGAAAGGGAATTTAGAATACACATGTTGAAAACAATGAAAGAAATGATGAAAACAATGAAGGAAATTGCTAATAAAGTGGAAAATAACCAAAAGGAAATCCAAAAACAGAATCAAATCAGAGATGAACGATATGAAGAATATAAAAAGGATATAGCAGAGCTGAAGGAAATGAAACAGTCAATCAGGGAACTTAAAGATGTAATGGAAAGTATCAGCAACAGGTTAGACCATGCAGAAGAAAGAATTTCAGAGGTAGAAGACAAAGTTTTTGAGATAACTCAGATAGTAAAAGAGGCAGAAAAGAAGAGAGAGAAAGCAGAACGTTCACTGTCAGAATTATGGGACTTTATGACTTTCCAACATACGAGTTATAGGAATTCCAGAAGGGGAAGAAGAATGCCCCAGAGGAATGGAAGACATACTAGAGAATATTATAAAAGGAAATTTCCCAAACATCACCAAAGATTCTGACACACTGCTTTCAGAGGGCTATTGGACCCCAGGTCGCCTCAACTCTAACCGAGCTTCTCCAAGACACATTATGATGAAACTTTCCAAAGTCAAGACAAAAGAAAAGATTCTGCAAGCTGCCAGGAGTAAGCGCCAGTTGACCTACAGGGGAAAATCCATCTGAGTGACTGCAGACTTCTCTAATGAAACTTTCCAAGCAAGAAGACAATGGTCATCTACCTTTCATCTACTTAAACAGAACAATTTTCAGCCCAGAATTCTGTACCCTGCTAAGCTAAGCTTCAAAATTGACGGAGAAATCAAATCATTTACGGATATACAAACATTGAGAAAATTCGCCGCAACAAGACCAGCTCTACAGGAAATACTTCAACCTGTTCTGCACACTGACCACCACAATGGATCAGCAGCAAAGTAAGAACTCAGAAATCAAAGGACAAAACCTAACCTCCACACTGATGCAAAAGATAAAACTAAGCAATGGACTCTCACCAAATACGACGAATAGAATACTACCACACTTATCAATTATCTCAATAAATGCTAATGGCTTGAATTCCCCACTGAAGAGACATAGATTGGCTGACTGGATTAAAAAACACAAGCCATCCATTTGCTGTCTGCAAGAAACACACCTGGCTTCAAAAGACAAATTAAAGCTCCGAGTCAAGGGTTGGAAGACAATTTTTCAGGCAAATGGAATAAGGAAGAAAAGAGGAGTTGCAATCTTATTTTCAGATACATGTGCATTAAAAGCAACTAAAGTCAAAAAAGACAAAGATGGTCACTTTATATTGGTCAAGGGAAAAATACAACAAGAAGACATTTCAATTCTAAATATTTATGCACCCAATTTAAATGCTCCCAGATTCTTGAAGCAGACCTTACTCAGTCTGAGCAATAAGATAACTGATAATACCATCATAACAGGGGACTTTAACACACCTCTTACAGAGCTGGACAGATCCTCTAAACAGAAATTAAACAAAGATATAAGAGATTTAAATGAGACCCTAGAACAACTATGCTTGATAGACGCATACAGAACACTCCACCCCAAAGATAAAGAATATACATTCTTCTCTTTACCCCATGGAACATTCTCCAAAATTGATCATATCCTGGGACACAAAACAAATATCAACAGAATCAAAAGAATTGAAATTTTACCTTGTATCTTTTCAGACCATAAGGCACTAAAGGTGGAACTCAACTCTAAGAAAAATGCTCGACCCCACCCAAAGGCATGGAAATTAAACAATCTTCTGTTGAATAACAGATGGGTGCAGGAAGAAATAAAACAGGAAATCATTAACTTCCTTGAGCATAACAACAATGAAGACACAAGCTACCAAAACCTGTGGGATACTGCAAAAGCAGTTTTGAGAGGAAAATTCATCGCTTTTGATGCCTACATTCGAAAAACAGAAAGAGAGCACATCAACAATCTCACAAGAGATCTTAAGGAATTGGAAAAAGAACACCAATCTAAGCCTAAAACTCAGTAGAAGAAAAGAAATATACAAAATCAAATCAGAGATCAATGAAATTGAAAACAAAAGAAACATTCAGAAAATTAATGAAGCAAGGAGTTGGTTTTTTGAAAAAATAAATAAAATAGATAAACCATTGGCCAGACTAACTAGAAATAGAAAAGTAAAATCTCTAGTAACCTCAATCAGAAACGGTAAACGGGAAATAACAACTGATCCCACAGAGATACAAGAGATCATCTCTGAATACTACCAGAAACACTATGCCCAGAAATTTGAACATGTGAAGGAAATGGATCAATATTTGGAATCACACCCTCTCCCTAGACTTAGCCAGGATGAAATAGAGCTCCTGAACAGACCAATTTCAAGCACTGAGATCAAAGAAACAATAAAAAAGCTCCCAAATAAAAAATGCCCTGGTCCAGATGGCTTCACTCCAGAATTCTATCAAACCTTCAAGGAAGAGCTTATTCCTGTACTGCAGAAATTATTCCAAAAAACTGAGGAAGAAGGAATCTTCCCCAACACATTCTATGAAGCAAACATCACTCTGATACCAAAACCAGGAAAAGACCCAAACAAAAAGGAGAATTTCAGACCAATCTCACTCATGAATACAGATGGAAAAATTCTCAACAAAATCCTAGCCAATAGATTACAGCTTATCATCAAAAAAGTCATTCATCATGATCAAGTAGGCTTCATCCCAGGGATGCAAGGCTGGTTTAACATACGCAAGTCCATAAACGTTATCCACCATATTAACAGAGGCAAAAATAAAGATCACATGATCCTCTCAATAGATGCAGAAAAAGCATTGGAGAAAATCCAGCATCCTTTTCTAATTAGAACACTGAAGAGTATAGGCATAGGTGGCACATTTCTAAAACTGATTGAAGCTATCTATGACAAACCCACAGCCAATATTTTACTGAATGGAGTAAAACTCAAAGCTTTTCCTCTTAGAACTGGAACCAGGCAAGGTTGCCCTCTGTCACCTGTACTATTCAACGTAGTGCTGGAAGTTCTAGCCAATACAATTAGGCAAGACAAGGAAATAAAGGGAATCCAAATGGGAGCAGAGGAGGTCAAACTCTCCCTCTTTGCTGACGACATGATCTTATACTTAGAGAACCCCAAAGACTCAACCACAAGACTCCTAGAAGTCATCAAAAATACAGTAATGTTTCAGGATATAAAATCAATGTCCACAAGTCAGTAGCCTTTGTATACACCAATAACAGTCAAGATGAGAAGCTAATTAAGGACACAACTCCCTTCACCATAGTTTCAAAGAAAATGAAATACCTAGGAATATACCTAACGAAGGAGGTGAAGGACCTCTATAAAGAAAACTATGAACTCCTCAGAAAGGAAATAGCAGAGGATATTAGCAAATGGAAGAACATACCATGCTCATGGATGGGAAGAATCAACATTGTTAAAATGTCTATACTTCCCAAAGCAATCTACCTATTCAATGCCATTCCTATCAAAGTACCTACATGGTACTTTCAAGATTTGGAAAAATGATTCTGCGTTTTGTATGGAGCCAGAAAAAAACCCGTATAGCTAAGGCAGTTCTTAGTAACAAAAATAAAGCTGGGGGCATCAGCATACCAGATTTTAGTCTGTACTACAAAGCCATAGTGCTCAAGACAGCATGGTACTGGCACAAAAACAGAGACATAGACACTTGGAATCGAATTGAACACCAAGAAATGAAACTAACATCTTACAACCACCTAATCTTCGATAAACCAAACAAGAACTTACCTTGGGGGAAAGACTCCCTATTCAATAAATGGTGTTGGGAGAACTGGATGTATACATGTAAAAGACTGAAACTGAACCCACACCTTTCCCCACTCACAAAAATTGATTCAAGATGGATAAAGGACTTAAATTTAAGGCATGAAACAATAAAAATCCTCAAAGAAAGCATAGGCAAAACACTGAAAGTTTCTGTCCAGGGGGAAGACTTCATGAAGAAGACTGCCCTGGCATTTGCAACAACAACAAAAATAAACAAATGGGACTTCATTAAACTGAAAAGCTTCTGTACAGCTAAGGAGACAATAACCAAAGCAAAGAGACAACCCACACAATGGGAAAGGATATTTGCATATTTTCAATCAGACAAAAGCTTGATAACGAGGATGTATAGAGAACTCAAATTAATCCACATGAAAAAAACCAACAATCCCTTATATCAATGGGCAAGAGATATGAATAGAACTTTCTCTAAAGACGACAGACGAATGGCTAACAAACACATGAAAAAATGTTCATCATCTCTATATATTAGAGAAATGCAAATCAAAACATCCCTGAGATATCATCTAACCCCAGTGAGAATGGCCCACCTCACAAAATCTCAAAACTGCAGATGCTGGCGTGGATGTGGAGAGAAGGGAACACTTTTACACTGCTGGTGGGACTGCAAACTAGTACAACCTTTCTGGAAGGAAGTATGGAGAAACCTCAAAGCACTCAACCTAGACCTCCCATTCGATCCTGCAATCCCATTACTGGGCATCTACCCAGAAGGAACGAAATCCTTTTATCATAAGGACACTTGTACTAGACTGTTTATTGCAGCTCAATTTACAATCGCCAAAATGTGGAAACAGCCTAAATGCCTACCAACCCAGGAATGGATTAACAAGCTGTGGTATATGTATACCATGGAATACTATTCAACCATTAAAAAAAATGGAGACTTTACATCCTTCGTATTAACCTGGATGGACGTGGAAGACATTATTCTTAGTAAAGCATCACAAGAATGGAGAAGCATGAATCCTATGTACTCAATCTTGATATGAGGACAATTAATGACAATTAAGGTTATGGGGGGGGGAGAAGAAAGAGGGATGGAGGGAGGGTAGTGGGGCCTTAGTGTGTGTCACACTTTATGGGGGCAAGACATGATTGCAAGAGGGACTTTACCTAACAATTGTAATCAGTGTAACTGGCTTATTGTACCCTCAATGAATCCCCAACAATAAAAATAAATAAATAAATAAATAAATAAAATTCAGAGTATACCGTCAACCTCTTTTGTTGGGTTCCTCCAATTGGGGCAAATATTTCCTTGCCACGATCAGTCCAACACCAGGGACCAGACATCTCTGGAGAATCACTACCCATCATATCAATGGGCAATATCCTAATGAACCAATCTAAAATCCACTTTTCTGACTCATTTTTCCCCAACCAGGGGCCACAGTAATACTCCTCCTTTACGTAGTCCCATCTTCCATCTGACTACTGACCTCTCCTAGTACTTTGGCTCTTGGAAAACATGCCTTGCAAATTTTCTTTCTTTTTTTCAACATTTACTATTTTTTATTTTTTAATTTTTCTATTATTAAATCATAGCTGTGTACATTAATGTGATCATGGGGCACCGTACACTGGTTCCATAGACTGTTCGACACATTTTCATCACCCTGGTTAACATAGCCTTCCAGGCACCCTCTCCATTATTGTGCTAAGACATTTACATTCCACATTTACTAAATTTCACATATACTCTTGCAAGATGCACTGCAGATGTAATCCCACCAATCACCCTCCCTCTGCCTACCTCCCCCCTCTCTCCCCTCCCTTTTACCCTTCCCCCTATTCTTAGGTTGTAACTGGGTTATAGCCTTCAGTGAAAACCCTAAATTAGTTTCCTAGTAGGGCTGAGTACATTGGATGCATTTTCTTCCATTCTTGAAATACCTTACTAAGAAGAATATGTTCCAGCTCCATCCATGTAAACATGAAAGAGGTAACGTCTCCATCTTTCTTTAAGGCTGCATAATATTCCATGGTGTACATATACCACAATTTATTAATCCATTCGTGGATCTATGGGCACTTGGGCTTTTTCCATGACTTAGCAATTATGAATTGGGCTGCAATAAACATTCTGGTACAAATATCTTTGTTATGATGTGATTTTTGGTCTTCTGGGTATATGCCTAGTAGAGGAATTATAGGGTCAAATGGCAGATCTATTTTTAGATCTCTAAGTGTTCCCCAAACATCTTTCCAAAAGGAATGTATTAATTTGTATTCTCACCAGCAGTGTAGAAGTGTTCCCTTTTCTCCACATCCACGCCAACATCTCTGGTCTTGGGATTTTGTGATATAGGCTAATCTTACTGGAGTTAGATGATATCTCAAAGTAGTTTTGATTTGCATTTCTCTGATGATTAAAGATGATGAGCACTTTTTCATATGTCTGTAGGCCGTGCGCCTGTCTTCTTCAGGGAAGTTTCTCTTCAAGTCTCTTGCCCAGCCTGTGATGGGATCACTTGTTCTTTTCTTGCTTATAGGTGTGAGTTCTCTGTGGGTTCTGGTTATTAAACATTTGTCAGAGACGTAGAGTAGAATTAAATGAAATTGAAAACAAAAGAATTATACAACAGATCAATAAATCAAAAAGTTGTTTTTTTGAAAAGGTCAATAAAATAGATAAACCTTTGGCTAACCTAACCAGGAAAAAAAGAGCAAAATCTCTAATCTCATCAATCAGAAACGACAAAGACAAAATAACAACAGACTCCTCAGAAATTTAAAAAATTCTTAATGAATATTACAAGAAACTTTATTCTCAGAAATATGAAAATCTGAAGGAAATTGACCAATACTTGGAAGCACGTCACCTTCCAAGACTTAGCCAGAATCAAGTGGAAATGTTGAACAGGCCCATATCAAGTTCTGAAATAGCATCAACCATACAAGACGTCCCTAAAAAGAAAAGCCCAGGACCAGATGGCTTCACATCAGAATTCTACCAAACCTTTAAAGACAAATTAGTACCTATATTACTCAAGCCGTTCCAAAACGTAGAAAAAGAAGGAAGACTACCCAACATGTTCTATGAAGCAAACATCACCCTGATCCCCAAACCAGGAAAAGACCCAACAAGAAAAGAAAATTATAGACCAATATCACTAATGAATATAGACCCAAAAATATTCAACAAGATCCTAACAAACAGAATCCAGCAACACATCAAACAAATTATACATCGCGACCAAGTCGGTTTTATCCCAGGGTCTCAAGGCTGGTTCAATATACGTAAATCTATAAATGTAATTCAGCACATAAACAAATTAAATTCTCTCAATAGATTCGGAAGAAGCTTTTGATAACATCCAACACCTTCATGATCAGAACACTTAAGAAAATTGGTACAGAAGGGACATTTCTTAAACTGATATAGGCCATCTACAGCAAACCCACAGTCAATATCGTATTGAATGGAGTTAAATTGAAATCATTTCCACTCTGATCAGGAACCAGACAAGACTGCCCATTGTCTCCACTGCTCTTTAACATTGTAATGGCAGTTTTAGCCAACACAATTAGGGAAGAAAATGCGATCAAGGGTATCCATATAGGGTCAGAAGAGATCAAACTTTCGTTCTTCGCAGATGATATGATTGTATATCTGGAAAACACCAGGGATTCTACTAAAAAACTCTTAGAAGTGATCAAGGAATACAGAAGCATCTCAGGTTACAAAATCAACATTCGTAAATCGGTAGCCTATATATATACCAACATCCAGCCATTTTTTATTGTGCAGAGATGAATATCTCATTAGTCTTCAGGCTGGTCTTCAATTCAGATACTCAGGCAAGTATCAACTAAGCCCAAGTGTTGAAAATTGCTATGATCTGTTATGCCACGGCACTTAACTGAGGTAGACAAAGTGAAACTCTTTCTCGAGGAAAAAACAATACCATTCTGTATAGGAGACTCCATGCAGTTTTGTCAGCTGTGATGCAGTTTGATCACACTGCTGTACAAAATCTTAAGATATTACAGGATTAAATCACTACATGGTCACTATGGATGACATCACAATGGGTTTTGCCCTTGATTACAATTTCAAGCTGAACCTTATTCCTGCTGAATATGGGTAGAGGCTGTCCAGGTGTTTTTGTGTCCAAACTTTTACAAAGGAGAAGGGTTTTCTTCTCCCCAATCAATTCCTGCTTCCAAAAGTTTCTGTGTATCTGTGGCCAAGGGATTCAACAACCCTTCCTTTTCTTTCACATCATGGATTTCTAAGCAAATGGAAGAGTGTGGTTTACAACTAGTGCTGCCCTGGGATGATGTAGACCAAGAATCTGAGCCCAAAGATCAGACAATGATTTCACAGACCTGATAGATACATCACAGAATTCTCAGTTCTACTTTTGTGATTTTTTACTTCTTTATCTAGAATAGGCTTATTTGGGAAGGTAAGTGTCTCACTGAAGGTCCACTCTCAAAATCTGGTTAGGCAATATATCCAGTAGTGTACTCCACTGCTGCAGTTATTTATGATGATCATGGTAAATATCAGCCTATCTGGAAAATTCCATCATTACTGACTTTGGTTGCCAGGTGTACCCAAACTTTTGGCTTCTTGGCCACATAGGAAGTAGAAGATTTATGTTGGGCCACACCTTCAATACACAAACATTAATGAAACCTGATAAGCAACAAAGATCTTTGCATAATCGTGGTGATATTTGCCAGCACGGATATGCCAAACAGTCTTGACATAAACCTGTGTGTCACTGGAGCCTGAGGATTGGACACTCTTCAAAGCTCCTGATAAGGTCATTTCTTTAAGTAGAGCTTAATAACTTTTGCCATGCATGACTAGACTGTTTGTATGCTCTGGGAGGCCAAGGTGTCTTATTCCCTGAGCTCAGGTGTTGTAGACAAGACTGAGCAACAGCAAGACACTCAGCCCAAAACACCTACCCAGTTTCTACTGAAATAGAAAAGGTAGCCAAAAACTTGTGGCATTTTTATGTAGGTCCAGCTACTCCACAGCCTGAGCTTAAATGCAGGAGTTGGATTTCACTGTGTGCTAGGCTGAGGCCATGGGCAATAGAGTGACAGCCTGTCTCAGGAAAATAATAATAAAAGATAGAGAGATAGAAATAAAATTTGCTATGACCAGTTTCCAAGAGCAAAAGTACCAGAGAGGTCAGTAAGACACATGGAATAGGGGACTTCATAAAGGAGGATATTTATTGTGGCCTCTTTGGGGAGGAGTCAGGACAGGTGGGTTTGGGATTGGTTCATGATGATATTGACAGTTGATATGATGGGTAGATGTTGCCCAGAGATGTCTGGTCACTGGCCTCGGACTGACTGGGGCAAGGGAATATTGGCCAAGATGGAAGGACCCAAACAGAAGATTTTTTAGTGTGGATATGAAAAGCCTGATTTGAGGCAAGAATTCGCTGTATGGGCAGTTTCCAGTTACTACGGTAATGTAAGTTATCTAAGGGTCACAATTACATAAAATGCGAAGGATTGATTAATACAGGTTTTAGGAATAAAATTTCTGCATGAGGGAATAAATGCTTTAGTTGAAATCTAATCTAGGGGTAAAATTTCAAATCTATAAATGTTGCAAAAAGTGAAAATAAGAGGTAAGTCCTTACCAACAGATTTCTCCATTTTTAATTGAGACAGAGTCTCATGTTTTTGCCCTCAGTAGAGTACCTGGTATCATAACTCACAGCAATTTTCACGTGTTGTCATCAAGTGAACCTATTCCCTCAGCTAGGACCCCAGGTGCCTGCATATCATCCAGCTGTTTTTTATTCTTCAGAGATAGTTATCTAACTAGTGTTCAGGCTGGACTCCAATTCAGAAACTCAGATAATCCAACCGACTGGGCCTACCAAAATGCCAAGATGACATGCATGAAGCACCACCTTTGGCCACAAACCTGAGCCCAGGATTTGAGACTGCAGTTAGCTATGATGAGCACCTCAAGTTGTGGAAAACATTGTCAAGTAGTTTTATTGAAATAAGTAGTTAATCCTTTGAAAGTGTATAATTCCGTGTTTCTTAGTATAGTCACAGACTTGTACAAGTATAATCACAATCAATTGTAGATATTTGTCTGCTCCCCCCAAAGAGCATTAATACCTACCAGCAGTCACTTTCATTTCCCCTCAACCCTCCTCCTCTTGCCCCCTACTCCTACCAGACAATTGGCCTCATCTTAATGTCTTCTTCTGAGTTCAGTTATACTCTGTCTGGTCTTTCATTACTGGCCTCATTCTCTTATCATAACAATTTTACAGTTCATTCCTATTATAACATAAACATGCACTTCATTCCTTTTGATTGTCGAGAAATACTCCATTGTGTGATTAAAGCACGATATATGTATCCAATCATCTGTAAATCCCACTAGTAGTCCTGAACACGTTCCATTCTCATTGAAGATTTTTAAAAGTTTTTATCAACAAGGTATTCTTCCACTGTCAAAAGCCTTTTCTCTGCCTCTTGAGGTGACCATGTGTTTTTTCTTTTCTTTTCTTTTCCTTTTTTTTTTTTTTTTTTTGAGACAGAGTCTCATTATGTTGCCCTTGGTATACTGCTGTCATATCACAGCTCACAGCAACCTCAAAATCTTGGGATTAAGTGATTCTCTTGCCTAAGCCTCCCAAGTATCTGGGACTAAAGGCACCTGCCACAATGCCTAGCCACTTTTCTGTTTCAGTTGTCATTATTGTTTGGCTGGCCCAGGCTGGGTTAGAACCCACCAGCCTCGGTGTCGGTGGGTCACCCCATGACCACTGTGCTATGGGCACCTCGCTCATGTGGCTTTTCTTAATGATTATATTAATGTGGTGTTTTCTAATATTGAATTTTCTCATATTGAGCAATACTGGTAGTCCTGGTGATAGATCCCATTTGGGATACATGTATAAAATAAAATGTACGTTCCTGAACTTATACAGTTTATCTCTTATAGACTGGATACTGCATTTCCCTCTTTGCCCCAGAAAAATGCATTGGTACCATCACAGCTCAAGGAAATGCAAGTTGCTAAACTTAAGTGATCCTCCTGACAGTATCCTTCTCAGCAGCTGAGCATACAGGCCCATACCACCAGTGCTTTGGAAATTTTACACTTATTTCTAGGACAAGTGGCATCTTTCTATGTTGCTCAGTTTTGTCTGAAATGCCTTACCTTTTAGTGATCTTTCTGCCTTGGCCTCATAAATTTCTGGAAGTGTAGTTGTGAACTATGGTGCTTATCCATGCTTATGTTTTGGTGAAGGTTTTTCTCTATTTTCATCATACATAACAACCCATGAAGTAAAAAGTAACAACTCTATTCATATATAATTCACAACTCCACAATTCACCCATTTCAAGTATAGAATTTAAGACTACACATTCAAGGATCACTTGTAAAGTTTGTTTATTACTAGAGAAGTTTCCCTTATGGTGTGGAGGAGAGTGGTAGAGGAAAGAAAAAAAAGAATGGCGAGAGGAAGGGAATGAAAGAGATAGAATTGGAGGAAGGAAGGATAAAGTTAAGGAGGGTTGAAGGGAGGAAGGGTAGATGGTAAACAAACAAAAGGAAGATAAGCAATCATGGTGGCTCATATCTATGATCCTACCCTCTGGCATGCTGAGATGAGTAGAGTTCTTGAACAAGGGGATGCTGAGAATGGACACAGAAAGAGTCAGACTCTGTCTCTACTAAAAAGTGAAAAATTGTCTAGGCATTGCGACAGGCATCTGTACTCCTAGCCACATGGGAGTCTCAGGCAGGAGGATTGCCTGAATACTGGAGTTTGAGGTTGCTGGGATCTAGGCTGAGGCAAAGAAAGACTAGCCTGGGCCACATATGGAAGCCATACCTGAAAAATACCCATACACATGCCCATGCATAGATAAACTGACAAATCCCCCAACAAACATTTTCATCATCTAAAAAAGCCAGAGTTACCTTGATGGTTCAAGTAAAGTAGACATGGTTAAGACCTGTGAAGCTATGACCAAATTGAGGCTGAGCCAGGCATAGTAAATTTATAAGTGTCTCTCAAGTGGGTGTTTTTGGTTAGATGTCAAACAGGTCCTTGAAATAGCATTCCATGGGCAGTGATGTTCACTCAGTGGGTAAGGTACATAACAAGGATGGTGATTTTGAAACTCGTCCCGGCCAAACTGGGACAAAAAATAGTTAGGTGTTGTGGTGGGCTCCTGCAGTCTCAGCTACTTGGGAGGCTGAGGCAAAAACATCTCCTAAGCCCAGTAGTCGGAAATCGCTATGAGCTGTGATGCCATGACACTCTGTCGAGGGTGAAAAAGTGAAACTCTGTCTCATGGGAAAAAAAATAGCGTCCTACTTACGTGACTCCATGAAATTTTGTCTTCTGTGATGCAGATTGAGTCACACTGCTGTACAAAATCTCAACCATTGTGTCAGCCTAGTGCCGGGAAACTCAACCATGAATAGAATCAATAAGGCACAAATGGGAGATCCCTTTCTAGGATATTACAGGATGAAGTCACTACATGGTCACTATGGATGACATCACAATGGGTGTTGCTCTTGGTTATCATCTTTAAGCTTAACCTTATTCCTGCTAAGCATGTGTAGTGGCTGTCTGGGTATCTCTTTCAGTTCACGCTGTTACAAAAGTGTGGGGTTCTTTTCTACACACTCAATTTCTGTCTCCAAAACTTTGTGTATCGGGCCTGGGGATTCAAAAACCCTTCCTTTCATTTTCACATCAGAAATTTGTAAGCAAATGGAAGAATGTGATTTATGCCAAGTATTGCCCTGGGATGCTATAGAACAAGAGCCCATAGTTTGGGCAGTGATTTGTCAGACCTAACAGGTACACCACACCATTCTCAGCTTTAATTTTTTTTTAAATAACAATGTTTAAGATAAGGATTAGAAACAAAAACCTTGTGAAAAATGAATGAACATAAATACATTCAGAAAAGGAATCAGACAATTGCTACATCAAAATATTAAGCAATAATAATAATAATGCAAAGAAAGTAACATTCACATTGTCAAATAAGAGTATGTCTATTATAAAATGCTTTGACTCTAAGATTCAGTATGGACTCATCAGTTAACTTCTTATTTTCTTTTAAGTATCAAAAACTAGACAACTAATATTTATAAATACAAATAAAAGATAACTTCAAAAAAAGATCATGCTAAATCTTATAGACAATAGAAAAAGAAGAAATACATCAAAATCATTCTACTTGAACTTGGTAAACCTGATATTAAAGTTGAAGAAAATATATTATTATAAAGGAGAAATTACAAACATATATCACTTAGAAATGAGAATACAATATCCTAAACAACATATCAAGAGGTTGAGTTAAAAATTAATGTTTAAGTGATATACTTTGGTCAAAATTGAAACTGATTTATGTGAAAATTAGTCACTATTTGCTTTTCTTTTCTTTTTTTTTCTTCTTTTCCTTTCCCTCAGCCCTTCCCTCCTTCTCTATCTGCTCTCCCCTTCCCTCATGCCCCAGAATGTCATTAATTGTCATTAATTGTCTTCAAATCAAAATTTAGTAAATAGGATTCATTCTTCTCCACCCCTGTGATGCTTCACTAAGAATAATGTGTTCTACCTCCATCCAGGTTAGTACAAATGCTGAAAAATCTCCATTTTTTATGGCTGAATAATATTCCATCATATACATATACCACAGTTTACCCATCCATTCCTGGGTTAAAGGACATTTAAGTTGTTTCCACATTTTAGTAATTGTAAATTGGGCTGTGATAAACAGCCTAGTGTAGGTGTCTTTATAATAAAAGGGTTTTTTTCCTTCTGGATAGATGGCCACTAATGGGATTGCAGGATCAAATGGGAGGTCTAGGTTGAGTTCTTTGAAGTTTCTCCATACTTCCTTCCAAAAAGGTTGCAGTCCCACCAGCAGTGTAAAAGTGTTCCCTTCTCTCCACAACTGCGCCAGCATCTGCAGTTTTGAGATTTTGTAATATAGGCCATACTCGCTGGGTTAGGTGATATCTCAGAGTGGTTTTAATCTGAATTTGTCAAATAATTAGGGATACTGAGAATTTTTTCATATTATTGCTAGCCATTCGTCTGTCATCTTTGGAGAAGGTTCTATTCATCTCTCTTCCACATTGATGTATGTGATTTTTTTTTGTGTGTGAATTAATTGAAGTTCTGTATAGATCCTGGTTATTAAGTGTTTGTATGATTCAAAATATGCAAATATCATTTCCCAGTGGGTAAGTTGTCTATTTGCTTTGGATGTTGTCACCTTGCCTGTACAGAAGCTTTTCAATTTAATTCAATCCCATTTGTTTATTATTGCTGTTGTTGCTATTGCCATGGCAGACTTTCTCATAAAATCTTTCCCCAGGCCGATATCTTCCAGTATTTTTTATATTATTTTTTCAGGATTTTTATTGTTTCATGAGTTAAATTTGAGTCCTTCATTCATCTTGAATCCATTTTTGTGTGTGTAGAAAGGTACTGGTAAAGTTTTAGTCTTTTACATGTGGATATCCAATTGTCCCAGCACCATTTATTGAATAGAGTATCTTTCCCTCAGTGGATGCTCTTTTTTCTTTTCTTTTTTTTTTTTATCGAAGATCAGGTGGCTATAAATTGTTGGTTTCATTTCCTGGTTTTCTACTTGATTCCAAATTTCTATGTCTCTATTTTTGTGCCAGTACTAGGCTGTCTTGACCACTATGGCCTTGTAATATAGCCTAAAGTCCAGTATGGTGATACCCTCAGCTTTGTTTTTATTCCTAAGAACTGCATTAGCTATACAGTTTTTTTTTTTTTTCTTGTTCCATACAAAACACAGAATCATTTCTTTGCAGGTCTTGAAAGTAGGATGTTAGTGTTTTAATACGGATGGCGTTGAATTGGTAAATTGCTCTGGGAAGTATAGACATTTTAACAATGTTGATTCTTCCCAGCCATGAGCATGGTATGTTCTTCCATTTGTTAAGGTCCTCTGCTATTTCCTTTCTTAAGGTTACATAGTTTTCTTTATAGGGGTCCTTCACCTCCTTTGTTAGGTATATTCCTTAGTATTTCATTTTCTTTGGGGCTATGGTGAAGGGAGTTGAGTCTTTAATTAACATCTCATCTTAGCTGTTGTTGGCATATACAAAAGCAACTTACTTGTGGACATTGATTTTATATTCTGAAACATTACTGTATTTTTAAATGACTTCCAAGATTCTTGTGGTTGAGTCTTTAGGGTTCTCTAAGTACAAGATCATATCACCAGCAAAGAGGGAGAGTTTTACCTCCTCTATTCCTATTTGGATGCCCTTTCTTTTCTTGTCTTGTCTAATCATATTGGCTAGAACTTCCAGCACTATTTTGAATAGTAATGGTAACAGAGGACAACCTTGTCTGGTTCCAGTTCTAAGAGAAAAAGCTTTCAGTTTGACTCCATTCAGTAAAATATTAGCTGTGAGTTTTTCATAAATAGCTTCGATCAGTTTCAGAAGTGTGCCACCTATGCCTATACTCCTCAGTGTTCTAATTAGAAAAGGATACAGGATTTTGTTGACTGCTTTTTCTGCATCTATTGAGAGATTCATATAGTTTTTAGTTTTACTTCTGTTTATACAGTGAATGACGTTTATAGATTTGTGTATATTAAACCAGCCTTGCATCCCTGGGATGAAACCTACTTGATCATGACGTATGACTTTTTTGATGATAAGCTGTAATCTGTTGGATAAGATTTCATTGAGAATTTTTTAGACATTCATATTTATTAATAATGTACGTGTATATGTGCATTTTTATGTATTAGCTTAAAACATATACATGTGCGCTTAGCTGAAAACATGTACATATGTATACATTTATTTACTAACCTTTTAACCTAAGGACAAGAACTTTTCTTTGATTTGGGGTCCACTGATAATTCCTCAATGCTTTTCTTGCATTAATGCATTGTCTACTTTCACTTTCTGTAAAGTTAGGCAGCAACAGAAAGATACTTGTAAAGTTACCTGAGTCCAGAACTTTTCTAAATTTTTACTGTAATTTCCTGATTTTTAAAAATTGACTTGCTTTTACCCAATAACATGTTGTTAGCAGCTTGCATTTACTGAAGCCTTCTATGGTTTCCCTAGAAACAGCTATTTTCCCACCCATATTTTAGTGGTTAACACAAGATTAGATTAAATTCTGTTTGCATCTATATTAATTAGTGAAATTGGTCTGAAATTCTCCTTTTTAGTTGGGTCTCTTCCTGGTTTTGCTTTTAGAGTGATGTTTGCTTCATAGAACGGGTTGGGGAAGATTCCTTCCTTCTCAATTTTTTGGAATAATTTCTGAAATATAGGAATAAGCTCTTCTTTGAAGGTTTGATAAAATTCTGGTGTGAAGCCATCCGGACCAGGGAATTTTTTTGTTGGAAGTTTTTTTATTGTTTCTTTGATATCAGTGCTTGAAATTGGTCTGTTCCAGAGATCTATTTCATCTGGGGTAAGTTTAGGGAGAGGGTGTGATTCCAAATATTGATCCTTTTCCTTCCTATTGTCAAATTTCTGGGCATAAAGTTTCTGGTACTATTAAGAGATAATCTCTTGTATCTCTGTGGCATCAGTTGTTATTTCCCCTTTGTCATTTCTGATTGAGGTTACTAGAGATTTTACTTTTTTATTTCTGGTTACTCTATACGAAGTTTTATCTATTTTAATTATTTTTTCAAAAAAAAACCCTTGTTCATTAATTTTCTGAATAATTCTTTTGTTTTAAATTTTATTAATCTCTGATTTAATTTTGGATATTTATTTTCTTCTTCTGGGTTTAGGCTTAGATTTTTCTTCTTTTTCCAATTCCATCAGATGACTTGTAAGTTTGTTGATGTGCTCTCTTTCTGTTTTTTGAATGTAGGTTTCTAAAGAGATACATTTTCCTCTTAGGACTGCTTTTGCTGTATCCCATAGGTTTTGGTAACTTGTGTCTTCATTGTTATTATACTCAAGGAAGTTAATGATTTCCTTTTTTATTTCTTCCCGCACTGTACTGTCATTCAGCATAAGGTTGTTTAACTTCCATGCCTTTGTGTGAGGCTGAGCATTTTTGTTGGAGTTGAGTTCCACTTTTAGTGCCTTGTGGTCTGAGAAGATGCAATGTGGAATTTCAATTCTTTTGATTCTGTTGAGGTTTTTTTTGTGTCCTAGGGTATGATCAATTTTGGAGAGTGTTCCATGGGATGATGAGAAGAATGTATATTATTTATCTTTGGGATGGAGTGTTCTATATACGTCTATCAAGCACAGTTGTTCTAGGGTCTCATTTAAATCTCTAATATCTTTGTTTAATTTCTGTTTAGAGGATCTGTCCAGCTCTGAGAGAGAGGTATTGAAGTCCCCTGTTACGATGGTGTTATAGGATATCCTATTGCTCAAACTAAGCAAAGTCTGTTTCAAGAATCTGGAAGCATTTGAATTGGCTGCATAAATATTTAGAATTGAAATGTCTTCCTGTTGTATTTTTGCCTTGACCAATATGAAGTGACCATCATTGTCCTTTTTGACTTTAGTTGCTTTAAATCCACATGTATCTGAAAATAAATTTGCAACCCCTCTTTTCTTCTGAATTCCATTTGCCTGAAAAATTGACTTCCAAACTTTAACTCTGAGTTTTAATTTGTCTTTTGACGTGAGGTGTGTTTCCTTGTAGACAGCAAATGGATGGCTTCGGTTTCTTAATCCAATCAGCCAATCCATTCTTGAATTCTTCAGTGGGGAATTCAAGCCATTGACATTTATTGATATAAGTTATAAGTATGGTAGTATTCTATTCATCTTATTTTGTGAAAGTCCATTGCTTAGTTTTGTCTTTTGCATCATTGTAGAAACTAGGTTCTGTCCTT
Organism: Nycticebus coucang; assembly: GCF_027406575.1. NCBI lineage: Eukaryota > Metazoa > Chordata > Mammalia > Primates > Lorisidae > Nycticebus > Nycticebus coucang. The sequence continues at coordinate 122,352,465 of NC_069804.1, forward strand.
TAATTTCTGGGTGTTTATTTTGCTGGACATCCATTGTGATGGTTAGTGTGTAGAACAGGTTGAAATATTATCTGTAAGGCTGGTCTTGTTGTGGCCAATTTCCTCAGTGTTTGCATATCAATAAAAGATTTGATTTCTACATCAATTTTAAAGCTTAGCTTAGCGGAATATAAAATTATGGGCTGGAAGTTCTTCTCTTTAAGTAGATTAAGGACACATCACAATTGTCTTCTGGCCCAAAAAGTTTCATTAGACAAGGCTGCAGTGACCCTGATAGGTTCGCCCTGTAAGTCAGTTGGTGCTTATTTCTGCCAGCTTGCAAAATCTTTACTTTTGTCTTGACTTTACATAGATTCATCACAATGTGCCTTGCAGAAGGTCTATTTGAATTGAGGAGACCAAGGGACCAATAACCCACTGAAAGGAGTATGTCAGAATCTTTGGTGATATTAGGGATATTTTCAATTGTAATATTCTCTAGAATGGCTTCCATTCTGCTGGGGCATTCTTCTTCCCCTTCTTGGATCCCTATAACTCATATGTTTGAATGCTTCATAGAGTCCCATAATTCTGTCAGTGAATATTCTGCTTTCTCTTCTTTTTTGCCTTTTTAACTATCTGAGTTATCTCAAGAGCTTTATCCTCTACCTTTGAGATGCTTTCCTCTGCATGATCTAATCTGTTGTTGATACTTTCTATTGCATCCTTAAGTTCCCTAATTGACTGCTTCAGTTCCTTCAGCTCTGCTATATCCTTTTTATATTCTTTGTATCTTTCATCTCTTATTCAATTTTGTTTTTGGATTTCTTTTTGGTTATTTTCTTCTTTCTCAGCAATTTCCTTAATTGTTTTTTGATTGTTTTCCATTTTATCAACAATTTCTTTCATTGTTTTCATCATCTGTATTTTAAATTCCCCTTCTGTCATTTCTAGCATTTCTTTATAGGAGGAGTCTTCTGCTATAGCTACCTTGCGATCCCTAGAAGGGGTTACTATGAACTAGTATTTTGTGTTACCAGGATTTATCTGCTGATTCTTCTTCATGAGTGCTTTTTTTGTATCTGTTTCCTTACCCTAATTATTCTTTCACTTTTTCTTGCTTTTTAAAGTTTTAATGAGTTCTTTTGGTAGGGGACCAGAAGGATGAAAAAATTGAAGAGCAAGAAAGTAAAAAAGATTTTAAAAAGAAAGAAAAAAAAAGAAAGAAGAGGGGTAGAGTAAGAGGAAATATTGACAAAAAAAAAAAAAAAAAAGGAAAGGCACCGAAAGAAAGAAACAGGAGTAATATAGGTGTATATTAGGGTACCATGACCCAATCTTTAAGACCCAAGACCTCTGGAGGTTCTGGGCTGGGTGATTCTCTTGAGGTCCACAGCTCTTTGCCATCCAGATCAAACACAGTACCCCACATCCACCAGGTAGAGTGGAAAGCCAAAAATACTATAAGTTAAACCAAAACAAATAACCAAGAACCCTTATAAGGTAACATTGGAGGAAAAAAGCAAATATTAGGTGCAGAAACACTGGCAAAAATTAAATTATATTTGTTAAAGAAGCCAAAAATGAAAGATTGTACTTAAACTGAGAAAGTAAAAAAAGAAAACAGGAAAAATACCAGGGAAAAATGTTGAAATTAAAACAAAAAAAAAAAAAAAGAAGAAGAAGAAGAACAAACAGAAAAGAACCCCCCTATAACCCCCCAAAACTCCCAAATAGAAGAACCAAATAGTATATATATCTTGCTGAATATTGTCTGAGCAACAGGTGATCTTCTGAGGTATAAGATGTTAATAAAATGTTGATACAGTTGGACAAGATGGAGACTGGAGTCCTCTACTGATCTCTCATACCCCATAGGCTTAGGAACCCCAAAATGTCCTCAGCCCACTTAAAATACACTCTAAACTATAAAACTTGGCCAAGCAAAAGCTTTCCAAGGAGAGCACTTATCCCTGGGATCTCTCCATTGTGGCTGCCTGCTTATTCAGTGCACCAAGTCCAGACTTCCCCTATACCCCTGAGGGCCAAGGCTGTTAATCTACCACACTCGGAACTCCACAATTCCCTAGAGTCTCAGTAGCCTCCTTTGGGCAGCTCAGTAACTAGATTGCTCGCCCAAGGTCTCTAGGCTGATCTCTGTGCTGCAACACACAGGGGCAGCTCTCCCACAGCACTGTGAGGGCAGCCCTCAGCTGAATGATATTAGCTCCCTTCCAGCTCAGCGGACCAGACCGGGACCCCTGACAATGCCCAAAGTCATCTGCACACACTGGCCGAGGATCTCCCAAGGCAGTTCAATTGAGTGCCCAAGTCCAAGAAAATCAAAACAGCCCACAGGTAAGGCTTTTCCTGTTTATAGTCTCGCTGTTGCTATGGGTACAGCTGCAGGCAGCCTCCTACTGAACAAACGCGCCTACCACTTTCCATATTTTCCACTGCATCTGTCCTCCTAGTGGGGTCCAGAAGTCTCTCACCAGCTTCTTGTGTCCCCAAAGGGAAGCCTCTGGGCAAAACCCACTGGCCAGAGATGCCTGGAGTCTTCTCTCGCCACTCTCACTGCACAGAAGCTGTTACTCAGCTGCCATCTTTATTCCCTCTCACCCTCAGTTCTACTTTTGTGATGTTTTACTTCTTTCTCTAGAAAAGGCTTGTTTGGAATGCTAGGTGTCTCACTGAAAGTCTTCTCTGAAAATCTGGTTAGGCAATCTGCCCAGTAGTGTACTTCATACCTGCAATTATTTAGGATAATCATTGGAAATATCAGCCTATCTGGAAAGTTCCAACATTCCTGTCCTCTGTGCTAGGTGTGTCCACTTTTTGGCTTCTTGGCCACATAAGACATTGAAGAGTTATGTTGGGTCACAAGTTTAATACACAATCACTAATGAAACCTGATGAGCAAAAAAAACAGATCCATTCATAATTGTGGTGATCTGCCACCATGGATATACAAAACAGTCCTGATATAATCTGTGTGTCACTGAGGCCTGAGGATTGGACACTACTCAAAGGTCATGATAAGGTTATCTCTATTTTTTTTTTATTATTAAATCATAGCTGTGTACATTAATGCGATCATGGGGCACCATACACTGGTTTTATAGACTGTTTGACACATTTTCTTTTTCTTTTTCTTTCTTTTTTTTTTTTATTAAATCATAGCTGTGTACATTAATGTGATCATGGGCACCATACCCTTGTTTCATGGACCGTTTGACACATTTTCATCACACTGGTTAACATAGACTTCCTGGCATTTTCTTAGTTATTGTGTTATGACATTTACTAAGTTTCACATATACCCTTGTAAGATGCACCGCAGGTGTAATCCCATCAATCATGCTCCCTCCGCCCACCTCCCCCCTCCCTCCCCTCCCTTTCCCCTATTCTTAGGTTATAACTCAGTTATAGCTTTCATGTGAAAGCCATAAATTAGTTTCATAATAGGGCTGAGTACATTGGATACTTTTTCTTCCATTCTTGAGATACTTTACTAAGAAGAATATGTTCCAGCTCCATCCATGTAAACATGAAAGAGGTAAAGTCTCCATTTTTCTTTAAGGCTGCATAATATTCCATGGTGTACATATACCACCATTTATTATCCATTCGTGGATCGATGGGCACTTGAGCTTTTTCCATGACTTAGCAATTATGAATTGGGCTGCAATAAACATTCTGGTGCAAATATCTTTGTTATGATGTGATTTTTTTTCTTCTTGGTGTATACCTAGTAGAGGAATTATAGGACTGAATGGCAGATATATTTTTAGATCTCTAAGTGTTCTCCAAACATCTTTCCAAAAGGAATATATTGATTTTCATTCCCACCAGCAGTGTAGAAGTGTTCCCTTTTCTCCACATCCACGCCAACATCTCTATCTTGGGATTTTGTGATATAGGCTAGTCTCACTGGAGTTAGATGATATCTCAAAGTAGTTTTGATTTGCATTTCTCTGATGATTAAAGATGATGAGCATTTTTTCATATGTCTGTAGGCTGTGCACCTGTTTTCTTCAGAGAAGTTTCTCTTCAAGTCTTTTGCCCAGCCTGCAATGGGATCACCTGTTCTTTTCTTGCTTATACGTTTGAGTTCTCTGTGGATTCTGGTTATTAAACCTTTGTCAGAGACATAGCCTGCAAATATCTTCTCCCATTTTGAGGGCTGTTTGCTTGCTTTACTTACTGTGTTCTTGGCTGTGCAGAAGATTTTTAGTTTGATCAGGTCCCAGTAGTGTAATTTTGAAGCTGCTTCAATTGCCCGGGGGGATGCTCATAAAATAATCTCCCAGACCGATTTCTTCAAGGTTTTTCCCTGCACTCTCCTCTAGTATTTGTATAGTGTCATGTCTTAAGTTTAAATCTTTAATCTAGTGAGAGTCTATCTTAGTTAATGGTTAAAAGTGTGGGTCCATCTCTATAAAGAGAACTATGAAATTCTAAGAAAAGAAAAAGCTGAAAATGTTAACAAATTGTAAAACATATCATGCTCATGGCTGGGAAGAATCAACTGTTAAAATGTCTGTACTACCAAAAGCAATATACAATTTTAATGCAATCCCTATTAAAGCTCCACTGTCATATTTTAAAGGTCTTGACAAAATAATACTTCGTTTAATATGGAATCAGAAAAAAAACTTGAATAGCCAAGACATTACTCAGAAATAAAAACAAAGCAGGAGGAATCACGCTACCAGACCTCAGACTATACTATAAATCAATAGTGATCAAAACAGCATGGTACTGGCACAAAAACAGAGAAGTAGATGTCTGGAAAAGAATAGAGAACCAAGAGATGAATCCAGCTACTTACCGTTATTTGATCTTTGACAAGCCAATAAGAAACATTAAATGGGGAAAAGATTCTCTATTTAACAAATGGTGCTGGGTGAACTGGCTAGAAACCTGTAGAAGACTGAAACTGAACCCACACCTTTCACCATTAACTAAGGTCATTTCTTTCTTTTTTTTTTTTTTTTTTATTTATTTTTTTTTATTGTTGGGGATTCATTGAGGGTACAATAAGCCAGTTACACTGATTGCAATTGTTAGGTAAAGTCCCTCTTGCAATCATGTCTTGCCCCCATAAAGTGTGACACACACTAAGGCCCCACCCTCCTCCCTCCATCCCTCTTTCTGCTTCCCCCCCCATAAACTTAATTGTCATTAATTGTCCTCATATCAAGATTGAGTACATAGGATTCATACTTCTCCATTCTTGTGATACTTTACTAAGAATAATGTCTTCCACTTCCATCCAGGTTAATACGAAGGATGTAAAGTCTCCATTTTTTTTAATAGCTGAATAGTATTCCATGGTATACATATACCACAGCTTGTTAATCCATTCCTGGGTTGGTGGGCATTTAGGCTGTTTCCACATTTTGGCAATGGTAAATTGAGCTGCAATAAACAGTCTAGTACAAGTGTCCTTATGATAAAAGGATTTTTTTCCTTCTGGGTAGATGCCCAGTAATGGGATTGCAGGATCGAATGGGAGGTCTAGCTTGAGTGCTTTGAGGTTTCTCCATACTTCCTTCCAGAAAGGTTGTACTAGTTTGCAGTCCCACCAGCAGTGTAAAAGTGTTCCCTTCTCTCCACATCCACGCCAGCATCTGCAGTTTTGAGGTTTTGTGATGTGGGCCATTCTCACTGGGGTTAGATGATATCTCAGGGTTGTTTTGATTTGCATTTCTCTAATATATAGAGATGATGAACATTTTTTCATGTGTTTGTTAGCCATTCGTCTGTCATCTTTAGAGAAAGTTCTATTCATGTCTCTTGCCCATTGATATAAGGGATTGTTGGCTTTTTTCATGTGGATTAATTTGAGTTCTCTATAGATCCTGGTTATCAAGCTTTTGTCTGACTGAAAATATGCAAATATCCTTTCCCATTGTGTAGGTTGTCTCTTTGCTTTGGTTATTGTGTCCTTAGCTGTACAGAAGCTTTTCAGTTTAATGAAGTCCCATTTGTTTATTTTTGTTGTTGCAATTGCCATGGCAGTCTTCTTCATGAAGTCTTCCCCCAGGCCAATATCTTCCAGTGTTTTTCCTATGCTTTCTTTGAGGATTTTTATTGTTTCATGCCTTAAATTTAAGTCCTTTATCCATCTTGAATCAATTTTTGTGAGTGGGGAAAGGTGTGGGTCCAGTTTCAGTCTTTTACATGTAGGCATCCAGTTCTCCCAACACCATTTATTGAATAGGGAGTCTTTCCCCCAAGGTAAGTTCTTGTTTGGTTTATCAAAGATTAGGTGGTTGTAAGATGGTAGTTTCATTTCTTGGTGTTCAATTCGATTCCAAGTGTCTATGTCTCTGTTTTTGTGCCAGTACCATGCTGTCTTGAGCACTATGGCTTTGTAGTACAGACTAAAATCTGGTATGCTGACGCCCCCAGCTTTATTTTTGTTACTAAGAACTGCCTTAGCTATACGGGGTTTTTTCCGGTTCCATACAAAACGCAGAATCATTTTTTCCAAATCTTGAAAGTACGATATAGGTACTTTGATAGGAATGGCATTGAATAGGTAGATAGCTTTGGGAAGTATAGACATTTTAACAATGTTGATTCTTCCCATCCATGAGCATGGTATGTTCTTCCATTTGTTTATATCCTCTGCTATTTCCTGTCTGAGGATTTCATAATTTTCATTATAGAGGTCCTTCACCTCCTTCGTTAGGTATATTCCTAGGTATTTCATTTTCTTTGAAACTATGGTGAAGGGAGTTGTGTCCTTAATTAGCTTCTCGTCTTAACTGTGATTGGTATATACAAAGGCTACTGACTTGTGGGCATTGATTTTATATCCTGAAACATTACTGTATTGTTTGATGACTTCTAGGAGTCTTGTGGTTGAGTCTTTGGGGTTCTCTAAGTATAAGATCATGTCATCAGCAAAGAGGGAGAGTTTGACCTCCTCTGCTCCCATTTGGATTCCCTTTATTTCCTTGTCTTGCCTAATTGTATTGGCTAGAAATTCCAGCACTACGTTGAATAGTAAAGGTGACAGAGGACAACCTTGTCTGGTTCCAGTTCTAAGAGGAAAAGCTTTGAGTTTTACTCCATTCAGTAAAATATTGGCTGTGGGTTTGTCATAGATAGCTTCAATCAGTTTTAGAAATGTGCCACCTATGCCTATACTCTTCAGAGTTCTAATTAGAAAAGGATGCTGGATTTTATCAAATGCTTTTTCTGCATCTATTGAGAGGATCATGTGATCTTTATTTTTGCCTCTGTTAATATGGTGGATAACATTTATAGACTTGCGTATGTTAAACCAGCCTTGCATCCCTGGGATGAAGCCTACTTGATCATGATGAATGACTTTTTTGATGATAAGCTGTAATCTATTGGCTAGGATTTTGTTGAGAATTTTTGCGTCTATGTTCATGAATGAGATTGGTCTGAAATTCTCCTTTTTGTTTGGGTCTTTTCCTGGTTTTGGTATCAGGGTGATGTTTGCTTCATAGAATGTGTTGGGGAAGATTCCTTCTTCCTCAGTTTTTTGGAATAATTTCTGCAGTACAGGAATAAGCTCTTCCTTGAAGGTTTGATAGAATTCTGGTGTGAAGCCATCTGGACCAGGGCATTTTTTAGTTGGAAGCTTCTTTATTGTTTCTTTGATCTCAGTGCTTGAAATTGGTCTGTTCAGGAGGTCTATTTCATCCTGGCTAAGTCTAGGGAGAGGGTGTGATTCCAAATATTGATCCATTTCCTTCACATTGTCAAATTTCTGGGCATAGAGTTTCTGGTAGTATTCAGAGATGGTCTCTTGTATCTCTGTGGGATCAGTTGTTATTTCCCCTTTATCGTTTCTGATTGAGGTTATTAGAGATTTTACTTTTCTATTTCTAGTTAGTCTGGCTAATGGTTTATCTATTTTATTTATTTTTTCAAAAAACCAACTCCTTGTTTCATTAATTTTCTGAATGATTCTTTTGTTTTCAATTTCATTGATCTCTGATTTGATTTTGGATATTTCTTTTCTTCTACTGAGTTTAGGCTTAGATTGTTCTTCTTTTTCCAATTCCATAAGATCTCTTGTGAGATTGTTGATGTGCTCTCTTTCTGTTTTTCAAATGTAGGCATCTAAAGCAGTGAATTTTCCTCTGAAAACTGCTTTTGCAGTATCCCACAGGTTTTGGTAGCTTGTGTCTTCATTGTTGTTATGCTCAAGGAAGTTAATGATTTCCTGTTTTATTTCTTCCTTCACCCATCTGTTATTCAACAGAAGATTGTTTAATTTCCATGCCTTTGGGTGGGCTTGAGCATTTTTGTTAGAGTTGAGTTCCACCTTTAGTGCCTTATGGTCTGAAAAGATACAAGGTAAAATTTCAATTCTTTTGATTCTGTTGATATTTGTTTTGTGTCCCAGGATATGATCAATTTTGGAGAATGTTCCATGGGGTGATGAGAAGAATGTATATTCTTTATCTTTGGGGTGGAGTGTTCTATATGCATCTATCAAGCATAGTTGTTCTAGGGTCTCATTTAAATCTCTTACATCTTTGTTTAATTTCTGTTTAGAGGATCTGTCCAGCTCTGTAAGAGGTGTGTTAAAGTCCCCTGTTATGATGGTATTATCAGATATCATATTGCTCAGACTGAGTAAGGTCTGCTTCAAGAATCTGGGAGCATTTAAATTGGGTGCATAAATATTTAGAATGGAAATGTCTTCTTGTTGTAGTTTTCCCTTGACCAATATAAAGTGACCATCTTTGTCTTTTTTGACTTTAGTTGCTTTAAATCCACATGTATCTGAAAATAAGATTGCAACTCCTCTTTTCTTCTGAATTCCGTTTGCCTGAAAAATTGTCTTCCAACCCTTGACTCGGAGCTTTAATTTGTCTTTTGAAGCCAGGTGTGTTTCTTGCAGACAGCAAATGGAATGGCATGTGTTTTTTAATCCAGTCAGCCAATCTATGTCTCTTCAGTGGGGAATTCAAGCCATTAACATTTATTGAGATAATTGATAAGTGTGGTAGTATTCTATTCATCTTATTTGGTGAGAGTCCATTGCTTAGTTTTATCTTTTGCATCAGTGTGGAGGTTAGGTTTTGTCCTTTGATTTCTGAGTTCTTACTTTGCTGCTGATCCATTGTGGTGGTCAGTGTGCAGAACAGGTTGAAGTATTTCCTGTAGAGCTGGTCTTGTTGTGGCGAATTTCTTCAATGTTTGTATATCCGTAAATGATTTGATTTCTCCGTCAATTTTGAAGCTTAGCTTAGCAGGGTACAGAATTCTGGGCTGAAAATTGTTCTGTTTAAGTAGATTAAAGGTAGATGACCATTGTCTTCTTGCTTGGAAAGTTTCATTAGAGAAGTCTGCGGTAACTCTGATGGATTTGCCCCTGTAGGTCAACTGGCGCTTACTCCTGGCAGCTTGTAGAATCTTTTCTTTTGTCTTGACTTTGGACAGGTTCATCACAATGTGTCTTGGAGAAGCTCGGTTAGAGTTGAGGCGACCCAGGGTCCGATATCCCTCTGAAAGCAGTGTGTCAGAATCTTTGGTGATGTTTGGGAAATTTTCTTTTATAATATTCTCTAGTATGGCTTCCATTCCTCTGGGGCATTCTTCTTCCCCTTCTGGAATTCCTATAACTCGTATGTTGGAATGCTTCATAAAGTCCCATAATTCTGACAGTGAACGTTCTGCTTTCTCTCTCTTCTTTTCTGCCTCTTTTACTATCTGAGTTATCTCAAGAACCTTGTCTTCTACCTCTGAAATTCTTTCTTCTGCATGGTCTAACCTGTTGCTGATACTTTCCATTGTATCTTTAAGTTCCCTAATTGACTGTTTCAGTTCCTTCAGGTCTGCTATATCCTTTTTATATTCTTCATATCGTTCATCTCTTATTTGATTCTGTTTTTGGATTTCCTTTTGGTTATTTTCCACTTTATTAGCAATTTCCTTCATTGTTTCCATCATTTCTTTCATTGTTTTCAACATGTGTATTCTAAATTCCCTTTCTGTCATTCCTAACATTTCTATACTGGTGGAATCATCTGCAGTAGCTACCTCATGGTCCCTTGGTGGGGTTGTTCTGGACTGGTTCTTCATGTTGCCTGGAGTTTTCTGCTGATTCTTCCTCATGAGTGATTTCTTTTATCTGTTTCCTTGCCCTAATTTTTCTTTCACTTCCTCTTGCTCTTTAAGTTCTTGTGCCTGTGGACTAAGGGTTACAGGACCAGAAGGGTGAGAAGGTTGAAGAGCAAAAAAAGGGGATGAAAGAAAGGAGGACAGAGAGATAAGAAAAAAAGAAAGATAGAGAAAGGAGAGGGGGTGGGTATAAGGAATATTGACAAAAAGAAGAGAGGCACAGAAAGAGGGAGGCAGGGCAATATAGGTGTACAGTAGGGTACTTTGACACAACCTTAAAAAACCCCACCTTCTGGGGTTGCCCAGTTGCGTGGTTCCCTTGAGGTCAGCAGCTCTTTGCTAACCTGATCAGACACAGTACCCTACCTCCACCAAGTAGAGAGGAAAGACAAAAATGCTATAAATCAAACCAAAAGAAGCAAACAGAAAACTTTACGGGGATGAAATTGGGTGAAAATCCAAATTATATCGGTAGAAACACTAGCAAAAATGAAGTTGAGGTTATTAAAAAAGGCAGCAATGGGAAATTATAATTAAACTAGGAAAATTGAGAAAGAAAAAGGGATCTGTGTGGAAAAGATTGAAATTAAAAAAACAAAAGAACATCAGCAACATCAAAATAAACAAACAAAAAAAACAACCAAACCAAAAAAAAAAGAAAAAAATACACAACCAAAAACAAAGCAGTTTGCATATGTTATTGAATATTGTCTGGGCAACACGTGGTCTTCTGGGGTGTGAGATGTTAGTCACAGTTCTGATACGACTGGAGGGTGCTGATTTCTCAAACCCCAGCAGGTAGACACCCTAAATCTCTCTTCAGCCCACTTAAAAGGCACTTTGAACTTGTAAACTTGCTGAGCAGAAGCTTTCACAGCTTTCTCGCTGGAATCACTGCTGAAGTGGCTATCCACTTACTCAGTGTGCCAAAACCGGTCTCACTCTGCCCCTGAGGGTTAGGGCTGCAAGGCGGCTCAAACCCCACCCTTAGGCTACTTGGTTGCTGGGTTACCAGCTCCCACCCGTTTCTAGCTCTGCGACCCTGAGGGCGGAGCTTGCCGGGGCAGATCACTGACAATGGATCCGTGTGACCCACCGCCAAACACTATTAGCTCCGTCTGGCTCAGCGGCTCAGACTGGGGCCCTAGACAACGGCCAAAGTTCTCCGCACTCCCGCTCAGGCCTTCCCCAAGGCAGTTCAACTCAGTGCCAAGTCCAAGGACATCAAAACAGTTCACAGGTAAGGCCTTTCTGGTTTGCAGTCTCGCTGCTACTGAACTTACAGTTGTGGGCGGGTTTAGACGGATTGAACACACGCGACCACTTGCCGGTTTTCCACTGTTTTAGTCCTCCTCTTGGGGTCCAGAAGTCTCTCGCTGACTCCCTGTATCTTCATAGGAGTGATGATAGGCAGTTCCCACCAGCCAGAGATGCCTGGAGTCCTATCTCCCCAGACTCATGGTGCCCAGATGCTAGGAAGCTGTTACTCGGCTGCCCTTTTTTTTTTTATTGTTGGGGATTCATTGAGGGTACAATAAGCCAGATTACACTGATTGGATTTGTTACGTTAAGTCCCTCTTGCAATTATGTCTTGACCCCAGAAGATGTGGCACGCACCAAGGCCCTGCCCCCTCCCTCCTTCCCTCTCTCTACTTCCCCCCCCATGAACTAAGGTCATTTCTTAATTCACATTCAATGACTTTTGTCATGCATCAGTTTGGATGCTCAGGGATGACAAGGTAAGCTGATCCCCTGAGCTTACATGTTGGAGACAGGGCTGAGCAACAGAAAGACCCCCTCAGCCATGATCTCCCACACGTTTCCTACTCAAATAGAAAAGGTAGCCAAGTGTTTTATCCCTTGCCTATAGTTCCAGCTACTGTAGAGGCTGACACAGGAGGATTCCTTCAACCCAAGAATTGGATGTCACTGTGTGCTAGGCTGAGGTCATGGACAGTCTAGCTTAGGGAAGAGAGTGAGAGTCTGTCTCATGAAAAATAATAACAGAAAGAAAGATAAAAGAAAATTTGCCAGGCAAAGTTTCCAAGAGCTAAGTTACGAGGTGAGCTCAGTGGGCAGATGGAGTAGTGGACTATATAAAGGAGGAGATATATTGTCATCCCTAGAGGGATCAGGGAACAATGAGTGAGGATAAGTTTATTTGTGGTTGGTTCCTTAGAAGATTGCCAGTTGATCTGATGGGTAGGGGCTGTCCAGATTTGTCTGGTTCCTGGTGTTGGACTGATTGGGGCTGGGGAATACTGGCCTAGATTGAAAAACCAAGCAGAAGAGGTGGATGGTATAATCTGGAATTTTTAGTGTGCATAAGAAAAGCCTGATTTCATTCTTAATTCACTGTGTGGACAGTTTAGAGTGAGTATAGTATCTAAGATTTCAAAGGTTCAGATTTACATAAAATCTCAAGGCTTGATTAATAGAGGTTGTAGGAAAACAATTTCCCTTTGAGGTAATAATTTCACTAGTGGACATCTAACCTAGGTTAAAAAGTTCAACACTACGCCTGTAGTCCCAGCTACTTGGGAGGCTGAGGCAAGAGAATCGCTTAGGCCCAGGAGTTGGAGGTTGCTGTGAGCTGTGTGAGGCCACGGCACTCTACCGAGGGCCATAAAGTGAGACTCTGTCTCTACAAAAAAAAAAAAAAGTTCAACACTAGATCCATGGTCAAAAGAAAAATGATAGACAGGGTCAGCACCTGGGGCTCAGTGTGTAGGGCACTGGGCCAATATACTGAGGTTGGTGGGTACAAACCCGGCCCTGGGCCAAACTGCAACAAGAAAAAATAGCTGGGCATTGTGGCGGGTGCCTGTAGTCCCAGCTACTCAGGAGACTGAGGCAAGAGAATTGCCTAAGCCCAAGAGCTGGAGGTTGCTGTAAGCTGGGACGCCATGGCACTCTACTGAGGGCAACAAATTGAAACTCTGTCTCTAAAAAAAAAAAAAAAAGATAGCCAAGTATTGTGGTGGAAACCTGCAGTCCCAGCTACCCTACCCTGGATGCTAAGACAAAGAAATGGCCTAATACCAGGAATTGGAATTTGCTATGATCTGTGTGATGCCATGGAACTTTACCTAGGGTGATAATGTGAGAGTCTGTCTCTAAAAACAATGACAAAAAGGTAAAAATGAAGGGTAACTTCACTACCAGTGCTTTTCTCCATTTAGGTATTGAGACAGAGTCACATTTTGTTACCCTCAGTAGTATGCCCTTGTGTCGTAGCAGACAGCAAGATTCAAGAGTTGTCATCAAGCAAACTTATGCCCTCAGCTGGGACTCCAGCAACCTGCATAACATCCAGCCATTTGTTATTCTTCAGAGATGGGGATCTCACTAGTGATCAGGCTGGTCTCAAGTTCAGAAGCTCAGACAATCCAACTGACTGTGTCTCACAATGTGCCAAGATGACGAACAAAGCACCACCACTGGCCACCAACCATAGTTTGAAAAATATCCCAAATTCAAGGTCTAGGGTGGTGGTTGACACCTGTAATCCTAAAATTCTGGGAGGAGAAGCGGGTGGTCCAAAGTAATTGGGCACTGTGGGGGAGCAACTGGACTCCCAGATGCTCAGGAGGCTAAGGCAATAGGATCTGTTCAGCCCAGGAGTTTGAGACTGTGGTTAGCTATGATCAAATCAGGGCACACTATCCAAGGGGAAGGAGTCAGATTCTGTCTCAAAGAAAAAGAAAAAGACAGCTTCAGTAGGATGGAACAATGTGCCTTCCATGTCAATTCATGGTAACCTTTGTGTGAACAGCAGATAGGGTTGGCTGTCTCTCAAGTACTCTCACGACCTGGGTACTTTTTGCACTCTGATCCTTTTGAGCACCTCAAGTTTTGGATAACATTGTCAAGTAGCTTCTTAAAAGAAGTAGTTCACCTTCTGAAAGTGTACACTGATGTGTTTCTTAGTATAGTCACAGAATTGTACAACTATCATCACAATCTAATTTTATAACTTTGTCTTTTCCCTCCATACCAGGAATGTCAATACCTATAAGCAATCACTTTCATCTTCACCACCACACTCTCCACCTGCTCCCTACTCCTAGCAGACATTTGGCCTTGTGTTGATCTTTACTTATGTGTTCAGTCATGCTCTGTGCGGTCTTTTGTAAGTGTTCTTGTTCCCTTATCATAATGATTTTAAGGTTCATTCCTACTGTAACATAAATGTGCACTTAATTCCTTTTGATTGTTGAAAAATATTCCATCATGTGAATATAGCACATTATATGTATCCACTCTTCTGTAAATCCCATTAGTAGTCTTGAAGAAGTTCCCTTCTAATCTAACATTTCAAAAAAGTTTTTATCAACAAGACATGTTGCCTCTGTCAAAAGCCTTTCTGTGTCTTTTGTGGTGACCATTTGAATTTTCTTATTGATGCCATTATGTAGTATGTTCTATTAGTTGATTTCCCCATATTGAGCTAGACTGAAAATCCTGGTAATAAATCTTATTTGGGATACATGTACAAAACATTATGCATGCTAAAGTACTTTTCCTTCCCCTATGCAGTATATCTCCTATAGATTAGATACTGTGTTTCCATCTTTGCCCCAGAAAAATACATTGTCACCATCAGAGCTCAAGGAAATGCAAGCTACTACAATAAAGTGATCATCCTGACTTTATCCTTCTCAGCATCTGAGAGTAAAGGCCCATACCACCACTTCTGGGGAAGTTTTACATTTATTTCTTGGACAAGTAGGGTGACACTATTTTGTTCATTCTGGTCTAAAACCCCTTAGCTACCAGTGATCTTTCAGCCTCGGCCACTGAAATTGCTGGGTTACAGGTGTCAGCTATGGTGCTCATTAGAGATTATATATTGGTGAAGGTTTGTCACTATTATCCTCATAGATAACAGCCCATTGATTAAAGAGAAAAACTACTCTATTCGGATATAATTCACACAATCCATGATTCACCCAATTTAAGTATAGTTCAAGACTACATATTCAGGAATCACTTGTATAGTTTGTTTGTTACTAGAGAAGTTTCCCTTAAGTTCTAGAAGAGAGAGATAGAGGAAAGAAAGGGATCAAGGAAAGAAAAGAATGGAGAGACTAAGGGAATGAGAGAGAATTGGAGGAAGGAAGGATAAAGTGAGGGAGGGGCAAAGGGAGGGAGGGAGGAAGGAAAACAAAGAAAGAGAAAATGACCAAACCTGGTGGATCCCTCTATAATCTTAGCCTTCTGGCAGGCTAAGATAACTGGAGTTCTTAACGAGGCAATGCTGAGAATGGACAGAGAAAGAGTCAGACCCTGTCTCTACTAAAACGTGAAAAATTATCTACGCATTGTTACAGGCACCTGTACTCCTAGTTACATGGGAGTCTCAGGCAGGAGGACTGCCTGAATTCTGGAGTTTGAGGTTACTATGATCTAGCCTGAGGCCACAAAAACCTAGCTTGGGCCACATATGGAAACCGTATCTCAAAAATACCCATACACACACCCATGCACAGACAAACCAAGAAATCAACCAACAAACATTTTCATCATCTAAAAATGCCAGAATCGTCTTGGTGGTTCAAGTGGAGTAGACCTGCTTAAGACATGTGAAGGATTGACCAAATTGAAGCTGTAGCCAGGCAGAGTCAATTTCTAAGCTCCTCTCAAATGGATGTTTGGGGATAGGTGTCAAAACAGGTCCTTGAAATAGTGTCCCATGGGCAGTGCCTGTGGCTCTGTGCAAAGGGCTCTGGCCTCATATAAAGATGATGGTGAGTTTGAACCCGACCCCAGCCAAAGTGCACCAAAAAATAGCCAGGTGTTGTGGCAGGTGCCTGTAGTTTCAGCTACTTGTGAGGCTGAGGCAAAAGAATTGCCTAAGCCCAGGATTTGGAGGTTGCTGTGAGCTATGATGCCATGCTCTCTACCGAGGGTGACAAAGTGAAAATCTGTCTCAAAGAAAAAACAAAAAACAAAAAAGAAATAGCATCCTACTTAAGTCACTCCATGCAGTTTTGTGAGTTTATCCCAAATCTCAACTGTTGTGTCAGCATACTGGGATTCTCAGCCATCAATAGAATCTATAAGGAAACAATGGGAGATCACTTCTCTGTCTGGATGGATGACTTAGTAGCATCCTGTTTTAAACACTTGAGCCACACCAGCTGAGGTGTGCAGAAAAGGTGACTTAGTATCTTTGTACAGAAGCATGGACCCCAGGAAATTACAGGATGAAGTTACTACATTGTCACCGTGGATAAAATCACAATGGGTGTTGCCTTGGGTTATCAGTTACCATCTTTAAGGTCAACCTTATTCCTCCTAAGCATTTTTAGTGGCTGTCCAGGTTCGTTGTTGGGTACAAACTGTTACAAAATGTGGCATTCATTTGTCCATACTCAATTCTTGCTTAGTAAAGTTTGTTTGTACCAATAGCCAAGGTATTCAACACCCTTCCTTATGTTTTCAAGTCATGGATTTGTAAGCAAGTGGAAGAGTGTGGTTTACACCCTGGGATGTCATAGACTAAGAACCTGAGCCCAAAGAATTTGACAGACTCAACAGGTACATCATATAATTCCCAGTTCTACTTTTCATGATGTTTCACTTCTTTGTCTATTAAAGGTATGTTTGGGACTGTAGGTGGCTCACTGAAGGTCCTCTCTCAAAATCTGGTTAGGTAATGTGTTCAGTAGTGTACTCCATTGCTACAGTTATTTATAATGATCATGGGAAATATCAGCCTATCTGTAAATTTCCAACATTTCTGACCTGCATTCCAGGTATGTGCAAACCATTGTATTCTTGGCTACATAGGATGTTGAAGAGTTATGCTGGGCCACACATTCAATACACAATGATTAATGAAACCTGATAAGCAAAAAAGAGATCTGTGCATAATTATGGCGATATCTGCCACCACAGATATGCAAAATGTGTGTCATAATCCCTATGCATCACCAGGGCCTGAGGATTAGTCTCTCCTCAATACCCCTGATAAAGTTATTCTTTAAGTAGTGCTCAATGACTTTTACCACACATGACTAAAATATTTTGATGCTCTGAGAGGCCAAGGTGGCCTGATCTCCTGAGCTTATGAGTTACAGAAAAGGCTGAGCAATAGCAATACACCCTCAACCACAATATCCCACCCAATTTCTATTAAAATACAAGGGTAGGCAAGCCTTGTAGCCTTTGAAGTTTGTTCCAGCTACTTCAGAGGCTGAGACATGAGGATTCCTTCAACATTAGAGTTGGATGTCCCTGTGTGCTAGGATGTCCCTGTGTACTCTAGCCTAGCCAATGGAGAGTATGTCCCATGAAAAATAATGATGAAAGAAAGAAAGAAAGAAAGAAAGAAGGAAGGAAGGAAGGAAGGAAGGAAGGAAGGAAGGAAGGAAGGAAGGAAGGAAGGAAGGAAGGAAGGAAGGAAAGAAGGAAGGAGGGATGAAGGGAATAGAGAAGAAGAAGGAGAAGAAGCAGAAGGAGGAGAAGGAGGAGGAGGAGGAGGAGAAGAAGAAGAAGAAGAAGAAGAAGAAGAAGGAGGAGGAGGAGGAGGAGGAAGAGGAGAGGAGAGGTGAATGGATGAGAAGAGAAGAGAAGAGAAGAGAAAGGATGCCAGGCATCTTTCCAAGGTCAGAATTATGAGGAGAGGTTAGTAGGCACATGAAATAGGGGACTACATAAAGGAGGCAATTTATTGGGCTACTGGGTGGGAACAATGAGTCAGGACAAGTGGATTTGTGGTTGGTTCATTAGGATATTACCAGTTGATCTGGTGGCTAAGGGTTGTCTAGAGATGTCTTGTCCTTGGCCTCGGACTGATTGGGGCAACAGAATATTGACCCAGATTGAAGAAGCCAAAAAAAAAAGAGGTGCAGGGTATACTCTAGATTTTTTATTTTTTTTATTTTTATAGACAGAGTCTCACTTTATCGCCTTCTGTAGAGGGCCGTGGCATCACACAGGTAATAGCAACCTCAAACTCCTGGGCTTAGGTGATTCTCTTGCCTCAGCCTCCAGAGTAGTTGGGACTACAGGTGACCGCCACAATGCCTGGCTACTTTTTCTTGAAGTGTGGCCAGGGCCAGATTTGAACCTGGAACCCTTGGTATATAGGGCCAGCACACTATCCATTGAGCCACAGGTGCCTCCCTATATCTAGATAATTTAGTGTGCATTTGAAAAGCCTTATTTGAGTCAAGAATTCACTATGTGGGAATTTTAGTGTGATTACAAGATTATAGAATATAAAGGGTCAGAGTTACGTAAAATCCAAAGGCTTGACAAATAGCTATGTTAACTAGTGTGATGAAAATGTGTCAAACGGTCTATGAACCAAGTGTATGGTGCCCCATGATCATACTAATGTACACAGCTATGATTTAATAAATAAATAAATAAATAAATAAATAGAGGTTGTAGGGAAACAATTTACCTATGAGAGAATAAATTCTCTGTTTGTTATCTAATCTATGGGAAAAATTTCAATACTATATCCGTGGTCAAAAGTAAAATTGAAGGGTAAGACACATACCAATTGTTTTCTCCATTTATATATTGAGACAGAGTCTTGTTTTGCTGCTGTTAGTAGAGTGCCCTGGTGTTAGAGCTCACATCAATTTTCAAGTGTTGTCATCGAGATAACCTATTCCCTCAGCTGGGACTCCAGGCACCTGCATAACATCTGGACATTTTTTATTCTTCAGAGATAGGGATTTCCCTTGTGCTCAATCTGGTCTCCAATTCAGAATCTCAGATAATCCAACGAACTGGGCCTCACAAAGTGCCAAGATGAGAGGCATGAAGCACCATCGCTAGCCACCAACTATAGTTTGAAAAATATCCCAACTTTAAGGTCTGGAGTCGTGGCTCACACGTGTAATCCTAACACTCTGGAAGGCAGAATCAGCTGGTACAAAGTAACTGGGCACTGTGTGGGGGCACCTAGACACCCAGATGCTCAGGAGGCTGAGACAGTAGGATTTGTTGACCCTAGTAGTTTGAGATTTCATTTAGCTATGATGATGTCAGGGCACTCTACCCAGGGGGAAGGAATCAGAATCTGCCTCAAGGACAAAGAAAATGATAACTTCAGTAGGATGGAACAAAGTTCCTTCCATGTCAATTCATGGTAGCCTGTGTGTGAGCAGGGAGATATGGTTGACTGTTTCTCAAGTACTCTCACGACCTGGGTGCTTCTTATGCTGTGAGCCTTTTGAGCACCTCAAGTTTTGGAAAACATTGTCAAGTAGCTTCTTGAAATAATTAGTTCACCCTTTGAAGGTGTACAATTCTGTATTTCGTAGTATAATCACATAATGTACAGCTATCATCACAATCTAATTTTAGAACTTAGTCTTCTCCCCGCACACAAAGAATGTCAATACCTACTAGCAGTCACTTTCATCTTCCCATCCAACCTCACACACCTGCCCTCTACTCCTATCAAGTATATGGCAGAAAATTTGCTTACAGTGGCCATCCTTACCCCTTTTCTGGAATATTTGAAATTTCTCCAGGAAATGCTTCTGAACTAGGAGAAACATTTAAATTTAAGGAAGTTGTTGTTTTAGGGAGCACTAAATTTCTAGAAGATGATATAGGAAATATTGTAGAAGATTTGAGAAATCAATACTAAGGCAATGCTTATCATTTGATGCATAAAAACTATGACCAGTTTTTTTTCCAGATTTCTCAGAGATTATTGGTGGGAACGAGATTTCTCACTGGATAAACCGACCTGCCTACATCAGTTCCTGCATGCCCTTTCTACAGAGTTGCCTCCAAAAGGAGTGGCTCACTCCCACTGCTCTGTGGCCTAATGTCAGCGAAGAGTTCCAGGATGAACTGGAGGAAGCAGAGGACGCTGCCGCATCTGCTTCCATGGTGAGCACTGCAGCAGGCTCCAGACCCAGGCACCACACTATACTATAAATGTCTCCAAGGTCATACTTTCAGAACTGTCTCTGGCAGTTGAATATAAATATGGAAAAGTAAACAGAGTAAAAGTCCTTTGGATATTTGTTATTCAAAGATGTCTCTCCCAAAAATTCCAGTTTTTCAGCTCAGGATTATATTGGTAATAAAAAAAAAAAATCACTTGGCACAGGAGGGAGAACTTTGTATGAAGCTTCCCTCTGTTTTTTTTTTTTTTTTCCCACTTGTAAACTTGGATTTACTTCTTCTGTTTTATACAAGCTCTGATAAGTTTTGTTTACAGTATTTTTTATCACTGTTTACAAAACTTGCATGGCCTCCTGCCACTGTGAAAGAAAATCTTAATGTCTTCAAAACATAGGCAGGTAATCTTTGTACAATTCTAATAATTGCCAGAGCTACAGCATAAATAATAGGCACCAAAAAAGGTATGTACACAGTCATCGTTACCTGCTCAAGAATGTATATTTGTTTTTGTTTTGTTAACGTGCATACCAGGATGCAGAAATCCAAACTGTCCAGAGGTGAAGTATCATGCATAGCTTGAGGGCTTGGGACCCTAAATTCACTTCCTCTCCTTATTCCCTTCAACCCTGAGTAGCACATATACTAGGGTGCCCATGTAGGATTACTTTTACCCAAATATCTGTCCCTCTAAGCGAATGGTATATTGTCTTTCTGGCTTTGCTGACTCTTGGTCTACAATTCAGATTTTTTTGTTAAAGATATTCTTATACTAACATGTATTTTTGCACATATTTCATGGAGGGGCTTCATTTTTATTTTAATGAGCACTTATTTCCTCCCTGCACAAGATTTTGTTGGTGGTATAGGAATATCCTAAGTGGTAGCTTTCTGAATAACAGTATAAGTTGACATTCAACTACTTTTAAATATTCAGGCTATCTTTTTATACGAGACCTTGAAAAACAGAGTCTGAAGTAACACACCCCCAAAAGGTAATACTTTCTTATTTCATGTTTTTTTTGTGTGTGTGTACCATGTCAAAAAGATTATGTTAGAGTTTGTTAAAAAAATGAAAAAAATGATAACTCTATTCAAATGTAATTCACACATTCCACACATCACCCATTTCAATTGTTCAAGACTACGCATTCAGGGATCACTTGTATACTTTGTTTGTTTGTTATTAGAGACATTTCTCTTAAGGTATAGAAGAGAGAGATAGGAGAAAGAAAAGGGTGAAGGATTTTAATCCAGTCAGCCAATCTATGTCTCTTCAGTGGGGAATTCAAGCCATTAACATTTATTGAGATAATTGATAAGTGTGGTAGTGTTCTATTCATCTTATTTTGTGAGAGTCCATTGCTTAGTTTGATCTTTTGCATCAGTGTGGAGGTTAGATTCTTTCCTTTAATTTCTGAGTTTTTACTTTGCTGATGATCCATTGTGATGGTCAGTGTGTAGAACAGGTTGAAGTATTTCCTGTAGAGCTGGTCTTGTGGCGAATTGCCTCAATGTTTGTATATCCGTAAATGATTTGATTTCTCCATCAATTTTAAAGCTTAGCTTAGCAGGGTACAAAATTCTGGGCTGGAAATTGTTCTGTTTAAGTAGATGAAAGGTAGATGACCATTGTCTTCTTGCTTGGAAAGTTTCATTAGAGAAGTCTGCAGTCACTCTGATGGATTTGCCCCTGTAGGTCAACTGGCGTTTACTTCTGGCACCTTGCAGAATCTTTTCTTTTGTCTTGACTTTGGACAGGTTCATCACAATGTGTCTTGGAGAAGCTTGGTTAGAATTGAGGCGACCTGGGGTCTGATATCGCTCTGAAAGTGTGTCAGAATCTTTGGTGATATTTGGGAAATTTTCTTTTATAATATTCTCTAGTATGGCTTCCATTCCTCTGGGGCATTCTTCTTCCCCTTCTGGAATTCCTATAACTCGTATGTTGGAATGCTTCATATGGTTTCATAATTCTGACAGTAAACGTTCTGCTTTCTGTCTCTTCTTTTATGCCGAGAACACACCATGCTCAAGGATGGGCAGAATCAACATTGTTAAAATATCTATACTTCCCAAAGCAATCTACATATTCAATGTCATTCCTATCAAAATACCAACATCGTACTTTCAAGATTTGGAAAAAATGATTCTGTGTTTTGTATGGAATCAGAAAAAAACCCGTATAGCTAAGGCAGTTCTTAGTAATAAAAATAAAGCTGGGGGCATCAGCATACCAGATTGTAGTCTGTACTACAAAGCCATAGTTGTCAAGACAGCATGGTACTGGCACAAAAATAGAGACATAGACACTTGGATTCGAATAGAAAACCAAGAAATGAAACTAACATCTTACAACCACCTAATCTTCAATAAACCAAACAGGAACATACCTTGGGGGAAAGACTCCCTATTCAATAAATGGTGTTGAGAGAACTGGATATCCACATGTAAAAGACTGAAACTGGACCCACACCTTTCCCCACTCACAAAAATTGATTCAAGATGGATAAAGGACTTAAATTTAAGTTATGAAACAATAAAAATCCTCAAAGAAAGCATAGGAAAAACACTGGAAGATAATGGCCTGGGGAAAGACTTCATGAAGAAGACTGCCATGGCAATTGCAACAACAACAAAAATAAACAAATGGGACTTCATTAAACTGAAAAGCTTCTGTACAGCCAAGGAAACAACAACCAAAGCAAAGAGACAACCTACACAATGGGAAAGGATATTTGCATATTTTCAATCAGATAAAAGCTTGATAACTAGGATCTATAGAGAACTCAAATTAATCCACATGAAAAAATCCAACAATCCCATATATCAATGGGCAAGAGACATGAATAGAACCTTCTCTAAAGAAGACAGACAAATGGCTAACAAACATATGAAAAAATGTTCATCATCCCTATCTATTAGAGAAATACAAATCAAAACCACTCTGAGATACCATCTAACCCCAGTGAGAATGGCCCACATCACAAATTCTCAAAACTGCAGATGCTGGCACTGATGTGGAGAGAAGGGAACACTTTTACACTGCTGGTGGGACTGCAAGCTAGTACAATCTTTCTGGAAGGAAGTATGGAGAAACCTCAAAGCACTCAAGCTAGACCTCCCATTTGATCTGACAATCCCATTACTGGGCATCTACTCAGAAGGAAAAACATTCTTTTATCATAAGGACACTTGTACTAGACTGTTTATTGCAGCTCAATTTACAATTGCCAAAATGTGGAAACAGCCTAAATGCCCACCAACCCAGGAATGGATTAACAAGCTGTGGTGTATGTATACCATAGAATAATATTCAGCTATTAAAAAAAAATGGAGACTTACATCCTTTGTATTAACCTGGATGGAAATGGAAGACATTATTCTCAGTAAAACATCACAAGAATGGAGAAGCATGAATCCTATGTACTCAATTTTGATATGAGGACAATTAAAGTCATGGGGGGGAAGGAAAATCAGAGAGAGGGAAGAAGGGAGAGGGGTGGGGCCTTGGTGTGTGTAACAGCTTCTGGGAGCAAGACATGATTTCAAGAGGACTTTACCTAACAAATGCAATCAGTGTAACCTGGCTTATTTTACCCTCAATGAATCCCCAACAACAACAACAAAAGAAAAAAAAATGAAAAAAAAAAAAAAACAGATGACTAAGCTGAAAAAAAAAGAAAAAGAAAGAAAAGGGTGAAGGAAAGAAATAAATGGAGAGAGCAAGTAATGAGAGGGAGAGAATTGGACGAAGGAAGGATAAAGTGAGGAAACAGGGAAGGGAGAGAGAGAGGCAGGGAATTAATGAAACATAAAATGACAGCATTTGGTGGCTCACACCTATATTCATAACTTCTGGCTACTAAAAATTGAAAAATTATCTAGGCATTCCCACAGGCACCTGTAGTCCTAGTCACATGGGAGTCTGAGGCAGGAGGATTGTCTTCATCCTGCATATTGAGGTTTATATGATCTAGGATGAGGCCATGAAGGACTAGCCTGGGCCACATACAGAAACCATATATCAAAAATACCCACACACATACACATGCACAGACAAACCAACAAACCAACACATAAATATTTTCATCACCTAAAAAGATCAGAATTACCTTGATCATTCAAGCAAAGTAGACATGCTGAAGATCTGTGAAGCTATGACCAAATTGAGGCTGTAGGCAAGCATAATAAATTGGTAAACTTCTCTCAAATGGATTTCTTAGGGTGTCAAACAGTTCCTTGAAATAGTGCCCCTTAGGCAGGGCCTGCTGGTCAGTGGGTGGGGCACCCAGCCCATATAAGGAGGGTGGTGAGTTCAAACCAAGCCCGGGGCAAACTGCAACAAAAAATAGCTGGCTAGCTGGGTGTTGTGGCGGGTGCCTATAGTTCCAGTTACTTTGGAGGCTGAGGCAAAAGAATCACCTAAGCCCAGGAATAGGAGGTTGCTGTGAGCTGAGATGCCACAGCACTCTACAGAGAGTGAGAAGATGAAACTCTGTCTCAAAGAAAATGAAAAACAAGAACAAATAGTGTCCTACATAAAATGACTCCATGCAGTTTTGTCAGCTGTGATGCCACTTGAGTCACAATGATGTACAAAATCTCGACTGTTGTGTCAGCCTAGTGCTGGGGAATCTCACCCATTAATAGATTCATGAAGGCACAAATGGGAGATCAATTATCTGTCTGGGGGCATAGGGCTAAGAAGTGTCCTGGTTCAAACACTTGAGGAACACCAGTTGATGTGAGCATAAAAGGCCACTTAGTATCTTTGTACAGAAGCCTGGATCGCAGGACATTACAGGATGAAGTCACTAAATGGTCACCATGGAGGACATGACAGTGGCACTGGGATGCCCTGGGATACCATCGTTAAGCTTAACCTTATTCCTACTAAGCATGTGTATTGGCTGTCCAGGTTTGTCATTGGGTTCAAACTGTTACAGAAGAGTGGGGTTCTTTTCCCCACACTCAATTCCTGCTTCCTAAAGGTTGTTTGTGTTTCTGCCCAAGGGATTCAACAACCCTTGCTTTCCATTTCACATCATGGATTTTGTAAGCAAATGAAAAATTGTGGTTTATACCTTCTGATTCCCTGGGATGTTATAGACCAAGAACCCGGGTCCCATGATGAGGGTGTGATTTGACAGACCTAACAGGTACATCACACAATTCTCAGTTCTACTTTTCGTGATGTTTTACTTCTTTCTCTAGAATAGGCTTGTTATTTACTGATGCACAACTGAAGTTTAAATCTGTGGGAAAATCATTGTAAATATGGGCTTTGTTTCTCTAAATTGACTTCTGCCTTCTAAACTGTAATTACTGGAAAATTCCTGTTCCCATTTTACCAAACTTAATTTCTCTTTTTTAGTATATATTCATTCAAATTTAAAATGCCTCTAATTTTAATGCCAACAAAATTGGTTGTAATCAAAATTTAAAATAATAATAATTTGGCTCTCCTCTTAAAAAAATAAAATTAAAATAGAATAGGCTTGTTTGGGATGGTAGTTGTCTCACTGAAGGTCCTCTCTCAAAATCTGGTTAGGCAATGTGTTCAGCAGTGTAGTCAATACCTACAGTTATTTATGATAATCATGGGAAACATCAGCCTATCTGGAAAGTCCCAATAATCCTGACCTCCTTGCCACATGTATCCAAAATTTTGACCTCTTACCATTGTAGGAAGTAGAAGAGTTATGTCAGGCCGCACATTCAATACACAATCACTAATGAAACCTGGTAAGCAATAAAGAGATGTGTGCATAATTGTGTTGATATCTGCCACCATGGATATGCAACATAGTCCTGAGACAATCCCTGTGTGTCATCAGGGCTTGAGGATTGGACACTATTCAAAGCCCCTGTTAATGTCACTTCTTAAGTAGAGCTCAATGACTTTTGTCATGCATGACTACAATATTTGGATGCTCTGGGAGGCTAAGATGGGCTGATCTCCTGAACTCAGGGGTTAGAGACAAGGCTGAGCAACAGCAAGAGGCCCTAACCCTCGATCACACCGGTTTGTACTAACATAGAAAAAGTAGTCAAGCTTTGTTTCCCTTGTCTTTAGTTCAGCTACTCCAGATTTTGAGGAAGGATTATCCCTTCAACCCAAGAGTTGGATGTTTCTGTGTGCTAGCCTGAGGCCATGACAATGTAGTCTGGGCAACAGAATGAGAGTCTATCTCATGGGAAATAATAAGAGACAGAGAGAGAAAGAGAGAGAGAGAGAGAGAAAGGAAGGCAGGCAGGCAGAGAGGAAGAGAGAAAGAGAGGAGAAAGAAAGAAAGAAGGAAAGAAAGGAAGGAAGGAAGGAAGGAAGGAAGGAAGGAAGGAAGGAAGGAAGAAAGAAAGAAAGAAAGAAAGAAAGAAAGAAAGAAAGAAAGAAAGAAAGAAAGAAAGAAAGAAAGAAAGAAAGAAAGAAAGAAAGAAAGAAAGAAAGAAAGAAAGAAAGAGAGAAAAGAAAGAAAGAATTTCCTAGGCACATTTTCCAAGAGAAAAAACAAGAGAAGAGGTAAGTAGACAGAAGGAATATGGGACTACATAAAGGAGGAGATTTATTATGGTCCCTGTGGGTGGGAACAATGAGTCAGGACAAGTGGGTTTGGGACTGGTTTGTTTGGATATTGCCAGATGATATGATGCATAGCGGTTTTCCAGAGATATCTGGTCCCTGGCCTCAAACTGATTGGGACAAGGGAATATTGACCCAGATTGAAGGAGCCCAACAGAAGAGGTGGAGGGAATACTCTGGAATTTTTAGCATCCATATGAAAAGCCTGATTGGAGTGAAGAATTAACTACATGAGTATTTTTGAATGACTGAAATAATCTAGGACATCAAAGAGTCAGATGTACATAACGTTCAAAGATTTGACTAATAGAGGAAGTAGGAAAACAATTTCCCTCTGAGAGAACAATTTCTCTAGTTGACGTCTAAACTAGGGGTAAAATTTCAACACTAGATCCGTGGTCAAAAGAAAAAAGTGGGGGCTCGGCACCTATGGATCAGGCTGCTAAGGCCTCAGCCACATACACCTGATATGGTGGGTTCAAATCTAGCCTAGCCCACCAAAGAACAACAGCTGCAACCAAAATATAGCCGGGTGTTATGGTGGGCACCTGTAGTCCCACCTACTTGGGAGGTGGAGGCAGGAGAATCTCTTGAGCCCAGGAGTTGGAGGTTGCTGTGAGCTGTGATGCCACAGCACTCTACCCAGGTGACAGCTTGAGGCTCTGTCTCAAAAAAAAAAAAAAAAAAGAAAGAAAGAAAATAAAAGAAAAAAATAAAAATGAGGTGCATGTTCCCTACCAATGGTTTTCTCCATTTCTGTATTGTCACAGAGTTTGTTTTGTTGCCCTCTGTAATGCGCTCTGGTATCATAGCTCACAACAATCTTCAAGTGTTGTCATCAACCAAAACTATCCCTTCAGATGAAACTTCAGGTTCCTGCATATCCTGCCTTTTTTATTCTTCAGACGAGGATCACACTAGTGCTTAGGCTGGTGTACAATTCAGAAGCTCAGATAATCCAGATGTCTAGGCCTTCGAAAATGCCAAGATGACAGGCATGAAACACCATCACTGGCCACCAAGCCATAGTTTGAAAAATATCCCAACATAAAGGTCTGGAGTGGTGGCTCACACCTGTAATCCTAACACGCTTGAAGGCAGAAGCAGGTGGTCCTAAGTAACTAGGCTCTGTGGGGCAGAACCTGGACCTTCAGATGCTCAGGAGGCTGAGGCAATAGGATCTGTTGAGCCCAGGAGTTTTAGATTTTGGTTAGCTGTCATTACATCAGGGCACTCTACCCAGTGGGAAGTAGTCAGACTTTTTCTCAAGGACAAAGAAAAAGATAGGTTTGGTAGGATGAAATTATGTGGCTTGCTTGTTATTTCATGGTAACCTGTGTGTGAGCAGGGAGATAGGGTAAACTGTCTCTCAAGTATTCTCACCACCTGGGTACTTCTTATGCTTTGAGCCTTTTGAGCGCCTCAGATTTTGGAAAACATCGTCAAGTAGCTTTATTGAAATAAGTAGTTCAACCTTTGAAAGTGTACAGTTCTGGGTTTCTTAGTATAGTCACACAATTCTACATGTGTCATCACAATCTAGTTTTAGAACTTGTCTCTCCCCCCATAAAAAGAACATCAATACCTACAAGCAATCACTTTCATCTTCCCCATATCCTTCCCCCACCTGCCCCCTACTACTAGCAGAAAATTGGCCTTGTCTTGATGTTTTCTTCTGAGTTCAGTCATGCTCTGTGTGATCTTTTGCAAGTGGCCTTGTTCCCTTATCATAATAATTTTATGGTTCATTCCTATGGTAACATAAATGTGCACTTCATTCCTTTTGATTGTTGAAAAATATTTCATCGTGTGAATATAGCATGTTATATGTATCTAATAATCTGTAAATCCCATTAATATTCCTGAAGATGTTCCCTTCTCCTCTAAGATTTTTACAAGATTTCATCAACAAGATATGTTGCATCTGTCAAAAGCCTTTTCTTTTTCTATTGTGGAGAAAGGGTGGTTTTCTTATTGATTCTATTAATGTAGTGTGTTCTATAGGTTGATTTTCCCATACTGAGCTAGAATATCAACCCTGTTAATAAATACCATTTGGGATACATGTATAAAACATTTTGTATTCTCCTGGACTTTACCTGCACCTATATATTGTATGTCTTATAGATTGGATACTACATTTCCACCTTTGCTCACCAAGATACATTGCTACCATCATAGCTCAAGGAAATGCAAGCTACTAAACTCAAGTGATCCTCCTGAATTTATCCTTCTCAGAAGCTGAGAGTGCAGGCCCATGCCACCACTACTGGGGAAGTTTTGCATTTATTTCTTGGCCAAGTAGGGTGAGGTATGTTGCTCAATCTGGTCTGACACCCTTTAGCTTCCAGTGATCTTTCTGGCTCGCCACTAAAATTGCTGGGATTACAGGTGTGAGCTATGGTCCTCAGTTAGGCTTATGTATTGGTGACCATTTTCCACTATTTTCCTCATAGATAACAGATTGCAGATTACAAAAAAAAGCCAACTCTATTTATATATAATTCACACAATCCATGATTCACTCAATTTAAGTATAAAGTTAAAGACTAAACATTCAAAAAAAAAAAAAAAGAAAGACTACATATTCAGGGATCAGTTGTGTAGTTTGTTTCTTTGTTACTAGAGAAGTTTCTCTTAAGGTCTAGAAGAGAAAAATAGAGAAAATTAAGGGATGAAGGAAAGAAAAGAATGGAGAGAGTAAGGGAATGAGAGAGAGAGAATTGGAGGAAGGAAGGATAAAATGAGGGAGGGAAAAAGGGAGGGAGGGAGAGGAAAAAAGAAAAATAAAATGACCAGATATGGTGGCTCACAACTATATTCCTAGCCTTCTGGCAGGCTGTGGTGAGTGGAGTTACTGAATGAGTAGGAGCTGAGAAAGGACAGAGCAAGAGTCAGACCCTATCTCTAATAAAAAGAGAAAAATTATCTATGCATTATGACAAGCACTTGTAGTCCTAGCCACATGGGAGTCTCAGGCAACAGGATTGCCTGAATCCTGGTCTTTGATGTTGATATGATCTAGGTTGAGGCCATGAAAAACTACCCTGGGCTATATATGGAAACTGTATCTCAAAAATACCCATACACACACCCATGCACATACAAACCAAGAAATCAACCAACAAACATTTACATCATCTAAAAAGACCAGCACTACCTTGGTGGTTTAATTAAAGTAGACATGCTTAAGACACGTGAAGCTTTGAAAAAATTGAGGCTCTAGCATAGTGAATTTTGGTAAATAAGTCTGATAGCATACAAAATCTTTTATACTTGTATCTCAAATGGGATTTAGTATGAGCATTGTAGCATAGTAAATTTGTAAGCTACTCTCAAAAGGAAGTTTTGAGGTAGGTGTCAAAACAGGTCCTTGAAATAGCATCCCAAAGGTAGAGCCTATGGCTCAGTGGGTAGGGCTCTGGCCCCATATAACAAGAGTAGTGAGTTTCAACCCGGCATTTCCAAAACTGCAAGAAAATATAGCTGGGTGTTGTAGTGGGCATATGTAGTCCCAGCTACTTGGGAGACTGAGGCAAAAGAATTGCCTAAGCCTAGGAGTTGGAGGTTGCTATGAGCTATGATGCCACAGCACTCTAAAGAGTTTGACAAAGTGAAACTCTGTACCAAAGAAAAAATACATATATACATATATATATTTCTTTATATATATAAAGAAATAGCATTCTACTTAAGTGACTCCATGCAGTTCTGTCAGCTGCAATGCAGCTTGAATCCAGTACAAAATCTTAATTGTTGTGTCAACCTAGTGCCAGGAATCTCAACAGTCAATATAATCAATAAGATCACTTCTCTGTCTATGAATGGAGGACTAAGAAGTGTCCTGATTCAAAAGCTTGAAGGACACCAGCTGAAGTGAGCAGAAAATGTACATTACTATCTTTGACCAGAGGCCAGGATCCCAGTACATTGCAGTATGAAGTCACTACATGATCACTGTGGATGATATCACAATGGGTGTTTCCCTGGGTTACCCATCTTTAACCTTAACCTTATTCCTGCTAAGCATGTGTAGTGGGTATATGGGTTTGTCATTGGGTTCAAACTGTTACAAACTTGTGGGGTTCTTATCTTTACTCTCAATTCCTGCTTCCAAAAGTTTGTTTTTATATCTGGCCAAGGGATTCAAGAACCCTTCTTTTCAATTTCACGTCATGGATTTGTAAGCAAGTGGAAGAGTATGGTTTATACCTAGTCTGCCATGGGATGTTATATACCAAGAACCTGAGGCCAAAAATCAGACAGTGATTTCACAGACCAGACAGGTATGTCACACAGCTCTCAGTTCTACTTTTCATAAGGTTCTTCCTTCTCTAGAATAGGCTTGTTTCGAATGTTAGGTGTCCTACTGAAGATTCTCTACTGAAATCAGTTTAGGCAATGTGTCTAGTAGTGTACTCCATACCTGTAGTTATTTATCATGATCGTGGTAAATATCAGCCTATCTGGAATGTTCCAACATTCCTCACCTCTGGGCCAGGTATATCCAAATTTGTGGCTTCTTGGCCACATAGGAAGTAGAAGAGTTATGTTGGACCACACGTTCAATACACAATCACTAATAAAACATGTTATGCAAAATAGAGATGTGTGAAAAATTTAGATAGGCAAAACAGTCCTGACATAATCCCTATATGTCACTGGAGTCTGAGGATTGGACACTACTCAAATCCCCTGATAAGGTCATTTCTTAACTAGAGCTCAATGACCTTTGCCACTCATGACAACAATATTTGGTTTCTTCGGAGGCCCAGGTTCTCTGAGCTCAGAGTTTGGAGACAAGGCTGAACAACAGCAAGATACCCTCAGCCCTGATCACACACCTGGTTTGTATTAAAATAGAAAAGGTTGTCAAGTGTTGTGGTCCTTGCATTTAACTTCAGCTACACCAGAGGCTAAGGCAAGAGGACCCCTTCACCCCAAGTGTTGGATGTTGCTGTGTGCTAGGCTGATGCCATGACACTCTAGCCTGCCAGCAGTGTGAGAGTTGGTCTCATGAAAAATAAGAAAGAAAGAAGGAAGGAAGGAAGAAAGGAAGGAAGGAAGGAAGGAAGGAAGGAAGGAAGGAAGGAAGGAAGGAAGGAAAGAAAGAAAGAAAGAAAAAAAGAAAGAAAGAAAATTTTCTAGTCACAATTTCCAAGAGGTAAATATGAGGAGAGTTCAGTAGGCAGATGGAGTATGGGACTACATAAAGGAGATTTCTTTTGGCTGCTGAGTTGGGGGGAATAATGAGAAAGGACAAGTGGGTTTGGGGGTGATTTGGTAGAATATTTACAGTTACTCTGATGAGTAGGTTTTGTCCAGTGATGTCTGGTCCCTGGACTCCGACTGATTGGGGCAAGTGAATATCAGCCCAGATTGAAGGAGCCCAACAGAAGAGGTGGATGGTATACTCTGGATTTTTTAGTATGTATATAAAAAGCCTGATTTGAGTCAAGAATTCACTGTGTGGGCAGTTTCCACTGACTAAAAGAATCTAGGATATCAAAGGTTCAGAGTAACATAATATCCAAAGGCTTAATTAATAGAAGTTAATTAATAGAAGGAGGGAAACAATTTCCCTATAAGAGAATAATTTCTCTAATTGACATCTGATATAGGGGAAAAGTTTCAACCCTAGATCTGTGGTCAAAAGTAAAAATGAGGCGGCGCCTGTGGCTCAAGGAGTAGGGCACCGGTCCCATATGCCGGAGGTGGCGGGTTCAAACCCAGCCCCGGCCAAAAAAAAAAGTAAAAATGAGTGGTAAGTTCCCTACCAGTGGTTTTCTTCATTTGCATATTGAGACAGAGACTCATTTTATTGCCCTTGGCAGAGTGCCCTGGTATCATAGCTCACAACAAATTTCAAGTGTTGTCACAAAGTGAACATATTCCCTCAGTTGGGACTCTAGGCGTCTGCATAACATCCGGCCATTTTTTATTCTTCAGAGATGGGGATCTCACTAGTGCTAAGGCTGGTCTCCAATTCAGAAACTCAGACAATTCAACTGACTGGGCCTCCCAAAGTGCCACGATTACAGGTATGAAGCACCACTGCTGGCCACAACGGTTTGAAAAATATTGCAACTTCAAAGTCTGGATTGGTGGCTCAAGAGGAGGGTGGTGAGTTAGAACCCAGCCCTGGCCAAATTACAACAAAAAATAGCCAGGCATTGTAATGGGCACCTGTAGTTCCAGCTACTGGGGAGGCTGAGTCAAAAGAATCGCCTAAAGTCAGGTGTAGGAGGTTGCTGTGAGCTGTGATGCTAGAGAACTCTATAGAGAGTGACAAAGTGAAATTCTGTGTCAAAAAATAAAAAAAGAAAGAAAGAAAAAATAGCATCCTATTTAAGTGACTCCATGAAATTTTGTCATTTGTGATGTAGCTTGAGGCACACTGCTATACAAAATCTCAACTGTTGTGTCAGTCTATTGCCTGGATTCTCAACCATAAACATAATAAATAAGGCACAAATAGGAGATTACTTCTCTGTTGTGGGTGGTGGGCCAAGGAGTGTCCTGATTCAAACACTAGAGGATCACCAGCTGAAGTGAGGAGAAAAGGCTGTTAACATCTTTGACTAGAAATTTGGATCCTAGGACATTAACGGATGAAGTCACTACATGGTGATCATGGATGATATCACAATGGGAGTTGTCCTGATTTACCATCTTTAAGCTTAAACTTATTCTTGCTGAACACGCGTAGTGTCTGTCCGGTTGTGTGGAGATGTCTGATTTCTGGCCTCAGACTGATTGGGGCAAGGGAATATTGGCCCCTATTGATGGAGCCCAACAGAATAGGTAGAAGGTATACTCTGGATTTTTTAGTGTGCATATGAAAAGCCTGTTTTGAGAAAAGAATTCAGTGTGTGAGCAGTTTCCAGTGACTATAGGAATCTACAATATCAAAGGGTCAGAGTTACATAAAATCCAAAGGCTTGATTAATAGAGGTTGTAGGAAAACTATTTCCCTATGAGATAATAGTTTCTTTAGTTGACATCTAATCTAGGGGGAAAATTTCAACACTATATCAATGGTCAAATGTAAAAATGAGCTGTAAGTTCCCTACCAAAGGTTTTCTCCATTTATTTGTCGAGAAAGAGCTTTGTTTCGTTGTCCTCGGTACAGTGCCCTGGTATAGCTCATAGCAAACTTCAAGTGTTGCCATCAATTGAACCAATTCCCTTAGCTGGAACTTCAGGCACCTGCATAACATCTGGCCATTTTTTATTCTTCAGAGACGGGGATCTCACTAATGCTCAAGCTGGTCTCCAACATAGAAACTCAGACAATTCAATGGACTGGGCCTCCCAAAGTGCCAAGATGACAGACATGAGGCACCACTACTGGCCACAAACCATAGTTTAAAAAATATCCTTACATCAATGTCTGGTGTGGTGGCTCACATCTATAATCCTAACACTTGGGAGGCAGAAATGGGTGGTCCAATGTAAGTTGGCACTGTGGGGGGCACCTGGACTCCCAGATGCTCAGGAAGAAGAAGAAATAGGACCTGCTGAACCCAGGAGTTTGAGATTATGGTTAGAAATTATGATGTAAAGGCAGTCTACCAAAGGTTAAGGAGTCAGAATCTGTCTCAAATAAAAAGAAAATGACATCTTCGGGAGGATTGTGTTTTCCATGTCAATTCTTGATAGCCTGTGTGTGAGCATGGACATGGGGTTCACTGTATCTCAGGTACTCTCATGACCTAGGTACTTCTTATGCTTTAAGCCTTTTGAGCACCTCAAGTTATGGAGAACATTCTCAAGTAGCTTCATTGTAATAAGTAGTTCACCATTTGAAGGTGTGCAATTCTGTGTTTCTTAGTATAGTCACACAATTGTACAGCTATGATCAAAATCTAATTTTAGAAGTTTGTCTTCTCAGCCCCCACAAAGAACAACAATACCTACTAGCAGTAACTTTCATCTTCCCCACCACCCTCCCCAACCTGCCCACAACTCCTAGCAGACAATCAGTCTTGTCTTAATGTTTTCTTGAGTTCAGTCATGTTCTGTGTGGTCTTTTTTAAGTAGCCTTGTTCACTTATCATACTGATTTTAAGTTTCATTCCTATTGTAGCACAAATGTGTACTTCATTTCTTTTGTTGTTGAAAAAATTCATTGTGTGAATATAGGACATTACATGTATCCAATCATCTGTAAATCCCATTAGTAGTCCTGAAGATGTCCCATTCTCATCAACGATTTTTAAAAGATTTAATCAAGAAGATATGTTGCCTGTGTCAAAAGCCTTTTCTGTGTCTCTTGAGGAGACCACGTGACTTTTCTAATTTTTTTCTTTTTTTTTTACATATACATGTGTTTATTAAGTTTCCACTTTTTGCCTTCACAAAATTAAAGAGGCTTAAAATTTAACAACAGTAACAATCTTTAAGATAAGGACTAGAAACAAAAACCTCATAAAGAACTAATGACTATAAATACATTCAGAAAAGAAACAAGGTGACTGCTGCAACGAAGTATTAAGCAATAATAATAGTAATGCAAAGAAAGTAACATTCACATTGTCAAATAAGAGTATGTCTATTATAGAATGCTTTGACTATGAGGTTCAGTATGGAGTAATCAACTAACTTCTTCTTATTATTTTATTCCAAAGTCTCAAAAAATAGAGAACTAATATTATAAATAAAAATAAAAGATAATTTCAAAAAAACACATCATGCCAAATCTTATAGACAATAGAAAAAGAAGAAATACTTCAAACATTCTGCTTAATCTGGATACACCTTATATTAAAATTGGACAAAATGTATTATTATAAAGGGGAAATTACAAACATAATTCACTTTTAAATGAGGATGCAGTATCCTGTACCCTAAACAACATATTAACAAGTTGAAGTAAAAATTAATGTTTTAATAATGTACTTTAGTAAAAATTGAATCCAATTTATGTGAGAATTAGTCACTATTTTCTTTTTTTTTATTTTCCTTACCCTCACAACCTCTCTCCTTCTCTGTCTTCTGTCCCCTTCCCCCATGCCCACCATGTCATTAATTGTCATTAATTGTCCTCATATCAAAGTTGAATACATAGGGTTCATATTTCCCCATTCCTATGATGCTTCACTAAGGATAATGTGTTCCATCTCCATTCAGGTTAGTACAAATGCTGCAAAATCTTTATTTTTTTAATGGCTGAATAATATTCTATGGTGTACATATACCACAGTTTGCCAATCCATTCCTGGGTTGAAGGGCAGTTAGGCTGTTTCCACATTTTAGCAATTGTAAATTGAACTGCAATAAACAGCCTAGTACAAGTATCTTTATAATAAAATGTTTTTTTTTTTTTTAAGGGAAACACAGAAAGAGAAAATGACCAAACTTGGTGGCTCACACCTATAATCCTAGACCCATGGCAAGCAGAGATGAGTGGAGTTCTTGACAAGTGTGTACTGAGAATAGACTGAGCATGTTTCAGACCCTGTCTCTACTAAAAAATAGAAGTATCTAGCCATTGTGACAGGCACCTGTGGTCCTAGCCACATGAGATTCTCAGGCAAGACAATTGCCTGAATCCTGGAGTTTGAGTTTGATATGGCTCAATCAAAGTAGACATGCTTAATACCTGTGAATTTTTGACAAAATTGAGTCTGTACCCATGCATAGTAAATTTGTAAGCTCCACTCAAATGGATGTTTTGGGGTATGTGTCAAAACAAGTCCTTTAAAGAACATCTCAGGGGCAGAGATCATGGCTCAGTGGGTAGGGTGGAGGCCCCATATAACAAAGATGGTGAATTCGAACCCAGAAGCAGCAAAACTGCAACAAAAAATAGCCAGGCATTGTAGTGAGTGCCTGAGTTCCCAGCTAGAAAAGGAGACTTAGTATCATTGACCAGAATTCTGGATCCCAGGACATTATAGGAAGTAGTTGCTACGTGATCACCATGGATGACATCACAATGGGTGTTACCCTGGGTTAACATCTTTAAGCTTAACCTTATTCCTGGTAAGCATATCGTGGATTTGTAAGCAAGTGGAAGAGTGTGGTTGAAAATTAGCGCTGCCCTGGGATTTTATAGACAAAGAACCCGAGCCAAATTTTCAAAGAGTTATTTCACAGACCTGACAAAAGAAGTATGTCACAAAATTCTCAGCTCTAGTTTTCATAAGATTTTACTATTTTCTCTAGAATAGGCTTGTTTTGGATGGTAGGTGTCTCACTGAAAGTCCTCTCTCAAAATCTGGTGGGCAATGTCTCCACTAGTATACTCCATACTTGCAGTTATTTATGATCATGGGAAACATCATCATATCTAGAAAGTTCCAACACTCCTCATGTCTGTGCCAGATGTGTCCAAACATTTGGATTCTTGGCCACATAGCAAGTAGAATAGTTTTGTTGTGGCCTTTGCCTTTAGTTCCAGCTAATCCAGAAGCTGAGGCAGGAGGATCCATTCAACCCAAGAGTTGAATATCACTGTGTTCTAGGCTGCATCCATGACAGTCTGTTCTACACAAAGGAGTGAAAGTCTGTCTCATGAAAAAAGAAAGAAAGAAAGAAAGAAAGAAAGAAAGAAAGAAAGAAAGAAAGAAAGAAAGAAAGAAAGAAAGAAAGAAAGAAAGAAAGAAAGAAAGAAAGAAAGAAAGAGAGGGAGGGAGGGAGGGGAAAGAAAAGAAGGGAAAGGAAAAGGAAAGGAAAGGAAAAGAAAATAAAAGAAAGGAAAAGAAAGGAAAAGAAAAGAAAAGAAAAGAAAAGAAAAGAAAAGAAAATTTGCTAGGCACAGTATCCAAGAGGAAAAGTATGAGGATAGGTCAGTAGGCAAATGGAATAGGGGACTAAATAAAAAAGGAGATCTATTGTGTCCCCAAGTGAGGAGGACAATGAGTCTCCACAAGTTTCTTGGGATTTATTCATTAGAATATTGCCAGTTGATGTAATGGGTAGGGGTTGTCCAGAGATGTCTGGTCCACGGCCTAGGAATTACTGGGGCAAGGGAATATTGGCCCAGATGGAAGAAACCCAATAGGAGGGGTGGAGGGTGTACTCTGGATTTTTCAGTGTGCATACGAGAAAGCCTGATTGGAGTCATGAAGTCACTGTGTGGCCAGTTTAATGTGACTACAAGAATTTAGGATATCAAAGGGTCATACTTACATAAAATCCAAAGGCTTAAATAATACAGGGTTTAGGAAAATAATTTCCCTATAAGAGAATAATTTCTCTAGTTCACATCTAATCTCAGGGTAAAATTTCAATGCTAGATCCCTGGTCAAAAGAAAAAATAAGCTACTTCTCCTACCAATGGTTTTATCAATTTATTTACTGAGACAGAGTCTCATTTTGTTGCCCTCAGTAGAGTGCCCTGGTATCATAACTGATGGCAATCTTCATGTAGCATCAAGTGAACTTATTCCCTATACCTATTGATGGCCTGGGATGTTATAGACCAATAATATATGCCTGCATAAAATTTGGCCTATATTATTTTTCAGAGTTGGGGATCTCACCAGTGCTCCAACCGGTCTGTAATTCACAAGATCAGACAACTGATTGGGCCTCCCAAAGTGCCAAGATGAAAGGCATGAAGTACCACCTCTGGCCACAAACCATAGTTTGAAAAATACCCAACTTCAAGTGGCACCTGTGGCTTAGAGGATAGGTCACTGTCTCCTTATACCAAGGCTGGTGAATTTGAAACTGGTCGCAGACAAACTGCAACAAAACAAAAATAGCCAGGCTTTGTGGTGGGTGACTATAGTCCCAGCTACTTGCGAGGCTGAGGCAAGAGAATCACCTAAGCTGAAGAGTTGGGGAGGCAGAGCATGATGGCGGACAGGACGGACATGTAGCCCACCTCTCCCAAGCCACCAGGTGAGAGGAAAGGCGGTCTGGACCTTCCCTGTGTATGGATTATTGGAGTGGACAGACAGCTGGAGATGCCCAGTGAACTGGCGGTTTGCTATATATGAGGAGTAATTTAAAATCACAGACTCTATTGTAGAGATTCTTCCCTGCTCGGCCGTGCCGGCCAGCAGGCCCCACCCCTACGGAGGTCAGCAGCTTGTAAATGCTGACAAAATCCAATTGACAAATAATTAATCCTCAACTGAGGGAGGCTTCCGAAAGGAGAGCCACTCAAAACCACGGGGAGTTGGGCAAACTGTTGGAAAATTGAAGGGAAGGGATCCTGCCCAGGAAACAGACATTTTGAACTACCCAAAAGGGCGGGCACATTTCCCCCCAGGCGTTGGACGGGGCTGGCGGTTCAGGCTGCACGACGAACTGGCGGGCGCCCATCCAAATGGGAAACTCTGATCCATAAAACTCAGAATAAGTCCCCCAAGCGCTCCAACCACGGGAACCAGCTTGAAGCCTAGGACCCGGCTTTGGCTTCTGGAGCCGCGAAGCTACTGAAGCCACGGACCCACTTTGGCTGCTGAAACCATGGGAACCAGCTACAGGAGATAGAGCGGGGAGCCCGCAAATGAAAGCGCTAACTCAGCACCGCTCCCCTTATGGCCGATTGCAGTCGCTAGTTTGCAGGGGAACCTGGGAACAGAGTGAAGGGACTTAGAAAGTGTGGACACCTGCACTGAGTGGGAAAGTCGGTCGCAAGTGCTGTCTGGAAAAGAACAGCCAAGGTTGCACAATTCTTAGGTGACAATCTTTTACAGAAACTCCAAAATGGCAATCAGCCAAGGAAGGTGGTTACCATGGTAACGGTATAAACTGTAAATCAGGTATAAGTCTCAGAACCACTCACAGCTCAACCTGGTGTCCAGAAAGTATATCGCAGTATGAATATATTCCTATGAAAGTTGATCCCTACAGCAGATATATAGATATTTATAGGTATATTTCTACACACAAGAATATTTTTGTAGTTGGTGGCTTTTTTTTTTTGGTTTTGTTTTGTTTTGTTTTGTTTTGTTTTTGGTTTTCGTGGTTTTTGTTTTTCTTTTGTTTTTGTCTGTTTTTTCTTCACCATTTTCTTAGAGGAGATTTCAATAATTTTTTATTATTACTTTTTATATAGATATATCTTTTATTTCTATGTCTTCTAATTTTAATTTCTTCTTTCTTCTCATTTAGCATTCCTTCTAACACCACTTTTCTCTCTCTTGTTTTTTGCTTTCTTTCAATTATTTTACAATTATCACTATTTTTATTGCAGTTGTTCTTATATTGCTGTTGTTGTGGCTGTTGCCTGTATGTCTATGTGTCTCCGTCTGTCTCTGTATCTATAGGCCCATGTGCCTGGTAACCTTTATATCTGTTTATTTGTTCATTTGGTCTCAATGAGCTTGGTGTTACGACCTGCAACTCTGAGCTCCTAACACTCCCCTCCACTCTCACTCCGTGATCTGGAGAACTGCCCCCCCAAGAGTCCAGATTCTTGGGTGAACTCTCGAGACGTGAAGACAGAACCTGGACTGCAGCTGGCCAGTGCTGACTCTGTAGCAAAGGAGTGAGAAGACGATGGTCAGCTGAGAGGGAATTACACTGGAGCGGTGGTGCCCCGAGATGCAGAGCAACAGCCGTCTTCAGCAATAACAAGGCCCACCCCCAGATAACCCATAGCCTCTCCTCCTGTCTTCCTGGGCAACCAGATGAGGCTGAGCATCTTCTCAGATGGCAACCACCATGGAACAGACCTGGGACTGAAACACAAGCCCCGTGAGTAAAGGGTTTTCCTGAGACGGTACCGACCTGGGTGGAACATGGGGACTAGAAAACACACCCGCAGAGCCAGGAAATTCCCAGGGTGGGGCTGATCCAGAGGACAGCTCTGAGCCTAAGACGGACCTGGCCCTTAGGGGATCACCAGCCTATAGACAAAGGAGGCCAAGAGGCTACAGCCAACAACTGATTGTACTTCGAATACAAACCCACAGGTCTAAAGACAGGGCCTGAGGCACAGGTTCTGGGAACTCAAATCAGCCTCTCCTCTGCAGAGGAATCTGGCAAGGTCAGAAACAAACTCCCACAGGGTTGTTCCCTTCACCCAGTAACATAAACGAAGGGTGGGGCTGGAACTGAGTGAACACCTCCAGCCTCCATCAAGTGCCTGAGGGTGACAGGCCACACCACTCCCTGCTGGATAAAGACAGAGAATAGTGGCCTAGTTGAGCAGACACAGACTACCTTGTGACTTAGGCAGATGCAAACCCCTGGAGTATCTGCTTACTGCAGACAACTGACTGGGTCACAGCCCTTTGGGGCTAGCAGCGACTGGGTGTGACAGAGCTGCAAGGTGGGGAAGGACGGATAAATCTTCCCAGACTGATCTATTTACTGGTGGCTCTTCCTGACTGCACGCAGCACTGGAGCAAGCCATTTTAGAGCAGTCACCAGACCCCTGTGATCCAGTTCCCAGGGACCTCTTGAACTCTCCCACCCGAGGCAGCTGCTAACTGAGACAATTGACTTGTACCTTTTGAACTGAGTCACTCACCTAGGGACTATCCAGGTGGTGCCCTGGGTGTGTGGTTGTAGCAGGTTTGATTTTCCTTTTCCATTTGTTGCCTGTGGTGGGTGGGGTGACTTAATTGCTGGTATTTCTCCACAGCTGAGACTTCAACCCAGAGTAACTGTTTCACTAGGGTCACAAAGAAACAAGCTGAAAACAAGACAGAACCACTTAGCCCCTCTACACAAAACAGGGCCCCAGTTTCTCAGGCCACAGCACTGTACACGTCCTCAACAAAACACCAGAGGAAAATCAAAGGGAGTAAAACAATCATGGGGCGAAATCAGTGGAAAAACACTAGTAACATGAATAACCAGAACAGATAACCCCCCCCAAGGAAAGATACGGGACATGTAATTGAAGATCCCATTCACAAACAACTGGCTGAGCTGTCAGAAATTGAAGTCAGAATTTGGATGGCAAACAAGATTAACAAAATGGAATTAGGAATTCATGGAGAAATTCAAAATCTGTCTCAAGAATTTAACGAATTTAAAGACAAAACCACGAAAGACTTAGACACACTGAAACAAGAATTTGCAGCTCTCAAAAATATGAAAAATACAGTAGAATCCCTTAGCAACAGAATGGACCAAGGAGAAGAAAAGATCTCCGACATCGAAGATAAAGCCTTTGAACGCTCCCAAACTCTCAAAGAGGCAGAGAAAAGGAGAGCAAAAATGGATCACTCACTCAGAGAGCTCTGGGATAACTTGAAGAAGGCAAATATCCGTCTCATAGGAATTCCTGAAACAGATAAAGTGGCCTCACTGGGCACAGAGGCCCTTCTGCATGAAATTATGAAAGAGAATTTTCCAGACATGCCTAGAGAAC
This sequence comes from Nycticebus coucang, assembly GCF_027406575.1. Classification (NCBI taxonomy): domain Eukaryota; kingdom Metazoa; phylum Chordata; class Mammalia; order Primates; family Lorisidae; genus Nycticebus; species Nycticebus coucang. Next base: position 122,394,317 of record NC_069804.1, read on the forward strand.
CTGAAATTCAGATAGCAGATAGCTTCAGATCCCCATCACGACACAACCCCAATAAGATATCCCCCAGGCATATCATAATTAACTTCACTAAAGTTAATATGAAGGAGAAAATTCTCAAAGCGGCCAGGCGAAAGAAATCTATTACCTTCAAAGGGAAGAACATTAGAATGACTGCAGATCTCTCTGCTGAAACTTTTCAAGCCAGAAGAGGGTGGTCATCAACGTTTAATCTCCTCAAGCAAAATAACTTTCAACCCTGGATCTTGTACCCAGCTAAACTGAGTTTCATTTATGATGGATAAATTAAATACTTTAATGACATACATATGCTAAAGAAATTTGCCATAACCAAACCAGCTCTTCAGGATATTCTCAGACCTATCCTCCATAATAACCAACCCAATCCTCTACTACAAAAGTAAACTCACTCAGAAACTTCTGATCAAACTCCAACTGCCACAATGGCAAAAGGATTAAAAATGCCCACTGGACTTTCAAAAAACTCAACACCCCAAATTTCATCAAACTTATCAATACTCTCCATTAATGTGAATGGCTTAAACTGCCCTCTAAAGGACATAGGTTAGCTGACTGGATTCAAAAACGAAGGCCAGACATTTGTTGCATACAAGAGTCACATCTTAACTTAAAAGACCAATACAGACTCAGGGTGAAAGGATGGTCATCCATATTTCAGGCAAATGGTAACCAGAAAAAGCAGGTGTTGCAAATTTATTTGTGGATACAATAGGCTTTAAACCAACAAAAGTAAGGAAGGACAAAAATGGTCACTTCATATTTGTTAAGGGTAAGACTCAATACGATGAGATTTCAATTATTAATATCTATGCACCTAACCAGAATGCACCTCAATTTATAAGAGAAACTCTAACAGACATGAACAAGTTGATTTCCTCCAACTCTATAGTAGTCGGAGATTTTAACACTGCTTTGGCAGTGATGGATCCATCCTCCAACAAAAAGCTGAGTAAAGAAATTCTAGAATTAAATCTAACCATCCAGCATTTAGATTTAGCAGACATCTATAGAACATTTCATCCCAACAAAACTGAATACACATACTTCTCATCAGCCCACAGATCTTACTCCAAAATCAATCACATCTTAGGTCACAAGTCTAACCTCAGTAAATTTAAAGGAATAGAAATTATTCCATGCATCTTCTCGGAACATCATGGAACAAAACTTGAGAGCAGTAACAACAGTAATCTGCATACACATACAAAAACATGGAAGTTAAATAACCTTGTGTTGAATGATAGTTGGGTCAGAGATGAGATCAAGAAGGAAATTGCCAAATTTCTGGAACAAAACCACAATGAAGACACGAACTATCAGAACCTCTGGGACACAGAAAAGGCAGTTCTAAGAGGGAACTGTATAGCACTGCAAGCCTTCCTCAGGAGAACAGAAAGAGAGGAAGTAAGCAACTTAATGGGACATCTCAAGAGACTGGAAATGGAAGAACACTCCATCCCCAAATACAGTAGAAAAAAAGAAGTAACCAAAATCAGAGCACAACTAAATGAAATTGAAAACAAAAGAATAATACAACAGATCAATGAATCAAAAAGCTGTTTTTTTGAAAAGGTCAACAAAATAGATAAACCTTTGGCCAACCTAATCAGGAAAAAAAGAGTAAAATCTCTAATCTCATCAATCAGAAATAACAAAGATGAAATAAGAACAGACTCCTCAGAAATCAAAAAAATCCTTAATGAATATTACAAGAAACTTTACTCTCAGAAATACAAAAATCTGAAGGAAACTGACCATTACTTGGAAGCACGTCACCTTCCAAGACAACCAAAATCAAGTGGAAATGTTAAACAGGCCCATATCAAGTTTGGAAATAACATCAACCATACAAAATCTCCCCAAAAAGAAAAGCCCGGGACCAGATGGTTTTACGTCAGAGTTCTACCAAACCTTTAAAGAGGAATTAGTACCTATATTACTCAAACTGTTCCAAAAGGTAGAAAAAAGAAGGAAGACTACCCAACAAGTTCTAAGAAGCAAACATCACCCTGATCTCAAAACCAGGAAAAGACCCAACAAGAAAAGAAAATTATAGACCAATATCACTAATAATAGATGCAAAAATATTCAACAAGATCCTAACAAAAAGAATCCAGCAACATATCAAACAAATCATACACATCATGACCAAGTCGGTTTTATCCCATGGTCTCAAGGCTGGTTCAATATACGTAAATCTATAAATGTAATTCAGCACATAAACAAATTAAAAAACAAAGACCATATGATTCTCTCAATCGATGCAGAAAAAGCTTTTGATAACATCCAAAATCCCTTCATGATCAGAACACTTAAGAAAATTGGTATAGAAGGGACATTTCTTAAACTGATAGAGGCCATCTAAAGCAAACCCACAGCCAATATCATATTGAATGGAGTTAAATTGGAATCATTTCCACTCAGATCTGGAACCAGACAAGGCTGCTCATTGTCTCCATTGCTCTTTAACATTGTACTGGAAGTTTTAGCCACTGCAATTAGGGAAGAAAAGGCAATCAAGGGTAGCCACATAGGGTCAGAAGAGATCAAACTTTCACTCTTCGCAGATGATATGATTGTATATCTGGAAAATACTAGGGACTCTACTACAAAACTCTTATAAGTATTCAAGGAATACAGCAGCGTCTCAGGTTACAAAATCAACATTCATAAATTGGTAGCCTTTATATATACCAACAATAGTGAAGTTGAAAAACAATTAAGGACTCTATCCCATTCACAGTAGTGCCAAAGAAGATGAAATACTTGGGAGTTTATCTAACAAAGGACGTGAAATATCTATATAAAGAGAACTATGAAACTCTAAGAAAAGAGATAGCTGAGAATGATAACAAATGGAAAAATATACCATGCTCATGTTTGGGAAGAATCAACATTGTTAAAATGTCCATACTACCAAAAGCAATATATAATTTCAATGCAATCCCCATTAAAACTCCACTGTCATACTTTAAAGATCTTGAAAAAACAATACTTCGTTTCAGAAAAAACCTCGAATAGCCAAGACATTACTAAAAATAAAAACAAAGCAGGAGGAATCACGCTACCAGACCTCAGACTATACTACAAATCGATAGTGATCAAAACAGCATGGTACTGGCAGAAAAACAGAGAAGTAGATTTCTGGAACAGAATAGAGAACCAAGAGATGAATCCAGCTAATTACCATTATTTAATCTTTGACAAGCCAATTAAATAATTCAGTGGGGAAAAGATTCCCTATTTAACAAATGGTGCTGGGTGAACTGGCTGGCAACCTGTAGAAGACTGAAAGTGGACCCACACCTCTCACCATTAACTAAGATAGACTCTCTCTGGATTAAAGATTTCAACCTGAGACATGAAACTATAAAAATACTAGAAGAGAGTGCAGGGAAAACCCTTGAAGAAATTGGGTTTGGCGATTTTTTTATGAGAAGGACCCCCCGGGCAATTGAAGCTGCTTCAAAAATACACTATTGGGACTTGATCAAATCAAAAAGCCTCTGCACAGCCAAGAACACAGTATGTAAAGCAAGCAAACAGCCCTCAGAATGGGAGAAGATATTTGCAGGTTATGTCTCCGACAAAGGTTTAATAACCAGAATCCACAGAGAACTCAAACACATTGGCAAGAAAAGAACAAGGGATCCCATCGCAGGCTGGGTAAGGGACTTGAAGAGAAACTTCTCTGAAGAAGACAGGCCCATGGCCTACAGACATATGAAAAAATGCTCATCATCTTTAATCATCAGAGAAATGCAAATCAAAACTACTTTGAAGTATCATCTAACTCCAGTGAGACTAGCCTATATCACAAAATCCCAAGACCAGAGATGTTGGCGTGGATGTGGAGAAAAGGGAACACTTTTGCACTGCTGGTGGGAATGCAAATTAATACATTCCTTTTCAAAAGAGATATGGAGAACACTTAGATATCTAAAAATAGATCTGCCATTCAATCCTGTAATCCCTCTACTGGGCATATACCCAGAAGACCAAAAATCACACCATAACAAAGCTATTTGTACCGGAATGTTTTTTGCAGCCCGATTCATAATTGTGAAGTCATGGAAAAAGCCCAAATGCCCATCGATCCATGAATGGATTAATAAATTGTGGTATATGTACACCATGGAAAGAAAGATAGAGACTTTACCTCTTTCATGTTTAGATGGATGGAGCTGGAACATATTCTTCTTAGTAAAGTGTCTCAAGAATGGAAGAAAAAGTACCCAATGTACACACCCTTATTATGAAACTAATGTAGGACCTTCACATGAAAGCTATAACCCAGTTACAACCTAAGAATAGGGAGAAGGGGGAAAGGGAGGGTTGGGAGGGGGGAGGTAGGTGGAGGGAGGAGAATTAATGGGATTACACTTGCGGTGCATCTTACAAGGGTATATGTGAATCCTAGGAAATGTGGAATGTAAAGGTCTCAGCAAAATAACTAAGAAAATGCTATGAAAGCTATGTTAACTAGTGTGATGAAAATGTGTCAAACGATATATGAACCAAGTGTATGGTGCCCCATGATCATATTAATGTACACAGCTATGATTTAATAAAAAAAAAAAAGGAAAAAAAAGAAGTGTTGGAGGTTGCTGTGAGCTGTGATGTCATGGCACCCTATGTAGGGTGACAAAGTAAAATTCTGCCTCAAAGAAAAAAAAATACTGTCCTGCTTAAGTGACTCCATGCACTTCCATCACCTGTGATGAAGCTTCAGTCACACTGCTGTACAAAATCTCCACTATTGTTTCAGCCTAGTGCTGTGAATCTCAACCGTCAATAGAATCAATAAGGCACACATGGGAGATCACTTCTCTATCTGTGGATGGAGGGCTAAGAAATGTCTTGGATCAAACACTTGTGGGACACCAGCTGAAGTGAGCATAAAAGGGCACTTTGTATCTTTGACCAGAATCCTGGATCCCAGGACATTAAAGGATGAAGTCACTACATGGTCACTGTTAATGATATCAGAATGGGTGTTGCCATAGGTTTGCAAACACTGTAACCTAATTATTTGTGCCCTCAATTAACCTGAAACAGTATAAATAAATAAATAAATAAATAAATAAATAAATAAATAAATAAATAATAAAAAGTAAAGAAAATGTGTATTATGAAAAAACTGTAAAAAAAAAAAAAGCTTAACCTTATTACTTCTCTGCATGTGTAGTGGCTTTCCAGGTTTGGTGTTCTGTACAAACTGTTACAAAAGTGTGGGGTTCTTTTCTCCACATTCAATTCCTGCCTCAAAAAGTTTGTTTGTATATCTGGCCTAGGCATTCAACAACCCTTCCTTTCCTTGTCACATCATGGTTTTATAAGCAAGTGGAAGCATGTGGTTTATACCTACTGCTGACCTGGGATATTATAGCCCAAGAAACCAACAACAAAGATCAGACAGTGATTTCACAGACCTGACAGATACTTCCCACATTTATCAGTTCTACTTTTTGTGAGATTTTACTTCTTTCTCTAGAATAGGCTTGTTTTGGATGGTAGGTGTCCTACTGAAGGTCGTCTCTCAAAATCTGGTTAGGGAAAAGTTTCCAATACTGTACTCCATACCTTTAGTTATTTTTGGTGATCATGGGAAATATCTACCTATCTAGAAAGTTCCAGCATTCCTCACCTCCAGGCCAGTTGTGTTCAAACTTTTGGCTTCTTGGCCTCATAGGAAGTAGAGAAGTTATTTTGGGCCACGCATTCAATACGCAGTCACTAATGAAACTTAATAAGCACAAAAGAGATGTGTGCACAATTGTGTTGATATCTACCAACACAGATATGCAAAAGAGTCTTGACATAATCCTGATGTGTCACCGGGGTCTGAGGATTGAACACTCCTCAAGTACCCTGATAAGGCCATTTCTAAAGTTGAGTTCAATGACTTTTGCCACATATGACTGCAATTTTTGGTTGTTCTGGGACGCCAAGGTGGGTAGAACCCTTGAGCTCAGGTGTTGGAGACAAGGCTGAGCAACATCAACATATCCTCTGATCATACCCCCAGTTAGTTATAAAACAGAAAAGGTTGTCAAGTTTTGTGGCCCTTGCCTTTAGTTCCAGCTACTACAGAGGCGGAGGCAGGAATATCCCTTCAACCCAAGAGTTGAATGTCTTGTGTTCTAGGCTGATGCCATGATGCTCTAGCCTGGGCAACAGATTGAGAGTCAGTCTCATGAAAAATAATAAAAGAAAGAAAGAAAATTTTCTAGGCATAGTTTCGAAGACCCAAAGTAAGAGGAGAGGTCAGTAGGTGGATGCAGTATGGGAGTAAATAAAAGAGGAGATTTATTTTAACACCCTAAGGTGGGAACAATGAGTCAGGACAAGAGGTTTTGGGATTGGTTCTCTAGGATATTGCCAGTTTATCTGATGGTTAGGGGTTGCACAGAGATTTCTGGTCCCTGGCCTCGGACTGATTGGGGCATGGGAATATTGGCCCAGATTGAAGGAGTCCAACAGAAGAGGTAGAGGTTATAATCTGGATATTTTTATTGTGCATATGAAAAGCCTGATTTGAGTCAAGAATTCAATGTGTGGGCAGTTTCCAGTGACTACACAAATCTAGGGTGTCAAAGGGTCAGAGTTACGTAAAATCCAAAGACTTGATAAATAGAGGGTGTAGGAAAACAATTTCCCTATGAGAGAATAATTTCTCTAGTTGACATCTAATCTAGGGGGAAAATTCAACACTAGATCTCTGGTCATAAGTAAAAATGAGGGGTAAGTTCCCTACTAATGGTGTTCTCTATTTATGTATTGAGACAGAGTCTCATTTTGTTGCCCTTGGTAGAATGTTCTGATATCATTGCTCACAGCAAACTTCAAGTGTTGTCATCAAGCGAACCTATTCCCTCAGTTGGGACTCCAGGTGCCTGCATAACATCTGGCCATTTTTTATTCTTTAGTGATGGGGATCTCACTAGAGCTCATGCTTGTCTTCAATTCAAATACTCAGACAATCCAACTGATTGGGCCTCCCACAGTGTCAAGATGACAGGATGAGGCACCACCACTGGCCACCAAACATAGCTTGGAAAATATTCCAAATTCAAGGTCTGGCATGGTGGCACACTGTAATTCTAACACTCTGGGAGGCAGAAGTGGGTTTTCCAAAGTAACTGGGCACTGTGGAGGTGCACCTGACTCCCAGATGTTCAGGAGGCTGACGCAATAAGATCTGTTAAGCCCAGGAGTTTGAGGTTGCATTTAGCTATGATGACATCTGGGCACGTGACCCAGGGGGAAAGAGTCAGACTCTGCCTCACGGACAAAGAGAAAGATAGCTTTGGTAGGATGGAACAATGTGACTTCCATGTCAATTCATTATAAGCTGTGTGTGAGCAAGGAGATAGGGATGATTGTCTCTCAAGTACTCTCATGGCCTCGGTACTTTATAATGCTGTGAGCCTTTTGAGCATGTCAAGTTTGGGAAACATCATCAATTAGCTTCATTAAAATAAGTAGTTCACCCTTTGAAAGTGTACAATTCTGAGTTTCTTAGTATAGTCACACAATTGTACAGCTATCATTGCAATCTAATTTTAGAACTTTATCTTCTCCCCCCACACAAAGGACATCAATACCTATTAGCATTCACTTTAATCTTCCCCACCACACTTCTCCACCTGCCCCTGCTCCTACCAAAGAAATGGGCTTGTCTTAAAGTTTTCTTCTGTGCTCAGTCATGCTCTGTGTGGTCTTTTGTATGTGCCCTTTTCCCTTATCATAATGATGTTAAGGTTCATTCTTATTGTAACATAAATGTTCACTTCATTCCTTTTTTAATTTTTTTATTAAGTCATTAGTACATAGATCATAAATACATTTATGCCATTATGGGATTCTATGTGTTGATATTTGTAAAAATTGGAGTGCTTACATCCTACTAATAAACATAGCTTTCACCTTATTTACCCAATTACAGCATTAAGACATGTGTGTTCTACATGTCTAACTACCTTATAGTTACAACTTGTACTTGAAATATGCTCCATAAGTGTGCTCCCCCTACTATCCTTCCCTCTATCAACACACCCCACTCCCTTTACCTCTCCCTCCCCTTCCCTGCTTCATCCTATGCTATAGTTGTGTTTCATTTCTCATATTCAAGTGTGAGTGATTATAAATTGGTTTCACAGTAGTACTCAGTACATTGGATATATTGTTTTCATTCCTGAGATACTTTACTAAGAAGAATATTTTCTAGCTCCATCTATGTAAACAATAAAAGAGATAAAGGTAAAGTCTCCATTTTTTTTAATCCTGCATAGTATTCCATGTATACATATACCACAATTTATTAATCCATTCATGGGTCGATGGACACTTGGGCTTCTTAAATAACATGGCAATTATGAATTGATCTGCACAAAAGTCGAATAACTGGAATCCACAGAGAACTCAAACTTTTTACTAAGAAAAAAACAAGTGATCCCATTTAATTGTGGGCAAGAGACATGAAAAGAAGGTTCTCTGGGGAAGACAGGTGCATGGTCTACAGACATATGAAAAAAAGCTCATCATCTTTAATCATCAGAGAAATGCAAACCAAAACTACTCTGAGATACCGTCTAACTCCAGTAAGAGTAGCCCACATCACAAAATCCCAAAACTACAGATGTTGGCATGGATGTGGAGAAAAGGGAACACTTCTGCAATGCTGGTGAGAATGTAAGCTAGTACGTTCCTTCTGGAAGGAAGTTTGGAGAACACTCAGGGATCTAAATGTAGAACTGCCATTTGATCCTGCAATTCCTTTTCTAGGTGTATATCCAAAGGACTTCATTCCTTTTGATTGCCAAAAAATATTCCATCATGTGATCATGGCACAATATATGTATACAATTATCTGTAATTCCCTTTAGTCATCCTGAAGATGTTCCCTTCTCATCTAAAATATGGAAAAGTTTTTAAATTTCTTTTATTAAATAATAACTTTGTACATTAGTGCATTTATGTGTTTCATGGTACTGCTTCAATATACAATGTGAAATGCTTACATTGAGCAAAGTAATACATCCATCACAGTTATACTCATCTCTTAATTGTTTTGAAATATACAATTTCATCATGCACATTAGGTGAGGTCCCCCCAAATACCCTCCCTTATCCCATATTTTCACTCCCCTCCCCTCTCTCTACTCTTCCCTTCTACTTTCTGGACTATAGTTATGTTTTGCCATTCATATGAGTGTGTTGGTGGTTTTATATTGATTTCATAGTAGTATTGAGTACATTGGATACTTTTTTTTTCATTCATGAGATACTTTACTAAGAAGAATATGTTCTAGCTCCATCTAGGTGAACATAAAAGATGTGAAGTCTCCATGTTTTTTATGGCTACATGGTATTCCATGGTGTACATATACCACAATTTGTTAATCCATTCATGGATTGATGAGCATTTGGGCTGTTTCCAAGTCTTGCCTATTATAAGTTGGGCTTCAATAAATATTCTGGTGCAAATGTCTTTGTTGTAAAATGATTTTTGATCATCTGGGTATATACCTAGTAGAGGAATTGCAGGATGAAACTGTAGGTCTACTTTTAGTTCCTTGAGTGTTCTCCAAACTTCTTTCCAAAAAAGAATAAAGTTCCAATTATCTTGCATTCCACCAGCTGTGTAGAAGCTTTCTCTTCTCTCTGCATCCGTGCCAACATCTGTAGTTTTTGGATTTTGTAATGTGGGCTATTCTTACTGGAGTTAGATGATATGTCAAAGTGGTTTTGATTTGCATTTACGGATGATTAAAGATGATGAGCATTTTCCCCGTGTTTCTAGGTCATGTGCCTATCTTCTTCTTTTTTTTTATTAAATCATAGCTGTGTACATTGATATGATAATGGGGCATCATTCACTAGCTTCATAGACCGTTTACCATCAGAAAAAGTTTCTGTTTAAGTCTCTTGCCCAGATAGAAATGGGGTAATTTATTATTTTCTTAGTGATTGGTTTGAGTTCTCTCTAGATTCTAGTTATCAGACCTTTGTTGGAAGCATAAACTACAAAAATCATCTCCCATTCTAAAGGCTGTCTGTTTGTCTTTTTGGTTGTGCAAAAGCTTTTTAGTTGGATCAGATTCCAGTAATGTATTTTTGGTGTTGCTTCAATAGCCCGGGGGAGGGATCCTCCTCATAAAATATTCTCCCCACAGAATGGGAGAAGATATTTGCAGGTTATGCCTCCAACAAAGGTTTAATAACCAGAATCCACAGAGAACTCAAATGTATAAGCAAGAAAAGAACAAGTGACCCCATCGCTGGCTGGGCAAGGGACTTGAAGAGAAACTTCTCTGAAGAAGACAGGTGCACGACCTACAGACATATGAAAAAATGCTCATCATCTTTAATCATCAGAGAAATGCAAATCAAAACTACTTTGAGATATCATCTAACTCCAGTAAGATTAGCCCATATCACAAAATCCCAAGACCAGATATGTTGGTGTGGATGTGGAGAAAAGAGAACACTTCTACACTGCTGGTGGGAATGCAAATTAATGCATTCCTTTTTTTTTTTTCCATGTTTCCCCCACTTTTCAGCCTTTATTACATGACCAAGGATCAATCTAGTATTTGGCAACAAGAGGTGTGGAAAATACATTCCTTTTGGAAAGATGTTTGGAGAACACTTAGAGATCTAAAAATAGATCTGACATTCAATCCTATATTTTCTCTACTATATATATACCCTGAAGACCAAAAATCACATTATAACAAAGATATTTGTACCAGAATGTTTATTGCAGCCCAATTCATAATTGCTAAGTCATGGAAAAAGCCCAAGTGACCATCGATTCATGAATGGATTAATAAATGGTGGTATATGTACACCATAGAATATTATGTAGCCTTAAAGAAAGATGGAGACTTTACCTCTTTCATGTTTACATGGATGGAGCTGGAACATATTCTTTTTAGTAAAGTATCTCAAGAATGGAAGAAAAAGTATCCAATGTACTCAGCCCTACTATGAAACTAATTTATGACTTTCACATGAAAGATATAACCTAGTTATAACCTAAGAATAGGAGGAAGAGGGAGTGGTAGGGGAGGGGGGAGGTTAGGTGGAGGGAGGGTGATTGGTGGGATTACAGCTGCAGTGCATCTTACAAGGGTACATGTGAAACTTAGTAAATGTAGAATATAAATGTCTTAACACAATAACTAAGAAAATGCCAGGAAGTCTATGTTAACCAGTGTGATGAAAATGTGTCAAACGGTTTATAAAACCAGTGTATGGTACCCCACGATTGCATTAATTTACACAGCTATGATTTAATAATAAAGAAATAAATAATAATAAAAAATATTTTCCCTGGCCAATTTCTTCAAGCGTTTTCCCTGCACTCTTCTCTAGTATTTTTATCATTTCAGGTCTTTAGTTTAAATCTTTTATCCAGCGAGAACAATTTGTATTAATGGTGAAAGATGTGGATCCAATTTCAGTCTTCTACATGGCACCAACCAGTTCACCCAGCACCATTTGTTAAATAGGGAGTCTTTCCCCCAGTAAATATTTTTGATAGGCTTGTCAAAGATCAAATGGTGATAAGTAGCTGGGTTCATCCCCTGGTTGTCTATTCTGTTCCATACATCTACCTCTCTGCTTTTGTGCTAGTACCATGCTGTTTTGATCACTATCACTTTGTATTCTAGTCTGAGGTCTGCTAGTGTGATTTCTCCTGCTTTGATTTTATTTCAGATTGATGTATTGTATATTTGATTTTTCTGATTCCATATAAAATAAAGTATTACTTTATCAATATATTTAAAGTATGACAATGGTGCTATAATAGGGATTGCATTAAAATGGTATATTGCTTTGGGTAGTACAGACATTTTAACAAGGTTGATTCTTCCCAGCCATGAGCATGGTATGTTTTTCCATTTGTTAAAATGTTTAGCTATTTCCTTTCTCAGAGTTTGATAGTTCTCCTTAGATTTCTTTCACATCTTTTGTTAGGTAAATTCCAAGATATTTCATGTTCTCTGGTACTATTGTAAAAGGAATAGAGTCCTTGACTGTTTTTTTCAGCTTTACTATTGTTGGTGTATATAAAAGCTATGGACTTTGTATTAATCAGAAATAAAATCAAAGTAGGTGAAATTACACTACCAGACCTCAGACTATACTATAAATTGATAGTGATCAAAACAGCATGGCACTAGCATAAAAGTATTGATTTTGTAACCTGAGACGCTGCTGTATTCCTTGATCGCTTCTAGGAGTTTTGAAGTTGAGTCCCTGTGATTTTCCAGGTATTGTATAATATCATCAGCAAAGAATGAAAGTTTGATCTCTTCTGACCATATTTGGATACACTTGATCTTCTTCTTTTGACTGAATGGAGTGGCTAAGACTTCCATTACTATGTTTAATATCAGTGTAGACAGTGGACATCCTTGCATCTTTCCTGATCTGAGTGTAAATGTTTTCAATTTTACACCATTCAAAATGATATTGGTTGTGGGTTTGCTGTAGATGGCCTCTAGTAGTTTAAGAAATGTCCCTTCTATGCCTATTTTCTTAAGAATTCTGATCATGAAAGGATGCTGGATGTTATCAGCAGCTTTTTCTATGTCATTTGAGAGAATCATATGGTCTTTGTTTTTTATTTTATTGATGTGATGCATTATAGTTATAGATTTGCATATCTTGAACCAACCCTATAACCCTGGAATAAAACCAGCTTTATCATGGCGTATAATTTTTTTGATGTGTTGTTGAATTCTGTTTGCTAAGATCTTATTGAATATTTTTGCACTGATATTCACTAATGGTATTAGTCTATAATTTTCTTTCTTTGTTGGATGCTTTCCTGGTTTGGGTATCAGGGTGATATTTGCTTCATAGACTGTGTTGGGAAGTATTCCTTCTTTTTCTATGCTTTGGAAAATGTTGCATAATATATATATTAGTTCCTCTTGAAAGGTTTGATAGAATTCAGGGTGAGACCATCTGGTCCTGGACTTTTCTTTTTAGGGAGATTTTGAATTGTTGATGCTATTTAAGTGGTTGATATAGATCTATTCAAGATTTCTAATATTTTCTGGTTGAGTCCAGGAAGGTGGTATGCTTCCATGTATTGGTCTATTTCCTTCAGATTTTCATATTTCTGGGAATAGACATTTTTTGTAGTAATCATTGAGGATTTTTTGAATTTCTGAAGTGTCTGTTGTTATTTTTCCTTTATCATTTCTGATAGACAATATTAGTGATCTTACTTTCCTATTTCTGGTTAGGTTGCCCAAAGTTTTATCAATTTTGTTAATGTTTTTAAAAAACCAACTTTTTGTTTCATTGATGTAAGTGAATCTTTTGTATTCAATTTCATTTAATTCTGCCCTGATTTTGGTTATCTCTTTTCTTCTTCTGGATTTGGGGTTGCAATTTTCTTCCTTTTCCAGGGGCTTGAGATGATCCATTAAGTTGTTGGCTTCAACTCTTTCTGTTTTCTTGATAAAGGCTTCCAATGCTATTAGTTTCCCTTTTAGGACTGCCTTTGCAGTATCCAGAGGTTTTGATAATTTCTGTCTTCATTATCATTTTGGTCCAAAATTTTGTGATTTCCTTCTTAATCTCGTCTTTGACCCATGTATCATTCAGCCTAAGATTATTTAGCTTCCATGACTTTCTTTGAGTATGAAGATTCCCATTGCTGTTGAGTTCAACTTTTATTTCTTGGTGGTCTGAGAAGATAAAAGGAATAATTTCTACATTTTTTAAATTTGCTGAGGTTAGACTTGTGTCCTAGGATATGATCTATTTTGGAGGATGTCCTGTGTTCTTATGAGAAGAATGTATATTCAGTTTTATTGGGGTGAAATTTTCTGTAGAGGTCTATAATGTCCTTTTGTTCTAGGGTCAGGTTTAAGTGTAATATTCTTTGTTTTGTTTCTTGTTGGTGGATCTGTCCAAAACTGTCAAAGAGGTGTTCAAATCTCCAACTATTACAGTGCAGGAAGATATCAAGTTGTTCGTATCCATTAGGGTCTGCTTCATGAATTGAGGAGCATTCTGGTAGGGTGGATAAATGTTAATTATCAAAATCTCTTCATATTGGGTGGGGTGTTTCCCTTGACACATATGTAGTGACCTTCCTTATCTTTCTTTATCTTTTTTGGTTTAAAGCCAATTGTATCTGCTACTAAAATTCCAACCCGTGCTTTTTTTCTGGCTTCCATTTGCCTGTAATATACAAGTCCATCCCTTTCACCCTAAGTCTATTTTTATCCTTTAAGTTAAGGTGAAATTCTTGTATACAGCAGATATTCGGTCTGAGTTTATGTATCTGGTTAGCGAGCCTGTGCCTCTTTAGAGGACAATTTAAACCATTCACATTAATTGAGAGAATTGCTAAGCCTGGCTCTGTTTTGAGTGTCATGATTTTTGGATATCCAACAGACATTTTTAATCCTTTCACCACTGTGGAAGTTGGGTTTTGTTCAAAAATTTCTGGGTGAGCTTACTTGGAGGTAGAGCATTGCACTGGTCATGGTGGAAAATGGGTTTGAGAATATTCTGGAGAGCTGGTTTAGTTGTGGCAAATTTCTTCAACATGTCTATGACATTAAAGTATTTGATTTCTCCATCACAAATGAAACTCAGTATAGCTGAATAGACAATCCTGGGCTGGAAATTGTTTTGTTTTAGGAGACTGGAGATTGATGATCATCTTCTTCTGGCTTGAAACGTTTCAGTTGAGACATCTGCAGTTATTCTGATACTTCTACCTTTTTAGGTGATGCTTTTCTTACATCTGACAGCTTGCAAAATTTTCTCCTTTGTCTTAACTTTGAGAAATTTAATCACAAAGTGTCTAGGAGATGATTTATTTGGATTGGGTCTTAGTGGGGTTATGAAACTGTCCGCTATCTGAAGTTCTGTATCTCTTGCAATGCTTGGGAAATACTCCTCCAAAATCTCTGGAGTAGAGCATCTGTACTTTTAGGACCATCCTCTTCTCCTTTGGAAATTCCTATAATACAAATGTTTGATTTTTGGAGTGATCCCACAACTCTCTCAGGGAATGATCATTTTTTGCTCTTCATTTGCCTCTTTGAGTGTTTGGAAACGTTCAAATGCTTTGTCTTAAGTTTCAGAGATCCTTTCTTCTGCCTGGTCAAGTCTATTTCTGAGGGATTCTACTGTATTTCAGAGCTCCTCTACTAACTTTTTTTTTGGGGGGGTTAGTCCATTTATTTTCATTTCATTCTCTCTTTTTTTATTATTATTAAATCACAGTTGTGTACATTAGTGCAGTCAAGGGGTACAATGTGCTGGTTTCATATACAATCTGAAATATTTTCATCAAACTGTTTAACATAGCCTTCATGGCATTTTCTTAGTTATTGTATGAAGACATTTGAATTCTGCATTTAGTAAGTTTCACCTGTACCCATTCTAAGATGCACTGTAGGTGTGGCCCCACCAATTATCCTCCCTTCACCTCCACCTCCCTCCTCCCCTCCCCTCTCTTGGCCCTTTCCCCATATTCTTGTGCTATAGTTGGGTTATAGCCTTCATGTGAAAGCTATAAATTAGCTTCATAGTAGGGCTGAATACATTGGATACTTTTTCTTCCATTCCTGAGATACTTTGCTAAGAAGAATATGTTCCAGCTTCATCCATGTGAACATGAAAGAGGTAAATTTTCCATATTTTTTTCAAGGCTGCATAACATTCCGTGGTATACATGTACCACAATTTATTAATCCATTTTTGGGTCGATAGGCACTTGGGCTTCTTCCATGACTTAGCAAGTATAAATTGGGCTGCAATAATAATAACTTTTTCATTTCCTTGAGCTCTGCTATCTCTTTTCTCATTATATCCATATCTTTGGTGACTTGGGCTTTGAATTCATTAATTTCTTGAGACAGCTTTAGAACTACTCTTTGGAATTCAATTTCTACCTTTTCTTCCATTCTATGTATCTTATTTGCCATCCATATTCTGAATTCGATTTCTGACATTGCTGCCATTTGTCTATGCATGGCATCTTCAGTTGTATCTCCTTAGTCATTTATAGGGGGTGATGATCTACTCTGGTTATTCATGTTGTCAGTGTTCTTCTCTTGGATCTGCACCATGTTATTTTCCACTGTTTGTTTATTAGAACTAGTAGGGTGAGATTGAACTGGGGCTCCCAGGTAGTAGAGATAGCCACTTACCAAAAAGTAGGCTTTGTAATTGTGACTTATCTCCTACAACCTTACAAAAGCCCTTTTTTGAGTTTTAGCTGGAGACTCTGAGGACCTACTTGGTAAGATAGTGCAAGCTAGCTCTGTTTTGATATCGGCCAACCTCTATTCTATACTAAGAAACCACAGTATTAGGTTTAAATCTCGACTATGAAGAGATAAAAAAAGCCGTGACACTCAGCTCACACCTTTTAGTTCTTTTCTGCTGCAGAACTTCAAAGGTCAACCTAAGAATGTCCCCTAGTGGATAGCCCCAGACATGGGTTCCAATCAAATTGTCTCAGTCAGTGCAAACTCTGACCAACCGAGAGGGATTGAAGGGTCTCCAACAACACAATTGGAGCCAGGGATCCCCACTACCACCCTCCAGACTCAGTCCACACTGTTGTCTGCTTCTCTGCTCAAAGGCCCAAGTGGACCCATGGGCCATGCCACCACCCACCAGCCTCAGTCCACACACAGCTAGCCTCTGCTTGCCAGACTAGTTGGAGTCAGGGGACCATGGCCCTGCCTGCCAGAATCAGTCCCCTGCCTGGCAGGCCTCTGTTCTCAGTCTCTGTTAGAGTCAGGGCACTGCACTCAATCCACTTGTCTCAGGCTTCGCCTGGTAAGCCTCTGCTTACCAGTCCCACTGGAAACAGTGGATCATGCCCTAGCCCTCAGGTCTTGGTTCACACCCAGTAGGCCACTGCTGGAGGGTTCTTTTGGCTTCTGGGGACCATGTCCTTGCTTTCTCAGGTCACAGTCCATGCCTATCAAGCCTCTTCTCACAGGCCCAGCTGAACTCAGTCTACATGGGACCACCACTCTCTTACTGTGAGTGCTGTCAGAGCCAGGGTTCTACACCCCGTTTCACCCTTCACAGCTTGAACCAAGGGTCAACACTACCACTGGTGCCGCACCCCCGGCATCAAGCCGTGGCGGGATGGCTCTGTCCGCGTTGTAAAAACTGTGGTAAGGCGGTGGGTGCTCCTCGGAGCGTTGCCCCCAGTCCCCCTGGCTTGCGACAGCAGCGCATAAGTTGCCTAGCATGCCTTTTAGTGAACGTAGGAAGTCATGAGGTGCGGCATAAAAGCCTAAGAAACTTTTACCCTGAAACCTGTCTGTTCAGTTGAATGACTGATTATTGCCTGATTGTTTTGAGAAACTGAGAATAAACACAGTGACTTACTGATCCACAATTAAACACAGCAAGTATGGCTGTGCCGGACTCAGTGGCTCCAAGAGAGCCTGTACAACAGCACGTCCCCACCATAAATGTCAGTGAATTGAAATAGTACATCGAGAGAATGCAGGCACAGCAAACAGGATGTTCCAACATGACACCTCCTGCAGTAAAACTTTACTTAGAAAAACATCTGACTTCACTAATTAGTAAAACTTTACTTAGAAAAATGTCTTACTTCACTAATTTTCATATGTAACACAAATCAATAGAGTAGTTTAATGTTTAACAAGCAATTAACTATAAATCAAAATATAGTTACTAATTAGAGTAAAAATATATAGTAGTAGTCAAGTATTATACATAAAAGAATATGTTCAGCTATTTTTAAAAGAGATCATAAGAAACTGAGAACAATTACAGAACTAAGAGAAGTTACAAGCCTTGACATTCCTAGATAAGGGGAAGCAACCAGGTGTTACTAATGAAACCACTTCCTTGGAACAAAAACCTTGAAAATATACAGTGCATCAAAAGAATGTAAATACCACAAACAAGATGTTTCCAACCTGATATCCACCCACCTTTTCCCCCTATCTCTAACCTTGTCTTTCCTAACCTCACTTTCAATATAGTTTAGTTTTCATACAATATCCTTTTATTTCTCATGTTTCCTTCACACTCTAATCACTTATATGATTCATAATACACCTCTAATCATAACAACTATATATAATCATGAAACTAAAACTATGAAAGAAAGTAGTGTTGTATGTTAAAAAACACAATTCAACTTTAGATAAAGGAAGCTGAAAAGTAACTGCTGCTTATCAGCTACCTCACAACTGCCATTTGTTCCCCCTTGCGGGCAAAACACTGTGTAAGATAGATGGTTGAATGCTTACATTTGTAAGACAAGATAAGAACTTGTAACCACCTGCAAGTCATAAAAATGTCTTTTGTGATTTGTAGTGCTTTGTCAAAAATGTATAAAAGACACTCTTAAAATTCAGTAAAGTTGCAGCTACTTCCATCATCACTTGTGGTGTCTAGTAGTCTGTCAAAAACCATCCTGCGTCGACCTTCCAATCAACCTGTAACGTTCGCCCTGAAAAGCCCTCAGACTGAGACTCATTCGACTGGCGGTCCGCGGCACACTGGCCAGGCATAGTCATAACCAGGGGATTGTTACTCCTCCCACTGAGTGTCTCTTTCTTACCACACCGTGTTTCTTCATTGTTAGCCACAGATTCCGTCCTTATGTTTGGTGGTCCACACTATGCCAAGTTCTCTTAGGACAAGGCTTAACACTCTGTGCTCTGCAGGGGGCAAGACTTCAGGCTGCAATGTGAGGGGGAAAGTTTTGACTGGGACTTTGACTTGTGGGGGAAATATCTGTTCAATTTATGCCAGGTGGGGTGGTGTCCAGGTTCATGAGTGGGACCTCCAAGGAGAAAGAGACCTGGAGTTTAGTGGCTCTCTCCAGTGAGGTAAAATGAGAAGTCTTTTGTTTTTTACTCATTCATAGATAGACTGCAGCAGAGCCCCTGCTTGGGGGAGGCTTCTCCCATCCTCTAGTCTATAGGCTTTGTACCTGTAATTTGTTTTCTTAAATGCTCTTCCAAGGAGTTATGGCTTGCCAAAATTCATTCTTGGCTCAGATCCCCATCTTTAGCTTCATAAAGTCTGATTCCATCCCATTTTTCTTCCTCTGCTTAGGAGTCTCTGCTGAGTGGTGCTATCAGTCAGACATCTTCCCTGTTCAGATTTTGAAAAGATTTTATCAACAAGATATTTTGCCTCTGTCAAAAGCCTTTCCTGTGTCTCTTGAGGCGACTAGTGGTTTTTCTTATTGATTCTATTAATGTAGTGTGTTCTTTTAGTTGATTTTCCCATATTGAGATAGACTGGCAATCCTGATAATAAATCCCATTGAGGTACATGTATAAAATATTTTGTATGCTACTGGACGTTTTCTGCACCTATATAGTATATCTATTACAAATTGTAGACTGTGTTTCCCCCTTTTGCCCCAGACAAATACATTGGTAACATCATAGCTCAAGGAAATGCAAGCTTCTAACCTGAAGTGATCCTCCTGAATTTATGCTTCTCAACAACTGAGCATATAGGCCCATGCCCCTCTTGATGGGCAAGTTTTGCAAATACTTGTTGGATAAGTGTGGTCTTACTATGTTGCTGAAAATCACTGGTCTAAAATCACTTAGCTTCCAGTGATCTTTCTGCCTTGGCCTCTGAAATTGCTGGGATTATAGGTGTGAGTTATGGTGCTCAAACATGCTTATGTTTTGGTGGATGTTTTTCTCTATTTTCCTCATATATATAATCCAGTAGATTAGAAAATAGCAACTATATTCAGATATAATTAACACACCCCACAATTTACCAGTTTCAATTATAGAATTTAAGAATACACATTCAGGGGTCACTGTATAGTTTGTTCCTTTGTTGATAGAGAAGTATCTCTTAAGGTTTAGCGGAGAGTGGTAGAGGAAAGAATGGACAGATCAAGCGAATGAGAGAGAGAATTGAAGGAAGGAAGGTTAACGTCAGGAATGGGTTAAGGGATGGTGGGAGGGAGGGAAACAATGAAAGAGAAAATAAGCAAACTTGGTGGCTCACACCTATAATCCTACCCTATGGCAGGCTAAGAAGAGTGGAGTTCTTAAATGAGAGGGTGATGAGAATAGACAGAGCAAGCATCAGACACTGTCTCTAGTAAAAAGTAAAAAAAAAAAAAAAAATCTAGGCATTTTGACAAGCATAATTTCTCCTTTCCATATGAGAATCTCAGGCAGGAGGATTGGCTGAATCCTAGAGTTTGAGGTTGGTATGATCTAGGCTGAGGCCATGAAAGACTAGCCTGGGCCACATACGGAAACCATGTCTCAAAAATACCCATATACACACTCATGTACAGACAAACCGACAAACCAGCCAATGAACATTTTCATCATCTACAAAGGCTAGAATTACCTTGATGGTTCAAGCAAAGTACACATGCTTAAGATCTTTGAAGCTATGACCAAATTGAGGTTGTAGCCATGTATAGTGAATTTGCAAACATCTCTCAAATGGATATTTTTTGTTTGTTTGTTTGTTTGTTTTGTTTTTGGCCCAGGCTGGTTTTTGGCCCATTAACTCCAGGATATGGGGCCGGCACCCTACTCCTTTGAGCCACAGGCACCACCCTCAAATGGATATTTTGTGGTAGGTGTAAACAGGTCCCTGAAATAGCATCAGATGTGCAGTGCTCATTGCCCATTCTTAGGGCGCTGGCCCCATATTTCATATGGGACAGATGAGGGTTGAGTTTGAACCCGTCCCCAGGTAAGCTGCAACAAAAATTAGCTAGGTGTGTGGTGGGCACCTTTAGATCCAACTACACAGGAGGCTGACAAAAAGGAATAGCCTAAGCCCAGGAGGTGGAGGCTGTGGGACCTGTGATGCCACAGCACTCTACCGAAGGTGAAAAAGTGAAATTGTGTCTCAAGGAAAAAATATAGCATCCTACTTAAGTGACTCCATGAAGTTTTTTCAGCTGTCATGCAGGTTGAGTCAAACTGCTGTACAAAACCTCAACTGTTGTGTCAGCCTAGTTCCAGGAATCTCAACTGTCAATAGAATCAATAAGGCACACATCGGAGATCATATCTCTGTGGACAGAGGAATAAGAAGTGTCCTGGATCAAACACCTGAGGGACACCAGCTGAAGTGAGCAGAAAAGGCCACTTAGTATCTTTGACCAGAAGTCTGGATTCCAGAACATTACAGGATGAATTCATGACATGGTCACTGTGGATGACATCACAATGGGTGTTGCCCTAGATTACCATCTTTAAGTTTAACTTTATTCCTGCTGAGCATGTGTAGTGGATGTACAGGTTTGTGATTTGGTTCAAACTATTACAAAACTGTGTTTTTTGTTTTTTTATTTTTCCTCCAAATTTAATTCCTGCTTCTAAAAGTTTGTTTGTATATTTGGCCTAGGCATTCAACAACCCTTTCTTTCCTTTTCACGTCATGGATTTGTAAACAAGTAGAAGAGTATAGTTTATAACTAATGCTGCCCTGGGATGTCCCAAGCACAAAGAGCAGACAGGGATTTCACAGACTTGACAGGTACGTCACACAATTCTCAATTCTACTTTTCATGAGATTTTAATTCTTTCTCTAGAACAGGCTTATTTCAGATGGTAGGTGTTTCACTGAAGGTCCTCTCTCAAAATCTGGTTAGGCAATGTTTCCAGTAGTGTACTCCATACCTGCAGTTGCAGTTATTTATGATGATCATGGAAACATCAGCCTATATAGAATGTTCAAAATCCCTGACCTCCAGGCCAGTTGTGTCCAAACTTTTGGCTTCTTGGGCACATAGGCAGTAGAAAAGTTATTTTTGGCTACACATTCAATACAGAATCACTAATGAAATATGATAAACAAAAAAGAGAAGTGTGCATACTTGTGGTGATATCTGCCACCATGGATACGCAAAACAGTTCTGACATAATCCCTATGTGTCACCAGGGCCTGAGGATTGGACACACCTCAAAGTCCCTGATAAGATCATTTCTTAAGAAGAGCTCAGTGACTTTTGCCATGCATAACTACAATTTTTGGATGCTGTAGGAGGCCAAGTTGGGCTGATCCCCTGAGCTCACATGTTGGAGTCAAGGGTGAGCACCAACAAGAACCCATCAGCCCCATTTTCCTACCTGGATTCTACTGAAATATAAAAGGTAGTCAAGCATTTTGGCCCTTGCCTTTAGTTCCAGCTGCACCAGAGTCTAAGGCAGGATTATCCCTTAAATGTAAGAGTTGGATGTCACTGTGTGCTATGCTGAGGCCATCAAAATGTAGCCTGGGGAAGAGAGTGAGTGTCTGTCTCATGAAAAATAATAAAAAAAGAATGAAAGAAAATTTGCTAGGCACACTTTTCATGAGTGTGCAGAGAGGTCAGTAGGCAGATAGAATATGGGACTACAAAAAGGATTTTGATTGTGTTCCCTTGTTTGGGGGAACAATGAGTCAGGACAAGTGCATTTGGGGTTGGTTCTTTAAGATATTAACAGGTTATCTGATGGTTAGGGTTTGTGCAGGGATGTCTGGTCCCTGGTCTCATACTGATTGGAGCAAGGAATTATTTGTTCTGATTGAAGAAGTCCAACAGAGGAGATGGAGGGTATACTCTGGATATTTTAGTGTGCATCTGAAAAGCCTGAATTGAGTCAAGAATTCACTGTGTGGTCAGTTTCCAGTGACTACAAGAATCTAGAATATCAAAGGGTTGGAGTTACAGAAAATCCAAAGGGTTGATTAATAGAGGTTGTAGGAAAACCATTTTCTTATGAGAGAATAATTTCTGTAGGTGAAATATAATCTAGGTGTAAAATTTCAACTCTAGATCCGTGGTCAAATGTAAAAATGATGGGTGAGTCCCCTACCAATGTTTTTCTCAATTTACCTATTTAGACAGAATCTTGTTTTGTTGCCCTCGGTAGAGTGCCCTGGTATCATATCTCACAGCAAACTTCAAGTGTTGTCATCAAGCGAACCAATTCCCTCAGTTTGAACTTCAGTCGCCTGCATAACATATGGTCTTTATTTATTCACCAGAAATGGTTGTTCTTACTAGTTTTCAGACTGGTCTCCAATTCAGATACTCAGACAATCCAATTCACTGGGTCTCCCAAGTGCCAAGATCACAGGCAAAGTACCACCCTGGACACCAACCATAGTTTGAAAAATATCCAAGGTCTGGAGTGGTGGCTCCTAACACTCTGGGAGACAGAAGCGGTGGTTGAAACTACCTGGGCACTGTGGGGAGCACCTGGACTCCCAAATACTCAGGAGGCTGAGAAAATAGGATCTGTTGAGCCCAGGAGTTTGAGATTGTGGTTAGCTAGGTTAGCTATCGTGATGTCAGGGTACTCTACTCAGGGGGTGGGGATCAGTCTCTGCCTCAAGGAAAAAGAAAATGACAACTTTGGCAGGGTGGAATAATGGGCCTTCCATGTCAATTCATGGTAACCTGTGTGTGAACAGGGAGATAGGGTAGACCTGGGTATTTCTTAATCTGTGAGCCTTTTGAGCACCTCAAATTTTAGAAAACATCTTCAAGTACATTCATTGAAATAAGTAGTTTGCTCTTTGAAAGTGTACAATTCTGTCTTCCTTAGTCTAGTCAGATAATTCTACAGCTATCATCACAATCTAATTTTAGAACTTTGTCTTCTCCCCCATACACAACGAAGGTCAATACCTACCAGCAGTCACTTTCATCTTTCCCAACACCACCACCACATGCCCACTACTCCTAGAAGACAATTGCCCTTGTCTTGATGTTTGCTTTTGAGTTCAGTCATGCTCTGTGTAGTCTTTTGTAAGTGACCTTGTTTCCTTATCATGATTATTTAAAGCGGGCTTTCTCAAACTGTGGCCCGTGGACCACAGGAAGCGGTGTGAATTGTATTTGTTCCCATTTTGTTTTTTACTTCAAAATAAGATACGTGCAGTGTGCATAGGAATTTGTTCATAGTTTTTTTTTTTGTTTGTTTGTTTTGTTTAAACTATAGTCTGGCCCTCCAACTGTCTGAGGGACAGTGAATTGGCCCCCTATTTAAAAAATTTGAGGACGCCTGATTTAAAGGTTGATTCCTATTGTAATTTAAATGTGAATTTCATTACTTTTGATCGTTGAAAAATATTCCATCAGGTGAATATAGCAAGTTATATGTAAAAAATCATCTGTAAATCTCATTACTTGTCCTGAAGGTGTTCCCTTCTCATATACAATTTTTAAAAGATTTTATCAAGGCTGCACCCGTGACTCAAAGGAGTAGGGCGCCAGCCCCATATGTCATTCTTCTTATTGATTCTATTAATGTAGTGTGTTCTATTAGTTGATTTTCCCATATTGAGCTAGAATGGCCAATACTAGTAATAAATCCCATTTGGGATACATATAAAAAAATATTTTGTATGCTAGCAGACTTATCATACACCTGTGTAGCATATCTCTTATAGATTAGATAATATGTTTCCCCCTTTGACCCCCAAAAATACATTGGTATCATCATAGCTCAAAGAAATGCAAGCTGCTAACCTCAAGTGATCATCCTGAGTTTATGCTTCACAGCAGCTGAGCATACATACCCATGCCACCACTGCTGTGGAAGTTTTGCAATTATTTCTTGGACAAGTGGGGTCTTACTATGTCGCTCATTCTGGTCTGAAACCCCTTAGCTTCCAGTAATTTTTCTTCCTTGGCCTCTGAAATTGCTGGGATTGTATGTTTGAGCTATGGTGCTCATCCATGTTATGTTCTGGTGAAGATTTTTAAGCATTTTCCTCATAGATAACAGCCCATAGATTAAAAAATAACAACTCTATTCAGATATAATTCACACACTCCACAATTCACCCATTTCAACTATAGAGTTGAAGACTACACATTCAGGGATCACTTGTATAGTTTGTTTGTTACTAGAGAAGATTCCCCTTAAAGGGGTAGGGGAGAGTGGTAGAGGAAAGAAATGAATGAAGGAGAGAAAATAATGGAGAGAAGAAGAAAATGAGAGAGAATTGGAGGAAGGAATTATAAAATTTGGGAGGGGTGAAGGAAGGGAGGGATGGAGGAAAACAAGGAAAGCGAAAATGACCAAACTTGGTGGCTGACACCTATAATCTTAGCCCTCTGGCAGGCTGAGTTGAGTGTAGTTCTTGAATGAGGGGGTGCTGAGAACAGACAGAACAAGTAAGTGTCAGACCCTGTCTCTAACATAAAGTGAAAAATTATCTAGGCATTGTGATAGGCACTTTGTAGTCCTAGCCACACGGGAGTCTCAGGCAGGAGGATTGCCTAAATCTTGGACTTTGAGTTTGCTATGATCTAGGCTGAGGCCATGAAAGACTGGCCTGGGCCACATACAGAAACCGTATCTCAAAAATACCCATGCACAATAACCTTTTAGAGACAAACCAAGTAATCAACCAACAAAGATTTTCATCATCTAAAAAGACCAGAATTGCCTTGATGGTTCAAGCAAAGTAGACATGCTTAAGCCCTGTGAAACTATGACCAAGCTATGCTGCAGATGGGCATAGTAAATTTTTCAGCGTCTCTCAAATGGATGTTTTTGGGTTGGTGTCAAATAGGTCCTTGAATTCATGTCCCACGGGCGATGCCTTTTACTCATTGGTTAGGGCGCTGGCCCCAGATAAATGAGGCTGTCGAGTGCAAAGCTAGCCCTGGGAAAACAGCAAAATAAATTGCCAGGCATTGTGGCAGGTGCCTGAAGTCCCAGCTGGTCATGAAGCTGGAGCAAAAGAATCACCTAAGCCTAGGAGAAACAGGCTCCTGTGAGCTGTGATGCCATGACACTGTACTGAGAGTGACAAAGTAAAACTGTCTCAAGAAAAAAAAAAAAAAAAAAGAACAAATAGCGGCCTACTTATGTGACTCCATGAAGTTTTGTCAGCTGTGATGCAGCCTGAGTAACACTGCTGTACAAAATCTTAACTGTTTTGTTAGCTTAGTGCTGGGAATCTCAAACATCAATAGAATCAATAAGGCACAAACGAGAGATCCTTTCTCTGTCTGTGATTGGAGGGCTACGAAATGTCCTGGTTCAAACACCAGGGACACCAGCTGAAGTGAGCAGAAAAGGCCAATTAGTATCTTTGAGCAGAAGCCTTGATCCCAGGACATTACGGGATGAAGTCACTAAATGGTCATCATGGACGACATCACAATTGGTGTTGCCCTGTGTGACCATCTTTAAGCTTAACCTCATTCCTGCTAAGCATGTGTAGTGGCTGTCCGGGTTTGTCATGGATTTTAAACTGTTACAAAAGAGTGGGGATCTTTTCTCCACACTTAATTCCTTGTTCCTAAAATTTGTTTGTATCTGGGGCCAAGGGATTCAATAATCTTTCCTTTCTTTTTCAAGTCATGGATTTGTAAGCAAGTGGAAGGGCATTGTTTATACATAGTGTTGCCCCGACATTTTATAGACCAAGAACCAGAGCCCAAAAATCAGACACTGATTTCATAGGCCTAACATGTATGTCACACAATTTTCAGTTCTGCTTTTCATTATGTTTTACTTATTCTCTAGAATAGGCCTGTTTGGGACAGTAGGTGGCTCACTGAAGATACTCTCTCGAAATATGGTTATACAATGTGTCCAGTACTGTATTCCATACCTGCAGTTATTCATGATGATTATGAGAAATATCAGCTTATCTGAAAACTTCCAACATTCCTATGGTCCATGACAGGTGTGTCCAAACATTTTGATTCTTGGCCACTTAGGAAGCAGAATTTTGTTGGGCCACACATTCAATACACAATCACTAATGAAACCTTATAAGCCAAAAATAGATCCGTGCATAATTGTGATGATATCTGCCACCATGGATATGCACAACAATCCTTATATAATCCCTATATGTCGCCGAGGCCGGAGGATTGAACACTCATCAAAGTCCCTGATAAGGTCATTTTTTAAGTAGAGTTTAATGACTTTTGCCACACATGACTACAATATTTGGGTGCTCTGGGAGGCCAAAGTGGGTGATCCCCTGACCTCCCTTATTGTACTTAAGGCTAAGCAACAGCAGGACACCCTCAACCACAATCTCCCACGTGGTTTCTACTCTAATAGAAAAGAGAATCTAGCATTGTGGCCCTTGCCTTTAGTTCCAGCTACTCCAAAGGCTGAGGCAGGAGGATCCCCTCAAACAAAGTGTTGGATGTCACCCTGTGTTAGGCTGAGGTCGTGACACTCTCTGCTGGGCAACAGTGTGAGAGTCTGTCTCAGGAAAAATAACAAAAGAAAGAAAGAAAGAAAATTTCCTAGACACTGTTGCCAAGAGCAAAAGTATGAGTGGAAGTCAATAGGTAGATGAAATATGGGACTACATGAAGGAGGAGATTTATTCTAGATCCCCAGGGTAGGAACAAAGAGTCATGACAAGCAGGTTTGACATTGATTCGTTAGGATATTCCCAGTTGATCTGATGGGTAGTGGTTGTCTTGTCTCAAGCCTCAAACTGATTGGGGCAAGGGAATATTGGAACCGATTGAAGGAGCCCAAAAGAAGAGGTTTTGGACTCTAAATTTTTTAGTGTGCATATGAAAAGCCTGATTTGAGTCAAGAATTCACTGTGTGGGCAGTTTCCAGTGACTACAGGAATCTAGGATATCAAAGGGTCAGAGTTGGGTAAAAGCCAAAGGCTTGACTAATAGATGTAGGAAAACAATTTCCCTATGAGAAAATAATTTCTCAAGTTGACATCTAATCTAGGTGAAAAATTTCAATACTAGATCCATTGGCAAAAGTTAAAAAAGAGGTATATGTTCCCTCTAAACGTTTTCTCCATTTATGTATTGAGACAGAGTCTCATTTTGTTGCCCTCAGTAGAGTGCCCTAGTATCATAGCTCACAGCAACCTTCAAGTGTTGTCATCAAGAGAACTTATTACCTCAGGTGGGACACCAGGCGCGTGCATAACATCTGGCAATTTTTTATTCTTCAGAGATGGGGATTTCACTAGTGCTCAGGCTTGTCTCCAGTTCAGAAGCTCAGACAATCCAACTGACTGGGCCTCCCAAAGCGGAAGATGACAGGCATGAAGCACAAGCACTGGTAACCAACCATAGTTTGAAAAATATTCCAACTTTAAGGTCTGGAGTGTGGCTCACACCTGTAGTCCTAACACTTTGGGAGGCATAAGCGGGTGGTCCTAAGTAACTGGGCATTGTGGTGGGGCACCAGGACTCCCAGATACTTAGGAGACTGAGGCAATTGGATCTGTTGAGCCCAGGAGTTTGAGATTGCGGTTAGCTATGATGATGTCAGGCCAATCTACCCAGGGTGAAATAGACTCTTTTTCAAGGAAAAAGAAAATTACAAGTTCAGTAGTATGGAACAATGTGTCTTCCATGTCAATTCATGGTAATTTGTGTGTGAATAGGGAGAAAGAGTTGACTGTCTCTCAAGTACTCTAACGACCTGGGTACTTCTTATGGTTTGAGCGTTTGAGCACCACAAGTTTTGGAAAACATCAACAAGTAGCTACATGGAAATAAGTAGTTCACCCTTTGACAGTGTACGATTCTGTGTTTCTTAGTATAGTCAAAGAATTCTACAGCTATCATCATAATCTCATTATAGAACTTGTCTTCTCCCTCCATACAAAGAACATTGATACCTAAAGGCAGTCACTTTCATCTTTCCCACCACCCTCCCCCAACTGCCCCCTACTCCTAGCAGACAATTGGCCTTGTGTTGATGTTTACTTCTGATTTTAGTCATGCTCTGTGTGGTCTTTTGTAAGTGGCCTTGTTCCCTTATCATAATTATTTAAAAGTTCATTCTTATTGTAACATAAATGGGCACTTCATTCCTTTTGATTGTTGACAAATATTCTATCGTGTGAATATAGCATGTTATATGTATCCAGTCATTTGTAAATCCCATGCATAGTCCTGAAGAAGTCCCCTTATCATCTAAGATTTTTAAAAGATTTTATCAACAAGATATATTGCTCTGTCAAAAGACTTTTCTGTGTCTCTTGAGGCAAACGTGTGGTTTTTCTTATTGATTCTATTAATGTACTGTGTTCTATTAGTTGGTTTTTCCCGTATTGAGATAGACTGGAAATCCTGGTAATAAATCCCATTTGGAATACATGTATAAGATATTTTGTATGCTACCAAAATTTTCCTGCACCTATACAGTATATCTCTTATAAATTGGATACTGTGTTTCTCCCTTTGCCCCACAAAATTACATTGGTACCATCATAGCTCAAGGAAATGCAAGCAAGCTGCCTACCTCAAGTGATGCTCCTGAGTTTATGCTTCTCAGAATCTGAGTGTACAGGCCCATGCCACCAGTGCTTGGGAAGTTTTACACTTATTTCTTAGACAAGTGGGGTCTTACTCTGTTGCTCAGTCTGTTATGAAACCCCTTAGCTTCTAGTAATTTTTCTGCTTCAGCCTATAAAATTGCTGGGATTATGAGTATGAACTATGGTGCTCATTCATGCTTATGTTTTAGACAAGGTTTTTTTTGCTGTTTTCCTCATGGATTACAACACTTGGATTAAAATATAAGAGCTGTATTCAGATACAATTCTGACACTCCACAATTCACCCATTGCAAGTATGCAGTTCAAGACTACACATTCACTTGTATACTTTGTTTATTTATTTATTTTTTTTTTTGTTACTAGAGAAGTTTCCCATAATGTGTAGAGGAGAGTGATTAAAGAATGAAAGGAAAGAAGGAAAGAAGATAATGGAAAGAGCAAGCAAATGAGAGAGAGAGAATTGTGGTAAAGAAGGATAAATTGAGGGTGAGGTAAAGGGAGGGAAGAAAAGGGAATCAAAGAAAGAGAAAACAACCAAACACTGTGGCTCACACCTATAATCCTACCCTGTGACAGGCTGAGATGAGTGAAGTTCTAGTACAAGGGGGTGCTGAGAACAGACACAGAAAGTGTCAGACCCTGTCTCTACTAAAAAGTGAAAACTTATCTGGGAATAGTGACAGGCATCTGTAGTCCTAGCCACATGGGAGTCCCAGGCAAGACAATTGCCTGAATCCTGGAGTTTGAGGTTGCTATGATCTAGGCTGAATCCAGGAAAGACTAATCTTGGCCACAACAGAAATCATATCTCAAAAATACCCATACAAACTTTCATTCACAGAGAAGCCAACAAAGCAACCAACAAACATTTTCATCATCTAAAAAGACCTTAATTTCCTTGATGGTTCCATCAAAGTAGACATGCTTAAGACCTGTGAATCTATGACCAAATTGAGGCATTAGCCAGGCATAGAAAATTTGTAAGCTTCTCTCAAATAGAGTTTTTGGGGTATGTGTCAAACAGGTTCTTAACATAGCATCCCATGGGCATTGTCGTTCCATCAGTGGGTAGGGTGCTGGCCCCATATCCTGAGGGTGGTGAGTTCGAACCGCCCCCCATCAAACTGCAAACAAAGCATAGCTAGGTGTTGTGGCAGGAGTCTGTAGTTTTAGCTACTCGAGGGGCTGAGGCCAAAGAATTACCTAAGACCAGGAGTTGGAGGCTGCTGTAAGCTGTGATGCCATGGCACTCTACTGAGTGTGACAAAGTGAAACTCTGTCTTAAGAGAAAAAAAAAAGCAAATAGCATCCTACTTAAGTGACTGTATGCATTTTTGTCAGCTGTGATGCAGCTTGAGTCACACTATTATACAAAATCTCTTTTCTCCACATCCACGCCAACATCTCTGGTCTTGAGATTTTGTGATATAGGCTAGTCTCATTGGAGTTAGATGATATCTCAAAGTAGTTTTGATTTGCATTTCTCTGATGATTAAAGATGATGAGCATTTTTTGATATGTCTGAAGGCCGTGCGCCTGTCTTCTTCAGAGAAGTTTCTCTTCAAATCCCTTGCCCAGCCTGCGATGGGATCCCTTGTTTTTTTCTTGCTGATGCGTTTGAGTTCTCTGTGGATTCTGGTTATTAAACCTTTGTCAGAGTTATACCCTGCAAATATCTTCTCCCATTCTGAGGGCTGTCTGCTTGCTCTGCTTACTGTGTTCTTAGCTGTGCAGAAGCTTTTTAGTTTGATCAAGTCCCAGTAGTGTATTTTTGAAGCTGCTTCAATTGCCCGGGGGGTTCTCCTCATGAAATACTCACCCAGACCAATTTCTTCAAGGGTTTTCCCTGCATTCTCCTCTAGTATTTTTATAGTTTCGTGTCTTAAGTTTAAATCTTTAATCCAATGAGAGTCTATCTTAGTTAATGGTGAAAGGTGTGGGTCCAATTTCAGTCTTCTGCAGGTTGCCAGCCAGTTCACCCAGCACCATTTGTTAAATAGGGAATCTTTTCCCCACTGAATGTTTTTAATTGGCTTGTCAAAAATCAAATAGCGGTAAGTAGCTGGATTCATCTCTTGGTTCTCTATTCTATTCCAGATATCTACTTCTCTGTTTTTGCGCCAATACCATGCTGTTTTGATCACTATCGATTTGTAGTAAAGTCTGAGGTCTGGTAGTGTGATTCCTCCTGTTTTGTTTTTATTTCTGAGTAATGTCTTGGCTATTCGAGGTTTTTTCTCATTCCATATAAAACGAAGTAATGTTTTTTCAAGATCTTTAAAATATGACAGTGGAGCTTTAATAGGGAGTGCGTTGAAATTATATATTGCTTTGGGTAGTATGGACATTTTGATAATGTTGATTCTTCCTAGCCATGAGCATGGTATGTTTTTCCATTTGTTAACATTTTCAGCTATTTCTTTTCTTAGAGTTTCATAGTTCTCTTTATAGAGATCTTTCACGTCTTTTGTTAGGTAAATTCCCAAATATTTCATCTTCTTTGGCACTACTGTGAATGGGATAGAGTCCTTAACTGCTTTTTCAATTTGACTGTTGTTGGTGTATATAAAGGCTACCGATTTATGAATGTTGATTTTGTAACCTGAGACGCTGCTGTATTCCTTGATCACTTCTAGGAGTTTTGTAGTAGAGTCCCTAGTGTTTTCCAGATACACAATCATATCATCTGCGAAGAGCGATACATTCCTTTTGGAAAGATATATGGAGAACACTCAGAGATCTAAAAATAGATCTGCCATTCAATCCTGTAATTCCTCTGCTGGGCATATACCCAGAAGACCAAAAATCACAACATAACAAAGATATTTGTACCAGAATGTTTATTGCAGCCCAATTCATAATTGCTAAGTCATGGAAAAAGCCGAAGTGCCCATCGATCCACGAATGGATTAATAAATTGTGGTATATGTATACCATGGAATACTATGCAGCCTTAAAGAAAGATGGAGACTTTACCTCTTTCATGTTTACATGGATGGAGCTGGAACATATTCTTCTTAGTAAAGTATCCCAAGAATGGAAGAAAAAATACCCAATGTACACAGCCCTATTATGAAACTAATTTGGGACTCTCACATGAAAGCTATAACCCAGCTACAACTTAACAATAGGGGGAAGTGGGAAAGGGGGGGTGGGTAGAGGGAGGGGAATCGGTGGGATCACACCTGTGGTGCATATTACAGGGGTATTTGCAAAACTTGGTAAATGTAGAATATAAATGTTTTGGCACAGTAACTGAGATAACGCCGGAAAGGCTATGTTAACCACTGTGATAAAAATGTGTCAAATGGTTTATGAAGTGAGTGTATGATGCCCCATAATCATATCATTGTATACAGTTATGATTTAATAAAAAAATTAAAAAAAAAAAAACAAAATCTCAACTGTTGTGTTAGCCTACTGCTGGGAATCTCAATCATCAATTTTTTTTTTTTATTGTTGGGGATTCATTGAGGGTACAATAAGCCAGTTACACTGATTGCAATTGTTAGGCAAAGTCCCTCCTGCAATCATGTCTTGCCCCCATAAAGTGTGACACACACCAAGGCCCCACCCCCCTACCTCCGTCCCTCTTTCTGCTTCCCCCCCATAACCTTAATTGTCATTAATTGTCCTCATATCAAAATTGAGTACATAGGATTCATGCTTCTCCATTCTTGTGACGCTTTACTAAGAATAATGTCTTCCACTTCCATCCAGGTTAATACAAAGGATGTAAAGTCTCCATTTTTTTAATGGCTGAATAGTATTCCAATTTAATCAATAAGGCACAAATGAGAGATGCCTTCTCTGTGGTTAGAGGGCTAAGAAATGTCCTGGTTCAAACCCTTGAGAGACACCAGCTGAAGTAAGCAAAAAAGGCCACTTAGTATCTTTGACCCAAATCCTGGATCCCAGGACATTACAGCATGAAGTCACTACATGGTCACCATGGATGGCATCACAATGGGTGTTGCCCTGGGTTACCATATTTAAGCTTAATTAACCTTATTCCTCCTAAGGATGTATATTGACTGTTGAGTATATCATTCATTACACACTGTTACAAAATTGTGGGGTTCTTATCTCCACACTCAATTCCTGCTTCCAAAACTTTGTTTGTAAATCTGGCCTGGGGATTGAACAACCATTGCTTTCATTTGCTTTTTTTTTTTTTTTTTTTTTTATTGTTGGGGATTCATTGAGGGTACAATAAGCCAGTTACACTGATTGCAATTGTTAGGTAAAGTCCCTCTTGCAATCATGGAATTGTAAGCAAGTGGAAGTGTATGGTTTATACCTAGTGCTGCCCTCAGATGTTATACACCAAGAACCCGAGACCAAAGATCTTACAGTGATTTCACAGACCTGACAGGTATGTCACACAATCCTCAGTTCTATTTTTCGTGATGTTTTACTTCTTTCTTCATAATAGGCTTATTTTGGAAGGTAGGTGTCTCAGTGAAGGTCCTCTCTGGACAGCTGTTTAGGCAATGTGTCCAGTAGTGTACTCCATACCTGCAGTTATTTATGATGATCATGGGAAATATCACAATCACTAATGAAACCTGATAAGCCA
This sequence comes from Nycticebus coucang, assembly GCF_027406575.1. NCBI lineage: Eukaryota > Metazoa > Chordata > Mammalia > Primates > Lorisidae > Nycticebus > Nycticebus coucang. Next base: position 122,428,230 of record NC_069804.1, read on the forward strand.
AAAAGAGATGTGTGCATAATTGTGGTGATATCTGCCACCACGGATATGCAAAATAGTCCTGACATAATCCCTATGTGTCACTGGGTCCTGAGGATTGGACACTTGTCAAAGCCCCTGATGAGGTCATTTCTTAAGTAGAGCTCAATGACTTTTGCCATGCTTTACTACAATAATTGGATGCTCTGAGAGGCCAAGGTTTGGTTATCCCATGAGCTAAGGTTTTGAAGACAAGACTGACCAACAGCAAGATACCCTCATCCCTGATCTCCCACACTGTTTCTACTGAATTAGAAAAGTTCACCAAGTCTTGTTACACTTTTGGGTAGTTCCAGATACTCCAGAGACTGCGGCAAGAGTATCCTTAAAGGAAAGAGTTGGATTTTGCTGTGTGCTAGGCTGAGTCCATGACACTCTATTCTTGGCAATAGAGTGGGAGTTTGTCTCATGAAAAATAATAAAAGATAGAAAGAAAGAAAGAAAATTTGCTTGGTAAATTTTCCAAGAGTAAAAGTTCATGGAGAGGTCAGTAGGAAGATGGAATAGGGGACTACATAAAAGGAGGAGATTTATAGTGGCCAAATCTCTCAGGGGAGGAGGGAACAATGAGTCATGACTAATTCATTTGTGTTTGGTTCCTCAGGAGATTGCCAATTGATCTAATGGGTAGGGTCTGTCCAGAGATGTCTGGTCTCTGGTCTTGGACTGTTTGGTGTAAGAGACTATTGGTCCTGATAGAAAAGCCCAACAGAAGAGGTGGAGGTTAAAATCTGGATTTTTTTAGTGTGCATAAGAAAAGCCTAATTTTAGTAAAGAATTCACTGTGTGGGAAGTTTAAAGTGACTACAAGAATCTAAGATATCAAAGGGTCAGAGTTACTTAAAATGAAAAGGCTTGACTAATAGAGGTTATAGGAAAACAATTTCCCTATGAGGGAATAATTTCTGTAGTTGACATCTAATCTAGGGGAAAAATTTCAACACTAGATCTGTGGTCGAAAGTAAAAATGATAGCCGGGCGTTGTGGCGGGCACCTGTAGTCCCAGCTACTCAGAAGACTGAGAAATTAAATGACCTAAGATCAGGAGTTGGAGGTTGCTGTGATGTGTGTGTGACGCCACAGAACTTTACCAAGGGTGAAAAGTGAGACTCTGTCTCTACAAAAAAAATAAATAAATAAAACTGAGAAGTAACTCCACTACCAATGGTTTTCTCCATTACATATTGAGACACAGTCTCATATTGTTTTCCTCAGTAGAGTGCTCTGGTATCATAGCTCACAGAAAATTTCAAGTATTGTGTCCAAGGAAACTTATTCCCTCAGCTGGGACTACAGGTATCTGCATAACATCCAGCTATTTTTTATTCTTCAGAGATGGGAATCTCACTAGTGCTCAGGCTGGTCTCCAATTCAGAAACTCGGACAGTACAATTGACTGGGCCTCCCAAAGTGCCAAGATGACAGGCATGAAGCACCACTACTGACAACCGACCATAGTTTGAAAAATATCCCAATTTCAAGGTCTGGAGTGGTGGCTCACGCCTGTAATCCTAACACTCTGGGAAGCAAAAGTGGGTGGTCCAAAATAACTGGGCAATGTGGGGGAGCACCTGGACTTCCAGATTCTCAAGAGGCTAAGACAATAAAATCTGTTGAGCCCAGAAGCTTGAGATTATGGTTATCTATGAAGACCTCCAGGCATTCTATCCAGGGGGAAGGAGTCAGATTCTGTCCCAAGGAAAAAGAAAATGACAACTTCGGTAGGATGGAACAATGTCCATTCCATGTCAATTCATGGTAACCTGTGTGTAAGCAGGGAGATAGGGTTGACTCTCATGAACTGGGTACTTCTTATGCTGTGAGTGTTTTGAGCATCTCAAGTTTTGGAAAACATCATGAAGTAGCTTCATTGAAGTAGCTTCTGTGTTTCTTAGTATATTCACAGTAAAGTACAGCTATCATCACAGTCTAATTTTAGAACTTTGACTTCTCCCTCGACACAAAGAAAGTCAGTACCTACTAGCATTCACTTTCATCTTCCCCACCACCCTCTCCCACCTACCCCCTACTCCTAACAGACAATTGGCCTTGTATTGATATTTTCTTCTGAGTTCAGTCATGCTCTGTGTGGTCTTTTGTAAGTGGCCTCGATCCCATATCATAATGATTTTAAAGTTCATTCTTATGGTAATATAAATGTGTACTTCATTTCTATTGATCGTTGACAAATATCCACGTTATATTTATTCAATCATCTGTAAATCTCATTAGTAGTCCTAAAGATGTTCCCTGCTCATCTAAGATTTTTAAAATATTTTATCAAAAGGATTTGTTGCCTCTTTCAAAAGCCTTTTCAGTGTCTCTTTAGGTGACTGTGTGGTTTTTCTTATTGATTCTACTAATGTAGTTGTTCTTTTTTTTTTTTTTTTAAGACAGAGCCTCAAGCTTTCACCTTGCATAGGGTACCATGGCATCACAGCTCACAACATCCTCCAACTCCTGGCATTAAGTAATTCTCTTGCCTCAGCCTCCAAAGTAGCTGGGACTACAGGCACCCACCACAATTCCTGGCCATTTTTTGGTTGTAGTTGTCATTGTTGTTTGGCAGGCCCAGGCTGGATTTGAACCTACCAGCTCTGGTGTATGTGGCTGGAACCTTAGCCACTTGAGCAACAGGTACCTAGCCAATATAGTGTGTTCTTTTAGTTGTTTTTCCCATATTGAGCTAGACTGGCAATCCTGGTAATAAACCCCATTTGGGATACATGTATGAAATATTTTGTATGCTACCATCCTTTTCTTGCATCTATACAGTATGTCTCTTATAGATTGGATGCTGCCTTTCCCCCTTTGTCCCAGAAAAATACATTAGTACCATCATAGTGATCATCCCGAGTTTATGCTTCTCTGCAGCTGGGAGTATAGGCTCATGCCACCACTGCTGGGGAAGTTTTACACTTATTTCTTGGACAAGTGGAGTCTTATTATGTTGCTCAGTCTGGTCTGAAACTCTTTATCTTCCAGTGATATTTCTGCCTTGGCCTCTGAAATTTCTGGGAGTATAGGTGTGAGTTATGGTGCTCATTCATTCTTATATTTGTTATGTCTTTTGAGTCTTTATTGTCCCATCACTGTTTCTCCTAATTGCAGTGAGAAAGAGTCCTGCCTCCACTCCCTTCAACCTGGACCCGCCAGAGCAAAAACCTCCTCACCCCACCCTGGGTGGCTGCCTGAGTCATTCTCTGTCCCCCTTTCCTGCCCTCAGCACTGTAGTCCTTGAGACAGCTCCGACAAAGTTGCGGAGGGAGGTGACCACAGCCCCTTCTCCCTCCATTCCACAGTCTAGGATTTGTCCTCTATGGACAGAAGGGAAGTGGGGAGATTGGAGGAAGTGTATAAGGTGAGCCAAGAATACTGTATAACAGCTAGAAAGTATTACTAAAGGAGGAACCTTAGTCATATGACTAATGAAGAGTTTACACTATGGGTACAGGAGTCAGGCAAGCATTCCAATGTCAGGATGACAGTTTAAAAGACTCCACTCATCTTCTCCTATTGTAAGGATTTGGATCCACCAACTATCAAATTTCACTAAAAGTAAACCTGGCTAAAGCTGCAAATGTAGAGAAATAGAGAGTAATTAAGTCACACCAGTAGACTGGCTCAGATGGGGAGCACCCTGAGGTTGGACGAATGAATGGAAACACTAATGACTCCAGTAACTGGCTCTGCCCTACTGCACTTATTTTCAGCTTGAGGGCAGGCTTTGCAATCCGGTAGTAGAGGAGCTGGGCAACAATGAAGCCATTGCACAGAGTTTCCAGCCAGGAGAGGGTCTCCAGTTTCCTGAATGGAAGTAAAGATTCAGGCCAGGGAGCCCCCAAACAGCAGAAAGCCTGTGATGGTTGAGAGCTGTGGTAGTTGGTGGTTGCCTGGAACAGCCTCCCCACCACCACAGCAGTCACATTAGAAGCCTGGAGCAGGGTGACTAAAGCCAAGGATGTCAGGTGAAACAGCACAAGCAGGATCAGGACATAGTAGGCTAAGAAAGCAAAACCTTTTACAGCCTGTGCTCTATAGAGCATGATCGGGATGCAGATGATGATTGTCTGGAGCATCAGGAACAGGGCTTCACCACAAGAGCTGAATGGGAAGTTGTGATAATGTAGAACATGGTCCCAGTCAGTGTCACTAACTCCAATATTAGTTACTGGAGATTCAGTCCTTCAGCAGTCTTGGCTCCCAGGATTTTAAAAACCTGGTGGAGCTTTACTGGGGAAAAGATGAGAAGAGAAAGGTTGAGGAACCTTCATTCTTTGGGGATACAACAACAACCAGAAGTGACCCAGCCAGTCTCACTGGATGAAAACTGTTTGTAGCATTTCTCAGGTAAAAGAATCGGCACCAGCAGCTGTTTGAGCGATCTGTCTGACTCAGCCACTATATTGTAAGTCTAGCTCCATACTAGCACCCAAACTTACTATGTTTTGATGAAGTTTTTTTCTTTATTTTTCTCATAGATAACAACCCATATATTGAAAAATAACAACTCTATTCAAATATAACTCACACACTCAACAATTCACCCACTTCAAGTTTAGAGTTTAAGACTACACGTTCAGGAATCACTTGTATAGTTTGTTTGTTACTAGAGAAGTTTCTCTTAAGATATATAGGAGAGTGATAGAGGAAATAAAGAAATAAGGGAAAGAAAAAATGGAGAGACCAAGTGAAAGAGAGAGAGAGAGACAATGGGAGGAAGGAAGGATAAAGTCGGGGAGAGGTGAAGGGAGGGAGGGAGAGAGGGAAACAAAGAAAGAGAAAATAATCAAACATGGTTGCTCACATGTATAATCCTACCATCTGGCAGGTTTAGATGAGTGGAGTTCTTAAACAATGGGGTGCTGAGAAATGACAGACAAAGAGTGAGACCTTGTCTCTACTAAAAAGTGCAAAATTATATAGGAATTGCAACAGGTATCTGTAGTGTTAGCCACATAGGAGTCTCAGGGAGAAGGAATCCCTGAATCCTGGAGTTTGAGGTTGGTATGATCTAGGCTGAGGCCACTAAAGACTAGCCTGAAACACATATAGAAAGAGTATCTCAAAAATACCTGTACATACACCCATGTACCGACAAAGTGACAAAAAACCAACAAACATTTTCCTCATCCAAAAAGACCAGAATTAGCCAAACTACAACAAAAAATAGCTGGGTGTTGTGGCAAGTGCCTGTAGTTCCAGCTACTTGGTAGGCTGAGGCAAAAGAATACGTTAAGCCCAGGTGTTAGAGGTTGCTGTGAGCTGTGATACTATGGTCCTCTACTGAGTGTGACAAAGTGAAACACTGTCTCGATAAAAAAAAAAAAAAAAATAGTGTCCATTATAAGTGTCTCCATGCACTTTTGTCAGCTATGTTGCAGCTTGAGTCACACTGCTGTACAAAATCTCAACTGTAATGTCAGCTTAGTGCCGGGAATGTCAAACCTCAATGGAATAAAAAAGACACAAATGGGAGATCACTTCTCTTTCTGTGGTTGAAGGGTTAAGAAGAGTCCTGGTACACTTGAAGTGAGCAGAAAAGGCCACTTAGTATCTTTGACCAGAGGTAAGGATCCCAGGACATAACAAGATGAAGTCATTTCATGGTCACCGTGGATGACATCACAATGGGTGTTGCCCTGCATTGCAATCTTTAAGCTTAACCTTATTCCTGCTAAGCATGTGTAGTGGCTATAGAGGTTTGTCATTGGGCTCAAAGTGTTACAAAAGAGTGAGGTTATTTTCTCCACACTCAATTCCTGGTTCCAAAGGTTTGTTTGTATATATTGCTTAAGGATTCATAAATCCTTCCTTTCCTTTTCACATCATGCATTTGTAAGCAGGTGGAAGAGTATGGTTTATACCAAATGCTGCCCTGGTATGTTATAAACCAAGAACCCAAGCCCAAAGATCAGATAGTGATTTCACATACCTGAAAGGTACGTCACACAATTTTCAGATCTACTTTTAGTGAGATTTTACTTCTTTCCCTACAATAGTATTATTTTGGATGGTAAGTGACTCACTGAAGGTCCTCTCTCAAAATCTGTTTAGTCAATCTTTCCAGTAGTGTACTCCATACCTACAGTTATTGATGATGATCATGGGAAATATCAGCCTATCTGGAAAGTGCATACATTCCTGATGTCTGTGCCAGGGGTGTCCAAACATTTAGCTTCTTGGCCACATAGGAAGTAGAAGAGTTTTTTGGGCCACATTTTCAGTATACAATCACTAATGGATCCTGATAAGCAAAAAAGAGATGTTTTCATAATTGTGGTGATATCTGCTGCCACAGATATCCAAAACAGTCCTGACATAATCCCTGTGTGTCACCAGGGCCTGAGGATTAGACACTCCTCAAAGCCCCTGACAAGGTCATTTCTTAAGCAGAACTCAATGACTTTTGCCACACATCACTACAGTATTTGGATGCTCTGGTAGGCTGAGCAACAGCAAGAACCCCTCAGCCCTGATCTCCCTTCCTAGTTTGTACTAAAATAGAAAGAGTAGTCAAGCGTTGTTGCCTTTGCCTTTAGTTCCAGCCACTACAGAGGCTAACACAGGAGGAACTTTTCAACCCAAGAGTTTGATGTTTCACTGTGAGCTAGGTTTAGGCAATGAAACTCTCTCCTGGGCAAAAGAGTGAGAGTCTTTCTCAGTAAAAATAAAAAGAAAAGGAAAGAAAGAGGGACAGAGAGAGAGAGCAAAGGAAAGGGAAAGGGAAGAGGAAAGGAAGGAAAGAGAGAGAGGGAAGGAAGGAAGGAAGGAAGGAAGGAAGGAAGGAAGGAAGGAAGGAAGGAAGGAAGGAAGGAAGGAAGGAAGGAAGGAAGGAAGGAAAGAAGGAAGGAGAAAGAAAGAAAGAAAGAAAGAAAGAAAGAAAGGAAGAAAGAAAGAAAGAAAGAAAGAAAGAAAGAAAGAAAGAAAGAAAGAAAGAAAGAAAGAAAGAAAGAAAGAAAGAAAGAAAGAAAGAAAAAATTTGCCACGCACAGTCTCTAAGAGGAAATTATAAGGATAGGTCAGTAGGTAGATAGAATAGGGGACTACATAAAGGAGGAGATTTACTGTAGCACCCAGTAGGGAGGACAATGAGTCATAATAAGTGCATTTGGGATTGGTTCATTAAGATATTCCCAGTTGATCTGATGGGTAGATGTTGTCCAGAGATTTCTGGTCCAGGGCCTTGGAATTACTGGGGCAAGGGAATATTGACTCAGATGAAAGGAACCCAACAGAAGAGGTGGAGGGTGTACTATGGATTTTTAAGTGCGCATATGAAAAGACTGATTGGAGTTAAGAATTCACTGTGTGTCCATTTTATAGTGACTACAAGAATCTAGGATATCAAAGGTTCAGATTTTTGTAAAATCTAAAGGCTTCACTAGTACAGGCTTTAGGAAAACAATTTCTCTATTAGAGAATAATTTCTCTGGTTGACACATAATCTAGGGGTAAAATTTCAATGCTAGATTCGTGGTCAAAAGTGAAAATGAGGGGTAAGTCCCCTACCATTTTTTTTTTCTTCATTTATGTATTGAGAAAGAGTCTTGCATTGTTCCCCTTGGTATAGTGCCCTGATGTGATAACTGACAGCATTCTTCACGTGTTGTCTTCAAGTGAACCTATTTGCTCAGGTTGGAATCAAAGTGTCTGCATAAAATCTGGCCTTTTATATTCTTCAGAGATGGGGATCTCACCAGGGTTCAAGCTAGTCTGTAATTCAGAAACTCAGACAATCCAACTGACTGGGCATCCCAAAGCGCAAAGATGAAAGGCGTGAAGCACCACTGCTGGCCACAAATCATACTTTGAAAAATATACCAACTTCAGGCAGCACCTGTGGCTTAGAGGGTAGAGAGCCAGCCCCTTATAACCAGGGTGGCAGATTTGAACCTGGTTCCAGACAAACTGCAGCAGCAGCAACAACAACAACAAATAGGCAGGCTTTGTTGCAGTTGACTATAGTCCCAGCTGCATTTAGTAGAAAACAGAGTGCTGTGATGCCACCACACTCTACTGAGGGTGACAAAGTGAAAATCTGTCTCAAAGAAAAAAAAAATAAAGTCCTATTTCAGTGACTCCTTGCAGTTTTGTCAGCTGTGATGCAGCTTGAGTCACACTGCTGTACAAAATCTCAACTGTTGTGTCAGCCTAGTGCCAGGAATCTCAACTGTCAATAGAATCAATAAGGCACAAATGGGAGATAACTTTTCTGTCTGTGGATGGAGAGCTAAGAAGTGTCCTGGTTCAAATACATGAGAGACACCAGCTGAAGTGAGTAGAAAAGGCCACTTAGTATCCTTGACCAGAATCCTCGATCCCAGGACATTACAAGATGAAGTCACGACCTGGTCACAGCAGATGACATCACAATGGGTGTTGCCCAGGTTACCATCTTTAACTTAACCTTATTCATCCTAAGCATGTGTAGTGGCTATCCAGGTTTGTCTTTGGGTTCAAACTGTTACAAAAGTGTGGCGTTCTTATCTCCACACTCAATTACTGCTTCCAAAAATTTGTATATCCAGCCAAGGGATTCAACAACCCTTCCTTTCCATATCATGTCATGGATTTGTAAGCAAGTGGAAGAGTATGGTTTATACCCAGTGCTTCCTTGGGATGTTACAGACCAAGAACCTGAGCCCAAAGATCAGACAGTGATTTCACAGACCAGGCAGTTATGTTACACAGTTTTCAGTTGTACTTTTCGTGGTGTATAAAGTCTTTCTCTAGAATAGGCTTCTTTCAGATGGTAGGTGTCCTACTGATTGTCCTCTCTCAAAATCTGGTTAGGCAATGTTTAAAGTAGTGTAATCAATAGCTGCAGTTATTTATGATGATTATGGGAAATATCAGCCCATCTAGAAAGTTCCAACATTCATGAACCCTGGGCCAGGTGTGTCTAAACTTTTGGCTTCTTAGCCACATAGGAAGTAGAAGAGTTATGTTGGGCCACCCGTTCAATATACAATCACTAATGAAACCTGATAAGCAAAAAAGAGTTGTGTGCATAATTGTGGTGATATCTGCCACCACGGATATGCCAAACAGTCCTGACGTAATCCCTATTTCTCTCTAGAGTCTGAGGATTGGACACTCATCAAATCCCCTGATAAGGTCATTTTTTAAGTAGAGCTCAGTGAGTTTTGCCACTCATGACTACAAAATTATGTTTCTCTGGGAGGCCCAGGTGGGCTGATCCCCTGAGCTCAGTGTATGGAGACAACACTGAGCAAAATCAAGATACCCTCCACCCCGATCACACACCTGGTTTGTAGTAAAACAGAAAAAGTTATCAAAGGTTGTGGCCCTTGCCTTTATTTTTTGTTACTTCAGAGTCTGAGGCAGGAGGATCTCTTCAACCAAGAGTTGGATGTTTCTATGTGCTAGGCTGACACCATGACACACTAGCCTGGCAACAGAGTGAGAGCTGATCTCATGAAAAATAATAAAAGATAAGAAGGAAAGAAAGAAGGAAAGAAAGAAAGAAAGAAAGAAAGAAAGAAAGAAAGAAAGAAAGAAAGAAAGAAAGAAAGAAAGAAAGAAAGAAAGAAAGAAAGAAAGAAAGAAAGAAAGAAAAAGAAAGAAAGAAAGAAAGAAAATTTGTTAGGCAGAATTTCCCAGAGCCAAAATACAAGGAAAGGTCAGTAGACAGATGGAGTAGGGAGTATATAAAGGAGGAGATTTATTTTGGCCCCAGAGGGAAGGGAACAATGAGAAAGGACAAGTGGGTTTGGGAGTGTTTTGTTAAGATATTGCCAGTTGGTGTGACAAAAATGTGTCAAATGGTCTATAAAACCAGTATATGGTGCCCCATGATCGCATTAATGTACACAGCTATGATTTAATAAAAAAAATAAAAAAATATATATTTCTGCTAAAAAAAAAAAAAAAGATATTGCCAGTTGATGTGATGGGTGGGGGCTGTCCAGAGATTTCTGGTCACTGGCCTAAGACTGATTAGGGCAAGTGAGTTTTGGCCCAGATTGAAGGAGCCCAACAGAAGAAGTGGACAGTATACTATGGAATTTTTAGTATTCATATGAAAAGCCTCATTTGAGTCAAGTATTCATTATGTTGGCAGTTTCCAGTGACTACAAGAGTCTAGGATATCAAAGGATCAGAGTTACATAAAATCCAAAGGCTTAATAAGAGATGTAGGAAAAAATTTCCCTATGAGAGAATAATGTCTCTAGATGACATCTAATCTAGGGGTACAGTTTCAACACTAGATCTGTGGTCAAAGTAAAAATTAGGGGTAATTTTTCTACCAATGTTTTTCTCCATTTATGTATTGAGGCAGAGTATTGTTTCCTTTCCCTCTGTAAAGTTCGCTGGTATCATAGCTCACAGCAATCTTCAAGTGTTGTTATCAAGTGAATCTATTCCCTCTGCTTGGACTCCAGTCATCTGCATAATATCCATCTGTTTTTTATTCTTCAGAGATGGGCATCTCACTAGTGCTCAGGCTGGTCTCCAAATCAGAAGTTCAGACAATCCACTGACTGGGCCTCCCAATGTGCCAAGATGAATGGCATAAAACACCACCACTGGCCACCAAGCATAGTTTGAAATATATCCCACCTTCAAGGAGTGGAGTGGTGGCTCTCACCTGTAATCCTAAAATTCTGGGAGGCAGAAGCGGGTGGTCTAAGGTAACTGGGCACTGTGGGGGAGCACCGGGACTCCCAGATGCTCAGGAAGCTGAGGCAATAGGATCAGTTGAGCTCAGGAGTTTGAGATTGCAGTTAGCTATGATGACATCAGGGCACTCTATGGAGTGGGTAGGAGCCTGACTCTGTCTCAAGGATAAAGAGAATGACAACTTCGGTGGGAGGGAGCAATGTGCTTCCATTTCAATTCATGGTAACCTGTGTGTAAACAGGGAGATAGGGTTTACTGTCTCCCAAGTATTCCCATGACCTGGGTAGTTCTTATTCTGTGAGCCTTTTGAGCATCTCAAGTTTTGGAAAACATCATCAAGTATCTTCTTTGCAATAAGTAGATCACCCTTTGAAAGTGTGCTTTTCCATGTTTCGTGATATAGTCACACAATTGTACAGCTATCATCACAATCTAATTTTATAACTTTGCCTTCTCTCCCTGAAGGGGCACGGTTCTCAGCACCCCAGAAAGGTGGCTTTGTCTCATATGTGCTCCCTGAAGTATGAGAACCTAAGATGGGAAAATTCCATTCTCAGCTATAAGTGAGACTCTGGGGTTAATTCCTCCTTGCTTGCTAAAGCAGCAGAGATGCAGGGGTTAATTCTTCCCTGCTAGCTGAAAAGGCCTTGAGATATGATTCCCTGAGGTCCCTGCCAAGTCGTAGCTGGAGATTTAACACCTGTCTGGAGCTGAACTGTTACTCTTCATTCCCTAACTTCAAATTACACAAAAGCTTCATTTAACTTGTTAGGGAGGTGGGCAAACAGAAACAGACAACCTGGTGTCCTTGTAGTTTATCTTAAAGTTATATGCTCCAGACTTAGAAATGAGATGTATGTGCTTTGTAACATTTATGCTGAAGAGATTTTTTTTATAGCAGTCTCAATTAATGCTTTTGTTCTTTATTCTAGCTTATTCTTATCTGATGAGTTTGGATATATAATACAGTGAATAAATATGAACAAGGGCTGTAGGCCTGAGTGAGCCTCAGTCTTCCCTTAATTAATCATTCTGTCCACAGTGATATCTCTGTGTCGTTGATTGGGCTGGTGGACAGCAACATCTGGCACAGCGAGCAGGGTATGGCTGGTCTGAACCTAGTCGACTGTCCACTGGATTTCTGGTCATCGAAATTAAGGTAAAAAAAGCTTGGAACGGGCAGAACCGTGTGGATACAACTAGGCTGAAAGTACTCAGGACTCCCGGCGTTAAGGTTAAGGGAAAAAAGGAGCAAAAAATCCCTCAAAGGAACAAAAAAGGAAAACTTAAGGAAATAAAAAAGGGAAAACTTAAGGAAACAAAAAGGAAATATGTAAAAGAACAGAATGGGAAACTCAGTATCTACTGAGGATGAATATATGCAGTTATTACCGTCTCTATTAGACTCCATGGGAGCGACAGTTAAAACTTAGTCTTTTTGCCATCTTTTTGCTACCATTCAAAAATGTTCTTATGGGTTTTCTCCTGACTCTAAAAATCAATTAAATTTGTCTGTTTGGGAAAATATAGGTCAGGATATGAAAAAGTTCCACCAGCAAGGGAATATTATTGATAAAGATGTTTGGACTGTGTATCGTTTAATCACTATGGCTTTGCAAATCTTTCTCCAATGATGTAAAAAGACAGACGTGTTGTGATTCCTCTCACGTTTCTAATGAGCCTGAACCTGATATTAGTAAGATTTCAGTTACAGATGTTATTAAAGATTCAGTTGTAGAGAATGATTCTTCTTTGGATGAATCTGATAAAGGGGAGGCGGTGGTCTCTCCCTCTACTCAGTCTTTGCAAGACAAGATAATTAATTTGAAAGGTTTCTTGCATGAATGTAATGAACTTATTGGTAGTATCAAACAGAAACCTCCTAACTTTCCTCCAATTCCTCCTCCGGCTGAGATACTTTTTCCTCCTCCGCCTGAGGAGCCCAAACCATTGCGCTCTCACCCCCTTCTCCAGAAGGGTTAAGGGAACACTTTTGTCCAGTTACCCGAGGACCTGCTCCAAATGCTCCTACATATGAATATAAAAGTCTGATGGCAACAAGACTTAACAGGAGAGCGGCAATTCCCAACCCAAAAGATATTAAAATCCTCACAGAACCTGATATTTGCTTGGAAGAATCTGGCTCTGGTAGCCGGAATTACGGACTGATTATGCCTGTTTCCCATGTAACTAACTTAGAAGACAAGGATGAAACACGATGTGCATAAGTTAATTTGAAATTTCTTAAGACTCTAAAGGATGCTGTTACAGCCTATGGCCCTAATTCTCCTTATGTGCAAGGTCTTTTAAGATCATATTGTGGAGATTGGCTTTTAACTCCTAGAGATTGGGAAAGGATTGCTGAAACTGCTCTTTCTCCTGCTCAGTATTTACAGTTTTACTCTTGGTGGAGAAACGAAGCACGTCAGCGACATGAAAGTAATCCAAATGTCGCTTTTATGATCAATTGACTGGAATGGGAAACTTCCGTTCCATCAAAGGCCAATTAATCTTCCTGATCAGGTTTATTTTCAAATTAGAGATGTTTGTATTCATGCTTGGGCTCAGCTTGAGGAGCCTGGAGGTGAACAATTTTTTATAAAAATCTTACAGAGAGCTAATGAGCCATATGCTGAGTTTCTTGCAGGACTTCGTTCTGCTATCAAGCGTTCAATTCCAGGCACCACAACCCAAGATATATTATTACTTTCCCTTTCCTATGAAAATGCTAACGATGATTGCCACCGTATTTTTGCTAGCATTAAAAATGAGGAGAATACATCTATTGATAAGTTCATTAGAACTTGCAGAAACGTGGGATCTAGCTCTTTTCAAGCAACCGTAATGAGAGATCAGATTGGAATCCACATGGCCGCTGCTATGAGACAACGCAGCACTTCAAAATGCTATAGTTGTGGAAAGACGGGACACATAAAAAAGGATTGTAGAAAGGGTGTGGAAGAGAAGATTAGTGACCCCCTTCCTCCACTGGGAATTTGTCGAAGGTGCAAAAAGGGGAGGTATTGGACTCAGGAATGTAGATCTGTAAAAGATAAAGATGGTAATATTCTTCCTCCTCAAGATTCGGGAAACTTCTCAGCGGGCCAGACCCGGGGCCCAGATTCAACCAACACGGGGAAACTAAGTCAAATTTATCCAGTGAGCAGTGGAGTAGATCAGGCTCAAGCTCAGACTCAGAAACCTTCCAACGTATAAAGTTTGTGAGAGCTGATTCTTCACCAGCTCAAAGTTCTGAAATTTCACCAGCTAAAAGCTCTGAAAAAGTTCTTGTTTCAGATTTATTTCATGCTACTCATAATAGTGCAGCTTTTGATTTGCTTCTTGTTAACAATGTTTCCTTAGTACCCCGGGACCTCCCATACGTTTTGGCTACTGGAGTACATGGGCCTGTCCCTTAAGGAACTGTTGGAATTATTTTAGGACGGAGCAGCTCCTCTTTAAAAGGACTTTATGTCCATGCTGGCTTAATTGATGCTGACTATCATGGTGAAATTTCTATTATTGCTTCTGTTACTAAACCAATGACTTTAACCTCTGGGCAACAAGTTGTTCAGCTTTTAATTTTGCCTATCACAAAGAAAAAGCTGCACCAATTAAAAGAGAGGGTGGTTTCAGCAGCACCAGAACTCATGTGTTTTGGCATGCTTTTTTAAATGATTCCCAGCCCCAATGCCAGGTTACATTCTTTGATGGTACTAAAATAGAGGGCCTAATTTATACAGGAGCTGATGTGTCAATAATAGCATCTTTTGCCTGGCCTCAGCAATGGCTAAAACAACTTATTAAAGTTACTTTTGTTGACCTTTGGACAATGTCAGATATTGAACAAAGTACTGAAACATTGTCCTGTCAAGGACCCGATGGGCAGCCAGCGAAAATAAAATTTTATGTGGCTCCCATTGCTATTACTCTGTGAGGAAGAGACATATTACAACAATGGGGAGCTATGTTATCAATCCCTATGATCTCTTCTGCTGCAAAGAATATGATGTTTGATATGGGATTTGATTCTTCTCAAAGAATTATCCCTAAACCATCAGAAACTATTAGAGTAGGAAAAGACCGTTCAGGTCTTGGCTTTCCTATTTTTCTGCAGGATTTACCATAGGGGACACTGTAGAGCGCCTCACCATTCCACTTTCATGGAAATCTGATACCCCTATTTGGGTTGAACAGTGGCCCCTCCGTAAGGAAAAGTTAGAGGCGCTTCATCAAATAGTTGAGGAACAATTAAAACTCAATCATATTGTTCCACATTTAAGCCCGTGGAATTCACCAGTCTTTGTCCTTAAGAAAAAATCAGGACAATGGAGGATGTTAACAGACCTAAAAAAATTAAATTCAATCATCCAAGCGGTGGGACCCCTTCAGCTGGGGCTCCCCAATTCATCCTTAATCCCTAGTAATTATTTTATTGTTATAATTGATTTAAAAGATTGTTTTGTTTTTTTTTTTGTTGTTGTTGTTTTGTTTGTTTGTTTGTTTTACATTCCTCTCACTTCCAAGGATTCTGAAAGGTTTGCTTTCACAGTTCCTAAACTGAATAATAGTTCTCCCACCTTCAAATATCAATGGCAGGTTTTGCCACAAGGTATGTTAAATAGCCCCACCTTGTGTCAAATGTATGTACAACAGCCTTTACAGAAATTAACTTCACAATTTCCTGATGGACTTTTCTATCACTATATGGATGGTATATTATTTGCTCATCCAAATCAGTTCATTTGAAATGATATTGTTAAACAAGCTTGTCAGCTTTTTGATACTTATGGGCTTCACGTTGCACCTGAGAAGATTCAGAGTTCTGATCATGGAGTTATTTGGGTTATAAAATGACAGCTCAAAAAAAAAAAATTCCTCAAAAAATACAAATTAGAAGAGACCCTTTAAAAACTCTAAATGAGTCGGGGGGGGGCGGAGCAAGATGGCAGCGAGTAACAGCTTCCTTGCATCTGGGCACCGTGAGTCTGGGGAGATAGGACTCCAGGCATCTCTGGCTGGTGGGAACTGCCTATCATCACTCCTATGAGGATACAGGGAGTCAGCGAGAGACTTCTGGACCCCAAGAGGAGGACTAAAACAGTGGAAAACCGGCAAGTGGTCGCGTGTGTTCAACCCGTCTGGACCCGCCCACAACTTCCACAGGCACGAGAACTTAAAGAGCAAGAGGAAGTGAAAGGAAAATTAGGGCAAGGAAACAGATAAAAGAAATCACTCATGAGGAAGAATCAGCAGAAAACTCCAGGCAACATGAAGAACCAGTCCAGAACAACCCCGCCAAGGGACCATGAGGTAGCTACTGCAGAGGATTCCACCTATACAGAAATGTTAGGAATGACAGAAAGGGAATTTAGAATACACATGTTGAAAACAATGAAAGAAATGATGGAAACAATGAAGGAAACTGCTAATAAAGTGGAAAATAACCAAAAGGAAATCCAAAAACAGAATCAAATCAGAGATGAACGATATGAAGAATATAAAAAGGATATAGCAGAGCTGAAGGAAATGAAACAGTCAATCAGGGAACTTAAAGATGCAATGGAAAGTATCAGCAACAGGTTAGACCATGCAGAAGAAAGAATTTCAGAGGTAGAAGACAAAGTTTTTGAGATAACTCAGATAGTAAAAGAGGCAGAAAAGAAGAGAGAGAAAGCAGAACGTTCACTGTCAGAATTATGGGACTTTATGAAACGTTCCAACATACGAGTTATAGGAATTCCAGAAGGGGAAGAAGAATGCCCCAGAGGAATGGAAGCCATACTAGAGAATATTATAAAAGAAAATTTCCCAAACATCACCAAAGATTCTGACACACTGCTTTCAGAGGGATATCGGACCCCAGGTCGCCTCAACTCTAACCGAGCTTCTCCAAGACACATTGTGATGAACCTGTCCAAAGTCAAGACAAAAGAAAAGATTCTGCAAGCTGCCAGGAGTAAGCGCCAGTTGACCTACAGGGGCAAATCCATCAGAGTGACCGCAGACTTCTCTAATGAAACTTTCCAAGCAAGAAGACAATGGTCATCTACCTTTAATCTACTTAAACAGAACAATTTTCAGCCCAGAATTCTGTACCCTGCTAAGCTAAGCTTCAAAATTGATGGAGAAATCAAATCATTTACGGATATACAAACATTGAGGAAATTCACCACAACAAGACCAGCTCTACAGGGAATACTTCAACCTGTTCTGCACACTGACCACCACAATGGATCAGCAGCAAAGTAAGAACTCAGAAATCAAAGGACAGAACCTAACCTCCACACTGATGCAAAAGATAAAACTAAGCAATGGACTCTCACCAAATAAGACGAATAGAATACTACCACACTTATCAATTATCTCAATAAATGTTAATGGCTTGAATTCCCCACTGAAGAGACATAGATTGGCTGACTGGATTAAAAAACACAAGCCATCCATTTGCTGTCTGCAAGAAACACACCTGGCTTCAAAAGACAAATTAAAGCTCCGAGTCAAGGGTTGGAAGACAATTTTTCAGGCAAATGGAATTCAGAAGAAAAGAGGAGTTGCAATCTTATTTTCAGATACATGTGGATTTAAAGCAACTAAAGTCAAAAAAGACAAAGATGGTCACTTTATATTGGTCAAGGGAAAACTACAACAAGAAGACATTTCAATTCTAAATATCTATGCACCAAATTTAAATGCTCCCAGATTCTTGAAACAGACCTTACTCAGTCTGAGCAATATGATATCTGATAATACCATCATAACAGGGGACTTTAACACACCTCTTACAGAGCTGGACAGATCCTCTAAACAGAAATTAAACAAAGATATAAGAGATTTAAATGAGACCCTAGAACAATTATGCTTGATAGACGCATATAGAACACTCCACCCCAAAGATAAAGAATATACATTCTTCTCATCACCCCATGGAACATTCTCCAAAATTGATCATATCCTGGGACACAAAACAAATATCAACAGAATCAAAAGAATTGAAATTTTACCTTGTATCTTTTCAGACCATAAGGCACTAAAGGTGGAACTCAACTCTAACAAAAATGCTCGACCCTATCCAAAGGCATGGAAATTAAACAATCTTCTGTTGAATAACAGATGGGTGCAGGAAGAAATCAAACAGGAAATCACTAACTTCCTTAAGCATAACAACAATGAAGACACAAGCTACCAAAACCTGTGGGATACTGCAAAAGCAGTTTTGAGAGGAAAATTCATCGCTTTAGATGCCTACATTCGAAAAACAGACAGAGAGCACATCAACAATCTCACAAGAGACCTTATGGAATTGGAAAAAGAAGAACAATCTAAGCCTAAACTCAGTAGAAGAAAAGAAATCTCCAAAATCAAATCAGAGATCAATGAAATTGAAAACAAAAGAATCATTCAGAAAATTAATGAAACAAGGAGTTGGTTTTTTGAAAAAATAAATAAAATAGATAAACCATTGGCCAGACTAACTAGAAATAGAAAAGTAAAATCTCTAGTAACCTCAATCAGAAAAGATAAAGGGGAAATAACAACTGATCCCACAGAGATACAAGAGATCATCTCTGAATACTACCAGAAACTGTATGCCCAGAAATTTGACAATGTGAAGGAAATGGATCAATATTTGGAATCACACCCTCTCCCTAGACTTGGCCAGGAAGAAATAGACCTCCTGAACAGACCAATTTCAAGCACTGAGATCAAAGAAACAATAAAAAAGCTTCCAACTAAAAAATGCCCTGGTCCAGATGGCTTCACTCCAGAATTCTATCAAACCTTCAAGGAAGAGCTTATTCCTGTACTGCAGAAATTATTCCAAAAAATTGAGGAAGAAGGAATCTTCCCCAACACATTCTATGAAGCAAACATCACCCTGATACCAAAACCAGGAAAAGACCCAAACAAAAAGGAGAATTTCAGACCAATCTCACTCATGAATATAGATGGAAAAATTCTCAACAAAATCCTAGCCAATAGATTACAGCTTATCATCAAAAAAGTCATTCATCATGATCAAGCAGGCTTCATCCCAGGGATGCAAGGCTGGTTCAACATACGCAAGTCCATAAACGTTATCCACCATATTAACAGAGGCAAAAATAAAGATCACATGATCCTCTCAATAGATGCAGAAAAAGCATTTGATAAAATCCAGCATCCTTTTCTAATTAGAACACTGAAGAGTATAGGCATAGGTGGCACATTTCTAAAACTGATTGAAGCTATCTATGACAAACCCACAGCCAATATTTTACTGAATGGAGTAAAACTGAAAGCTTTTCCTCTTAGAACTGGAACCAGACAAGGTTGTCCTCTGTCACCTTTACTATTCAACATAGTGCTGGAAGTTCTAGCCAATACAATTAGGCAAGACAAGGAAATAAAGGGAATCCAAATGGGAGCAGAGGAGGTCAAACTCTCCCTCTTTGCTGACGACATGATCTTATACTTAGAGAACCCCAAAGACTCAACCACAAGACTCCTAGAAGTCATCAAAAAATACAGTAATGTTTCAGGATATAAAATCAATGTCCACAAGTCAGTAGCCTTTGTATACACCAATAACAGTCAAGAGGAGAAGCTAATTAAGGACACAACTCCCTTCACCATAGTTTCAAAGAAAATGAAATACCTAGGAATATACCTAACGAAGGAGGTGAAGGACCTCTATAAAGAAAACTATGAACTCCTCAGAAAGGAAATAGCAGAGGATATTAACAAATGGAAGAACATACCATGCTCATGGCTTGGAAGAATCAACATTGTTAAAATGTCTATACTTCCCAAAGCAATCTACCTATTCAATGCCATTCCTATCAAAGTACCTACATCGTACTTTCAAGATTTGGAAAAAATGATTCTGCGTTTTGTATGGAACCGGAAAAAACCCCGTATAGCTAAGGCAGTTCTTAGTAACAAAAATAAAGCTGGGGGCATCAGCATACCAGATTTTAGTCTGTACTACAAAGCCATAGTGCTCAAGACAGCATGGTACTGGCACAAAAACAGAGACATAGACACTTGGAATCGAATTGAACACCAAGAAATGAAACTAACATCTTACAACCACCTAATCTTCGATAAACCAAACAAGAACTTACCTTGGGGGAAAGACTCCCTATTCAATAAATGGTGTTGGGAGAACTGGATGTCTGTGTGTAAAAGACTGAAACTGGACCCACACCTTTCCCCACTCACAAAAATTGATTCAAGATGGATAAAGGACTTAAATTTAAGGCACGAAACAATAAAAATCCTCAAAGAAAGCATAGGAAAAACACTGGAAGATATTGGCCTGGGGGAAGACTTCATGAAGAAGACTGCCATGGCAATTGCAACAACAACAAAAATAAACAAATGGGACTTCATTAAACTGAAAAGCTTCTGTACAGCTAAGGTGACGATAACCAAAGCAAAGAGACAACCCACACAATGGGAAAGGATATTTGCATATTTTCAATCAGACAAAAGCTTGATAACCAGGATCTATAGAGAACTCAAATTAATCCACATGAAAAAAGCCAACAATCCCTTATATCAATGGGCAAGAGACATGAATAGAACTTTCTCTAAAGACGACAGACGAATGGCTAACAAACACATGAAAAAATGTTCATCATCTCTATATATTAGAGAAATGCAAATCAAAACATCCCTGAGATACCATCTAACCCCAGAGAGAATGGCCCACATCACAAAATCTCAAAACTGCAGATGCTGGCGTGGATGTGGAGAGAAGGGAACACTTTTACACTGCTGGTGGGACTGCAAACTAGTACAACCTTTCTGGAAGGAAGTATGGAGAAACCTCAAAGCACTCAACCTAGACCTCCCATTCGATCCTGCAATCCCATTACTGGGCATCTACCCAGAAGGAAAAAAATCCTTTTATCATAAGGACACTTGTACTAGACTGTTTATTGCAGCTCAATTTACAATCGCCAAAATGTGGAAACAGCCTAAATGCCCACCAACCCAGGAATGGATTAACAAGCTGTGGTATATGTATACCATGGAATACTATTCAGCCATTAAAAAAAATGGAGACTTTACATCCTTCGTATTAACCTGGATGGAAGTGGAAGACATTATTCTTAGTAAAGCATCACAAGAATGGAGAAGCATGAATCCTATGTACTCAATCTTGATATGAGGACAATTAATGACAATTAAGGTTATGGGGGGGAGCAGAAAGAGGGATGGAGGGAGGGGGGTGGGGCCTTAGTGTGTGTCACACTTTATGGGGGCAAGACATGATTGCAAGAGGGACTTTACCTGACAATTGCAATCAGTGTAACTGGCTTATTGTACCCTCAATGAATCCCGAACAATAAAAAAAAAAAAAAGATTAAAAAAAAAAAAAAAAAAAAAAAAAAAAAACTCTAAATGATTTTCAAAAACTTTTAGGTGATATCAATTGGGTCCACCCTTCATTAGGAACTCCTACTTATTCCTTAATACATTTATTTTCTATATTGAAAGGAAGTCCTAAATTAGATAGCCCTGGTACATTGACTCCAGAAGCTGAAAAGGAGCTACAATGGCTAGAGAAACATATTCAGAATGCACAGTTAGATCGAATTGCTACTTATCCAAACTTTATTTTCTATGTGTTTCCTTCAGATCATCCCCCTACAGGATTATTAACCCAGGAATCTGCTTTTATTGAGTGGTGTTTTTTAACCCATAAAGCTACTAAGAAATTGAAAACATGTCAAAAAGATTGCTAGTCTAATTATCGGAGGTTGTCACCAGCTTTTTCAGTTAGTTGGACAGGATCCTGAGAAGATTATAGTTCCATTAACAAATAAACAAATCTCAGATTTATATATATTATCCCAGGATTTGCAAATAGCTTTGGCTTATTATTTAGGCTCTATAGATAATCATTTTCCTCCTGATAAAGGTTTACAATTCCTAAAAAGGACATCATGGATCCTTTCTAAAAATATTTCTCTATATCCAATCTCCAATGCTCAGAATTTTTTTACAGATGCTAACAAATTTGGTATGGCAGGCTATATTAGTGGTCATCTTCATAAAGTACTGGAATCCCCTTTTAAGTCAGTTCAAATGGCAGAATTATATGCTGTTATAAGTTCTACAGGACATTCCCAATGTTCCCATGAATATAATTACTGATTCCAAATTTTCAATGTATACTGTCCAAAATATTGAAACTACTACTTTAATTAATGATCATAGTGAACTGTCTTGTCTTTGTCATATATTGCAGAAATTGATTTGGAATAGAAATGTTCCAATTTTTATAACTCACATCTGGGCTCATTCTAATCTGCCTGGTCCATTACTTGCTGATAATAATACTATTGATAATTTAATAGGCATTGTTCAAAAGGCACAAGAGGAACATGCCATCCATCAAAATAATACTTCATCTTTAAAACAAAGGCATTCTATAACCTGGAGAGATGCCAAACAGATTATTCGTTCTTGTTCTACTTGTCAAATAATTACAGTTCCTCATTTACCTCCAGGAGTAAATCCTAGAGGACAAAAATCCTAATGAAATATGGCAGATCGATGTAACACAATTTGCAGAATTTGGAAAATCTAAATATATCCATCATACAATTGATACCTATTCTAACTTCTATTGGGCTACTGCCCTTACATCAGAAAAGGCTGATTCTGTTATTACACGTTTGTTGGAAGCATTTGCTGTTATGGGTGTGCCTCAAATTATTAAAACAGATAATGGTTCTGCATATATTTCTCAAAAATGTCAACAGTTTTTTCACATTTACAGTATAAAACATATAACTGGAATACCAGGGAATTGTACTGGGCAAGCAATTATTGAAAGACATAATCGTACTCTGAAAGAATTATTGATTAAACAGAAAGGGGGGATGGCATATAATAGCTCCCCCAGAAATAGATTACATTCAACGTTATTCACATTAAATTTTTTTTTAATTTTTTTTTTTTTTTTGTAGAGACAGAGTCTCACTTTACCACCTTCAGTAGAGTGCCATGATGTCACAGGACTCACAGCAACCTCTAGCTCTTGGGCTTCTGTGATTCTCCTGCCTCAGCCTCCAGAGCAGCTGGGACTACAGGCGCCCGCCACAACGCCCGGCTATTTTTTTGTTGCAGTTTGGCCAGGGCTGGGTTTGAACCCGCCACCCTCGGCATATGGGGCCGGCGCCCTACTCACTGAGTCACAGGTGCCACCCCACATTAAATTTTTTGAATTCAGATACAAAAGGTGACATGCCTGCTTCTAAATTATGGGTGAAACAACCACCATCTCCAATTAATCAGCCAGTTTTTTACAAAGAATTAATATCAAATAAATGGCTATCTGCTATAGTCGTACGATGGGGTAGAGGGTATGCTCTTCTTTCCACAGGGGACCATGAATTTTGGCTCCCAGAAAAACTCATCAAACTCCGGCATGACAACCCGGCCCCGCCATCGCTTCTACCCGAGATGGGGTATGACCCTGGCAGTACGAATGTCCTCCCTGACACTGGAGGACAGGGAGATTCGGCAAAACCAATGAGCTATCTGAAGGATGTGGCACAGGAGAGAGCAGACTCCATCCCCTCAAATAACATGGACAGGAATTTCTCAACTATGCAGGGAAGCACGAGCAACAGTGATGGTGAGCAGCCATCCGGTTACTCCCTGGACACTGTTTCTTGCAATGATAGCCATTCTTAACACTTAGGTAAGTACTGATTCAAATTACTTATTGGAGCTATGTCCCTAACCCTCCTTTACTTAGAGGGGTCTCCTGGTTTGAGTCTTCAGTTCCCATTTTTGTTAATGAAACTTATTGACTTCCTGGGCCATATGATGATCATGGTCCATTTAAACCTGAGGAAGAAGGCACACTACTTAAGAATTACTCTATTGGAGTTACTAGACCTCCTGTTTGTGTGGGGCCCGAGTCCCCTTGTTTATCTTTAGGGATTCAGCAATGGGTCAGTTTCAAACAGACTTCCAGAAATAAAGACTTGTATATGCTTTCTACTAGAACTTTTACTAAATCAATAGTAACACAGCATTCTTTGTTGTCATATTTGCCCTACTATAAGCCTCATGTATTTGTTGATATTCGTTGGTCCAAATGTCGAGGGTCTCATTTGTATATTTTACAGCAGACTAAGTTTGGATCTGTTATTGACTGAAGACCTTCTGCTTATGTTAGGGAAGGACTCAAATCGGGTGCTAGTTATCTCAAATACCAGCAAGATGCAACTAATATTATATACTCATCTTCTAAAGAATTAATGTGGGAGGAGAGTGGGTTTTCATCACAAACCCCAGGCATTTCTGGATACACATCCCAACTTGATTTATGGAAAATTGGACCAGCTTTATTTGGTCTTCATGCCTGGAGGGGCTCCCACATTTGCAAACCATATCATTGTCCTTTCCAACTTACTTTTCACTTTAATTGGCAAGAAGCGCATTTTACTCAGGCTTGTGTAAAATTGCCTTTCATTTGGTTTGTGAGCAGCATTTCCTGGAATAAAGAAACTGGAGACATTTCTTGCCCAGGAACTTGTCAATTGTTTACTTGTCTTAACATTTCTATGAAATTTAATTTTTCCTGAGATAGGATCTTTCTTCTGAGCACCTGGACAGGGGTGTGGTTGCCAGTGAAGATGATGAGACCCTGGGAAGAGTCCCCCACCATCTCAATTCTTGTGAATCTGGCTCAAAAGCTGATGAAGAGGAG
Organism: Nycticebus coucang; assembly: GCF_027406575.1. Classification (NCBI taxonomy): domain Eukaryota; kingdom Metazoa; phylum Chordata; class Mammalia; order Primates; family Lorisidae; genus Nycticebus; species Nycticebus coucang. The sequence goes on from NC_069804.1 coordinate 122,452,633, forward strand.
CAAGAGGTTTATCGGTCTGCTGATAACAGCGATTCTTGGGATTATAGCCGTCACCGCCTCTGCAGCCGCCACTGGAATAGCCCTTACTGAATCTATAAAGACTGAAAAATTTGTGTCTAATTGGCATAAAGATGGAAACAAATTATAGGTATCTCAAAAACAGATAGATACTAAAATTCATAATGAATTGGCTGATTTAGAATAGACAGTAGTAATATTAGGAGGTCAATTGTATAGTTTAGAAAAATGAATGAAACTGAAATATGATTAGAATGTTTCTTCTTATTGTATTATTTCTGTGTTTTACAATGAGACTTTATTTCCTTGGAGCAAAGTTAGAAAACATTTGTTAAATCATGAAAATTTAACTGCTGATATTATTGAATTACAGCATCAAGTTTACAGTAGCTTTGAACATCAATTGGAACAAATAAATGGAGATGAAATATTAAAAGACATATCTGAAGGAATTGCTCAACTTAATCCATTAGACAAAATTCATACTTTATTTGCAACATCTGCGGGCTCTCTGTTTTTGCTTTGCCTCATATTACTGTTATTTTATATAATGTGCAAAAAGATTCAGCAAATTAAAAGAACTAGAAACCATAATGCTGCTGTTTTTTTGGCTATGATAGCAGTACAAGCCAATGTTCACTAGTTGGAAAGGGAGAAGTGAAGGGGCATGGTTCTCAGCACCCCAGAAAGGTGGCTTTGTCTCACATGTGCTCCTTGAAGTATGAGAACCTAAGATGGGAAAATTCCATTCTCAGCTATAAACAAGACTTGGGAGTTAATTTCTCCCTGCTTGCTAAAGCAGCAGAGACACAGGGGTTAATTCTTCCCTGCTAGCTGAAAAGACCTTGAGATATGATTCCCTGAGGTCCCTGCCAAGTCGTAGCTGGAGATTTAGCACCTGTCTGGAGCTGAACTGTTACTCTTCATTCCCTAACTTCAAATTACACAAAAGCTTCATTTAACTTGTTAGGGAGGTGGGCAAACAGAAACAGACAACCTGGTGTCCTTATAGTTTATCTTAAAGTTATATGCTCCAGACTTAGAAATGAGATGTATGTGCTTTGCAACATTTATGCTGAAGAGACCTTTTTTATAGCAGTCTCAATTAATGCTTTTGTTCTTTATTCTAGCTTATTCTTATCTGATGAGTTTGGATATATAATACAGTGAATAAAGATGAACAAGTGCAGTAGGCCTGAGTGAGTCTCAGTCTTCCCTTAATTAATCATTCCGTCTGCAGTGATATCTCTGTGTCATTGATTGGGCTGGTGGACAGCAACATCTCCCCACACAAAGAACGTCAATAACTACTAGGAGTCACTTTTATCTTCTGCACCACCTTCCTAAACGTGCCCCCGACTAGTAGCAGAGAACTGGCCTTTTCTTGAGTTTTCTTCTGAGTTCAGTCATGCTCTGTGTGGTGTTTTGTTTGTGCTCTTGTTCCCTTATGGTTTTATTTTTTTTTTATTGTAACATAAGTGTGCACTTCATTCCTTTTGATTATTGAAAAGTATTCCATCACGTGAATATAACACATTACATGTACCCAATCATCTGTAAATCTCTTGTTCCATTCTCATCTAAGATTATTAAAAGATTTTATGAACAAGGCATTTTGTCTCTATCAAAAGCCTTTTCTGTGTCTCTTGAGGTGACCATGTGGCTTTTCTTATTGATTCTATTAAACTATTTATTGCTATTAGTTGATTTTCCCATATTGTCCTAGACTGGCAATCCTGGTAATAAATCCCATTTGGAATACATGTATAAAATATTTTATATGCTACCGGACTTTACTTGCACTTATAAAGTATATCTCTTACAAATTGGATACTGCACTTCCTCCTTTGCTCCAGAAAAAAATACTTTGGTACCATCATAGCTCAAGGAAATGCAAGCTGCTAACCTCAACTAATCCTCCTTAGTTTATGCTTCTCAGCAGATGAGAGTACAGGCCCATTCCACCACTGTGGGAGAAGTTTTGCAATTATTTCTTGGACAAGTGGGGTCTTACTATTTTGGGCAGTCTGGTCTGAAACCCCTTAGCTTCCAGTGATTTTTGTGCTTTGGCCTATGAAATTGCTGGGATTATAAGTGTGAGCTATGGTGCTCATCCATACTTATGTTTTGGTAAAGGATTTTCTCTATTTTCCTTGTAGATAATAGCCTGTAGATTAAAATTAACAACTCCATTCAAATATAATTCACACACTCTGCAACTCACCCATGTCAAGTATAGAGTTCTAAGACTGCACATTCAGGGATCACTTTTATAGTTTGTTTGTTACTAGAGAAGTTTCCCCTAAGATGTAGAAGAGAGTGGTAGAGTAAAGAAGTAAAGAATGGAATGAGGGAAAGAATAAAATGGGGAGAGCAAGTGAATGAGAGACAGAGAATGGAAGGAAAGAAGAATAAAGTGAGGGAGGGACGAAGGGAGGGAGGGAGTGAAGGAAACAAAGAAAGAGAAAATAAGGAAACATGGCTGCTCACATGTATAATCCTACCCTCTGGCAGACAGAGATGAGTGGAGTTCTTGAACGATGGGTTCTGAGAACAGACTGAGCAAGAGTCAGACCCTGTCTGTACTAAAAAGTGAAAAATTTACTAGGCGTTTTGACAGGCATCTGTTTTCCTAGCGAGATGAGAGTCTCAGGGAGAAGGATTGCCTGAATCCTGGAGTTAGAGGTTGCTATGATCTAGGCTGTGGCCATGAAACACTAGCCTGTGCCACATATGGAAACCATATCTCTAAAATACCCAAGCACCAACAAATCAAGAAACAAACCAACAAACATTGTCCTCATCCAAAAAGACCAGAATTACCTTAATGGTTCAAAAAAAGTAAATAAACTTAAGACCTGTGATACTATGACTAAATTGAGGCTGTATCCAGGCATAGTAAATTTGTAAGCATCTCTCTAATGGATGTTTTGGAGTAGGTGTCAAAGAGGTCCTTGAAATAATGGGGCAGTGCCGCTCCCTCAGTGGGTAGGGCACTTTCCCCATATAAAGTGGGTGGTGAGTTTGAATTCAGCCTCGGCCAAACTGCACCAAAATATAGCCAGGTGTTGTGGTGGGAGCCTGTACTTCCAGCTACATGGTAGGCTGATGCAAAAAAATCACCTAAGTCGGGGATTTGGAGGTTGCTGTGAGCTGTGATGCCACAGCACTCCACCGAGGGTGGCAAAGTGAAACACTGTCTCAATGAAAAAAATGAAAAAGCAAACAGTGTCCTACTTAAGTTTCTCCATGCACTTTCGTCAGCTGTGTTGAAACTTGAGTCACACTGCTGTACTAAATTTCAACTATTGTGTTAGCCTAGTGTCAGGAATCTCAACCATCAGTCAAATCACTCAGGCACAAATGGTAGATCACTTCTTTGTGGTTGGAGGCCTAGAAAGTGTCCTGTTTCCAACCATTGAGTGACACCAGATGAAGTGAGCAGAAAAGGCCACTTAGTATCTTTGACCAGAAGCCTGGATCCCAGGACATTACAGGATGAAGTTACTTCATGGTCACCATGGATGAACATCACAATGGGTGTTGCCCTGGGTTGCCATTTTTAAGGTTGACTCTATTCCTGCTAAACATATGTAGTGGCTATGTGGGTTTGTCATTGGGTTCAAACTGTGACAAAAGAGTAGGGTTCTTTTCTTCACACTCCCGTCTCAGAAGTATGAAAATCTGAAGGAAATAGGTCAATACTTGAAAACACACCACCTTCCTAGAGTTAGCGAGAAAGAAGTGGAAATGTTGAACAAGCTTATAACAACATCTGAAATAGCATCAACTACAAGAAATTTTCCCCAAAAGAAAAGCCCGGGAGCAGATGGCTTCACATCAGAATTCTACCAAACCTTTAAAGGGGAACTAGTACCTATATTAGTTAACATTTTCTAAAACATAGAAAAAGAAGGACTACTTCCCAACACATTCTATGAAGCAAATATCACCCTAATTTCCAAAGCAGAAAAAGACCCATTAAGGAAAGAAAATTATAGACCAATATCTCCAATGAGTATTGATACAAAAATATTCAATAAAATCCTATCAAACAGAATTAAACAACACCTCAAACCAATTATACATCCCAACCAGGTGGGTTTCATTCCAGGGACCCAAGGATGGTTGAATATATGTAAATCCATAAATATAATACATCACATAAACAAATTAAAAAACAAGAGCCATATGATTCTCTCAATTGATTCAGAAAAAGCTTTTAATAATATCCAGCATCGGTTCTTGATCAGAAAGCTTAAGAAAATAAGTATAGAAGGAACATTTCTTAAACTGATAGAGGCCATCTACTGCAAACGCACAGCCAATATCATATTGAATGGAGTAAAATTAAAATCATTTCCACTCAGATCAGAAACCAGGCAAGGATGCTTATTGTCTCCACTGCTTTTTAACATAGTAATAGAAGTCTTACCCCTCACAATCAGGCAAGAGAAGGCCATCAAGGGGATCCAAATAGGACCAGAGGAGATCAAACTGTCACTCTTGGCAGATGATATGATTGTATATCTGGAAAACCAAGGGAATCAACTACAAAACTCCTAGAAGTGATCAAGGAAAACAGCAACTCTCAGGATATAAAATTAACACTCACAAATTTGTAGCCTTTATATACCAAAAATATACAAGGGGAAAAAACAATAAAGGACTCTATTTCCTTTACAATAGTGGCAAAGAAGATGAAATATCTTGGAGTGTATCTAAGGATGTGAAATATCTCTATAAAGTGAACTACGAAACTCTGAGAAAAGAAATAGCTGAAGATGTTAACAAATGGAAAAATATACCATGCTCATGGCTGAGAAGAATTAACATTGTTAAAATGTCTATATTACCTAAAGCAATCTACAGATTTAATGCAATCTGTATTAAAGCACCTCTGTAATACTTTAAAGACCTGTGGAAATTAGTACTTCTTTTTATATGGAAACAGACAAAAAATCAAATAGCCAAGACATTATTCACACCTAAAAACAAATTGGGAGGAATAATACTTCCAGACTTCAGACTATACTGTAAATCGATAGTGACAAAAATAGTATGTTACTGGCACAAAAATAAAGAGGTAGATGTATGTAACAGAATTAAAGACCAAAAGGTGAACTCAGACACTTATCTTCATTTGATCTTTGATAAATATATCAAAAATATAAATTGTCAAAAAGATTCCCTATTTAACAAATGGTAATGGGTGAATTGCCTGGTGACCTGTAGAAGACTGAAACTGAACCCACACCTTTCTCCTCTAACAAAAATTGACTCTCACTGATTAAAGGACTGAAACTTTAGACATGAAACTATAAACATTCTTGGAGAGAGTGCAGGGGAAACACTTGAAAAAATTTGCCTGGGAGAATACTTTATGAGGAAGACACCCAAGGCAATTGAAGCAACATTAGAAATATATTACTTTGATTTGATCAAATTAAAAAGTTCCTGCACTGACAATAGCGCCCCAAGTAAAGCAAATAGATAGTCCACAGAATGGGAGAGGATTTTTGCAAATTATATTTCTGACAAAGGTCTAATAACTAGAATCCGTAGAGAACTCAAACTTGTTAATAAGAAAAGAACAAGTGATCTCATTTCATTGTGCTCAAGAGACATGAACAGAAGCTTCTCTGAAGAAGACAGATGGATGCTCTATAGACACATGAAAAAATGCTCATCATCTTTAATCATCAGAGAAATGCAAATAAAACCCACTCTGAGATATCATCTAACTCCAGTATGATTAGCCCATATTACAAAATCCCAAGACCAGAGATGTTGGCGTTGATGTGGAGAAAAGGGAACACTTCTGCACTGCTGGCAGGAATGGAAGCTAGTACATTCCTTTTGGAAAGAAGTTTGGAAAGTACTCAGGAATCTAAATGTAGACCTATCTTTTGATCCTGCAATTCCTCCTTTAGTGTATATCCAAAAGACCAAAAATAATTTGGCAAAAAATATATTTGCACCAGATTGTTTATTGCATCTCAATTCATTATTGCTAAGTCATGGAAGAAGCCCATGTGCCCATTGACCCTTGACTGAATTAATAAATTATGGTATATGTATACCGTGGAATAATATGCAGAATTAAAAAATGGAGACTTTACCTCTTTTATGTTTTCATGGATGGAACTGGAAAATATTCTTCTTAGTAAGGTATCTCTGAATAGAAAGAAAAATTCAGTGTACTCAGTACTACTATGAAACCAATTTGTAATGACTCACACTTTCATATGAAAGGTAAATCACAACTATAGCCTAGGAAGAAGGAGGAAAGGGGAGAAAGCAGGGATGGAAGGTGGATGGGTTAATAGAGGTATGGTTAATAGGGGGACCACACCTATGGAGCATATTGCAAGTACAAGTTGGATCTATCTGGTGTACAACACAAATGTCCTAACACTGTAATTGGGTAAATGAGTAGAAGGCTATGTTAATTAGTAGGATGTAAGCACTCCGATTTGTATAAATAACCAACACATTGTATTCCATAATGGCATAAATGTATTCATGATCTATTTGTACATGACTTAATAAAAAAAAAAAAGAGTGATATTGCACAGGTGCAGTAAAAGTCTGGTAGCATACAAAATGTTTTATGCACTTATCCCAAATGTGATATATAACCAGGATGGACAGACCAGCTCAATATGGGAAAATTAACTAATAGAACACACTACATGAATAGAATCAATAAGAAAAAAACACACAGTCGCCTCAAAAGGCACAGAAAAGGCTTTTGACAAAGGCAATATATCTTGTTGATAAAAACTTTAAAAAATTTTAGATGAGGGTAGGCCCCTTTTGCTCAGTGAGTAGGGAGCCGGCCCCACATAACGATAGTGGCGGGTTCAAACCCAGCTCCAGCCAAACTGCAACAACAACAACAAAAATATCTTAGATGAGAAGGGAACATCTTTAGGACTACTAATGAGGATTACAGGTGAGTGCATACATATAACGTTCTATATTCACACGATCGAATATTTTTCAACAATCAAAAGGAATGAAGTGCACATGTATGTTACATTAGGAATGAACCTTGAAATTATTATGATAAGGGAACAAGACCACTTAAAAGAGACCACACGGACCAGGACTGAACTCAGAGGAAAACATCAAGACAAGGCCAATTGTCCGCTAAGAGTAGGAAGCAGGCAAGGGAGGGTGTTGGAGAAGTGAAAGTGACTGCCAGTAGGTATTGACATTCTTTGTGTGAATGGGGAGACAAAGTTCTAAAATTAGATTGTGATGATAGCTGTACAATTCTGTCACTATATTAAGAAACAAAGAATTGTATATTTTCAAAGGGTGAATGACTTATTTCAATGAAGCTACTTGAAGATGTTTTCATCTTCATAGTCTCACAGCATATGAAGCACCCAGGTCGTGAGAGTTCTTGAGAGACAGTCAATCCTATTACCCTGCTCACACACAGGTTACCATGAATTGCCATGGAAGGCACATTGTTCCATCCTACTGAACTTATTTTCTTTTTCATTGAGACAGAGTCTGACAACTTCCCCCTGGGTACAGTGCCCTGAAGTAATCATAACTAACCGAAATCTCAAACATTTGGATCAACAGATCCTATTGCCTGAGCCTCCGGAGCATCTCAGAGTCCAGGTACTTCCCCACAGTACCCAGTTACAGTGGACCAGCCGTGTTTGTCTCCCGGAGTGTTAGCATTATAAGTGAGAGCCACCACTCCAGACCTTGAACTGTGGATATTTTTCAAACTGTGGTTGATGGCCAGCGGTGTTGTTTCATGCCTGTCATCTTGCCTCTTGGGGAGGCCCCGTCAGTTGGATTGTCTGAGGTTTTTTTTTTTTTTTTTTTGGTTTTTGGCCGGGGCTGGGTTTGAACCCACCACCTCCGGCATATGGGACCGGCGCCCTATCCCTTGAGCCACAGGCGCCGCCCGTTTGCCTGAGTTTTTTAATTGGAGACCAATCTCAGTAGTGAGATCCCCAACTCTGCAGAATAAAAAATGACTGGAGTTATGCAGGCACCTAGAGTCCCAGCTGAGGGAATAGGTTTGCTTGATGACAACACTTGAAGTTTGCTGTGAGGTATGATACCAGGACACTCTACCGAGAGCAATACAAGGAAACTATTGCAATAGATAAATGGAGAAAACCATTGGTAGCAAACTTACCCCTCATTTTTACTTTTGCCCACAGATCTAGAGTTGAAATTTTTCTCCTAGGTTAGATGTCAACTAGAGAAATTATTCTCAAATTAGGGAAATTGTTTTCCTACAAGCTCTATTAATCAACCCTTTGGATTTTATGTAACTCTGATCCTTTGATATTCTATATTGTTGTAGTCATTGCAAACTGCACACACTAAGAATTCTTGACACAAATCAGGCTTTTTCTATGCACACTGCAAAGTCCATAGTATATTCTCCCCCTCTTCTGTTGAACTCCTTCAATCTGGGTCAATATACCCTTGCCCCAATCAGTCCAAACCCAGGGAACAGACATCTCTGGAGAACATATGACCATGAGATCAACTGGCAATATCCTAACGAACCAATCCTAAACCTGCTTGTCCTGACTCATTGTTCCCCATACCGTGGGCCACAATAGATCTCTTACTTTATGTAATCCCATATTCCATCCACCTACTGACCTTTCTTCATACCTTGGCTCTTGGAAAGTGTGCCTAGCAAATTTTATTTTCTTTCTTTCTTTCTTTCTTTCTTTCTTTCTTTCTTTCTTTCTTTCTTTCTTTCTTTCTTTCTTTCTTTCTTTCTTTCTTTCTTTCTTTCTTTCTTTCTTTCTTTCTTTCTTTCTTTCTTTCCTTCCTTCCTTCATTATTTTCCATGAGACAGACTCTCACTTTGTTGGCCAGGCTAGAGTGTCATGGCATTAGCTTAGCACACAGCAACATCCACCTCTTGGTATGAAGGAACCCTCCTACCTCAGCATCTGAAGTAGCTGGAACTAAAGGCAAGGGACACAACAATTGACAACCTTTTCTATTTTACTACTAACCGGATGTATGATTGAGTTTAGGCTATCTTGCTGCTGCTCAGCCTTGTCTACAACCCCTGATCTCTAGGGATCAGGCCAACATGTCTTCCCAGAGCAACCAAATATAGTCATGTGTGGAAAAATTCATTGATCCCTACTTAAGGGGCCTTGAGGGGCTTTGAGGAGTGTCCAATCCTTAGGCGCCATTAAACAGGGATTATGTCAGGACTGTTTTGCATATCCGTGGTGGCAGATATCACCACAATTATGACCATGCCTCTTTTTTGCTTATCAGGTTTCATTAGTGATTGTGTATTGAACATGTGGCCCAAAATAACTCTTCTAATGCCTATGTGGCTAAGAATCCAAAAGTCTGGATAAACCTGGACCTGAGATCAAGAATGCTGGAACTTTCCAGGTGAGCTGATATTTCCCAGGATCAGAAGAAATAACAGCAGGTATGTAGAACACTACTGGACATATTGCCTGATGAGATTTCACGAGAGGACCCTCAGTAGGACACCTACCATTTGAAACAAGCCTATTTTAGAGAAAGAAATAAAATCTCAGAAAAAGTAGAACTGAGAATTGTGTGACATCCCTGTCAGATTCGTGAAATCACTGTCTGATCTTTGGTATTGGGTTCTTGGCATGTAACATCCCAGGGCAGCACTAGGTATTGGGTTCTTGGTGTGTAACATCCCAGGGCAGCACTTGCTTCCAAATCCATGACATGAAATGGAAAGTAAGGGTTGTTGAATCCTTTGGCAGGATATAAAAACAATATTTGGAAGCAGGAACTGAGTGTGGAGAACAGAACCCTACTCTTTTATAACAGTTTGAACACAATGCCAAACCCGGATAGCTACTGCACATGATTAGCATGAATATGGTTAAGCATAAACATGGTAACCCAGGTCAACACCCATTGTGATGTCATCCATGGTGACTATGTAGTTACTTCATCCTGTAACATCCTGGGATCCAGGATTCCAGTCAAAGATACTAAGTGGCCTTTTCTGCTCACTTCAGCTGGTATCCTTCAAGGATTTGAACCGGGACACTTCTTAGTCCTCCTTACACAGACAGAAAAGTGATCTCCCATTTGTGCCTTATTAATTCTATTGACAGTTGTGATTTTTGGCCCTAGGCTGACACAACTGTTGAGGTTTTGTACAGCAGTGTGATTCATGCTGCATAACAGCTGACGTAACTTCATGGAGTCACATAAGTAGGATGCTATTTGTTTTTGTTTTTTTAATTTCTTTTTTGGAGGCAGACTTTCGCTTTGTAGCTGGGTAGCATGCCATATAATCACAGCTCACAGCAAGCTCCTACTCCTGAGCTTAGGCGATTCAGTCCCCTCAGCCACCCAAGTAGCTTGGACTACAGGAGCCCACCATAACACACGGCCATTTTTTTTTTTTTTTTCAGTTTGTCCAGAGCCGGGTTCGATCTCACCACCCTCATTATATTGACCCAACACCCTACACAATTTTCCACATGCAAAGCCCCTGGAATGCTATCTCAAAGACCTGTTTGACACCTAACCCAAAACATTCATTTGAGAGAAGATTACAAATTGACTATGCCTGGCTACAGCCTCAATATGGTCATAGTTTCACAGGACTTAAGCATGTCTATTTTGCTTGAACCATCAAGGTAATTCTGGTCTTTTTAGATGGTGAAAATCTTTCTTGGGTGGTCTGTTGGTTTGTCTGTGCATGTGTATGTAAGGGCATTTTTGAGATAAGGTTTCTGTATGTGGCCCTAGCTATATTTTTATGGCCTCATCCTAGATCATAGCAACCTCAAACAACAGAATTCAGCCAATCCTCTTGCCTGAGACTTCCATAAGGGTAGGATACTTGAAATACTTGAAAGACAGTCAACCCTACTTCCCTTCTCACACACAGGTTACAGTGAATTGACATGGAAGGCACATTGTTCAATGTTGTGGAAGTTGTAATTTTATTTTTTCTTCAGACAGTCTGACAACTTCCCCCTCAGTAGAGTGCCCTGAAATCATCCTAGCTAACCGCATTCTCAAACTCCTGGGTCAATAGATGCTATTTCCTCTGCCTCCTGAGGATTTGGGAGTCCAGATGCTTCCTCATAGTGCCCAGTTACATTGGACCACCTGCTTTTGCTTCCAAGAGTGATAGCATTAAAGGTGTGAGCCACCAATCCAGATCTTGAATTTGGAATATTTTTCAAACTATGGTTCATGTCCAGCGGTGCTGCTTCATGCCTGTCATTTTGGTGCTTTGGGAGGCCCCATCAGTTGGATTGTCTGAGATTCTGAATTGGAGAGCAGCCTGAGCACTAGTGAGAACCCCATCTCTGAAGAATAAAAAATGGCCAGATGTGATGCAGGAACCTAGAGTCCCACCTGAAGATTATAGGTTCGCTTCATGACTACTATTGAAGTTTGTTGTGAGATATGATACCTGGGTACTCTGCCGAGGGAAACAAAAGTAGACTCTGTCTCAATACATAAATGGAGACTAAAATCGGTAGGAAACTTACCCCTCATTTTTACTTTTAACCACACAATTAGAGTTGAAAATTTTCCCCTGGATTACATGTCAACTAGAGAACCTATTCTCTCATAGGGAAATTATTTTCCTACAACTATTAATCAACCCTTTCGATGTTATGTAACTCTGACCCTTTAATATCATAGATTCTTGTAGTCACTGAAATTGCACACACAATGTCTTCTTGACTCAAATAAGGCTTTTCCTATGCACACAAAATGTTCCAGAGTATACCCGCCACCTCTTCTGTTGAACTCCTTCGATCTGAGCCAATATTCCCTTTCCCCAACCAGTCCGAACCCCAGGACCAGATATAACTGGAGAACACCTCCCCTTAAGATGGACTTGTAATATCCTAATGAACCAATCCCAAACCCGCTACTCCTGACACATCGTTCTACCCATGGGGGCCACAATAAATTTCCTCCTTTAGGTAGTCCCATATTACATCTAGCTACTGACCTCTCCTCATACCATGGCTGTCCCTAGCAAATTTTCTTTCTTTCTCTTTCTTTCTTTCTTTCTTTCTTTCTTTCTTTCTTTCTTTCTTTCTTTCTTTCTTTCTTTCTTTCTTTCTTTCTTTCTTTCTTTCTTTCTCTCTCTCTCTCTCTCTCTCTCTCTCTCTCTCTCTCTCTCTCTCTCTCTCTCTTTCTTTCTTTCTTTCTTTCTTTCATTATTTATCATGAGACAGACTATGTTGCCCAGGATAGAGTATCATGGTATCAGCCTAGCACACAACAACATCCAACTCTTGGTATGAAGGGATCCTCCTTCCTCAGACTCTGGAGTAGCTGAAACCAAAGGCAAGTGCCACAACTCTTGACAACCTTTTATATTTTAGTACAAACTGAGTGAGTGATCAGGTTTGAGGGTATCTTGCTGTTGTTCAGCCTTGTCTCCAACCCCTGAGTTCAGGGGATCAGCCAACCTTGGCCTCCCAGAGTAACCAAATATTGTAGCCATGTGTGGCAAAGGACATTCAGCTCTACTTAAGAAATAACATTATCAGGGACTTTGAAAGGTGTCCAATCCTCAATACTCAGTGACACATGGTGGTTATGTCAGAACTGCTATGCCTATCCATGATGGAATATATTACCACAGTTATGCCCACTTCTCTTTGTAGCTGATCAGATTTCATTAGTGATTATGCATTTAACGTGTGGCCCAAAATAACTCTTCTATTTCCTATGTGTCCAGGAAACAAAAAGTTTGGAAACCCCTGGCCCAGAGGTCAGGACTGTTGGAACTTTCTAGATGGGCCAATATTTCCCATGATTAGAATAAATAACTGAGGGTATGGAGTACACTACTGGACAAAATGCCTTACCAGATTTCGAGAGAGGACTTTTAGTAGGACACCTGCTGTCTGAAACATGCCTATTCTAGAGAAAAAAAAAATCTCAGGAAAAGTAGAACTGAGAATTGTGTCATGTAGCTGTTAGGTCTGTGAAATCACTGTCTGATCTTTGGGCTTGGAGTTTTGGTGTGTAACATCTCAAGGGAGTACTAGGTATAAACCATACTCTTCCACTTGCTTACAAATCAATGACATGAAAAGAAAAAAAATGGTTGTTGAATCCCTTGTCCGAATGTACAAACAAACTTTTGGAAGCAGGAATTGAGTGTTCAGAACAGAACCCCAATCATTTGTAAGAGTTTGAACCAAACGAAAAACCCGAATAGCCACAACACATACCTAGCAGCAATAAGTTTAAGCATAAACATGGTAACCCAGGGCAACAACCACTGTGATGTCATCCACAGTCACCATGTAGTGACTTCATCCTGTAATGTCCTAGGATCCAGACTTCTGGTCAAAAATACAAAGTGTCCTTTTCTGCTCACTTTAGCTGGTATGCCTCAAGGATTTGAATCAGGACACTTCTTAGCCCTCCATGCACATACAAAGAATGATCTCCCATTTGTGAATTATTGATTCTATTCATGTTGGAAATTCCCAGCACTAGGCTGCATGACAGTTGAGATTTTGTACTGCTGTGTGACTCAGCCAGCATCACAGCTGACATAACTTCATGGAGTCAGTTAAGTAGGATGCTGGTTGTTTTTGTTTTGTTTTTGTTTTTGTTTGTTTGTTTTGTTGTTTCTTGGAGATGGAGTTTTGCTTTGTCACACTTGGTAGTGTGCCCTGGCATCACTGCTCACATCAAGTTTCTACTACTGAGCTTAGGCAATTCTTTTGCCCCAGCTTACTGACAAGCTAGAACTACAGGAGCTCACCACAACACCCTGCTAGTTTCTTGCGGTTTGGCCAGAGCAGGGTTTGAATTCACCACCCTCATTAAAAGGGACAGCGCCCTGCACAGTGAGCCTATGCAAAGCCCTTGGGATGCTATTTTAAGGACCTGTTTGACACCTACCCTACAACATCAATTTGAGAGACATTTACAAATTTACTATGCCTGGCTATAGCCTCAATTTGGTCATAATTTCACAAATCTTTTACATACCTAGTTTGTTGAACCATCAAGGTAATTCTGGTCTTTTTAGTTTATGAAAATGTTTGCTGGGTATTTGTAGGTTTGTCTGTGCATGTGTGTGTGTGGTGGGTATTTTTTAAGTATGGCTTCAGAATGAGGCACAGGCTAGTTATTTGTGGCCTCAGCCTAGATCACAGCAACATCAAACTCCAAGATTCAGGCAATCTTCTTGCCTGAGACTCCCATGTGGCTAGAACTACAGGTGTCTGAAAAAATGGATAGATTATTTTTCACTTTCTAGTAGAGACAGGGTCTGACACTTGCTCATTCCATTATCCACACTTCCTTGTTCAAGAACTCCACTCATCTCAGCATGCCAGAGGGCTGGGATTATAGTGTGAGCCACCAAGTTTGGTCATTTTCTCTTTCTTTGTTTCTTTCCATTCCTCCTTCCCTTCACCCCTCTCTCACTTTATCCTTCCTTCCTCCAATTCTCTTGGACTCATTCATAAGCTCTCTCTATTCATTTCTTTCTTTCATCCCATTCTTTCCTCTATCTCTCTCCTCTATGGCTTGAGGGAAACTTCTCTAGTAAAAAATAAACTATCTCTAAATGTGTAGTCTTGAACACCATAATTTAAATGGGTGAATTGTGGAGTGTGTTAATTATATCTGCATAGAGTTGATATTTTTTTTTAACTGTGGACTGCTATCTATGAGGTTTATTGAGAAAAATCTTCACCAAAACATAAGCATGGATGAGCACCATAGCTCACACCAATAAACCCAGCAATTTCAGTGGTGGAGGTAGAAAGATCACTGGATGCTAAGGGGTTTCAGACCATATGGAGCAACATAGTAAGGACCCACTTGTCCAAGAAATAAGTGCAATACTTCTCAGCAGTGCTGGCATTGGCTTGTATTCACAGCTACTGTGAACCATAAACTCAGGAGGATCACTTGTGGTTAGCAGCTTGCATTGCCTTGAGCTATGATGGTACCAATGTATTGGGGGAGGGAGGCAGAGAGGGAAACACCATATCCCATCTATAACATAGATACTCCATAGGTGAAGGAAAAGTCCAGTTGTATACAAAATATTTTATACACTTATCCCAAATGGGATTTATTACCAAGATTGCCAGTTCAGCTCAATATGGGAAAATCAACTAATAGACTATATTAATAGAATCAATAAGGAAAACAACAATGTCACCTCGAGATACACAGAAAAGGCTTTTGACAGAGGCAAAATATTTTGTGATAAAATCTTTTAAAAAATGTTAAATGAGGGGAAGCACCTGTTACTCAGTGAATAGGGCTCAGCCCCCATATGCTGAAGGTGGTGGGTTCAAACCTGGTCCCAGCAAAACTGCAACAACCACAAAAATATATCTTATATGAGAAGGTAAAATCTTCAGTTCAAGTAATGGGATTTACAGATGAGTGGATACATATAACATGTTGTATTCACATGATAGAATATCTTTCAACAATCAAAAGGAATGAAGTGCACATTTATGTTACAATAGGAACTAGTCTTAAAATAAATATGATAAGGGAATAAGGCCACTTACAAAAGACCACAAACAGCAAGACTGAACTCAGAAGAAAACAGCCAAACAAGGCCAATTCTCTGCTAGGAATAGGGGGCAGGTGGGGATGGGTTGTGGGGAAGATGAAAGTGAGTAGTAGTAGGTATTGATGTTCTTTGTGTGGTGGGAGAAGACAAAGTTCTAAAATTAGATTGTGATGCTAGCTGTACAATTCTGTGGCTATACTAGGATACACAGAATTGTACACTTTCAAAGGGTGAACTACTTATTTAAATGAATGTACTTGACAGTGTTTTCCGAAACTTGCACACAACATAACAAGTACCCAGGTCATGTGAGTACTTGACAGCAGTCAACCCTATCTCCCTGTGCACACACTGGTTACCATGAATTGACACTGAAGGCACATTGTTCCATCTTACCAAAGTTGTCATTGTATTTTTCCTTGAGGTAGATTTTGACTCTTTCCCCCTGGGTAGAGTGCCATGACGTCATCAAAGCTAACCTCAATCTCAAATCTGGGGCTCAACAGATCCTATTGTTTCAGTCTCCGGAGCATCTGGCAATCCTGGTGCTCTCCCAGAGTGCCCAGTTACTTTGGATCACATGCTTTGGGCTCCCAGAGTGTTAGTATTACAGTTTTGAGCCACCATTCCAAACCTTGAAGTTGGAACTTTTTTCAAACTATTGTTGGCAGTGGTGCTTCATGCCTGTCAAGTTGGTACTTTGGGAGGCCCTGTCAGTGGTATTGTCTGAGTTTCTGAATTGGAGGCCAGCCTGAGCACTAGTGAGATCTCCATCTCTAATAAATAAAAATGACCATATATTATGCAGGCACCTGGAGTCCCAGCTGAGGCAAAAGTTTCACTTGATGACAACACTTCAAGTTTATTGTGAGCTATGATACTAGGGCACTCTACCTAGGACAAAAAAAAAAAAAAAAAAGAGAGACAGACTCTGTCTCAAGTCTCAAGTCTCAATAAATAAATGAAGAAAAACATGGGTAGGGAATTTACCCTTTATTTTTACTTTTGCCCATGGATCTAGAGTTGAAAATTTTCCCTTAGATTAGATGTCAACTAAAGAAATTATTCTCTCATAGAAAATTGTTTTCCTACAACCTGTATTAATCAACCCTTTGGATTTTACATAACTCTGATCATTTGATCTCCTAGATTCTTATAGTCACTGAAAACTGCCCACACAGTGAGTTCTTGACTCAGACCAGGCCTTTCATATGCACACTGAAAAATACAGAGTATACTGTCCACCTCTTCTTTTGGGCTCCTTCAATCAGGGCCAATATTCCCTTGCCCCAATCAGTCTGAGCTCAGGGACCAGACATCTCTAGAAGACCCCTACCCATCAGATAAACTGGCAATATCCTAAGGAACCAATCCCAAACCCAATTGTCCTGTCTCTTTTCTGCCCCCCCGGGAGTCACAATAAACCTCATCCTTTATGTATTCCCATATTCCATCTGCCTACTGAATTCTCCTCATACTTTGGCTCTTGGAAACTGTGCCTAGCAAATTTTATTCCTTTCCTTCATTCTTTTATTATTTTCTATGAGAGAGACTATCTCTCACTCTGTTGCTCGTGCTAGAGTGTCATGGCATCAGCCTAGCACAGAGGAACATCCAACTCTTGGGTTGAAAGGATCATCCTGCCTCAGACTCTGGAGAAGCAGGAACTAAACGCAAGGGCAACAACCCTTGACAATCTTTTCTATTTGTGTACAAACTAGCTGTGTGTTCAGGACTGAGGTATCTTGCTGTTGTTGACCATTGTCCCCAACCCCAGAGCTCAGGGGATCAGCCCACCTTGGCCTCCCAGAGCAACCAAATATTGTAGTCATGTGTGGCAAAAGTCATTCAGCTCTACTTAAGAAATGACCTTACCAGGGGCTTTGAGGAGTGTCAAATTTTCAGGCCCCAGTGACACATAGGGATTATGTCAGGACTGTTTTGCATATCCATGGTGGCAGATATAACCACAATTACACATGGATCTTTTTCTTGCTCATCAGATTTCATTAGTGATTGTGTATTGCACATGTGGCCCAACATAACTTTTATAACTTTTCTAGTTCATATGTAGCCAAGAAGCTAAAAGTTTGGACACACCTGGCTTGGAGGTCAGAAATGTTGAGACTTTCCAAGTAGGTTCATATTTTATGTGATCATCATAAATAACTGCAGGTATGGAGTACAATACTCGACACTTTGTGTAGTCTTAACCTCTATACATGAATTGGGTGAATTGTGGAGTGTGTGAATTATATCTGGATAGAGTTGTTATTTTTCAGTTTGTTTTTTATTGAGCAATAATAATAATATTAATAATTCAAAAAAATAACATTCATACTGTCAGAAAAGAGTATATTTATCATATAATGCTTTGACTCTGAGGTTCAGAATGGAGTCATCAGTTAACTTCTTATTATTTCCAAAGTCTCAAAAATTAGATAACCAAAATTTATATATAAAAATAAAACATATTTTAAAAAAACAGACCATACCAAATCTTCTAGACATTGGAAAAGAAGAAATGTTTCAAAATCTTTCTACTTCATCTGGATATACATGATAATAAAATTGGAAAAAATATATATTATTATAAAAATACAATTATATTTATAAATGAGGATGCAATATCCTAAAGAACATATTAACAAGTTGAATTAAAAAATTATGTTCAGGGTGGCGCCTGTGGCTCAGTCAGTAAGGCGCCGGCCCCATATACCGAGGGTGGCGGGTTCAAACCCGGCCCCAGCCAAACTGCAACCAAAAAATAGCCGGGCGTTGTAGCGGGCGCTTGTGGTCCCAGCTACTCGGGAGGCTGAGGCAAGAGAATCGCTTAAGCCTAGGAGTTGGAGGTTGCTGTGAGTTGTGTGATGCCACGGCACTCTACCGAGGGCCATGAAGTAAGACTCTGTCTCTACCAAAAAAAAAAAAAAAGATAAAAAAAAATTATGTTCAAGTTATGAACTTTGGTAAAAATTAAATCCAATTTATGTGAGACCTACCATTTTATATTCTGTTTTTTATTTTACTTTCCCTCACCCACTCCCTTCTTCTCTCTCTGTCTGCTCTATGCTTCCCCGATGCCCCACCATGTCGATAATTGTCCTCATATTAAAGTTGAATACATAGGATTCATGCTTCTCCATTCCTATGATTCTTCACTAAGAATAATGTGTTCCACCACTGTCAAGGTTAATACAAATGCTGTAAAATCTCTTGTTTAATGGCTGTATAGTATTCCATGTTATACCTACACTACAGCTTGCCAATCCATTCCTGGGTTGAGGGGCATTTAGGCTGTTTCCACATCTCAGCGATTGTAAATTGAGCTGTGATTAAGAGTCTAGTACAAGTGTCTTTATAATAAAATGTTTTATTTCCTTCTGGATAGATGCCCAGTAATGAAATTGCAGGATCAAACAGGAGGTCTAGTTTGAATTCTTTGATGTTTCTCCATATATCCTTCCAAAAAGGTTGTACTAGTTTGCAGTCCCACCAGCAGTGTAAAAGTGTTCCTTTATCTCCACATCTGTGCCAGCATCTTCAATTTTGAGATGTTGTGGTATGGGCCATTCTCACTGGGGATAGATGATATGTCAGGGTGGTTTTAATTTGCATTTCTTTAATAATTTTGGATGATGAGTATTTTTCATGTGTTTGCTAGCCATTTGTCTGTCTTCTTTAGAGAAAATTCTGTTCATCTCTCTCACCCATTGATGTATGGGATTGCTGTTGTTTTTGTTGTTGTTTTTCCTCGTGGATTAATTTAATTTATTTGTAGATCCTAGTTATTGATCTTTTGTTTGATTCAAAATATGCAAATATCCTTTCCCATTGTATAGGGTGCCTATTTTCTTTGTTTATTAACTCCTTGGCTGTACAGAAACTTTTCAGTTTTATTAAATCCCATTTGTTTATTATTGCTGTTGTTGCTATTGTCATTGCCGTCTTCTTCATAAAGTCTTTCCCCAGGCAGATATCTTTCCTATTCTTTCTTTGAGAATTTTTATCATTTTATGCCTTAAATTTAAGTTCTTTATCCATCTTGAATCAATTTTTCTGAGTGGAGAAAGGTGTGGGTCCATTTTCAATCTTTTACATGTGGATATCCAGTTCTCCCAGCACCATTTATTGAATAGGGAGTCTTTCCCCCAGTGGAAGTTCTTGTTTGTTTTATTGAAGATCAGGTGGTTCTAAGTTATAGGTTTCATTGCCTGGTTTTCTATTCAATTCCAAATGTCTATGTCTCTATTTTTGTGCAGTACCATGCTGCCTTGAATACTACGGCCTGGTAGTACAGGCTAACATCTGGAATGGCGATACCTCTGGTGTTGTTGTTATTACTAAGAACTGCCTTAGGTATACGGGTTTTTGTCTGGTTCCATATAAAACGGAGAATGGATTTTTCCAAGTCTTGAAAATAGGATGCTTGTATTTAAATAGGGATGCCATTGAATAGGTAAATTGCTCTGGAAAGTATAGACATTGTAACAATGTTGTTTCTTCCCAGCTGTGAGCATGGTTTGTTCTTCCATTTGTTAAAGTCCACTCCTATCTCCTTTCTCAGGGCTTCATAATTTTCTTTATAGAGTTTCTTCACCTCTTCTGTTAGGTATATTCCTAAGGATTTCATTTTCTTTGGGGCCAGGGTGAAGGGAGTTGTGTTCTTAATTAACCTCTCATCTTGGCTGTTGTTGGCTTATACAAAGGCAACTGACTTATGGATATTGATTTTATATCTTGAGATATTACTACATTTTTTGATGAATTCCAAGAGTCTTGTGGTTGAGTCTTTAGGATTATCTAAGTATAAGATCATATCATCAGCAAAGACGGAGAGTTTTTCCTCCTGTGCTCCCATTCGGATGTCCTTTATTTCTTTGTCTTGCCTAATTGTATTGGCAAGAACTTCCAGCATTATGTTGAATAGTAAATGTGACAGAGGACAACCTTGTCTGGTTCCAGTTCTAAGAGGAAACACTTTCTTTCTTTTTTTTTTTTTTATTAAATCATAGCTGTGTACATCAATATGATCATGGGGCACCATACACTTGTTTCATAGAATATTTGACACATTTTCATCTCATTAGTTGACATAGCCCTCCTGGCATTTTCTTAATTACTTTGCCAAGACATTTACATTCCACATTTGCCAAGGCTCACATGTACCCTTGTAAGATGCACCACAGGTGTGATCCTTTCAAGCCCCCTCCCTCTCCCCACCTCTCCCCACCCTCCCCACGCTTTCCCCCTTCCCCCTGTTCTTAGGTTGTAACTTGGTTATAGCTTTCATGTGAAGGTCCTAAGTTAGTTTCATAGTAGGAGTGAATACATTGGATATTTTTTCTTCCATTCTTGAGATACTTTACTAAGGAGAATATGTTCCAGCTCCATCCATGTAAACATGAAAGAGGTAAAGTCTCCATCTTTCTTCAAGGCTGCATAGTATTCCATGGTGTACATATACCACAATCTGCTAATTCATTCGTGGATCGATGGGCACTTGGGTTTTTTCCATGACTTAGCAATTATGAATAGGGCTGCAATAAACATTCTGGTACAAATATCTTTGTTACGATGTGGTTATTGGTCTTCTGGGAAAATGCCCAGCAGAGGAATTGAAGGATTAAATGGCAGATCTATTTTTAGATCTCTAACTGTTCTCCATATATCTTTCCAAAAGGAATGTATTAATTTGCATTCCCACCAGCAGTGCAAAAGCGTTCCCTTTTCTCCACATCCATGCCAAAATCTCTGGTCTTGAGATTTTTTGATATTGGCTAGTCTCACTGGAGTTAGATGATATCTCAAAGTAGTTTTGATTTGCATTTCTCTGATGATTAAAGATGATGGGTATTTTTTCATATGTCAGAAGGCCGCTCGCCTGCCTTCTTCAGAGAAGTTTCTTTTCAATTCTCTTACCCAGCCTGTGATGGTATCCCTTGTTCTTTTCTTGCTAATGCGTTTGAGTTCTCTGTGGATTCTGGTTATTAAATCTTTGTCAAGGACATAACCAGAAAATATCTTCTCCCAGTCTGTGGGCTGTTTGCTTGCTTTACTTACTGTGTTCTTGGCTGTGCAGAAGATTTGTAGTTTGATCAAGTCCCAAAAGTGTATTTTTGAAGCTGCTTCAAATGCCCGGGGGGTCCTTCTCATAAAAAACTCAACCAACCCAATTTCTTCAAGGGATTTCCCTGCACTCTCTTCTATTATTTTTATTGTTTCATGTCTTAAGTTTAAATCTTTAATCCAGTAAGAGTCTATCTTGGTTAGTGGTGAAAAGTGTGGATCCAGTTTCAGTCTTCTACAGGTTGCCAGCCAGTTCACCCAGCACCATTTGTTAAATAGGGAATCTTTTCCCCACTGTATGTTTTTAATTGGCTTGTCAAAGATTAAATAATGGTAAGTAGCTGGGTTCATCTCTTGGTTCTCTATTCTGTTCCAGACATCTACTTCTCTGTTTTTGTGCCAATACCATGCTGTTTTGATCACTATCGATTTGTAGTATAGTCTGAGGTCTGGTAGCGTAATTCCTCCTGCTTTGTTTTTATTTTTGAGTAATGTCTTGGCTATTCAAGGTTTTTTTCTGATTCCATATAAAACAAAGTATTGTTTTTTCAAGATCTTTAAAGTATGACAGTGGAACTTTAATAGGTATTGCGTTGAAGGTATATATTGCTTTGGGTAGTATGGACATTTTAACAATGTTGATTCTTCACAGCCATGAGCATGGTATGTTTTTCCATTTACTAACATTCTTGGCTATCTCTTTTCTTAGAGTTTCATAGTTCTCTTTATACAGATCTTTCACATCCTTTGTTAGATAAACTCCCAAGTATTTCATCTTCTTTGGCATTACTGTGAATGGGATAGAGTCCTTAATTGTTTTTTCAGCTTGACTATTGTCGATGTATATAAAGGCTACTAATTTATGAATGTTGATTTTGTAACCTGAGACGTTGCTCTATTCCTTGATCACTTCTAGGAGTTTTGTAGTAGAGTCCCTAGTGTTTTCCAGATATACAATCATATCATCTGCGAAGAGCGAAAGTTTGATCTCTTCTGACCCTATGTGGATACCCTTGATCGCCATTTCTTCCCTAATTGCGGTGGCTAAAACTTCCGTTACAATGTTAAAAAGCAATGGAGACAATGGGCAGCCTTGTCTGGTTCCTGATCTCAGTGGAAGTATTCCAATTTAACTCCGTTCAAAATGATATTGGCTGTCGGTTTGCTGTAGATGGCCTCTATCAGTTTAAGAAATGTCCCTTCTATACCAATTTTCTTAAGTGTTCTGATCATGAAGGGATGTTGGATGTTATCAAAAGCTTTTCCTGCATGGATTGAGAGGATCATATGATCTTTGCTTTATACTTTGTTTATGTGCTGAATTACATTTATAGATTTACGTATATTGAACCAGCCTTGAGACCCTGGGATAAAGCCAAATTGATCATGATGTATGATATTTTTGATATGTTGCTGGATTCTGTTTGTTAGGATCTTGTTGAATATTTTTGCGTCTATATTCATTAGTGGTATTGGTCTATAATTTTCTTTTTTTGTTGGGTCTTTTCCTGGTTTGGGGATCAGGGTGATGTTTGCTTCATAAACGTGTTGGGGAGTCTTCCTTCTTTTTCTACATTTTGAAGCAGTTTGAGTAATATAGGTACTAATTCCTCTTTAAAGGTTTGGTAGATTTCTGATGTAAAACCATCTGGTCCTGGATTTTTCTCTTTGGGGACTTTTTGTATGGTTGATGTTATTTCCGAACTTGAAATGGGCCTGTTCAACATTTCCACTAGATTCTGGTTAAGTCTTGGAAGGTGACAAGCTTCCAAGGATCAGTCCATTTCCTTCAGATTTTCATATTTCTGAGAGTAAAGTTTCTTGTAATATTCATTAAGGATTTTTTGGATTTCTGAGGAGTCTGTTGTTATTTCATCTTTGTCATTTCTGATTGATGAGATTAGAGATTTTACTCTTTTTTTCCTGATTAGGTTGGCCAACGGTTGATCTACTTTGCTGACCTTTTCAAAAAACCAGCTTTTTTATTTATTGATCTGTTGTATTGTTCTTTTGTTTTCAATCTCATTTAGTTCTGTTCTGATTTTGGTTATTTCTTTTCTTCTACTGGGTTTGGGGTTGGAGTGTTCTTCCTTTTCCAGTTGCTTGAGATGTCCCATTAAGTTGCTAACTTCCTCTCTTTCCATTCTCCTGAGGAAGGCTTGCAGTGCTATAAATTTCCCTCTTAGAACTGCCTTTGCGGTGTCCCAGAGGTTCTGATAGTTCGTGTCTTCATTGTCGTTTTGTTCCAAAAATTTGGCAATTTCCTTCTTGATTTCATCTCTGACCCAGCTAATGTTTAGCATGAGGTTATTTAACTTCCATGTTTTTGTATGAGTATGTAGATTCCTGTTGTTACTCAGCTCAAGTTTTATTCCATGATGGTCCAAGAAGATGCATGGAATAACTTCTATTCCTTTAAATTTACTGAGGTTAGACTTGTGACCTAAGATTTGATCGATTTTGGAGTAAGTTCCATGGGCTGATGAGAAGTATGTGTATTCAGTTTTGTTAGGATGAAATGTTCTGTAGATGTCTGCTAGATCTAAATGCTGGATGGTTAGATTTAAATCTAAAATTTCTTTACTCAGCTTTTTGTTCGAGGATCGATCCCTCACTGCCAAAGGAGTGTTAAAATCTCCGACTATTATGGAGCTGGAAGAAATCAAGTTGCTCATGTCTGTCAGAGTTTCTCTTATGAATTGAGGTGCATTCTAATTGGGTGCATAGATATTAATTACTGAAATCTTATCATATTGAGTATTACCTTTAACAAATATGAAGTGACCATTCTTGTCCTTCCTTACTTTTGTTGGTTTAAAGCCTATTGTGTCTGCAAATAAAATTGCAACATCTGCTTTTTTCTGGTTACCATTTGCCTGAAATATGGATGACCATCCTTTCACCCTGAGTCTGTATTTGTCTTTTAAGTTAAGATGTGACTCTTGTAAGCAACAGATATCTGGTCTGAGTTTTTGTATCCTGTCAGCTAACCTATGTCTCTTTAGAGGACAGTTTTAGCCATTCACATTAATGGAGATTATTGATAAGTTTGGTGAAATTTTGGGTATCGAGTTTTTCAAAAGTCCAGTGGACAATTTTAATCTTTTTGCCATTGTAGAAGTTGGAGTTTGATCAGGAGTTTCTGAGTGAGTTTACGTTTGTAGTAGATGATTTGGTTGGTCATTATGGAGGGTAAGTCTGAGAATATCCTGAAGAGCTGGTTTGGTTGTGGCAAATTTCTTCAACATATGAATGTCGTTAAAGTATTTAATTTCTCCATCATAGATGAAACTCAGTTTAGCTGGGTACAAAATCTGGGGTTGAAAGTTATTTTGCTTTAGCTGATTAATAGTCGATGACCACCCTTTTCTGGTTTGAAAATTTTCAGCAGAGAGCTCTGTAGAGATTCTAATGTTCTTACCTTTGTAGGTAATGGCTTTCTTTTGCCTGATAACCTTGAGAATTTTCTCCTTCATGTTGACTTTAGTGAAGCTAATTATGATATGTCTGGGGGATGACTTATTGGGGTTGAATCATGCTGGATTTCTGAAACTGTCTGCTATCTGAATGTCAGAATCTCTAGGCATGTCCAGAAAATTCTCTTTCATAATTTCATGCAGAAGGGCTACTGTGCCCATCAATGCCACTTCATCGTTTTCCGGAAATCCTATTATTCCTATATTTGCCTTCTTCGAATTATCCCAGAGCTCTCTAAGAGAAAGATCCGTTTTTGCTCTCCATTTCTCTTCCTCTTTGAGAGTTTGGGAGCATTCGAAGGCTTTATCTTCGATGTCAGAAATCCTTTTTCTGCTTGGTCCATTCTGTTGCTGAGGGATTCTACTGTATTTTTCATATCTTCAAGGGCTGCAAATTCTTGCTTCAATGTGTCTAAGTCTTTGGTGGTTTTGTCTTTAAATTTGTTAAATTCTGAGACAACTTTTGAATTTCTCCTTGGATTCCTAATTCGATTTTCTCGATCTTGTATGCAAACCAAATTCTGAATTCAATTTCTGACATGTCTGCCAGTTGTTTATGAATGGGATCTTCAATTACATCTGCCATTTCTTTCCTTGGGGGGGTTGATCTATTCTGGTTATTCATGTTACCGGAGGTTTTCCGCTGATTCTGCCCCACGGTTGTTTTACTCCCTTTGATTTTTCCCCTAGGGTTTTGTTGAGGGCCCGTTCAATGTTGTACCCTGAGAGACTGGGGCCCTGTCTGATTTGGTAGGGCTGAGTGTTTCTGACTTATTGTCAGCTGGCTTCTGTTTGACCTCAGTAAAGCACTTACTCTGGGTTAAGTCTCAGTTCTCTGAGTCGGCCCTACCTTGGATGTTTCTGGGGTCTGTGAGTCACCTCAGGCAAATCCTATACTCAGGGGTGGCCTCCTCTGGTTGCCCAGGGAGGCAGGGGGTATGGCTTCAGCCTCCTCAGGGAACTTCCTCTCTGATGTGGGTCTCCCGCAGCCTCACTCCTGTGTCCCAGAGTCAGGACCGACCAGCCACAGTTCGGGCATTGTCCACGCCCTGACAAATCCAAGAATCTGGACTCCCGGGGGACAGGCCTCCAGATCCAAGAGTGAGGGTGGGGTGGGGTGCTGGGAACTCAGAGCCGCCAGCAGCAAGCTCAATCAATTGCTCCCAATCTTTGGCTCCACCGCACCGCCGCAGCCCAAGCCTCCAGGCTTCAGAGTGAGGGCGCAGTTTGGGGAGCATCTGGAGCCCAGAACCGCCGGACAGCGAACAGACTCAGCTCCACCCAGTTCCCTGCCTGGCCACACAGCAGGCGCTCAGGTCTCCAGAGCACAGAGCGAGGGCAGGGGGAGCACCAGGAGCCCAGAGCCAGCAGGGGCTCCGAGCCACAGGGAGCCCAGTCGGCAGCGAGCAAATTCAGTTCCTCCCAGTCTCTCACCTGGTTGTACCATCGCAGCACAAACCTTCAGGCTTCAGAGTGGGGGTGGGGTGGAGGGAGCTGCTGGAGCCCAGAACTGCCGGGCAACAAAAAACAGACTCAGCTCCACCCAGCTCCCTGCCCGGTCACATGGCAGGCACTTAGGTCTCCGGACTACAGAGCGAGGGTGGGGGGAGTGCCAGGAGCTCAGAGCAGCAGGGAGCTCAGAGCAGCTGGTAGCGAGTTCGACTCAGTTATATGCCTGGTTGTATTGTTGCCCAAGGAGGGCTGCTGCACCTCGTCTCGGGGAAGCGCCACCCTGGTGACGGTCTCTCTCCGCTGACTGTCCTCACCTCTCTCCCGTGCCCCAGAATCAGCGCTGACCAGCCACAGCTCAGGGACTGTCCTCTCCCCTTTAGGAGTCACCCAAGAATCCGAACTCCTGGGGGACAGGCTGTCAGAGCTCAGAGAGAGTGGAGGGAAGTGCTGGGTGCTCAGAGTGCCGGCAAAGGATATTTACAGATTTATACAGTTTTATGCCTGGCAGTAGAACGCCTAGGCATCCTAGTAAGGGAAGTAGGTCCAGTTTGCAGTAGGTCTCTCCCATGAAGTGTAGTGGGATGGCCTTTGATTTCTGCCCTTTTGTTTGTGAGGCCCTTAAGCCGATCAGGTGGGGGAGGGTGTACTCCCGTCCGCTTGGTGATGGGTTTTGTACCTTTTGTTTGCTTCCTTGTGGTTGCAGCTCTCCTCAGCGGGGTTGATGTGCATTCTTCAACTTTCTCGCTTGGTGTTGCTCGAATCCATCAGGTTACTTGCTAAATTTTCATCCCCTAACTCTCCTTCAGGACGTTAGCCTCTGTGGAAAGCTGGCTTAAGTCCTCCATCTTCCCTGGAAACACTTTCAATTTTACTCCCTTCAGTAAAATATTAGCTGTGGGTTTGTCATAGATAGCTTTGATTAGTTTAAGAAATGTGCCACCTAGGCCTATATTCTGCACTGTTCTAATTAGAAAAGGATGCTGGATTTTATTGAATGCTTTTTCTGCATCTAATGAGTGGATCATTGGGTCTTTGGTTTTACTTCTGCTGATATGGTGAATAACGTTTATGGACTTGCGTAGGTTAAACAAGCCTTGAATTGCTGGGATGAAACCTACTTGGCCATGATGTATGACTTTTCTGATGATAAGCTGTAATCTACTGGCTAGGATTTTGAGAATTTTTGCATCTATATTCTTTAGTGAAATTGGTCTGAAATTCTCCTTTTTAGTTGGGTCTTCACCTAGTTTTGGTATCAGTGTGATGTTTGCTTCCTAGAACATGATGGGGAAGATTCCTTTCCCTCATTTTGTTTGTGATCATTTCTGAAGTATAGGAATAAGCTCTTCTTTGAAGGTTTGATAGAATTCTGGTGTGAAGCCATCCAGACCAGGGCATTTTTTTCGGGGAGATATTTGTTATTGTTTCTTTGATTTCAGTACTTGAAATTGTTCTGTTCATGAGATCTATTTCATCTGGGCTAAGTATAGGGAGAGGCTGTGTTTCCAAACATTGATTCGTTTCCTTCACATTGTCAAATTTCTGGGCATAACGTTCCCAGTAGTGTTCAGAGATAATCTCTTGTATCTTTGTGGCATCAGTTGTTATTTCCCCTTTATCATTTCTGATTCAGGTTACTAGAGATTTTACTTTTTTATTTGTAGTTAGCCTGGCCAATGGTTTATCTATTTTCTTTATTTTTTCAAAAAAATCCAACTCATTGTTTCATTACTTTTCTAAGTGATTTATTTTCAATTTCATTCATCTTTGATTTAATTTTAGATATTTCTTTTCTTCTGCTGGTCGTAGGATTATATTGTTCTTATTTTTCCATTTCCATAAGGTGTCTTGTGAGTTTGTTGATTCATTATCTTTCTGTTTTTCAAATGTAGGCTTCTAAAGCGATAATTTTTAGTCCCAGGTCTACTTTTGCCATATCCCACAGTTTTTGGTGCTTGTGTCTTTATTTTTGTTACACACAAGGAAGTTAATGATTTACTTTTCTTATTTCTACCTGCACCCAAATTTCATTTGGCCTAAGGCTGTTTAACTTCCATGCCTTTGTGTGAGGTTAAAAGTTTTTGTAGGTGTTAAGTTTCACTTTAGGTGCCTTGTGATCTGATTAGATGCAAGGAAAAATTTCAATACTTTTGTATTCTATTGTGGTTTGTTTTGCGTCCAAGGAAATGATGGATTTTGGAGAATGTTCCATGAGATGATGAGAATAATGTATATTCTTCATTTTTGGGATGGAGTGTTCTATATACATCTATCAAGCACAGTTTTTCTAGGGTCTCATTTAAATCTCTAATATCTTCATTTAATTTCTGTTTAGAGGCTCTGTCCAGCTCTGATAGAGTGGTGTTAAAGTTCCCTGTTATCATGGTGTTATAGGTTATCATAATGCTAAGACTAAGCAAGGTCTATATCAAGAATCTGGGAGTATTTAAATTGGGTGCATAAATATTTAGAAATGAAACGTCCTCTTTTTTATTATTATTATTAAATCATAGCTGTGTACATTAATGTGATCATGGAGCATCATACACTGGTTTTATAGACCATTTGACACATTTTCATCACACTGGTTAAAGTAGCCTTCCTGGGATTTTATTAGTTATTGTGTTAAGACATTTATATTCTACATTTACTAAGTTTCACATGTACCCTTGTAAGGTGCACTGCAGGTGTAATCCCACCAATCATCCTCCCACCGCCCATCCTCCCCCCTCTCTCCCCTCCCTATTCCCCTTCCCCCTATTCTTAGGTTATAACTGGGTTATAGCTTTCATGTGAAAGACATAAATTAGTTTCATAGTAGGGCTGAGTACATTGGATACTTTTTCTTTCATTCTTGAGATACTTTACTGAGAATAATATGTTCCAGTCCCATCCATGTAAACATGAAAGATGTAAATTCTCCATCTTTCTTTAAGTCTGCATAATATTCCATGGTGTACATATACCACAATTTATTAATCCATTCATGGATCGATGGGCACTTGGACTTTTTCCATGACTTAGAAATTATGAATTGGGATGCAATAAACATTCTGGTACAAATATCTTCATTATAATGTGATTTTTGTTCGTCTGGGTATATGCCTAGTAGAGGAATTATAGGATTGAATGGAAGATCTATTTTTAGATCTCTAAATGTTCTCCAGACATCTTCCCAAAAGATATTTGCAGGTTATGTCTCCAACAAAGGTTTAATAACCAGAATCTACAGAGAACTCAAAAGTATAAGCAAAAAAAGAACAAGTGATCCTATCACAGGCTGGGCAAGGGACTTGAAGAGAAACTTCTCTGAAGAAGACAGGCACACGGCCTACAGACTTAAGAAAGAATGCTCATCATCCTTAATCATAAGAGAAATGCAAATCAAAACTAATTTGAGATATCATCTAACTCCAGTAAGATTAGCCCATATCACAAAATCCCAAGACCATAGATGTTAGTGTGGATATGGAGAAAAGGGAACACTTCTACACTGCTGGAGGGAATGCAAATGAAATGTCTTCTTATTGTATTTTTTCCTTGACCAATATGAAGCGACCATCATTTTCTTTTCTGAGTTTAGTTGTTTTAAATCCACATGTATTTGAAATTAAGTTTGCAAACCCTCTTTTCTTTTGAATTCCGTATGCCTGAAATATTGACTTTCAACCCTTCACTGAGTTTTAATTTGTCTTTTGACATGAGATGTTTCCTGCAGACAGCAAATAGATGGTTTGGTTTTTTAAATCCAATCAGCCAATCTATGCCTCTTCAGTGGAGAATTCAAGACATTGACATTTATTGAGACAATTGATAAGTGTCATAGCATTCTATTCACCTTATTTTGTGAAGGTCCCCTTCTTAGTTTTGTTTTTTGCATCATTGTGGAAGCTACGTTCTGTTCTTTCTGGGTGTTTACCTTGCTGAAGGTCCACTGTGATGGTCAGTGTGTAGAACAGGTTCAAATATTTTCTGTGAAGCTAGTTTTGTGGCAAAATTCATCAATGTTTGCATATCAATAAAATATTTTATTTTTTCATCAGTTTTAATGCTTGGCTTAGTAGGATATAGAACTGTGGGCTGGAAATTGTTTTGTTTAATAGATTAAAGCTGGATGACCATTGTCTTCTGGCTTAAAAAGTATCATTAGAGAAGTTCGCATTCACCCTGATAGATTTGCACCTGTGGTTCAGTTTGTGCTTCCTCCTGGCAGCTTGCAAACTCTTTTATTTTGTCTTGACTATAGATAGATTCATCACAATAAGTCTTGGAGTAGCTCTGTTTGAGTTGAGGTGACCGGGGACTGATATCACTCTGAAAGGAGTATGTCAGAATCTTTGGTGATATGTGGAAATTTTTCATTTATAACATTCTCTAGAATGGCTTCCATTCTTCTGGGGCATTCTTTTTCCCCTCCTGGGATACGTACACTTTGTATGTTTGAATGCTTCATAAAGTTCCATAACTCTTTCAGTGAACGTTCTGATTTCTCTCTCTTCTTTTTTGCCTTTATAACTATCTGAGTTATCTCAAGAGCTTTATCCTCTACCTCTGAGAATCTTTCTTCTGAATGACCTCATCTGTTGTTGATACATCCTATTGCATCTTTAAGTTTCCTAATTAACTGCTTCAGTACTTTCAGCTCTGCTATATCCTTTCTGTATTCTTCATATCATTCATCTCTTATTTGATTCTGTTTTTGGATAACCTTCTGGTTATTTCCCACTTTCTCAGCATTTTTCTTCATTGTTTTTGATTGTTTACTATTTTCTCAGCAATTTCCTTCATTGTTTTCATCATCTGTATTTTAAATTCACCTTTTGTCATTTCTGACATTTCTTCATAGGTGTAATCCTCTACCATAGCTACCTCATGGTCCCTTGAAGGGGTTGCTCTAGCCTGGTATTTAATGTTGCCAGAACTTTTCTGCTGATTCTTTTTCATGAGTGCTTTCTTGTATATGTTTCCTTGCCATTATTTTTCTTTCATTTCCTCTTGCTCTTTAAGTTACTGTGCTTCTGGCCTAAAGTTTTAATGAGTCTTTTTGGTACAGGACCAGAAGGATAAGTAGATTGAAGAGCATGAATGGAAAAAAGATGTAAAGAGGAAATAAAAAAGTGAAAGAAGAGGAGGTGAGTAAAAGGAAATACTTATAAAAAGAATAAAGACACAAAAAGAAAAAGACAGGAGTAATAAAGGTGTATAGCAGGGTACTGTAACCCAACCTTAAACCCCCCAAACTCTGGGTTCTGGGTTGGGTGGTTTCCTTGAGGTCAACAGATCTTTAGCAGCCAGATCAGACACAGTAATCCACTTCCACCAGGTAGAGAGGAAAGACAAGAATACTATAAATCAAACCAAACAAGCAAACAAACAAAACTCCTTATGAGATAAAATGAGGGGAAAAGCAAATTATGGAAGAAACATTGGCAAAAATGAAATTCTAACTGTTAAAGAAGACAAAAATGAAACATTGTATTTAAACTAGGGTATTGGAAAAAAGACAGAGAAAAAAGAACAAAAAAGAAAATAAAAACAAAAAGGTCAAGGAAAAATGATGAAATTAAGAAAAACAAAACAAAACCCCCAAACCAAAAAACTAAACGGTATATATATTGCTAAATATTGTCCGGGCAACAGGTGATCTTCTGAGGTATGAGATGTTAATAACAATGTTGATACAGCTGTATAAGATGGAGACTGGAGTCCTCTGCTGATTTCTCAGACCCCACTGTCTTGGGAGCCCAAATATCTCATCAGTCTGCTTAAAAGACACTCCAAACTGTGAACCTTGGCTAAGCAGAAGCTTTCCAAGGAAAACATTTATCACTGCATCTCTTCTTGCGTGGCTGCCTACGTTTCCAGTGTGCCAAAACCGGTCTCACTCTGTGCCCCTGAGGGCCAATACTGTTGATCTCCCAAATACTTAGATCTCTGCTCTTCCCTCAGCATCTCAGTCCCCACCTTTGGGCATCTCAGTCACTAGATTACTCGCCCAAGGTCTCCTGGCCGATTCCCATGCTGCAACCCACAGGGGCATCTCCCCCACATTAGCTGTGTGGGCAGCCCACAGATGAATAATATTAGCTCCTTTCTGGCTCAGCAGCTCAGTCCGTCACCCCAGACAAAGCCCAAAGTAATCTGCACACCTGCCCGAGATCTTTTAAGGCAGTTCAAAGAAGTTCCCAAGTCCAAAAATACCAAAACTACCCAGAGGTAAGAATTTTCCTGCTTGCAGTCTCACTGTTGCTGTGGTTTTAGCTAAGCGTAGCCTCTGACTGAACAAATGCACCTAACACTTGCCAGTTTTCCAAGGCTTTTATCCCCCTTGTGGGGTCCGGAAGCCTCTCACTGACTCCCTGTGATACAAAAGAGGAGTTTCTGGGTAGAACCTACCATAAAGTGATACCTGGAGTCTTCTCTCACAAATCTCACTGTACCTGGTAACACAAAAGCTGTTACTCGGCCGCCATCTTGCTCCTCTACTCACCCATAGGGAAACATGCCTCTTGTTGGCTTTATACCACACCATGTAGAGAGCCAGCAAATGTGAGTGCTGATCTCTCTGGGCCTAGCAACGCTTGAAACTCCACCCACTACTCTCTGTGGGTGGTCCACAGCCTGCTTGGCTGCCTCTTCATACCTTTCCCCACACAGTGACAGCCTCCTGATATCACTAGCTGGCTTCCAGGCCTCCGAGGAAGCTGAATGGGACTTTTTATTTTTTGAACTATGAGCTTTAATCTATGAGGAAAATAGAGAAAAACATTCACAAAAACATAATCACGGACAAGCACCATAGCTCACACCTATAATCCCAGCAATTTTAGAGGCCCAGGCAGAAAGATCACTGGAAGCTAAAAGGTTTCAGACGGGACTGAGCAACATACTAAGAGCACACTTGTCCAAGATATAAGTGCAAAACTACCCCTGAAGAGGTGATATCAGCCTGAACTCTCAGCTGTGAAGAAGTGTAACATCAGGAGGATCACTTGAGGTTGGCAGCTTGCATTTCCTTGAGTTATGATGGTACCAATGTATTCTTATGGGGTAAAGAGGGAAACACAGTATCCAATCTATAAAAGATGTACTGTATAAGTGTAAAGAAAGTCTGGTATCATACAATATATTTTATACATTTAATCCAAAATGGAATTTATTACCCAGATGGTCGGTCTAGCTGACAGGAAGATCAACTAATAGAACACACTACGTTAATAGAATCAACAAGAAAAACAACATGGTTGCATCAAGAGACACAGAAAAGGCTTTTGACAGAGGCCACATATATTCTGGATAAAAACTTTTAAAAATTTTAGATGAGAGGGGGAGACAAGATGGCGGACTGAAGCCAGCTTTCAACAAAGGCTCCCGTCCAGAAGGAGAGTTAAGGGACAGGAATTTAGTAAGTATCCTGGTGGACTTGAGCCTCACCAAGAGAGAAGGCTGAAGAACGCACATCAACACCGCTGAGACAAGTTGTGATCACAAGGACGCAAACAAAAGGTACAAAATCCACCACCAAGCGGACGGGAGTCCCCCTCCCCCATGAGACCGGCTCTAGACCCCACAATTGAACAAGCGGGCAGAAATTAAAGGCCCTCCCACTACACTCCACGGGAGAGACCTTCTAAAAACTGGACCTACCTCCCCTACTGGGGTGCCGTGGCGTTCTCCTGCCGGACATAGGGCTGAATAAAACTTTGGGAATCCTTTGCCGGCAACCCTGAATCCCCGGCGCTCCCCTCCCGCCCACTGAGGTCTGGAGGCCTGTCCCCCAGGACTTCGGAACCTTGGGTGATTACTCAAGGGGAGTGGACAGTCCCCGAGTTGAGACTGGTCAGCATTGACTCTGAGGCGTGCCGAGTGAGGAGAGGGCACCGGGCTGAGGGGGAGTCACGCCTTGCGGCACTTCCCTGCGGTGCAGTGCAGCAACCCTCCCCAGGCATACGGGGCCCAAGACTGAATCAGACTCTGGCCTCCCCGCTGAGAGCTGAGAACCCCTACTCTCACTCGGGGTCTGAGGGCCTATCCCCCAGGAGTTCGGCTCCTTGGGTGATTTCTCGAGGGGAGTGCACAGTGCCTGAGCTGCGTCAGGTCAGCGCTGACTCTGGGACACGTGAGCGAGGAGAGGGCACTCTGCTGAGGGGAAATCAAGCCTTGGTGGCACTTCCCTGCGGTGCAGTGCAGGAGCCCTCCCCGGACCATAGTATTGCGTGAAACTGAATGAAACTCTAGCTTCCCCCCGCCCCACTCCCAATCAGGGTCTGGGGGCCCATCCCCCAAGAGTTCTGATTCTTGGGGGATCTCTTAAGGGGTGTGGACCCAGCACAAACTGCGGCCGCTCAGTGCTGACTCTGGGGCGCGGGACAGAGGAGAAAAGGGTAGCCTGAGTGCCCACACCAGAGCAGCAGTTCCCTGGAGGTAGATCAACAGCCGTTTTTTCTTTAACGGCAGAACGCTCACTTCTGGATATTCTGAGGCCACACCCCCTGTCTCCCTGGGCAACCAGAGGAGGCCACCGGCTCACAAACCCGGAAGCCTCAAGGGCGGGGCCAACCCAGAGAGGTGTTCAGACGCAATTCTCCAGCAGCAAAGACGTTTGAACTCAAAACAGCCCATCTCCTGTAGGCGACGACAGGAACAGAGACAGAACCTCACAAAGTTGTCTGTTCTGTTCTGTTCTGTTAGCAGCATGCATCAGGGACAGGGCTAAGCCTGAGTGAACACCTCCCTCCCATCACCTGCATCAAACACTCAAAGATGTCAGGCCCCATCTCCTCCTGCTAGATAGCGGCAGTCTGCGGGGGCCTGGCAGACTTCCTTGCGATTCAGGCAGGTGCAAACCCCTGGAGTGTCTGTTCACTGCAGGCAACTGGGTTAGCCATCTGCAGAGATACCAGTGACTGGGTCCGACGGAGGGGCAAAGTGGGGAAGGAGACGTCAACCTTCCCAGACTGCTCTGTTTGCTG
The DNA here is from genome assembly GCF_027406575.1 of Nycticebus coucang. NCBI lineage: Eukaryota > Metazoa > Chordata > Mammalia > Primates > Lorisidae > Nycticebus > Nycticebus coucang. The sequence goes on from NC_069804.1 coordinate 122,488,179, forward strand.
GGTGGCTCCTCCTGACTCCATGCTGCACTGGGGTGACCCGTGTCAGAGGAGTCACCAGACCCCTGTGATCCAGTTCCCAGAGACCTCTTGAACCCTTCCACCCGAGACAAGTGCTGATTGAGACAGTTGATTCGGACCTTTTGAACTGGGCTAATAGACTGAGGACTCTTCAGGTGGTGCCCTGGGTGTGCGATTGTAGGAAGGTTTGATTCTCCTTTTCCAACTGGGGCCAGAGGTGGGCAGGTGGGGTGACTTAATTGCTGATTTTTCCACACAGCTGAGACTTCAAGCCAGAGTAGAAGTTGCAATAGGATCGAACAGAAACCAGCTGAAAACAAGACAGAACCACTTTGCTCCACCACACCAGACAGGGCCCCAGTTTCTCAGGCCACAACACTGTACAGGCCCTCGATAAAACCCCAGGGGAAAAACAAAAGGGAGTAAACCATGGGGCGGAATCAGCGGAAAAACTCTGGTAACATGAATAACCACAATAGATCAACCCCCCCAAGAAAAGATACGGCAGATGTGATTGAAGATCCCATTCATAAACAACTGGCTGAGATGTCAGAAGTCGAATTCAGAATTTGGTTTGCAGACAAGATTAATAAAATGGAATTAGGAATTCGAGGAGAAATTCAAAAATTGTCTCAAGAATTTAACGAATTTAAAGACAAAACCACCAAAGACTTAGACACACTGAAACAAGAACTTACAGCCCTCAAAGATATGAAAAATACAGTAGAATCCCTCAGTAACAGAATGGAGCAAGCAGAAGAAAGGATTTCTGACATTGAAGATAAAGTCTTCGAACGCTCCCAATCTCTCAAAGAGGAAGAGAAATGGAGAGCAAAAACGGATCCCTCACTCAGAGAGCTCTCAGATAATTCGAAAAAAAGCAACATAAGGGTTATAGGAATTTTGGAGAATGATGAAGTGGCTGCCAAGGACACAGAGGCCCTTCTACATGAAATTATGAAAGAAAATTTTCCAGACATGCCTAGAGAATCTGAAATTCAGATAGCAGACAGCTTCAGAACCCCAGCACGATTCAACCCCAATAAGCCATCTCCCAGACATATCATAATTAGCTTCACTAAAGTTAACATGAAAGAGAAGATTCTCAAAGCAGCCCGGCGAAAGAAAACTATAACGTACAAAGGTAAGAATATTAGAATAACTGCAGATCTCTCTGCTGAAACTTTTCAAGCAAGAAGAGGCTGGTCATCAACTTTTAATCTCCTAAAGCAAAAAAACTTTCAACCCAGTATCTTGTATCCAGCTAAACTGAGTTTCATCTATGATGGAGAAATTAAATACTTCAATGACATTCATATGTTGAAAAAATTTGCCATAAGTAAACCAGCTCTTCAGGATGTTCTCAGACCTATCCTCCACAATGACTAACCCAATCCTACACCACAAAAGTAAACTCACTCAGAAACTTCAAATCAAACTCCAACTTCCACACTGGCAAAAGGATTAAAAATGTCCACTGGACCTTTGAAAAACTCGATACCCAAAATTCCACCAGACTTATCAATACTCTCCATCAATGTGAATGGCTTAAACTGTCCTCTAAAGAGGCATAGGTTAGCTGATTGGATACAAAAACTCAAGCCAGATATTTGTTGCACACAAGAGTCACATCTCAACTCAAAAGACAAATACAGACTCAGGGTGAAAGGATGGTCATCCATATTTCAGGCAAATGGTAATCAGAAAAAAGCAGGTGTTGCAATTTTATTTGCATATACAGTAGGCTTTAAAATATCAAAAGTAAGGAAGGACAAGAATGGTCACTTCATATTTGTTAAGGGTAATACTCAATATGACGAGATCTCAATTATTAATATCTATGCACCCAACCAGAATGCACCTCAATTTATAAGAGAAACTCTAACAGACATGAGTAACTTGATTTCCTCCAGCTCCATAATCGTTGGAGATTTCAACACTCCCTTGGCAGTGTTGGATCGATCCTCCGGAAAGAAGCTGAGCAAAGAAATCTTAGATTTAAACCTAACCATCCAATATTTAGATTTAGCAGACATCTACAGAACATTTCATCCCAACAAAACTGAATACACATACTTCTCATCAGCCCACGGAACTTACTCCAAAATTGATCACATTTTAGGTCACAAGTCTAACCTCAGTAAATTCAAAGGAATAGAAATTATTCCATGCATCTTCTCGGACCATCATGGAATAAAACTTGAATTCAGTAACAACAGGAATCTGCATACCCATACAAAAACATGGAAGTTAAATAACCTTATGCTGAATGATAGCTGGGTCAGAGATTACATTAAGAAAGAAATCGCCAATTTTTTGGAACAAAATGACAATGAAGACACAAGCTATCAGAACCTCTGGGACACTGCAAAGGCAGTTCTAAGAGGGAAATTTATAGCACTGCAAGCCTTCCTCAAGAGAACGGAAAGAGAGGAAGTTAACAACTTAATGGGACATCTCACGCAACTGGAAAAGGAAGAACATTCCAACCTCAAACCCAGTAGAAGAAAAGAAATAACCAAAATTAGAGCAGAATTAAATGAAATTGAAAACAAAAGAATAATACAACAGATCAATAAATCAAAAAGCTGGTTTTTTGAAAAGGTCAATAAAATAGATAAACCTCTGGCCAACCTAATCAGGAAAAAAAGAGTAAAATCTCTAATCTCATCAATCAGAAACAACAAAGATGAAATAACCACAGACTCATCAGAAATCCAAAAAATCCTTAATGAATATTACAAGAAACTTTATTCTCAGAAATATGAAAATCTGAAGGAAATAGACCAATACTTGGAAGCACGCCACCTTCCAAGACTTAACCACAATCAAGTGGAAATGTTGAACAGACCCATATCAAGTTCAGAAATAGCATCAACTATACAAAACCTCCCTAAAAAGAAAAGCCCGGGACCAGATGGTTTCACGTCAGAATTCTACCAAACCTTTAAAGAGGAATTAGTACCTATATTACTCAACCTGTTCCAAAATGTAGAAAAAGAAGGAAGACTACCCAACACGTTCTATGAAGCAAATATCACCCTGATCCCCAAACCAGGAAAAGACCCAAAAAGAAAAGAAAATTATAGACCAATATCACTAATGAATATAGATGCAAAAATATTCAACAAGATCCTAACAAACAGAATCCAACAACACATCAAACAAATTATACATCATGACCAAGTTGGTTTTATCCCAGGGTCTCAAGGCGGGTTCAATATACGTAAATCTATAAATGTAATTCAGCACATAAACAAATTAAAAAACAAAGACCATATGATTCTCTCAATTGATGCAGAAAAAGCTTTTGATAATATCCAGCATCCCTTCATGATCAGAACACTCAAGAAAATTGGTCTAGAAGGGACTTTTCTTAAACTGATAGAGGCTATCTGCAGCAAACCCACAGCCAATATCATATTGAATGGAGTTAAATTGGAATCATTTCCACTCAGATCAGGAACCAGACAAGGCTGCCCATTGTCTCCATTGCTTTTCAACATTGTAATGGAAGTTTTAGCCACCGCAATTAGGGAAGAAAAGGCGATCAAGGGTATCCATATAGGGTCAGAAGAGATCAAACTCTCGCTCTTCGCAGATGATATGATTGTGTATCTGGAAAACACTAGGGACTCTACTACAAAACTCCTAGAAGTGATCAAGGAATACAGCAGCGTCTCAGGTTACAAAATCAACATTCATAAATCGGTAGCCTTTATATACACCAACAACAGTCAAATTGAAAAAGCAGTTAAGGACTCTATCCCATTCACAGTAGTGCCAAAGAAGATGAAATATTTGGGAATTTACCTAACAAAAGACGTGAAAGATCTCTATAAAGAGAACTATGAAACTCTAAGAAAAGAAATAGCTGAAAATGTTAACAAATGGAAAAACATACCATGCTCATGGCTAGGAAGAATCAACATTATCAAAATGTCCATACTACCCAAAGCAATATATAATTTCAACGCACTCCCTATTAAAGCTCCACTGTCATATTTTCAAGATCTTGAAAAAACATTACTTCGTTTTATATGGAATCAGAAAAAACCTCGAATAGCCAAGACATTACTCAGAAATAAAAACAAAACAGGAGGAATCACACTACCAGACCTCAGACTTTACTACAAATCGATAGTGATCAAAACAGCATGGTATTGGCACAAAAACAGAGAAGTAGATATCTGGAATAGAATAGAGAACCAAGAGATGAATCCAGCTACTTACCGCTATTTGATTTTTGACAAGCCAATTAAAAACATTCAGTGGGGAAAAGATTCCCTATTTAACAAATGGTGCTGGGTGAACTGGCTGGCAACCTGCAGAAGACTGAAATTGGACCCACACCTTTCACCATTAACTAAGATAGACTCTCATTGGATTAAAGATTTAAACTTAAGACATGAAACTATAAAAATACTAGAGGAGAATGCAGGGAAAACCCTTGAAGAAATTGGTCTGGGTGAGTATTTCATGAGGAGAACCCCCCGGGCAATTGAAGCAGCTTCAAAAATACACTACTGGGACTTGATCAAACTTAAAAGCTTCTGCACAGCTAAGAACACAGTAAGCAGAGCAAGCAGACAGCCCTCAGAATGGGAGAAGATATTTACAGGGTATAACTCTGACAAAGTTTTAATAACCAGAATCCACAGAGAACTCAAACGCATCAGCAAGAAAAAAACAAGGGATCCCATCGCAGGCTGGGCAAGGGATTTGAAGAGAAACTTCTCTGAAGAAGACAGGCGCACGGCCTTCAGACATATGAAAAAATGCTCATCATCTTTAATCTTCAGAGAAATGCAAATCAAAACTACTTTGAGATATCATCTAACTCCAATGAGACTAGCCTATATCACAAAATCTCAAGACCAGAGATTGTGGCGTGGATGCGGAGAAAAGGGAACACTTCTGCACTGCTGGTGGGAATGCAAATTAATACATTCCTTTTGGAAAGATATATGGAGAACACTCAGAGATCTAAAAATAGATCTGCCATTCAATCCTGTAATTCCTCTGCTGGGCATATACCCAGAAGACCAAAAATCACAACATAACAAAGATATTTGTACCAGAATGTTTATTGCAGCCCAATTCATAATAGCTAAGTCATGGAAAAAGCCCAAGTGCCCATCGATCCACGAATGGATTAATAAATTGTGGTATATGTATACCATGGAATACTATGCAGCCTTAAAGAAAGATGGAGACTTTACCTCTTTCATGTTTACATGGATGGAGCTGGAACATATTCTTCTTAGTAAAGTATCCCAAGAATGGAAGAAAAAATACCCAATGTACACAGCCCTACTATGAAACTAATTTGGGACTCTCACATGAAAGCTATAACCCAGCTACAACTTAACAATAGGGGGAAGTGGGAAAGCGGGGGGTGGGTAGAGGGAGGGGAATCGGTGGGATCACACCTGTGGTGCATATTACAGGGGTATTTGTGAAACTTGGTAAATGTAGAATGTAAATGTCTTGGCACAGTAACTGAGATAACGCCGGAAAGGCTATGTTAACCACTGTGATAAAAATGTGTCAAATGGTTTATGAAGTGAGTGTATGATGCCCCATAATCATATCATTGTATACAGTTATGATTTAATAAAAAAATTAAAAAAAAAATTTAGATGAGAAAGAAAAGTCTTCAGGACTACTAATGGGATTTAAAGATGATCAGATATATAACGGGATATATTCACACAACGGAATATTTTTCAACAATCAAAAGGAATGAAGTGCACATTTATGTTACAATAGGAATGAACCTTAAAATCATTATGATAAGGTAACAAGTCCACTTACAATAGATCACACAGAGCATGTTTGAACTCAGAAGAAAACATCAAGTCAAGGCCAAATGTCTGCTAGGAGTAGGAGGCAGTTGGGGGAGGGTGGTGGGGAAGATGAAAGTGACTGTTAGTAGGTATTGACATTCCTTGTGTAGGGGGAGAAAACAAAGTTTTAAAATTAGATTGCAATGATAGCTGTACAATTGTGTGACTATACTAAGAAGCACAGAATTTTACACATTCAGTGAGTGAACTACATATTTCAATGAAGGTACTTGACAATGTTTCCAAAACTTGAGGTGCTCAAAATGCTCACAGCATAAGATGTACGCAGGTCGTGGGAGAACTTGAGGTATAGTCAACCCTATCTCCCTGCTCATACACAGGATACCATAAATTGACATGGAAGGCCCATTGTTCCATCCTACGGAAGTTGTCAATTTCATTTTACATGAGACAGAGTCTGACCCCTTCCCCCTGGGTAGAGTGCCCTGTCGTGAATATAGCTAACCACAGTTTAAAACTCCTGGGTTGAAAGATCCTTTTACCTCAGTCTCCTGATCATCTGGGAGTCCAGGTGCTCCCCCACAGTAACCAGTTAGTTAGACCACTCGCTTCTGCCTCCCACAGTGTTAGAATTACAGGTGCAAGCCACCACTCGAGACTTTGAATTTGGAATATTTTTCAAACTGTGGTTTGCGGCAAGCATTGGCGCTTCATGCCTGTCATCTTGCCACTTTGGGAGGCCTCGTCAGTTTGACTGTCTGAGTTTCTGAATTGTAGACCAGCCTGAGCATTAGTGAGATCCCCATGTCTGAAGAATAAGAAATGGCCGCATGTTTTGCATGCTCCTAGTGTCCCAGCTGAGGTAATAGCTTCACTTGATAACAACACATGAAGTTTGCTGTGAGATATGATACCAGGGCACGCTACTGAGGGAAAGGAACACAACTCAGTCTCAATATGTAACTGGAGAAATAACATTGGTAGAGAACTTACCTCTCATTTTTACTTTTGGGCACGGATCTAGAGTTGAAAAATTGCCCCTAGATTAGATGTCAACTATAGAAATTATTCCCTCATAAAAAATTGTTTTCCTACAACCTCTATTAACCATGCCTTTGGATTTTATGAAAATCTGACCCTTTATTATTCTAGATTATTGTAGTCACTAGAATCTGCCCACACTGTGAATTGTTGAGTCAAATCAGGCTTTTCATATGTGCACTAAAAATGCAGAGCATACCCTCAACCTCTTATTATGTGCTCCTTCAATTTTGGCCAATATCTCCTTTCCACAATCTCTCCAAGTTCAGGGAGCAGTCATCTCTGGAGAACCCTATCATATCAACTGTCAATATCCTAACAAACAAAACCCAAACCCATTTGTCCTGATTCATTGTTTGCCCACCCTAGGGGGCCACAATAAATCTCCTCCTTTATGTAGTCTCATACTCGATCTGTATACTGACCTCTTCTAACCCATCAGCTCTTGGAAACTATACCTAGAAATTTTCTTTCTTTCTTTCTTTCTTTTTTCTTTCTTTCTTTCTTTCTTTCTTTCTTTCTTTCTTTCTTTCTTTCTTTCTTTCTTTCTTTCTTTCTTTCTTTCTTTCTTTCTTTCTTTCCTTCCTTCCTTCCTTCCTTCCTTCCTTCCTTCCTTCCTTCCTTCCTTCCTTCCTTCCTTCCTTTCTTTCTTTCTTTCTTATCTCTCTCTTTCTTTCATTATATTTCATGAGAAAGACTCTCTCTCTGTTGCCCAGACTAGAATGTCATGGCATCAGCCTCGCACACAGCAACATCCAACTATTGATTTGAAGGAATCCTCCTGCCTCAGCCACTGGAATAACTGGAACTAAAGGCAACAACCAGAACACTTGAAAACTTTTTCTATTTTAGTAACAATACGGTTTGTGATCAGGGCTGAGGGTATTTTGCAGTTGCTCAGAGCTTTGACTCCAACACATGAACTTAGGGTTCAGTTGACCAGGGTAACCCAATAATGTAGTCATATATGCCAAAATTCATTAATCTTTACTTAAATAATTATCTTAATGGGGGCTTCGAGGAGTGTCTAATCCTCAGGCCCCAGTGACTTATAGGGATTATGTCAGGACTGTTTTGAATATTCGTGGTGGCAGATACAATGACAATTGTGCACACTACTCATTTTTTGCTTATTGAGTTTTATTAGTGATTGAGTATTGAACATGTGGCCTAACATAACTCTTCTATTTGCTATGTTGCCAAGAAGCCCAAATTACGAACACGCCTGGCCTGGAGGTCAGGAATGTTGCAACAGTCGAGATAGGTTGATATTTCTCCTAGAAGTGATCAAGGAATACAGCAGCGTCTCAGGTTACAAAATCAACATCCATAAATCGGTAGCCTTTATGTACACCAACAATAGTCAAGTTGAAAAAGCAGTTAAGGACTCTATCCCATTCACAATAGTGCCAAAGAAGATGAAATATTTGGGAATTTACCTAACAAAAGACGTGAAAGATCTCTATAAAGAGAACTATGAAACTCTAAGAAAAGAAATAGCTGAAAATGTTAACAAATGGAAAAACATACCATGCTCATGGCTGGGAAGAATCAACATTATTAAAATGTCCATACTACCCAAAGCAATATATAGTTTCAATGCATTCCCTATTAAAGCTCCGCTGTCATACTTTAAAGATCTTGAAAAAACAATAATTCGTTTTATATGGAATCAGAAAAAACCTCGAATAGCCAAGACATTACTCAGAAATAAAAACAAAATAGGAGGAATCACACTACCAGACCTCAGACTTTACTACAAATCGATAGTGATCAAAACAGCATGGTAGCAGTTTGAGACAAGATGGTGGACTGAAGCCAGCTTTCAACAGAGACTCCCATCCAGAAGGAGAGTTAAGGGACAGGAATTTAGTAAGTATCCTGGTGGACTTGAGCCACACCAAGAGAGAAGGTTGAAGAACGCACATCAACACCGCTGAGACAAGCTGTGATCACAAGGACGCAAACAAAAGGTACAAAATCCAACGCCAAGCAGACGGGAGTCCCCCTCCCCCATGAGACCGGCTCAAGAGCCCCACAATTAAACAAATGGGCAGAAATTAAAGGCCCTCCCACTACACTCCACGGGAGAGACCTTCTAAAAACTGCACCTACCTCCCCTACTGGGGTGCCATGGCGTTCCCCTGCCGGGCATAAAACTGAATAAAACTTTAAAAATCCTTTGCCGGCAATCCTGAATCCCCAACACTTCCCTCCCACCTACTGAGGTCTGGAGGCCTGTCCCCCAGGAGTTCGGATTCTTCAGTGATTTCTCAAGGGGAGTGGACAGTCCCCGAGTTGCAACTGGTCAGCATTGACTCTGAGGCACGCGAGTGAGGAGAGGGCACCGGGCTGAGGGGGAGTTGTGCCTCGGTGGCACTTCCCTGTGGTGCGGTGCAGCAGCCCTCCCCGTGCATCAATACAGCCAGACATAAAACTGAATGAAAATCTAGCTCCCCCCCCACTCTCACTTGGGGTCTGGGGGCCTGTCCCCCAGGAGTTCGGATCCTTGGGTGATTTCTCGAGGGGAGCGCACAGTGCCCGAGCCGCGACTGGTCAGCGCTGACTCTGAGACACGCGAGCGAGGAGAGGGCACCGGGCTTAGGGGGAGTCACGCCTCGGCGGCACTTCCCTGTGGTGCGGTGCAGCAGCCCTCCCCGGGCAACATTACGGCCGGGCACAATACTGAATAAAACCCTAGCTTCCCCGCTGAGTGCCCCTACTCTCACTCGGGGTCTGGAGGCCTATCCCCCAGGAGTTCGGATCCTTGGGTGATTTCTCAAGGGGAGCGCACAGTGCCCAAACCGCGACTGGTCAGCGCTGACTCCGAGACACGCGAGCAAGGAGAGGGCACCGGGCTGAGGGGGAGTCACGCCTTGGCGGCACTTCCCTGCGGTGCAGTGCAGCAGCCCTCCCCGGGCAACATTACGGCCGGGCACAAAATTGAATAAAACTCTAGCTTCCCCGCTGAGTGCCCCTACTCTCACTCGGGGTCTGCGGGCCTATCCCCCAGGAGTTTGGATCCTTGGGCCTACCCCCAGGAGTTTGGATCCTTGGGTGATTTCTCAGGAGAGTGCACAGTGCCTGAGCTGCGTCAGGTCAGCGCTGACTCTGAGACACATGAGCCAGGAGAGGGCACTCTGCTGAGAGGAAATCAAGCCTTGGTGGCACTTCCCTGCAGTGCGGTGCAGCATCGCTCCCTGGGCAACAATACGGCTGGGCATAAAACTGAATGAAACTCTAGCTTCCCCCCCACTCCCACTCGGGGTCTGGGGGCCTTTCCCCCAAGAGTTCGGATTCTTGGGGTATCTCTCGAGGGGTGTGGACCCAGCATAAACTGCGGCTGCTCAGTGCTGACTCTGGGGCACGAGACGGAGGAGAAAAGGGTCGGCTGAGTGCCCACACCAGAGCTGCAGTTCCCTGGACGCAGAGCAACAGCCGTTTTTTCTTTAACGGCAGAACGGCTCACTTCTGGATATTCTGAGGACACACCCCCTGTCTCCCTGGGCAAGCAGAAGAGGCCACCGGTGAGCGGGGGATTTGCTGACACTGCTCACAAACCCGGGAAGCTTCCAGGGCGGGGCCGACCCAGAGAGGTGATCGGACGCAAACCTTCAGCAGCAAAGAGGACACGAACCTCCAGCAGCAAAGATGTTTGAACTCAGAAGAGCCCGTCTTCTGTAGGCGATTTCGGCAGGAACAGAGAAAGAACCCCGCAAAGTTGTCTGTTCTATTCTGTTCTGTTAACAGCATCCATCAGGGACGGGGCTAAGCCTGAGTGAACACCTCCTTCCCATCACCTGCATCAAGCACTCAAAGATGTCAGGGCCCATCTCCTCCTGCTAAATAGCGGCAGTCTGCGGGGGCCTGGCAGACTTCCTTGCGATTCAGACAGGTGCAAACCCCTGGAGTGTCTGTTCACTGCAAGCAACTGGGTTAGCCATCTGCAGAGATACCAGTGACTGGGTCTGATGGAGGGGCAAAGTGTGGAAGGAGACGTCAACCTTCCCAGACTGCTCTGTTTGCTGGGTGGCTCCTCCTGACTCCACGCTGCACTGGGGTGACCCGTGTCAGAGGAGTCACCAGGCCCCTGTGATCCAGTTCTGAGAGACCTCTTGAACTCTACCACCCGAGACAAGTGCCGATTGAGACAGTTGATTTGGACCTTTTGAACTGGGCTAATAGACTGAGGACTTTTCAGGCGGTGCCCTGGGTGTGCGGTTGTAGGAAGGTTTGATTCTCCTTTTCCAACTGGGGTCAGAGGGGGGCAGGCAGGGTGACTTAATTGCTGATTTTTCCACACAGCTGAGACTTCAAGCCAGAGTACAAGTTGCAATAGGATCGAACAGAAACAAGCTGAAAAGAAGAAAGAACCACTTAGCTCCACCACACAAGACAAGGCCCCAGTTTCTCAGGCCACAGCACTGTACAGGCCCTTGATAAAGCCCCAGGGGAAAAATCAAAGGGAGTAAAATAACCATCGGGTGGAATCAGAGGAAAAACTCTGGTAACATGAATAACCAGAATAGATCAACCCCCCCCCCAAGAAAAGATACGGCAGATGTGATTGAAAATCCCATTCATAAACAACTGGCTGAGATGTAAGAAATTGAATTCAGAATTTGGATTGCAGACAAGATTAATAAAATGGAATTAGGAATTCAAGGAGAAATTCAAAAGTTGTCTCAAGAATTTAAAGACAAAACCACCAAAGACTTAGACACACTGAAGCAAGAATTTACAGCCCTCAAAGATATGAAAAATACAGTAGAATCCCTCAGCAACAGAATGGAGCAAGCAGAAGAAAGGATTTCTGACATTGAAGATAAAGTCTTCGAACGCTCCCAATCTCTCAAAGAGGAAGAGAAATGGAGAGAAAAAAATGGATCACTCACTCAGAGAGCTCTCAGATAATTTGAAAAAAAGCAATATACGAATTATTGGGATTTCTGAGAATTATGAAGTGGCCTCGAAGGGCACAGAGGCCCTTCTGCATGAATTATGAAAGAAAATTTTCCAGACATGCCTAGAGAATCTGAAATTCAGATAGCAGACAGCTTCAGAACCCCAGCACGATTCAACCCCAATAAGTCATCCCCCAGACATATCATAATTAGCTTCACTAAAGTTAACATGAAAGAGAAGATTCTCAAAGCAGCCCGGCGAAAGAAAACTATTACGTACAAAGGAAAGAATATTAGAATAACTGCAGATCTCTCTGCTGAAACTTTTCAAGCCAGAAGAGGGTGGTCATCAACTTTTAATCTCCTAAAGCAAAATAACTTTCAACCCAGGATCTTGTATCCAGCTAAACTGAGTTTCATCTATGATGGAGAAATTAAATACTTCAATGACATTCATATGTTGAAAAAATTTGCCATAAGTAAACCAGCTCTTCAGGATATTCTCAGACCTATCCTCCATAACGACCAACCCAATCCTATACCACAAAGTAAACTCACTCAGAAACTTCGGATCAAACTCCAACTTCCACACTGCTGAAAGGATTAAAAATGTCCACTGGACCTTTGAAAAACTCGATACCCAAAATTCCACCAGACTTATCAGTACTCTCTATCAATGTGAATGGCTTAAACTGTCCTCTAAAGAGGCATAGGTTAGCTGATTGGATACAAAAACTCAAGCCAGATATTTGTTGCACACAAGAGTCACATCTCAACTCAAAAGACAAATACAGACTCAGGGTGAAAGGATGGTCATCCATATTTCAGGCAAATGGTAATCAGAAAAAAGCAGGTGTTGCAATTTTATTTGCAGATACAGTAGGCTTTAAACCATCAAAAGTAAGGAAGGACAAGATGGTCACTTCATATTTGTTAAGGGTAATACTCAACATGATGAGCTCTCAATTATTAATATCTATGCACCCAACCAGAATGCACCTCAATTTATAAGAGAAACTCTAACAGACATGAGTAACTTGATTTTCTCCAGCTCCATAATCGTCGGAGATTTCAACACTCCTTTGGCAGTGTTGGATCGATCCTCCAGCAAGAAGCTGAGCAAAGAAATCTTAGATTTAAACCTAACCATACAATATTTAGACTTAGCAGACATCTACAGAACATTTCATCCCAACAAAACTGAATACACATACTTCTCATCAGCCCACGGAACTTACTCCAAAATTGACCACATTTTAGGTCACAAGTCTAACCTCAGTAAATTTAAAGGAATAGAAATTATTCCATGCATCTTCTCGGACCATCATGGAATAAAACTTGAATTCAGTAACAACAGGAATCTGCATACTCATACAAAAACATGGAAGTTAAATAACCTTATGCTGAATGATAGCTGGGTCAGAGATTTCATTAAGAAAGAAATCGCCAATTTTTTGGAAAAAAATGACAATGAAGACACAAACCATCAGAACCTCTGGGACACCGCAAAGGCAGTTCTAAGAGGGAAATTTATAGCACTGCAAGCCTTCCTCAAGAGAACGGAAAGAGAGGAAGTTAACTACTTAATGGGACATCTCAAGCAACTGGAAAAGGAAGAACATTCCAACCCCAAACCCAGTAGAAGAAAAGAAATAACCAAAATTATAGCAGAATTAAATGAAATTGAAAACAAAAGAATAATACAACAGATCAATAAATCAAAAAGCTGGTTTTTTGAAAAGGTCAATAAAATAGATAAACCTCTGGCCAACCTAATCAGAAAAAAAAAGTAAAATCTCTAATATCATCAGTCAGAAACAACAAAGACAAAATAACAACAGACCCATCAGAAATCAAAAAAATCCTTAATGAATATTACAAGAAACTTTATTCTCAGAAATATGACAATGTGAAGGAAATTGACCGATACTTGGAAGCACGCCACCTTCCAAGACTTAACCAGAATCAAGTGGAAATGTTGAACAGACCCATATCAAGTTCAGAAATAGCATCAACTATACAAAACCTCCCTAAAAAGAAAAGCCGGGACCAGATGGTTTCACGTCAGAATTCTACCAAACCTTGAAGGAGGAATTAGTACCTATGTTACTCAACCTGTTCCAAAATGTAGAAAAAGAAGGAAGACTACCCAACACGTTCTATGAAGCAAATATCACCCTGATCTCCAAACGAGGAAAAGACCCAACAAGAAAAGAAAATTATAGACCAATATCACTAATGAATATAGATGCAAAAATATTCAACAAGATCCTAACAAACAGAATCCAGCAACACATCAAACACATTATACATAATGACCAAGTTGGTTTTATCCCAGGGCGTCAAGGCTGGTTCAATATATGTAAATCTATAAATGTAATTCAGCACATAAACAAATTAAAAAACAGAGACCATATGATTCTCTCAATTGATGCAGAAAAACCTTTTGATAATATCCAGCATCCCTTTATGATCAGAACACTCAAGAAAATTGGTCTAGAAGGGACTTTTCTTAAACTGATAGAGGCCATCTATAGCAAATATCATATTGAATTGAGTTAAATTGGAATCATTTCCACTCAGATCAGGAACCAGACAAGGCTGCCCATTGTCTCCACTGCTTTTCAACATTGTAATGGAAGTTTTAGCCACCGCAACTAGGGAAGAAAAGGCGATCAAGGGTATCAATATAGGGTCAGAAGAGATCAAACTTTTGCTCCTCGCAGATGATACGATTGTGTATCTGGAAAACACTAGGGACTCTACTACAAAACTCCTAGAATTGATCAAGGAATACAGCAGCGTCTTAGGTCACAAAATCAAATCCATAAATCGGTAGCCTTTATATACACCAACAACAGTCAAGTTGAAAAAGCAGTTAAGGACTTTATCCCATTCACAGTAGTGCCAAAGAAGATGAAATATTTGGGAATTTACCTAACAAAAGACGTGAAAGATCTCTATAAAGAGAACTATGAAACTCTAAGAAAAGAAATAGCTGAAAATGTTAACAAATGGAAAAACATACCATGCTCATGGCTGGGAAGAATCAACATTATCAAAATGTCCATACTACCCAAAGCAATATATAAGTTCAACGCACTCCATACTAAAGTTCCACTGTCATATTTTAAAGATCTTGAAAAAACAATACTTCATTTTTTATGGTATCAGAAAAAAACCTCGAATAGCCAAGACATTACTCAGAAATAAAAACAAAACAGGAGGAATCACACTACCAGACCTCAGACTTTACTACAAATCGATAGTGATCAAAACAGCATGGTATTGGCACAAAAACAGAGAAGTAGATATCTGGAACAGAAAAGAGAACCAGTACCCAATGTACTCAGCCCTACTATGAAACTAATTTGGGGCTCTCACATGAAAGCTATAACCCAGTTACAACCTAACAATATGGGGAAGTGGGAAAGAGAGGGGGGGTGGGTAGAGGGAGGGGTTTCGGTGGGATCACACCTGTGGTGCATCTTACACGGGTATTTGTGAAATTTGGTAAATGTAGAATGTAAATATTTTGGCACAGTAACTGAGATAACGCCGGAAAGGCTATGTTAACCATTGTGATAAAAATGTGTCAAATGGTCTATGAAGCAAGTGTATGATGCCCCATGATCATATCAATGTATACAGTTATGATTTAATAAAAAAAAAAAAAACAGGATGGTATTGGCACAAAAACAGAGAAGTAGCTATCTGGAAAAGAATAGAGAAACAAGAGATGAATCCAGCTACTTACCGTTATTTGATCTTTGAGAAGCCAGTTAAAAACCTTCAGTAGGGAAAAGATTCCCTATTTAACAAATGGTGCTGGGTGAACTGGCTGGCAACCTGCAGAAGACTAGGATGGGACCCACACCTTTCACCATTAACTAAGATAGACTCTCATTGGATTAAAGATTTAAACTTAAGACATGAAACTATAAGAATACTAGAGGAGAGTGCAGGGAAAACCCTTGAAGAAATTTGTCTGGGCGAGTATTTTATGAGGAGGACCCCCCCCGGGCAATTGAAGCAGCTTCAAAAATACACTACTGGGACTTCATCAAACTAAAAAGCTTCTGCACAGCCAAGAACACAGTAAGTAAAGCAAGCAAACAGCCCTCTGAATGGGAGAAGATATTTGCAGGTTATATCTCTGACAAAGGTTTAATAACCAGAATCCACAGAGAACTCAAACGCATCAGCAAGAAAAAAACAAGGGATCGCATCACAGGCTGGGCAAGGGATTTGAAGAGAAACTTCTCTGAAGAAGACAGGCGCACGACCTTCAGACATATGAAAAAATGCTCATCATTTTAATCATCAGAGAAATGCAAATCAAAACTACTTTGAGATATCATCTAACTCCACTGAGACTAGCCTATATCACAAAATCTCAAGACCAGAGATGTTGGCATGGATGTAGAGAAAAGGGAACACTTCTGCACTGCTGGTGGGAATGCAAATTAATACATTCCTTTTGGAAAGATATATGGAGAACACTCAGAGATCTAAAAATAGATCTGCCATTCAATCCTGTAATTCCTCTCCTGGGCATATACCCAGAAGTCCAAAAATCACAACATAACAAAGATATTTGTACCAGAATGTTTATTGCAGCCCAATTCATAATTGCTATGTCATGGAAAAAGCCCAAGTGCCAATAGATCCACGAATGGCTTAATAAATTGTGGTATATTTACACCATGGAATATTATGCAGCCTTAAAGAAAGATGGAGACTTTACCTCTTTCATGTTTACATGGATGGAGCTGGAACATATTCTTCTTAGTAAAGTATCTCAAGAATGGAAGAAAAAGTACCCAATGTACTCAGCCATACTATGAAACTAATTTGGGGCTTTCACATGAAAGCTATAATCCAGTTACAACCTAAGAATAGGGGGAAGTGGGAAAGGGGGGGTAAAGTGAGGGGGATTGGTGGGATTATACCTGTGGTGCATCTTACAAGGGTATTTGCAAAACCTGGTAAATGTAGAATGTAAATGTCTTGGCACAGTAACTGTGATAATGCCAGGAAGGCTATGTTAACCATTGTGATGAAAATGTGTC
Source organism: Nycticebus coucang (assembly GCF_027406575.1). NCBI lineage: Eukaryota > Metazoa > Chordata > Mammalia > Primates > Lorisidae > Nycticebus > Nycticebus coucang. The sequence continues at coordinate 122,505,024 of NC_069804.1, forward strand.
AAATGGTCTATGAATCGAGTGTATTATGCCCCATGATCATATCAATGTACACAGCTATGATTTAATAAAAAAAATAATAAAAAAGAAAATTAAAAAAAATTACTGCATGTATACAGTACACTACTGGACACATAGCCAAACTGAATTTCGAGATAGGACCTTCAGTGAGACACTTACCATCAGAAACAAACCTATGCTAGAGAACATAATAATACCTAAAGAAAAGTAAAACTGAGAATTGTGTGATTTACCTGTCAGGCTGTGAAATCAATGTATGATCTATGGGCTTAAGTTCATGGTCTATAACATCCCAGGGTGCCACTAGGTTTAAACCACACTCTTCCACTTGCTAACAAATTCATGACTTGAAAGGAAAGGAAGTGTTGTTGAATCTTTTGGCCAGATATACAAACTTCTGGAAGCAGGAATTGAGTGGGCAGAAAACACCCCCACTCTTTTGTAACCATTTGTACCCAAGAACAAACCCTGACAGCCACTCCAAATCCTTAGCAGGAATAAGAAAAAGCTTAAAGATGGTGATACAGGGCAACACCCATTATGATGTCATCCATGATGACCGTGTAGTGATTTCATCCTGTAATGTCCTGGGATCCAGGAATCTGGTCAAAGAAAAAAAGTGACATTTTCTGCTCACTTTAGCTGGTGTCTCCCAAGTGTTTGAACTAGGAAATTTAGCCAACCATCCACACACAGAAATGTGATCTCCCATTTGTGCCTTATTCATTCTAATGACCATAGGAATTCCTGGCACTAGGGTGACACAACGTTGACATTTTGTGCAACAGTGTGACTCAAGCTACATCACAGATGCCATAACTTCATGTAGTCACTTAGGTGGAATGCTATTTGGATTTTGTTTACCTTTCATTGAGACAGCATTCCACTTTGTCAAACTCGGTAGACTGTCGTGGCATCACAGTTCACATTAAACTCCTACTCCTGTGCTTAGGCAATTCTTTTGCCTCAGCCTTCCACATATCTGTGATGACAGGAGATCAGCACAACACATGGCTATTTTTTTTTTGCAGTTTGGCTGGGGCAGTGTTCGAACTCACCACCCTTGTTGTACAGGGCCAGCATCCTACAAAGTGAGCCACAGGCAATGCCCTTATGATGTTATTTCAAGGACATGTTTGACACCTACCTTAAAATATCCATTTTAGAGAAGTTTACAAATGTACTATACCTGTCTAAAGCCACAATTTGGTCATACCTTCAGAGGTCTTAATCATGTCTACTGTGCTTGAACCATCAGCATAATTCTGCTACTTTTAGATGATGAAAATGGTTATTGGTTTGTTGTTTTGTCTGTGCTTGAGAGTGTGTATTGGTATTTTTGAGTGCCAGTATCCATGTGTGGCCTTGCTAGTATTTTGTGGTCTCAGCCTAGATTGTAGCAACCACAAACTCAAGGACTAAGGCAATCCTCCTGCCTGGGACTCCCATGCACCTACGACTACAGATGTCTTTCAAAGTTACTAGATAATTTTTCACTTTTTAATGTAGACAGGGTCTGTAATTTGCTCTGTACATTCTCAGCACCAACTAATTCAAGAACTCTACACATCTCTGCATGCCAGAGGGCTAGGTTTATATGTGTGAGCCACCAACTTTGGTTATTTTCTCTTTCTTTGGTTCCCTCCATTCCTCTCTCCCTTTGTCTGTCCATTACTTTATCCTTTCTACCTCCAATTCTGTCTCTCTCTCATTGGCTTTCTCTCTCCATTCTTTTCTTTCCATCATTCCATCCTTCCTCTATCTCTATCCTCTACATCTTAAAGAAAAATTCTCTAGTAGCAACAAATTATACAAATGATCCCTTGATGTATAGTTTTGAACTCTACAAGAAATAAGATAATTGTGGAGTGTGTAAATTATATGTGAATATAGTTGATATTTTTTAATCTGCAGGCTGTTATCTATGAGTGAAATACAAAACAACCTTCACAAAAACATAAGCATGGATGAGCACCATAGTTCACACCTATAATACCATCAATTTCAGACGTAGAGGCAGAAATATCTCTGAAATCTACAGGGTTTCAGACTAGAGTGAACAACATAGTAAGACTCAATTTCCCAAGAAGTAAGTGCAAAACTTCCCCAGCAGTGGTGGCATGGACCTGTACTCTCAGCTGCTGAGAAGCATAAACTCAGGATGCTCACTTGAGGTTAGCAGCTTGCATTGCCTTGAGCTACGATGGTATCAATGTATTTTTTTTTTATTAAATCATAGCTGTGTACATTGATATGATCATGGGGCATCATTCACTAGCTTCACAGACCATTTACCAAGTTTCACATATACCCTTGTAAGATGCACTGCTGGTGTAATCCCACCAATCCCCTTCCCTCTACCCACCTCCCCCTTCCCCCTATTCTTAGGTTGTAACTGAGTTATAGCTTTCATGTGAAAACCCTAAATTAGACTCATAGTAGGGCTGAGTACATTGGGTACTTTCTCTTCCATTTTTGAGATACTTTACTAAGAAGAATATGTTCCAGCTCCATCCATGTAAACATGAAAGAGGTAAAGTCTCCATCTTTCTTTAAGGCTGCATAATATTCCATGGTGTACATATACCACAATTTATTAATCCATTCGTGGATCGATGGGCACCTGGGCTATTTTTTTTTTTGTAAAGACAGAGTCTCACTTTATTGCCCTTGCTAGAGTGCTGTGGCATCACACAGCTCACAGACACCTCCAACTCCTTGGCTTAGGCTATTCTGTTGCCTCAGCCTCCCAAGTACTGGAGACTTCTATTGCCCACCACAACACCTGGCTATATTTGTGTTGCAGTTAGGCCAGGGCTGGATTTGAACCAGCTACCCTCAGTATATGGGGCCAGCACCCTACCAAATGAGCCACAGGTGCTGCCCAACCATTGTATTTTTGGGGGGTAATGTGGGAAATGCAGGGAAAATCTATAAGAGGTATACTGTATACATGTAAAAAAATAACTGGTGCCATACAAAATATTTTATTTTTTGAAGTTTTTGGCTGGGGCTGGGTTTGAACCAGCCACCTCTGGCATATGGGGCCGGCGTCCTACCCCTTTGAGCTACAGGTGCTTCCCCATACAAAATAATTCATACATGTTTCCCAAATGGTATTTATTATCCGGATTCCAAGTTTATCTCAATATGGGTAAATCAAATATTTGACCTCACCTACAAAGCACATTGCAAGGGTACAAGTCAAAAATATCAAATATTGAACACAAATGTCTTAACACTGTGATTAATAAATTGGTAGGATATAAGCACTCCGATTTGTAGAAATGATTAACACATTGAATCCCACAAAGGCATAAATGTATTCATGATCTATGTATATGTGATTTATTTTAAAAAGCATCAGAAAAACACACTACATTAATAGAATCAATAATAAAAACCACGTGGTGACCTCATCAGACAGAGAAAATAGTTTTGACAGAGGCAACATATCTCGTTGATCAAATCTTTTAAAAATCTTAGATTAGAAGGGAATGTATTCAGGACAACTAATGGGATTTACAGATGACTATATACATAAAATGTGCTATATTCACACAATGAACAATTTTCAACATTCAAAAGGAATGAAGTGCACATTTATGTTACATTCGAAATGAACCATAATATCATTATGGTAAGAGAAAATGGGGGAAGGAGGCACAAAAGGGCCAATTGGAGCCAGCTTTCCAGAGAGGCTCCTATCCAGAAGTGGAGTTAAAGGACAGAAGTTTAGTAAGTAAGCTGGTGGTTTGGTGCTAAGCCAAGAGAGAAGTTTGAGAAGCACACATCTCCCCTGCCAAAGCGAACTGCAACCCCAAGGAAGCAAACAATAAAAATTCATTGCCAATTTTATAGGAGTCCCCTACCCCATGGAATGGCTAACAGTATACTTTCTACAAACAATTGAGCAGAGTTAAGATCTCTTCCTATTTTATCCCATGAGAGAGAACCTCAAAATTCCAGAATTCCTTCCCCAGAGAGTACACACAAGTGTGCCATGATACTCTCATGAGGCATGAAACTGAACATAAACAGTACACATAAAACTCCCAGCACTTCACTCAACTCTCACTATAAGGTCTGGAAGCCTGTCCCTCCTGGAGTGAAGGCTCTTGGGCATTTTTTTAAGAGGTGTGGATAAGGCTTGGGCTGTTACAGGTCTGTGCTGGTCTGTGGCACAGGTATGGAGCAGAGACTGTAAAGCGAGGGACCCATATGGAAGAGCATGAAGCAGTTCCCTGTCGCTCAGTGCAGCAGCATCTGTGGCAGGAACAATGCAACTCACATCCCTGGCGATAATTTTCAAAGACATGTTGCCCCTTTCTTAGCAACCAGAGGGAGCCTGGCCTCTACTCCTGTGGCAGCCACTGGTGGAACAGATCTGTGCTGGAAATGCAGGCATTGTAATGAAAAGATATGCCTGAGGGAGTACCTTCCAGGCAGGGCACTGCGGGGATGGAGAATAGAATCTGAGCACACACAGAGGTGGTGCTGAGTCATAATTGCTGCTTTTGTGAATCCAAGATATAACCGGCCCCCAAGAGAGCATAGCGGGGAATAAAGCAGGCATGGCAGCAGCACCAGCCCAGGAAGGGGCAGAAACTGAGAGCCGTTTTGAGCTCTAGCCATGCCTGCCCCAACACAGAGTGCAGCAGATCCTGAGACACCAACCCTGTGAGAATTGGCACAGTGGCAGTGGCACAGGGCAAGATGAGTCACAGTTTCTGTGAACTTAAACAGTGTCTGGCCTGAAGGGGACTATATCTGGGACACAAATGCCAATTCTGCGAGAATATGAGTGGAAGCAACATAAATCTGGGGTGGGGCTGGAACTGAGTTAAACACTTCAACTTTCATTAAGCACCCAAGGTTATCAAGTTTTAGTTTTCCCTGCTGGCTTATGGCAAAGTGCTGAGGTCTACCCAAGGAGACATAGATGTCCCTGTGACTCAGGCAGTCACCATCCCTTGGAGTATCTTCTCATTGGAGTGATCTTGGTCACAACCCTGTGGCATAACCAGTGACTGCGTGTGACAGAGGTGCAAGGTGGGGAAAGAGGCATCAACCTTCTCAGACTAATTCATTTGCTGTGTGGGACTTCTGACTCCACAGAGCAAGGGAGCAAGTCATAGTCCTGTCAGCAGATGTCTAATTTCTAGTTGCTGGAGAACTTTTCAACTCTCCCACTTAAGACTGTCTGCTGACTGGGACAATTGATTTGGAACTCTTGAGCTGGGCCAATCAACTGCGGACCATCCAAGGTGGTACCATGGTTGTGTTCATGTGTGAAAGTTTGATTTTCCTTTTCTAGTTGTTTCCTGTGGGGTGAGTGCTGTCTTAGTTGCTGGTATTTCTCCACAGGTGAGACTTCAAGCAACAGGTCCTAATTTACTAGGATTGAACAGAGACAAGATGAAAACAAGACAGAGCCACTTAGCCCCACCACACCAAGCAGGTCCTCAGTGTCTCAGGCCATAATAATATAGTTTCTTTGCAAAGCTGTAGGAAAAAAGCTGCAGTGACCAATCCCAGCTCTAGGGCAAAGGGCTTGTTAATCATTACTCCAGGAGCCCCCAACCCAATTTCACTTTATCTGCTCATCTGGCAAAATGGTGAAACATGATCATGGTGTGGAATCAGTGGAAAAACTCTGGCAACAGGAATCATCAGAATAGATCAACTACCCAATGGAGCAACAAAGTGGAAACACCAGAAGATCCCACTCATAAACAAGTGGCTGAGGTTTCAGAAATCAAATTCAGAATTTGGATGGTAAATCATATTAGCAGAATGGAGGTAAAGTTGGAATTAGAAATTCAAGGAGCAGGCTCGGTGCCTGTGGTTCAAGTGGCTAAGGTGCCAACCACATACACCTGAGCTGGTGTGTTCAAATCCAGCCTGGGCCCACCAAACAACAATGATGGCTGCAATCAAAAGAATAGCCTGGCATTGTGGTGGGTTCCTGTAGTCCCAGCTACTTTGGAGTTGGAGGCAGGAGAATCACTTTATCCCAGGAATTGGAGGTTGCTGTGAGCTGTGATGCCATGGCACTCTACCCAGGGTGACAGCTTTAGGCTCTGTCTCAAAAAAAAAAAAAGAAAGAAAGAAAGAAAGAAGGAGGCGGAGCAAGATGGCAGCCGAGTAACAGCTTCCTTGCATCTGGGCACCGTGAGTCTGGGGAGATAGGACTCCAGGCATCTCTGGCTGGTGGGAACTGCCTATCATCACTCCTATGAAGATACAGGGAGTCAGCGAGAGACTTCTGGACCCCTAGAGGAGGACTAAAACAGTGGAAAACCGGCAAGTGGTCGCGTGTGTTCAATCTGTCTAAACCTGCCGACAACTGTAAGTTCAGTAGCAGCGAGACTGCAAACCACAAAGGCCTTACCTGTGAACTGTTTTGATGTCCTTGGACTTGGCACTGAGTTGAACTGCCTTGGGGAAGGCCTGAGCGGGAGTGCAGAGAACTTTGGCCGTTGTCTAGGGCCCCAGTCTGAGCCGCTGAGCCAGACGGAGCTAATAGTGTTTGGCGGTGGGTCACACGGATCCATTGTCAGTGATCTGCCCCGGCAAGCTCCACCCTCAGGGTCGCAGAGCTAGAAACGGGTGGGAGCTGGTAACCCAGCAACCAAGTAGCCTAAGGGTAGGGTTTGAGCCGCCTTGCAGCCCTAACCCTCAGGGGCAGAGTGAGACCGGTTTTGGCACACTGAGTAAGTGGATAGCCACTTCAGCAGCGATTCCAGCGAGAAAGCTGGGAAAGCTTCTGCTCAGCAAGTTTACAAGTTCAAAGTGCCTTTTAAGTAGGCTGAAGAGAGATTTAGGGTGTCTACCTGCTGGGGTTTGAGAAATCAGCAGCCTCCAGTCGTATCAGAACTGTGACTAACATCTCATACCCCAGAAGACCACGTGTTACCCAGACAATATTCAATAACATATACAAACTGCTTTGTTTTTGGTTGTGTATTTTTTTCTTCTTTTTTTTTTGGTTTGGTTGTTTTTTTTGTTTGTTTATTTTGACGTTGCTGATGTTCTTTTGTTTTTTTAATTTCAATCTTTTCCACACAGATCCCTTTTTCTTTCTCAATTTTCCAAGTTTAATTATAATTTCCCATTGCTGCCTTTTTTAATAACTTCACTTCATTATTGCTAGTGTATCTACCGATATAATTTGGTTTTTCACCCAATTTTATCCCCGTAAAGTTTTCTGTTTGCTTCTTTTGGTTTGATTTATAGCATTTTTGTCTTTCCTCTCTACTTGGTGGAGGTGGGGTACTGTGTCTGATCAGGTTAGCAAAGAGCTGCTGACCTCAAGGGAACCACGCAACAGGGCACCCCCAGAAGGTGGGGTTTTTTAAGGTTGTGTCAAAGTACCCTACTGTACACCTATATTGCCCTGTCTCCCTCTTTCTGTGCCTCTCTTCTTTTTGTCAATATTCCTTATACACACCCCCTCTCCTTTCTCTATCTTTCTTTTTTTCTTATCACTCGGTCCTCCTTTCTTTCATCCCCTTTTTTTGCTCTTCAACCTTCTCACCCTTCTGGTCCTGTAACCCTTAGTCCACAGGCACAAGAACTTAAAGAGCAAGAGGAAGTGAAAGGAAAATTAGGGCAAGGAAACAGATAAAAGAAATCACTCATGAGGAAGAATCAGCAGAAAACTCCAGGCAACATGAAGAACCAGTCCAGAACAACCCCGCCAAGAGACCATGAGGTAGCTACTGCAGATGATTCCACCTATAAAGAAATGTTAGGAATGACAGAAAGGGAATTTAGAATACACATGTTGAAAACAATGAAAGAAATGATGGAAACAATGAAGGAAATTGCTAATAAAGTGGAAAATAACCAAAAGGAAATCCAAAAACAGAATCAAATAAGAGATGAACGATATGAAGAATATAAAAAGGATATAGCAGACCTGAAGGAACAGAAACAGTCAATAAGGGAACTTACAGATACAATGGAAAGTATCAGCAACAGGTTAGACCATGCAGAAGAAAGAATTTCAGATGTAGAAGACAAAGTTCTTGAGATAACTCAGACAGTAAAAGAGGCAGAAAAGAAGAGAGAGAAAGCAGAACGTTCACTGTCAGAATTGTGGGACTTAATGAAGCGTTCCAACATACGAGTTATAGGAATTCCAGAAGGGGAAGAATAATGCCCCAGAGGAATGGAAGCCATACTAGAGAATATTATAAAAGAAAATTTCCCAAACATCACCAAAGAGTCTGACACACTGCTTTCAGAGGGCTATCGGACCCCAGGTCGCCTCAACTCTAACCGAGCTTCTCCAAGACACATTGTGATGAACCTGTCCAAAGTCAAGACAAAAGAAAAGATTCTGCAAGCTGCCAGGAGTAAGCGCCAGTTGACCTACAGGGGCAAATCCATAAGAGTGACCGCAGACTTCTCTAATGAAACTTTCCAAACAAGAAGACAATGGTCATCTACATTTAACCTACTTAAACAGAACAATTTTCAGCCCAGAATTCTGTACCCTGCTAAGCTAAGCTTCAGAATTGACGGAGAAATCAAATCATTTACGGATATACAAACATTGAGAAAATTCGCCACAACAAGACCAGCTCTACAGGAAATACTTCAACCTGTTCTGCACACTGACCACCACAATGGATCAACAGCAAAGTAAGAACTCAGAAATCAAAGGACAAAACCTAACCTCCACACTGATGCAAAAGATAAAACTAAGCAATGGACTCGCACCAAATAAGACGAATAGAATACTACCACACTTATCAATTATCTCCATAAATGTTAATGGCTTGAATTCCCCACTGAAGAGACATAGATTGGCTGACTGGATTAAAAAACACAAGCCATCCATTTGCTGTCTCCAAGAAACACACCTGGCCTCAAAAGACTAATTAAAGCTCCGAGTCAAGGGTTGGAAGACAATTTTTCAGGCAAACGGAATTCAGAAGAAAAGAGGAGTTGCAATCTTATTTTCAGATACATGTGGATTTAAAGCAACTAACGTCAAAAAAGACAAAGATGGTCACTTTATATTGGTCAAGGGAAAACTACAACAAGAAGACATTTCCATTCTAAATATTTATGCACCCAATTTAAATGCTCCCACATTCTTGAAGCAGACCTTACTCAGTCTGAGCAATATGATATCTGATAATACCATCATAACAGGGGACTTTAACACACCTCTTACAGAGCTGGACAGATCCTCTAAACAGAAATTAAACAAAGATGTAAGAGATTTAAATGAGACCCTAGAACAACTATGCTTGATAGATGCATATAGAACACTCCACCCCAAAGATAAAGAATATACATTCTTCTCATCACCCCATGGAACATTCTCCAAAATTGATCATATCCTGGGACACAAAACAAATATCAACAGAATCAAAAGAATTGAAATTTTACCTTGTATCTTCTCAGACCATAAGGCACTAAAGGTGGAACTCAACTCTAACAAAAATGCTCAAGCCCACCCAAAGGATTGGAAATTACACAATCTTCTGTTGAATAACAGATCGGTGAAGGAAGAAATAAAACAGGAAATCATTAACTTCCTTGAGCATAACAACAATGAAGACACAAGCTACCAAAACCTGTGGGATACTGCAAAAGCAGTTTTGAGAGGAAAATTCATCGCTTTAGATGCCTACATTCGAAAAACAGAAAGAGAGCACATCCACAATCTCACAAGAGATCTTATGGAATTGGAAAAAGAAGAACAATCTAAGCCTAAACTCAGTAGAATAAAAGAAATATCCAAAATCAAATCAGAGATCAATGAAATTGAAAACAAAAGAATCATTCAGAAAATTAATGAAACAAGGAGTTGGTTTTTTGAAAAAATAAATAAAATAGATAAACCATTAGCCAGACTAACTAGAAATAGAAAAGTAAAATCTCTAATAACCTCAATCAGAAACGATAAAGGGGAAATAACAACTGATCCCACAGAGATACAAGAGATAATCTCTGAATACTACCAGAAACTCTATGCCCAGAAATTTGACAATGTGAAGGAAATGGATTAATATTTGGAATCACACCCTCTCCCTAGACTTAGCCAGGAAGAAATAGACCTCCTGAACAGACCAATTTCAAGCACTGAGATCAAAGAAACAATAAAAAAGCTTCCAACGAAAAAATGCCCTGGTCCAGATGGCTACACTCCAGAATTCTATCATACCTTCAACGAAGAGCTTATTCCTGTACTGCAGAAATTATTCCAAAAATCTGAGGAAGAAGGAATCTTCCCCAACACATTCTATGAAGCAAACATCACCCTGATACCAAAACCAGGAAAAGACCCAAACAAAAAGGAGAATTTCAGACCAATCTCACTCATGAACATAGACGCAAAAATTCTCAACAAAATCCTAGCCAATAGATTACAACTTATCATCAAAAAAGTCATTCATCATGATCAAGTAGGCTTCATCCCAGGGATGCAAGGCTGGTTTAACATACGCAAGTCTATAAACGTTATCCACCATATTAACAGAGGCAAAAATAAAGATCACATGATCCTCTCAATAGATGCAGAAAAAGCATTTGATAAAATCCAGCATCCTTTTCTAATGAGAACTCTGAAGAGTATAGGCATAGGTGGCACATTTCTAAAACTGATTGAAGCTATCTATGACAACCCACAGCCAATATTTTACTGAATGGAGTAAAACTGAAAGCTTTTCCTCTTAGAACTGGAACCAGAGAGGGTTGTCCTCTGTCACCTTTACTATTCAACATATTGCTGGAAGTTCTAGCCAATACAATTAGGCAAGACAAGGAAATAAAGGGAATCCAAATGGGAGCAGAGGAGGTCAAACTCTCCCTCTTTGCTGACGACATGATCTTATACTTAGAGAACCCCAAAGACTCAACCACAAGACTCCTAGAATTCATCAAAAAATACAGTAATGTTTCAGGATATAAAATTAACGTCCACAAGTCAGTATCCTTTGTGTACACCAATAACAGTCAAGATGAGAAGCTAATTAAGGACACAACCCCCTTCACCATAGTTTCAAAGAAAATGAAATACCTCGGAATATACCTAACGAAGGAGGTGAGGGAACTCTATAAAGAAAACTATGAAATCCTCAGAAAGGAAATAGCAGAGGATATTAACAAATGGAAGAACATACCATGCTCATGGATGGGAAGAATCAACATTGTTAAAATGTCTATACTTCCCAAAGCAATCTACCTATTCAATGCCATTCCTATCAAAGTACCTACATCGTACTTTCAAGATTTGGAAAAAGTGATTCTGCGTTTTGTATGGAACCGGAAAAAAACCCGTATAGCTAAGGCAGTTCTTAGTAACAAAAATAAAGCTGGGGGCATCAGCATACCAGATTTTAGTCTGTACTACAAAGCCATAGTGGTCAAGACAGCATGGTACTGGCACAAAAACAGAGACATAGACACTTGGAATCGAATTGAACACCAAGAAATGAAACTAACATCTTACAACCACCTAATCTTTGATAAACCAAACAAGAACTTACCTTGGGGGAAAGACTCCCTATTCAATAAATGGTGTTGGGAGAACTGGATGTCTACATGTAAAAGACTGAAACTGGACCCACACCTTTCCCCACTCACAAAAATTGATTCAAGATGGATAAAGGACTTAAATTTAAGGCATGAAACAATATAAATCCTCAAAGAAAGCATAGGAAAAACACTGGAAGATATTGGCCTGGGGGAAGACTTCATGAAGAAGACTGCCATGGCAATTGCAACAACAACAAAAATAAACAAATGGGACTTCATTAAACTGAAAAGCTTCTGTACAGCTAAGGACACAATAACCAAAGCAAAGAGACAACCTACACAATGGGAAAGGATATTTGCATATTTTCAATCAGACAAAAGCTTGATAACCAGGATCTACAGAGAACTCCAATTAATCCACATGAAAAAAGCCAACAATCCCTTATATCAATGGGCAAGAGACATGAATAGAACTTTCTCTAAAGATGACAGACGAATGGCTAACAAACATATGAAAAAAAGTTCATCATCTCTATATATTAGAGAAGTGCAAATCAAAACAACCCTGAGATATCATCTAACCCCAGTGAGAATGGCCCACATCACAAAATCTCAAAACTGCAGATGCTGGCGTGGATGTGGAGAGAAGGGAACACTTTTACACTGCTGGTGGGACTGCAAACTAGTACAACCTTTCTGGAAGGAAGTATGGAGAAACATCAAAGCACTCAACCTAGACCTCCCATTCGATCTTGCAATCCCATTACTGGGCATCTACCCAGAAGGAGAAAAATCCTTTTATTATACGGACACTTGTACTAGACTGTTTATGGCATCTCAATTTACCATTGCCAAAATGTGGAAACAGCCTAAATGCCCACCAACCCAGGAATGGATTAACAAGCTGTGGTATATGTATACCATGGAATACTATTCAGCTATTAAAATAAATGGAGACTTTACATCCTTCGTATTAACCTGGATGGAAGTGGAAGACATTATTCTTAGTAAAGCATCACAAAAATGTAGAAGCATGAATCCTATGTACTCAATCTTGATATGAGGACAATTAATGACAATTAAGTTTATGGGGGGGAAGCAGAAAGAGGGATGGAGGGAGGAGGGTGGGGCCTTAGTGTGTGTCACACTTTATGGGGGCAAGACATGATTGCAAGAGGGACTTTACCTAACAATTGCAATCAGTGTAACTGGCTTATTGTACCCTCAATGAATCCCCAACAATAAAAAAAAGAAAGAAAGAAAGAAAGAAAGAAAGAAAGAAAGAAAGAAAGAAAGAAAGAAAGAAAGAAAGAAAGAAAGAAAGAAAGAAAGAAAGAAAGAAAGAAAGAAAGAAAGAAAGAAAGAAAGAAAAGAAAGAAAGAAAAGAAAATGAAATTCAAGGAGATTACAGAAGTTGTCTCAAGAATTTAATGAATTCAACGACAATATCACCAAATATTTTGACACACTGAGGTGAGAACTTGCAGCCCTCATGAATCTGAGAAATACAGTAGAATCCCTCAGTAACAGAATGAAGCAGGCAGAAGAAAGGATTTCTGACAGTGAAGATAAAGCTTTTGAATGCTCCCAAATGCTCATAGAGGAAGAGAAGTTGAGAGCAAAAAATATATCATTCTTTCAGAGAGTTCTTGGATAATTCAAAGAAAATTAATATTCTTCTTATAGAAATTCCTGAAGCCATCAAGGTTGCTTCGAAAGGCCCACATGCTCTACTTTAAGAAATAATCGAGGAGAACTTCACAAACATATCAGAAGATTCAGAAATCCACATAGCAGACAGTTTTACAACCCAAGCATGACTCAACTCAAACAAAGTATCTCCAATACACATTAGAATTAACTTCACCAATGTTAATATGAAGAAGAAAATTGGGCAAGCAGCCAAATGTAAAAAAAAGCATAACCTATAATTGGAGGAATATAATGACTTTAGATCTCTCTGATGAAATTTTTCAAGCTAGAAGAGGGTGGTCTTTGACTTTTAATCTCTTAAAACAAAATAACTTTGAATCCAGGATACTGTATCCAGCTAAACTGAGTTTCAATTATGGTGCAGAAATTAAAAACTTTAATGACTTTCAAATGTTGAAGACATTTGTCATAACTAAACCAGCTTTCCAGGATGTTATCATGCCTATCCTCCATAATGACCAGGACAATCCTTTATCACAAAAGTAAACTCACTGAGCAACTTTTGATCAAATTCCGACTTCTACAGTGATGAAAGGACTAAATATATCCACTGGACTTTGGAAAAAATTGATAACCCAAAATACGACCAATCTTAACAACATTTGAAATTAATGTGAATGGCTTAAATTGTCCTCTAAAGAGGCACAGGTTGGCTGACTGGATAAAAAAACTCAGGCCACATAATCTGCTGTTCACAAGAATATAATGTTGCCTTAAATGATGAATATAGACTCAGCATGAAGGGATGGTTATCCGTAGTAACAGGCAAATGTCAATCAGAAAAAAGCAGGTGTTGCAATTTTATTTGCATATACAATGGGCTTTAAACCAAAAAAAGTAAAGAAAGTTAAAGATGATCACTTCATATTTCGTAAGGGTAACACTCAACATGATGAGATTTCAAGTATTAACATTTATGGACCCAACAAGAATGCACTTCAATTTATAACACAGACTCTAACACACATGAGCAACTTGATTTCCTCCAACACTATCATAGTTGGAGATTTTAATATTCCTTTGGCAGTGTTGGATAGATCCTCCAATAAGAAACTGAGCAAAAGGTGGTGCCTGTGGCTCAATGTGTAGGCTGCCGGCCACATATACTGAGGGTTGAAGTTTGAAACCCGGCCCTGGCCTAATTGCAACAATAACAAAAAGTATCCAGGCACTGTGCTGGGCTCCCATAGTCCCAGCTACTCATGAGGCTGAGGCAATACAATTGCCTAAGCCCAGAAGTTGGAGATTGTTGTGAGCTGTCTGATGGCATGGCACTCTACTGGGGGTGATAAAATGACACTGTGTCTCAAAAAAAAAAAAAAATAGAGAGAGACTAAGCAAATAAATTTTAGATTTAACCTTAACCATTCAACAATTGGATTTAACAGACACCTACAGAATATTTCATCCTAACAACATTAAATATATATTCTTTTTAATTTTTTTTAGAGACAGAGCCTCACCTTGTCACCCTTGGTAGAGTGTCGTGGCATCACAGCTCACAGCAACCTCCAACTCTTGGGCTTAGGCAATTCTCATGCCTCAGCCTCCCGAGTAGCTGGGACTACAGGCGCCAGCCACAACGCCTGGCTATTTTTTGTTGCAGTTTGGCCTGGGCTGGGTTTGAACCCACCACCCTTGGTATATGGGGCAGGCACCCTACTCACTGAGCCACAGGCACCATCCCTAAATACATATTCTTGTCAACATACTCCAAAATTGATCACATCTTAAGTCACAAGTCTAACCTCAGCAAATTTAAAAGAACACAAATTATTCCTTGTGTGCTGTCTGTGGTTTAGTGAGTAGGGAACTGGCCCATATACTGAGGGCAGTGGGTTCAAACCCAGCTCTGGCCAAACTGCAACAAAAAGTAGCTGGGAATTGTGGTGGGCACCTGTAGTCACAGTTACTCAGGTGTCTAAGGGAAAATAATTGCCTAAGCCCAAGGGCTGGAGATTGCTGCAAGTTGTGATACAAGGGCACTCTACCAAGGGCAACAAATGGAGACTATGTCTCTAAAAGAAAAATAGAAAAAAATTATTCCTTGCATCTTGTCAAACCATCATTTAATACAAGTTGAACTCAGTAACAACATGAATCTGCACTCTCATATAAAAACATTGAAACACAGTAACCTTACGCTGAATGATAGCTGCATCATAGATGAGATTAAAAAAGAAATTACCAAATTTTTGGAACAAAACTATAATGAAGACATGAATTACCAGAACCTCTGGGAAAGGATAAAGGCAGTCCTAAGAGGGAAATTTATAGCAATGCAAGCCTTCCTCGAGGGAACAAAAAGAGGGGAAGTTAATAACTTAAGGGGACATCTCAAACAACTGGAAAAAGAAGAACATTGCAATCCCAAACCCAGAAGAAGAAAAGAAATAATCAATACTAGAACAGAATTAAATAAAATAGAAAACAAATGCACTATACAACAGATCAACAAATCAAAAAGTTGGTTTCTTGAAAAGGTCAATTAAAAAAAAAAAAAAACTTTGGCTAACATAACCAGGATAAAAAGAGTAAAATATCTAATTTCATTAATCAGAAATGACAAAGACGAAATAACAACAGACTTCTCAGAAATTTAAAATATCCTCAATGAATATTACAAGAAACTATACTCTGAAATATGAAAATTTGAAGAAAATAAACAAATACTTGGAAGCACACAACCTTCCTTGACTTAGCCAGGAAGTGAAAATGTTGAACAGGCCTATGTCAAGTGATGAAATAGCAGCAACTATAGAAAATATCCTGAAAATGAAAGTCTGGGAGCAGATGGCTTCATATCAGAATTCTACCAAACCTTTGAAAAGGAACTAGTACCGGGTGGCGCCTGTGGCTCAACGAGTAGGGTGCCGGTCCCATATGCCGGAGGTGGTGGGTTCAAACCCAGCCCCAGCCAAAAAACCAAAAAAAAAAAAAAAAGAAAAGGAACTAGTACCTTTATTACTTATTCTTTTCCAAAATATAGAAAAAGTATGCATACTACCCAACACATTCTATGAAGCAAACATCACCTTGATCCCCAAACCAGAAAAAGACCACAGAAGAAAATAAAAGAAAATTATAAACCAAAATCTCTAATGAATATTGATGCAAAAACATTCAAGAACATCCTAGCAAACAGAATCCAGCAACACATCAAAAAATTATACAGCACGACAAAGTGGGTTTTATCCCAGGGTCTCAAGGCTTCTTCCGTATACATAAATCTAGTTCATCACATAAACTAAATAAGAAAAAAAGACCATGTGATTCTCTCAATTGATGCAGAAAAATATTTTGATAATACCCAGCATCCTTTCATGATCAGAACACTTAAGAAAATAGGTACAGGGTGGCGCCTGTGGCTCAAAGGTGTAAGGCACTGGCCCCATATATCAGAGGTGGCGGTTCAAACCTGGCCATGTCCAAATACTGCAAGAAAAAAAAAAGAAAGAAAGAAAGAAAATGAAAAGAAAAAGAAGATAGATACAGAAGGGACATTTCTTAAACTGATAGAATTCATCTACAGCAAATCCACTGCAAATATTGTATTGAACAGTTAAATTGAAATAATTTCCACTCAGATCATGTACAAGGCAAAGTTGCCCATTGTATTTACTGCTTTCTAACATTGTAATAGAAGTCTTAGCCATCACAATCAGGCAAGGAGAGACTATTAAGTGTATCCATATAGGGTCAGAAGATATCAAACTTGCACTCTTTGCAGAAGATATGATTGTATATCTGGAAAACCCCAGAGATTCAACTACAAAACTATTAGAAGTGATCAAGGAATACAGCAGCATCTCAGGTTACAAAATAAATGATCACAAATCTGTAGTCTCTATATCTACCAACAATAGTCAAGCTGAAAAACCCATCAAGGACTCTATTCCCTTTACAGTAGTGCCAAATAAGGTGAAACATTTGGGAATTTACCTAACAAAGGACATGAAAGATCTCTATAAAGAAAACTATGAAACTCTAAGAAAAGAAATAGCTGAAGATGTTAACAAATGAAAAACATATCAGGCTCATGGTTGGGAAGAATCAACATTGTTACAAAGTTCATACTACCCAAAGTAATATACAATTTTAATGCAATCCCTAATAAAGCATCACTGTCATACTTTAAAGACCTCAAAAAAAAAAATATGTCCTTTTATATGGAATCACAAAAATACCTGAGTACCTGGAACTATAGGTGCCCGCTACAAAATCAAGCTATTTTTTGTTGCAGTTTGGCCGGGGCCAGTTCAAACTCGCCACCCTCCTTTTATGGGCCTGGTGCCCTAAGGACTGAGCCACAGGCACCAACTTTGCATCACTATTTCAAAAACTTATTTGACACTTACCACAAATCATCCATTTGGTGAAGCATACAAATTTACTATGCCTAGCTACAGCCTCCATTTGTGCATAATTTCACAGAACTTAATCATGTCTACTTTGCATGAACAATCAAGGTAATTCTGGCATTTTTAGATCATGAAAATATTTGTTTCTTGGTTTGTCAATTTGTTAATGCATGGTTGTGCATATTTTTGAAATGGGTATTTTTGAAATACAATTTCCCTATGTGGTCCAGGCTAGCCATTTGTGGCCTCAGCCTAGATCCTAGCAACCTCAAACTCCAGGATTCTGGCAAACCTCCTGCCTGAGACTCCCATGTGCCTATGAATACAGGTCCCTGTCACAAGGCCTAGAAAATTTTTTGCTTTTTATTAGAGACATGTGACACTTACTTGGTCCATTCTCAGCACTCCCTTATTCAATAACTCCACACATCTCAGCCTTCCAGAGGCCTAGGGTTACAGGTGTGAGCCACCAAGTTTGGTCATTTCTTTGTTTCCTTCCCTCCCACTTCCCTTCACCCTCCCTCACTTTAATTCTGTGTCTCTCATTGGCTTTATCTCTCCATTATTTTCTTTCCTTCATTCCTTTCTTTCCTCTACCTCTCCCTGTACACCTTAAGGGATATTTCCCTAGTAACAAATGAACAAACTATACAAGTGATCCCTGAATGTGTAGTCTTAAACTCTATACTTGAAATGGGTGAATCGTGAAGTGTGTAAATTATATATGAATAGAGTTGTTATATTTTAATCTACAGGCTCTTGTCTATGAGAGAAATAGAGAAAAGCTTTGATAAAAACATAATCATGGACCATAGCTGACACCTATAATCACAGCAATTTCAGGGGCCATGGCAGAAAGATTCCTAGAAGCTAAGGAGTTTCAGACCAGAATGAACAACTTAGTAAGGTTCCACATATCCTAAACATAATTGCAAAACTTCCTCAGTAGTCTTGGCATGGTCATGTACTCTCAGCTGCTGAGAAGGATAATGTCAGGAGGATCACTTGAGGTTAGCAGCTTGCATTTCCTTGAGCTATGATGGTACCAATGTATTTTTCTGGGGCATAGGGGAAAATGCAGTATGAAATCTATAAGAGATATGCTGCATAGGTGCAGGAAAATTCCGGTAGCATACAATATATTTTATACATGTATCCCAAATGGAATTTATTACCAGGATTTCCAGTCTAGCATAGTAGGGGAAAGTCAACTAATACAACACACAACCTAAATAGAATCAATAAGAAAAACCACACACATTCACCTCAAGAGACAGAAAAGGCTTTTGACAGAGGCAACATATCTTGTTGATAAAATTTTTTAAGTCTTAGATGAGAAGGGAACATCTTCCGGACTACTAATGGTATTTACAGATGATTGGATTCATATAACGTGCTATATTTACATGATAGAATATTTTTCGACAATCAAATGAAATGAAGTGCACATTTATGTTACAATGGGAATGAACCTTAAAATCATTATGGTAAAGGAACAAGGCCAGTTATAAAAGACCACACAGAGTATGAATGAACTTAGAAGAAAACATTAAGACATGAATTAGGGTGGTGCCTATGGCTCAAAGGTGTAGGCGCCAGCCCCATATGCCAGAGGTGGTGGGTTCAAACCCAGCTCCAGCCAAAAACTGAAAAAAAAAAGAAAACATGAATTAGTACAGGAAGTTTAATGCCTCCTTCCCAACTACAAAGTGTAGAGTATGAATATCTTAACACAATAACTAAGAAAATTTGGTGAAGGCTATGTTACCCAGTTTGATGAAAATATTTCAAATGGTATATAAAACCAGCAGATTATACCACATAATTGCATTAATGTACATAACTATGATTTAATTTAAAAAACTAGAAATAATAAAAATACATGAACACAATGTCAATTGTCTGCTAGGAGTAGGGGGTGGGTGGGTTAGAGTGGAAGGGAAGATGAAAGTGACTATTGGTAGGTATTGACATTCTTTGTGTGGGGGGATAAGACAATGCTCTATAAATAGTGATGATAGCTGTACAATTCCCTCTATACTAAGAATCACAGAATTGTATGCTTGCAAAGAGCGAACTAATTTAAATAAAACTACTTGAGAACGTTTTCCTAAATGTGAACTACTCAAACATCTCACAGCATAAGAAGTACCCAAGTCATGCATATACCTGAAAGACAGTCAACCCTATCTCCTTCCTCACACACAGGCTATCATGAATAGACATGGAAGGAACATTGTTCCATCCTACCGATATTTTCATTTTCTTTTTCCTCCAGACAGAGTCTACCTCCTTCCCCTGGGTAGAGTGTTGTGATGTCATCATAGCTAATGACAATCTCAAACTCCTGACCTCAAGGGATATATATATATATATATTTTTTTTTTTTTTTTTTGCAGTTTTTAGCCAGGGCCCACATTGGAACCTGCAACCTCCAGTTTATGGGGCCAATGCCCTACTCCTTTGAGCCACAGCTGCCACCCAAGGGCTCAACAGATCTTACTGCCTCAGCATCCTAAACATATGGGAGTCCAGTTGCCCCCCCCAGCGTCCAGTTACTTTGGACCACCCACTTCTGCCTCCAGGAGTACTAAAATTACAGGTGTGAGCCAACACTCCAGACCTTCAAGTAGGGATATTTTTCAAACTATGCTTTGTGGCCGCAGTGGTGTTTCATGCCTTTCATCTTGGCACTTACGAAGGCCAGGTGAGTTGCACTGTCTGACCTTCTGAATTGGTGACCAGATTTTGAACTAGTTATATCCCCTTCTCTGAATAAAAAGCAGCTGGATGGTATGTAGCCAACAAGAGTCCAAGCAGAGGGAATAGATTTGTTTTTTGACAACACGTGAAGATTGCTGTGAGTTATGATACCAAGAGTGATTGTATATTGAAAGTTAGCCCAACAAAATTTTTCTATTTTTTATATGGCCATGAAGCCAAAATTTTGCACACATCTGGCCCAGAGATCAGGAATGTTGGAACTTTCCAGATAGATGGATATTTTCCATGATACTCATAAATAACTGCAGCTATGGAGTACACTACTGGATACTTTGCCTAACCAGATTTTGAGAGTGTACCTTCAATGAGACACCTCACATCAAAAACAAGCCTATTCTAGAGAAAAAAGTAAAATCTCATGAAAAGTAGAATGAAGAATTGTGTGATTTCAAGTCTGTGAAATCACTGTCTGATCCATGTGCTTAATTTCTTGTTCTGTAACATCCCAGTGAAGCATGAGACATAAACCACACTCTTCAACTTACAAGTCCATGACATGAAAAGTAAAGGAAGGGTTGTTGAATCCCTTGCCAGAATGTACAAATGTTTGGAAGTAGGAATTGAGTGTGGAGAAAAGAACCCCACTCTTCTTTAACAGTTTGAACTGAATGTAAAATCTGAATAGACACTACACATGCTTAGCAGGAATACGTTTAAGCTTATAGATGGTTACCCATGAAAACACCCATTGTGATGTCATCCACGGACACCATGTAGTGACTTCATCCTGTAATGACCTGGGATCCAGGCTTCTGGTCAAAAATACTAAGTGGCCTTTTCTGCTCACTTCAGCTGGTGTCCCTCAACTGTTTAAACTGGAACCCTTCTTAGGCCTCCATCCACAGATGGAGAATTGATCTCCCATTTGTGCATTATTTATTCTACTGATGGTTGAGCTTTCTGGCACTAGGATGACAGAAGGTTTGAGATTTTGTATAGCAGTGTGACTCAAGCTGCATCAAAGCTGACAAAAATGCATGGAATCACTTAAGTAGGACACTATTTTTTCCTTGAGACAGAGTTTCACTTTTTCACCCTTGGTAGAGTACTGTGTCATCACAGCTCACAGCAAGCTCCTACTCCTGGGCTTAAGCCATTCCTTTCCCTCAGCCTCCCAAGTAGCTGTAACTACAGGTGTCCTCCACAACACTGGGCTATTCATGCAGTTTGGCCAGGGCTGAGTTCAAACTTACCACCTTCATATTATGGGCCCGGTGTCCTAACACAGGCAATACATGTGGGATGGTATTTCAAGGACCTGTTAGACACCTACCCCAAAACATCCATTTGAGAGAAGCTTACAAATTGACTATGCCTGGCTACAGCCTCAATTTAGTCATAGCTTCACAGGTCTTAAGCACGTCTACTTTGCTTGAACCATCAAGGTAATTCTGGTCCTTTTGGATGATGAAAATATTTGTTGCTTGGTTTGTCAGTTTGTCTGTGCATGGTTGTGTGTATGGGAGTTTTTGAGATAATGGTCTCCCTATTGGCCCGGGCTAGTCTTTAGCGGCCTCAGCCTAGATCAGGTGCCCTCAAACTGGCCTGCGAGCCACAGAAGTCGTGTGAATTGTATTTGTTTCCTATTTTTTTTTTAACTTCAAAGTAAGATATGTGCAGCGTGCATAGGAATTTGTTCATAGTTTTGTTTTGTTTTGTTTTAACTATAGTCCAGCCCTCCAATAGTCTGAGGGACAGTGAATTGGCCCCCTGTTGAAAAAGTTTGAGGATGCCTGGCCTAGATCATAGCAGCATCAAACTCCAGGATTGAGGCAATCCTCCTGCCTCAGACTCCCATGTGGCTAGGAATACAGAGGCCTATTCCAATGCCTACATAATTTTTCACTTTTTAGTAGAGACAGGGTCTGAGTCTTGCTCTATCCATTCTCAGAACCCCCACATTCAAGAACTCCACTCATCTCAGCCTGTCAGAAGGCTATGATTATAGGTGTGAGCCATGAAGTTTAGTTATTTTATCTTTCTCTGTTTTCCTCCCTCCCACCCTCGCTTACACCCTCCCTCACTTTATCATTCCTTCATCCAATTATCTCTCTCTCATTCACTTGCTCTCTCCATTTTTTTCCTTCATTCCCTTCTATCTTCTATCACTCTCCTCTACACCTTAAGAAAAGTTTCTCTAGTAACACAAAAATAAACTATACAAGTGATCCCTGAATATGTAGTCTTGAATGCTATACTTGAAATTGTTGAATTGTGGAGTGTGTGAATTATATCTGAACAGAGTTGTTACATTTTATTCTATAGGTTGTCATTTATGAGAAAAATTGAGACAAACTTTCACCAGAACACAATCATGAATGAGCACCATATGTCACACCTATAATCCCAGCAAATTCAGATTCCGAGGCAGACAGGTCACTGGAAGCTAGGGGGTTTCAGACCATATTGAGCAACATAATAAGACACCTCTTGTCAAAGAAATATGTGCAAACTTTCCCCACCAGTGGTGGCATGGAGCTGTATTCTCATCTGCTGAGAAGCATAAACTCAGAGGGATCACTTGAGGTTATTAGCTTGCATTTCTTTGAGCTATGATGATACCAGTGTATTTTTCTTGGGCAAATGGAGAAACACAGGACCCAATCTACGAGATATATACTGTACAGGTGCAAGAAAAGTCTGGTCGCACACAAAATATTTTATAAATGTATCCCATATGGGATTTATTACCTGGATTGCCAGTCTACATATATGTGGGATAATCAACTATTAGAACACACTACATTATTAGAATCAATAAGAAAAAGCACACGGTCATATCAAGAGACACAGAAAAGGGTTTTGACAGAGGCAACATATGCGATTGATAAAATCTTTTAAAAATTTTAGACAAGAAGGGAACATCTTCATGACTACTAATTGGATTTACAGATCATTGGAAACATATAACGTGCTATATTCACATAATGGGTTTAAAAATTTTAGACAAAAAGGGAACATCTTCAGGACTACTAATGGGATTTACAGATCATTGGATACATATAATATGCTATATTCACACGATGGAATATTTTTCAACAATCTACAGGAATGAAGTGCACATTTATGTTACAATAGAAATAAACATTAAACTCATTATGATAATAGAACAAGGCCACTTACAAAAGACCACACAGAGCATGACTGACTCAGAACAAAACATCAAGACAAGGCCAATTGTCTGCTAGGAGTAGAGGGTAGGCGGGGAAGGTAGATGGGGAAGTAAAAGTGTTTGCTAGTAGGTATTGACATTTTTTGTGTGGGGGGTGAAGACAAAATTCTAAAATTAGATTCTGATGATAATTGTGTAATTGTGTGACTATTCTAAGAAACAGAATTGTACACTATCAAAGGGTGAACTACTTATTTCAATGAAACTGACAATGTTTTCCAAAACTCGAGGTACTCAAAAGTCTCACAGCATAAGAATCCATAAGTTGAGAGGACTTGAGAGACAGTCAACCCTATCTCCCTGCTCACACACAGGTTACCATGAATTGACATGTAAGTCACATTGTTCCATCCTACCGGTTGTCATTTTCTTTTTCCTTTAGACATATTCTGACTCCTATAGGTGAAAGGCCTATATGCCTCTGGCCAAAAAAGCTATTTGAGAGGGAACAGTGAAAAGACTTTTTGTGGGCATACTTGTGAGAAACTGAGGCAGAATCCCATATGGCTGGGTTGGTTGCGGGCATAACCCCCCCTCCAACCTAAGGTCAGGCTGGTTGGTTGCAGGCATAAAAAACCCCTGATTTAAGGCCCACATGGGAATGGAGACTTGCAAATGAGTTTCTATATGTCTTAAGAATTTCCTGACAATGCCTTGCTTAAAGATTAAAGTAACTATCTCCAAACGGTGAGGCCAGTAAGGCAGTTATTTAATCTATCTTTTTCCCCCAGAGCCTCAGGCTTTATCAGATAAGAACAAAAAAGTAATGGCTAACAACATGTTCTCCATTAAATCATGTATTTTTAGGAGGATTAAGTTAGATAAAGTATTTATCAGTTAATCTGATTAAACCTTAGCCCATAAGGATAGCTTTAGATAATGTTAGTAAAATGGATATCACTTATTATGGTTCATCCATAGGCCCGCAAGTACCTGAAAGTAAAAGGCCTGGGACCAAGGTTTAAGTCATGTGTTTATTGATTAAGATATGTACCTATATAAGCTGGGAAGAAATGAAGAACACTGCTGCTCCCCATCATAGAGCTTGTAGCCACTCTTTGTTTTATACTATTTCAACTGCGGGTCTATAGTCTGCGTCATCAGTCATGCATAAGGGACTTGATGCATCAGACTCCTTTCCTGTGAGTAGAGTGCATTGATGTCATCCTAGCTAACTGCAATTTCAAACTTGTAAGCTCAACAGTTCTTATTGCCTCCTCAGCATCTGGGAGATCATGGGCTCCTCTACAGTGCCTAGTTATTTGGACCACCCACTTCTGCCTCCCAGAGTGTTAGTATTACAGATGTGAGTAACCACTCCAAACTTTGAAGTTGGGAAATATTTTTCAAAATATGGTTGATGCCCAGGGATGGTGCATCATGCCTTTCATCTTGGCATTTTGGGAGGCCCAGTCAGTTAGATTGTCTGACTTTCTGAATTGGAGACCAGCCTAAGCACTAGTGAGATCCCCATCTCTGAAGAATAAAAAGCTGCCAGATTTAATGCAGGCACCTAGAGTCCCAACTGAGGCAATTTGTTTGATTGATGACAACACTTGGAGCTTGGTGTGATCTATGATACCAGGGCACTCGACCGAGGGCAACAAAAGGAGACTCTGTCACAATACGTAAATGGATTAAACCATTGGTAGGGAACTTACCCCTCATTTTTATTTTGTCCGTGACTCTAAAGTTAAAATTTCTCCCCTAGATTAGACATCAACTAGAGAAATGATTCTCACGTTGGGAAATGGTTTTCCTATGACCTCTGTTAATCAAAGATTTTGATTTTACGTAACTCTGACCCTTTAATATCCTAGATTCTTGTAGTCACTGGAAACTTTCCACACAGTGAATTGTTTTATTTTATTTTTGTTTTTTAATTTTTTTTTGGTAGAAACAGAGTCTCACTTTATTGCCCTCAGTAGAGTGTCATGGCATCACACACAACAGCTCACATCAACCTCCAATTCCTGGGTTTAGGCAATTCTCTTCCCTCAGATTCCTGAGTAGCTGGGAACACAGGTACCAACCAAATTGCCAAGCTGTTCTTATGTTGTGATTTGGCTATGGCCATGTTTGAACCCATCACTGTTGGTTTATGGGGCCAGGGCCCTACCCACTGAGCAACAGGTGCTGCTGCATCACACAGTGAATTCTTGAATCAAATAAGGCTTTCAATATGCGCACTAAAAAATCCATACTACAAACTGTGCCAATTCTGTTGGGCTGCTTCAATCAGGGTGAATATTCCCTTTCCCTAATCAGTCAGATCCCAGGGACCAGACATCTCTGGAGAACCCCTATACATTAGATCAACTGACAATATCCCAATGAACCAATTCCAAACCCCCTTATTCTGACAAATCCTCCCCCCACCGGGGATCACAATAAATCAATAAATCTCCTCCTTTATGTAGTTCCATATATCATCTGCCTACTGTCCTTTCCTCCTACTTCGACTCTTGGACACTATGCCTAGCAATTTTTTTCTTTATTTATATTTTTTATTATTTTTCATGAGCAGACACTCACTATTTTGCACAAACTGCAGTGTCATGGCATCAGCCTAGCCCACAGCAACATCCAACCCTTGGATTGAAGGAATCATTGTGCCTCAGCCTCTGAAGTAGCTGCTACTAAAGGCAATGGTCACAACCCTTGACAACCTTTTGTAATTTAGTACATACCAGGTGTGTGATCGAGGCTGAGGGTATCTTGCCTGCTCAAACTTGTCTGCAAACCTTGAGCACAGTGAAACAGCCCACCTTGGCCTCAAAGAGCAAGCCAATATGGTAGTAATGCATACCCTAAGTAATTTTAGCTGTGCTTAAGTTATGACCTTATCAGGGTATTTCAGAAGTGTCCAATCCTCAGGCCCTGGTAAAAAATGAGGACATCCAAGTCTTGGGAGGAAGCAATCCTTCTGCCTCAGTCTCTGGAGTAGCTGGAACTACAGGCCAGGGTCACAACCATTGACAACCTTTTCTATTTTAGTACAAGCCGGGTCAGTGATGGGGTTGAGGTTATCTTGCTGCTGCTCAGCCATGTCTCCAAAAACTGAGCTCAGGGGATGAGCCCATCTTGGCCTCCCATAGCAACCAAATATTATAGTCATGTGTGGCAAAAGTCTTTGAGCTCTACTTAAAGGGCACTGACGGGCATTGAGGTGTCACCAGGGCCTATCTTCAGGCCCTGGTGACACATGGGGATTATGTCAGGACAATTTTGCATATCTGTGGTAGGCAGATATCACCACAATTATGCCTACATCTCTTTTTTGCATGTCAGATTAAATTAGTGATTGTGTATTGAACATGTGGCCCAAAATAACTCTTCTATTTCCTATGTGGACAAGAAGCCAAAAGTTTGGACACACCTGGCCTGGATGTCAGAAATGTCAGAACTTTGCAGATAGGCTGATAGTTCCCATGTTCAGAATAAATAACATCGGGTGTGGAGTACATTACTGGATATGTTGCTTAACCAGATATTGAGAGATGACCTTCAGTAGGACACTCTGTCCTACTGTCTGAAACAAGCCTATTCTAGAGAAAGAAATAAAATCTCAGGAAAAATAGAACTGAGAATTGTGTGATGTACATCTCATGTCTGCGAAATCAGTCTCATCTTTGGGCTCACGTTCTTAGTGTGTTACATCTCAGGGCAGCACTAGGTATAAACCATACTCTTCTACTTGCTTACACATCCATGACACGAAGAGTAAAGGGAGGGTTGTTGAATCCCTTGGCCAGATATACAAACAATCTTTTAGAAACAGGAATTGAGTGTGGAGAACAGAACCCCACTCTGCTGTAACAAATTGAACCCAAAGACAAACACGGACAGCCACTGCACATGCCTAGCAGGAATAAGGATAAGCATAAACATGGTAACCCAGGACAACACTCATTGTGATGTCATTCATGGTGACCATGTAGTGACTTCATCCTGTAGTGTCCTGGGATCCAGGATTCTGGTCAAAGATACTAAGTGGCCTTTTCTGCTCACTTGATCTGATATCCCTCAAGGATTTGAACCAGGACACTTCTTAGCCATCCATCTACAGTCAGAGAAGTGATCTTCCATTTGTTCCTTGTTGATTCTATTGACGGTTGAGATTTCTGGCACTACACTGACACAACAGTTGAGATTTTGTACAGCAGTGTTATTCAGACTGCATCACAGCTGATATAATTTAATGGATTCACTTAAGTATTTTTCTTTTCCTGGAGACAGAGGTTCACTTTGTCACTTTCAGTAGAGTGCCAAGGTATCACAGCACACAGCAAGCTCCTACTCCTGAGCTCAGGCACCTATTTTGCCTCAGCCTCCAGAGTAGCTGGGACTACAGGAGCTCACCACAACACCTAGCTTTATTTATTTATTTATTTGCAGTTTCGGTTGGGCTAGATTCGAACACACTCTTGTTATATGGGGCCATCTTCCAACCCAATTTACTCCAGGCATAGCCCCTAGAACGTTATTTCAGGTATATATTTGACACCTACCCTAAAGCATTCATTTAAGAGTAGCTTACAAATTTACTATGCCTAGTATAGCCTCAATTTTGTCATAGTTTCAGAGGTCTTAAGAATGTGTATTTTGCTTGAACCATCAAGGTAATTCTTGTCTTTTTAGATGATGAAAACCTTTGTTGGTTTGTTTCTTGGTTTGCCTTTGCATGTGTGTGTGTATGGGTATTTTTGAGATAAGGTTTCTGTATGTGGCATAGGATAGTTTTTCATCACCTCATCCTATATCATAGCAACCAAACTCCATGATTCAGTCAATCCTCCTGTCTGAGAGTTCCATGTGGGTAGGACTACAGGTGCCTTTCGAAGTGCCAAAATGATTTTTCAATTTTGAGTAGAGACAGGGTCTGACACCTGCTCAGTCTATTCTCAGCACCCCCTTGTTCATGAACTCCACCCATATAAGCATGTCAGAGGGCTGGGATTATAGGTGTGAGCCACTAAGTTTGGTCTTTTTCTCTTTCTTTGTTTCCCTCCATCCCTGCCTGCCTTCACCCCTCCCTAACTTTAGCCTGCCTTCCTGCAATTCTCTCCCTCTCGTTAGCTTGCTCTCTCCATTCCTTTCTTTCCTTTATTCCTTTCTTTACTCTATCTCTCTCCTCTACACCTTAAGGGAAACTTCTCTAGTAACAGACTAACACACTATATAAGTGATCCCTGAATGCGTAGTTGAACTCTATACTTGAAATGGGAGAATTCAGGACTGTGTAATTTATTTCAGAATAGAGTTGTTTTTTAATCTACGGGCTGTTATCTATGAGGAAAATACATAAGAACCTTCCCCAAAACATAACCATGGATGTGCACCATAGCTCACACCTATAATCCCAGAAATTTCAGAGGGGTTGGCAGAAAGATCACTGTAAGCTACAGGGTTTTAGACCAGCCTGAGAAACATAGCAAGACCCTACTTGTCCAGAAAATTAGTGCAAACCTTCCCCTGTAATGGTGGCATGGCGGGTACTTTCAGCTGCTGAGAGTACATGAAAAATTTCCCCACCAGTGGTGGCACAGAGCTGTACTCTCAGCTGCTGAGAAGCATAAAGTCACAAGGATCACTTGAGGTTACCAGCTTGCACTTCTTGAGCTATAATGATGTCAATGTATTTTTCTGGGGAAAAGGATAAACACAATATCCAATCTACAAGACAGATACTGTATAGGTACAGAAAATGCCTAGTAGCATACAAAATATTTTATACACATATCTAAAATTGGTTTTATGACCTGGATTGCCAGTACAGCTCAATATAAAAAATCATCTAATAGAACACACTACATTAATAGAATCAATAAGGAAAACTACACGGTCTCATCAAGAGAAAAAGAAAAGACTTTTGACAGAGGCAAAATATCTTGTTGATAAAATCTTTTATAAATATTAGATGAGGGGCGGAGAAAAGATGGCTGAATGAAGACAGCTTTCCACAGAGGCTCCCATCCAGAAGGAGAGTTGAATGACAGAAATTTAGCAAGTAACATGGTGGATTAGAGCTGCACCAAGAGAGAAGGTTGAAGAACGCACATCAACCCCCCGAGGTGAACTGTGACCCCAAGGATACAAACAAAAGGTACAAAATCCATCACCAAGTGGATGGGAGTCCCCTCCCCCATGAGAATGGCACTGAGTGCCCCACAAACAAATGAGCAGAATTCAAAGGTCCTCGCACTACACTCCATGGAAAGACACTCTAAAAACTTGACCTACCTCCCCTACTAGGGTGCCATGGCATTCTCCTACCAGGCATAAAACGGTATATATTCTCTACCTGCAATTCTAAGCTTCCAGGAATCCCCTCCACTCTCATTCTGAGGTCTGGAGGCCTGTCCCCCAGAAGTCCACATTCTTGGGTGATTTTTCAAGGGTTGTAGACAGGGCCTGGACTGCAGCTCGTCAGCATTGAATCTGCAGCAGGTGAGTGAAAGAGGACGGTGGGCTGAGAAGGAACCATGCCGGAGCAGCAGTGCCCCAAGGCACAGAGCAGCAGCCGTTTTTGGCAACAATAGAGCTCACCTCCAGATATTCCGAAGTCACACCCCCTGTCTCTCTGAGCAACCAGAGGAGGCCGGGCATCTTCTCAGGTGGCAACCACTGTGGAACAGATCTGGGACAGAAATGCAGGCCCTGTGAGTAAAGGGTTTGCCTGAGGCGGTACCGGCCTGGGTGGAGTGCAGGAACTAGAAAATGCACGTGCAGAGCCGGGAGATTCCCAGGGCAGGGCTGACCCAGAGGACCACTTTATTGAGCCTAAGATGCACCCGGACCTCAGGGAATCATCAGAATATAGACAAAGGAAGGCAGGAGGGTAGAACTGACAGCTAACTGTGCTGCGAATACAACACTGCAAGGAGCAAAGAGAGGGCCTGGGGCTCAGGTTCTGGGAACTCAAAACAGCTTCTCTTCTGCAGGGGAATTTAGCAGGGACAGAAACAAATTCCCACAAAGTTGTTCTGTTCTGTCAGTAACATTAATCAGGGGCAGGGCTGGAACTGAGTGAATACCCCACAGCCTCCATTAAGCACCCGAGGTTGTCTGGCCTCACCTACCCCTGCTGGATAGAGGCAGAGAGCAGCAGTCTGGCTGAGCAAATACACATTTCCTTGTGATTCAGGCAGGTGCAAACCCCTGGAGTATCTGCTCATTGGAGGCAACTGGGGTTATCAGTGACTGGATGTGAGAGGGGTGCAAGGTGGGGAAGGAGGCATCAACTTTCCCAGACTAAATTATTTGCTGTGTGGGTTCTCCTGACTTCACGGAGCACCAGAGCAAGTCATATTTGAGCTGTCAGCAGACCCCTGCGATATAGTTGCCAGAGACCTTTTAAACTCTCCCACCTGAGAAGGTGCTGACTGACACAATTGATTTGGACCTTTTGAAATGAGCCAATCACCTGAGGACTATCCAAGTGGTGCCCTGGGTATGTGGTTGTAGGAAGGTTTGATTTTCCTTTTCCAATTGTTACTTTGGGGGGTGGGTGACTTAATAGCTGTTATTTCTGCACAGCTGAGACTTCAACCCACAGTAACTGTTTCACTAGGGTCAGACAGAGACCAGCTGAAAAGAAGACAGAGCCACTTAGCCAAACCACACCAAAAAGGTCCTCAGTTTCTCAGGCTGTAGCACTGTTGGGTCCTCGACAAAGCTCCAGGGGAAAAGTCAAACGGTGCAAAATAATCATGGGGCAGAATCAGCGGAAATGATCTGGCAACATGAATAACCAGAATAGATCAACCCCCCCGAAGGAAAGATATGGCAGATGTAACTGAATATCCCATTCATAAACAGAAGGCCGAGATGTCAGAAATAGAATTCAGAATTTGGATTGCAAACAAGATTGATAGAACAGAGGAAAATTTGGAATTAGAAATTTGGGGAGCAATTCAAAACTCGGAATTAGAAATTCGAGGAGAAATTCAAAAGTTGTCTCAAGAATTCAATGAATTTCAAGACAAAACCACCGAAGATTTTGACACACTGAAGCAAGAATTTGCAGCTTCAAATATCTGAAAAATACAGTAGAATCCCTCAGTAACAGAGTGGAGCAAGCAGAAGAAAGAAATTCTGAAATTGAAGACAAAGCTTTTGAACGCTCCCAAACTCTAAAAGAAGAAGGGAAATGGAGAGCAAAAATGAATCATTCATTCCGAGAGTCCTGGGATAATTCGAAGAAGGCTAGTATCTGCCTCACTACAATCCCTGAAAGTGATGAAGTGGCTTCGCAAGACACAGTGGCCCTTCTCCATGAAATTATGAAAGAGAATTTTCCAGACATGTCAAGAGATTCTGAAACTCAGATAGCAGACAGTTTCAGAAACCCAGCATGACTGAACCAGAATAAGACACCCCCCAGGCATATCATAATTAACTTCACTAAAGATAATATGAACGAGAAAATTCTGAAAGCAGCCAGACGAAAGAAATCCATTACCTACAGAGGGAAGAATATTAGAATGACTGCAGATCTCTGTACTGAAACTTTTCAAACCAGAAGAGGGCAGTCATCAACTGTTAATCTCCTAAAACAGAATAACTTTAAACCCTGGATCCTGTATACAGCTAAACTGAGTTTCATTTATGATGGAGAAATTAAATACTTTAATGAAATTCATATGTTGAAGAAATTTTCCATAACCAAACCAGCTCTTCAGGATATTCTCAGACCTATCCTCCATAATGACCAGCCCAATCCTCTACCACAAAAGTAAACTCACTCAGAAACTTTTGATCAAACTCCGACTTCCACAATGGTAAAATAATTAAAAATGTCCACTGTATTTCGAAAAAATCGATACCCAAAACTTTACCAGACTTATCAATATTCTCCATTAATGTTAACAACTTAACTGTCCACTAAGGAGGCACAGCTTAGCTCACTGGATAAAAAAACTCAGCCTAAATGTTTCCTGCATAAAAGAATCACGTCTTACTCAATAAACGATATATTTAGACACAGAGTGAAAGGATGGTCATGCATATCACAGGCAAGAGGTATTCAGATAAAAGCAAGTGTTGCAATTCTATTTGCAGAAACAATGGGCTTTAAACCAACAAAAGTAAGAAAGGATAATAGTGGTCACTTTAAATTTGTTAAGGGTAATACTCAATATGATGAGATTTCAATTATTAATATTTATGCACCCAACCAGAATGAACCTCAATTTATAATAGAAACTCTAAGAGACATGAGCAACTTGATTTCCTCCAGCTCCATTATAGTCAGAGATTTCAACACTCCTTTGCAAGGGTAGGATAGATCCTCCAATAAGAAGCTGAGCAAAGAAATTTTATATTTAAAAATAACTATCAAAAATTTGGATATAGCAGACATCTACAGAACATTTCATCCCGAAAAAACTGAATACACATACTTCTCATCAGCCCACAGAACATACTCCAAAATCGATCACATCTTAGGTCATAAGTCTAACCTCAGTAAATTTAAAACAATACAAATTATTCCTTACATCTTTTCGGACCACCATGGAATAAAAGTTTAACTCAATAACAACAGGAATCTGCATACTCATATAAAAACATGGAAGTTAAATAACCTTATGCTGAATGTTAGTTGGGTCATTAAGAAGGAAATTGCCAAAATTTTGAACAAAATGACAATGAAGACATGAACTATCAGAACCTTTGGGATAACACAAAGACAGTTCTAAGAGGAAAATTTATAGCACTGCAAGCCTTCCTCAAGAGAACGGAAAGAGAGGAAGTTAACAACTTAATGGGACATCGCAAGCAACTGGAAAAGGAAGAATATAACCACCTCAAACCCAGTAGAAGAAAATAAATAACCAAAATTAGAGCAGAATTAAATGAAATGGGAAACAAAAGAATTATACAACAGATCAATAAATCAAAAAGTTGGTTTTTTGAAAGGCTCAATAAAATAGATAAACCTTTGGCTAAACTAACCAGGAAATAAAGCGTAAAATCTCAAATTTCATCAATCAGAAATGACAAAGAGGAAATAATGACAGATTCCTCAGTAATTCAAAATACCTATATTACTCAATCTGTTCCAAAATATAGAAAAAGAAGGAAGACTACATAGCACGTTCTATGAAGCAAACATCACCATGATCCCCAAACCAGAAAAAGATCCAACAAGAAAAGAAAATTACAGACAAATATCACTAATTAATATAGATGCAAAAATATTCAACAAGATCCTAACAAACAGAATCTAGCAAGACGTCAAACAAATTATACATCATGAC
The DNA here is from genome assembly GCF_027406575.1 of Nycticebus coucang. Classification (NCBI taxonomy): domain Eukaryota; kingdom Metazoa; phylum Chordata; class Mammalia; order Primates; family Lorisidae; genus Nycticebus; species Nycticebus coucang. Next base: position 122,538,833 of record NC_069804.1, read on the forward strand.
CAAGTCAGTTTAATCCCAGGGTCTCAAGGCTGGTTAAATATACATAAATCTATAAATATAATTCAGCACATAAACAATTTAAAAAACAAAGACCATATGATTCTCTCAATTGATGCAGAAAAAGCTTTTGATAATATACAGCATCCCTTCATCATCAGAACACTTAAGAAAATTGGCATAGAAGAAACATTTCTTGAACTGATAAGAGGCCATCTACAGCAAACCCACAGCCAATATTGTATTGAATGGAGTTAAATTGAAATCATTTCCACTCAGATCAGGAACCAGACAAGGCTGCCAGTTGTCTCCACTGCTCTTTAACATTGTAATGGATGATTTAGCCATAGCAATTAGGGAAGAAAAGGCGATCAGTGGTATTCATATAGTGTCAGAAGAGATCAAACTTTTGCTCTTCACAGATGATATGATTTTATATCTGGAAAACACCAGGGATTCCACTATAAAACTCTTAGAATTGATCAAGGAATACAACAGCATGTCAGGTTACAAAATCAACATTTGTAAATCAGTAGCCTTTATATATATCTCAACAATAGTCAAGCTGAAAAAACATTCAAGGACTCTATTCCGTACACAGTAGTGCCAAAGAAGATGAAATATTTGGGAGTTTATCTAACAAATGATGTGAAACCTCTGCATAAAGAGAACTATGAAACTCTAAGAAAAACAATAGCTGAAATGTTAACAAATGGAAAAACATACTATGCTCATGGCTGGGAAAAATCAACATTGTTAAAATGTCCATACTACCCAAAGCAATATACAATTTTAATTCAATCCCTATTAAAGCTCCACTGTCGTACTTTAAGGATCTTGAAAAAATAATACTTCGTTTAATATGGAATCATAAAAAAAACTTGAATAGCCAAGTCATTACTCAGAAATAAAAACAAAACAGGAGGAATCACGCTACCAAACCTCAGACTATAATATAAATCAATAGTGATCAAAACAGCATGGCACTGGCACAAAAACAGAGAATTAGATGTATGGAACGGAATTGAGAACCAAGAGATGAATCCAACTACTTACCATTATTTGATCTTTGACAAGCCAATTAATACATTCAGTGGGGAAAAGATTCCCTATTTAACAAATGGTGCTGGGTGAACTGGCTGGCAACCTGTAGAAGACTGAAACTGTACCCACACCTTTCACCATTAACTAAGATAGACTCTAACTGGATTAAAGATTTAAACTTAAGACATGAAGCTATAAAAATACTAGAAGAAAGTGCAGGAGAAAAACCTTGAACAAATTGGTCTGGGCGAGTATTTTATGATGAGGACCCCTGGGCAATTGAAGCAGCTTCAAAAATACAGTACAGGGACCTGATCAAACTAAAAAGCTTCTGCACAGCCAAGAACACAGTAAGTAAAGCAAGCAGACAGCCCTCAGAATGGGAGAAGATATTTGTAGGTTATGTCTCTGACAAAGGTTTAATAACCAGAATCCACAGAGAACTCAGATCTATAAGCAAGAAAAGAACAAGTGATCCCATCACAGGCTGGGCAAGGGACTTGAAGAGAAACTTCTTTGAAGAAGACAGGCACACAGCCTACAGACATATGAAAAAATACTCATCATCCTTAATCATCAGATAAATGCAAATCAAAACTACTTTGAGATATCATCTACCTCCAGTAAGATTAGCCCATATCACAAAATCCCAAGACCAGAGATGTTGGTGTGGATGTGGAGAAAAGAGAACATTTCTACACTGCTGGTTGAAATGTAAATTAATACATTCCTTTTGGAAAGATGTTTGGAGAACACTTAGAGATCTAAAAATAGATCTGCCATTCAATCCTGTAATTCCTCTACTAGGTATATACCCAGAAGACCAAAATCACATTATAACAAAGATATTTGTACCTGAATGTCTATTGCAGCCCAATTCATAATTGGTACATCATGGAAAAAGCCCAAGTGCCCATCAATCCACAATGGATTAATAAATTGTGGTATATGTACACCATGGAATACTATGCAGCCTTAAAGAAAGATGGAGACTTTACCTCTTTCATGTTTACATGGATGGAGCTGGAACATGTTCTTCTTTGTAAAGTATCTCAAGAATGGAAGAAAAAGTATCCAATGTACTCAGCCCTACTTTGTCTGAAACTAATTTATGGCTTTCATGTGAAAGCTATAACCCAGTTATAACCTAATAATATGAGGAAGGGGAGAGGGAGAGGAGGCAGGGGGGAGAATGGGTGGAGGGAGTGTGATTGGTTGGATTACACCTACGGTGCATCTTACATGGGTACATGTGAAACTTAGTAAATGTAGAATGTAAATGTCTTAACACAATAACTAAGAAAATGCCAGGAAGTCTATGTTAACCAATGTGATGAAAATGTGTCAAACGGTCTATAAAACCAGTGTATGGTGCCCCATGATCGCATTAATGTACACAGCTATGATTTAATTAAAAAAAATTAGATGAGGAGAGGCACCTGTTACTCAGTGAGTAGGTCTCTGGACCCATATACCTGTGGTGGCTGGCTCAAATACGGCCCTAGACAAACTGCAACAACAATGAAAAAAATGTTACATGAGAAGGGAAGATCTTCAGATCTACTAACAGGATTTACAGGTAAGTGGATACATATAACGTGCTATATTCACACGATGGAATATTTTTCAACATTCAAAAGGAATGAAGTGCACATTTATGTTACCATATGTATGCACCTTAATATCATTCTGATAGGAGAACAAAGCCACTGTACAATTGTGTGACTATACTAAGAAACACAGATTTGTATACATTCAAAGGGTGAACTACTTATTTTAATTAAGCTACATGAAGATGTTTTCCAAAAATTGAGGTGCTCAAAAGTCTCCCTGCATGAGAAGTACTCAGGTCATGAGAGTATTGGAGAGACAACCTTATCTCCCGGCTCACACACAGGTACCATGAATTGACATGGGAGGCACATCGTTCCATTCTACCAAAGTTGTCATTTGCTTTTCTATTGTGAAAGAGTTTCATAACTTCATCCTGTATAGAGTGCCCTGACATCATCCTAGCTAACTGCACTTTCAAACTCCCGGGTGCGCAGATCCTATTGCCTCAGCTGCCTGAGCATCTGGGACTCCAGGAGCTCCCCAACAGCGCCCAGTTACTTTTGACCACCATCTTCTGCCTCCCAGAATGTTAGCATTACAGGTGTGAGACACTACTGAACACCTTGAATTTTGGGATATTTCCAAAATTGAGAAATTGGGATATTTCTCAAACTATGGTTGGTGGCTTGTGATGGTGCTTCATGCCTGTCATGTTGGCATTTTTGGAGGACCTGTCAGATGGATTGTCTGAGTTTCTGAATTGGAGACCAGAATGAGCAACAGTGGAATCCCCATCTCTGAAGAATAAAAAATGGCCAGATGTTATGCATCCACATAGATTTCCAGCTAAGGGAATAGGTTCACTTGATGACAACACTTGAAGTTGCTGTGAGATATAATAACCAGGACATTCTACCAAGGACAGCAAAGGAGACTGTCTCAATATGTAAATGAAGAAAACCATTGGTAGGGAAGTTACCCCTCATTTTTACTTTTGACTACTATTCGAGAGTTGACATTTTTCCCCTATATTTGATGTCAACTAGATAAATTATTCTGTCACAGGGAAATTGTTTTCCTACAACCTCTACTAATCAATCCTTTGTATTTTATGTAACTGACGTTTTGATATTCTACATACTGTAGTCACTGGAAACTGCACACACAATGAATTTTTGACTCAAATCAGGCTTTTCTATGCACACTAAAAGATCAAGAGGATACCCTCCACCTCTTCTGTTGAACTCCTTCAATCTGGGCCAATATTCCCATGACCCAATCAGTCCAAACCCAGGGAACATTCATCTCTGGAGAATACCTACCCTTCAGATTGGCTGGCAATATCCTAATGAACCAAATCCCAAACCTGCATGTACTAACTCATTGTTCTCCCTCCAGGGGCCACAATAACTCTCCTCCTTTATATACTGTTATATTCCATTTACCTACTGACCTGTCCTCATACCTCGGCTCTTAGAAACCGTCCCTAGCAAATTTTCTTTTTTCCTTTCCTTTCCTTTCCTTTCCCTTTTTCCCTTTCCCTTTTTCCCTTTCCCTTTCCCTTTTTCCCTTTCCCTTTTTCCCTTTCCCTTTCCCTTTCCTTTTCTTTTCTTTCCTTTCTTCCTTTCTTTCTTTCCTCCCACCTCTCTCCCTCCCAATTTCCTTTCTTCCTTCCTTCTTTTCCTTTCTTCCTTTTTTTCTTCCTTCCTTTATTTCCTTCTTTCTCTCTATCTTTCTCTCTTTCTCTCTTTCTTTCATTATTTTTCATGAGACATACTCTCACTATGTTGCCCAGGCTACACTGTCATAGCATCGGCCTAGCACATATCAAAATCCAACACTTGTAATAAGGGGATACTCCTGCCTCAGCCTCTGGATTATCTGGAACTAAAGGCAAGGGCTTGAACCCTTGACTACCTTTTCTATTTTATTACAAAACTGGTGTGTGATCAGGGCAGAGGGTATCTTGCTGTTGCTCAGCCTTGTCTCCAACCCCTGATCTCAGGGGATCAGCCTACCTTAGACTCCCAGAGCAAGAAAATATTGTAGTCATACGTGGCAAAAGTCATTGAGCTCTATTTAAGAAATGAGCTTATCAGGGGCTTTGAGGAGTGTCTAACCCTCAGGACCTTGAGACATAGGAATTATGTCAGGAATGTTTTGCATATCTGTGGTGATAGATATCACCACAGTTATTCCAACATCTCTTTTTCACTACACAGATTTCATCAGTGATTGCATACTGAACCGGTGGCCCAAAACAACTCTTCAACTTCCTATGTGGCCAAGAAGCCAAAAGTTTGGACACCCCTGGCCCAGAAATCAGTAATGTTGGAAATTTCCAGATTGGCTGATATTTCCCAGGAGCAGAAAAAAATTGCAGGCATTGAGTACACTACTGGACACATTGCTTAACCAGATTTTGAGAGAGGACCTTCAGTAGGATACCTACTGTCCAAAACAAGCCTATTCTAGTGAAAGAAATAAATTCTCAGGAAACATACAACTGAGAATTCTGTGACATACCTGTCAGGTCTGTGAAATCACTGTCAGATCTTTGGGCTTGGGTTCTTGGTGTGTAACATCCCAGGGCAGCACTAGATATAAACCATCCCATTCCACTTCCTTACAAATCCATGACATGAAAAGGAAAGGAATGGTTGTTGAATCCCTTGGCCGAATATACAAACAAACTTATGGAAGCAGAAATTGAGTATGGAGAACAGAACCCCACTCTTTTGTAACAGTTTGAACCTAATGACAAACCCAGATAGACACTACGCATGCTTAACAGGAGTAAGATTAAGCAAAAACATGATAACCCAGGACATTACCAAGTGTGATATCATCCATGGAGACCATGCAGTGACTTCATCCTGTAATGTCCTGGGATCCAGGCTTCTGGTCAAAGATACTAAGTGGCCTTTTCTGCTCATTTCAGCTAGTATCCCACAAGGGTTTTTAGTAGTAATAGGTTCTGCCTCTTGCTCTGTCCATTCTCAGCACCCCCTTTTTCAAGAACTACACTCATCTCAGCATGCCCATGGGCTGGTATTATAGGTGTGAGTCACCAAGTGTGTTCATTTTCTCTATCTTTGTTTCCATCTTTTCTTCCCTCCCATTACTCCTCCCTCCCTTTATCCTTCCTTCCTCCAATTGTCTCTCCCTCATTTGCTTACTATCTCCTTTCCTTTCTTTCCTTCATTCCTTTCTTTCCTCTATCTCTTTCCTCTATACCTTAAAGGAAACTTCTCTAATAACAAACAAACTATAAAAGTGACTCCTGAATATGTAATCTTGAAAACTATACTTGAAATGGGAGACTTGTGGACTGTGTAAATTTTATCAGAATAGAGTTGTTATTTTGTAATCTATGGGCTGTCATCTATGAGGATTATCGAGAAAAACCTTCACCAAGAAATAAGTATGAATGAGCAAAATAGCTCACACCTATAAATCCATAAAATTCAGAAGCCATGGCAGAAAGATCACTGGAAGCTAAGGGGTTTCAGACCACACTGAGCAAATAGTTAGCCTCCAGTTGTCCAAGAAATAAGTGCAAAACTTCCACAACAGTGGTGGCATGGGCCTGTACTCTCAGCTGCTCAGAAGCATAAACAAAGGAGGATCACTTGAGCTTAGTAGCTTCCATTTCTTGAGTTAAGGGGGTACAAATGTATTTTTCTGGGGCAAGAGGGAAACACATTATTCAATCTATGACAGGTACTATATAGGTGCAAGAAAATTCCAGTAGCACACAAAATATTTTATACGTGTATCCCAAAAGAGATGTATTACCAGGATTGCCAGTCCAACTCTATATGGGAAAATAAATTAATAGAACACACTACATTAATAGACTCAATAAGGAAAACCACAGGTTCGCCTCAAGAGACACAGAAAAGTCTTTCGACAGAGGCAATACATCCTGTTGATAAAATCTTTAAAAATCATTCTTTTTTTTAATATAAAAAAGCCAGAGAAATCACACTACCAGACCTCAGACTATAAAACAATAGTGATCAAAACAGCATGGTACTTGTACAAAAACAGAGAGGTAAAAGTATAGAATAGAATAGAGAACCAAGAGATGAACCCAGCTACTTACTGTTATTTAATCTTTGACAAGCCAATTAAAAATATTCAGTGGGGAATATTTAGCAGACGGTGCTAGGCAAACTGGCTGGCAACCTGTAGGAGACTGAAACTCGACCCACACCTTTCACCATTAACTAAGATAGACTTTCACTGGATTAAAGATTTAAACTTAAGACATGAAAATAAAAAAATACTAGAATAAAGTACAGGGAAAACTCTTGAAGAAATCGGCCTGGGTGAATATTTTATGAGGAAAGCCCCCCCCCCAGGCAATTGCAGCAGCATCAAAAATACACTATTGGAACCTGATCAAACTAAAAAGCTTCTGCAAAGCCAAAAACACAGTAAGTGAAGCAAGCAGACAGCCCTCAGAGTGAGAGAAGATATTTGCAGTTTATGTCTCCAACAAACTTTTAATAACCAGAATCCGCCGAGAACTCAAATGTATTAGCAAGAAAAGAATAAGTGAATGTTGTTGTGTGAATGTCTCTTTTGTGGGCAGTTCCACAGAGATTGAGCCTGCTATGAAATGTCAGAGAATAAGGAGGCTGAAAGCTCGCTCAGGCAAACAGCCTTTAAAAATTATTAGATAAGAGGAGACGCCTGTGGTTCAATGAGTAGGGCACCGGCCCCATATACCAAGGGTGGCAGGTTCAAATCTGGTCCCAGCCAAACAGCAACAAATAGAAAAAATATATTAGATGACAAGGGAACATCTTCAGGAATATTAATAATAGTTACAGATGAGTGAATACATATAACATGCTATATTATAAAATAAAATTTTGAAGAATAAAAAATTTTGAAGAATCAAAAGGAAAGAAGTGCACACGTATGTTACAATAGTAATTCACTTTAAAATCATTCTGATAAAAGAACTAGGCCACTTACAACATACCACACATAGTATGACTTAACTCAGAACAAAACATCAAGAAAAGGCCAATTGTCTGCCTAGATTAGGGAGCAGGTGGGGGAAGGTATTGGGGAAATGAAAGTGACTGCTAGTAGGTATTGACATTCTTTGTGTGGGGGGAGAAGACAAAGTTTTAAAATTAGATTATGATGATAGCTGTACAACTATGTGACTATTCTAAGAAACAGAATTGTATACTTTCAAGTGTGAACTACTTATTTCAATGAAACTACTTGAAGATTTTTTCCAAAACTTGTGAGCTCAAACTTTTTCCAAACTTCTGTGAGCTCAAAAGGCTCACAGGTCATGGGAATACTTGATTATTTTTTTTTTTTTGTAGTTTTTGGCCAGGGCTGGGTTTGAACCCGTCACCTCTGGCATATGGGGCCAGCGCCCAACTCCTTTGAGCCACAGGCGCTGCCCTACATCATGGGAATACTTGAGAGACAGTCTACCCTATCTCCCTGCTGATACACAGGTTATCATGAATTGACATGGAGGGCAGATTGTTCCATCCTATGGAAGTTCCCATTTTCTTTGAGACAGAGTATGACAAATTCCCCCTGGGTAGAGTGCCATGAAGTCATCCCAGGAAACCGCAATCTCAAACTCCTGAGCAACAGATCCTATTGCCTGGGATGTCCAGAAGACCCCCCCACTCCCCCCCCCCACACACAGTACCCAGTTACTTTGAAGTACCTGTTTCTGCCTCCCAGAGTGTTAGCATTACAGGTATGAGCCACAAATCCAGACCGTGAAATTGGGATATTTCTCCAACTATGGTTGGTTGCCAACAGTATCGCTTCATGCCTGTCATCTTGACACCTTGGGAGGCCCTGTCAATTGGATTATTAGAGTTTCTGAATTGTAGGCCAGCCTGTGCACTAGTGAGATCCCCATTTCTGAAGAATAACAAATGTTCACATGTTATACAGGTGCATAGAGTTCCAGCTGAGGGAAGAGGTTCACTTGATGAAAACACTTGAAGTTTCCTGTGAGATATGATACTAGGACACTCTACAGAGGGCAACAAAATGAGACTCTGTGTCAGTACATAAATGGAGAACACCATTAGTAGGGAACTTACCCCTCATTTTTACTTTTAACCATGCATCTAGAGTTGAAAATTTTCTCCTGGATTAGATGTCTCTAGAGAAACAATTCCCTCTTAGGGACATTGTTTTCCTACAACCTCTACTAATCAACCCTTTGGATTTTAAATAACTCTGACCCTTCAATATTCTAGATTCTTGTAGTCTCTGGAAACTGTACAAACAATGAATTCTTGACTCAAATCAGGATTTTCCTATGCACACTAAAAGATATGAAGCATACCCTCCACCTCTCCTTTTGAACTCCTTCAATCTGGGCCAATATTCCCTTGCCCCAATCTGTCCAAACCCAGAGACCAGAAATTTTTGGAGCTACCTATCCATTAGATCAACTGGCAACATCCTAACGAACCAGTCTCAAACCTGCAACTGTTGACTCATTGTTCCCCCCTCCTACTGTGGGGAGCAATAAACCTCCTCCTTTATGTAGTCCCATATTCTATCTACCTACTGACCTCTCCTCATACCTTGGCTCTAGGAAATTGCCTAGAAAATTTTCTTTCTTGCTCTTTCTTTCTTTCTTTCTTTCTTTCTTTCTTTCTTTCTTTCTTTCTTTCTTTCTTTCTTTCTTTCTTTCTTTCTTCTTTCTTTCCTTCCTTCCTTCCTTCCTTCCTTCCTTCCTTCGTCCCTCCCTCCCTCCTTCTTTCTTTCTTTCTTTTTTTCTTCTTTCATTATTTTTCATAAGACAGACACTCACTCTATTGCCTATGCCAGAGTGTCATGGCATCAGCCTAGCACACAGCAACACCCAAGTCCTGGGATGGAGGGATCCTCCTGCCTCAGCCTCGTGATTAGCTGGAGTTAAAGGCAGGGGCCACAACCCTTGACAACCTTTTTCAATTTAGTACAAACTGCATGTGTGATCGGGGCTCAGGGTATCTTGCTGTTGCTCAGCCTTGGCTCCAACCCCTGAGCTCTGGTGATAAGCCCACCTTGTCCTGCCACAGCAAACAAATATTATAGACATATGTGGCAAAAAGTCATTGAGCTCTACTTAAGGGGATTTGAGGGACTTTGAGGAGTATGCAATTCTCACTCCCCAGTGATACATAAGGATTATGTCAGGACTGTATTGCATAACCATGGTGGCAGCTATCACCACAATTATGCCACATCTCTTTTTTGCTTAACAGGTTTCATTAGTGATTGTGTATTTAACATGTGGCCCCAAATAACTCTTCTAACTCCTATGTGGCCAACAAGCCGAAAGTTTTGACACACCTGGCCCGGAGGTCATGAATTTTGGACCTTTCCAGATGGGTTGATATTTCCCAGGATCAGAATAAATAACTGCGAGTAGGAAGTACACTACTGGACACATTGCCTATCCAGATATTGAGAGAAGACCTTCAAGAGGACACCTACTGTCCAAAACAAGCCTGTTCTAGAGAAGGAAATAAAATCTTGGAAAAAGTAGAACTGAGAATTCTGTGACATATCAGTCAGGTCTCTGAAATCACTGTCTGATCTTTGGGCATGGGTTCTTGATATGTAACATCCAAGGGCAGCCCTAGGTATAAACCATATTCTTCCACTTGATTAAAAATCCATGACCTGAAAAGGAAAGGAAATGGGTTGAATCCCATGGCCAGATATACAAACAAACTTTTGGAAGCAGGAATTCAGTTTGGAGAATAGAACCCCATTCTTTTGTAACAGTTTGAACCCAACAACAAACCCGGATAGCCACTACACATGCTTAGGAATAAGGTTAAGCATAAACATGGTAACCCAGGGCAACACCCATTGTGATGTCATCCACAATTACCTTCCAGGTGAAGTAGTGACTTCATCCTGTTATGTCCTGGGATCCAGGCTTCTAGTCAAAGATGCTAAGTGACTTTTTCTGCTTACTTCAGCAGGTATACCTCAAGGTTTTGAACACAACTTAGCATTCCATCCACAGAGAAGTGATTGCCAATTTATGCGTTATTGATTTTATTGATAGTTGAGATTCCCTGCACTAGGCTGACACAACAGTTGAGATGTTTTACAGCACTGTCATTCAGGCTGCATCAGGTGAATGAATTATGTCTGCCTTCAGCTGACATAATTTCATGGAGTCACTTAAGTAGGATGCTATTTGTGTTTTACTTATTTTTTTTCTTTCTTGGAGGCAGAGTTTTGCTTTGTCACCCTTGGTAGAGTGCCCTGCCATCACAGATCACAGTAAGCTCCTACTCCTGAGCTTAGGTGATTCATTTGCATCAAACTCCCAAGTAGCAGAGACTATAGGAGCCCACCACAAGACCCACCTATTTTTTTTTTTTTTTGCAGTTTGTCTGGAGCTGGGTTCAAACTCCACAACTTTGTTATCTGGTGCTGGCACCATACCCACTTTGCCACAGGCAGGGCCACTGAAACACTATTTCATGGACTATTTGACACCTATCAGAAAACTTGTGTTTGAATGAAGCTTAAAAATTCACTACGCCTGACTACAGCTGCTATTTGGTCATAGTTTCACAGGTCTTAAGCATGTCTACTTTGCTTGAACTATCAAGGTAATTCTGGACATTTTAGATGTTGAAAATTTTTGTTGGTTGTTTTGTTGGTTTGTCTGTGCATGTGTGTGTGCATGGGTATTTTTTACATACGGTTTTCTTCTGTGTCCCAGGCTTGTTTTCTGTAGCCTCAGCCTAGATCATAGCAACCTCAAACTCCAGGATTCAGGTAACCCGTCTGTATGAGACTCTCATGTGGCTAGGACTACAGGTATCTGTCACAATCCCTAGATGAGTTTCTACTTTTAGTAGAAACAGGGTCTGACACTTGCTCAATCTATTCTCAATACCCCCTCGTTCAAGAACTCCTCTCATCTCAGCATGCCAGAGGGCTGGTATTATAAGTGTGAGCCACCAAGCTTGCTCATTTTCTCTTTCTTTGTTTCTATCTGTTCCTCCATCCCTTTGTCCCCCCCCCCACTTTATCCTTCCTTCCTCCAATTGTCTGTCTATCTTAAACTGTCTCTCTCCATTCCTTTCTTTTCTTCATTCCTTTTATTCCTCTATCTCTCTAACTACAAATTAAGACTAGCTTCTGTAATAACAAACAAACAAACAATAAAGGTGATCCCTGAATGTGTAGTCTTGAACTCTACACTTGAAATGGGTGAATTGTGGAGTATGTAAATTATATCTGAATAGAATTGTGACATTGTAATATATGGGCTCTTATCTATGAGGATTATTGAGAAAAAACTTCACCAAAACATAGGCATGGATGAGCATCATAGCTCACATCTATAATCCTAGCAGTTTCAAAGGCTGAGGCAGAAAGATCACTGGAAGCTAAAGGGCTTCAGACCAGACTGAGCAACATAGTTAGCCCCCAGTTGTCCAAGAAATAAGTTCAAAACTTCCCCAGCAATGGTGCATGGGCTTGCACTCTCAGCTGCTGAGAAGCATAAGCTTTGGAGGATCACTTGAGCTTAGCAGCTTGCATTTCCTTTTGCTATGATGTACCAATGTAATTTTATGGGACAAAGGGGAAAACGCAGTATCCAATCCATACGAGAGATACTGTATAGGTGTAGCAAAGTCTGATAGCTTACAAAATATTTTATACATGTATCCCAAAATGGATTTATTACTAGGATTGCCAGTACAGCTTAATATTGGAAAATCAACTAATACAACACACTACATTAAAAGAATCAATGACTAAAACCACATGGTTGCCTCAAGACACACAGAAAAGGCTTATGACAGAAGAAACATATCTTGTTGATAAAATCTTTTAAAAATATTAGATGAGTGGAGGCACCTGAAGCTCGGTGAGTAGGATACCAGCGCCATATACTGAGGGTGGCGTGTTCAAACCCGGCCCCAGCCAAACTGCAAAAACAACAACAAAATATCTTAGATGAGGAGGGAACGTTTTCAGGGCCACTAATGAGATGTACAGATGAGTAGATACACATAACATGCAATATTCACAGGATGGAATATTATTAAACAATCAAAAGGAATGAAGTGCACCCTATGTTACATTAGGAATGAAGCTTAAAATCATTCTGATAAGCAAACAAGGCCACCTATAAAAGACCAAACAGAGCACGACTAAACTCAGAAGAAAACACCAAGACAAGGCCAACTGTCTGGTAGGAGTAGTGCTCAGGCAGGTATGCTGGTGGGGAAGTGAAAGTCACTGCTAGTAGGTATTGACATTCTTTGTGTGGGGGGAGAAATCAAAGTTTTATTGTTAGATTGTGATGATAGTTGTACAATTGTGTCACTATACTAAGAAACAGAATTGTATACTTTCAAAGGGTGAACTACTTATTTCAATGAAGCTATGTGAAGATGTTTTTTAAAACTGGAGGTGCTCAAAAGGCTCACAGCATAAGAAATACCCAAGTCGTGAGAGTGCTTGAGAGAAAGTCAACCCTATCTCCCTGCTCACACCCAGGTTACTATGATTTGACATGGAAGACACATTGTTACATCCTACTGAAATTGTCACTTTCTTTTTTCTTGATACAGAGTCTGACAACTTCCCCCTGGGTAGAGTGCCATGAAGTCATCATAGCTAACCACATTATCAAACTCCTGGGTCAACAGATGATATTGCCTCAGCCTCCTGAGCATCTGGGAGTTCAGGTGCTCCCCCCGCAGTACCCAGTTATTTATTTTTTATTTTATATTGTTTATTTATTTATTTTATTAAATCATAGCTGTGTATATCAATCATGGGGTACGATGTGCTGGTTTTATATACAATTTGAAATATTTTCATCAAACTAGTTAACATAGCTTTCATAGCATTTTTTTAGTTATTGTGCCTGGCTATTTTTATATTTATTCATTTATTTATTTATTTATTATTGTTGGGGATTCATTGAGGGTATAGTAAACTAGATTACACTGATTGAATTTGTTAGGCAAAGTCCCTCTTGCAATTGTGTCTTGCCCCCAAAAGGTGTGGCACACACCAAGGCCCCACCCACTCCTTCATTCCCTCTCTATGCCCTCCCTTTCTCCACCCTTCCCTCCTTCTTTCTCAACAGTGCCCAGTTAGTTTGGACTACCTGCTTCTGCCTCCAAGAGTGTTAGCATTACAGGTGTGACCCACCATTCCAGACCTTGTATTTGGGATATTTTTCAAACTATGTTTGGTGGTCAATGGTGGTGCTTCATGCCTGTCATCTTGGCACTTTGGGAGGCCCCATCAGTTGAAGTGTCTGAGTTTCAGAACTGGAGACCAGCCTGAACACTAGTGAGATCCCCATCTCTAAAGTATAAAAAATGCCAGATGTTATTCAGGTGCTAGAGTCTCAGCTAAGGGAATAGGTTCGCTTGATGACAACACTGGAAGTTTGCTGTGAGATATAATACGAGGGCACTCTACCAAGGGCAGCAAAATGAGACACTGTTTCAATACATAAATGGAGAAATCCATTGGTAGAGAACTTACCCCTCATTTTTACATTTGACCATGGACCAAGAGTTGAAATTTTCCCCCTTGCTTTGATGTCAACTAGGAAATTAATTTCTCATGGGGAAATTATTTTCCTAGCAACCTCTATTAATCAACCCTTTGGATTTCACGTAACTCTGAACCTTTGATATTATATGTTATTGTACTCACTGGAAACTTCACACACAAAGAATTCTTGACTCAAATCAGGATTGTCCTAAGCACACTAAGAAATCCAGAAGATACCCTCCACCACTTCTGTTGAACTCCTTTAATCTGGGCCAATATTCCCATGCCTCAATCAATCCAAACACAGGGATGGGACACCTATCAATCTGATTAACTGGCAATATCCTAAAGAACCAATCCCAAACCCGCTTGTCCAGAGTCATTTTTCCCCACCTTTGGGACCACAGTAATCCTCCTCCTTTATGTAGTCTACATTCCATCTACCTGCTGACCTCTCCTTGTGCCTCGGCTCTTGGAAACTGTGCCTAGCTAATTTTCTTCCTTCCTTCCTTCCTTCCTTCCTTCCTTCCTTCCTTCCTTCCTTCCTTCCTTCCTTCCTTCCTTCCTTCCCTTCCCTTCCCTTCCCTTCCCTTCCCTTCCCTTCCCTTCCCTTCCCTTCCCTTTCCTTCCCTTCTCCTTCCTTCTTTCCTTCCTTCCTTGCTTCCTTCCTTCCTTTCTTCCTTTCCTTCCTCCCTTCCTTTCTTTCCTCCCTCCCTCCCTCCCTCCTTTCTTTCTTTTTTCTCTTTCTTTCTTTCTTTCTTTCTTTCTTTCTTTCTTTCTTTCTTTCTTTCTTTCTTTCTTTCTTTCTTTCTTTCTTTCTTTCTTTCTTTCTTTCTTTCTTTCAATGAGACAGACTCTAACTATGTTGCCCAGCCTACAGTGTCATGGCATCACCCTACCACAGAGCAACATTCTACTCTTGAGATGAAAGGATCCTCTTGCCTCAACCTCTGGTGTAGCTGGAACTAAAGGCAAGGTCCACAGCCCTTTTCAACCTTTTCTAATTTATTACAAAGCGGGTATTTGTTTAGAGCTGAACGTATCTTACTGTTGCTCAGCCTTGTCTCCAACCCCTAAGCTCAGGGTATCAGCATACCTTGGCCTCCTAGAGCAAGCAAAGTTATGTGGGGCAGGTGGTGCCTGTGGCTCAAAGGTATAGTTGTGTGTGGCAAAATTCATTGAGCCCTACTTAAGGGGCTTTGAGGAGTGACCAATATTCAGGCCTTGGTGACACATAGGGATTATGTCAGAACTGTTTTACATATCCATGGTTGCAAATATCACCACAAATATGCCCACATCTCTTTTTTGCTTATCAGGTTTCATTAGTGATTGTGTATCGAACATGTGGCCCAAAATAACCTTTCTACTTCCTATGTAGGCAAGAACCCAAAAGTTTGGACACACCTAGGCCGGACACCAGGACTGTTGGAAATTTCCAGATAGGCTGATATTTCCCAGGGTTAGAAGAAATACCTCCAGGTATGTAGTACACTACTGGACACATTGTCTAACCAGATTTCCAGAGAGGACCTTCAGTAGGACACCTACAGTCTGAAAAAAGCCTATTCTAGAGAAAGATATACAACCTCAGGTAAAGTAGAACTAAGAATTCTGTGACGTACCTGTCAGATGTGTGAAATCACTTTCTGGCCTTTGGGCTCAGGTTCTTCATCTGTAACACCCCAGGGAAGCACTAGTCATAAACCATACTCTTCCACTTGCTTACAAATTCTTGATGTGAAACGGAAAGGAAGGGTTGTTGAATCCCTTGGCCGATATACAAACAATCTTTTGGAAACATGAATTGAGTGTGGAGATATGAACCCCACTCTTTTGTAACAATTTGAACCCAACCTAAAACCCGGATAGCCACTACACATGCATAGCAAGAATAAGGTTAAGCATAAACGTGGTAACCCAGGGCAACATTCATTGTGATATCATCCATGGTTACCATGTAGTGACTTCATCCTGTAATGTCCTGGGAGGCAGGCTTCTGGTCAAAGATACTAAATGGCCTTTTCTCCTCATTTCATCTGGTATCCCTCAAGGGATTAAACCAGGATACTTCTTAGACCTCCATCCACAGAAAGAAAAGTAATCTCCCATTTGTTCCTTATTGATTCTATTGACAGTTGAGATTCCCAGCACTAGAATGACACAACAGTTGAGATTTTGTACAGCATTGTGACTCAGGCTGTATCACAGCTGACATAACTTAATGGAGTCACTTAAGTAGGATGCTATTTGTTTTTTGCTTTTCTTGTTTCTATCTTGGAGACAGTTTTGCTTTGTCATACTTGGTTGAGTCCCGTGGCATCACAGCTCAAAGCAAGCTCCTACTCCTGAGCTTAGGTGATTCACTTGCCTCAGCCTCCTGAGTTGCTGGGCCTACAAAAGCCCACCACAAGACCCACCTATTTTGTTTTGCAGTTTGGGCAGGGCTGGGTTTGTACTCCACAACCTTGTTATATGAGGCTGGCGCCCTACCAACTTTGCCACAGACAAGACCACTGGAACACTATTTCAAGAACCTGTTTGACCCCTCCACCAAAAAATCCATATGAGATAAGCTTACAAATTTAGTGTGCCTGGCCACAGCCTCTATTTGATCATAGTTTCACAGGTCTTAAACATGTCTACTTAGCTTGACCCATCACGGTTATTCTGGTCTTTATAGATGATAAAAATCTTTGTTGGTTAGTTTGTTGGTTTGTATCTGCATATGTGTGTGAATGGGTATTTTTGACATATGGTTTCCATGTGTGGCCCAGGCTACTATCTCATGACCTCAGCCTAGATCATAGCAACCTCAAACTCCATGATTCAGGCGATCCTCCTGCATGAGACTACCATGTGGCTAGGACCACATGTGCCTGTCACAATGCCAAGATCATTTTTCTTTTTTTTTTTGTAGATACAGGATCTGATTCTTGCTCAGTTCATTTTCAGCACCCCCTTGTTCAAGAACTCCACACATCTCAGCATGCCACAGGGCTGGTATTGTAGGTATGAGTCACCATGTTTTGTTATCTTCTCTTCCTTTGTTTCCCTCTGTCCCTCCATCCCTTAGCCCCTCCCTAACTTAATTCTTCCTTCCTCCAATTGTCTCTCTCTCGTTTGCTTGCTCTCTCCACTCTGTTCCTTCCTTCATTCCTTTCTTTTCTCTACCTCTATACTCTACGCCTTAAGGGAAACTACTCTGTGACAAGGAATCAAACTATACAAGTGATCTCTGAATGTGTAGTCTTGAACTCTATACTTGATATGGGTGACTTGTGGAGAGTGTAAATTATATCTGAATAGAGTTGTTATTTTGTAAAAATGGGCTGTTTTCTACAGGTTGTTATCTATGAGCATTATCAAGAGAAACCTTTTGCTAAGTCATGGAAGAAGCCCAGGTGCCCATCGATCCACGAATGGATTAATAAATTGTGGTATATGTACACCATGGAATATTATGCAGCCTTAAAGAAAGATGGAGACTTTACCTCTTTCATGTTTACATGGATGAAGCTAGAACATATTCTTCTTAGTAAAGTATCTCAAGAATGGAAGAGAAAGTACCCAATGTACTCAGCCCTACTATGAGACTAATTTAGGGTTTTCACATGAAAGCTATAACCCAGTTACAACCTAAGAATAGGGGGAAGGGGGAAAGGGAGGGGAGGGAGGGGGGAGGTGGATAGAGGGAAGGGGATTGGTGGGATTACACCAGCGGTGCATCTTACAAGGTTATATGTGAAACTTGGTAAACGGTCTGTGAAGCTAGTGAATGATGCCCCATGATCATATCAATGTACACAGCTATGATTTAATATAAAAAAAAGAAAAAAAAAGAGAAACCTTAACCAAAACATAAACATGGATGACCACTATCCTAGCAACTTCAGAGACTGATGCAGAAATATCACTGGAATCTACAAGGTTTCAGACCAGACTGGCCAACATAGTAATACCCCACTTGTCCATGGAATAAGTCCAAGACTTCCCCAGCAGTGGTGGCATGGGCCTGTACTCTCAGCTGCTGAGAAGCGTAAAATTAGTAGGATCACTTGAGGTTAGCAGCTTGCATTTTCTTGAGTTATGATGGTACTAATATAGTTGTCTGGAGCAAATGGCAAAATGCAGTATCCAATTTGTATGAGTGATAGTGGGGGTAGGGAAAAGATGGCTGACTGGAGCCAGCCTTTGACAGAAGCTCCTGTCCAGACGGAAGTGTAATGTCCAGAAAGTACCCAATGATGCTGAAGACTAGGAGCTGAGCTGAGAGAGAAGAGTGTTGACTGCAGGTCACCTGTGCTGAGGCAAGCTGAAACTCCATTTAAGCAAAATTCATCCCAAAGGAAAAATGTCCATCCCTTCCCCTAAGGAAGTTTTTCTTTTTTCTCTCTTTGTCTGCTCCTGTAGGTTTTCTACAGGTACACAGTTATCAGAGGACCTCTTGTCTCACCCCACAAGTGAGAGCTGTAGGAAGTGGGGACTATTTCCCCAGAGGTACCCTTGTCTGAATCTGAGCAATCTCTTGCCAGGCAGGAAAATGGAACTAATGTTTTCCCTGTCATTCTCAACTTCCAGTACACCTTTTCCCTATTGCCTGATGATCCAGAAGCCTAACCCCTACAGAGACTTTTGGAGGTGGCTCATGAGCAGCGACCACTGTCAGACCATGTGTACCAATCCCCTCCCAGCCAGATCTGCACACCTGGCCCAGACAGAGCTGTGTGCTCTGCCCTGCTAGATGTATGAGCTCCACTCTGCTAGAGCCTCGCACCCCACACCCCAACCTGCTAGAACCATGTGCCCCACATGCTACCCTGCTGGAGGCTCAGCACCACACCCTGTCCCAGCAGATTCAAGTGCCGAGCACTCTCCTTGCTGAAATCACTGGGTATCCTGCACTGCTAGAACCGTGTGCAGCATCCCTTGCCCTGCTGCTGGATCCACGTGCCCCACGCACCCGGAGCTGCTACTCCTGTCTCTCCATGGTAGTGGCAGTCACCTGGGAGCTGCACAGCTTCACTTCCCACAAAGATTCAGCAACAATAGAGCAATGCCGCCAGGGTCTAATCTTTGAGAGACACCTCCCCATTTCTGAGGACTCCCAGAGGAAACCAGAAAAACCCCTCACTTTAGAGGGATACTGGTATTGCAGAGCGGCTAAGGCTAAGGTGTGGTGGCTGAGTAAGAAAAGTATTTGCTAACTTGTTATCCTCAGGATTAGACTGAGTTCAGTTGGAACACTATCTGGTGGCTATTGAGTACCCAAAGCAGGTAGGCCTCAGCTCCCCCACCAGCTGGTAAGAGAGGGTAGTGGCCAGGCTGAGGAAGCAATTACCTTCCTTTGACCCTGACAGGTGAAAAGCCCTGGCACATCTGTTTATTGGAGGGAGTAGGACCTCAGCCCTGTGGGGTCACCAGTGACTGGACATGAAAGAGGAGAAAAGTGGACAAACAGACACATCCCATTGGTCCAATTCTGCTAGTGGGCAGGCCTTTCTGATTCCACAGATCACCTGAGTGAGAATATTTGAGCAGCCATTAGACCTCCTCAATCTAGTTTCTGGATACTTCTCTAACTCTCCCACTTGTGAGTTCGTACTGACTGGGTCAATTGGTTTGTTACTACTGACATGGGCCAATCGCCCAAAGATCCCCTTGGGTGATACCCTGGTTGTGTGGTAATGGTAAGGGTTGATTTTCCTCTTCCAGTTGTTGTTCATGGGTGGTGGGGTGTCTTAGTTGCTTTTATTTCTCCACAGCTCAGACTTTAAACAAGAGTAACTGATCCATTAGGATAGAACAAGAACTAGCTGAATATGAGACAGAGCCACCTAACCCCACCACACAAATCGGGTTTCCTCAGCCTCAGACTGTAACACTGTACGGGTCCTGTGCAAAGCTGTAGGGGAAAAAGTTGCAGTCATGAGTCCCAGATCCTTGACAAAGGGCTGGTTAACTACCACTCCAGGAGCTCTCACTCCAATTTCACCTTATCTTTCCATCTAGCCAATTGGTAAAATACAATCATGAGGAGGAATCAGCAGAACAACTCTGGCAACATGAATAATCAGAGTAGATTAACTCACCCAAGGAACAATATAACAGACACAGCACAAGATCCCATTAATTAACAAATGGCTGAGATGTCAGAAATCGAGTTCAGAATTTGGATAGCAAAAAAGATCAATCAAATGGAAGGAAAGATGGAAATAGAATTTCAAGGAGTAATTCAAAAGATGTCTCAAGAATCCAAGACAAAAATCACCAAATGTTTTGACACATTGAGGCAAGAACTTGCAGCCCTCAAAGATCTAACAAACACAGTAGAATACCTCAGTAACAAAATGGAGCAGGCGGAAGAAAGGATATCTGATATTTAACACAAAGCTTTTCAATGCTCCCAAACACTTATGGTGGAAGGGAATTAGAGGGCAAAAATGGATCATCCTCTCTGAGAGCTCTGGGATAATTCAAAGACATCTAATATTTGCCTTATAGGAATACCTAAAGGTGATGAGGTCACTTTGAATGATACATATGCTCTTCTACATAAAATAATCATAGAGATTTTTCCAGACATGTCAAGAGATTCTTGATAGCAGACAGTTTCAGAACACCAGCACAACTCAACCTAAATAAAAAATCTCATAGACACATTATAATTAGCTTTGCCAAAGTTAATATGAAAGAGAAAATTCTGCAAGTATCCAGAGGTAAGAAAATCATAACCTACAAGGGGAAGAATATTAGAATGACTGCAGATCTATCTTCTGAAACCTTTCAAGCTAGAAGAGGGTGGTCATTGCCCTTTAATATCCTTAAACAGAATAGCTTTCAATACAAGATCTTGTATTCAGCTAAACTCAGTTTCATTTATGGTGGAGAAAATAAATACTTTAATGACATTCACATGTTGAAGAAATCTGCCATAACTAAACCAGTTCTTCTGGATATTCTCAGACCTAACCTCCATAATGAACAGCACAATGCTCCACCACCAAAGTAAACTCACTCAGAAACTTTAGATCAAATTACAACTTCCACTGTGGCAAAAGAATTAAAAATGTCCACTGATCTTTCGAAAAATTGATGCCCAAAATACTACCAAGATTATCAATTCTCTTAATTAATGTGGATTTCTTAAATGACCCTCTAAAGAGACACAGTTTGGCTGACTAGACACAAAAACTTAGGCCAGACATCTGTTGCATTCCAGAATCTCACCTTACCTTAAAAGATAAACATAGACTCATGGTGAAGGGATAGTCATCTATAATTCAGTCAAATAGAAATAAAAAAAAGCAGGCGTTTCGATTTTATTTGCAGATACAATAGGCTTTAACCCTGGAAAAGTGAGGAAAGATAAGGATGGTCACTTTATATTTGTTCAGGGCAACACAAAACATGATGAGATTTCAATTATTAACATTTATGCACCCAAGAACAATGCACCTCAATTTATAAGAGAAACTCGAACAGACATGAGCAATGTGATTTCCTCCAGCACCATATTAGTCAGAGATTTTAACAACCCTTTGGCAATGTTAGATAGATCCTCCAATAAGAAGCTAAGTAAAGAAATTTTAGACTTAAACTTAACCATTCAACAATTGCATTTAACAGACATCTATAGATCATTTCATCCTAGCAAAACTGAATACACATTCTTCTCATCAGCCCGTGTATCATCCTCCAAAATTGATCACATCTTAGGTCACAAGTCTAAACTCATCAAATTGAAAAAAAATGGAAATCATTCCTTGTATTTTCTCAGACCATAATGGAATAAGAGTTGAACTCAGTAACAACAGAAATCCGCATAACCTCGTGCTGAATAATAGCTGGGTCCTAGATGAGATTAAGAAAGAAATTACCAAATTTTTTGGAAGAAGATGACATTTAAGACATGAATTACCACAATCTTGGGGGTACCATGAAGGCAGTCCTAAGAGGGAAATATACAGCATTGCAAGCCTTCCTCAAAAGAATGGAAAGAGAAGAAATCAACAACTTAATGGGACAGCTCAAGCAACTGGAAAAGGAAGAACATTTCAACCCTACACCCAGCAGAAGAAAAGAAATAGCTAAAATTAGAGAACTAAATGAAATTGAAAAAAAAAAGAATCATGTAACAGATCAATCGATCAAAGTGTTGGTTTTTTGAAAAGGTCAATAAAATAGATAAACTTTGGTTAACATAACCAGAAGCAGAAGAGTAAAATTCCTAATTTCATCAATCAGAAATGATAAAGGCCAAATTACAACAGACTCCTCAGAAATTCAACAAATCCTTAAGAATATTACATAAAATTCTGTTCTCAGAAGTTTGAAAATCTGAGGGAAATAGGTTAATACTGGGAAACACACCACCTTCCTAGACTTAGCCAGAAAGAAATGGACATGTTGAACAAGCCTATAACAAGTTCTGAAATGGCATCAACTATAGGAAATCTCCCCAAAACTTAAAGTCCGGGATCAGAGGGCTTCATATTAGAATTCTACCAAATCTTTAAATAGGAATTAGTACCTATATTGTTAACCTTTTCCAAAACATGGAAAAAGATGGAACACATTCTATAATGCAAAAATCACCCTGATTCCCAAACCAGGAAAAAGAAACAAAAATTATAGACCAATATCTCTAACGAGTATTGATACAAAATATTGAATAAAATCCTAGCAAACAGAATCCAACAACACCTTAAACAAATTATACATCACAACCAGGTAGGTTTCATCCCAGGGTCCCAAGGATAGTTCAATATTTGTAAATCCATAAATACATACATACGGATGTATCCATAAGACATCATATAAACAAATTAAAAAACAAAGAATATATGATTCTCTCAATTGATGCATAAAAAGCTTTTGATAATATCCAACATCCTTTCTTAATCAGAAAGCTTAAGAAAATTTGTATGGAAGGAACATTCCATAAACTGATAGAGCCATCTACAGCAAACCTAAAACCAATATTGTATTGAGTGAGTGAAATTGAAAGAATTTCTATTCATATCAGTAACTAGGCAAGGATGCCTATTGTATCCACTGCTTTTTAACATTGTAATGGAAGTCTTAGCCATTGCAATCAGGCAAGAGAAGGCAATCCAAATAGGACCAGAAGAGATAAAATTGTCATTTACAGATGACATGATTTCATATCTGGAAAACCCAAGTAACCCAACTACAAAACTCATGGAAGTGATCAAGGAATACAGCAATATCTCAGGATACAAAATTAATACTCACATATCTGTAGCCTTTATATATACTAACAATAGTCAAGCGAAAAAAACAATCAAGGACTCTATTCCCTTTACAATAATGTCAAAGAAGAAGAACTATCTGGGAGTGTATCTAACTAAGAACGTGAAAAATCTCTATAAAGAGAACTATGAAACTCTGAGAAAATAAGTAGCTGAATATGTTAACAAATGGAAAAATATACCATGCTCATGGCTAGGAAGAGTCAACATTGTTAAAATGTATATAGTACCTAAAGCAATCTACAGATTTAATGTGATCCCTCTTTAAGCACCACTGTCATATTTTAAAGACCTGGAAAAATTAGTATTTCATTTTATATGTAAACAGAAAAAATATCAAATAGCCAAGACATTACACAGAAATAAAAACAAATCGGGAGGAATCACACTTCCAGATTTCAGACTATACTATAAATTGATAGTGGTCAAAATATCGTGGTACTGGCACAAAAAAAGAGAGGTAGATTTATGGAACAGAATTAAAGACCAAAAGGTAAATGCAGACACTTATTGTAATTTGATTGTTCATAAACCTATCAAAAATATAAATTTGGGGAAAGATTTCCTATTTAACAAATGGTGCTGGGTGAATATCCTGGCGACCTGTAGAAGACTGAAAATGAACCCGCACCTTTCTCCTCTAACAAAAATTGACTCTCTCTGTTTAAAGGACTCAAACTTAAGACACAAAACTATAAACATTCTTGGAGAGCATGCAGGGGAAACACTTGAAAAAATTGGCCTGGGAGAATACTTTATGAGGGGGACACCATGTGCAATTCAAGCAACATCAAAAGTACATTACTGGGATCTGATCAAGTTAAAAAGTTTCTGCACTGCCAAAAAAATTCTAAGTAAAGCAAATAGCCGTCAGAATGAGAGAAAATTTTTGCAAGTTACATTTCCAACAAATATCTAATAACCAGAATCCACAGTCAACTCAAACATATTAATAAGAAAATATAGCCGGGCGTTGTGGCGGGCGCCTGTAGTCCCAGCTACTCGGGAGGCTGAGGCAAGAGAATCACTTAAGCCCAGGGGTTGGAGGTTGCTGTGAGCTGTGTGAGGCCACGGCACTCAACCGAGGGCCATAAAGTGAGACTCTGTCTCTACAAAAAAAAAAAAAAAAAAAAGAAAAGAACAAGTGATCCTATTTCATTATGGGCAACAGACATGAACAGAATCTTCTATGCAGAAGATAGGCACATGTTCTGCAGACACATGAAAAAATGCTCATTGTCTTTAATCATCAGAGAAATGCAAATCAAAACCACTCTGAGATACCACCTAACTGCAGTAAGAGTAGCCCACAACACAAAATCCCCAAACCACAGATATTGACGTAGATGTGGATAAAAGGGAACACTTCTGTGCTGCTGGTGGGAATGGAAGCTAGTATGTTCCTTTAGGAAGGAAGTTTGAGGATCAATCAGTGATCTAAATGTAGGCCTACCATTTGATCCTGCAATTCTTCATCTAGGTGGATATCCAATAGATCAAAAATCATTTGACAACAAAGATGTTTGCACCAGATTGTTCACTGAACCTCAATTCATAAATGCCAAGTCATGGAACAAGCCCATGTGCTCATTGACCCATGAATGGATTAATTAATTATGGTGTACGTATATCATGGAATAATATGCAGAATTGAAAAAAATGTGGACTTTACCTCTTTTATGTTTACATGGATGGAGCTGGAAAATATTCTTTTTAGTAAAGTATCTCAGGAATGGAATAAAATATACAATGTACTCAGTATTACTATGAAAACAACTTATCATTCCTCACATTTTCATATGAAAGATGAATCAGAACTATAGCCTAGGATGAAGGAGAGAAGGGGAGGGAGCAAGCAAGGAAAGGGGTGGGTCAATAGAAGGAGGGTTAATGGGGTATAACACCTATGGAGGATATTGCAAGTGCAATATCAGGTGTAGACCACAAGTGTCTTAACACTGTAATTGGGTAAATGAGATGAAGGCTATGTTAATTAGTAGGATGTAAGCACTCCAATTTGTATAAATGATCAATGCAATGATTCCCTTAATGGCATAAATATATTCATGATTTATTTACAAATGACTCAATTACAAAAAAAAAAATCACTCATACTTGCATATGAAAAATGAAACACAACTATAGCCTAGAATGAAGGAGGGAAGTGGGAGAGAGGGGAAGTTATGGAGATGGGTCAATAGAGGGAATGTAAATAGGTGGACTACACCTATGGAGCAAATTGCAAGTACAAGCTGGATCTATCAGATGTAAAACACAAATCTCTTAATACTGCAATTGGGTAAATGAGGGGAAGGCTATGTTAATAAGTAGTATGTAAGCACTCCAATTTGTATAAATAATCAACACATTGAATCCCACAATGGCACAATGTATTCATGATCTATGTACAAATGAATTAATGAAAAAAAAAGAGCAATACTACACAGGTGCAAGAAATGTCCGGTAGCATATAAAATATTTTATGAACATATCCCAAATGGGGATACATTACTAGGATCGCAAGTACAACTCAATATGGGAAAATCAACTAATAGAACACACTACATAAATAGAATCAATAAGGAAAACCACATGGTTGCCTCAAGAGACACAGAAAATGCTTTTCACAGAGGCAACATATCTTGTTGATAAAAACTTATAAAATATTAGATGAAGGGAGGCACCTGTTGCTCAGTGAGTATGGCCCCATATACTGAGGAATGAAGTGAACATTTACGTTACAACAAGAATGAACCTTAAAATCAGCCAATTGTCTGCTAGGAATGGGGGGGCAGGTGGGCGACGGTGGTGGGAAAGTGACTGCTAGTAGGTATTGACATTCTTTGTGTGTGGGGGAAGATAAAGTTCTAAAATTAGTTTGTGATGATAGCTGTAAAATTGTGTGAATATACTAAGAAACACAGAATTGTACACTTTCAAAGGGTGAATAACTTATTTCAATGAATGTACTTGAAGCTGTTTTCCAAAACTAGAGGTGCTCAAAAGGCCCACAGCATAAGCAATACCCAGTATGTGAGAGTAGCTGAGAGACAATCAACCTTATTTCCCTGTTCACACACAGGTTGCCATGAATTGCCATGGAAGGCACATTGCTCCATCCTATGTAAGTTGTCATTTTGTTTTTTCTTCTTGAGACAGAGTCTGACAATTTCCCCCTGGGTAGTGTCCTGATGTCATCATAGCTAAGCACATTCTCAAAGTCCTGGGTCAACAGATCCTACAGCCTCAGCCTCCTGAGCATCTGGGAGTCCAGCTTCTCCCCCACAGTGCCCAGTTACATTGGACCACCTGCTTCTGCCTCCCAGAATGTTAGCATTACAGGTGAGAGCTAACAATCCAGACCTTAAAATTGGCATATTTTTCTAACTATGGTTGGTGGTCAGCGGTGGTGCTTCATGCTTTGGCACTTTAGGAGGCCCCATCAGTTGGATTGCCTGAGTTTCTAAATTAAACACCACCCTGAGCACTAGTAAGATCCCCATCTCTGAAGAATAAAAAATGGCCGGATGTTATGCAGGCATCTAGAGTCCCAGCTGAGGAAATTGGTTTTCTTGATGACAACACTTGAAGTTTGCTTTGAGATATGATACCAGGGTACTCTACTGAGGGCAACAAAACGAGTTTCTGTCTCAGTATGAAAATGGAGAAAACCATTGGTATGGAACTTACCACCCATTTTTACTTTTGACCACTGATCTAGAGTTGAAATTTTCACCCTAGACTAGATATCAACTACAGAATTATTATCTCATACAGAAATTGTTTTCCTACAACCTCTATTAATCAACCCTTTGGATTTTACATTACTCTGAACCTTCGTGTGTGTGCAGTCACTGAAAGCTGCACACACAATGAATTCTTGACTTAAAACAGGCTTTTCCTATGCACACTAAAAGTCCCAGAGTATACCCTTCACCTCTTATGTTGAACTCCTTCAATCTGGACCAATATTCCTTTGCCCCAATCACTCCAAACCCAGGGACCAGACATCTCTGGAGAACACTTACCCATCAGATGGACTGCCAATATCCTCAAGAAAAAATCCCACATCTGCTTGTCCTTAATCATTGTTCCACCCTTAGGGGCCACAACAAATCTCCTCCTTTATGTAGTCCCATATTCCATCTACGTACTGACCTCTCCTCTTCCCTCAGCTCTTAGAAACTGTGCTTAGCAAATTCTTCCCTTTCTTTTTCTTTCTTTCTTTCTTTCTTTCTTTCTTTCTTTCTTTCTTTCTTTCTTTCTTTCTTTCTTTCTTTCTTTCTTTCTTTCTTTCTTTCTTCCTTCCTTCCTTCTTTCTTTCATTCTTTCTTTATTTCATTATTTTTCATGAGACAGCCTCTCACTATGTTGCCCAGTCCAGAGTTTCACAGTATCAGCCTAGCACACAGCAAATCCAACTCATGGGATGAAGGGATCTTCCTGCCTCAGCCACTCGTGTAGCTGGAGCTAAAGGCAAGGGACACAACAATTTATAACTTTTTCTATGTCAGTACAAACCAAGTTTGTGAATGGGACTGAGAGTATCTTGCTGTGGCTCAGCCTTGTCTACATCCCCTGAGCTCAGAGGATCATCCCACCTTGGTCTCCCAGAGAAACCATATGTTGTAGTCATGTGTGACAAAAGTCACTGAGCTCTACTTAGGAAGTGAACTTATCTGGGGCTTTGAGGAGTGTCCAATTCTCAATCCCTGGTAACACATAGGGATTATATCAGGACCATATGGCATATACGTGGTGGAAGATATCACCACAATTATGCCCACATCTCTTTTTTCCTTATCAGGTTTCATTGGTGATTGTTTATTGAATGTGTGACTCAAAATAACTCTTCTAATTCCTATGGGGCCAATAAGCCAAAAATTTGGACACACCTGGCCCAGAGCTCAGGAATTTTGGAACTTTCCAGATAGGCTGATGTTTCCCATCATCGGAAGAAGCAATTGCAGGTATGGAATGCACTACAAGACATATTGCCTTACCAGATTTCAAGAGATGACCTTCAGTATGACATCTACCATCTGAAACAAGCCTATTCTTGAGAATGAAATAAAATCTCAGGAAAAGTAGATCTGAGAATGGTGTGACGAGCCTGTCATGTCTCTGAGATCACTGTCTGATTTTGCTGCTGTGTCATTGATGTGTAACAACCCAGGGCAGCACTAGGTATGTACCAATTCCTCCACTTGCTTACAAATCCATGACATGAAAAGGAAAGGAAGGGTTGTTGAATCTCTTGGCCAGATATACAAACAAACTTTTGGAAGAAGGAATTGAGTTATCTCTCTGAGAGAATGATTTGTTTTTATTCTCCACTTTTTTTTTCCTCTTTGAGCATATGGAAGTGTTCAAAAACTTTGTCTTCAATGTCATAAATCCGTTCTGCTACCTGCTCCATTCTGTTACTGAAGGATTCTACTGTATTTCTTTTGTTTTTTATTTTTTAGCTTTTTTTTTTTTATTGTTGGGGATTCATTGAGGGTACAATAAGCCAGTTACACTGATTGCAATTGCTAGGTAAAGTCCCTCTTGCAATCATGTCTTGCCCCCATAAAGTGGGACACACACCAAGCCCCACCCCCCTCCACCCCCCTTTCTGCTTCCCCCCCGATAACCTTAATTGTCATTAATTGTCCTCATATCAAGATTGAGTACATAGGATTCATGCTTCTCCATTCTTGTGATGCTTCACTAAGAATAATGTCTTCCACTTCCATCCAGGTTAATACGAAGGATGAAGAGTCTCCATTTTTTTAATGGCTGAATAGTATTCCATGGTATACATATACCACAGCTTGTTAATCAATTCCTGGGTTGGTGGGCATTTAGGCTGTTTCCACATTTTGGCGATTGTGAATTGAGCTGCAATAAACAGTCTAGTACAAGTGTCCTTATGATAAAAGGAAATTTTTTCCTTCCGGGTAGATGCCCAGTAATGGGATTGCAGGATCAAATGGGAGGTCTAGCTTGAGTGCTTTGAGGTTTCTCCAGACTTCCTTCCAGAAAGGTTGTACTAGTTTGCAGTCCCACCAGCAGTGTAAAAGTGTTCCCTTCTCTCCACATCCACGCCAGCATCTGCAGTTTTGAGATTTTGTGATGTGGGCCATTCTCACTGGGGTTAGATGATATCTCAGGGTTGTTTTGATTTGCATTTCTCTAATATATAGAGATGATGAACTTTTTTTCATGTGTTTGTTAGCCATTCGTCTGTCATCTTTAGAGAAAGTTCTATTCATGTCTCTTGCCCATTGATATATGGGATTCTTGGCTTTTTTCATGTGGATTAATTGGAGTTCTCTATAGATCCTAGTTATCAAGCTTTTGTCTGATTGAAAATATGCAAATATCCTTTCCCATTGTGTAGGTTGTCTCTTTCCTTTGGTTATTGTCTCCTTAGCTGTACAGAAGCTTTTCAGTTTAATGAAGTCCCATTTGTTTATTTTTGTTGTTGTTGCAATTGCCAAGGCAGTCTTCTTCATGAAGTCTTCCCCCAGGCCAATATCTTCCAGTGTTTTTCCTATGCTTTCTTGGAGGATTTTTATTGTTTCATGCCTTAAATTTAAGTCTTTTATCCATCTTGAATCAATTTTTGTGAGTGGGGAAAGGTGTGCGTTGAGTTTCAGTCTTTTACATGTAGACATCCAGTTCTCCCAACACCATTTATTGAATAGGGAGTCTTTCCCTCAAGGTAAGTTCTTGTTTGGTTTATCGAAGATTAGGTGGTTGTAAGATGTTAGTTTCATTTCTTGGTTTTCAATGCGATTCTAAGTGTCTATGTCTCTGTTTTTGTGCCAGTACCATGCTGTCTTGACCACTATGGCTTTGTAGTACAGACTAAAATTTGGTATGCTGATGCCCCCAGCTTTATTTTTATTGCTAAGAACTGCCTTAGTTATACAGGGTTTTTCCGATTCCATACAAAACGCAGAATCATTTTTTCCAAATCTTGAAAGTACGATGTAGGTACTTTGATAGGAATGGCATTGAATAGGTAGATTGCTTTGGGAAGTATAGACATTTTAACAATGTTGATTCTTCCAATCCATGAGCATGGTATGTTCTTCCATTTGTTAATATCCTCTGCTATTTCCTTTCTGAGGATTTCATAGTTTTTTTTATAGAGGTCCTTTACCTCCTTCGTTAGGTATATTCCTAGGTATTTCATTTTCTTTGAGACTATGGTGAAGGGAGTTGTGTCCTTAATTAGCTTCTCATCTTGACTGTTACTGGTGTATACAAAGGCTACTGACTTGTGGACATTGATTTTATATCCTGAAACATTACTGTATTTTTTGATGACTTCTAGGAGTCTTGTGGTTGAGTCTTTGGGGTTCTCTAAGTATAAGATCATGTCGTCAGCAAAGAGGGAGAGTTTGACCTCCTCTGCTCCCATTTGGATTCCCTTTATTTCCTTGTCTTGCCTAATTGTATTGGCTAGCACTTCCAGCACTATGTTGAATAGTAAAGGTGACAGAGGACAACCTTGTCTGGTTCGAGTTCTAAGAGGAAAAGCTTTCAGTTTTACTCCATTCAGTAAAATATTGGCTGTGGGTTTGTCATAGATAGCTTCAATCAGTTTTAGAAATGTGCCACCTATGCCTATACTCTTCAGAGTTCTCATTAGAAAAGGATGCTGGATTTTATCAAATGCTTTTTCTGCATCTATTGAGAGGATCATGTGATCTTTATTTTTGCCTCTGTTAATATGGTCGATAACGTTTATGGATTTGCATATGTTAAACCAGCCTTGCATCCCTGGGATGAAGCCTACTTGATCATGATGAATGACTTTTTTGATGATAAGCTGTAATCTATTGGCTAGGATTTTGTTGAGAATTTTTCCATCTATATTCATGAGTGAGATTGCTCTGAAATTCTCCTTTTTGTTTGGGTCTTTTCCTGGTTTTGGTATGAGGGTGATGTTTGCCTCATAGAATGTGTTGGGGAAGATTCCTTCTTCCTCAGTTTTTTGGAATAATTTCTGCAGTACAGGAATAAGCTCTTCCTTGACGGTTTGATAGAATTCCGGAGTGAAGCCATCTGGACCAGGGCATTTTTTAGTTGGAAGCTTTTTTATTGTTTCTTTGATCTCAGTGCTTGAAATTGGTCTGTTCAGGAGGTCTATTTCTTCCTGGCTAAGTCTAGGGAGAGGGTGTGATTCCAAATATTGATCCATTTCCTTCACATTGTCAAATTTCTGGGCATAGAGTTTCTGGTAGTATTCAGAGATAATCTCTTGTATCTATGTGGGATCAGTTGTTATTTCCCCTTTATCGTTTCTGATTGAGGTTACTAGAGATTTTACTTTTCTATTTCTAGTTAGTCTGGCCAATGGTTTATCTGTTTTATTTATTTTTTCAAAAAACCAACTCCTTGTTTCATTAATTTTCTGAATGATTCTTTTGTTTTCAATTTCATTGATCTCTGATTTGATTTTGGATATTTCTTTTTTTCTACTGAGTTTAGGCTTAGATTGTTCTTCTTTTTCCAATTCCATAAGATCTCTTGTGAGATTGTGGATGTGCTCTCTTTCTGTTTTTCGAATGTAGGCATCTAAAGCGATGAATTTTCCTCTCAAAACTGCTTTTGCAGTATCCCACAGGTTTTAGTAGCTTGTGTCTTCATTGTTATTAGGCTCAAGGAAGTTAATGATTTCCTGTTTCATTTCTTCCTGCACCTTTCTGTTATTCAACAGAAGATTGTTTAATTTCCATGCCTTTGGGTGGGTTTGAGCATTTTTGTTAGAGTTGAGTTCCACCTTCAGTGCCTTATGGTCTGAAAAGATGTAAGGTAAAATTTCAATTCTTTTGATTCTGTTGATATTTGTTTTGTGTCCCAGGATATGATCAATTTTGGAGAATGTTCCATGGGGTGATGAGAAGAATGTATATTCTTTATCTTTGGGGTGGAGTGTTCTATATGCGTCTTTCAAGCACAGTTGTTCTAGGGTCTCATTTAAATCTCTTATATCTTTGTTTAATTTCTGTTTAGAGCATCTGTCCAGCTCTGTAGGAGGAGTGTTAAAGTCCCCTGTTATGATGGTATTATCAGATATCATATTGCTCAGACTGAGTAAGGTCTGTTTCAAGAATCTGGGAGCATTTAAATTGGGTGCATAAACATTTAGAATTGAAATGTCTTCTTGTTGTAGTTTTCCCTTGACCAATATAAAGTGACCATCTTTGTCTTTTTTTTACTTTACTTGCTTTAAATCCACATGTATCTGAAAATATGATTGCAACTCCTCTTTTCTTCTGATTTCCACTTGCCTGAAAAATTGTCTTCCAACGCTTGACTCGGAACTTTAATTTGTCTTTTGAAGCCAGGTGTGTCTCTTGCAGACAGCAAATGGATGGCTTGTGTTTTTTAATCCAGTCAGCCAATCTATGTCTCTTCAGTGGGGAATTCAAGCCATTAACATTTATTGAGATAATTGATAAGTGTGGTAGTATTCTATTCATCTTATTTGGTGAGAGTCCATTTCTTAGTTTTATCTTTTGCATCAGTGTGGAGGTTAGGTTCTGTCCTTTGATTTCTGAGTTCTTACTTTGCTGCTGATCCATTGTGATGGTCAGTGTGCAGAACAGGTTGAAGTATTTCCTGTAGAACTGGTCTTGTTGTGGCGAATTTCCTCAATGTTTGTATATCCATAAATGATTTGATTTCTCCATCAATTTAGAAGCTTAGCTTAGCTGGGTACAGAATTCTGGGCTGAAAATTGTTCTGTTTAAGTAGATTAAAGGTAGATGACCATTGTCTTCTTGCTTGGAAAGTTTCATTAGAGAAGTCCGCGGTCACTCTGATGGATTTGCCCCTGTAGGTCAACTGGCGCTTACTCCTGGCAGCTTGCAGAATCTTTTCTTTTGTCTTGACTTTGGATAGGTTCATCACAATGTGTCTTGGAGAAGCTCGGTTAGAGTTGAGGCGACCTGGGGTCCGATAGCCCTCTGAAAGCAGTGTGTCAGAATCTTTGGTGATGTTTGGGAAATTTTCTTTTATAATATTCTCTAGTATGGCTTCCATTCCTCTGGGGCATTCTTCTTCCCCTTCTGGAATTCCTATAACTCGTATGTTGGAACGCTTCATAAAGTCCCATAATTCTGACAGTGAACGTTCTGCTTTCTCTCTCTTCTTTTCTGCCTCTTTTACTGTCTGAGTTATCTCAAGAACTTTGTCTTCTACCTCTGAAATTCTTTCTTCTGCATGGTCTAACCTGTTGCTGATACTTTCCATTGCATCTTTAAGTTCCCTAATTGACTGTTTCAGTTCCTTCAGGTCTGCTATATCCTTTTTATATTCTTCATATCGTTCATCTCTTATTTGATTCTGTTTTTTGGATTTCCTTTTGGTTATTTTCCACTTTATTAGCAGTTTCCTTCATTGTTTCCATCATTTCTTTCATTGTTTTCAACATGTGTATTCTAAATTCCCTTTCTGTCATTCCTAACATTTCTTTACAGGTGGAATCATCTGCAGTAGCTACCTCATGGTCCCTTATTGGGGTTGTTCTAGACTGGTTCTTCATGTTGCCTGGAGTTTTCTGCTGATTCTTCCTCATGAGTGATTTCTTTTATCTGTTTCCTTGCCCTAATTTTCCTTTCACTTCCTCTTGCTCTTTAAGTTCTTGTGCCTATGGAAGTTGTGGGCGGGTTTAGACAGATTGAGCACACGTGACCACTTGCCGGTTTTCCACTGTTTTAGTCCTCCTCTTGGGGTCCAGAAGTCTCTCGCTGACTCCCTGTATCCTCATAGGAGTGATGATAGGCAGATCCCACCAGCCAGAGATGCCTGGAGTCCTATCTCCCCAGACTCACGGTGCCCAGATGCAAGGAAGCTGTTACTCGGCCGCCATCTTGCTCCGCCTCCTCTACTGTATTTTTAAGATCTTTGAGGACTGCAAATTTTTGCCTCAGTGTGTCAAATCTTTGGTGATTTTTGTCTTTGAATTTGTTGAATTCTTGAGACATCTCTTGGATTATTCCTTGAAATTTTAATTCCATTTCTACCTCCATTCTGTTTATCTTATTTGCTATCCAAATTCTGAACTTGATTTCTCACATCTCGCCCATTTGTTTATGAATGGGATCTTGTGCTGTGTCTGCCTTATTGTTCCTTGGGGGAGTTTATCTACTCTAATTATTCATGTTGCCAGAGTTGTTCTGCTGATTGCACCTCATGATTGTTTTTCACCATTGCCTAAGTAAGCAGGTAAGGTGAAATAATATTGGGAGTTCCTGGAGTTGTGGTTATCCAGCCCTTTGTTAAGGATCTGGGATTGATGACTTCAACTTTTTCCCTATATCTTTGCAAAGGACCTGTACGGTATTACAGAGCGAGGGTGAGGAAACATGCTTGGTGTGGTGGGGTTAGGTGTCTCTGTCTTATATTCAGCTGGTTCTTGTCCAATCCTAGTGGATCAGTGACTCTGGTGACAAATTAGCTTTTGAGAAAAAATAAGCAACTAAGATACCTCAACCAGCATGGACAACAACTGGAAAAGGAAAATCAACCCGTCCTGTTACAACACAACCGGGGTACCACCTGAGAGGGTCCTTGGGTGATTGGCCCCAGTTGGGAGTTCCAAACCAATTGACCCAGTTAGTATGAACTCTCAAGTGGGAGAGTTTGAAAGGTTTCCAGCAACTATATGGCAGAGGTCTACTGTCTGCTCAAATTTGGCTCACTCCAGTGCTCTGTGGAGTCAGAAGTGCCTGCCTGGTAGCAGAGTTGGACCAGGGGGCTGAATCTCTTTCTCCACTTTGCTCCTCTTTCATGCCCACCCTTTGATAACCCCACAGGGATGAGGTCTTGCTCCCTCCAATAAGCAGATGTGCCTGGGCCTAGCACCTGTCAGAGTCAAAGGAAGGTCAATGCCCCCATGGCCTGGTCACTATACCCTCTGCTTCTGCTACCAGCCAGCTGGGGGAGCTGAAGCCTGTCTTCCTTGGGTACTCAATAGTCACTGACGAGTGTTCCACTTGGATTCAGTCTAATCTGGAGGGTAACAAGTCAGCAAATGCTTTTGTCCCTCAGCCACCATGCCTTTGCCCCTGCTGCTCTGCAGCACAGGTATCCCTATAGCGTGAGTTCTGGTTTCCTCTGGCAGTCCTCAGAGTTGAGGAGGTGTGTCTCCAAGAATAGACCTGGTTGGGATTGCTCTATTGTTGTTGGATCTTT
This sequence comes from Nycticebus coucang, assembly GCF_027406575.1. Lineage (NCBI taxonomy): Eukaryota > Metazoa > Chordata > Mammalia > Primates > Lorisidae > Nycticebus > Nycticebus coucang. Next base: position 122,574,454 of record NC_069804.1, read on the forward strand.
GTGGGAAGTGACCCTGTGGAGCTCCCTGGAGACTGCCACAACCAGGGATTTCTAGCTGTAGAAGCAGTTCCGGGAGAGTGGTGCACATGAATCCAGCAGCACATGAAACCAGGGCACACTGCACATGGTTCTGGCAGTTCCTGGCAGCCAGTGACTTTGGCAAGGAGAGCTCAGCTCACAACTCTGGATGGGCGGGGGCATGACACAGAGGCAGGGCCGCTGGGGTCATGGCACAGGATACAGGGCTCTAACAGGCTCTGTCCAGGCAGGGGGCAAGGTGCTTGTTCCAGTGGGTGGTGGGGGTGCTGCTCATGAGCCTCCTCCCATAGTCTCTGCAGGGGTTAGGCTTCTGGTTCTGGTTCGTCAGGCTAGGGGGGAAGGGTGGACTGGAAGTTCAGAATGGCAGGGAAAATGTTAGTTAAATTTTTCTGCCTGGCAAGAGAGTGTTCAGAGTCATAGCAGGGTCCCTCTGGGTAAATAGATCCCACTTTCTACAGCTTTCACCCATGGGGTGAGACAAGAGGTCCTCAGTTCACCACTCACCTGTAGAAAACGTACAAGAGCAAATAAAGAGAAAAAGGGAAAAGAAAGAAAGAAAGAAAGAAACACAACTTTCTTGAGGGAGGGGATGGACAGTTTTCCTTTGGGATGAATTTTATACATGAAGTTTGCTTTCTTGGAGTCGCAGCTTGCCTCACCAGAAGTGACCTTCAATTATTACTCTTGTCTCTTGGCTTGGCTTTCAGTCTTCAACTTAATTGGGTAATTTCTGGACATTATCCTTCCCTCTGTATGGAAGCTTCTGTCAGAGGCTGGCTCCAGCCGGCCATCTTGACCCTCCCCCTGGGGATGTCACTCTTGCTCAGGCTGTTCTCCAAATAAGAAACTCCGACAATCTATCTGACTGTGCCTCCCAAATTGCCCAGATTATGGGCATGAAGCATTACTCCTAGTCGCAAACAATAGTTTTAAAAATATTGCAACATCAAGGTGATATTTGCTTCATAGAATGTGTTGGGAATTTTTCATTCTTTTTCTGTGCTTTAGAAATGGTTGTATAATATCCATACTAGTTCCTCTTTAAAGATTTAATAGAATGCAGATTAGAAGTCATCTAGTCTGGGACTTTTCTTTTTTAGGAGATTGTGTCTAGTTGAAGTTATTACAGTGACAGATATAGGTCGATTCCACATTTCTAACGCTTTCCTTTGGAGTGTAGCAAGGTGGTGTGCTTCTAGGTATTGGTCCATTTCCTTCAGATATTCCTAGTTTGTGGAATCGAATATATTTGTAGTAATCATTGAGGATTTCTTATATTTCTGAGGTGTCTGTTGTTATTTATCCTTTATTGTTTGGATTGAGGATATAAGAGATGTTACTTTTCGGTTTCTGGTTAGGTTGGCCAAAGGTTTATCAATTTTATTAATCTTTTGAAAAAACAAACTTTTGTTTTCATTAATCTTCTGAAAGATTGTCTTTTTTTTTAATTTCATTTAATTCTGGCCTAATTTTGGTTAGTTCTTTTCTTCTTCTGGGTTTGGGGTTGGAATGTTCTTCCTCTTCTTGTTGCTTGAGATGACCAATTAAGGTGTTGGCTTCCTTTCTTTCTGTTTGGTCTTATAGCTAGAATCTACAGAGAACTCAAAGTAATCAATAAGAAAGGAACAAATAACCCCATTTTTATGTGGGCAAAAGACTTGAACAGAAAAATCTCTGAAGAAGACAGGCAGGTGCATGGCCTAAAAACATGTAAAAAATGCTCATTATCTATAATCATCAGTGAAATGCAAATCAAAACCACTTTGAGATATCACCTAACTCCAGTAAGATGAACCCCCATCACAAAATCCCAAAACCACAGATTGTTGGTTGAAGATGTTGGCATGGATGCGGAGAAAAGGGAACCCTTTTACACTGCTGGTGGGAATGCAAACTAATATGACCTTTTTGGAAAGATGTTTGGAGAATACTTAGGAACTAATTGTGGACCTATCATTTGATCCTGCAATTCCTCTTCTAGGTAGATACCAAGATGAACCAGAATTATTTTACAACAAAGATGTTTGCACCAGGATGTTTATTGCAGCCCAATTCATCATTGCCAAGACATGGAAATAGCCTAAGTGCCCAACTACTCATGAATGGATTAACAAATGTTGGTATATGTACACCGTGAAATATTATGCAGCCAGAAAAAGATGGAGACTTCACATCTTTTACGTTTCCCTGGATGAAGCTAGAACATATCTTTCTTTGTAAAGTATCTCAAGAAGGGAACAAAAAGTATCCAATGTACTCAATACTACTATGAATTCAATATAGAATCACCACCTACACATTCATATGAATGGTAAAATATAACTATAGTCCAGAAAGTAGAAGAGAAGAGGAGAGAGAGGGTGGGGGATGTGGGAGGTTGGAGGAAGGAGGGTTTTGGGGGGGACCTCACCTAATGTTCATGATGCAATGGAAAATTTCAAAACTATTAAGAAAAGAATATAATTGTGATTGCTGTTTTAATCAATTCTAAGTAAGCATCTCACCTTGTATACCTAATCAGTACACTGAACCCCATAAATGCATAAATGTTCACAGTTATGATTTATTAAAAACCAAAATGTGTAATGAAGTAAAAGTATAAAAGATGACAAAGAATATCACAATTTCAAGGCCTGGAGTGGTGGCTCCCATCTGTAATCCTAACACGCTGGGAAGCTGACACAGGTGGTGAAAATTAACTGGGCATAGTGTGGGGGCACCTGTCCTAGATACTAAGAAGGCTGAGGCAGGCTGGGGGCATGTAGCTCAATTGGCTAGGGCACTGACCACATACACTGGAGCTGGTGCATTAGAATCAAACCCTGGCCTGCTAAACAACAATGACAACTACAACCAAAAAATATCCAGGTGCTGTGGTGGGCACTTGTAGTTCCAGCTACTTGGGAGGCTGAGGCAGGAGAATCGCTTGGGCCCAAGAGTCTGAGGTTGCAATAAGCTGTGATGCCATGGCACTCTACTGAGGGTAACAGCTTGAAACTGTCTCAAAGTAAAAAAAAAAAAAAAAGAAAAAAGAAAAAAAGAAAGAAAGCTGAGGCAAAAGGATCTCTTCTTGAACACAGGAGTTTGAGATTGCTCTTAGCTACAATGTTGTCAGGGCACTCTACCCAGGTTGAAGGCGCGAGACTCTGTCTCAAAGAAAAAAAAATCTCAATTACAATAGGACGAAGCGATGTGCCTTCTATGTCAATTCATGGTAGTGTAAGTATGAGCAGGAGATAGGGTTGACTGTCTCCTCAGGCACTCTCACTACCTGTGTAATTCTTATGGTGGGAGCATTTAGAGAACCTAAAGTTTTGGAAAACATCTTTAAGTGGCTTTATTGAAATATGTAGTTCATCTTTTTTTTTTTTTTTCTGAACAAAGTCTCACTAAGTCACCCTTGGTGGAGTGCTGTGGTGTCACAGCTCACAGCAACTTGAAAATCTTGTGCTGAAGCGATTCTCTTCCCTTAGCCTCCCAAGTAGATGGGACCACAGGTGCCTGCCACGATGCCAGGCTATTTTTTTTCTTGCAGTTATCATTGTTTAATTGGCCAGGGCTGGATTTGAACATGCCACCCTCCATTTATGTGGCCGAAACCGTAACCATGGTGCTACAGTGCTGGGCCATAGTTTACCCTTTTCAAGTGTACACTTCTGTGTTTCTTAGTTTATTCACAGAATTGTACAGCTATCATCACAATCTAATTTCAGAACTTTTTCTTCTCCCCCCACCCAGAGAAAGTCAATACCGAATAGCAGTCATTTTTCATCTTCTCCACCACCCTCCCTGACCTGCCCCCTACCCCTATCGTACATTGTTTGGCTTTGTCTTGATATTTTCTTATACGTTCAATCATAGTATATGTGGTCTTTTGTAATTGGCTTTTTTCCTTATCATGATTTTTTTAAGGTTCATTCATAATGTAGCCTAAATATGCACCTCATTCCATTTAAATGTTAAAAAATAGTCCATCATATAAACATAGTACCTTATACCTATCCAATAATCTGTAGATACCATCTATACTACTGAAGAAGTTTCCTTCTAGTCTTAGTTTCTTAAATGATTTTCATCTTTAAGTTGTGCTGCATCTATGAAATGCCTTTTCCGTGTCTCTTGAGATGATCATGTGTTTTTCATATTTATTCTATTAATGCAGTGTATTCTATTAGTTGATTTTCCCATACTGAGATAGACTGGCATTCCTGGTATTAAATCCCACTTGGTATACATGTATAAAATATTTTGTATGGTACCAGACTTTTTCTGCAGCTATATCATCTATCTCTTATAGATTTGAGACTGCGTTTTCCACTTTGCCCCAGAAAAATACAGTGGTTCCATCACAGCTAAAGGCAACACAAGCTGCTGACCTCAAGTCATCCTCCTGACTTTATCCTTCTTAGCAGCTGAGAGTACAGGCCCATGCCTCCACTGCTAGGCAAATTTTTCACTTTTTTCATGGACAAGTTGGGTCTCACTATGTTGTTTAGTCTGGTCTGGAATCTCTGGCTTCCAGTGACCCTCCTGCCTCGGCCTCTTAAAGTGACATGATGATAGGTGTGAGCTATGTTGCTCACCCATGCTTATGTTTTTATGAAGGTTTTTTTTAATATTTTCATAATATATAATGACCCATAGATTAAAAAGTAACGACTTTATTCAGATAAAATTTACGCACTCCACAATTCACCCATTTCAATTACAGAATTCAAGACTACACATTCAGGGATCACTTCTATAGTTCATTCGTTTGTAACAAGAGAAGTTTCCCTGAATATGTAGAAGAGAGAGACAGTGAGAGAGAGAGAGGAAAAAAGGGATGAAACAGAGAAAAGAACGGTGAGAGAGAATGGGAGGAAGGAAGGATAAAGTGAGGGGGAAATCAAGGGAGGGAGGGAGGGAAAAAAAGAAAGAGAAAATGACTAAACTTGGTGGCTCTCACCTATAATCCTTTCCCTAAGGGAGACTGAGATGAGTGGATTCTTACATATTTTTATTGAGACAGAGTCTTACTATGTTGCCCTTGGTAGAGTGTCATGACATCACAGCTCACAGCAACCTCAAACTCTTAGGCTTAAGCAATTCTCTTGCCTCAGCCTCCCAAGTAGCTGGGACTATAGGTGCCCTCCACAAACCCCAGCTATTTTTTGTGCATTTGTCATTATTGTTTAGTTGGCCTTGGCCATGCATGAACCTGCCACGCTTGGTGTATGTGGCTGGCGCTGTAACCACTGTGCCAACTCTCAGCAATCTTCAAGTGTTGTCATCAAGCAAACCTATTCCCTCGGCTGGGACTACAGGTGCATGCAGGCGCCAAACCAACCAGTGGAATTCTTTAAGTAGGGGGTGCTGAGAACAGATTTTCCAAGAGTGAAACCCTGTCTCTACTACAAGATAGAAAAATTATCTAGACAGTGTGGCAGGCACCTATAGTCCTAGCTACTTGGGAGCCTGAGGCAGGAGTATTCCCTGAATCCTGGGGTTTCAGGTTGCTATGATCTACGCTGAAGCCATGTTACATCTAGCCTGGGCAACATAGGGAAATTGTATGTCAAAAATAACCATACAGACACACACAAACACATGCATAGACAAACAAACCAACAAACAAACATTTTCATCATCTAGAAAGACCAGAAGTACCTTGGTGGTTCAAGCAAAGTAGACATGCTTTAAGACCTAGGAAGCTTTGACCAATTTAGACCATTGTCAGGCATAGGAAATTCATAGGCTTCTATAAAATGGATCTTTTTCAATATGTATCAAAATAGGTCCTCGATATAGCTTCTCACTTACGTGACTCCATCCAGTTCTGTCATCTCTGTTGCTGCTTGAGTCACAGTGCTGTACAGAATCTCAACTCTTGTGTTAACCTAGTGCCAGGAAAACTCAACTGTCAATAGAATCAATAAGGCATAAATGGGAGAACATTTCTCTCTCTGTGGTTGGAGAGCTAACAAGTTTCCTGTTCCAAACACTTCCTGGACACCAGCTGAAGTGAGCTTATAAGGCCACTTAGTATAATTGACAAGCCTGGATTCCAGGCCATTACAGGATGAAGTCACTACATGGTCGCAGTTGATTACATCACAATGGGTGTTGTCCTGTGAGTTCCAGACCATCCTCAAGCTTAGCCTTATTCCTGCTATTCATGGGTAGTGACTGTCAGAGTTTCTTGTTGTTTTTGTGTTTAAAATTTTTTCAAAAGAGGCAGTTCTTTTCTCCACACTCAATTCCTGCTACCTAAAGTTTCTTTGTATCTATGGCAAAAGTATTCAACAACCTTTTCTTTCCTTTTCAAGTCATGGATTTGGAAGAAAATGGAAGAGTGCAGTTGCACCTACTGCTTCCCTGGGATGTTGCAGACAAAAACACCAAGCACAAATATCAGAAAGTGATTTCACAGACCTAACAGGTGTGTCATACAATTCCCATTTCTACTTTCATGGTGATTGACTTCTTTCTCTAGAATAGGCTTGCTTTTAAAGGTAGGTGTCTCATTGATCATCCTCTCTTAACATCTGATTAGGTAGTATGTCCAATGGTGTACTCAATAGCTCCAGTTATTTATGATGATCATAGGAAATATCAGCCTATTTTGACAGTTCCAACATTCCTTACCTCAGTCCTGGGGTGTCCAATATCTGGGCAGTATGGGCAGTGAGTGTATTCCCAAATTCTGGGGAGGGTAGGGAGGGTGAACTAAGACAATCACCTAAGTGGACCCTTTTTAGGTTGCTATGAGCTGTGATGCCTGGGAACTCTATGGAGGGCAAGAAGTGAGAGTCTGTCTCTACAAAAAGGCTCGGCACTGGTTGTTCACTGGTGAGGGCTCCAGCCATATACATCAGGGCTGGCAGTTTCAAACCTGGTCTGGGCCTGCCAAACAAAAATGACATCTGCAACCACAAAAAAAATTGCCAGACATTGTGGTGGGCGCCTGTAGCCCAGCTACTTGGGAGACTTGGGCAAGACAATTGATTAAGCCCAAGTTGCTGTGAGTTATGATGCCATGACACTCTGCTGAAGATACTCTGTCTCCAAAAAAAAAGGAAAAAGAAAGAAATAGAGCTTCCCCCAATCTTGTTCAGGTGTAATCCTGTGACAAAGCCCTGAGCTATGAATGTCAGCTGCCCCTCTCTGTATTCCTTCCTGTTTTTCTCCTCCTTCACTTCAGGGAGTAATGGCCATTCCTTCTTGGAGAGAACCAATTCACAGCCTTTTTTGTATCCATTCCCTAGACAGACAGATATTCAGTAAGTAGTCATTGTGCCAGGACAGAGGCTAAAATGGCTTTGCCAAAGAGGACCAGGGTGGGTCACAAAGGATTCACACACCCAGGGCTCTCATACTGTAAATCCTTTGCTCTCTGACTATGCTATAAATGTTTGTTGCAATTCTACCTTAGCCCAGCACTTTGGGAGGCCAAGATGGGAGGATTGCTTGAGTTCAGGAATTCAGTACTAAACCTAGCAAAAGTGGGAGCCCATCTCTAATAAAAATAGGAAAATTAGCTGGGCATTGTGGTGGGCCCCTCTAGTCACAGATATTCAGGAGCCTGATGCAGAGGCATCACTTGAACCCAGAAATTTGAGTTTGCTGTGAGCTAGATTGAAGACACAGCACTCTTTCCTGATGAACAGAATGAGACCTTGTCACTCACACACACACACAATTTGCCTTGGAATGGTATCTTCATTTTTTTCTGCTGCTTTAAAAATATACCACAGACTGTTGTCAACAGAAAAGAAGCCATACTCTGTACAAAGTCAATAATTTAAAGAGGTTTATTCTGTGCCAAATTTAAGGACCATGACCCAGAGCCACACCTAAGAATCCTTGAGCAAGTGTTGTGAGGTGAGGTTACAGGTTTTTTTGTTTTGTTTTGTTTTGTTTTTGAGGCAGAGTGTCTCTCTGTTTCCCAGGTGAGAGTATCATACCACCATGGTTTACAGCAACCTCAAACTCCTGGATTCAGAAGATTCTTCTGCCTCACCCTCTCAAATAGCTGGGACTACCTGTGTCTGTCACAATGCCCAGCTAATTTTTCTATTTATAGTACAAACAAGATCTCACTCTTGCTCTGACTCCACCTCCCAGAGTGCTATGATTAGAGGCACAGCCTACAGTTTGGTTTTGTACATTTCAAGGAGACAGGAATTAAAAGTAAAGTAATAAATTAGTACATGTAAGACATACATTACTTTGACCAAAAAAGGTAGGACATCTCATAGCAGAGGCCCACAGATTGTACATGAGTTTATAGATTCTTTAGCTGACAATTGGCAAAAAAGAGTTAGGCTCTGTCTAATACAACGGTGTTACCAGATGAAGACAGTCTGGTTGCTTGTCACTGTCAGGCAATATGCAGAGAGGGACAGGTCCACCAAAGTTTGTAGTCAGAAGGCAAGCAATTCTAGAGAACAGGGAAAGTAGCCTCTCTAAGACTGTTCTGTTGTGCTATTTTCAAAATTACAGTCTTATGCATAAAAGTTCAAAGTATAAATCATGTTAATCTTTCTCTCTATTCTTTTTTGTATTTAAGTTTGTTTTGTTAAGGAACATAAACTATATCCTGGCATTAATATTTAGGCTTAGAGTTATAAACACATCAGCAATGACTGAACCAGAATTTTTTCAGGTAATTTCAAACTATTTTTGGTTCATGGGATAATTATTCTTGGAATCTTTTACAACGCCCTATAGAGATCACCAGCAGTTAGGGGTGTCCAACTTTTTTGCTTCGCTGCAGTACATTGGAAGCGCTGTCTTGGGCCACATATTAAATACACAAGCACCAGCAAAAGCTGGTAACAACAACAACACGAAAAAGTCCATGCATTTTATCTGCCAGCACAGATAATCAAAACAGTCCTCACATATTCCACATGCAGCCCACGGACTCTGGTTTAGACACCCACTGAAATAAAAATATTCATCAATGGGAAAAAAATGCTATTATACCACACAATTGCTCACTTTTAATTAACCAGATTCTTAAATTTTTCTTGGTGCTGCATTCTCCTATGGACAAGTTTATATCAACTGCAATTGAACATCATTAGAAAATTCAAAATATGAAATACTTCTGAAATACGTTCAACACGTGAGTTTGAGGAAAGAAGAAATTAACTCATATTTAAAATTACATTTTCACGTAACCTTCTAAATCCATGGAAGTGCCCATTAAGAAAAAGCATTTGGCAAAAATACAAAATCCAGGTATGAAGAATAAAATAAAGATCCATTTCTTTTTAATTTGGTGGAGACAAGGTCTTGCTATGTTGCCAAGACTTTTTTCAAATTCCTGGCTGCAAGCAACCCTCTCATCTGAGTCTCCCAAAGTGCTGGGAGTTATAGGTGTGAGCCACTGGTAAAGGCAAGAAATCTACACCCATTTAAAGATCCTATATGCAAAAGTATCAAACTCATTATTTTTCTGGGTAAAAATACCATGACAATTTGTCTTTTAACAATCAAGTAAAACTAATTACATTTAACTAAGGATTATATTAGCACGCTCTACACACTGTCAGTGCATACAGTATAAAGTGGTGTCAAATTGAAAATGTTATCTCTGGGCGGTGCCTGTGGCTCAAGGAGTAGGGCGCCGGTCCCATATGCCGGAGGTGGCGGGTTCAAACCCAGCCCCGGCCAAAAAAAAAAAAAAGAAAATGTTATCTCTAATGTGGTTAAAAATAGTTGTGATAGACTAATTATTAATTATTGCTCTCAACATAGTTCTTTAAAAAATATATATTATTTCCAATGGACAGAGGACCTTTATAAATCATTAAATGTCCTTACTAAGGATGGCTAGTGAACTAATACATATTTCCAAGGTTTTTTAAATTTTTTAAAATAAATAGCCATAAGTAATAGTACTAATGAAGATAGAAATATTTGTGCTGTACCACTTGGAAACCCATGTGGCTCTGACCCTTAAAAATTTAAAACAATCTTACCTACTATTCCAATTTCTCCAACTTCACAAAAAGGTTTTTCTTGAATATTATTCTTTTTTTTTTGATTGTTGAGGATTCATCTAGGGCACAAAGAACCAGGTTACACTGATTGCCTGTGTTAGATAAAGACCCTTTTATAATAATGCTCCATCCCCAAAAGATGAACCACTGCCAGTGACCCCACCACCGCTGACTCTATCCCTCTCTCTGTTCTGCCCATCGCCCACTCCCAGGGTGTGCTAGGTCATTCATTGTCTTCATAACAGAATTGAATACATAGGATTCTTCTTTCTCCATTCTTGTGATGCTTTGCTAAGAATGATGTGTTCCACTTCCATCTAGGTTAATCCAAAAGATATAAAGTCTCCATCTTTTTTAGTGGCAGAATAGTATTCCATGCTATACACATACCAAATCTTGTTGATCCATTCCTGGGTTAGTGGACATTTAGGCTGTTTCCACATTTTGGCAATTGTAAATTGAGCTGCCATAAACAAGCTAGTGCAAGTGTCATTAAGGTTAAAGGATTTTTTTTTTCCTTCTGGGTAGAAGCCCAGTATTGGGTTTGCAGGATCAAATGGGAGGTCTAGTTTGAGTTCCTTGAGGGCTCTCCATACTTCCTTCCAAAAAGGTTGTACTAGTTTGCAGTCCCACCAGCAGTGTAAAAGTGTTCCCTTCTCTCCATATCCATTCCAGCATTTGCAGTTTTGAGACTTTGTGATGTGGACCATTCTCACTGGGGATAGATGATATCTCAGGGTGGTTTTGATTTGCATTTCTCTAATAATTAGGGGCAATGAGATTCTTTCATATATTTATTAGCCTTTCTTCTGTCTTCTTTAGAGAAGGTTCTATTCATCTCTCTTGCCCAGTGGTGTAAGGGATTGTTGGCACTTTTTATGTTGCTTAATTTGCGTTCTCTGTAGAACCTAGTTATCAAGCTTTCGTCTGATTCAAAATATGCAAATATCCTTTCCCATTAGGTAAGTTGTCTGGTTGCTTTGGTTGTTGTCTCCTTAGCTGTACAGAAGCTTTTCAGTTTCATTAAGTCCCATTTGTTTATTTTTTGCTGTTGTTGCTATTGCCATGGGAGTCTTCCTCATAAAGTCTTTCCCCAGGCTGATAGTTTCAAGTGTTTTCTCCACACTTTCTTTGAGGATTTTAATTGTTTTGTGAATTAGACTTAGGTCTTTTTTCCATCTTGAATAAATTTTAGGGAGTGGAGAAAAGTGTGGATCTAGTTTAAGTATTTTACATGTGGATATCCAGTTATTCCAGCACCATTTATTGAATAGAAATTCTTTCCCCGAGTGTATGTCCTTGATTGGTTTATCAAAGATTAGGTGGCTATAAGATGTTAGTTTCATCTCTTTGTTTTCTATTTGGTTCCAGTTGTCAATGTCTCTATTTTTGTGCTAATACCATGTTGTTTTAATCACTATGACCTTGTAGTACAGCTTAAAGTCTGGTAGGCTGACGCCCCTACCTTTATTTTTATTACTAAGAACTGCCTCGGCTATATGGGGTCTTTTCTGATTCCATACAAAACAAAGCATAATTTTTTTCAATTCTTGAAAGTATGATGTTGGTATTTTAATAGAGATGGCATTGAATCTGTAGACTGCTTTGGGAAGTATAGACACTTTAACAATGTTGATTCTTCGAGCCATGAGCATGGGATGTTCTTCTATTTGTTAATATCTTCTACTATTTCTTTTCTTAGAGATTTCTAGTTTTCTTTATAGATGTCCTTCACACCTTTTGTGAAGTATATTCATAAGTAGTTCATTTTTTTTGGAGCTACTGGGAATATAATTGTGCCCTTGATTACCTTCTTATCTTGCTTATTATTGGTATATACAAAGGCCACTGATTTGTGGATATTGATTGTATATACTGAGATGTTACTCTATTTTTTCATCGCTCCCAGGAGTCCTATGGTTGAGTCTTTGGGGTTCTCTAAGTATAAGATCATATCATCAGCAAAGAGGGAGATTTTCACTTCCTCTTCCCCCACTTGGATGCCCAGTTTTACTCCATTCAGTATAATATTAGCTTTGGGTTTGTCATAGATGGCTTCGATCAGTGTAAGAAATGTGCCACCAACGCATGTATTCTTCAGAGTTCTAATTAGAAAGAGACATTGAAATTTATTAAATGCTTTTTCTGCATGTATTGAGAGGATCACATGGTCTCTGTTTTTGCCTCTGTTTATATGGTGAATTAGGTTTATGGATTTGCATATGTTAAACCAGTCTCGCATTCATGGGATGAAACCTACTTGATTGTTGTGTATGACACTTTTTTAATGATAACCTGTAATCTATTGGCTAGGATTCCATTGATAATTTTTGCATCTATGTTCATTAGTAACATTGGTCTGTAGTTCTCCTTTTTTTAGTTGGATCTTTTCCTGGTTTTTATATCAGGGTGATGTTTGCTTCATAGAACTTGATGGGGAAGAATCATTCCTCCTCAATTTTTTTGAATAATTTCTGCCATATGGGAATAAGCTCTTCTTTGAAGGCTTGATAGAATTCTGGTGTGAAACCATCTGTACCAGGGCACTTTTTTGTTGGGAGGTTTTTGTTGTTGTTGTTGTTTTTTGAGGCCAGCTTCAAGTTGTCACTGTGGGTAGAGTGCTGTGGCATCACAGCTCAAAGCAACTTCCAACTCCTGGGCTCAAGATATTTTCTTGCCCCCAATTCCCAAGTAGCTAGGACTACAGGTGCCTGCCACAGTGTCTGGCTACTTTTTGGTTGCAGCCGTCATTTTTATTTAGTGGGCCCAGGCTGGATTTGAACCCAGCAGCTCAGGTGTATGTGGCTTGAGCCTTAGGTTTTTTTTTTTTTTTATTGTTGGGGATTCATTGAGGGTACAATAAGCCAGTTACACTGATTGCAATTGTTAGGTAAAGTCCCTCTTGCAATCATGTCTTGCTCCCATAAAGTGTGACACACACCAAGGCCCCACCACCCTCCCTCCGTCCCTCTTTCTGCTTCCCCCCCATAACCTTAATTGTCATTAATTGTCCTCATATCAAAATTCAGTACATAGGATTCATGCTTCTCCATTCTTGTGATGCTTTACTAAGAATAATGTCTTCCACTTCCATCCAGGTTAATACGAAGGATGTAAAGTCTCCATTTTTTTTAATGGCTGAATAGTATTCCATGGTATACATATACCACAGCTTTTAATCCATTCCTGGGTTGGTGGGCATTTAGGCTGTTTCCACACTTTGGCTATTGTAAATTGAGCTGCAATAAATAGTCTAGTACAAGTGTCCTTATGATAAAAGGAAATTTTTTCCTTCTGGGTAGATGTCCAGTAATGGGATTGCAGGATCAAATGGGAGGTCTAGGTTGAGTGCTTTGAGGTTTCTCCATACTTCCTTCCAGAAAGGTTGTACTAGTTTGCAGTCCCACCAGCAGTGTAAAAGTGTTCCCTTCTCTCCACATCCACGCCAGCATCTGCAGTTTTGAGATTTTGTGATGTGGGCCATTCTCACTGGGGTTAGATGATATCTCAGGGTTGTTTTGATTTGCATTTCTCTAATATATAGAGATGATGAACACTTTTTCATGTGTTTGTTAGCCATTGGTCTGTCATCTTTAGAGAAAGTTCTATTCATGTCTCTTGCCCATTGATATATGGGATTCTTGGCTTTTTTCATGTGGATTAATTTGAGTTCTCTATAGATCCTAGTTATCAAGCTTTTGTCTGATTGAAAATATGCAAATATCCTTTCCCATTATGTAGGTTGTCTCTTTGCTTTGGTTATTGTCTCCTTAGCTGTACAGAAGCTTTTCAGTTTAATGAAGTCCCATTTGTTTATTTTTGTTGTTGTTGCAATTGCCATGGCAGTCTTCTTCATGAAGTCTTCCCCCAGGCCAATATCTTCCAGTGTTTTTCCTATGCTTTCTTGGAGGATTTTTATTGTTTCATGCCTTAAATTTAAGTCTTTTATCCATCTTGAATCAATTTTTGTGAGTGGGGAAAGGTGTGGGTCCAGTTTCAGTATTTTACGTGTATACATCCAGTTCTCCCAACACCATTTATTGAATAGGGAGTCTTTCCCCCAAGGTATGTTCTTGTTTGGTTTATAAAAGATTAGGTGGTTGTAAGATGTTAGTTTCATTTCTTGGTTTTCAATTCGATTCCAAGTGTCTATGTCTCTGTTTTTGTGCCAGTACCATGCTGTCTTGACCACTATGGCTTTGTAGTACAGACTAAATCTGGTATGCTGATAACCCCAGCTTTATTTTTGTTACTAAGAACTGCCTTAGCTATACGGTGTTTTTTCTGGTTCCATACAAAACGCAGAATCATTTTTTCCAAATCCTGAAAGTACGATATTGGTATTTTGATAGGAATGGCATTGAATATGTAGATTGCTTTGGGAAGTATAGATATTTTAACAATGTTGATTCTTCCCATCCATGAGCATGGTATGTTCTTCCATTTGTTAATATCCTCTGCTATTTCCTTTCTGAGGATTTCATAGTTTTTTTTATAGAGGTCCTTTACCTCCTTCGTTAAGTATATTCCTAGGTATTTCATTTTCTTTGAGACTATGGTGAAGGGAGTTGTGTCCTTAATTAGCTTCTCATCTTGACTGTTACTGGTGTATACAAAGGCTACTGACTTGTGGACATTAATTTTATATCCTGAAACATTACTGTATTTTTTGATGACTTCTAGGAGTCTTGTGGTTGAGTCTTTGGGGTTCTCTAAGTATAAGATCATGTCATCAGCAAAGAGGGAGAGTTTGACCTCCTCTGCTCCCATTTGGATTCCCTTTATTTCCTTGTCTTGCCTAATTGTATTGGCTAGAACTTCCAGCACTATGTTGAATAGTAAACGTGACAGAGGACAACCTTGTCTGGTTCCAGTTCTAAGAGGAAAAGCTTTCAGTTTTACTCCATTCAGTAAAATATTGGCTGTGGGTTTGTCATAGATAGCTTCAATCAGTTTTAGAAATGTGCCATCTATGCCTATACTCTTCCGTGTTCTAATTAGAAAAGGATGCTGGATTTTATCAAATGCTTTTTCTGCATCTATTGAGAGGATCATGTGATCTTTGTTTTTGCCTCTGTTAATATGGTGGATAACGTTTACGGACTTGCGTATGTTAAACCAGCCTTGCATCCCTGGGATGAAGCCTACTTGATCATGATGAATGACTTTTTTGATGATAAGCTGTAATCTATTGGCTAGGATTTTGTTGAGGATTTTTGCATCTATATTCATGAGTGGGATTGGTCTGAAACTCTCCTTTTTGTTTGGGTCTTTTCCTGGTTTTGGTATCAGGGTGATGTTTGCTTCATAGAATGTGTTGGGGAAGATTCCTTCTTCCTCAGTTTTTTGGAATAATTTCTGCAGTACAGGAATAAGCTCTTCCTTGAAGGTTTGATAGAATTCTGGAGTGAAGCCATCTGGACCAGGGCATTTTTTGGTTAGAAGCTTTTTTATTGTTTCTTTGATCTCAGTGCTTGAAATTGGTCTGTTCAGGAGCTCTATTTCTTCCTGGCTAAGTCTAGGGAGAGGGTGTGATTCCAAATATTGATCCATTTCCTTCACATTGTCAAATTTCTGGGTGTAGAGTTTTTGGTAGTATTCAGAGATGATCTCTTGTATCTCTGTGGGATCAGTTGTTATTTCCCCTTTATCATTTCTGATTGAGGTTACTAGAGATTTTACTTTTCTATTCCTCGTTAGTCTGGCCAATGGTTTATCTATTTTATTTATTTTTTCAAAAAACCAACTCCTTGTTTCCTTAATTTTCTGAATGATTCTTTTGTTTTTAATTTCATTGCTCTCTGATTTGATTTTGGATATTTCTTTTCTTCTACTGAGTTTAGGCTTAGATTGTTCTTCTTTTTCCAATTCCATAAGATCTCTTGTGAGATCGTTGATTTGCTCTCTTTCTGTTTTTCGAATGTAGGCATCTAAAGCGATGAATTTTCCTCTCAAATCTGCTTTTGCAGTGTCCCCCAGGTTTTGGTAGCTTGTGTCTTCATTGTTGTTATGCTCAAGGAAGTTAATGATTTCCTGTTATATTTCTTCCTGCACCCATCTGTTATTCAACAGAAGATTGTTTAATATCCATGTCTTTGGGTGGGGTCGAGCATTTTTGTTAGAGTTGAGTTCCACCTTTAGTGCCTTATGGTCTGAGAAGATACAAGGTAAAATTTCAATTCTTTTGATTCTGTTGATATTTGTTTTGTGTCCCAGGATATGATCAAATTGGACAATGTTCCATGGGGTTATGAGAAGAATGTATATTCTTTATCTTTGTGGTGGAGTCTTCTATATGCGTCTGTCAAGCACAGTTGTTCTAGGGTCTCATTTAAATCTCTTATATATTTGTTTAATTTCTGTTAGAGGATCTGTTCAGCTCTGTAAGAGGAGTGTTAAGGTCCCCTGTTATGATGGTATTATCAGATATCATATTGCTCAGACTGAGTAAGGTCTGTTTCAAGAATCTGGGAGCATTCAAATTGGGTGCATAGATATTTAGAATTGAAATGTCTTCTTGTTGTAGTTTTCCCTTGACCAATATAAAGTGACCATCTTTGCCTTTTTTGACTTTATTTGCTTTAAATCCACATGTATCTGAAAATAAGATTGCAACTCTTCTTTTCTTCTGAATTCCATTTGCCTGAAAAATTGTCCTCCAACCCTTGACTCGGAGCTTTAATTTGTCTTTTGAAGCCAGGTGTGTTTCTTGCAGACAGCAAATAGATGGCTTGTGTTTTTTAATCCAGCCAGCCAATCTATGTCTCTTCAGTGTGGAATTCAAGCCATTAACATTTATTGAGATAATTGATAAGTGTGGTAGTATTCTATTCGTCTTATTTGGTGAGAGTCCATTGCTTAGTTTTATCTTTTGCATCAGCGTGGAGGTTAGATTCTGTCCTTTAATTTCTGAGTTCTTACTTTGATGCTGATCCATTGTGGTGGTCAGTGTGCAGAACAGGTTGAAGTACTTCCTATAGAGCTGGTCTTGTTGTGGCGAATTTCCTCAATGTTTGTATATTCGTAAATTATTTGATTTCTCTGTCAATTTTTTTTTTTTTTTTTTTTTTTTTTTGTAGAGACAGAGTCTCATTGTACCGCCCTCGGGTAGAGTGTGGTGGCGTCACACGGCTCACAGCAACCTCTAACTCCTGGGCTTCCGCGATTCTCTTGCCTCAGCCTCCCTAGTAGCTGGGACTACAGGCGCCCCCCACAACGCCCGGCTATTTTTTTTTGTTGTTGCAGTTTGACCGGGGCTGGGTTTGAACCCGCCACCCTCGGCATGTGGGGCTGGCGCCCTACTTGCTGAGCCACAGGCGCCGCCCTTCTCTGTCAATTTTTAAGCTTAGCTTAGCAGGGTACAGAATTCTGGGCTGGAAATTGTTCTGTTTAAGTAGATTAAAGGTAGATGACCATTGTCTTCTTGCTTGGAAAATTTCATTAGAGAAGTCCGCGGTCACTCTGATGGATTTGCCCCTGTAGGTCAACTGGCGCTTACTCCTGGCAGCTTGCAGAATCTTTTCTTTTGTCTTGACTTTGGATAGGTTCATCACAATGTGTCTTGGAGAAGCTCGTTTAGAGTTGAGGCGACCTGGGGTCCGATAGCCCTCTGAAAGCAGTGTGTCAGAATCTTTGGTGATATTTGGGAAATTTTCTTTTATAATATTCTCTAGTATGGCTTCCATTCCTCTGGGGCATTCTTCTTCCCCTTCTGGAATTCCTATAACTCATATGTTGGAACGCTTCATAAAGTCTCATAATTCTGACAGTGAACATTCCGCTTTCTCTCTCTTCTTTTCTGCCTCTTTTACTATCTGAGTTATCTCAAGAACTTTGTCTTCTACCTCTGAAATTCTTTCTTCTGCATGGTCTAACCTGTTGCTGATACTTTCCATTGCATCTTTAAGTTCCCTGATTGACTGTTTCAGTTCCTTCAGCTCTGCTATATCCTTTTTATATTCTTCATATCGTTCATCTGTTATTTGATTCTGTTTTTGGATTTCCTTTTGGTTATTTTCCACTTTATTAGCAGTTTCCTTCATTGTTTCCATCATTTCTTTCATTGTTTTCAACATGTGTATTCTAAATTCCCTTTCTGTCATTCCTAGTATTTCTTCATAGGTTGAATCATCTGCAGTAGCTACCTCATGATCCCTTGGCGTGGTCATTCTGGACTGGTTCTTCATGTTGCCCGGAGTTTTCTGCTGATTTTTCCTCATGAGTAGTTTCTTTTATCTGTTTTCCTTGCCCTAATTTTCCTTTCACTTCCTCTTGCTCTTTAAGTTTCGTGCCTGTGGAAGTTGCGGGCGGGTTTAGACCGATTGAACACACGCAACCACTTGCCGGTTTTCCACTGTTTTAGTCCTCCTCTTGGGGTCCAGAAGTCTCTCGCTGACTCCCTGTATCCGTGCAGGGTTGATGATAGGCAGATCCCACTAGCCAGAGATGCCTGGAGTTCTATCTCCCCAGACTCACAGTGCCCAGATGCAAGAAAGCTGTTACTCGGCTGCCATCTTGCTCCGCCTTCTCCCTGTTGGGAGATTTTTTATTGTTTCTTTGATCACATTCCTTGAAATTAGTCTATCAGAAGATCCATTTCTTCTTGATTAAGACTAGAGAGAGGGTGTGAATGCAAGTATTAATCCATTTCCTCTCCATTGTCAAATTCTTGCCATTGAATTTCTTGTAGTATTCAGAGAAAATCTCTTGAATCTCTGTGGCATCTATTGTTATTTCCCATTTATCATTCCTGATTGAGGTTACTAGAGCTTTTACTTTTCTGTTTCTAGTTAGTCTGGCCAAAGGTCTATCTATTTTATTTGCTTCTTAAAACACCAACTTTTTGTTTTGTTAATTTTCTGAATAATTTTTTTTTTGTTTTCAATTTCATTAATCTCTGTTTTAATTTTGGTTATGTCCTTTCTTCTGCTGGGTATAGGGTTAGATTGATCTTCTTTTTCCAATTCTCTAAAATGGGTGATGAGTGTGCTGATGCATTCACTCTCTGTTTTTCAAAGACAGGCAGTTTTTCCTCTCAGGACTGCTTTTTCTGTATCCCAGAGGTTTTGGTAACTTGTGTCTTCATTGTTGTTATGTTTGAGGAAATTAACAGATTCCTCTTTTGTCTCTTCCTGAACCCAACTATCATTCAGCATAATGTTTAGTTTCCAAGACTTCGTGCGGGGATAAACATTATGGTTGGAGTTGAGCTTCACCATTACAGCCTTGTGGTCTCAGAAGAGACATGGAATAACTTCTATTCTTTTGCCTTTGCTGAGGTTTGATCCTAGGATGTGATATATTTTGGAGTATGTGGCATAAGCTGATGAGAAAAAAGCATGTTCTTTTGCTTTGGAATGGTGTGTTCTGTATATGTCTACTAATCCCATTTGTTCTAGGGTCACTTTAAATCCTTTGTATCTATCCTTGTTTATTTTCTGTTTAGAGGATCTGTCCAGTTCTGTCAGAGGTGTGTGGAAGTCCCCAACAATTAAGGTGTTATACGATATCACATTGCTCAATCCCCTCAAGGTCTGTTTTATAAATCTGGAAACATTTAAGTTAGGTGAATAAATGTTTAAAATTGAAATGTCTTCTTATTGTATTGTTTCTTTGACCAATATGAAGGGTCCATCTTTGTCTTTCTTAATTAAAGTTGCTTTGAATGTGCTCCTATCTGGGAATAAGATTGCAACCCCTCCTTTCTTCTGATTTCTATTTACTTGAAACACTGTTTTCCATCCCTTCACCCTGACTCTTGATTTGTCTTTCAGGGCAAGGTGGAGACAGCACCTGAAGACAGCACCTGTCTCTCTCCTGGAGACAGCATATGGATGGCTTGTATTGTGTGTGTGTTTGTATTTTTTTTCAGACAGATTCTCACTACATAGCCCTTGGTAGAGTGCCAGGGGATCACAGCTCACAGCAACCTCCAACCCTGGGCTTAAGAAATTCTCTTGCCTCAGCCTCCCAAGTAGCTGGGACTACAGGCTCCGGCCACAGCACCCAGCTACTTTTTGTTGCATTTTGGCCGGGGTCAGGTTCAAACCCACCACTCTCGGTGTATGGAGCTGGCACCCTACCCACTGATCCACAGGTGCTGCCTATAAAAGATATCTTTATAGTTTTATAATTCAGAATTTAGTTTCTGAATTTGGGAAAGTCAAAATCAAGAATAGGTGTTACAAGAGACATGGTATAAGTCAGAAAAACAAGAAATATTTACAATCAATGCTGTAAAACCACAACAGATAATACTGAGGCTAAACCTGTAATACACACACACACACACAAAATAATTCACATGTGTACACTAAAAAGAAAGGTAAAAAGCAATAGCAATTACTCATATTAGCCAGGACAGGGGGATTTTTGTTCATTTTTGCGGCTTGAATAATGTTTTTGTTTTGTCTGTGTTCAGACCTGATAAAGCAATGGCTTTGCTTTTTCTCTCATATTCCTAACTGTTAGTGAGGGACCTGGCCAGTGGTTGGCACTTTGTGAGATTGTTTGCCAGGTCATCTCCCATATATCTGGGGTTATTTTTCTCTTTCTCATAGCTATTACTGGGCTGTGGTAGGGGAATGTAGTGATGCTATTTAGATAAATGTCTTATATGTATTTTCAGTCTAATCTGTCATGTTTTACAAGGAGCCCCTTCTATGAAATCTAATGAACATAGCACAGTTTTAGAATAAAATTTTCAAACTAGGTGGCAAACCAGCATCAAATCTGGACATAAAAAAATACAGTCTTCCCAGCATCTTGGGTTGCATTTCTTATCCCAGCACTTTGTGAGGCCTAGGTGTAGGATTGCTTGAGGTCAGACATCTAAGACCAGCCTGAACAACATAGCAACACCCAAATCTCTACCAAAAATAAGAACAATTGACCAGTCCGGGCGAGGTGACTCACACCTGTAATTTGAAAGGCGAAAGTGTGTAGATTGCTTGAACTCAGGAATTTGAGACCAGCCTGAGCAAGAGCGAGACCTTGTCTTCAAAAATAGCCAGGCACTTTGGTGGACACCTGTAGTCTCAGCTACTCAGGAGGCTGAGACAGTAGGATCGCTTGAGCCCAAGAGTTTGTGATTGCTGTGATCTATGATGCCATGGCACTCTACCAAGGGCAACAAAGTAAGACTCTGTCTAAACAAAAAGAAAAAAAATAACCAGGAGTGGAAAGGTGCATCTGTTGTCCCAGCGACTTGGCTACTTGAGAGGCTGAGGTGGGAGGATCACTTGAGCCCAGGAGTTGAAGTCTGTCATGAGCTATGATGATGCCACTATACTCTAGCTTTGGTAACAGAGTGAACAGAGTGAGACCTTGTCTAAAAAAAAAAAGAAAGAAAAAGAAAGAAAGAAAAAAAAGCTGCAGGATTTGTTTTAACTTCTCTGGGTCTTATTAGGTCCAATAAAACTTGTGATATATTAATCACCATCTAAAGCAACACTTTACATTGAGAATTTTGCTAACCATCCCTCACTTCACCCCCCACACATTGTGTCAACCAATGTCAATATCTACCATTTCTGACTTTGTGCCCCTAACCAATACAATCTCCATTGAAAAATAATGAGTTAGGCGCCCGCCACAATGCCCGGCTTTTTTTTGTTTGCAGTTGTCTTTGTTGTTTGGCAGGCCCAGGGTGGGTTCAAACCTACCAATTATGGTGTATGAAGCTGGCGTCCTAGCTGGTGAGCTACAGACGCCAAGGCATACTCAATTAATTATTAATAAAACATGACCTAATAGAAGTGAGACTCTGTCTCTACTAAAAATAGAAAATCCAGCCAGCATTGAGGTGGACACCTGAAGTCCTAGCTACTCAGGAGGCTGAGGCAAGAGAACTACCTGAGCCCAAGAGTTTGAGGTTGCTGTAAGCTAGGACACTACACCACTATACCCCAGGGTAACTGAATGGCACTATGTCTCAAAAAATAAATAAACAAAACTTCTTCATTCACATGAAATACGTGAAATAAAAAATGGCAAGAGAGGAAGAAGATGGAAGTCATGAGTTCTTCACTTACAAACCTTTTATAAAATGAATAAAATTTGATAAATTTCTCATAAATCTTAGCAAACTTCTATAACCAATGTTTAATGGATTAGTATGAAAATTTTTCAGAACCACTTTGTTTTCCAGTAAGTGGTTGTCATATCAATTTGTTGCCTCCCCTCACCTCTTTTGATAAGACAGGTTTGCACACACTCTGTCAACCACACTGGAGTGCAGTGTCCCAATCATAGCAAACTGAAACCTCAATCTTCAGGGTTCAAGTTATACTCTAGCCTTAGCCTCCAAAGTAGCTGGGACTACAGATATGACCACCATAGCTGGCTATTTTTTTAAACATTTTGTAGAGACAAAGTCTCACTATGTTGCTCAGGCTGGTCTTGAACGGCCTCAGCCTCCCAAAGTGCTGAGATTACAGGTCTGAGCACTTGGCCTAGGCCCATTTTCTATACCTTTGCATGCCATCTTTCCAGGAAGGAACACACAGATATATAAAGGACAGGGGACCAACTTCCAATTACACAAGCAATGATTACATTTTTCTTATTTCTAATAGGATGAAAATGTTTTCTTACTCTTGAAAATATAGTACATTTAAAAATATCTCTCACTCCATCACTTGGGAGTAACCAATAGGGATATTTTGGTTTATCTTCTTCCTGACCTTTTTTACTAAGTATATCCACGTACCCACAGACACACACTTAAAGCAAAACCTCTTTTCTCATTCAGTTGGCCATGGCCATAAGAACACTTGCTCTATTCTGAGTGAAACTCTCCTCATTCACAGTAAATGGTAGGTAAGTGTTTTCTCAGGGCTTTCTTCTCTGATTCCAGCTACTAAAACCATAATGAAGAGGAATGTAGAGCCCAAATCCACCTCAGGAGCCCATTCATTTTAAAAGCAAGGAAGAGAAGATAAATGTAAATTCTGGTCAGCAGGTTACTAGCCCCAAATCAAATGCCTTATAGTTCTCTGGGTACCTTTTGTATTAATTCATCTCATATTTATTACTATGTCACTAGTATTTTTTTTTTCTTAGAGATGAGGCCTCACTATATTGCACTGGCTGGAGTACAATGCCAATTCACATGCATAGTCATAGCACACAGCAGCCTCAAACTTCTAAGCCCAAGGGATATTCTGCCACCTTAGACTCCTGGGTATCTGGGACTGCTGGCATGTGCCAGTGTGCCTGGCTTACATTCATAGTATTCCCTTTTGAGAACTTCCTGAAGGATAAAATTAGTTCTAGAAGAGAATTTTATTTATTTTATTTATTTATTATTTTTTTTTTTTTTAGTTTTTGGCTGGGGACGGATCTGAACCCACCACCTCCAGTATTAGGGGCTGGCGCTGTACTCACTGAGCCACAGGCGCCACCCTAGAGGAGAATTTTAAGTCAGCTGAAAACATAGGGTGTCCCAAAAGTCGCCCCTACAGGTGCCATTCATAGGGAAAATGGGAATTGTTGCTAAATGTAGCTTTATTTAAAAAATACTCATTACAACATTTTATAAACTATTCTTTATCTGTTGGCCACGTTTTTGCAAAATTTTCTAAAGAAAGAGAAATCAATATATGAAAAAGATATCTGAGGGGGGAGGTTGGGTGGAGGGAGAGTAATTAGTGGGACTTCACCTATTCTGTATATTGCATGGGTACATATCAAATCTATTAAGGGTAAAAATGTCTTTTTTTTTCTTTTTGTGCCCTTGGTAGAGTGCCATAGTGTCACAGTTCACAGCAACCTCAGTCTCTTGGGCTTAAGTGATTCTCTTGCCTCAACCTCTCAAGTAGCTGGGACTACAGACCCCCACCACAACTCCTGGCTATTTATTGTTCTAGTTGTCATTTGTTGTTTAGGTGGCCTGGACCAGGCTCGAACCAACCAGCCTCCATGTATGTGGCCGAAGCGGTAACCACTGTGCTACAGGCACTGAGCTGAGTATAAATTTCTTTTTATTTTTTTCTTTTTATTATTGGGGATTAATTGAGGGTACAATAAGCCAGTTACACTGATTGCAATTGTTAGGTAAAGTCCCTCTTGCAATCATGTCTTGCCCCCATAAAGTGTGACACACACCAAGGCCCCAGCCACCTCCCTCCATCCCTCTTTCTGCTTCACACCCCCATAACCTTAATTGTCATTAATTGTCCTCATATCAAGATTGAGTACATAGGATTCATGCTTCTCCATTCTTGTGATGCTTTACTAAGAATAATGTCTTCCACTTCCATCCAGGTTAATACGAAGGATGTAAAGTCTCCATTTTTTTTAATGGCTGAATAGTATTCCATGGTATACATATACCACAGCTTGTTGATCCATTCCTGGGTTGGTGGGCATTTAGACTGTTTCCACATTTTGGCGATTGTGTATTGAGCTGCAATAAACAGTCTAGAACAAGTGTCCTTATGATAAAAGGATTTTTTTCCTTCTGGGTAGATGCCCAGTAATGGGATTGCAGGATCAAATGGGAGGTCTAGCTTGAGTGCTTTGAGGTTTCTCCATATTTCCTTCCATAAAGGTTGTACTAGTTTGCAGTCCCACCAGCAGTGTAAAAGTGTTCCCTTCTCTCCACATCCACGCCAGCATCTGCAGTTTTGAGATTTTGTGATGTGGGCCATTCTCACTGGGGTTAGATGATATCTCAGGGCTCTTTTGATTTGCATTTCTCTAATATATAGAGATGATGAACATTTTTTCATGTGTTTGTTAGCCATTCGTCTGTCATCTTTAGAGAAAGTTCTATTCAAGTCTCTTGCCCATTGATATATGGGATTCTTGGCTTTTTTCATGTGGATTAATTTGAGCTCTCTACAGATCCTAGTTATCAAGCTTTTGTCTGATTGAAAATATGCAAATATCCTTTCCCATTGTGTAGGTTGTCTCTTTGCTTTGGTTATTGTCTCCTTAGCTGTACAGAAGCTTTTCAGTTTAATGAAGTCCCATTTGTTTATTTTTGTTGTTGTTGCAATTGCCATGGCAGTCTTCTTCATGAAGTCTTCCCCCAGGCCAATATCTTCCAGTGTTTTTCCTATGCTTTCTTGGAGGATTTTTATTGTTTCATGCCTTAAATTTAAGTCTTTTATCCATCTTGAATCAATTTTTGTGAGTGGGGAAAGGTGTGGGTCCAGTTTCAGTCTTTTACATGTATACATCCAGTTCTCCCAACACCATTTATTGAATAGGGAGTCTTTCCCCCAGGTAAGTTCTTGTTTGGTTTATCAAAGATTAGGTGGTTGTAAGATGTTAGTTTCATTTCTTGGTTTTCAATTCGATTCCAAGTGTCTATGTCTCTGTTTTTGTGTCAGTACCATGCTGTCTTGACCACTATGGCTTTGTAGTACAGACTAAAATCTGGTATACTGATGCCCCCAGCTTTATTTTTATTACTAAGAACTGCCTTAGCTATACGGTGATTTTTCCGGTTCCATACAAAACGCAGAATCGTTTTTTCCAAATCTTGAAAGTACGATGTAGGTACTTTGATAGGAATGGCATTGAATAGGTAGATTGCTTTGGGAAGTATAGACATTTTAACAATGTTGATTCTTCCCATCCATGAGCATGGTATGTTCTTCCATTTGTTAATATCCTCTGCTATTTCCTTTCTGAGGATTTCATAGTTTTCTTTATAGAGGTCCTTCCCCTCCTTCTTTAGGTATATTCCTAGATATTTCATTTTCTTTGAAACTATGGTGAAGGGGGTTGTGTCCTTTACTAGCTTCTCATCTTGACTGTTATTGGTGTACACAAAGGCTACTGACTTGTGGACATTAATTTTATATCCTGAAACATTACTGTATTTTTTGATGACTTCTAGCAGTCTTGTGGTTGAGTCTTTGGGGTTCTCTAAGTATAAGATCATGTTGTCAGCAAAGAGGGAGAGTTTGACCTCCTCTGCTCCCATTTCGATTCCCTTTATTTCCTTGTCTTGCCTAATTGTATTGGCTAGCACTTCCAGCACTATGTTGAATAGTAAACGTGACAGAGGACAACCTTGTCTGGTTCCAGTTCTAAGAGGAAAAGCTTTCAGTTTTACTCCATTCAGTAAAATATTGGCTGTGGGTTTGTCATAGATAGCTTCAATCGGTTTTAGAAATGTGCCACCTATGCCTATACTCTTCCGTGTTCTCATTAGAAAAGGATGCTGGATTTTATCAAATGCTTTTTCTGCATCTATTGAGAGGATCATGTGATCTTTATTTTTGCCTCTGTTAATATGGTGGATAACGTTTATAGACTTGCGTATGTTAAACCAGCCTTGCATCCCTGGGATGAAGCCTACTTGATCATGATGAATGACTTTTTTGATGATAAGTTGTAATCTATTGGCTAGGATTTTGTTGAGGACTTTTGCATCTATATTCATGAGTGAGATTGGTCTGAAATTCTCTTTTTTTTTGGGTCTTTTCCTGGTTTTGGTATCAGGGTGATGTTTGCTTCATAGAATGTGTTGGGGAAGATTCCTTCTTCCTCAATTTTTTGGAATAATTTCTGCAGTACAGGGATAAGCTCTTCCTTGAAGGTTTGATAGAATTCTGGAGTGAAGCCATCTGGACCAGGGCATTTTTTGGTTAGAAGCTTTTTTATTGTTTCTTTGATCTCAGTGCTTGAAATTGGTCTGTTCAGGAGCTCTATTTCTTCCTGGCTGAGTCTAGGGAGAGGGTGTGATTCCAAATATTGATCCATTTCCTTCACATTGTCAAATTTCTGGGCATAGAGTTTCTGGTAGTATTCAGAGATGATCTTTTGTATCTCTGTGGGATCAGTTGTTATTTCCCCTTTATCATTTCTGATTGAGGTTACTAGAGATTTTACTTTTCTGTTCCTCATTAGTCTGGCCAATGGTTTATCTATCTTATTTATTTTTTCAAAAAACCAACTCCTTGTTTCATTAATTTTCTGAATGATTCTTTTGTTTTCAATTTCATTGATCTCTGATTTGATTTTGGATATTTCTTTTCTTCTACTGAGTTTAGGCTTAGATTCTTCTTCTTTTTCCAACTCCATAAGATCTCTTGTGAGATTGTTGATGTGCTCTCTTTCTGTTTTTCGAATGTAGGCATCTAAAGTGATGAATTTTCCTCTCAAAACTGCTTTTGCAGTATCCCACAGGTTTTGGTAGCTTGTGTCTTCATTGTTGTTATGCTCAAGGAAGTTAATGATTTCCTGTTTTATTTCTTCCTGCACCCATCTGTTATTCAACAGAAGATTGTTTAGTTTCCATGCCTTTGGGTGGGGTCGAGCACTTTTGTTAGAGTTGAGTTCCACCTTTAGTGCCTTATGGTCTGAAAAGATACAAGGTAAAATTTCAATTCTTTTGATTCTGTTGATATTTGTTTTGTGTCCCAGGATATGATCAATTTTGGAGAATGTTCCATGGGGCGATGAGAAGAATTTATATTCTTTATTTTTGGGGTGGAGTGTTCTATATGCGTCTATCAAGGACAGTTGTTTTAGGGTCTCATTTAAGTCTCTTATATCCTTGTTTAATTTCTGTTTAGAGGATCTGTCCAGCTCTGTAAGAGGAGTGTTAAGGTCCCCTGTTATTATGGTATTATCAGATATCATGTTGCTCAGACTGAGTAAGGTCTGTTTCAAGAATCTGGGAGCATTCAAATTGGGTGCATAGATATTTAGAATTGAAATGTCTTCTTGTTGTATTTTTCCCTTGACCAATATAAAGTGACCATCTTTGTCTTTTTTGACTTTAGTTGCTTTAAATCCACATGTATCTGAAAATAAGATTGCAACTCCTCTTTTCTTCTTAATTCCATTTGCCTGAAAATTTGTCTTCCAACCCTTGACTCGGAGCTTTAATTTGTCTTTTGAAGCCAGGTGTGTTTCTTCCAGACAGCAAATGGATGGCTTGTGCTTTTTAATCCAGTCAACCAATCTATGTCTCTTCAGTGGGGAATTCAAGCCATTAACATTTATTGAGATAATTGATAAGTGTGGTAGTATTCTATTCATCTTATTTTGTGAGAGTCCATTGCTTAGTTTTATCTTTTGCATCAGTGTGGAGGTTTGGTTCTGTCCTTTAATTTCTGAGTTCTTACTTTGCTTCTGATCCATTGTGGTGGTCAGTGTGCAGAACAGGTTGAAGTATTTCCTGTAGAGGTAATCTTGTTGTGGCGAATTTCCTCAATGTTTGTATGTCTGTAAATGATTTGATTTCTCCATCAATTTTGAAGATTAGCTTAACAGGGTATGGAATTCTGTGCTGGAAATTGTTCTGTTTAAGTAGATTAAAGGTAGATGACCATTGTCTTCTTGCTTGGAAAGTTTCATTAGAGAAGTCTGTGGTCACTCTGATGGATTTGCCCCTGTAGGTCAACTGGCACTTTCTCCTGGCAGCTTGCAGAATCTTTTCTTTTGTCTTGACTTTGGACAGGTTCATCACAATGTGTCTTGGAGAAGCTTGGTTAGAGTTGAGGCGACCTGGGGTCCGATAGCCCTCTGAAAGCAGTGTGTCAGAATCTTTGGTGATATTTGGGAAATTTTCTTTTATAATATTCTCTAGTATGGCTTCCGTTCCTCTGGGGCATTCTTCTTCCCCTTCTGGAATTCCTATAACTCGTATGTTGGAACGCTTCATAAAGTCCCATAATTCTGACAGTGAACGTTCTGCTTTCTCTCTCTTCTTTTCTGCCTCTTTTACTATCTGAGTTATCTCAAGAACTTTGTCTTCTACCTCTGAAATTCTTTCTTCTGCATGGTCTAACCTGTTGCTGATACTTTCCATTGCATCTTTAAGTTCCCTGACTGACTGTTTCATTTCCTTCAGCTCTGCTATATCCTTCATATCGTTCATCTCTGATTTGATTCTGTTTTTGGATTTCCTTTTGGTTATTTTCCACTTTATTAGCAGTTTCCTTCATTGTTTCCATCATTTCTTTCATTGTTTTCAACATGTGTATTCTAAGTTCCTTTTCTGTCATTCCTAATATTTCTGTATAGGTGGAATCCTCTGCAGTAGCTACCTCATGGTCCCTTGGCGGGGTTGTTCTGGACTGGTTCTTCATGTTCCCTGGAGTTTTCTGCTGATTCTTCCTCATGGGTGATTTCTTTTATCTGTTTCCTTGCCCTAATTTTCCTTTCACTTCCTCTTGCTCTTTAAGTTCTCGTGCCTGTGGAAGTTGCGGGCGGGTTTAGATGGATTGAACACACGTGACCACTTGCCGGTTTTCCACTGTTTTAGTCCTCCTCTTGGGGTCCAGAAGTCTCTCGCTGACTCCCTGTATCCTCTCAGGGGTGATGATAGGCAGATCCCACCAGCCAGAGATTCCTGGAGTCCTATCTGTCCAGACTCACGGTGCCCAGATGCAAGGAAGCTGTTACTCAGCTGCCATCTTGCTCCGCCTCCTCGGCTTCTCATGGTTTTTAAAGATATTATTTGAGCTTTGTAGCCAAAGTTGTATATGCCTAACATGGCATTCAACGTATGTAGAGAAAGTACTTAAGACATTTCTATTTTAACACATAGAGAGGGTGAAGAGAATTTTCTGTACCTTACTTGAAGTGGTAAAATGATTACTAGCTACATATGTGTATTCTAAAACTTGCTCTTTTTTATTATATATACATGTGTTTATTAGGTTTCTACTTTTGCCTTTGCAGAATTAAAAGTCTTAAAATTTAATAACGATAACAATGTTTAAGATAAGAACTAGAAACTAAAACCTCATAAAGAATGAATGACAATAAATACATTCAGAAAAGAAATTGTACAATTGCTGCATCGAAATATTAAGCAATAATAATAATAATGCAAGGAAAGTAACATTCACTTTGTCAGATAAGAGTATGTCTATTATAGAATGATTTGTCTCTGAGGTTCAGTATGGAGTCATCAGTTAACTTCTTATTTTTTTCAAAGTCTCAAAAAATAGACAACTAATATTTATAAATAAAAGTAAAAAAATATTCAAAAAACAGATCATGCCAAATCTTATAGACAATAGAAAAAGAAGAAATACTTCAAAATCATTCTACTTCATCTGGATACACCTGATATTAAAATTGGAGAAAATATATTATTATAAAGGGGACATTACAAACATTTTTCACTTATAAATGAAGATGCAACATCCTAAACAACATATTAACAAGTTGAATTTAAAATTAATGTTGGGCGGCGCCTGTGGCTCAGTCGGTAAGGCGCCGGCCCCATATACTGAGGGTGGCGGGTTCAAACCCGGCCTCGGCTGAACTGCAACCAAAAAATAGCTGGGTGCTGTGGCGGGCGCCTGTAGTCCCAGCTACTCGGGAGGCTGAGGCAACAGAATCGCTTAAGCCCAGGAGTTGGAGGTTGCTGTGAGCTGTGTGAGGCCACGGAACTCTACCAAGGGCCATAAAGTGAGACTCTGTCTCTACAAAAAAAAAAAAAATAAATAATGTTTAAGTAATGTATTTTGGTCAAAATTAAATCCAATTTATGTGAGAATTAGTCACTCTTTTCTTTTCTTTTCTTTTCTTTTCTTTTCTTTTCTTTTCTTTTCTTTTCTTTTCTTTTCCTTGCCCACATCCCCTCCCTCCTTCTCTGTCTGGTCTCCCCTTCCACCATGCCCCACTGTGTCATTAATTGTCCTCATCAAAGTTGAATAAATAGAATTCATACTTCTCCATTCCTGTGATGCTTCACTAAGGATAATGTGTTCCACCTCCATCAAGGTTAGTACAAATGCTGCAAAATCTCCATTGTTGATTGCTGAATAATATTCCATGGTCTACATATACCACAGGTTATCAATCCATTCCTGGGTTGAAGGACATTTAGGCTGTTTCCACATTTTTAGCGATTGTAAATAGGGCTGCGATAAATAGCCTAGCACAAGTGTCTTTATAATAAAAGGGTTTGTTTCCTTCTAGATAGATGCCCAGTAATGGGATTGAAGATCAAACAGGATGTCTAGGTTGAGTTCTTTAAGATTTCTCCATACTTCCTTCCAAAAAGTTTGCATTAGTTTGTAGTCCCACCAGCAGTGCAAAAGTGTTCCTTTCTTTCCACATCTGTGCCAGCATCTGCAGTTTTGAGATTTTATGATATAGGCCATTCTCGCTGGGTGAGATGATGATATCTCAGGGTGGTTTTAATTTGCATTTCTCTAATAATTAGGGATAATGAGCATTTTTTCATGTGCTTGGTAGCCATTCACCTGTCTTCTTTAGAGAAGATTCTATTCATCTCTCTTCCCCATTGGTGTATGCGATTGTTGTTATTTTTCTTGTGGATTAATTGAAGTTCTATATAGATCCTTGTTATTAAGGTTTTGTCTGATTCAAAATATGCAAATATCCTTTCCCATTGACTAGGTTGTCTATTTGCTTTGGTTGTTTTCTTTTTGGTTGTACAGAAGCTTTTCCGTTTAATTAAATCCCATTTGTTTATTATTGCTGTTGTTGCAATTGCCATGACAGTCTTCCTCATAATGTCTTTCCCCAGATGGATATCTTCTATTGTTTTTCTTATTCTTTTCTTGAGGATTTTTATCTTTTCATGCCTTAAATTTAAGTCCTTTATCCATCTTCAATTTTCTTTTAATTCATTAATTAATTGATTGTTACTTTTTTTTTTTTTTTTTTGGTGAGACAGAGTCTCACCCAGTTGCCCTTGGTGGAGTGCCATGGCATTATAGCTCACAGCAACCTCAAGCCCTTGGGCTCAAGCAATCCTCTTGCCTCAACTTCACAGGTAGTGTAGACTACAGTTGCCTGCCACAACACCTGGCTTTTTTTTTTTTTTTTTTTTTAGAGATAGGGTCTACTTTTTGTTCAGGATTGTCTGGAATTTCTGACCTCAAGCAATCCACCTGCCTAAGCCTCCCAGAGTGCTGGGATTACAGGTGTGAGCTACCACACCCCGCCTATCATTTTCTCCTTTAAAAATGTTTTCTTTCTTTTTCTATTTTCTTTCTTTTTTTCTTTTCTTTTTTTGCCTTGCTATATTGCCCAGGCCAGCCTCATACTCCTGGACTCAACTGATTCTTTTTGCCCCAAACTCCGCAGTTGTTGGGACTATAGGAATGCACCAACGTGTAGAATTGTAAAAAATGTTCAATAGCGCACAAAAACATAAGAGGCAGGAAAGAGAAGGATAAAAAATGTATAAGCAGGCAAAAACTAAGTAAGAAAATGGCACAATTAATGCCCTACCAAGAATTGCTTTCACTGGGCTCAGTGCCTCATGCTTGTAATCTTAGCACTCTGGGAATCCAAGTTTGATAGATTGCTTGAGTGTAGGAGTTCAAGACAAGCCTAAGCAATATCAAGACCCTTTCTCTACTAAAAATAGAAAAATTTGCTGGGCATTGTGGCTGGTGCCTATAGTCCCAGCTACTTGGGACGCTGAGGCAAGAAGAACTCTTTTTTTGTTGTTTGTTTGTTTTGAGACAGAGTCTTACTCTGTCAACTTAGGTAGAGTGTTGTGACATCACAGCTCATAGCAACTTCAAACTCCTCGGTTTGAGTGATTCTCCTGCCTCAGCCTTCCTGCGGTGCATCTTACAAGGGTATATGTGAATCCTAGTAAATGTGGAATGTAAAGGTCTTAGCAAAATAACTAAGAAAATGCTACAAAAGCTATGTTAACTAATGTGATGAAAATGTGTCAGACGATCTATGAACCAAGCGTATGGTGCCCCACGATCATACTAATGTACACAGCTATGGTCTAATAAAAATAAATAAAAAAAAAAAGGTTGAGGATTCCTGGGAATCCTCTACAAACCACTGAAAGCCCCTGTTTGTGTAAGTGGACAGTTTCTGCATAAGACAAAATAAGCTACTGACTTCAGACCCAGACCTCAGACTATACTACAAATCGATAGTGATCAAAACAGCATGGTATTGGCACAAAAACAGAGAAGTAGATGTCTGGAACAGAATAGAGAACCAAGAGATGAATCCAGCTAATTACCATTATTTTATCTTTGACAAGCCAATTAAAAACATTCAGTGGGGAAAAGATTCCCTATTTAACAAATGGTGCTGGGTGAACTGGCTGGCAACCTGTAGAAGACTGAAACTGGACCCACACCTCTCACCATTAACCAAGATAGACTCTCACTGGATTAAAGATTTAAACCTAAGACATGAAACTATAAAAATAGTAGAAGAGAGTGTAGGGAAAACCCTTGAAGAAATTGGGTTGGGCAAGTTTTTTATGAGAAGGACCCTCCGGGCAATTGAAGCTGCTTCAAAAATACACTATTGGGACTTGATCAAAGTAAAAAGCTTCTGCACAGCCAGGAATCCTCAACCTTAAGGCTCCTGACGAAATGGACATCTATTAGAGTAGGAGTATTGGGGTCATGGGCCCCGGTTCACTTACTGGGCTAAACTAGAAAATTCAATTGAGGCACAGCAGTAATGGAGAGCAAAAGTGAGTGGAAACTGAAAATAAACTTGGAGTGGCTCTGGCAGAGTGGATAGAAAGTAAAGGTAACCTACACAAGTTTCAGGGTAACAAGGAGAGATTTTATTTAAGAAGAATGAAGAGAAAATTTAGAGCACTTCCAAAGAGAGTTGGAAGCAGTTCCCTCTCATAGAGTAGAAAAGTTGAGAGAGACAGAGCAGCAAAGGCAGGCAGAGGTATAGTCTCTCCATTTGAAATTGGCTACAAGCCTTTTGTTGGCCTCTCTGGGCCTCCAGGCAGTATTGCCCTTTGCTATTGGTCATTGATGGTCTCTCTCTATTGGTCATTGGTTACCTAAGTGACTTCATACCCACGTTCTTATGGGCCTTCCAGTATTCCTGGTTCAACAGGTCAGACTTTCTTTTCACCCTGCTTAAAGCCCCTTTTTTAGTGTTCTTCTCAAGGAAGAAGTCATGTACTCATTTTTCAAAAAGGAATTTAAAAATTAATTGTTGCAAAATACACATATTTTTGAGGGGGGTGAAATTACTTTCTTTTTTTTTTTTTTTTTTAGACAGACTCTCATTATGTCACCCTTGGTGGAGTTCCTTGGCATCACAGTTCAAAGCAAGCAACCTCAAACTCTTGGGCTCAAGCGAACCTCTTGCCTCAGGCTCTGAAGTAGCTGGAACTACCTGCACCCATCACAACTCTGGCTATTTTGTTGTTGTTGTTGTTATAGTTGTCATTTATTTAGCATGCCTGGGCCAGGTTTGAACCTGCCAGCTCTGGTGTATGTGGCCGGCACCCTAACCACTGAGGTATGGGTGCCAAGCTCTTTCTCTCTGTTTCTTTGGATAGAATGCTATGGTGTCATCATAGCTCACTGCAACCTCAAACTCCTGGGAGCCAGGGATCCTCCTACCTCAAACTCAAGGAACACTTTTTAAGTTAAATATTTTTATTTTTTTCCTGTTTTGGTGATGGGTAAAATGCTTTGTCCCTGCCAAGTCTCCCATAGATAGTTAAAGGTTTTATATATGATAGAAAGAAAATAAAAAAAATTTATAATGGTTCAAGATGACTGTATTGGACACATGAGTGATAAACTTAGGCTTATAAACTAAAGATTACCTCTTGTCTGTTTAACGAGACCTTGTTTAATATCTCACTGAGAAGGTCTGGTTATAAACCTATTTATTAGATGTAGAAATGTTAGAGTGGAAAAGCACAGTGGGTACTGTACACTGGATAGCAAAATTATTTCTCTCAGCTAAGATTAGAATATAAAAGTGTATTTTATATTTTAGAAGGGGTACCGGAAAGAAAGAGATCAGAGAGCAGGGAGATTAAATGATATCCCGAAGGAAAAAAAAGAAGAATTTCTGCTCTAAGGTCCAGAGGGTTCCTGAATTTAAGGGGGACAAATAAGGTAACTAGCCAAATTGACAGGGTATTGTGAATGTGAATGCTATGTCCACTTATCCTCTAACAAGTTTGAAGATACATATTTTTCCAGATGTTTCCGATCCCAAGGCCTGATAGGTCATATTCCATTGTTCTTAGGAGAGACTCAGGAATCATTTTCAGGTATGGTTACAAATTCTAAAAGGCCAAGGAGCTGGTGAAATTAAAGAGAAATAATTTACACGTCATGGAGCTAAGAAAATTTCACCCCAAAATATAATTCCTTGGCATAATGAATATTAGCCCATTCATGATTAGAAAGCATTGGAAGAAACTTTTCCTCTATCTACATAAAACTGGAGTAACCTTATTTAGGATTAGAAGGGGCTGCTGACTTCCTTATTATATGTTAATAGACATGGCCCCTAGGTCATATGAAGCACAAGGCCCGTCTCTCAGGTTAATCTACAAATCAATTGATTTTCACCCATCTACATACATCCCCCTCTATTAACCACTTGGGACACTAATATATTCCATATTCTCCCCCTCCCTTCCAAAGCCATCTGTAAGTCTCTGATCATTACTGAGACTTTGGTAATCATTCTTGTGATTCCCCCCATGTGCATGCTATTTGGAAACAAACCTTTCTCTTGTTAATCTACCATAATTGTGAATTGATCTTTCAGGGAACCAACTAAAGGGAAAAGGGCAGGTTTTGCCCTGATCCCTACATTGTGCCATACAACAAGATCTCAAAGCCACTTTACTTACCAGTCAGGCTCCTAGTGTTTCTCTCCCTAGGGGCTTCAGTTGAGCAGATGGTAAAAGATCTTTGTCCTTTCTGTATTTAAAATTGATGAAAAGTTTTGGTGGTGACTAGTCTTGTAAGAAACTGTGGTATTGGTATATTTTTAGATACTTTGTAGAGTGTGAATATTCATATTTGATTGCATTTCATCTCGTAAATAGATTCTAGTCTCTGTCATTGTTATTGCTTTTTTTTGTTTTGTCACTTGTCTGTGTCACTTTGTCTAAAGAGGGTTACTATAGGGCAGAAGTCAAACCTAGCTCCCCATCAGCCTGATGTTCAAACCGGCCCTGCATACTAGCCAGTTACAGGGTTCTGGCTAGTTTGGTGTGTTTTCAGACAAACTTTGTTGTGGTTCCCTGAAACAAAAACCATAAGAGATTTTCCTCTAATCCTGTTTTATGTCTGTGAGCTTGACTTTGTGACTAAGTGCGAATTCTCTCCTCAGTCTCCTCTATCTGGAGAGCATGTTTTGTCAGGAATATCTCAGGCAGCCAGTGTGTGAAGACTGGGAGTCCAAAAACACATAAGATTCTAAGCAGCACATTGTGTGTACCAAATGTGTCAAGCTCTGTGGCATGAGTCTGTTGTCCTTGTCTATTCTAATATAAGTCTATTTCTGAGAGTGAATTTTTATGAATTTTGGAAACAGCCTTTCCTTTGAAGAGGCTTTGAGCCTTCTTTATGCCCTCCATCACCTGGCCTTCATAAAAAGGCATTAGAAGAGTCACTTTTGGAATGAATATACCTTAGATAATTCTAACTGTAAGTGGCCAGAAGATGGATCCTTTGAACTAGAAAAACTACTTAATTTAAAGAAAAGTTTAGTGAGTTCTCATTGTAAGCAATTGCCTTATTTATATTTATGGGAAGATCAGATTGAAATAAAAACAAACATCAGTGTTTTGGCTAGCCTTAACATCTCCCTTAAAAAAACTGAAGAGCAGGGCGGCGCCTGTGGCTCAGTGAGTAGGGCGCCGGCCCCATATGCCGAGGGTGGCGGGTTCAAACCCAGCCCCGGCCAAACTGCAACAAAAAATAGCCGGGCGTTGTGGTGGGCGCCTGTAGTCCCAGCTGCTTGGGAGGCTGAGGCAAGAGAATCGCGTAAGCCCAAGATTTAGAGGTTGCTGTGAGCCGTGTGACGCCACGGCACTCTACCCGAGGGCGGTACAGTGAGACTCTGTCTCTACAAAAAAAAAAAAAAAAAAAAAAAAAACAAAACTGAAGAGCAGAAATCTTAATTCAAAGGAAAGTTAAAATCTGCCTCACCCTTAAACCCCTCTCCAATTTACACTCCTCTCTATCCTCAATTACCTATCCCTGATCTCCCAGAAGATCTTTTGGATCATTGGGTTTCTGGTCAAATTGAACTTCAAAATACAACCTTAATTCATCAACCTTCATCCTTAAAGGATATTACAACTATCCCAACTCCAAGTTTTTCAGAAAACCTTTTTGATAACTAGTTGCCTACCTTAATCTCTATATCTCTCCAAAATTTACAGGAGGCACTCAGTCTGATCTACAGTCCAGAAACATACAGGTTGATTGCATAAAAGCTAATAAGCAAGAATTATGTCTTACAGGGACAAGACCCCATACCCCACCATTAAACTTAAAGTAGAGGATTGGGAACTGGAATTTTAATTGACACAGGTGTGACTTTTTTTAACATTCATCAGAAGAATTGTCTCTACTTCTATTTAAGCTTTTGGAGTCTCTAGGCAACCTATTTCATTACTTACCTGTCAGGTTACTCCTATATCTCTGGGTCCTGTAAATGCTCACCATGCCTTTCTAATATCTGATTCTTCACCAGCAAATCTTTTTGGTAACAACCTGTTATGTAAATTGAATGCTACTTTACAATGTAATGAAAATGGTATCCTTATTTCTCTGCCCTCAGATCAAAATCCCAACTTCTTACTATTCTTAACTTTCTTTTTTTTTTTTTTCTTAATAACCAGAATCCACAGAGAACTCAAATGCATTAGCAAGAATAGAACAAGGGATCCCATCGCAGGCTGGGCAAGGGATTTGAAGAGAAACTTCCCTGAAGAAGACAGGCGCGCGTCCTTCAGACATATGAAAAAATTCTCATCATCTTTAATCATCAGAGAAATGCAAATCAAAACTACTTTGAGATACCATCTAACCCCAGTGAGACTAGCCTATATCACAAAATCCCAAGACCAGAGATGTTGGCGCGGATGTGGAGAAAAGGGAACACTTTTGCACTGCTGGTGGGAATGCAAATTAATACATTCCTTTTGGAAAGAGATATGGAGAACACTTAGAGATCTAAAAATAGATCTGCCATTCAATCCTGTAATCCCTCTACTGGGCATATACCCAGAAGACCAAAAAGCACATCATAAAAAGATATTTGTACCAGAATGTTTATTGCAGCTCAATTCATAATTGCTAAGTCATGGAAGAAGCCCAAGTGCCCATCGATCCATGAATTGATTAATAAATTGTGGTACATGTACACCATGGAATATTATGCAGCCTTAAAGAAAGATGGAGACTTTAACTCTTTCATGTTTACATGGATGGAGCTGGAACTTCTTACTATTCTTAGTAGAGACCTTTTCTGATTTAAATTTTCTTACTGGCACAATCATAGAGAGTGTCTTGTATAGCCTTTGGTCACCACATGTAAATGAATTTGGACTGCTATTAAGTCCAAACCCTATAAGCATGTCCTGGAAAGAAAACAAACCTTCTCCTTCAATAGCTCAGTATCCCCTCTCCCAAGATGTAGAATGGGCAATTGAAAGTATAATAGACTCCCTTTTACAGCAGGGAGTACTCATTTTTAACACCTAACCCTGTAACACCCCAATTCTAGCAGTAGAAAAGGAAGGAAAATTTGATTCAGAAGGAAACCAGACCTGCCAGTTTGTACAAGATCTGGGAGTGATAAATTCTTTTGTAATTCCTCAACACTCTGTTATACCTAAACCACCTTCAACCCTTGCCTCAATTCCTGCTAATGCAGCCTGGGTTACAGTAATTGATCTCTGTTCAGCTTTCTTTTCAATTACCTTACAACTCACAATTTCTCTTTGCATTTACCTTCATTTTATTTTCTGGTTTTGCTTTTTATTTAATCAAAGACTGGTAGATAAACATAAATACAGCACAATTACTTCGAATCATTCTTCATATTGTATACACACAAACCATGAATGTAATCTGAAAGAAATCTGCAGTTAGCAATGAAATGCATACAGCTTTTTTTCCCCTCACTCAAAAAAAAATTTTTTTTAAGATACACAAACTTAGAATCTCATCAGCACACCCTCTCCTGTGATAAATGATTCAGACATAAATAAATAATGGATACAAAGAAACTGCTGTGCCCAGGTCATGGGGTACCCCTCATAAATCACCAGAAGACCAAGTCCGATGTAAAAGCAAGAGGTAGTTTATTCACAAGCTTGGGCTTGGGCTTCTCCATTCCTGATGCATCAGGAGAGCAGAGAAGCCCTGACCACAGAGGGAAGAGCAGTTTTAAGGATACAGAAAGGAAAAAGGGAGGGGGGATAGGGGCTTAGGGAACTGGACAATGTTTGTTGTCAATGTTTGATCTGGGCTAATTAGCCTGGGGGAAGGATTTACTACTACTGGGGTCCAGGGTGAGTGCCATTATTGCTAGGGGCTTGGTCTTTTCATTCCCCCCTTTTCTAGTGCATAGAAGATCCAATCATGGGTCTTCAGCAGGTTTTATGGACCCTAGCTCTATGTCATCGCCAGTGAATCCAGAGCTGAGGAGAATATGCTGTGCCCGTAAAATCATTTTTTGAACTGCATTGATCCTGGATCAGATGAGAGCTAGTAACTTGTTAATTATTCAGGGACCGAAAGTCAACAGTAGTACTAGGATTACAAGTAGGCCTGCTATAGTTGAAATTAAGGTTGTGAGCCAGGGGGATTTGCTGAACACAGATTCATACCAGCTCTGGGACTGTTCCTGTTCGAGTTTCCTTTTATGCACTTTCCCTTACTAATTCCATTGACTGCTTAACTACTCCTGAGTGTTCAGCATAAAAACAGCATTCTTCTTTTAAGGCTGCGCAAAATCCATCTTGCTGAAGGAACAGTAAGTCCAGCCCCCGCCTGTTTTGGAGCACTACTTCAGAGAAGGAAGTTAGAGATTCTTGAAGGTGGGAGATGGAATTTTCAATTCTTTCTATGTCTAAGTCTATTGCAGCATGCAAGGCACCATAGTTTTTATCCTGGAGAACGAAGGATGAGATTCCTTACCTGCCCCTGCTATGCTAAGTCCCATGAGCATGGCTAGGGTTATTGCAGTGACCAGTTCTCTTTTAATTCTATTAATTATACTCATAACTGGCTCATATGCTTGGTACAGAACTTCTTCCAAGTGATATAGCAGCTTGGGGATGAGCTGTACTAAACACAAAAATCTCAGGTTAGGTTAAGAACTGCTCCATGTAAGCATGGGGTGACTGCTGTAGAGCAAGCTCACTAGGAATTATTGGCGGGAATCACATACCCCATTCCATCCCAGAAGAAAGTTTGATTACATAAATGCTGGTATGGGGGTGGGGGGGTTGTTTGACCTATACAGGTTCCTTGTCCTAGAATGGACTGTAAGGTGACTCGCAGCCCGGACGGCTACCAGTGGCAGTCACTAGCTTGGGAGGTGTCTTTAGGTTTACTTATTAGGGCAATTCCCTCATAATAGGGGGTTTAGCTTCTATACACGACCAACAAGACTTAGTAAGGTCTGGTCTGGAAGTGTTTAAAACCTGGTACGTAGCAGCAACTAATTTCCAAAGTGGATCAGGATCCGAGGTAGGGGCAAATGTGTGGTTTAGAATCAAACCTTGAGTGCTGAGTGGTTGGCCTGGGGAGCTAGGGGAGTTGGGTGACTTAGGTGTGGCTACAGGGGGAGGTTTAAACACCATGTTGGGGCCTACCACAGTGGGCCTGTCATTAACTGGGGTGTATATGGCTCTGAGTTGGAAAACAGCACCTGGATCTGTCTGAGTGGAGTCATACAATTGTATACCCCACAATTTGCCATGTTCCCACTCCACTGACTGTTTTCCTCTTTCAGTGAAGTTGATGCTAAGCTTATCACATCTGGGGTTTTCTTCTGGGTTACAGGTTCCTGACTTCATGGGAGGACATTTATGTTTTCGCTTTTCTTCAATGAAGTCTCCTTTTCTAGGGGGGTCCCACCATATTTGCCCAGTGGAGACACAGTCCCATGACTTACAGAAATAGTAATATGCTCCTCCACACTTCTCAGGAAGGTGCCTGGGGCAGATATAAATCCACTTGGTCATTCTAGGATGACACCAAAGTTTGGTGAAGCCTAGGAAACCATGGAGGTCTACCACAAGCTCCGGGAACCAAGTACCTTTAGGGTGAATTCCAGAGGTTTGGTTGAGCATGGTTCCTTTGCCAGCATGAGTAACTAACCATGTTACTTGAATG
Source organism: Nycticebus coucang (assembly GCF_027406575.1). Taxonomy (NCBI): domain Eukaryota; kingdom Metazoa; phylum Chordata; class Mammalia; order Primates; family Lorisidae; genus Nycticebus; species Nycticebus coucang. The sequence goes on from NC_069804.1 coordinate 122,615,564, forward strand.
GGATGATGGGGGTTGGTAGTGAGGGAAATAGACAATAAGGCAGAGCAAGTCAGTAAGTAATACACATACGGTAACCTCAGGGGTCCTGGCATTTCTGCAGCTTGAGTTTCGGTAGATTGTCAGTGTTCCAGTGTAGTTTCCCCTGGGGGGGTGGAGTCCTCTTTGGTGGTGAATGAGTTGGCTAGGCGAGCATGTGTGTAATGTATCTAGGAGGTGATGCCATCAACCTTGAGTGTGGTGGGAGTGACGAGGACCACAGTGTACGGGCCCTTCCACTGGGGCTCCAGCGCCTCTTGCTGGTGACGTTTCACATACACCCAGTCTCCAGGTCAGAAAGCATGCGGTTCAGGGACAGGTCCTGAGCGGTAGAGGGCTATGAGTCTCTCCCAACAAGCTTGTTGTGCCTTTTGGTAAAAATGCAGTTACTGCATAATCTTTCCAAGTTTTAAGGTCAGGATCCTCTGAGGTAAGGGCCTTGCAGTATACCTTAGGGATTATAGGGGGTTGCCTCCCAAAGAGAATTTCATAGGGAGTTTTCCTTATCAAGTAGGGTGAGTTTCACACCTGGTACAGGGCAAAGGGGAGGAGAGACACCCAGTCACCGCCAGTCTCTATGATTAATTTGGTCAGGGTCTCTTTTAGAGTGCGGTTCATCCATTCTACCTGCCCTGAACTTTGGGGCCAATAAGCACAATGTAATTTCCAATTAGTCCCCAAGGCTTCTGCTAAACACTGCACTATCTGAGAAGGAAAGGCTGGGCCATTATCTGACCCTATCTGATTAGGAATTCCAAACCTAGGCATTATATCTTCTAATATTTTCTTTACTACTATGTGTGCAGTCTCTTTTTGGTAGGAAATGCTTCTACCCATCCTGAGAAAGTATCTACAAAAACAAGGAGATATTTATATCCATATTTACCTGGCTTAACTTCAGTAAAGTCCACTTCCCAGTACGCACATGGCTCTGTTCCATGCTCTCTGGACCCTGGATTGTGGGGGCTAAATACACTGTTAGTCATAATACGTACTTTGCATGAAGCTATAACTTCATCAATTTTGGCATTATGGTTTTGTATCTTGATTTTGGCGTGGCGCAGCAAGTCTTTCATTTTGCACAAACCCAGGTGGGTGGAGGAGTGGATTCTATTGAGGATTTCCTGTCCCAGTTTTGCTGGCACAAGCACTTTGTCATCACAGGTGACATACCATCCGTTGTACTTTTCAGGGAAGTGGGCCTGTGGTATCTGCTTTATCCATTGTAAGTCCTCTGGGGTATACTCTGGAGATAGTGGGGACCCGGGGTCTGGCAACATGGTAGTAGGAAGCTCTTGGGTAATTGAAGTGGCTGTAGTTTTGGCGACCTGGTCAGCCCTCTGGTTGCCTCTGGCCACAGGGGAATGACTCCGCTTAAGGCCAGGGCAGTGGATGATAGCTAGCTTCTGGGGAAGCCATAAGGCTTTTAGGAGGTTAAATATTTCTTCTTTATTTTTAATAGTCTTTCCTTCTGTCTTGAGGAGCCCTCTCTCCTGAAAGATTGCCCCATATATGTGGGCAGTGGCAAAAGCACATCGGCTGTCAGTAAAGATGTTAAGTCTCAGGCCTTTTCCCAAGGTCATAGCTTGTGTTAGGACTATAAGTTCAGCCCTTTGAGCTGACGTTCCAGCCGGGAGGGGATCTGCCCAAACAGTCTCAGTCTCAGACACCACTGCCGCCCCTGATTACCTGCATCCATCCTGTATGCAGCTGCTCCCATCTGTGTACCAAGTGGCTTCTGCATTAGGGAAAGGCTGGTCCATAAGGTCCTGGCGTATGCTGTGGACTTGGGCCAGGATGTCAACACAGTCATGCAAGGGGGAATCTATGTCCGGGTCTGGCAGTAGGGTCACTGGATTGAGAGAGGTCTTTGGCAGAAATTGGATTCGTGGAGGATTTACTAAAAGGCCCTGGTAGTGGGCGAGCCGGGCATTGCTAATCCATCGATCCAGTGGCTGTTTGAGGACTCACTCAATGGCATGAGGGGTCGTGATCAACAGCTCCAGCTCTAAAGTCAATTTATCTGCATCCTTAACTAGCAGCGCAGAGTCTGCCATGATGAGTAGGCATGGGGGCCAGCCTGCTGCTACAGGGTCTAGTTTCTTTGACAGGTAGGCGACTGGCCGGGTCCAGGGACCAAGCAATTGTGCAAGCACTCCTTTTGCTAAGCCTTTGTGCTCATCTACATACAGATGAAAGGGCTTGGTAATATCTGGGAGTCCTAGGGCCGGACCCGAGAGCAAGGCTCGTTTCAGGGCCTGGAAGTCTCTTTCTTGCTCTGAGCTCCACTGGAAAGGCAGGCTGTCCCAGGTGGCTACACAGAGGGGCTTTGCTATCTCTGTGAACCCCAGAATCCACAGATGACAGAACCCAGTTGACCAAGGAACTCCCACACTCCTCACTGTGTGATCGGCGGGGGGGGGGGGGGCGGGCGTGGATTTTCAGAACTGTTTCTTTTCTTGCCTGAGACATCTACCTCTGCCCATCTTAAAGGATGTACCCCAGATAACTCACAGTTTGTTGACAAATCTGAGCCTTCTTAGCAGAGGCCTGGTACCCCAGAGCTTCTAATACAGTCAGCAAGTCCTGGGTGCCTTCATGGCATTCTTCTTCTGTCTCGGCTGTGATCAGAATGTCATCTACATACTGTAAAAGAGTCAGGTGAGGGTGTTTCTGCCAGTACTCACTCAGGTCTTCATGTAAAGCTTCATCAAAGATAGTGGGGGAGTTCTTGAACCCTTGTGGCAGCCAGGTCCAGGTAAGTTGACCATGGATCCCTTGCTCTTCATCGTTCCACTCAAAGGCAAACATTGCCTGGCTCTGGGGCGCTAGTGGGAGGCTGAAGAAGGCATCTTTTAAGTCAAGAACAGTGTACCATACTCGATCAGGAGTGAGAGCACTTAATAGTGTATAAGGGTTTGGGATGATGGGGTGGATGTCTAGTACCCACTTGTTGACCTCTTTTAGGTCCTGGACTGGTCTATAGTCATTACTCAGTGTCTTTTTTACAGACAACAGAAGAGTGTTCCAAGAAGATTGACAGGGCACTAGTATCCCGCTCTTAAAAAGTCTCTGAATGTGAGGCGTTATGCCTCGCCGGGTTTCTTGAGACATAGGATACTGCCGTACTCATACAGGTTCAGCCATTGGCTTGTGCTCTACAATGACTGGTGATCGGTGGGCTATCCAGTCTCAGCCCAGGCAAGCGGGTAGGTTTTCAGCCATACAGTGATATCTGTTGGCTGATTGCTCTTAGGCTGCTGCTGGTGAAGTCTGTACTCATCTTCAAGTTGTAAGGTGAGTATTTGTATGGGACTCCCATACTGATCTGTGACAAGGGGTCCTTCATATTTGAAGATGATATGAGCCCCTACTTTAGTTAGGGGGTCTTGCTCAAGGAGGGGATAGGGGAAGTCTGGAATAATCATGAACGCATGGGATAACAGGCCCATGCCTATGTCCACAGTTCTTTGGGTAGTCCATGAATATTTTTTGATGCCTGTGGCCCCCTGGACCCATGATTTCTGGGTATCCATAGGGCCGTGGTCCTGGGTCAGGACTGAGTGCTGGGCCCTGGTATCTACTAGGAAATTTATTCGGGTCCCCTCCACTCTGAGAGTTACCCAGGGCTCAGGGAAGGGTGACGAGCCCTGACTTCCCTATTCTTTGATCCCTCTTAGCTCCAAGACTGACACTGAGGCAGGGGCATGAAGGTCCAGTGGTCTGTTTCTTGGGGCACTCATGGGCCCAGTGTCCACGTTCCTTACAATAGGTGCACTGGTCCTTCTGGAGGCGGGGTCTTTTCCCACCTGTGGAGCCCTCCTTACCTCCTGCTGTGAGTCAGTGCAGTCATCTTTCTTTTTTTGTCCAGAGTCACAGCCATGGAGGCTAGGAGTATCCTGGCCAATTCCTGGATCTGTCTTCTAGCCGCCTTCATTTGCTTTTCCTTGGGGGTCTCCTGGTTGTTATAGACTTTTTCAGCAACTTCTAAGAGGTCCTGTAAGGACTTCTCGCCCAGTCTATCTATTTTCTGCAACTTACGTTTAATGTCTGGGGCTGACTGGTTAACGAAGAACATGACAACTGCTGCTCTATTCTCTACAGCTTCTGGGTCTAAGGGTGTGTGCATGCGGAATCCCTTCATGATTCTTTCTAAGAAAGCTGTGGGGGGTTCTGTCTTATCCTGCTGCACATTACCTATCTTGGCCAAATTAGTCGGCTTTCTAGCACCTTTACGGAGACCCCTCATTAGAGTCTGGCGGTAGGCTTGGGGTCTCACCTGACCTGTTCCCGTATTAAAATTCCACTTGGGACGTGTGAGGGGGAAGGTTGCATCTATGAGAGCCTGATTGGTAGTGGGGTTCCCATCCAGACCCTCAATGGCCTTCCTGGCCTCAGCCACAATGAGGTTCCTCTCCTTGGTGGTGAAAAGGACTTGTAAGAGCTGCTGACAATCATCCCAAGTGGGATGATGAGTAAAAAGAATTGAGTCTAAGAGGTCAATTAAAGCAGTAGGTTTTTCAGAGAATTTAGGATTCTGCATCTTCCAGTTATAACGATCACTTGTGGCAAAGGGCAAATAGTGATATTCTTGGTTTGGGGGGTTTGCTCTATCCGGGGGCCCACTGTGCGAAAGGGCAGCACGGTGGAGTCTGCCGCCAGATTGTGTAGGGCTCTACAGTGTGTGTGGGGTGGGCTCTGGAGATTACTCCCTGGACCTGGGGCTGGAGTGGCCTCGTTGCCTGGCGGTCTTGGAGGGACAGGTGCCCCCCGATGTGAGAGTTGATAAGGAGGGGGTAAAAGCACTTCTAGATTGGTTCCTCCTTGGAGGACTGAGGAAGACACAGTGGGTTCAGGAGACTTCTCCTTTTTCTCCTTCAAGGCTGGGAGCTTCACCACTTCTTTGATGGGGAAATAAAAGGTTTTAACCATGATGGCGGGTCCTCCACGAGGTCCCGCCAAGTAGTTATATACGGGATTTGGTCCGGGTGCCCCGTCCCAGATTGGTAGACTACATCTTTGACCTGAAAGATAACAGGGAGATGAAAAGGGCCAGTGGGTGGCCATCCAGTGTGTAAAGCCAGCCATTCACTTCTGCAAAGAGTCACGAGTTTATTTCTAGACACATGGAAACTGTACTCTCAGCTCTCGCGCAGCAGAGGTTCTTGGCTGGCTGTGGAAGAGGAGGGAGCTGGCGCGAGGAAGGTGCCCGTCTTTGTTGCACAGCCTAGCCGGCCAGGAAGGTGGCTGCTGCAGGAGGTCTGTGGAGGAGGCTCAGTTCATGCTGCTTCATGCTGCAGAGAGCACTTTAGAAAAGGAAAGATCTCCTGTGACCTCTGCCTGACATCCATAAGATACTCATTGCCTCTCAACACACCTAAGATCCACTCAGGGAACAACAGTGTGTTACACTTTTTGAAAATCACTGTGTTGAAGATGGCTGACTGAAGCCAGCTTTCCACAGAGGCTCCCATACAGTAGGAGAATTAAAGGACAAAAATTCAGCAAGTAACCTGGTGGATCTGAGGTGCAATAAGAGAGAAGGTTGAAGAATGCACGTCAACCCCACAGAGGTGAGCTGCGACCACAAGGATACAAACAAAAGGGGAACAACAGAGTTGTTCTGTTCTGTTCTGTCAGTAACATTAAACAGGGGAGAGACTGGACCTGAGTGAAAACCCCCCAACCTTCATCAAGCGCCCGAGGTTATCAGGCATCACCTCCTCCTGCTAGAGAGAGGCAGAGCGCAGAGGCCTGGCGACTTCCCTGTGATTCTGGCAGGTGCAAACCCCTGGAGTACCGATTCAATACAGGCAACTGGGTCAGCCAACTGCAGGGCTATCAGTGACTGGGTGTGAAGTGGTGCAAGGTGGGGAAGGAGGCATCAACCTTCCCAGACTGATCTATTTGCTGGGTGGCTACTCGTGACTCCACACAGCACTGGAGCAAGCCACACCAGAGTAGTCACCAGAGCCCTGTGATCCAGTTCCCAGAGACCTCTTAAACTCTCTCACCCGAGACAGGTGCAGACTGAGAGAATTGATTTGGACTTTTTGAACTAAACCAATCGCCTGAGGACAAATCAGGTGGTGCCCTGGGTGCACGGTGGTAGGAAGGTTTGATTTTTCTTTTCTAACTGTTTGCCAGTGGGGGGGTGACTTAATTGCTGATATTTCTCCACAGTTGAGACTTCAATCCAGAGTATCTGTTTCACTAGGGTGGAACAGAAACCAGCTGAAAACAAGACAAAACTACTTAGCCCCACCACACCAGACAGGGCCCAAGTTTCTCAGGCCACAACACTGTACAGGCTCTCGACAAAGCCCCAGGGGAAAAAATCAGAGGGAGTAAAACAACCATGGGGCGGAATCAGCGGAAAAACTCTGGTAACATGAATAACCAGAATAGATCAACCCCCACCCAAGGAAAGATATGGCAGATGCAATTGAAGATGCCATTCATGAACAACTGGCTGAGATGTCAGAAATCAAATTCAGAATTTGGATTGCAGACAAGATTAACAAAGTGGAATTAGAAATTCAAGGAGAAATTCAAAAGTTGTCTCAAGAATTAAACGAAATTAAAGAGAAAACCACCAAAGACTTAGACAAACTGAAGCAAGAATTTGCAGCCCTCAAAGATATGAAAAATACAGTAGAATCCCTCAGCAACAGAATGGACCAAGCAGAAGAAAGAATTTTGGACATCGAACATAAAGTCTTTGAACTCTCCCAAACTCTCCAAGAGGAACAGAAATGGAGAGCAAAAACTGATCATTCTCTCCGAGAGCTCTGGGATAATTTGAAGAAGGTGAATATCCGAATCATAGGAGTTCCAGAAACAGATGAAGTGGCCTCGCTGGGCACAGAGGCCCTTCTGCATGAAATTATGAAAGAGAATTTTCCAGACATGCCTAGAGATTCTGAAATTCAGATAGCGGACAGCTTCAGAACCCCAGCACGACTCAAGCGCAATAAGACATCCCCAAGGCATATCATAATTAACTTCACTAAAGTTAATACGAAGGAGAAAATCCTCAAAGCTGCCAGGAGACAGAAAACCATTACCTTCAAATGGAAGAATATTAGAATGACTGCAGATATTTATGCTGAAACTTTTCAAGCCAGAAGAGGGTGGTCACTGACTTTTAATCTCCTAAAGCAAAATAACTTTTAACCCAGGATCTTGTATCCAGCTAAACTGAGTTTCATTTATGATGGAGAAATTAAATACTTTAATGACATTCATATGTTGAAGAAATTTCCCATCATCAAACCAGCTCTTCAGGATATTCTCAGACCTATCCTCCATAATGACCAACCCAATCCTATACCACAAAAGTAAACTCACTCAGAAACTTCGGATCAAACTCCAACTTCCACACTGGCAAAAGGATTAAAAATGCCCACTGGACTTTTGAAAAACTCGATACCCAAAACTTCACCAGACTTATCAATATTCTCCATTACAGTGAACAGCTTAAACTGTCCTCTAAAGAAGCATAGGTTAGCTGACTGGATACAAAAACTCAGGCCAGATATCTGTTGCATACAAGAGTCACATCTTAACTTAAAAGACAAATACGTATTCAGGGTGAAAGGATGGTCATCCATATTTCATGCAAATGGTAATCAGAAAAAAGCAGGTGTTGCAATTTTATTTGCAGATACAATAGATTTTAAACCAACAAAAGTAAGGAAGGACAAGAATGGTCACTTCATATTTGTTAAGGGTAATACTCAATATGATGAGATTTCAATTATTAATATTTATGTACCCAACCAGAATGCACCTCAATTTATAAGAGAAACTCTAACAGACATGAGCAACTTGATTTCCTTGAGCTCCACAATAGTCGGAGATTTCAACACTCCTTTGGCAGTGTTGCATCGATCCTTGAACAACAAGCTGAGCAAAGAAATCTTAGTTTTAAACCTAACCATCCAACATTTGGATTTAGCAGACATCTACATAACATTTCATCCCAAAAAAACTGAATACACATACTTCTCATCAGCCCATGGAACTTACTTCAAAATCGATCATATCTTAGGTGACAAGTCTAACCTCAGTAAATTTAAAGGAATAGAAATTATTCCATGCATCTTCTGGGACCACCATGGAATAAAACTTCAGCTGAGTAACAACAGGAATATGCATACTCATACAAAAACATGGAAGTTAAATAACCTTATGCTGAATGATAGCTGGGTCAGAGATGAGATTAGAAAGAAATTGGCAATTTTTTGGAGCAAAACAACAATGAAGACACGAACTATCAGAACCTCTGGAACACGGCTAAGGCAGTTCTAAGAGGGAAATTTATAGCACTGCAAGCCTTCCTCAAGAGAATGGAAAGAGAGGAAGTTAACAACTTAATGGGACATCTCAAGCCACTGGAAAAGGAAGAACATTCCAACCCCAAACCCAGTAGAAGAAATAAAATAACCAAAATTAGAGCAGAATTAAATGAAATTGAGAACAAAAGAATTATAAAACAGTTCAATAAATCAAAAAGCTGGTTTTTTGAAAAGGTCAATAAAATAGATAAAACTTTGGCCAAACTAATCAGGAAAAAAAGAGTAAAATCTCTAATCTCATCAGTCAGAAACAACAAAAACAAAATAACAACAGACTCTTCAGAAATGCAAAAAATCCTTAATGAATATTACAAGAAACTGTATTCTCAGAAATATGAAAATCTAAAGGAAATTGACCGATACATGGAAGTACATCACCTTCCAAGATTTAGACAGAATCAAGTGGAAATGTTGAACAGGCCCATATCAAGTTTGGAAATAGCATCAACCATACAAAACTTCCCTAAAAAGAAAAGCCCCTGACCAGATGGTTTCGCATCAGAATTCTACCAAACTTTTAAAGAGGAATTAGTACCTATATTACTCAACCTGTTCCAAAAGGTAGAAAAAGATGGAAGACTACCTAACACATTCTATGAAGCAAACATCACCCTGATCTGCAAACGAGGAAAAGACCCAACAAGAAAAGAAAATTATACACCAATATCACTAATGAATATTGGTGCAAAAATATTCAACAAGATCCTAACAAACAGAATCCAGCAACACATCAAAAAAATTATACATCATGACCAAGCCGGTTTTAACCCAGGGTCTCAAGGCTGGTTCAATATACGTGAATCTATAAATGTAATCCAGCACATAAACAAATTAAAAAACCAAGACCATATGATTCTCTCAATTGATGCAAAAAAAGCTTTTGATAATATCCAGCATGCCTTCATGATCAGAACACTTAAGAAAATAGGTATAGAAGCGACATTTCTTAAACTGATAGAGACCATCTACAACAAACCCACAACCAATATCATATTGAATGGAGTTAAATTGGAATCATTTCCACTCAGATCAGGAACCAGACAAGGCTGCCCATTGTCTCCACTGCTCTTTAACAGTGTAATGGAAGTTTTAGCCACCGCAATTAGTGGAAAAAAGGCGATCAAGGGTGTCAATATAGGGTCAGAAGAGATCAAACTTTCGCTCTTCGCAGATGATATGATTGTATATCTGGAAAACACTAGAAACTCTACTACAAAACTCTTAGAAGTGATCAAGGAATACAGTAGCGTCTCAGGTTACAAAATCAACATTCATAAATCGGTAGCCTTTATATATACCAACTATAGTCAACTTGAAAAAACAGTTAAGTACTCTATCCCATTCACAGTAGTGCCAAAGAAGATGAAATATTTGGGAATGTATCTAACAAAGGATGTGAAAGATCTCTATAAAGAGAACTATGAAACTCTAAAAAAAGAAATAGCTGAAAATATTAACAAATGGAAAAACATACCATGCTCATGGCTGGGAAGTATCCACATTGTTAAAATGTCCATACTAAACAAAGCAATATATAATTTCAATGCAATCCCTATTAAAGCTCCACTGTTATACTTTAAAGATCTTGAAATAATAATACTTCATTTTATATGGAATCAGAAAAAACGTCGAATAGACAAGACATTACTCAGAAATAAAAACAAAGCAGGAGGAATTACGCTACCAGATCTCAGACTATACTACAAATCAATAGTGATCAAAACAGCATGGTGTTGGCACAAAAACAGAGAAGTAGATGTCTAGAACAGAATAGAGAACCAAGAGATGAACCCAGCTACTTACCGTTATTTAATCTTTGACAAGCCAATTAAAAACATTCAGTGGGGAAAAGATTCCCTGTTTAATAAATGGTGCTGGGTGAACTGGCTGGCAACCTGTAGAAGACTGAAACTGAACCCACACCTTTCACCATGAACTAATATAGACGCTCACTGGATCAAACATTTAAACTTAAGACATGAAACTGTAAAGATACTAGAGGAGAGTGCAGGGAAAACCCTTGAAGAAATCGGTCTGGGCAAGTATTTTATGAGAAGGATCCCCGGGCAATTGAAGCAGCTTCAAAAATACACTACTGGGATTTGATCAAACTAAAAAGCTTCTGCACAGCCAAGAACACAGTAAGTAAAGCAAGCAGACAGCCCTCAGAATGGGAGAAGATATTTGCAGGTTATGTCTCTGACAAAGGTTTAATAACCAGAATCCACAGAGAACTCAAACGCATTAGCAAGAATAGAACAAGGGATCCCATCGCAGGCTGGGCAAGGGATTTGAAGAGAAACTTCTCTGAAGAAGACAGGCGCGCGGCCTTCAGACATATGAAAAAATGCTCATCATCTTTAATCATCAGAGAAATGCAAATCAAAACTACTTTGAGATACCATCTAACTCCAGTGAGACTAGCGTATATCACAAAATCCCAAGACCAGAGATGTTGGCATGGATGTGGAAAAAGGGAACACTTCTGCACTGCTGGTGGGGATGCAAATTAATACATTCCTTTTGGAAAGAAATATGGAGAACACTTAGAGATCTAAAAATAGATCTGCCATTCAATCCTGTAATCCCTCTACTGGGCATATACCCAGAAGACCAAAAAGCACATCATAACAAAGATACTTGTACCAGAATGTTTATTGCAGCCCAATTCATAATTGCTAAGTCATGGAAGAAGCCCAAGTGCCCATCGATCCACAAATGGATTAGTAAATTGTGGTATATGTACACCATGGAATATTATGCAGCCTTAAAGTCAGATGGAGACTTTACCTCTTTCATGTTTACATGAATGGAGCTGGAACATATTCTTCTTAGTAAAGTATCTCAAGAATGGAAGAAAAAGTACCCAATGTACTGAGCCGTACTATGAAAGTAATTTAGGGTTTTCACATGAAAGCTATAACCCAGTTACAACCTAAGAATAGTGCGAAGGGGAAAGGTAGGGGAGAGGGGGAAGGTGGGTAGTGGGAAGGAGATTGGTGGGATTACACCAGCGGTGCATTTTACAGGGGTATATGTGAAACTTTGTAAACGTTCTGTGAAGCTAGTTAATGATTCCCCATGAATATATCAATGTACACAGCTATGATTTAATAAAAAAAAAAAAAAGAAAAAGAAAAAGAAAATCGCTGTGTTAAAAAAAAAGAAACTGTACTCTCGGGCTTTGTCTTTGAAATCCTGGAAATGAGCCAAAGTTAGGGAAAGGGGTGTCATCTGCATCTGTCCCCTGTTGCCCTCTAAATATAACAAGACCCACACTATACAAATAGTACACAAGATACTTCCAGAAAGCAAGTGCCTGCCCTTACGTGTTTCCAGGCAAAACTGAAAATGAGACAACGGTGTAACTTCACCCAGGGGTCGCAATCCACCTTGTTTCTCAACCAGAGGAATCATCTGGTCTTCTTGATCAGGGACTGGGTGTTCCACGTCCCAGTCTCCCATCCATGGGACGTTTCCTCTCCTACTCTGCCAGGGGTTCCACATCCCGACTGTTGGGGTTCCGCGTCCGGACTGTAGACTTAACAAAGGAAACCAACACAGAATAGGACAAGACAAATATACAATGCCGGCACACGTGCACTCACCTTTGGAGTAGGTTCTCAGTGATTTGGGGGGGCAAATCCCGGTTGAGTCCCCAAATGTTGTGCCTAGGTCGCCGGGTACCCCTCATAAATCACCCGAAGACCAAGTCCGATGCAAAAGCAAGAGGTAGTTTATTCACAAGCTTGGGCTTAGGCTTCTCCATTCCTAATGCAGCAGAAGGGCAGAGAAGCCCCGACCGCAGAGGGAAGAGCAGTTTTAAGGATACAGAAAGGAAACAGGGAGGGGGGATAGGGGCTTAGGGAACTGGACAATGTTTGTTGTCAAGGTTTGATCTGAGCTAATTAGCCTGGGGTAAGTATTTACTACTACTGGGGTCCAGGGTGAGTGCCATTATCGCTCAGGGCAGACATACTGAAGCTGCGGGTGGGGGAGGAAGCAGGTTGCCTATCACCTTTGGTATGCAAGCAGGTTGCCTATCACCTTTGGTATGCAGCTGCAAATTGAAGGCTGTGGGGCAAAGTGGGGTCAGTGAAGGCTGTGAGACAAAATGGAGTTAGTTTTAACAAAATGGAGTTAGCTTGGTCCTTTCAAAACTATATGCTAACATATGAATAACCTTTGTTAATGAAGAAACAGAAGCAGACATAATGATTAAGATACATTCAGTTACTGATAGCTAGTTGTACCCTAAAGGGCATTATCAAAAAGAGAAATTGTGCTGCAGAGAAAAGCTCTCTCTATATACACAATGAAAAAATAAACTGCAAGATTAACACAAGCATGATTAATACTGGAAAAATCACAGGCCTCCAAAATTTCTCCACGTTTGTTATAAAAGCCCTCTGCACTCAGCTAAAATTAAAATGATCTTTAAAGGATAACGCTTGCAAAGTTTAAGTCTTTTCAGTCACAGAAACTGCAATGGAAATAAATGTAGAGTCATTTTCAAAACAAAAGCAAAAATAATCTATTCTTCTGATGGCATGCATGATTAAAAGGTCTATGCAAGATACATTGCTCTAAATTCCCAAAGACTAGGGAAAAAAAGTCAAGTCAATTTTTAGTTTTCAGATGGTCAAAGGCAGGAGTTCAAATCTTCTGGATCTTTTCACCAACAACTACTGGATTTTATTTTCTGATTTTCTCAGCAGCATCAGATTTGTAATTGTCAGAGCAATTGTGTATGTATGAGTAACAGTGTACACCACAGTAAACATTTCCACATTGGCATTCAAACCTAGTAAGTCCCACTTTCTTCCTGTACATGAAACAGCTATTTTTTTTTTTTCAAGAGACTTGCTTTGCTCTTTGGATGACTGCTATGTCATATCTGATACTCAAGTTGCAGATCTTGTTTCAGGTACTGCTTTATCCACAGAGGTACAGGGCTTGGCTGCATACATGAAGATGTAGAGTCTAGCCTCAACTGAACTTCTGGGACACTGCCCTCTGTGCACTGAACTGGTAAAGATTCAGACAGACTACTGACAAAAGTTGCAGGTGGGCTTATTCTACAATTACTACTGTTCTGTTTTTGAAGATGTTCTTCATAGCATACTGAACACGTGCCATTTGTATGAGGGTTTCCATAAAATCCACAGCCACTGGAACAAAGCATAGGCACTTGGCTGTGATTAGTTTCTTGAGCCATGTTCCTCTGTTGCACACACAGTTGAGATTGATGAGCAAAGAGCTGTCCTGTATCTTGAGACAGACATTAGCTTACTGCCTTCCCTATCCTCATAAGCAGCTACTTAAAGTTTGAGTTTTATGCAAGAAAACATTTTACAGCCTTCAGGGCTTTACTGCAGCAGACTTCAGATTCATTCCTGGTGGCGGCTCTCTCCACCTGACATGATGCCCGCCACCACCGGTTGCTGCTGGTGAACTGGGACAGCTGAAGCGCCGAAACGCTGCTCGCTACCGCCCTGCGGCTGTCGACCCATCCCTGTGCATTTACCTTCAGAGGGAGACAATTAACTTGGGCCCAAATTCCCCAAGGATACTGTGAATCTCCCTCAATATTCTCTGAAATTCTCAAAACTGATTTAGATTCTATAACCTGTACCCATGTGTCCACTCTGATTTACTGCATTGATGATCTTCTACTCTGTAATCCACCTAAACAAGGTGCCCTTTTAGACTCTTATTCTTTTAAAAACTCGAGCTTCAAAAATGCCATAAAGCCTCTAAGTCTAAACTTCAGTGGATACAGACAACTGTTACTTACTTAGAACACGAAGTATCTCAAAGGACTCAAAAACTCACCACCAAACACCTTGAGTCAATCTTGTCTATTCCCCTTCCCAAAAGTAAAAAACAACTACGTAAGCTCTGCTTCAGGAGCACCACAGCAGCCGGCGCAGGCGCTGCCGCCACGGGGCCGGCGGAGCTGTCATCCACTGGCCCTTTACTACTCTTCTCAGAAAGGATCTGCTACAAGACTGGGAGTGTTGACTGCCGGAAGGAGCAATGTGGGATCTGTGTGCTGCCATCTGGAAACAGTAGTCCACAGGCACGAGAACTTAAAGACCAAGAGGAAGTGAAAGGAAAATTAGGGCAAGTAAACAGATTAAAGAAACCACTCATGAGGAAGAATCAGCAGAAAACTCCAGGCAACATGAAGGACCAGTCCAGAACAACCCCGCCAAGGGACCATGAGGTAGCTACTGCAGATGATTCCACATATGAAGAAAAGTTAGGAATGACAGAAAGGGAATTTAGAATACACATGTTGAAAACAAAGAAAGAAATGATAGAAACAATTAAGGAAACTGCTAATAAAGTGGAAAATAACCAAAAGGAAATCCAAAAACAGAATCAAATAACAGATGAACGATATGAAGAATATAAAAAGGATATAGCAGAGCTGAAGGAACTGAAACAGCCAATTAGGGAACTTAAAGATGCAATGGAAAGTATCAGCAACAAGTTAGACCATGCAGAAGAAAGAATTTCAGAGGAAGAAGAAAAAGTTTTTGAGATAACTCAGATAGTAAAAGAGGCAGAAAAGAAGAGAGAGAAAGCAGAACGTTCACTGTCAGAATTATGGGACTTTATGAAGCGTTCCAACATACGAGTTATAGGAATTCCAGAAGGGGAAGAAGAATGCCCCAGAGGAATGGAAGCCATACTAGAGAATATTATAAAAGAAAATTTCCCAAATATCACCAAAGATTCTGACACACTGCTTTCAGAGGGCTATCGGACCCCAGGTCACCTCAACTCTAACCGAGCTTCTCCAAGACACATTGTGATGAACCTGTTCAAAGTCAAGACAAAAGAAAAGATTCTGCAAGCTGCCAGGAGTAAGCGCCAGTTGACCTACAGGGGCAAATCCATCAGAGTGACCGCGGATTTCTCTAATGAAACTTTCCAAGCAAGAAGACAATGGTCATCTACCTTTAATCTACTTAAACAGAACAATTTCCAGCCCAGAATTCTGTACCCTGCTAAGCTAAGCTTAAAAATTGACAGAGAAAACAAATCATTTACGGATATACAAACATTGAGGAAATTTGCCGCAACAAGACCAGCTCTACAGGAAATACTTCAACCTGTTCTGCATACTGACCGCCACAATGGATCAGCAGCAAAGTACAGAACAGGTTAGAACAGAACCTAACCTCCACACTGATGCAAAAGATAAAACTAAGCAATAGACTCTCACAAAATAAGACAAATAGAATACTACCACACTTATCGATTATCTCAATAAATGTTAATGTCTTGAATTCCCCACTGAAGAGACATAGATTGGCTGGATGGATTAAAAAACACAAGCCATCTATTTGCTGTCTGCAAGAAACACACCTGGCTTCAAAAGACAAATTAAAGCTCCAAGTCAAGGGTTGGAAGACAATTTTTCAGGCAAATGGAATTCAGAAGAAAAGAGGAGTTGCGATCTTATTTTCAGATACATGTGGATTTAAAGCAACTAAAGTCAAAAAAGACAAAGATGGTCACTTTATATTGGTCAAGGGAAAACTACAACAAGAAGACGTTTCAATTCTGAATATCTATGCACCAAATTTAAATGTTCCCAGATTCTTGAAACAGACCTTACTCAGTCTGAGCAATATGATATCTGATAATACCATCATAACAGGGGACTTTAACACTCCTCTTCCAGACCTGGACAGATCCTCTAAACAGAAATTAAACAAAGATATAAGAGATTTAAATGAGACCCTAGAACAACTGTGCTTGACAGACGCATATAGAAGACTCCACCACAAAGATAAAGAATATACATTCTTCTCATCACCCCATGGAACATTCTCCAAAATTGGTCATATCCTGGGACACAAAACGAATATCAACAGAATCAAAAGAATTGAAATTTTACCTTGTATCTTCTCAGACCATAAGGCACTAAAGGTGGAACTCAACTCTAACAAAAATCCTCGACCCCACCCAAAGACATGGAAATTAAACAATCTTCTGTTGAATAAAAGTTGGGTGCAGGAAGAAATACAACAGTAAATCATTAACTTCCTTGAGCATAACAACAATGAAGACACAAGCTACCAAAACCTGTGGGACACTGCAAAAGCAGTTTTGAGAGGAAAATTCATCGCTTTAGATGCCTACATTCGAAAAACAGAAAGAGAGCACATCAACAATCTCACAAGAGATCTTATAGAATTGGAAAAAAAAGAACAATCTAACCCTAAACCCAGTAGAAAAAATAAGAAATATCCAAATCAAATTAGAGATCAATGAAATTGAAAACAAAAGAATTATTCAGAAAATTAATGAAACAAGGAGCTGTTTTTTTGAAAAAATAAATAAAATAAATAAAACATTGGCCAGACTAACGAGGAATAGAAAAGTAAAATCTCTAGTAACCTCAATCAGAAATGATAAAGGGGAAATAACAACTGATCCCACAGAGATACAAGAGATCATCTCTGAATACTACCAGAAACTCTATGCCCAGAAATTTGACAATGTGAAGGAAATGGATCAATATTTGGAATCACACCCTCTCCCTAGACTCAGCCAGGAAGAAATAGAACTCCTGAACAGACGAATTTCAAGCACCGAGATCAAAGAAACAATAAAAAATCTTCCAAC
Organism: Nycticebus coucang; assembly: GCF_027406575.1. Lineage (NCBI taxonomy): Eukaryota > Metazoa > Chordata > Mammalia > Primates > Lorisidae > Nycticebus > Nycticebus coucang. The sequence goes on from NC_069804.1 coordinate 122,632,606, forward strand.
CAAAAAATGCCCTGGTCCAGAAGGCTTCACTCCAGAATTCTATCATACCTTCAACGAAGAGCTTATTCCTGTACTGCAGAAATTATTCCAAAAAATTGAGGAAGAAGGAATTTTCCCCAACACATTCTATGAAGCAAACTTCACCCTGATACCAAGACCAGGAAAAGACCCAAACAAAAAGGAGAATTTCAGACCAATCTCACTCATGAATATAGATGCAAAAATCCTCAACAAAATCCTAGCCATTAGATTACAGCTTATCATCAAAAAAGTCATTCATCATGATCAAGTAGGCTTCATCCCAGGGATGCAAGGCTGGTTTAACATACGCAAGTCCATAAACGTTATCCACCATGTTAACACAGGCAAAAATAAAGATCACATGATCCTCTCAATAGATGCAGAAAAAGCATTTAATAAAATCCAGCATCCTTTTCTAATTAGAACACTGAGGAGTACAGGCATAGGTGGCACATTTCTAAAACTGATTGAAGCTAACTATTACAAACCCACAGCCAATATTTTACTGAATGGAGTAAAACTGAAAGCTTTTCCTCTTAGAACTGGAACCAGGCAAGGTTGTCCTCTGTCACCTTTAGTATTCAACGTAGTACTGGAAGTTCTAGCCAATACAATTAGGCAAGACAAGGAAATAAAGGGAATCCAAATGGGAGCAGAGGAGGTCAAACTCTCCCACTTTGCTGATGACATGATCTTATACTTAGAGAACCCCAAAGACTCAACCACAAGACTCCTAGAAGTCATCAAAAAATACAGTAATGTCTCAGGATATAAAATCAATGTCCACAAGTCAGTAGCATTTGTGTACACCAATAACAGTCAAGATGAGAAGCTAATTAAGGACACAACTCCCTTCACCATAGTCTTAAAGAAAATGAAATACCTAGGAATATACTTAACGAAGGAGGTGAAGGACTTCTATAAAGAAAACTATGAAATCCACAGAAAGGAAATAGCAGAGGATATTAACAAATGGAAGAACATACCATGCTCATGGATGGGAAGAATCAACATTGTTAAAATGTCTATACTTCCCAAAGCAATCTACATATTCAATGCCATTCCTATCAAAATACCAACATCGTACTTTCAAGATTTGGAAAAAATGATTCTGTGTTTTGTATGGAACCGGAAAAAAACCCGTATAGCTAAGGCAGTTCTTAGTAACAAAAATAAAGCTGGGGGCATTAGCATACCAGATTTTAGTCTGTACTACAAAGCCATAGTGCTCAAGACAGCATGGTACTGGCACAAAAACAGAGACATAGACACTTGGAATCGAATTGAACACCAAGAAATGAAACTAACATCTTACAACCACCTAATCTTCGATAAACCAACAAGAACATACCTTGGGGGAAAAACTCTCTATTCAGTAAATGGTGTTGGGAGAACTGGATGTCTACATGTAAAAGACTGAAACTGGACCCACACCTTTCCCCACTCACAAAAATTGATTCAAGATGGATAAAGGACTTAAATTTAAGGCATGAAACAATAAAAATCCTCCAAGAAAGCATAGGAAAAACACTGGAAGATATTGGCCTGGGGAAAGACTTCATGAAGAAGACTGCCATGGCAATTGCAACAACAACAAAAATAAACAAATGGGACTTCATTAAACTGAAAAGCTTCTGTACGGCTAAGGAGACAATAACCAAAGCAAAGAGACAACCTACACAATAGGAAAGGATATTTGCATATTTTCATTCAGACAAAAGCTTGATAACTAGGATCTATAGAGAACTGAAATTAATCCACATGAAAAAAGCCAACAATCCCATATATCAATGGGCAAGAGACATGAATAGAACTTTCTCTAAAGATGACATACGAATGGCTAACAAACACATGAAAAAATGTTCATCATCCCTGTATATTAGAGAAATGCAAATCAAAAAAACCCTGAGATATCATCTAACTCCATTGAGAATGGCCCACATCTCAAAATCTCAAAACTGCAGATGCTGGCGTGGGTGTGGAGAGAAGGGTACACTTTTACACTGCTGGTGGGACTGCAAACTAGTACAACGTTTTTGGAGGGAAGTATGGAGAATCCTCAAAGCACTCAACCTAGACCTCCCATTTGATCCTGCAATCCCATTACTGGGCATCTACCCAGAATGAATAAAATCCTTTAATCATAAGGACACTTGTACTAAACTGTTTATTGCAGCTCAATTTACAATCGCCAAAATGTGGAAACAGCCTAAATGACCACCAACCCCGGAATGGATTAACAAGCTGTGGTATATGTATACCATGGAATACTATCCAGCCATTGATAAAAATGGAGACTTTACATCCTTCGTATTAACCTGGATGGAAGTGGAAGACATTATTCTTAGTAAAGCATCACAAGAATGGAGAAGCATGAATCCTATGTACTCAATTTTGATATGAGGACAATTAACAACAATTAAGGTTATGGGGGTGAAGCAGAAAGAGGGACGGAGGGAGGGGGGTGGGGCCTTGATGTGTGTCACACTTTATGGGGGCAAGACATGATTGCAAGAGGGACTTTACCTACCCATTGCAATCAGTGTAACCTGGCTTATTGTACCCTCAATGAATCCCCAACAATAAAAAAAAAAAATAAAAACTACGTAAATTTCTAGGAGCAGCTGGATACTGCTGCCAGTAGATTCCTAATTTTGCTGCTCTCACTAAATTATTATATTTCCTCCTTCTTGATAGTATCCAAGAGCCTATCCTCTGGCCTGCAGAGGCATTAGACTCCTTTAAAACTCTTCAGTTACCATCGCCCACACCTCCTGCACTGGGCTTACCCATTTTTTGATAAACTTTCCATCTATATTGCCATGAAAAATTGCTGCTCGTATTTTAGGACAAACTTTTTCATCTCAAATCTGTCCTATAACTTATTTTTCATATCAATTTTATCCTGTGGCTGTAGGCATGCCCCCATACCTACGTCCAATAGCAGCAGCTGCCACACTAATTACCAAAGCCAGAACACTTATCTTAGGTTCCCTATTCATTTGCATGTTTCCCCATGCTGTGTCTGCTCTCTTACTAGTCCACAAAACACAGCATCTCTCTGCTAGATGACAGACCACCTATGAACTAGCCTTACTAACAACCCTCTCCATTATTTTATACCTTTGCAACACTTTAAATCCAGCTACACTTCTACCTCTCCCTGATGATAGAAACCCCCACTCCATCTCACATGTTTGCCTTATAGCTGTTGATATGATTTCAAAACCACAATAAGATCTCTCAGGCATTCCTTTAAACAACCTAGACTTTATTCTCTTTTGCAATGGCTTTTGCAAACGTGAGTTAAAAGGTAGTATAATAGCAAGCTCTGCTATAGTTTCCCTACCTGAAACCCTGGAGACATACTCCATACCTAGTATAAAATCAGCACAAGCTGCTGAACTTATGGCTCTCATGAGAGCTTGTACATTAGCAGAAGAAAAAATGGACACTATTTACACAGACTCCACATATGCCTTCAGAGTTTGACATGCAGTTGCCACAATTTGGAAATCCCCCGGTTTCTTAACTTCTTAATGACATGGCTGTGAGCTAGGCTGAGGCCATGACACTATAGACTGGCATCAGAGTGCGAATCTGTCTCAAAAAAAAAAAAAAGTTTGCTATTCAGTTTCCAAAATGGAAACTGCCAGGATGGGTCCGTAGGCAGCGGGAGTAGCTGTCAACTAAAGAAACTTTTTTATTGTGGCCTCTGTGGGGAGGAATTAGTGTGTCAGGATAAACAGGTTTGGGACTGTTTAGTTTGAATAATGTCAGTGGGTGCTAAGTGTAGGAGGTGTCAACAGATGTCTGGTAGTTGGCCTTGGAGTGATTAGGGCAAGTATATACTGGCCCAGATGGAAAGAGCCCAATAGAGGAGGTGGAGAGGGCACTGTGGATTGGCTAGTTTGCATAAGAAAAGCCTCATTTGAGGCAAGAATTCCCTGGAGGGAGGCAGTTTCTCAGGAGTCTGCAAGACCCCAGGATTTCAAAGGGTGAGAATTACATAAAATAAAAAGGCATGATCAATACAGGTTTTTGCAAAAACAATTCTCTTATTATGTAATAATTTCCTCTTATGGACATCCAATCTAGAGACATCATTTCAAAACTAGATTGGTGGTAGAAAGTAAAAATGAGGGATAAGTTCCAAAACAATGTTTTTATGTATTTATGTATTGAGACAGTCTCATTTTGTTGCCCTCAGTAGAGTGCCCTTACGTTATAGGTCACAGCAACCTTAAAGTGTTGGGGTCAAGCGAACTTCCCGCCTCAGCTGGGACTACAGGAGCCTGCACAAAGCTTGGCTATTTTGTATTGTTAAGAGACTGGGGTCTCACTCTTTCTTAGGCTGATGTTGAACTCTTTAGCTCAGGCAATCCACCTGCCTGGGCCTGCCAGAGTGCTAGGATTACAGGGTTGAAAAATTATGACTGTCCCAAGAGGAAGGTTTTTAAAATATCACAACTTAAAGCAGTGGCTCACACCTGCAATCCTAACATTCTGGGAGGCCAAGATGGGTGTATTTCTTGAGCTCAGGAGTTCAAGACCACCCTGAGCAAGAGAGAGACTGTTGTGCCCAGATCTCGAAATCCCCCACAAAGACCACTAAGAAGCCGAGTCCGATGCAAAAGCAAAAAAGCCGTTTTATTGCAAGCTCGAGCTTGGGCCCCCAGGGTCTCCATTACAATGGATGGGAGCCAGGAGCCCTGAGCTCTGGAGCAGAGGGTTTTTATGTTCCCGCGCAGCTGGTGGGCATGCACAGCTTGAAACAAAGGGGGCGCTTCTGGATTGGTTAGGTGCGGGGGGTCCATGATTGATGGGCCGTTGTCTCATGATTCCTGGGCTTGCCTGAAAGGTGAAACTTACTGAGTGAAATGGCAGGAGGGAGGAGCAAAACTTTTTTTTTTTTTTTTTTATTGTTGGGAATTCATTGAGGGTACAATAAGCCAGGTTACACTGATTGCAATTGTTAGGTAAAGTCCCTCTTGCAAAAATGGCACTGGTCTGGTTCTTTCATTCCCCTCTCTGCTTGTAAATTCAAGGACCCAATCATGGGTCTGGTACCATGTGTGTCACCTCTAGCTTTTTCTCTGAAAGGGGCCAATATTGGCTTCTTAAGACCAGCAGTTGTATGGCTCTTACACGGTCCTGTACAAAAGTGATGAGCTTATTGATAATGCAAGGGCCCACAGTCAGGAGTAGGAGTAATAACACTAGGGGATCAGCCAGGGCTGATATCAGAGTTGTTAGCCAAGAGAGACTTATACCAGCTCTGATTATTTTCTCTTTCTAATTTATGCTTCTGCAAGCTCTCCTGCACAAGGGCCGTTGATTCTTTCATTATTCCCAAGTGGTCAGTGTGAAAATAGCATTTTTTACTTAGAGCTGCACACAATCCTCTTTTTTAAAGTCCAAAGTTTAATTAAGGCAAGTTCTTTTAGGAGTTTCCTCAGGCTTCAGCCGTGCATTGACCAGCCAGCTCCCAGTATGTGGCTGGAGCAGGGCATGTTGGATGTTAGGATGATGGTGTAAAGTTCTTTCTACCTTGGTTTCAGGGGGACCAGGTTCTGATTCCAGACCTAGACTTGGTCCTCTTGATCTTCTAGAGATACAAGATGTACAGTCACAAAAGACTGGAAGTCCTCAAAGGACGTTGCGCTATATGACTGGATTCCTGGGGGTACCGCTGGTCCTTGGCACGTGTTGAACTGGCTGCAGGTGATACACTGTAGATTGACAGTAGAATCTGCGGGTCTGTAACTCGTCTTTCTGGCATCTTTATTTATCCTCCCTCTGTTTCCTGGCTCCCCTCCACTGCCAACTTTTCCTTTTTCTCCCAGAAGTAGATGGGGTGAGCTCCGGAACCTATGGGATGAGGGGAGCCACTCGTGACACCTGGTAAGGCTGGGATGCAGCCCCTTTTGCCTCAGTACTAACCCTAGTGTTCTCTTTAGCAATGGTGAAAGCATTTCTTTAATGTCCGCAAAAGTGCATAACTGCCACTTTTTGGGGTTTCTATACTGCCTCTAGCAACTGAAGTTATCTCCTGCTGATACTTAATGTCTTCTTTTTTCTTTTTTTCCAGAATTTAATAGTCCCTTCTCCTTGTACAATGCTGTGTACTTGGAGAGTCAGAAAAGCATTTAAATTTTTCCCTTGACTTAGTTCTAAGGTTCCAGTCAAGGCAATTAGCTCAGCCTTCTGAGTCAATGTCCCTTGAGGGAGGGGCTTAGCCTCCACAGTCTCTGTTAAGGTGACCACTGCATACCCAGTCCACTACTCACCTTGCACTGTCATGTAGCTGCTTCCATCTACATACAAGTTCTAGTCTTCATCTGTCCAGGGCTGGTCACATAAGTCAGGTCTGTTAGAGTACACATTATCTATAACTTCTGTACAGTTATGCTTAGTCTCTCTTCCACTGACTGGAAGGTGCATGGCTTGGTTCAGAGTGTTGCATTAGAGTCAAAAATGTCCCTTAATGTCCATTAAGTTAACCACAAAGTGCAGTACTTTCACTCTGAGATCCTGCCCAGAGTCAGCTTATTACCCTCTTGCATAAGGAGAGCAGTAGTGGCTAAGGCCTGTAAACAGGGTGCAGACCTTGGCCAGGACCCACCAGCTGGGTTAACACACCCCCAGCCATTTTATTTTTCTCTGAGACATATAGAGTAACGGGCTTGGCCAAGTCTGGCAATTTTAATGCAGGTGCAGCTATCAGCCTATCTTTAGCTGGGAGAAGGCATGTCCTTGTTTTCCTTCCTACTCCAAGGGCTCTCCCTCTTTTAGTTGCCTCATACAAGGGCTTAGCTAAGAGGGCAAAGTTGGAGATCTAAAGATGACAGAAGCTGACTGGGCCTAAGAATTCCCTAACCTGCTTTTGGCTCTTGGAGGTGGGGAGGCGATTAATGACCTGCCTTTATTTCATGAATAGATACCTCTACCCCTGATGGACAGTAAATCTTAGATAACGTACTTGCTGCTGGCTGACCTGGGCCTTCTGCTTAGACATTTTATAGCCACATACCTCTAGATGTCATAAAAGATAGTTGATGCCTCGGGCGTAGCCCTCCTGGGTAGGGTGTCCTGAAAGGAGGTCATTGACATATTGGAACAGCACACATTCTGATTCCTCAGTCAGGAATTTCTGGAGGTCATGAGTCAGGGCTTCTTTAAAAATCGTGGGTGTTTTGAACCCCTGTGGCAAGCTGGTCCATGTGTACTGTTTCTATGTCTGGTCTCTCTCACTGGAAAGCAAACAGCTTCTGGCTTCTTAGAGCCAGCCTTACACTGAAAATGGCCTCTTTTAAATTCAGACAAGTGGGACACTTGGCTTCTGCTGGCAGCAGATTCAGCAAAGTAGAATGAAGTGTTTACGGTTATATCATTTACTAAGAAATTTTAGATAACATTTAATACTGCACAAGTTTTTCACTATAGCCAACAGGTAACTTTTTTTGAGTCTTAAGGTTTCACAGTAAATATAATTATTATATATAATTCTACATTCCTTGGCCAGTCTCTTAGTCCCATTTAATAGATCAATTTAGTCAAATAGTTATATCTCATTTTACGAGTTGACAGTACAGACAAGGCTGGGATTTAATACAGATAGGCCACAGACTCTTTTTCCTCCTTTTAAACTATTTTTCTCTCTCCTATCTCTCTCTTTACTAAAGGCAAATTATAGTAGAATTAACTTATTTGCCAAAATAAACTGTACTTTCAATATATGGGGTCTGATTATTTGCATAAATTGCAGTAAGAATAATTAATTATTAGCCATTTAGGCTCTTCTTTCCTTTAAAATTGGCTTTGCTGGAACCTTTTATAAGGAATCTCAGTCTGGACTTTTTGAAAGCCTTTCAGAGCCCAGGTTTCATCTGTGCCATTAGATACCTGTATGCATTGGGTAAATTTTTCTTCTCTTGAGGTCCCCAAGCACATTTCGATTCCCAAACCTGTCAGCAAGTGACCTTCGTTACTTACTACAGATAAGGAAATTTTACTGATGGGTATCTGGCCAGTTTTCCAAAGGTCTTTTTTATTGGCCTTGTAAAGTCAACCTGAATTCCTTAATGCAGTTTGGACACCTCTGGAAATGTTATTCCAGCCAAAGCCTTGGTAAAATAACCAGTGTCTTCATTATGTTTTATAGAAACAAAACAGATTCTTATTGAACTTATGCAAATAACTGTATTGTCAGAAATTAAGAATACTTGCAAATGGCTTTCAAATTCTAGAAAAGTCAAGTAGAGAGAAAAATACATGTTTCAAACTCTGCTCATAAGTATGTACATTGCTTGAAAAGTTACAAATAGCCCGAAAGACAGAAAATTATTTTCTTGACTTCTGGAAAACAGAACACAGACAGAATCAACAATATTTTGAACAAAAAGCCATTACAAACTAGTCCAGTTTCACGTAACTGATTTCTGTTTTTTATGAAGTTAAGTTAGTAATACTTATAGACATGTTATATTTTTAATGAAAGTTCTAAAAATTTGCTTTTAGTCCGAAGGTATTCAATTTTTTAAAAACATCAGTAATTTGAATTCAAGAGAATTTGTTGGCCTCTCTTAATATTTCTTTTCTTTTTTAGGACAAACTTTGGACTTGGTCAGTTATAAAAATAACACTTTTTTAGATGAATTAAAATTATTACCGATGATATATGTTAGGACAGATCAATGTCTTATATGTTAGGACAGACCAATGCTTTATACATTGGAACATATGTAATCCACACAAAATTAATTACCATTTCATATTTGACAATGTTTCTTATATATTGTTATATATAAAATATAAAAAATACATATATATTTCTCATGACTTTCAGTGGTCTTAATATTTCAAGAAGACCAAATTTAAAGTTGTTGTTGTTGCCCTGGGCCAACTTTGAATCCACCAGTCTCAGTGCATGTGGCCAGCATTGCAACCACTGCTCTACCCACAACAAGCCCCAGATTTAGAGTTTTGATTTTGGAAGGTTTATCAAATATCAAAGGCTTAAAACATTTGTTCAAATAAAATTACAAGCCAAAAGATTTTAAAGGAAATACATAGTTAACTGGATCATATGTAAAACATCTTCACAAATTTCCTTTTATGAGCAATTTAACCTTCACAGACAATCTACAAACTTTCTAAACTTTATTTAACTTTTTCCCTACCTTTCACTTCTTTACACAACCATTCTGTTTCAGGACAAAATTTATCACACAAGATTCTTTCTTTACACAATGCCATTCTCTTTTCTGTCTAGTTTCTCTTTCTCTCAAAAACTCACTTTCTATAAAACAGGATCCCAGTTTACCATGAAGTCACCCATTCATTGAGCCAAACTGATAATTACAAGGTTTAAAAGGCAAGAATCTTATCCTTTAACAAAGATTCAGTTTGTAAAAATATTTTTCTATTTATACAAACTGCTAATGGCAAAGGGCTAATAATAAAGGCCCTTTATTATTGAGCTTTACCCAGGCATGGAGATTCCGGCAGCAACGCTGTAACACTTGGGAGGCGGGCCCCCCCCTTGAAGGGCAGGGCCCCAAGCTTTTTCCTCGCCAGGCCTTCTCAGCCATCCTGGAGCCGCCCAGCAGTGGCCAGTCACTGGCCGGGGGGGTGGTTCCCTGCCTCGGCTTTCATGCAAGTCCCTGACTCACTCATGTGTTAGACTTCTTGGTCCGTGTTTCAAGACGGGTGGGGTGGGTAGCCGACATGGCCACCGACCTTGTGTGCTTGCTTGGCTTTTTTTTTTTTCTTTTTCTTGAGTGGTCCCTAGAGAAAAAAAGTCCTCCAGGCCCAAAGGCGCAACCTGCCCCAGCTCTCACTGCGTCCCCGCCCCATCATCACCAGGATGGAGGGTTAACATGAAGGGAGTGGTGAGAGCAGTCACACTGTGGGAGGAGTGGCCTGCCCCCAGGAGAGCACGGCACAACCCCTGCAGGGGGAAAAGTTCAACGAGGTGTGATACGAAGGAGGGCAAAGTAAATATTGGTTTGCACTATCCTACAAAATGGAGTAAAGCAGCACAGAAGGTTTGTGAGTTTAGGGGTCTTAGGAGACTCTCGCACACTGCGAGAACCGGGAAGTGCTTTCAGTCAGGGAGGGGGAGATGAAGAGTTTCCTCTGGAGGCCAGCCAACATTGAATCTCCAGCAAAAAGTAATCAGTTTAGCTCTCTTTTTCTCCACCACAAGTCCCAAATTTTGGGCTCTGTGTTCAGCCACACTAAAATTCCAATGTAATACAAGAGACATACACACTGAAGACATACAAATCCATGACCAACAGAAACAATAGGATAACGGTCTCTGACCATGCTGCGGGTGTGACCCGCTTTGTCCACCCAGAAAAACTACAAGCCACACCATGCCCCAAGGGTTCCACATCTCGGGGGGGCAAGGTCCCTTCCAGAAGGGGCCGGAACATCTTCTCGGCACCCCTAGCTGGCAGCCTCCAGCGCGTCTGCTTTGACTTTATGCTGACCATCTTTACGATTCCAGACTTCCAAAAACAACCATGGCAGACAAGACAGACACTTACCACGCAGTGGCTTTTTGGTTTGGGGTCCTCAAGGGGTCTTTGGGGGGCTTCCAGGCCAATGCACCAAATGTTGTGCCCAGATCTCGAAATCCCCCACAAAGACCATTAAGGAGCCAAGTCTGATGTAAAAGTAAAAAGGCCGTTTTATTGCAAGCTCGAGCTTGGGCCCCCCGGGTCTCCATTACAACGGATCGGAGCCAGGATCCCCGACCTCTGGAACAGGGGGGTTTTATGTTCCCACGCAGCAGGTGGGCATGCACAGCTTGAAACAAAGGGGGTGCTTCTGGATTGGTTAGGTGGGGGGGTCCCTGATTGATGGGCAGTTGTCTCATGATTCCTGGGCTTGCCTGAAAGGTGAAACTTACTGAGTGAAATGGCGGGGCAGGGGGAGCAAAACTTTTAATATGGTGCTGGTCTGGTTCTTTCAAGACCTCCACCCACATAAAGTCAATACCTACTAACAGTCACTTTCACCTTCCCCACCACCCTCCCCCACCTTTCCTCTAACCCTAGCAAACAATTTGCCTAGTGTCCATGTTTTTTTATAAGTTGAATCTTACTGTAGGTGGTCTTTTGTAACTGGCTTTCTCTCTTATCATAATGTTTTTAGGGTTCATTTCTATTGTTACATAAATGTGCACTTCATTCCTTTTGATTGTTAAAAAAAATAGTCCATTGGGAGCTGGAAAATATTCTTCTTAGTAAAGTATCTCAGGAATGGAAAAAATATCTAATGTACTCAGTAGTGTTGCAGGAAGACAAGTCCCAACAGAGAGAAAGAGCACCCAAACACCACATTTATAAGAGAAAGGGCTTTATTCACCAGCTGGGAGCTTACGGAATGGAATAATTCCAAATGGCCGTGCTCCCTGACTATCTTAGTCTTTCCCTTTTTATTGACAGTCAAAAAGTTCCACCCCGCAAGTACCCTTTTCATTGGCCAGTTTGAATCAAGAGGGAGATGCTATTCCAGCCCCTACAGAACTACAGGATTTCACAGAACTTGGAAATTTCCAAGTTTCAGGAAGTTGAGTTTACAAATTCCCAAGAGCTGAGTCACCGTGGAGAGGACCCTGCATGTGTATCCTTGTGGTCTCCTTGAGAAAACCTGTTCTTCTAGACCTCACCCTTCTCTGGTATCCTCTCTCATTCCCCCCTTTTGAGATTCCAATATATTTTAATTTGGGGTCTCAATATCAACTGCTTTCTGCAGGTGCCAATATTAATCAATTTTCAGCACTGAGGTTTTAGGGACTGTGACTCTTCTTCGGTTCTCTACTCAGGCCTTAATAGTACCATGGTGGTGGGCTAATATACATACCAGTTTTTACTTTTCCCTATAACATTTCCCCCCTTTTTCCAAAGTTCAAAGTCCAATTAAGACTTTGAGGAGTCCCAATTAAGTCCCTTGAGGAGTTTCCTCAGGATTCAGCCGTGCTCCCGGTATGTGGCTGGAGCAGGGCATGTTGATTGTCTTAAAAGTTACCTTTACTTTCCAAGGGGCAGTGATGCCCTATTCAGCCAGCTGCAATGACTCCAGGTGAGGATTCTTTCCATTTTCACTGCTGTGTGTGTGGTCAGAATGATGGTGTAAAGTCCTTCCTACCTTGGTTTCAGAGGGACCAGGTTCTGATTCCAGACCTAGACTTGGTCTCCTTGATCTTCCAGAGATAAAATATGTACAGACACAAAAGACTAAACAGAACACAGTTAATTACCCTAGGGGAGATTTTCCTTGTTACTCTTTCTAGGGTTTTGTCTATTCAGTTCAGTCTTTTCCAGTTCTTTTAAGAGTTCCTGCTAAATTGCAGAGACTTGAAAGAGGCCTCTTTGAACAACACCAGTGGCAAGGCCTTCATTCGTTTAAGCTTTGCTTCCTGGCAGAGTTTACCAATTTTTGCTCTTATGGTCCAGTTCATGCACTTCACCCTGTCTAAGCTTTGAGGCCTATAAATTATTCAAAGCTTGAGCTTATTATTTGCACTACTTCTGTTATGAAGGCTAGCCCATTGCCAAATTTAAACCACAGTGGCAGCCTAACCCTTGAGAGGATTTCTTTGGGCAATATTTTCACTACTTTAGGAGTCATTTTTATCCCGGTGGGGAAGGCTTTTACCTATTCCAAGTCTGATAGACCATCATCAGCCAGTACTTGTTCCCTCTAAACCTGGGGATTTCAGTAAAGTCTACCTGGAAGTTCTCGAAGGGCATTGCTCCATATGACTGGATTTCTGGGGGTACCACCAGTTCTTGGCCTGCACTGAACTGGCTGCGGGTGACACAATGTAGACTGACAGTTTTGGCCAGGGCTGCCAGGTGGGAGATGTAGAAGTACTGGCCCAGCAACTTCATCTAATACTCCTATCACCATGGTGGCTCCTAGAATCTGGGGCCTGCTACTCATCCATCTGGCATCTTTACTCATCCTTCCTCTGCTTCCTGGCTCCCTTCCACTGCCAACCATTCCTTCTCCCGGGAGTAGACAGGGGTGAGCTCCGGAACCCATGGGATGAGGAGAGCCACTCGCGACAGCTGCTACGGCTGGGAGGCAGCCCTCTTTGCCTCAGTGTCAGCTCTGGTGTTCCCATTAGTGATGGTGGAAGCATCTCTTCGATGTCCATGACAGTGCATAACTGCCACTTTTGGGGGTTTCCATACTGCCTCTAGCAACTGGAGTATTTCTTGATGATACTTAATGTCTTTTTTCCCAGAATTTAATAGTCCCTTCTCTTTGTACAATGTCTCACATACTTGGAGAGTTAGAAAAGCACACTTATAGTCAGTGTAAATATTTACACTTTTCCTTGGCTTAATTCTAAGGCTTGGGTCAAGGCAATTAACTCAGCCTTCTGAGCACATGTCCCTTGAGGTAGGGGCTTAGCCTCCACAGTCTCTGTTAAGGTGAGCATAGCATACCCAGCTCACCTTGTGCCACCACGTAACTGCTTCCATCTACATACAAGTCCCAGTCTGCATCTGTCCAGGGCTGGTCACTCAAGTCAGGTCTGCTAGAGTACACATTATCTATGACTTCCGCACTGTCATGCTCAGTTTATCTTCCACTGACTGGAAGGAGTGTGGCTGGGTTCAGGGTGTTACATATTTCTATTGTTATGTGTGGGTTACCACACATTAAGCTTTGGTACTTAGTTAATCTTGCATTAGAGAGCCAGAAATGTCCCTTTGTATTCATCAAAGTGACCACAGAGTGGGGTACTTTCATTCTGAGATCCTGCCCTAGAGTCAGCTTATTGGCTTCTTTCACAAGGAGAGCAGTAGCGGCTAGAGCCCGTAAGCAGGGTGGCTATCCTTTTGCCACTCCATCCAACTGCTTAAAGTGTTAGGCTACAGGCCTTGGCCAGGACACAACCAGCTGGGTTAACACATCCACAGCCATTTTATCTCTCTCTGAGACATACAGAGTAAAGGGCTTGGTCAAGTCTGGCAGTCCCAATGCAGGTGCTTCCATCAGCATCATCTTTAGCTGGAGAAGGCACATTCCTGTTCTCTTCCCCACTCAAGGGCTCTCCCTCCTCTCCTTTAGTTGCCTCATACAAGGGCTTAGCTAAGACGGCAAAGTTGGGGATCCAAAGATGATAAAAGCCAACTGGGCCTAAGAATTTCCAAACATGCTTGTGGCTCGTGGGGCTGAGGAGGCAATTAATGACCTGCCTCTGTTTCATGCCTAGATACCTCTATCCCTGCTGGACAGTAAATCATAGATAACGTATATGCTGCTGGAAAATCTGGGCCTTCCATTTGGATACTTTATAGCCACATACCTCTAGATGTCATAAAAGACAGTCCATGCCTCGGGCACAGCCCTCCTGGGTAGAGCATCCTGAAAGGTGGTCATCGACATATTGGAACAGCACACATTCTAATTCCTCAGCAGGGAATGTCTGGAGGTCACGAGCCAGCCCTTCTCCAAAAATCGTGGGTGTTTTGAACCCCTGTGGCAACCTGGTCCATGTGTACTGGATCACTGTTTCCATGTCTGGTCTCTCCCACTGGAAAGAAAATAGCTTCTGGCTTCCCAGAGCCAGCCTTATACTGAAAAAGGCCTCTTTTAAGTTCAGACAAGTGGGCCACTTGGCTTCTGCTGGCAGCAGATTCAGCAGAGTAGGATGCAGTATTTGCAGTTATACCATTTACTTGGAAATTCTAGATAACATTTAATACTGCACAAGTTTTTCCAGTGTAGCCAACAGGTGACCTTTGTTGAGTCTTAAGGCTTCAGAGTAAATATAATTACTGTATATAATTCTATACTGTTTGGCCAGTCTCTTAGTCCCATTTAACAGACCAATTTAGTAAAACAGTTTTGTCTCATTTTTATAAGTACAGAGAAGGTTGGGATCTAAATACAGGTGGACCACAGCCTCTTTTCCCTCCTTTTAAACTATTTTTCTCTCTTCAGTTTCTCTCTTTACTAAAGGCAAATTATAGTTGAACTAACTTATTTGCCAAAATAAACTGTACCTTCAGTGTACAGGGTCTGATTATTTGCATAAATTGCAGTAAGAATAATTAATTATTAGCCATCTAGGCTCTTCTTTCCTTTAAAATTGGCTTTGCTGGAACCTTTTATAAGGAATCGCAGGCTGGACTTTCTGAAAGACTTTCAGAGCCCAGTTTTCATCTGTGCCATTAGATACCTGTATGCATTGGGTAAATCCCTCTTCTCTTGAGGTCCCCAAGCACATTTCGATTCTCGGACCCATCAGCAAGCAACCTTCGCTACTTACCACAGACCAAGAAATGTTACTGATGGGTATCTGGCCATTTTCCAACGGGCTTTTTGTATTGGCCTTATAAAGTCAACCTTAATTCCTTAATGCAGTCTGGACACCTCTGGAAATGCTATTTTCAGCCAAAGCCTTGGTAACATAACCAGTGCCTTTATCATGTCTTATAGAACAAAACAGATTCTTATTGAACTTATGCAAATAACTGTATTGTCAGAAATTAAGAATACTTACAAATGGCATTCAAATTCTGGAGAAATCAAGGAGAGAGAAAAAATACATGTTTCATATTCTGCTCATAAGTACATACATTGCTTGAAAAGCTACAAATAGCTTAAAAGACAGAAAATTATTTTCTTGACTTCTGGAAAACAGAACACAGAAAGAGTTAAAAGTATTTTGAACAAAAAGTCATTACAAACTAGCCCAGTTCCACGTAACTGATTTCTGTTCTATTGCAGTTAAGTTACCAATACTCATAAACATGTTAACTTTCCAATGAAAGTTCTAAAAATCTGCTTTTTAGTCTGAAGGTATTTAATTTCCAAAGACATCTGGAATTTGAATTTGAGAGAATTCGTTGGCCTCTCTTAATATTTATTTTTATTTTTTTAGGCTAAACTTTGGACTCAGACAGTTACATAAAAAAGACTTTTTTTAGATGAATTAAAATTATTATCAACAATATATGTTAGGATAGACCAATGTCTTATACATTAGGACAGACCAATGCTTCCTAATATTGGAACATATATATAACCATAACCCACACAAAATTAATCACCATTTTATATTGACAGTGTTTCCTATATATTTTTAATAAATCAAATAAGTTTTCATTTGTTTTCCCATGACTTTCAGTGGTCTTAATATTTCAAGAAGACCAAATTTAAAGTTGTGTTTTTGTTTTTGGAAGGTTTGTCAAATATCAAAGGCCTAAAACATTTGTTTAAATAAAATTACAAGCCAAAAGATTTTAAAGGAAATACATAGTCAACTGGATCACATGTAAATTCTTTCACAAAATTCTCATTTATGAGCTTCATTTAACATGCACAGACCATCTACAAACATCCTAAACTTTCGTTAACTTTTGCCTTGCTTTCCACTTTCTTACACAACCTTTCTGTTTCAGGACAAAATTTATCACACAAGATTCTTTCTTTACACAATACCATTCTCCTTTCTGTCTAATTTCTCTTACTCTCAAAAACTCACTTCCCACAAAAGAGGATTCCAGTTTACCATGAAGTCACCCATTCACTCAGCCAAACTGATAACTAGAAGGTTTAAAAGGCAAGAATCTTATTCTTTGACAAAGATTCAGTTTCCCCAACAATTTAAACAACCAAATTATTACATTTTACAAATGAGAGACATTTTATGAGATGTAACATTGATACAGGATTTTCCCACTCAGGGCTGGACAGAGAACCCCCATTTTTCAGGCTCAGGTGAGCTTAGACATCAGACTCCCATCTCCAGGCACAAACCCTCTGAGCCCCAGCCAGGGCATGGACAAAGCAGCCCGAAACCTTTTGGATGGCTCCACCCTGACTAAGGAGCACACACCCTAATCCCCTTCCTGCACAAAAACTGCAGCAAAGACCTAATAACTTTGTCCAAGGTAAGGTGCTGCATTCATTCATTTGCTAGAACATACCTTCAGTTTGTAAAGGTATTTTTCCATCTACCAAGTCCTGGCCAAAATATCACTCAGGGGCAATTATTTACCCCTAGAAAAAGGGCAGGAAACCTCTGATCTGGGCCTCCTCCCCCCTTCCAGACGCTATTCATCTTGGAGACCTGGGCAGCCTTGATTTCCCACTCAAGCTGCCACTTAGCCATAGGAGGCAAACCAACACTTCCCTAGGCCCTGTGAAGGGAGGTCTAACTCCACCCTCGGGGTTCTCTCACTTACACCACATCCACATACTCTCACACACCTCTCAACAGACCTGCCAGCAATCTAATTCCCAAGGAGTTGATCAGGCTTCTCTTCCACTAAAACTGTAGTGGGATCCCCACATCGATCATACCTTGTCTTAGGCGTCTTCCTGTGTAGGTATCTGTTTCCACATGCCAGTTCCTCCTGGTGTTTGACTCCTTAAAGACCCGCCGACGGGATCCTTTCTCAGCCCAGTCAAGGTGTCCACACAGGGAGGCCAAACTGCCTCCCTTTTTCCGGGCTCAATGGTTCGCTGTCACCCAGACCGATCAGGGGCCCCCACGTGGTGTACAGAGGATTGGCAGCAACTACCAGGTGCATGTTCTCTCCAGGGGTGATCTTGCTTCCTGGTCAGGGAACCAAAAATGTTGCAGGAAGACAAGGTCCAATGGAGAGAAAGATCACCCAAACACCACGTTTATGAGGAAGGGCTTTATTCACCAGTTGGGAGCTTACAGCATAGAAGAATTCCAAATGGCCATGCTCCCCGACTGTCTTAGTCTTTCCCTTTTTATTGACAGTCAAAAAGTTCCACCCCACAGGTACTCTTCTCGTTGGCCAGTTTGAATCAAGTGGGAGATGCTATTCCCGCCCCTACAGAACTACAGGATTTCACAGGACTTGGAAATTTCCAAGTTTCAGGAAGTTGAGTTTACAAATTCCCAAGAGCTGAGTCACCGTGGAGAGGACCCTGAATGTGTATCCCTGTGGTCTCCTTGAGAAGACCTGTTCTTCTAGACCTCACCCTTCTTAGGTATCCTCTCTCATTAGTAGTATAAAATCAATTTATAATCACTCACACTTTCATATGAGAGATGAAACACAACTATAGCCCAGGACGAAGGAAGGAAGAGGAAGAAGATGTGAATGGATGGGAATGGTTCGATAGAGGGAGGGTTAATGGTAGGAACACACCTATGGAGCATATTGCAGGTGTACAAGTCAAACCTATCAAGTATTGAACACAAATGTCTTAACACTGTGACTAAGTAAATGATGTGAAAGCTATGTTAATTAGTAGGAAGTAAGCACTCCAATTTGTACAAAGAATCAACACATTGAATCCCAAAAAAAGTTAAAGTGCTATAAAAAATTTAAAAAAAGATAATTTAACCATGTCTTCCAAAAATATAGTCCATAATAAGAATATATTACATTATATCTACCCAGTCATCTGTAGATATCCTTTATACTACTGAAGAAGCTCCATTCTAATCTTAGTTTTTTTAAACGATTGTCATCTTGAAGATGGTTTTCATCTATCAAATCCCTTTTCTGTGTCTGTTGAGATGATTTGTGGGTTTTGTTATTTATTCTGTTAAGGTAGTGTATTCTATGTGTTGATTTTCCCATATTGGACTAGACCTGCATTCTTGGTAATAAATCCCACTTGGTCAACATATATAAAATATTTTGTATGATCCTGGACTTTTTCTGCACATATAGAGTACATCTTACATATTTGTGACAGTATTTTCCCATTTGCCTTCATAGCTCACAGCAAAGCAAGCTCCTTAGCTCAAGTGATCCTCCTGTCTTCAGCCTCCTCAGCAGCTGGGACTACAGGCGCATACCACCATGCCTGACTAAGTTTTGAATATTTTAGTACAAATGGGGCCTCACTATGTTGCTCAGGGTATTCTGGAATCCCTGAAGTCAAGTGATCCTTCTGCATGGGCCTCCCAAAGTCCTCAAATTATAGATATGAGCTATCCGCTATGCTTCCCAACCATGTGTGTGTCTGTGTGCCTTGTTACTCCCAGCTATTTTTAGAGGCTGGGTCTCCCTTTAGCTTAGGTGATCTCCAGCTTGTGAACTCAAGTGACCTGCCTTACTCGGCCTTTCAGAGTGCTGGGATTACAGGCTTCAGCCACTTCACCCGGCCTCATGCTTATATTTTCTTGAGGATTTTTCTCCATTTACATAAGAGATAATAGCCAATAGCCCATAGATTTCAAAAATAACAGCTGTATTAAGATATAATTCACACACTCCACATTTCACCCATTTAAATTATACAATTCAATACTATGCTTTCAGGGATAACTTGTATAGTTTGCTAGTTTGTTACTGAAGAAGTTTGCCTGAATGTGTAGAACAGAGAGAGAGAGAGAGAGAGGAAGAGAGGACAGAATGGGAAGAAAGAAAGAAAAAAAAGGAGAGAGAAAAAGGGAGAGACAAATGAAGAAGGAAAGAAGGGAGGGAGGGAGAGAGGCAGGGATGGAGGGAAACAAGAAAGAGAAAGTGACCCAACATGATGGCTCACACTTATAATCCTAGAATTCTGGGAGGTTAAGGCAAGGGGATTTTTCTTGAACTCAGGGATTCAGTGAGTAGCCTGAGCAAGAGTCAGACACTATCTCTACTAAAAAAGAGACAAACTAGCCAGGTGTTTTGGTTGACACCTGTAGTCCCAGTTAGTTGGGAGACTTAGGAAGGAGGATTGCTCAAACTCAGCAAGTTGTGGTTGCTGTAAGCTAGGCTGAGACCATGGCACTCTAGCCTGGATGACAGAGGGAGACTATCTCAAAAATACAAGCACACATGCACACACACACACACACACACACACACACACACACACAAAACACATTTTCATCTCAAAAAGCAATTCTACAACCTCTAGTTATCACCTCCCCAGTCAAACCTTTCATCTCCCCATCCCCAAGTGACCACTCATCTACTTTATCTGTAGATTTGCTTATTCTCAACATTTTGTGAAAAGAGAACTATAAAATATGTGGTGCCTAGGGTTTGGCTGCTTCCACTTAATGTAATGTTCTCACAGTCCATTCATGCTGTAGCATGAATCAGCTTTTCATTCCTTTTGAAGGCTTAATAATACATCATTGTATACACATGCTACATTTTAGCTATCAGTTTATCAGTTCATGGACATTATGGTGACTATGGTAGTGATGCTATAAAGATTCATGTGCAGGTGTTTGTGTGGATATATTTTTGAGAAGCTGATGAACAGTGTGGAAATTATTTATTATTCATTTGTTTAATTATTCTGAGGCAGAGTCTTACTGTATTGCCCTGAGTAGAGTGTTCTGGTGGGCTAGGTTTTCTATATTTAATTTGGAGGGGATCTTACTCTTTCTCAGGCTAGTCTCTAATTCCTGATCTCAAGCAATCTATCCTCCTCAGCCTTGCAGAGTTCTAGGATTATAGGTGTTAGCCACTGTGCCCAGTTGAGAAATTTTTAATGCATATATGCACATACACTCAAAAATTCAAGACTTGGAAGAAACCTAGGGTGCTGCCCCTAAAGAGCACCCAGAGTAAAGGGGATCACTCTTTTCTGCTTTCACAAATATTTGTGATTCTACTGTTTTCCATCATTCAAACCATATCAGGCGCTGCCTAGAACTCTCCAATGCATTCCCTTTTATTTAGAATCCAAAACAATTACCAACCAAGGCAAGCAGTACATGAAGGTCTGGCTACTTTGCCCTCATCACTTACTACCTTCCTCCTTAGTGACTGTACGCTAGACACACTGGGTTATTTTTCATTCTTTCTCTATCCTCATTCCCTTTTCATATCTCAGAGAAGACAATTACACTCCATTTTTCACCCCTCAATGAAGGATTCCGCTAGGTTTTAACCTCACTTCATGACAAAATGACATACATTGATTTGGAGGTAGTGGGAGAAATAATTTAGGAGTGTGAGAACTTCTTCTTCTTTTTTTTTTTTTTTCCTTTGACACAGTCAAAAGAGACTATTTTCCAGTAAACATTTTGCAAGCAAAATAGAGTAGCCTTTATTTGGTAAAGAATAAACATGTTTTCCAAGATTACAAAGACACTGGCCCTCTTTTACGAAGTTCCTACTCAGCTTTCCTTTCTGGTTTGCCTGCAAATGAAGCACAAAATTTCTGAGTTCTGATTTCAGTCTACACTTGCTAAGTTCTGTTTGGTCAACACAGGTTACAGTCAATTGGCAGGTTCAGGCAATGGTAAGCAGAAGCAGACAGTTATGAACGTCCTGAAACTAAGGAGGAAGGAGAGGCAAGATGGCCAATTGAAGCCAGCTTTTGACAGAAGTTCTTGTTCAGAGGGAAGGATAATGACCAGAAAGTATCCAATAAAGCTGAGGACTGGGAGCTAAGCTGAGAGAGAAGAGTAATAACTGCATGTCGCCTCTGCTGAGACAAGCTATGACTCCAAGAAAGAAAATTTCAGTTGAGACTTAAACCCAGAATCACTGATCCACTAGGATATGACAAAACCAGCTGAGTACAAGACAGAGCCACCTAACCCCACCACAGAGCCTCAGAATGTAAAACTATAGGGTCCTTTGCAAAGCTTTAGAGGAAAAAGCTACAGTCACCAGTCCCAGATCCTTGGCAAAGGGCTTGTTAACCAAAACTCCAGGAGCTCCAATACAATTTCACTGAACCTGCCCATCTAGCCAAACGGTGAAAAATAATCATAGAGCTGAATCACTGGAAAAACACTGGAAACAGGAATAATCAGAGTAGATCAACTTCCCCAAGAAATGATAAAACAGACATACCAGATGATCCCATTTATAAAGAAATGGCTGAGCTGTCAGAAATCAAGTTCTGAATTTAGATGGTAAATAAGATCAAGAGAATGGAGCTAAAGATGGAATTAGAATTTCAAGGAGTAATTCAAAAAATGTCTCAAGAATTCAATGAATTCTTGAACAAAATCACCAAAGATTTTGACACATTGAGGCAAGAACTTGCAGCTCTCAAAGATCTCAGAAATACAGTAGAATTCCTTAGTAACAGAATGGAGCAGGTAGAAGAAATGATTTCTGACATTGAAGACAAAGTGTTTTAAGGCTCCCAAATGCTCAAAGAGGAAGAGAAGTGCAGAGCAAAAAGAGATCATTCTCTCAGAGATCTTTGGGATAATTCAAACAAAACAAATACTCACCTTTTAGGAATTCCTGAAGGTGACAAGGTGGCTTTGAAAGGCACAGAGGCTCTTCTTCATGAGATAATGAAAGAGAACTTTCCAGGCATGCCAAGATATTCTGAAATTTGGATATCATACAGTTTCAGAACCCCAGCACGACTCAACCTGTATAAGACATCTCCTAGGCACATTATAATTAACTTCCCTAAAGCTAAAATGAAGGAGAAAATTCTTGAATGAGCCAGACGTAAGAAAACCATAACCCACACGAAGAACTTTAGAATGACTGCATTTCTCTCTGCTGAAACCTTTCAAGCTAGAAGAGGGTGGTCATCGATCTTTAATCTCCTTAAACAAAATAACTTTCAGCTCAGGATCCTGTATCCAGCTAAACTGAGTTTTATTTATGATGGAGAAATTACATACTTTAATGACATTCACATATTGAGGAAATTTGCAATAACTAAACCAGTTCTCCAAGATATTCTCACACCCTTCCTCCATAATGACAAGCACAATGCTCTACAACCAAAGTAAACTCACTCAGAAACTTTTGGTCAAACTCCAATTTCTACAATGGTGAAAGGATTAAAATTGTCCACTGGACTTCTGACAAACTCGGTACCCAAAATACTACCAGGCTTATCAGTACTTTCAATTAATGTGAATGGCTTAAATTGCCCTCTAAAGAGGCACAGGTAGGCTGACTAGATACAAAAACTCAGGCCAGATATCTGCTGCATACAAGAATCTCATCTTACCTTAACAGACATATATAGACTCAGGGTGAAGGGATTGTCATCTATAATTCAGCCAAATGGAAATCAGAAAAAATCAGGTGTTGCAATTTTATTTGCAGATATAATAGGCTTTAAACCAACAAAAGTAAGAGAAAAAAAGGTTGGTCACTTCATATTTGTTCAGGGCAACACTCAACATGATGAGCAATGTGATTTCCTCCAGCACCATAATAGTTGGAGATATTAACATGCTTTTGGCAGTGTTGGATAGATCCTCCAATAAGAAACTAAGCAATGAAATTATATACTTAAGCTTAACCATTCAACAATTGAATTTAACAGACATCTACAGAACACTACATCCTGACAAAACTGAATACACATTCTTCTCATCAGCCTATGGAACATCCTCCAAAATTGATCATATCTTAGGTCACAAGTCTAACCTCAGCAAATTTAAAAGAATAGAAATAATTCCTTATATCTTCTTCGACCATAATGGAATAAAATTGGAACTCAGTAACAACAGGAATCTGCATATTCATATAAAATCATGGAAACTAAATAACCTCATGATGAATGACAGCTGGGTCATAGATGAGATTAAGAAGGAAATTACCAAATTTTTGGAACAAAATGATAATGAAGACACAAATTTCCAGAACCTATAGGATAACACAAAGGCAGACCTAAGAGAGAAATTTACAGCATTGCAAGCCTTCATCAAGAGAACAGAAGGACAGGAAGTCAACAACTTAATAGGACATCTCACGCAACTGGAAAAAGAATAATATTCCAACTCAAACCCAGCAGAAGAAAATAAATAACTAAAATTACAGCACAATTAAATAAAATTGAAAACAAATGTATTACACAACAAATCAATAAAACAAAATGTTGGGTTTTTGCAAAGGTTAATAAAATAGATAAACCACTGACCAACTTAATCAGAAATAAAAGAGTAAAAACCCTAATTTCATCAATCAGAAATGATAAAGGCCAAATAACAACAGACTCCACAGAAATTCAAAAAATCCTTAATCAATATTACAAAAACCTCTTCTCTCAGAATTATGAAAATTGGAATGAAATAGACCAATACTTGGAAATACACCACCTTCCTATACTAAGCTGGAAAGAAGTCAAAATGTTGAACAAGCCTATATCAAGTTCTGAAATAGAATGAACTCAAACAGAATGAATAGAATAGAATAAGAAATCTCCCCCTAAAGAAAAGCCTGGGACCAGATGGCTACACATCAGAATTCTACCAAACTATTAAAGAGGAACTAATACCTATATTACTTAACCTTTTCCAAAACGTAGAAAAGAAGGAATACTTCCCAAATCATTCTATGAAGCCAATATCACCCTGATCCCCAAACCAGGAAAAGACTCAATAAGAAAAGAAAATTTTAGACCAATATCTCTAATGAATATTGATGCAAAAATATTCAGTAAGATCCTGGCAAACAGAATCCAGCAATACATCAAACAAATTATACACCATGACCAGGTGGGTTTCATCCCAGGGCTCAAGGAGGTTCAATATACATAAATCTATAAATATAATACATTACATAAACAAAATAAAAAACAAAGACCATATGATTCTCTCAATTGATGCATGAAAAGCTTTTGATTGCATCCAGCATTCTTTCTTGATCAGTATGCTTAAGAAAATATGTATAGAAGGAATATTTCTTAAACTGATAGAAGCCATCTACAGCAAACCTACAGCCAATGTCATATTGAATGGAGTAAAATTGAAATCATTTCCACTCAGATCATAAACCAGACAAGATTGCCCATTGTCTCCACTGTTTTTTAACATTGTAATGGAAGTCTTAGCCATCACAATCAGGCAAAAGAAGGCAATCAGGGGTTTCCAAATAGGATCAGAGGAGATTAAACTGTCCCTCTTCACAGAATAAATGATTGTATATCTGGAAAACCCCAGGGACTCAACTATAAAACTCCTAGAATGATCAAGGAATACAGCACCGTCTCAGGATACAAAATCAATACTCAGAAATCAATAGCCTTTATATATACCAACAATAGTCAAGGTGAAAATACATTCAAGGACTCTATTCTGTTTACAATAGTTCCAAAGAAGATGAAATATCTGGGAATGTACTTAACAAAGGACGTGAAAGAACTCCGTAAAGAACTATGAAACTCTGAAAAAAGAAATAGCTGAAGATGTTTAAAAAAAAATGGAAAAATATACCCTAGTCATGGCTGGGAAGAATCAACATTGTTAAAATGTCTATACTACCCAAAGAAATCTACAGATTTAACACAATCCCTATTAAAGCACCTCTGTCTACTTTATTTTTTTTTTATTAAATCATAGCTGTGTACATTAATGCGATCATGGGGCACCATACACTGGTTTTATAGACCGTTTAACACATTTTCATCACACTGATTAACATAGCCTTCCTGGCATTTTCTTAGTCATTGTGTTAAGACATTTATATTCTACATTTACTAAGTTTCACACATACCCTTGTAAGATGCACCACAGGCGTAATCCCACCAATCACCCTCCCTCCGCTCTCCTGCCACCTCCCTCCCCTCCCTTCCCCCTATTCTTAGGTTATAACTGGATTATAGCTTTCTACTTTAAAGATCTGGAAAAAATAGTACTGCATTTTTTTATTTATTTATTTTTATTAAATCATAGCTGTGTACATTAGTATGATCATGGGGCACCATACACTTGGTTCATAGATCATTTGACACATTTTCAATACACTAGTTAACATAGCTTTCGTAGTATTTTCTTAGTTATTTTGCTAAGACCTTTACATTCCACATTTACTAGGATTCACATATACCCTTGTAAGATGCACCTAAGTCATGGAAAAAGACCAAGTGCCCATTGATCCACGAATGGATTAATAAATTGTGGTATATCTACACCATGGAATATTATGCAGCCTTAAAAAAAGATGGAGACTTTACCTCTTTCATGTTTACATGGTTGGAGCTGGAACATATTCTTCTTAATGAAGTGTCTCAAGAATGGAAGAAAAAGTACCCAATGTACTCACCCTTATTATGAAACTAATGTAGGACCTTCACATGAAAGCTATAACCCAGTTACAACCTAAGAATAGGGAGAAGGGGGAAAGGGAGGGGAGGGAGGGGGGAGGTCCGTGGAGGGAGGGGTATTAATGGGATTACACCTGCAGTACTGCATTTTATATGAAAGCAGAAAAATACTCAAATAGCCAAGATATTAGTCAGAAATAAAAACAAATCAGGTAGTACCATGCTATCTGACTTCAGACTATACTATAAATCTATGTTGATCAAAAAATCATGGCACTAGCAGAAAAATAGAGAGATAGTAGGGCAGCACCTATGACTCAAAGGAGTCGAGTGACAGCCCCATATGCCAGAAGTGGCAGTGTCAAAAACCCAGCCCTGGCCAGAAACAAAAAGAGAGAGAGAGAAAAAACAGAATTGAAAACCAAGAGATGAACCCAGACACTTATCATCATTTGATCTTTGATAAGCCTGTCAAAAATATAAATTGAGGAAAAGATCTCCTATTTAACAAATGGTGCTCAGTGAATTGGCTGGCAACTTGTAGAAGATTGAAACTGGACCCACACCTTTCTGCTGTAACAAAAATTGACACTGACTGGTTAAAGGACTTAAACTTAAGACATGAAACTATAAAAATTCTTGTAGAGAGCACAGGGGAAACACTTGAAAAAATTGACCTGGGAGAATATTTTATGAGGAGGACATCCCAGGCAATTGAAGCAACATGAAAAATACATTACTGGGATCTGATCAACTACAAAGCTTTTGCACTGCCAATAACACAGCAAATGAAGCAAGTAGACAGTTCTCAGAATGGGATAGAATTTTTCCAAGTTATATTTCTGACAAAGGTCTAATAACTGGAATCCAGAGAGAACTCAAACTAATTAATAAGAAAAGAACAAGTGATCCCATTTTATTGTGAGCAAGAGACATGAACAGAAGCTTCTCTGAAGCTGACAGGTCCATGGTCTACAGACACATGAAAAAATGCTCATCATCTTTAATCATCAGAGAAATGTAAACAAAAACCACTTTGAAATATCATCTAACTCCAGTAAGATCCTAGCAAACAGAATCAGTAAGAGTAGCCCACATCACAAAATCCCAAACCAACAGATATTGGCATGGATGCGGAGAAAAGGGAACACTTCTGCACTGCTGGTGGGAATGCAAGGTAGTACATTGCTTTTGGAAAGAAGTTTTGGAGAACAGTCAGGGATCTAAATGTAGACCTTCCCTTTGATCCTGCAATTCCTTGAGGACAAGAACATTTTTCCTTTCTGTTTTTTTTTTTTTTTTTAGGTGTATGTCCAAAACACCAAAAATCACTTGGCAACAAAGATGTTTGCACCAGATTGTTCACTGCAGCTCAATTAATAATTGCCAAGTCATTGAAGAAGCCCAAGTGCCCATTGACCCATGAATGGATTAATAAATTATGGTATATATACCATAGAATACTATGCAGCATTAAAAAAGATGGAAACTTTTACCACTTTTATGTTTACATGTATGGAGCTAGAAAATATTCTTCTTAGTGAAGTATCTCAGGAATGGAAAAAAAATGCAATGTACTCAGTACTACTATGAAACCAATTTATAATCACTAACACTTTCATATGAAAGATTAATCACAACTATAGCCCAGGATGAAGGAGGGAAGGGGAGGAGGATGAGAAGGGAGGGGTGAGCTTCAATAGACAGAGGGTTAATGATGGGACCACACCTATGGAACATATTGCAAGGGTACAAGTCAAAGCTATAAAGTATTGAACACAAATGTCTTAACACTGTGATCAAGTGAATGAGGTGAAAGCTATGCTAATTAGGAGGATGTAAGCACTCCAATTTGTACAAATAATCAACACATTGAATCCCACAAAGGCATAAATATATTCATGATCTATATATATTTGACTAAAAAATGTCCTAAAATTAAGAATGTGGGTTTTTTTTTTTTTTGGGGGGGGGAGATCCAGTGTAAATGTGTAACCTGTAGTCAGAAAATGGCCAATTAGCTCTATTTTCAATTTAGACGAAGTTAGCCACTCAGGACCTGTCTTGAAGGATCTGTTCTTTTAGTGCTCACATCAGGTACGTACAATTGCATTTAGGGCCCATCCAGATAATTCATGATAAACTTCTCTCAAGATCCTTAATGTATGGCTGGGCACTGTGGCTCACTCCTGTAATCCTACCACACTGGGAGGCTGAGGCAGGATTGCTTGAGCTCACAAATTCGAGACCAGCCTGCACTAAACCAAGATCCCATCTCTAAAACTAACCAGGTGTTGTGGTGAGCACCTGTAGTCCCAGCTACTGGGGAACCTGAGGAAAGAGAATCACTTGTTCCTAAGATTTTGAGGTTAATTTGAGGTACAATGCCACAGCACTCTAACAAGGGTGACAAAGTGAGACTCTCTCAAAAAAAAAAAAAATCTTTTGCATGACAGGCTTTCCTTTCCTTTGCCAAGATATGTAGAGTACAACTTGATTACTTGCATCCTGCACTTCTCAGATTGTATGGCATTTGGTGTTTCCATTCCTTGAGTTTTAGTCTGTAAATAAGCATGTGGGCCAAAAAACTTCACATGATCTTAGCCAAAAAGTGGAGAGGTGATTGTCTGCAGAGAAACTGAACATGACTCTAGAAGAAGCTGAGAGGGAGATTGTAAATTTATTCACATGTTTGTGCATATGACTAAATGCCAGGATTGATCCTAAAATATGTTGTGTGGTTATGGGTAACAGCGCAGTCTCATCCTCTCAGTAATGGCTTGAAAAAACCAAAGCCTTTCATTTGTTTGGTGGGGGTGGGGCAGAGACTCACCCTGTTGCTCAAGCTAGAGAGCCAGTGCATTCATAGGCTAGAGTGCATCATAACTCACAGCAACAACAAATTCCTGAGTTAAAGGTCCTCCTGACTCAGCCTCCTGAGCATCAGGGAATACTGGTGCCTTCCAAGACACCAGGCTAATTTTTCTATTTTTTAAAAGAGACTGGTTCTTGCTCTTGCTCAGGCTCATCTCAAATTCCTGAATTTAAGGGATCCTCACACTTCAGCTTTCCAGATTCCTAGGATTACAGGCCTGAGCCACCACTGACACCCACCCCAAAAGCCTTTCTTTTAGAAGCCAAATCATGGCCATGTAGAAGAAACTTAATTAGAATAGCAGGTCATAAATTAGCAGTTGCCTAATTGGGCAATTCAAGACTCTGGCTTCTATTGAAGAGCTGTGAAGAAAAGTGAAAAAATTATAGAAAAGAAAGATGAAATAATAAAAACATTATATAAGGGTTGACATACATTTTAGAAACAAATATTGAGTCTACATTTGGAGAGTCTGAATAAAATTAGCTATGATTCATTTTATTTGGCTTTGAATTTTCTTGTATATGCAATTATGTATTTTCTTAACTTTTGCTTTTTCAATAACAAGTTGCAAAAATATTACAGAGAGGTCCATGTTAGGCCAAACCCAGATTTCCCCAATTTTTTCATCTTGTATTACTGAATGAAAATCAAGATATTGACATCAGTACAATGTATCTGAGCAGTTTTGCCCTATTTTATCACTTGTAGATTGACATCACCAATACTTCAATCAAGATACAAAGTGGCTCACACCTCTAATCCTAGCACTGTGGGAGCCTGAGGTGGGAGGATTGTTTGACCTCAGGAATTCAAGACTAGCCTTAGAATGAGGAAGACCCCCATCTATACTAAAAATAGAAAAATTAGAGTGGTGGCCAGGCCCTGTAGTCCCAGCTACCTAGGAGACTTAGGTTGGAGGATCACTTGAACCCAGGAGTCCGAGGTTGCAGTGATCTAGGCTGATGCCATGGCACTCTAGCCCTGATAGAGTGAGACTACCTTAAAACAAAAAAAGATACATTACTGTCATCATCCCAAAGATCTTTCTCATGCTACTCTTATAGCCATACCTCATCCTACCAGCTCTAACTCCTGGAAATCTCTAATGTGTTCATCATCTCTATAATTCTGTCATTATGATAATGTTATATAAATGGAATTTATACATTATGCAACCTTTGAGATCACTACCTTTCATTCATCACAATTCCCATGTAACCCCATCCGAGTTGTTATGTATATCAGTAGTTTGTTCCTTTTCATTGTTGGATAGTATTCCATGGTATTTTGCTTCATTTTTTAATTTTTTTTTTTTACTGCAAATTAATATGAGGGCATAGATTTTTAGGTTACACTGTTCCTCATTTTTAAGATAAAGTTGAAGTTGCAGAAGAGACCTTCACCAGGTGGTCTGCTGAACACCCTGACATTGTGCACATTAGGTGAGATCTTGCCAATTACCCTCCCTCCTGCCAACACTCGCCTACCTCTCCCTTCCTTCTCTTTCCTCCCCTTGCTAGACTATATTTGTGATTTATTGCTCCTGGTGGGCATGTAATTGTTTATATATTGGTTTCATATTATATTAGTATTGAGTATTGGGAATTTTTTCATTTTTGAGATACTTTACTAAGAAGAATATTTTTCAACTCCATCCAGGTAAACTTAAAGATGTAATGTCTCCATGTTTTCCTATTGCTTAATAGTATTCCATGCACACATCAGTCTGTTAATCCTTGATGAATTGATGGGCATTTGGGTTGCTTCCATGACTTGGCAATTCTGAATTGACCTTTAATAAACATTCTGTCTTTGTGGTGTAATGATTTTTGTTTTCTGGGTGGATAACTAGTAATTGAATTGCAAGATCAAAAGTAAAGTTGACTTTTAATTCTTTAAGAATTATCCATACTTCTTTGCATAAAGATTCTATTGGTTTTTAATCCATCCAGCAGTGTAGAAGTGTTCTCTTCTTTCCACATCCACCCCAGCACCTCCAGATTTGGGACTTTGTGATGTAAGGTAATCTCACAGGAGTTAGGTGATATCTGAGTGGTTTTGATTTGCATTTCTCTGATGATTAAAGACAATGAGCATTTTTTCATATGTTTGTTGCCCCATTCATCTGTTATCTTCAGAAAAGTTTCTCTTCAGGTCTCTTGCCCACTTATAAATAGGGTTATTTGCCCTGTTCTTATAGATTAATTTGCGTTGCCTATAGATTCTGGTTATACCTTTGTCAGATTTGTAACATGCAAAGTCTCCCATTTCTAAGGCTGTTTACTCTGGATGTGGTACCCTTAGCTGTGCAGAAGCTTTATAGCTGTATCAGAATGCATTTATTTATTTTTAGTGTTGCTGCAACTAAAAGATGGGGGCATCTTCCTCATAAAATGTTTTCACAGGACAGTATTTTCAAGGGATTTCCTAACATTCTCTTCCAGAATTTTTATAGTTTTGTGTCTTTAAGTATTTTATCCAGTGAGAATCAATTTTTTTTCAGTGTTGAGAGGTGTGCTTTCTGTTTCAGACTTATACATGTGGCTAACCTGTTCTCCCAGCACCATTTATTAAATAGAAAATTTTTTCCCCCAGTGAATGCTTTTGTTTAGTTTATGAAAGATCAAAAACAGATGTGTAGCTGGGTTCATCTTTGAAATCTCTATCTTATTCTATACATTTATGTCTCTCTTTTTCTGCCAGTACCATGCTGTTAGAATCACTATCAACTTGTAGTATAATGTGAAGTCTGGTACTGTATTGCCTCCAGATTTGCTTTTATTTCTAAGAATTGGATTGACTATTTGGGATTTTCCTGGTACCATGTGAAGTACTGTCTTTAAAAGTTCTTCAAAGTATGATATTGGTGTTTGATGAGGCTTGCATGAAATCTGTAGGTTGCTTTTGGCAGTATAGACATTTTAACAATGTTGACTCTTCCCAGCCATGAGCATGGTTAACATCTTCTGCTATTTTTTTCATTTGTTAACAACTTCTGCTATTTCTTTTCTTGGGGTTTCATACCTCTCTTCATACATGTGTTTTACTTCCTTTCTTAGATGCAGTTCCAGGTATTTCATCTTTGGAGACATTGTAACAGGTATAGATTCTTTGACTTTACTCTCAGCTTGGCAGTTATTGGGCATACATGAAGGAAACTGGTCTGTGAGCAATGATTTTGTATTCCATGAAGCTATAATTTCCCTTGACAATGAAGACACAAACTGTGAAAACCTGTGAATTTTGTGAAATTTTGAGGTGGTTGGTTGGCTTGAACTCAAAATTCACAGGTTTTCACAGTTTGTGTCTTCATTGTCATTTTGTTCATGAAATCTAGTGTTAACTTCATAATCTCATCTTTGACTCAATTGTCATTCAGCTTAAGGTTATTTAGTTGCCCTGACTTTATTTTTCTGTGAATATTTCTGTTCCTTTTGAGTTCAACTTTTACTCTGTGATTGTATGAGAAGTTACTAGGTATAATTTGTATTCTTTTAAATTTCTTGAAATTAGACTTGTGTCTGAAAATATCATCAATTTTGAGGAATGATCCATGGGCTAATGAGATGAATGTGTATTCAGTTTTGTGAGGATGAAATGTTTGTATATGTTTATTAAGTGCATTTGTTGTATCTTCATGTTTAAGTCCATTCTTTCATTTTCATTTTCTGTTTGGAAGATTTGTCCAGTACTGTCAAAGGGGATCTTAAAATCTCCAACTAGTCTAGTGCAGGAAGTTATCACATGGTTCAGGTTATTTAGTGTTTGTTTATAAATCAAAGAGTGTTCACATAGGGTGCATAAATGTTAATTATTGAAATCTCTTTGTGTTGTGTGCTTCCCTTGACACATATGTAGGTGTCCATCCTTGTCTTTCCTCATTTTTTTTTCTTTTGGTTTAAATCAAATTTTATTTGTAAATAACATTGCAATACCAGCTTTATTCTGCTTTCCATTTGCTTGGATTATTGTTTTCCATCCCTTCACCCTTAGACTTGTTTTATCCTTTGTGCATAGGTGGGATTCATGGAGGCAGCAGATATTGGTCCTGAGCTTTTCTATACAGTCAGCCAGGCTATACCTTTTGAGAAGGGAATTCAACCCATCCACCTTTATTGACAGAATTGATAGGTGTGATGGAGTTTTGGTCATCTCACTTGTCAGAACTCCTGAGCTTATTTTTATCCCTTTTACCATTGTGCAAACTGGGCTTTGTTCCATAATTTCTGGGTGTGTTTACATTGTTGATGGACCATCATGCTGTTCCTTAGGAAGAATCTGGTTCTACTTACTTCACGTAGTCTAATTGTGGTAAATTTCCTCAACATTCAGATGTTAGTGAAATATTTGATTTCTCCATCACAAATGATATTTTTCTTGAACACAGTATAAGATCCTGGGCTCAAAATTGTTTTGATTAAGAATGTTACAGGCTGATGGCACCTATGGCTCATTGAGTAGGGTGCCGGCCCCATATACTGAGGGTGGTGGGTACAAACCCGGGCCAGGCCAAACTGCAACAAAAAATAGCTGGGTGTTGTGGTGGGCACCTTTAGTCCTTGGTACTTGGGAGGCTGAGGCAAGAGAATTGCTTAAGCCCAAGATTTGGAGATTGCTGTAAGCAGTGATCCTTACAGCACTCTACAGAGTGGAACAAAGTGAGACGCTGTCTCAAACAAACAAACAAACAAATGTTACAGGCTGATGACTATCCTTTTCTGTCTTGAAAATTTCAGCTGAAAAATCTATGGTCGCCCTGATATTTTTCCCTTTGTGGCTAAGAGTTTTCTTATACCTGGCTGCCTGCAGGATTTTCTCCTTTATATTAACTTTGGCAAAGTTAATTACAATGTATCTAGAAGTTGCTTTGTTTGAATGGAGTGGTGATGGGCTTCTGATACAATCTACTATCTGAATTTCTGTGTCTCTTGCAATACTTGGGAAATACTGTACCATACTGTCTTGGAGCAGCACCTCCATGATGTTCAGCTCATCCTCTTCTCCTTCAGGAATCCCTATCATTTGGATCCTTGATCTCTTGGAATAATCTCCTAACTCTCTCAGGGAGATTTTAATGACTGGGATGTTTCAAAAGTCTTGTCTTCAATATCTGAAATTTGTCTTTTCCATGTTCTGCTCTATTACTGAGGGTCTCTACTATGTTTTGAAGCTCCTCAGATGTCCCTTTCAAGTACTTAAGCTTTCGTATATCATTCCTTACTATATCCATATTTTTGTTGAGTTTGTCTTTGAATTCATCAATTTCTTGAGACAACTTTTGGCTTATTTTTAAATTTCTATTTACATCCTCTTCTCAATTTTATTCATTTTGTTTGCTGTCCATCTTCTGAGTTCTATATTTCTGATATTACAGCAATTTCTCTATGGTTGGTATTTTCTGTTGAATCTCTTTTGTGATTTTTGGGGGGTAGTTGATCTACTCTGATTTTTCATGTTGCCAGAGTTCTTCTGCTAGCTCCTCCCCTTCAGCGTTTGTAGGTTTTGAAAAATATGAGTTTTGGAGGGTACGGTGGCTCATGCTTGTAATCCCAGCACCTTGGGAGGCTGAGGTGCGAGGATTGCTTGAGTTCAGGAGTTTGACGCTTGTCTTAGTGAAAGTGAAACCACAACTCATGAAAAAATAGAAAAACCCAGTTGGGCACTCTGGTGAGCACCTGTAATCCCAGCGGCTTCAGAGAATGAGGCAGCAGGATGCCAACATCCCAAGTCTGAGGTTTCAGTGAGCTACAATGCCATTGTACTCTGATCAGGGCATAGAGTAGAACTCTGTCTCGAGAAAAAATAAAAAGAGAGAGAAGAAAAGTGAATTTTCCTTTTTTATTTGAAATGATGAGGTGTCCCTAAATGCTTACGGAGTGATAATCTAATTAGGGACCTTTAGGAAACACTGTAGCAACCTATTTGGCAATTAAAACTGGAGGGATGTGATGGGTTCAGGCAGCCCCTGGAACAGGAGCTAATGACCTCTTCTCAAATGAGATGGAACTTGTGATTGTGGTCATTCCCCTACACCTTCACAATAGTCCCATTTAGAGCTGTATCCAGAGTCTCCGAGGGCCTGCTTCATGAGGGTATCACAGCCTCCCCATTCTTGATATCAGTCTTCCCTCTATGCAATCCTAAGGAGTCTCATCATTTCACTGGAATCTCTGCCACTGAAAGATATCCATACCAACGACTCCAACTCTAAGCAGCAATAGCTAGAGGAGGTGAAATTGCAAACAGATTTGTTGAATACGCCTCTTACCACTAGTAACTGCCCTGTCCCAAACTCCTAAAACAAAGTCAAACAAGTACTGAACCTGTGGGCCCTGAAAGTGGAGAAAAAGAATCCCTGATAGCTCTGGGAGAGTTCCAGTCTAACTCTGTCAGGCAGAACAAGAAACACTCACTCAAAGAAGTTCTGAGAGTCCTCAACAAGCTTATCTGTCTGGGAGTTCCTTTGGGGATCAACAATGGTCTTTAGTATTGGGAAAGGGGATCAGGAGAGTTCACTCCTCTCCTAGCCAAAGTGAGAACTTCAGTACCACTATTTATGACCACTACCTCAGTGTCCCAACAATGTTCAGGCTTTTCAATAAACTTGCAAAACATTCTGGCTGCTGCGGGGGACAGTCTTCCTGGTGGATTGCAGAGAGATAATTTGTTCACTTTTGGGCCAAGCAAGATGGGTCCTGGGCTCAGAGGTGAAACCTTCCTGTGTAGTAGCACTAGTCCATCGCAGCTCACTTCTCTTTGGTGAGGTGAGAGGTCTTTGTTCTCTGCTCACTGCTGAAAGACTGCGAAGGATCTCCTGGTTGCAGGAGGGATCTCCTGTCCCGTTGGCAATAGGTGCCTTTGAACCAATCTCCATACCTGATCTTTGTTGTCTTTCTTCCTCTTTCTTAAGCTCTCAGCTGGTCTCAATGGATATGATGTACACCTCACTTTCTTCTGGTAGTGCTCAACTCCCCACCTTTTGGTTCTCCAAGCCCATTTCACTCCAACTTCTCACTCTCTGAACAGGAGCCTCTGGTGAAACCTGCTTCTAGTCAACCTTCTTGACTCCTCACATTCCGTGACACTGTTCTACCACATAGTTGAACCATGTTCTGATTGAAGTATATTTTGGTAGTTTACAGTTTGGCTCTATTACAAATAACATCTTAGTTTCTAAAACAAAGTCCTTAATATAACCATATCTTTTGTGACATAAAATAATATTCACATGTTCTTGAGAGTAGGACATGGGTATATCCTTTTACAGGCTACCACTCATTCCACTACAATAACATAGGAAAATATATCCTCTGAATAAAAGCAACTTTGATGCTCTTACCATTTCTAACTTTAAACAGTATAACATTCTCATTTATAAGTGTTTTTTTTCTTATTATTGAGTCTTACTGTGTTATTAATATTGTTGTTCTTAAAGAATTGAGTTGTTAGAGTACTGAGTTTTAAACTTTTGGGTAGCGTAGAATAGGTGACGGCATTCTGTGGCAACAATAACCTCATTCTTTTTGGTGTTGCTGTTGTTTCTGTTTGTTTGTTTTGTGGGGCATAATCTGGCTCTGTCACCTAGGGTAGAGTATAGTCGCATAATATAGCATACTTCAACCTCCAACTCCTGAGCTCAAGTAGTCCTTCTGATTCATCCTGTCATGGAGCAGGGAGTATAGACATATGTCACTTTACATGGTTGATTTTCCTATGTTTTGTAGAGAAGTGGTACCACTCCTGTTCCAGCTGGTCTAGAATTCTTGGCCTCAAGTGATTCCCCAGACTTGGCCTCACAGAACTCTAAGATTACAGACATAAGCCACCATACCTGGCACTCTGGTTATCTTTTGATATGGATTGTTGAAGTGACTATCTTTTGAATACTTTGATAGTCATCAAGCAATATGTTTTTCACTGTGGGAAAATACTCAAAGCAAACTTTTTCATTTAAACCAATCCAAGCATTAATTCAGTGACATTAAGTATTTTAAAGCATTGTGCAACTACCACCACTCTCCATTTCCAGAAACTGTTCACCATCCTGAGCAGAACTCTGTACTCTTTGAAAAATAACTCTCTACTGCTCCTCTCAGACTCTGGTATCCTTTATTCTACTTGTGTATGCATGATTTTACCTTTGCTGGGTATCTCCTAAAAGTGAAATCATAGAACATTCATCCATTTGTTTTGGGCATACATATTTCACTTAACATAAGTGTAACAGATCCAGAGCCAAGTGCTAATGAAGTCAAAATATCTTTTGTCTGTATGTCATCATGCTAACAAACCCATATTAGCGTCAACTAATAGAGAATACCCATTAATCAAAATACCATATTTCTCTAACTTAAATCTAAAACAAAAGTCACTTGGACTTTCTAAACGAATTAGTAAAATGACATCAGAGCAGAAGTAAGTATGTGGGTATGAAATGAAATAAACAGAGATATCACCTATGGCCATTAAAGTTCCAGGTAATTAACTGAAGGCCCATATTTAAAAGCAAATTTTTTTTTTTTGCACTCTAAATACTTTTATATTCTTTCAAGTATACATAGATGATAGACTGACCTAGTAAAACTTTATTATTCTGAAATATTCTAGTTGAATTTATCATTCCTTTCTATCAAATTTGGTAAATATATTCTATACAGTTTTTAAATTTTTTATTTCACAGTTATATGAGAGTAAAAATGATTAGGTTACAATGATAATATTTGTTGAGTAAAGTCTCTGTTGTAGCTGGGTGCCTTACATTGTGCCCATTACATGAGAGTGCATCAATCTTCCTCCCTCTTTCCCACTCCCTGCTCCCCTCAACATGAATTGAATTGAGTTTTTCTCTTGTGTGGGCATGTGCTAGTTCCTTTACTGGCTTCATATTAGTTTTAAGTACATTGAGTACTTATTCTTCCATTCTCGTGATAGTTTACTAAGAAGTATATGTTTCATCTCAACCCAGGTTAATGCAAAATATGTAAAGTCTTCTATGTTATGGCTGAGTAATATTCCATGGTATACATATGCCAAGTTTATTAAGCCACTCACATATTGATGGGCACTTGAGTTGTTTCCACATCTCATTGA
This sequence comes from Nycticebus coucang, assembly GCF_027406575.1. Lineage (NCBI taxonomy): Eukaryota > Metazoa > Chordata > Mammalia > Primates > Lorisidae > Nycticebus > Nycticebus coucang. Next base: position 122,670,548 of record NC_069804.1, read on the forward strand.
TTGTAAAATGAGCTATGATAAATGATCTAGTGCATATGTCCATATGATAATTTTCTTTTCTTCTGGGTAGATACCTAGTAATGGGATTTCAGGATCAAATGGAAGGTCTATTTTGAGTTTTTTTAGGACACATATTTTTTCTAAAATCCTACCTTGTTCCCAAAGAATCAAAAAACAAATGCTGTACTAACAATACATAGCTGGCTTTGTTTTGAGTGTCAGGCAAAGGATAATGGCTCGGCTGATAAAAAATACTCAAAGTCCCATGGGATGGCATATGCTTATAATCCTAGCACTTTGGGAGGCTAACATAGGTTAATTGCTTGATCTCAAGAGTTCCAGACCAGACTGAGCAATAGCAAGACCCTGTCTCTACTAAAAATAGTAAATCTAGCCAGGCATTGTGACATTCACCTGTACTCATAGCTACTCGGGAGGACAAGGGTTCAGAATCACTCGAACTGAGGAGTTTGAGTTTTCTGTGAGGTAGGATGCCATGGCACTGTACACAGGACAACAGTGTCAGAATCTATCTCAAACAAACTAACTAACTAACAAATAAACAAAAAGGGCTCAGAATTAGGTAACTGCAGGGGAAGAAGGTAAAAATCATTTCTCTGCAAACTCCATTTGACTGTGAGTCTGCACACAGTAGTCAATGGATGTGTGAAAACACAGGACTCATAAACATTGATCATTGATAGGACCAAACTTGGAGAAATGGTAAATGAATAAGGAATTGGCCTACATATGAAAAAATACTCCTTGATTAAAAAAAAAAAAAATCAGGCATTAGTGGAAGATGTGAAAGCATATGGGAAATCATGTGTTGAGCAAATAATAAATTACAAGTGGTGACAAGGTGTAATACAATGTCATGCCTACTGTGAGATAGGCTCAGTTAAGGTAGAAATTAAAATGATCCTGACAGTGTCTGTAGTAGATAGAATCATTGGTCCTACTTCACCCCCTTGCTGCATTCACATCTTTTGTAATGTGACTTTGAAATTTTTTTTTCTGTGGATTTGGAGTGTATTTTCTCATTTTTTAATGTTAACTTCAGAAATACTTATCACACTGGACAAAGGGCTGTACGCAGAAATGATGGTAATTTAGAGCCAAGTAATTCAGAGGCATCACAGTTTTTGCATTTGCTCTCTTTGTCCTTCTTTTTTGTTTGTTTGTTTGGGGTTTTTTGAGAAAGTGTCTCAGTCCCTTGCCTAAGAGTTATACATTGCCTGACTTTTTTTTTTTTTTTTTTTTGAGACAGAGTTTCACTGTGTCACCCTGGTAGAGTGTGGTAGAGGCATAGCTCACAGCAACCATTAACTCTTGAGGTCAAAGCGATTCTCTTGCATCACAGCAACCTCATACTTTTGGTGTAAAAGTGATTCTCTGCCTCAGGTGACCTGGTAGCTGGGACTATAAGAACCTACCACAATGCCCAGCTACTTTTAGAGACAGGGTTTCTCTCTTGCTCAGGCTGGTCCTTTTAAAGTGTACAATCCTCTGTTTATTAGTATACTCACAGAATTGTACAACTATTATCACAAACTAATTGAAGAACTTTTTCTTCTCCCCCCACCCAAAGAACGTCTACTTACAAGAAGTCACTTTCATCTTCCCCACTAACCTCCCCCACCTGCCCACTACTCCTAGCAAACAATTTGCCTTGTCTTGATGTTTTCTTGTAATGTCAGTCTTACTGGATGTAGTCTTTTTTAATGGGCCTTTTTCCCTTATCATGTTTTAAAGGTTCATTCCTATTGTAACAGAAATATGTAGTTCATTCCTTTTGATTGTTAAAAAAAATTCCATCGTATGATTATAGCACATTATATCTATCCAATCATCTGTATATAGAATTTGTATTACCGAAGAAGTTCCTTCTCATCTAAGACTTTTAAAAGCTTTTATCTTCAAGATGTGTTGCTGCCTTTTCTGTGTCTGTGAGATGATCAAGCATTCTTTTGTTTTTTGTTTTGTTTTGTTTGAGACACATTCTCAAGATATCACCCTGGGTAGAGTGCTGTGGCTTCACAGCTCACAACAACCTGAAACTCTTGGGTGTAAGCGATTCTCTTACCTTGGCCTCCCAAGTGGCTGAGACTACAGGTGCCCACCACAGTGCATGGCTATTTTTTTGTTACAGTTGTAATTGTTGTTTAGCTTCCCTGGGCTGCGTTCAAACCCGCCAGCCTCAGTGTACGTAACTGATACCATAACCACTAAGCTATGGGTGGTGCCAATCGTGTGTTTTTTTCTTATTTCTTCTATGAATTTAGTGTATTCTATTACTTGAATTTCCCATATTGAACTAGAATTAGATGCCCCGTATTAAATCCCATTTGCTACATATTTATAAAATATTTTGTATGCTAGCAGACTTTCTTGTGATACATACAGTATATCTCTTATAGATTTGAGACTGTGTTTACCTCTTTTGCCCCAGAAAAAATACAGTGGCATAATAACTCAAGGCAATGCTACTTCTCAGCAACTAGGAGTACTGGCACATGTTACCACTGCTGGCTATGGTTTGCATTTTTTGTTGATGACAAATGGGCTCTCAATATGTTCCTCAGTGTGGTCTGCAAGTCCTGGTTACCAGTGGTCTTTCTTCCTTGGCCTCTTAAAGTGCTAGGAGTATAGTTGTGAGCTACAGTGCTCATCTATGCTTATAATTTGATGAAGCTTTGTCTCTATTTTCATAATAGAAAAGAGCCAGTAGATTAAAAAATAACAACTCTATTCAGATACAATAAACACACTCCACTCTTCACCCATTTCAAGTATAGAATTTGAGACTATAAATTAAAGGATTGCTTCTATAACTTGTTTGTTTCTTTGTTGTTTTTTTGTTTGTTTGTTTGTTCGTTTTTTTAAAGACAGTTTCACTTTCTCGCCCTTGGTAGACTGCTGTGGCATCACAGCTCACAGCAACCTCCACCTCTTGGGCTTAGGGGATTCTCTTGCCTCAGCTTCCCAAGTAGCCTAGAGCACAGGCGCCCACCACAATGCCCCACTATTTTTTTGTTGCGGTTTGGCCAGGGCCAGGTTGGAACCCACCACCTTCAGTACATGGGGCCAGCACCATACTCACTGAGCCACAGGCACCACCCATTTCTTCATTTCTTACTAGAGAAATTTCCATGAATATGTAGAAGAGAAAGAGAGAGAAAGTGGGAGAGAGAGAGAGAGAAGAAAGAAAGGGATGAAAGAAAGAACCAAACGGAGAGAGGGAGCAAATGAGAGGGAACTAGAAGAAGGAACAGTAAAGTGAGGGAGGGACAAAGGAAATGAGGCAGGAAGGGAAACAAAGAAAGAGAAAATGACCAAACTTGGTGGCTCACACCTATAATCCTAGTCATCTGGCAGGCTGGGATGAGTGGAGTTCTTCAATAACGGGATGCTGAGAACAGACTGAGCAAAAGTCAGACCCTGTCACTACTAAAAAGTGGAAAATAATCTAGGCATTGCTACAGGCAGCTGTAGTCTAGCCACATGGGTGTCTCAGGCAGGAAGATTGCCTGAATCCTAGAGTTTGAGGTTGTGATGATCTAGTCCAAGGCCACGAAAGACTAGCCTGGGCAACCATATCTCAAAAATACCCATATACTCACATGTATAGACAAACCAACAAACCAACCAATAAAAATTTTTATCATCTGAAAAGACCAGAATTACCTTGATGGTTCAAGCAAAGTAGACACGCTTAAGACCTGTGAAGCTTTGATCAAAATTGAGGCTGTAGCCAGATATAGTAAATTTGTAAGTTTCTCTCAAATGTATGTTTTTGGGGTAGGTGTCAAAACAGATCCTTGTAATGACATCCCACTTTAGTGACTCCATCCATTTTTATCAGCTGTGATGCAGCTTGAGTCACACTGCTGAACAAAATCTCAACTGTTGTGTCAGCCCATTGCTGAGAAACTCAACCGTCGAATCAATAAGGTGCAAATGAGAGAACACTTCTCACTCTGTGGATGGAGGGCCAATAAGTTTCCTGGTCCAAACACTTGAGGGACACCAGCTGAAGTGAGCAGTAAAGGCCATTTAGTATCTTTGACCACAAGGCTGGATCCCAGGACATCACAAGATGAAGTCACTACTTGTTCACTGTGGATGACATCACAATGGGTGTTGCCCTGGGTTACCATCTTCAAGCTTAGTCTTATTCTAAGCATGTGTAGTGGCTGTCTGGGTGGGTTGGTTGGTTGTTGTTGGGTCTCAAACTGTTACAAAAGAGTGGGTTTTTTTTTCTCCACACTCATTTCCTGCTTCCTAAGGTTTCTTTGTATCTGTGGCGAAGGGATTCAACAACCCTCCCTTTCCATTTCAAGTCAACTGGATTTGTAAGCAAATGGAAGAGTGTGGTGTACATGTACTGCTGCCCTGGGATGTTGTAGATCAAAAACCTGAGGCCAAAGATCAGACTGTGATTTCACATACCTGCCATGTTCATTACAAAATACTCAGTTCTACTTTCATGGTGTTTTACTTCTTTCTCTGGAATACGCTTTTGGGGGGAAGGTAGGTGTCTCACTGAAGGTCCTCTCTCAACTTCTGGTTAGGCACTGTGTCCAGTAGTGTACTCCATAGCTCCAGTTATTTATGATGATCATGGGAAATATCAGCCTATCTGGAAAGTTGCAACATTCCTGACCTCTGTGCCAGGGCTGTCCAAATTTTTGGCTTCTTGGCCACATAGGACATAGAAGAGTTATGTTGGGCCACATGTTCAATACACAAACACTAACGAAACTTCATAAGCAAAAGAGAGATCCTTGCATAACTGTGATGATATGTGCCACCACGGATATGCAAAATAGTCCTGACATAATCCCTTTGTGTCACAGGGGACAGAGGATTGGACACTCCTCAAAACCTATGATCAGGTCATTTCTTACGAAGAGCTCAATGACTTTTGCCATGCATGACTACAATATTTGGATGCTCTGGGAGGCCAATGTGGAGTTATCCCCTGAGCTCAGATTTTGGAGACAAGGTTGAGCAACAGAGAGACATCCTCAGCCCTGATCTCCCACCCAGTTTCTACTAAAATACAAAAGGTAGCCAAGTGTTGTGACACTTCCCTGTAGTTCCAGCTACTCTATAGGCTGGGGCAGGAGGATCCCTTCAACCCAAGCTATGGGTGTTGCTGTGTGCTAGGCTGAGGCCATGGCACTCTAGCCTGGGCAACAGAGTGAGAGTCTGTCTCATGAAAAAAATAAAAGAAAAGAAAGAAAGAAAATTTGGTGATCACTGTTTCCAAGAGCAAAAATGCAAGCAGGTCAGTAGGCAGATGAAATAGGGGACTACATAAAGGAGGAGATTTATTGTGGCCTCTGTGGGGAGGAACAAGTGAGTAAGGACAAGCGTGTTTGGGATTGGTATGTTGGGATATTGTCAGTAGTTTTGATCCCCGGCCTCAGAGTGATTGGGGCAAGGGAATATTGGTCTATTTTGAAAGAGCCCAACAGAAGAGGTGCAGGGTATACTCTGGATTGTTCAGTGTGCCTATGAGAAGCCTGATTTGAGTCAAGAATTCACCATGGGGGCAGTTTCCTGGTGACTGCATGAATCTAGGATATTAAAGGGTCAGACTTACGTAAAATCCAAAGGCTTGACTAACACAGGTTTTAGGAAAACACTTTCCCTATGAGAGAATATTTGCTCTAGTTAACATCTAATCTAGGGGTAAAATTTCAAAACTACATCTGTGGCAAAAAGTAAAAATGAAAGGTAAGTCCCCTAACAATGGCTTCTTCCATTTATGCATTGAAACAAAACAATCTTGTTTCGTTGCCCTTAGTAGAGTGCCCTGGTATCATAGCTCACAGCAATCTTCAAGTGTTGTCATCAAGCTAACCTATTCCCTCAGCGGGACTCCAGGCACCTACACAACATCCAGTCATTTTTTATTCTTCAGAGATGGGGATGTCCCTCTTGCTCAGGCTGGTCTCCAGTTGAGAAGCTCAGACAATCCAACTGACTGGGCCTCTCAAAGTGCCAAGATGACAGGCAAGAAGCACCACTGCTGGACACAAACCATAGTTTGAAAAATATCCCAACTTCAAGGTCTGGAGTGGTGGCTCACACTGGTAATCCTAACACTCTGGGAGGCAGAAGCAGGTGGCCCAAAGTAACTGGGCACTGTGGGGGAGGCAACACCTGTACTCCCAGATGCTAAGGAGACTGAGGCAATAGGATCTGTTGGGCTCAGGAGTTTGAGATTGCAGTTAGCTATGATGACGTCAGGGCACTCTACCCAGGGGGAAGGAGTCAGACTCTGTCTAAAGAAAAAGAAAATGACAACTTCAGTAGGATGGAACTATGTGCATTCTATGTTAATTCATGGTAGCCTGTGTGTGAGCAGGGAAATACGGTTGACTTTTTCTCAGGCACTCTCATGACCTGGGTACTTCTTATGCTGTGAGCCTTTTGAGCACCTCTAATTTTGGAAAACATCGTTAAGTAGCTTCATTGAAATAAGTAGTTCGCCCTTTGAAAGTGTATAATTCTATGTTACAAAAGACCACACAGAGTATAACTGAACTCAGAAGAAAACATCAAGACAAGGCCAATTGTCTGCTAGGAGTAGGAGGCAGGTGAGGGAAGGTGGAGGGAAGATGAAAGTGACTTCTAATAGGTATTGATGTTCTTTGTGATAGGTATTGATGTTCTTTGTGTGGGGGCCTTGTTTCCTTATCATAGTGACTTTTACATTCTTTCCTATTGTAACATAAATGTGCACTTTATTCCTTTCGATTGTTGAAAAATATTCAGGGATCTAAAAGTAGACCCTCCATTTGATCCTGCAATTCCTTTACTAGTTATGTATCCAAAAGACCAAAAATCACGTTGTAACAAAGATATTTGCACCAGATTGTTGATTGCAGCTAAATTCATAATTGCCAAGACATGGAAGAAGTCCATCTGCTCGTTGACCCACGAATAGATTAATAAATTGTGGTATATGTATACCATGGAATATTATGCAGCTTTAAAAAAGATGGAGACTTTACCACTTTTATGTCTACATGGATTGAGCTGGAAAATATTTTTCTTGGTAAAGTATCTCAAGAATGGAATAAAAAGTATACAATGTACTCAACACTTTCATGAAACCAATTTAGAATTACTCACACTTTCTTATGAAAGAGAGATCACAACTACAGCTCACAATGAAGGAGAGAAGTATAGGAGGATTTTAGAGGATGCAGAAGGTTGGACAGAGAGAGGGTAGACATTTGGACGACACCTATGGAACATACTGTAAGGGTACAAGTCAAATCTAACAAGTATAGAAATTAAACTTCTTAACATAATAATTAAATAAATGAAGTGAAAGCTATATTAATTAGTTTGTTACAATCATTCCAAATTGTATAAAATTCAACACATTGTACCCCCCAAATGCATAAATATATTTGTATTCCCTATCTATGGGTATAAGACTTAATAAAAGGAAAAGAAAAATAAAAAATAGAAAAATATTCCATTGTGTGAACATAGCACGTTATATGTATCCAATCATCTATAAAACCAATTAATAGTACTAAATATGTTCCCTTCTCATCTAAGATTTTTAAAAGATATTATAAACAATATATGTTATCTCTGTCAAAAGACTTTTCTGTGTCTGTTGAAGTGACCAGTTGGTTGTTCTTATTGATTCTGTTAGTGTAGTGTATTCTATTAGTTGATTTTCCCATATTGAGTTAAACTGGCAATCCTGGTAATAAATCTCATTTGGGATACATGGATCAAATATTTTGTATGCTAATGGACTTATCTTTCCCCTGTACAGTATGTCTCTTATAGGTTTGAGACTGCATTTCCCCCTTTGACCCAGAAAAATTCAGTGGCACCATCATAGCTCAAGGCAAGGCAAGATGCTGACCTCAAGTGATCCTCCTGGCTTTATACTTCTCAGCAGCTTAAAGTAAAGGCCCACGCCATCACTGCTGGGGAAGTTTTGCCCTTATTTCCTGGACAATTGGGGTCTCACTATGTTGCTAAGGTGCGTGTGAAAACCCTAGCTTCCAGTGATCTTTCTGCCTCAACCTCCGAAAGTGGTAGTACTATAGGTGTGAGCTATGATGCTTGTATCAATGCTTATGTTTTGGTGAAAGTTTGGCTCTATTTCATCACAGATAACAGCCTGCAGATTAAAAATAACATCTTTATTCAGATATAACTCACGAAGTCCACAATTCACCCATTTCAATTACAGAGTTCAAGACTACACATTCAGGGATCACTTGTATAGTTTGTTTGTTACTAGAGAAGTTTCCCTGAAGGTATAGAAGAGAGCGAGGGAGGAAAGAAAGGGATGAAGGAAAGAAAAGAATGGAGAGAGCAAGTAAATGAGAGAGAAAGACTTCTAGGAAGGAAGGATAAAGTGATGGAGGGGCGAAGGAAGGTAGGGAAACAAAGAAAGAGAAAATGACCAAACTTGGTGGCTCACACCTATAGTTCTAGCCCTCTGGCAGGCTGAGATGAGTGGAGTTTTTGAACCAGGGTGGGTGCTGAGAATGGACAGAGCAAGAGTCAGACCCTGTCTCTACTAAAAAGAAAAATTATCTAGGCATTGCAACAGGCAGCTGTAGTCCTAGCCACATGGGAATCTCAGGCAGGAGGATTGCCTGAATCCTGGAGTTTCAGGTTGCTGTGATCTAGGCTGAGGCCGCGAAAGACTAGCCTGGGCAACAAACAGAAACTGTATCTCAAAAATAACCATGCACAAACACATGCACAGACAAACCAACAACCAATCAACAAATATTTTCCTCATCTAAAAAAGACCAGAATTACCTTGGTGGTTCAAACAAAGTAGACATGCTTAAGACCTGTGAAGCTTTTTCAAATTTGAGGCTGTAGCCAGGCGTAATAAATTTGTAAACTTCTCTCAAATGGATGTTTTGGGGTAAGTGTCAAACACGTGCTTGAAATACCCTCCCACTTAAGTGACTCTGTCCAGTTTTGTCAGCCGTGATGCAGCTTGTGTCAAATTACTGTAAAAAATCTCAACTGTTGTGTCAGCCTAGTGCCTTGAAACTCAACCGTCAATAGAATCAAAAAGGCACAAATGAGAGAAAACTTCTCTCTCTGTGGAAGGGATGCAGGACTAAGAAGGTTCCTGGTCCAAACACTTGAGGGACACCTGAGCAGAAAAGGTCCTTTAGTATCTTTGACCACGAGCCTGCATCCCAGGACATTACAGGGTGAAGTCAATACAAGGTCACCATGGATGACATCACAATTGGTGTTGCCCTGGGTTACCATCTTCAAGCTTAGCCTTATTCACGCTAAGCATGTGTAGTGGCTGTCTGGGTTTGTTGTTGCTGTAGTTGTTGGGTTCAAACTCTTGCAAAAGAGTGGGTTTCTTCTCTCCACACTCAACTCCTGCTTCCTAACGTTTCTTTGTATCTGTGGCCAAGGGAATCAATAATCCTTCCTTTCCTTTTCAAGCCATGGATTTGTTACTAAATGGAAGAGTGTGATTTACACTAGTGCTGCCCTGGGATGTTGTTGACCAAGAACCTGAGCCCAAAGTTCAGACAGTGAATTTACAGACCTGAAAGGTACGACATACAATTCTCAGTTCTACTTTCATGACATTTTACTTCTTTTTCTAGAATAGGCTTGTTTGGGAAGGTGGATGTCTCACTGAAGGTTCTCTATCAAAATCTGATTAGGCACTGTGTCCAGTGGTGTACTCCATAGCTCCAGTTATATATGATGATCATGGGAAATATCAGCCTATCTGGAAAGTTGCAACATTCCTGACCTCCATGCCAGGAGTGTCCAAACTTTAGGCTTCTTGGCCACATAGGATGTAGAAGAGCTATTTGGGGCCACACGTTCAATACACAAACATGAATGAAACCTGATAATCAAAAAAGAGATCCTTGCATAACTTTGGTCATATATGCTACCATGGATATTGAAAACAGTCCTCATATAATCCCTGTGTCTCTGAGGCCTGAGGATTGGACACTTCTCAAAGCCCCTGATCAGGTCATTTCTTAAGTAGAGCTCAATGACTTTTGCTACACATGACTACAATATTTGGATCCTCTGAGAGGCCAGTGTGGGCTGGCCCCTCAGCTCAGGTATTGGAGACAACACTGAGCAACAGGGAGACACCCTCAGCCCTGATCTCCCACCCAGTTTCTACTAAAATAGAAAAGGTAGCCAAGTGTTGTGGCCCTTGCCTGTAGTTCCAGGTACTCCAGAGGCTGAGGCAGGAGGATCCCTTCAACCCAAGAGTTGGATGTCAGTATGTGCTAGGCTGAGGCCATGACACACTAGCCTGAGAGTAAGAGTCTGTCTCATGAAAAAAAATAAAATAAAAGAATGAAAAAAAGAAAGAGAGAAAGAGAAGAATGAGAAATAAAGGAAGGAAGGAAGAAAGAAGGAAGGAAAGAAGGAAGGAAGGAAGGAAGTTCTGGTCCCTTACCTTGGAGTGATTGGGACACGGGATTATTGGCCCAGATTGAAAAAGACCATCAGAGGAGGTGGAGGGTGTACTCTGGATTGTGTAGTGTGCATATGAAAAGCCTGATGTGAGTCAAGAATTCACTGTGGGTGCAGTTTCCAGGGACTACAAGAATCTAGGATATTAAAGGGTCAGAGTTAAGTAAAATCCAAATGCTTGACTAAGATAGGTTTTAGGAAAACAATTTCCTATGAAAGAATAATTTCTGTATTTGACATCTAATCTAGGGGTAAAATTTCAAAACTAGATCCATGGTGGTGAGCGGCGCCTGTGGCTCAGTGAGTAGGGCACTGGCCACATACAACCAGGGTGGCACTTTCAAACCCAGCCCCGGCCAAACTGCAACAACAACAACCAAATAAAAAAAAAAAAAGCCAGGCATTGTGGCGGGCACCTCTAGTCCCAGCTACTCACGAGGCTGAGGGAAGAGAATTGCCTAATCCCAGGAGCTGAAGGTTGCTGTGAGCTGTGTGACGCCATGGCACTCTACTGAGGGTGATAGAATGAGACTTTCTCACTAGATCCAGGGAAAAAGTAAAACTGAGGGGTAAGTCCCCTAGCAATGGTTTTCTCCATTTATGTATTGAGACAGAGTCTTTTTTTGTTGCTCTCAGTAGAGTGCCCTAGCATCACAGCTCACAGCAATCTTCAAGTGTTGTCATCAAGCCAACCTGTTCCCTCAGCTGGGACTCCAGGTGCCTGCACAAAGTCTTGCTGTTTTTTATTCTTCAGAGATGGGGATCTCCCTCTTGCTCAGGCTGATCTCCAATTCAGAAGCTCAGACAATCCAACTGACTGGGCCTATCAAAGAGCCAAGATGACAGGCATGAAGTACCACCGCTGGACAAAAACCATAGTTGCAAAAATATCGCAACTTCAAGGTCTGGAGTGGTGGCTCACACCTGTAATCCTAATGCTCTTTGAGGCAGAAGCGGCTGGTCAAAGGTAACTGGGCACTGTGAGGTGACACCTATACTCCCAGATGCTCAGGAGGCTTAGGCAATAGAAAATGCTGAGCCCAGGAGTTTGAGATTGTGGTTAACTATGATGACATCAGGGCGCTCTACGCAGGTGGAAGGGGTCAGACTCTGTCTCAAAGAAAAATAAAATGACAACTCAGTAGGATGAAACCATGTGCCTTCCATGTCAATTCATGGTAGCCTGTGTGTGAGCAGGGAGATAGAATTGACTGTATCTCAAGTACTCTCATGACCCCTATGGGTACTTTTTATGCTGTGAGCCTTTTCAGCACCTCAAGTTTTGGAAAACATCATTAAGTAGTTTCATTGAAATAAATAATTCACCCTTTGAAATTGTACAATTCTGTGTTTCTTAGTATAGTCACCGAATTTTAGAGCTATCATCACAATCTATTTGTAGAACTTTTTATTCAACCCCCACATAAAGAAGGTCAATACCTACTAGCAGTCACTTTCATTTTCCCCATCATCCTCCCCCACCTGCCCCTTACTCCTAGCATACAGTTGGCCTTATCTTGATATGTTCCTCTAAGTTCATTCATATTCTGTTGTTCTTTGTAACTGCCTTGTTCCCTTATAATGTGATTTTAAGGTTCATTCCTATTGTAACATAAATGTGCATTTCATTACTTTTGATCGTTGAAAAATATTCAGGGATCTAAAAGTAGACCTTCCATTTGATCCTGCAATTCTTCTACTAGTTATATATCCAAAAGACCAAAAATCACTTTGCAACAAAGATATTAGCACCAGATTGTTCATTGCGGCTTAATTCCTAATTGCCACGTCATGGAAGAGGTCCATGTGCCCACTGACCCACGAAAGGATTAGTAAATTGTAGTATATGTGTACCATGGAATACTATGCAGCCTTAGAAAAAGATGGAGAATTTACCTCTTTTATGTTTATATGGATGGAGCTGGAAAATATTGTTCTTAGCAAAGTATCTCAAGAATGGGATAAAATGTATCCAATGTACTCAGTACTTTTATGAAACCAATTCAGAATTACTCACACTTTCTTGTGTAATATACATCATAACTATAGCACATGATGAAGGAGAGAAGTAGAGGGGGATGGGAGGGGAGGCGGGAGGTTCAACATTGTGAGGGTAAACATTTGGACTAAACCTATGGAACATACTGTAAGGGTACAAGTCAAATCTACCAAGTATAGAATTTAAATGTTTTAACGTACTAATTAAGTAAATGAGAGAAAGCTATATTAATTAATTTCATATAACCATTCCAAATTAGATAAAAAAATCAACACATTGTACCCCCAAATTCATAAATGTATTCCTGATCTATGTGTATATGACTTAATAAAAGGAAAAGAAAAATGAAAAATAGAATAATATCCCATTGTGTGAATATAGCATGTTATATCTATCCAATCATCTATTAATCCAATAAGTAGTAAGGAAAATATTCCCTTCTCATCAAACATCCTTAAAGATTTTTCTATTTATTATTAAATCATAGCTATGTAAATTAATGCAATCATGGGCACCATACACTGGTTTTATATACCATTTGTCATATTTTCATCACACTGGTTAACATAGCCTTCCTGACATTTTCTTAGTTATTATGTTGAGACATTTACATTCTACATTTAGTTAAATTTCACATGCACCTGTGTAAGACACACCATAGGTATGGTCTCACCAATACACCCTCCCTCAGCCCATCCTCCCTCCTCCCCTCCACTCCCTCTTCCCCTTCACCATATTCTTAGGTTATAACTGGGTTACAGCATTCATATGAAAGCTATAAATTAGTTTTATAGTAGGGCTGAGTACATCGGATACTTTTTATTCCATTCTTGAGATACTTTACTAAGAAGAATATGTTCCAGCTTCATCCATGTAAACATGAAGGAGATAAAGTCTCCGTATTTCTTTAAGGCTGCATAATATTCCATGGCATACATATACCACAATTTATCAATCCATTCATGCATCGAAGGGCACTTGGGCTTTTTCCATGACTTAGCAATTATGAATTGAAATGCAATAAACATTCTGGTACAAATATCTTTGTTATAATGTGATTTTTGGTCTTCTGGGTATATACCTAGTAGAGGAATTGTAGGATTAAACGTCAGGTTTATTTTTAGATCTCTAAGTGTTCTCCAAACATTTTTACAAAAGGAACATATTAATTTTTATTCCCACCAGCATTGTAGAAGTGTTCCCTTTTCTCCACATTCATGCAAACATCTCTGGTCTTGGAATTTTTTAATATGAGCTAATCTCACTGGAGATAAATGATATCTCAATGTAGTTTTGATTTGCATTTCTCTGATGATTAAGGATGATGAGTATTTTTTCATATGTCTGTAGGCCATGCACCTGTCTTCTTTAGAGAGGTTTCTCTTCAAGTACCTCACCCACCCTGACATGGGATCACTTTCTATGTTCTTGCTAATATGTTTGAATTCTCTATGTATTCTGGCTATTAAACCTTTTTTGGAGACATAACCTGAAAATATCTTATTCCATTCTAAGGGCTGTCTGCTCGCTTTACTTACTGTGTTCTTGGCTGTGCAGAAGCTTTGTAGTTTCATCAGGTCCCAGTAGTATATTTTTGATGCTGCTTCAATTTCCCAGGGGGTACTCCTCATAAAATATTCGCCCAGGCCAATTTCTTCAAGAATTTCCCCTGCACATTCTTCTAGTATTTTTATAGTTTCATCTTAAGTTTAAATCTTTAATCCAGTGAGAGTCTATCTTAGTTAATGGTGAAAGGTGTGGGTCCAGTTTCAGTCCTCTGCAAGTCACCAGCCAGTTTACCCAGCACCATTTATTAAATAGGGAATCTTTTGCCCACTGAATGTTTTCAATTGGCTTGTCAAAGATGAAATAATTGTAAGTAGCTGGGTTCATCTCTTGGTTCTCTATTCTGTTCCATATATCTACCTCTCTGTTTTTGTGCCAGTACCATGCTGTTTTGATCACTATTGATTTATAGTATAGTCTGAGGTCAGGTAGCATGATTCCTCCTGCTTTGTTTTCATTTCTGAGTAATGTCTTGGCTACTCGAGGTTTCTTCTGATTCCATATAAAATGAAATACTATTTTCTCGAGATCTTTAAAGTATGACAGTGGAGCTTTAATAGGGATTGCCATTAAAATTGTATATTGCTTTGGCTAGTATGGACATTTTAACAATGTTGATTCTTCCCAGCCATGAGCATGGTATGTTTTTCCATTTGTTAACATTTTCAGAAATTTCTTTTCTTAGAGTTTCATAGTTCCCTTTATAGAGATCTTTCACATCCTTTGTTAGATAAACTCCCAAATATTTCATCTTCTTTAGCACTACTGTGAATGGGATAGAGTCCTTAACTGTTTTTTCAACTTGGCTATTGTTGGTATATATAAAAGCTACCGATTTATGAATGTGGATTTTGTAACTTGAGATGCTGCTGTATTTCTTGATTACTTCTAAAAGTTTTGTATAGGATCCCTGGTGTTTTCCAGATATACAATCATATCACTACAAAGAGTGAAAGTTTGATTTCTTCTGACCCTATATGGATAAACTTGATTGTCTTTTCTTCCCTAATTACGATGGCTAAAACTTCCCTTACAATGTTAAAGAGCAGTGGAGACAATGGGAAACTTTGCCTGGTTTCTGATCTGAGTGGAAATGATTTCAATTTAACTTAATTCAATAGGATATTAGCTGTGGGTTCATTGTAGATGGCCTCTATCAGTTTAAGAAGTGTCCCTTCTATAACAATTTTCTTTACTTTTGTTAAATCATAGCTGTGTACATTGATATGATCATGGGGCATCATACACTAGTTTTATAGACCATTTGACACATTTTTATCACAATGGTTAACATAGCCTTCCTGGCATTTTCTTAATTATTATGCTAAGACATTTACATTCCACATTTAGTAAGTTTCTGGATATTATCAAAAGCTTTTTCTGCTTCAATTGAGAGAAGCATATGGTCTTTGTTTTTTAATTTCTTTATGTGCTGAATTATATTTATAGATTTACGTATATTGTACCAGCCTTGAGACCCTGGGATAAAACCGACTTGGACATGATGTAAAATTTGTTTGATGTGTTGCTGGATTTTGTTTGTTAGGATCTTGTTGAATATTTTTCCATCAATATTCGTTAGTGATAGTAGTCTATAGTTTTCTTTTCTTATTGTGTCTTTTTCTGGTTTGGGGATCGGGGTGATGTTTACTTCATAGAATGTGTTGGGTAGTATTCCTTCTTTTTCTATATTTTGGAAAAGGTTTAGTACTATAGGTACTAATTTCTCTTTAAGTGTTTGGTAGAATTCTGATGTGAAGCCAAGTGGTCCTGGGCTTTTCTTTTTAGGGAGATTTTGTACAGTTGATGCTATTTCAGAACTTGATATAGCCCTGTTCAACATGTACACTTCATTCTGGCTAAGTCTGGGAAGTTGGTGTGCTACCAAGTATTGGTTAATTTCCTTCAGATTTTCATATTTCTGTGAATAAAGTTTCTTATAATATTCATTAAGGATGTTTTGAATTTCTGAGGAGTCTGTTGTTATTTTGTCTTTGTCATTTCTGATAGATGAAATTCAAGATTTTATTCTTTTTTTCCTGGTTAGGTTAGCCAAAGGTTTATCTGTTTTATTGACCTGTGTAAAAAAAAAAACAAAAAAACAACTTTTTGATGTATTGATCTGTTGTATAATCCTTTTGTTTTCAATTTAATTTTGCTCTAATTTTGGTTATTTCTTTTCTTTTACTGGGTGTGGGGTGGAATATTTTTCCTTTTCCAGTTGCTTGAGATATCCCACTAAGTTGTTAACTTCCTCTCTTTCCATTCTCTTGAGGAATGCTTGCAGTGCTATAAATGTCCCTTTTAGGACTGCCTTTGCGGTATCCCAGAGGTTCTGATAATTCATGTCTTGGTTGTCGTTTTGTTCCAAAAATTTGGCAATTTCCTTCTTAGTCTCGTCTATGACCCAGCTATCATTCAGCATAAGGTTATTCAACTTCCATGTTTTTGTATGACTATTCAGATTCCTGTTGTTACTGGTTTCAACTTTTATTCCATGGTGATCTGAAAAGATACAAGGAATAATTTTTATTCCTTTAAATTTACTGAGGTTAGACTTCTGACCTAAGATGTAATCAATTTTGGAGTATGTTCCATGGGATGATGAGAAGAATGTGTTTTCAGTTTTGTTGAGATAAAATTTTCTATAGATGTTTGTGAAATCCAAATGTTTTATGGTTAGATTTAAATCTAAAATTTCTTTTATCAGCTTCTTATTGGAGGATCTATCCAACACTGCCAAAGGAGTGTTAACATCTCTGACTATTATGGAGCTGGAGGAAATCAAGTTGCTCATGTCTGTTAAGAGTTTCTCTTATAAATTGAGGTGCATTCTGGTTGGGTGCATAAATATTAATAATTGAAATATCATCATATTGAGTATTACCCTTAACAAATATGACGTGTCCATTCTCATCCTTCCTTACTTTCATTGGTTTAAAGCCTATTATATCTGCGAATAGAATTGCAACACCTGGAAAGGAAAAACAACAATAAACTATCATGTTCTCCCCTAATTTCTGTTAAGTGAGATCACAATACTGAATATTTAATCCCACCCTAAGTTCACACTGTCATTTTCACTAAGCAATTTTTTTCATGTTTTACATGAATGATAACAATCTTTTAATAAAAATTACTGAGCTTTCTGAAAAGGCCTCTAATTGAATACAAACTATACATATGCTAAAAATGTCTTATACTTGAAATGGTAGTTCATTGTTGTTTTCCCTTTCCTATATTCAGTTTTGTTCCATTTCCTCTACTTCACTCCAGGTGGTAACAAAACATCTCTACCTCTGTAAGTGCCTCTGTCAACCCAGCTTGGGAGTCCAAATTGTCTTTACCCTGTGGTCTACAGTATGGTGCATAGCATTAGGCCGCAACTCAAAAGCACTGTCATTTTTAGTGTTAGCAGAAATTGTCTTATGTTGGTGGGAGGTTTGTTTGATTGTCAAGATATACAGCAACAGCCTTTAAATTTGGGAGTCCCTGTTGTTATTCAAATGTGTACCTCTACAATTGTACAAAGTATCAGATTCTACTATTTGTGGGTTATGCTTGCCAGATAGGTCTTAAAACTTGTGTATTTTTGGGAAAAGTTTATATACTTTTTTGGAAATCATTGTGAAAGATCAAGAAATCGGGATAGCCATTTCTTTAATATCCATTTAAAATCTGTTTATTTCATGCTAGTGGCATCATTAACTTGTCACCAAGCAGGACTCTATTTAAAACAAAATTTAAAACTATTTATGGCCTGTATGTGTTTAATCTGGTTAAAGATAAAGCTCCATAATGCTGTTTTTATACAACATATTAACCAGCTATAAAACACAGATCTTTATCAATAGCAGACAAAGAATTTCAGGATGCATATACAGAGAGACTATAAAGTCATGTTCTTTGAAAAGTGGTGTTTCATTATGAAAGAGCTCTCAAGTTGCTTGTAAAGCTAATCCAATTAAAAGATGTATAAATGTTCTCAAAAAAAAAAAAAAAGAATTGCAACACCTGCTATTTTCTGATTTCCATTTGCCTGAAATATAAATGACCATCCTTAAACCCTGAGTCTGTGTATATCTTTTAAGGTAAGATGAGATTCTTGTATGCAGCAGATATCTGGCCTGAATTTTTGTATCCAATCATCCAACCTGTGCCTCTTTAGAGGACAGTTTAAGCCATTCACATAAATGGAGATTATTGATAAGCCTGGTAAAATTTGGGGTATCGAGTTTTTCAAATGTCCAGTGAACATTGTTAATCATTTCGCTACTGTGGAAGTTGGAGTTTGATCAAAAGTTTCTGAGTGAGTTTACTTTTATGGTGGAGGATTTTACTGGTCATCATGGAGGATAGATCTGAGAAAATCCTGAAGAGCTGGTTTAGTTATGGCAAATTTCTTCAACATGTGAATATCATTAAAGTATTTAATTTCTCCATCATAAATGAAACTCAGTTTAGCTGGATACAGGATCCTGGGGTCAAAGTTATTTTGTTTTAGGAGATTAAAAGTTGATGACCACCCTCTTCTGGCTTGAAAGGTTTCAGCACAGAGATATGCAGTCATTCTAATATTCTTCCCTTTGTAGGTTATGGTTTTCTTACATGTGGCTCGTTTCAGAATTTTCTCCTTCATACTAACTTTAGTGAAGTTAATTATGATGTGCCTGGGGGATGTCTTATTCGGATTGAGTCATACTGGGGTTCTGAAACTGTCTGCTATCTGGATTACAGAATCTCTTGGCATGTCTGGAAAATTCTTTTATAATTTCATGGAGAAGAGCCTCTGTGCCTTGCAAAGCCACTTTAGCGCTTTCAGGAATTCCTATGAGACAAATATTAGCTTTCTTCTAATTATCCCAGAGCTGTCTGAGCGAATGATCCATTTTTTCTCTCAATTTGTCTTCTTCCTTGAAAGTTTGGGAGCATTCCAAAGCTTTGTCTTCAGTGTCAGAAATCCTTTCTTCTGCTTGCTCCACTCTGATACTGAGGGATTCTACTGTATTTTTCAGATCTTTGAGGGCTGGAATTTCTTGCCTCCATTTGTCAAAATCTGTGGTGATTTTGTATTTAAATTTTTTGAATTCTTGAGACAACTTTTGAATTGCTCCTCGAATTTCTAATTCCAACTTTTCCTCCAGTTTATTAATCTTGTTTAAAATCCAAATTCTGAATTGGATTTCTGACATCTCGGCCATCTGTTTATGAATGGGATCTTCAGTTGCATCTGCCATGTCTTTCCTTGGTGGGGTTGATCTACTCTGGTTATTCATGTTACCAGAGTTTTTCTGCTGATTCCACCGCATGATTATTTTACACCATTTTACTAGATGAGCAGATAAAGAGAAGTTGGGTTGGGGTTTCAAGAGTAGTGATTAACCAGCCCTTTGCATAAAAGCTTGGACTGGTGTCTGTAACTTTTCCCATAGAGCTTTGCCAAGGACCTTTACAGTGCTATGGCGTGAGAAAATGGGGACCTGTTTGGTGTGGTGGGGCTCAGTGGCTCTGTCTTGTTTTCAGCTGGTCTCTGTCCTACCCTAGTGAATCAGTTATTCTGGGTTGAAGTCTCAGCTGTGGAGAAATACCAGCAATTAAATCACTCCACCCCCCACAGGCAACAATTAGAAAAGGAAAATCAAACCTTTCTACAACCATACACCCAGGGTACCACTTGGATAGTCCTCGGGTGATTAGCCCAGTTCAAGAGGGCCTAATCAATTGTCTCAGTCAGCACCTGTCTCAGGTGGGAGAGTTTAAAAAGTCTCTGGCAACTAGATCACAGGAGTCTGCTGACAACTCAAATATGACTTTCTCTGGTGCTCCATGAGGTCAGGAGGACCCTCCCAGGAAATAAATTTGTCTGGGAAGGTTGATGTCTCATTCCCCACTTGTACCTCTGTCACACCCAGTCACTGATATAGTGCAAGGGCTGTGACCAAGTTGCCTTCGATGAGCAGATACTACTGGGGTTTGCACCTGCCTGAATCACAGGGAGATCTATGTCTCTTCAGCCAGGTCACTGCTCTCTGCCACTATCTGGCAGGGGGAGATGAGGCCTGACAACCTTGGGTGCTCAATGGATGCTGGGGCTGTTCACTCAGTTCCAGCCCCACCCCTGATTGATGTTACTGACAGAGCAGAACAACTTTGCAGAATTTTTTCTGTCCTGGCTATGTTCCCCTGAAGAAGAGAAGCTGTTTTGAGCTCACAGAACCTGTGCCTCAGGCCCTGTCTTTGCTGCTTTCTGGTCTCGGGTGCAGTTTGTATTCACAGCACGGTTAGCTCTCATTTCCAGCCTCTGCCTGCCCTTTTTTGTCCCAGCTAATGATCCACTGAGGGTCGGGTGAGTCCCAGGCTCAGTAAAGCAGTCCTCTGGGTCAGCCCCACCCTGGGATTCTGCCGGCTCTGAGCATACGTTTTCCAGTCCCCACGCTACGCCCATGCTGGTACTGCCTCAGGCAAACCCTTTACTCACAGGCCTGTGTTTCCATCCCAGATCTGTTCTGCCAGTGGCTGCCACCAGAGAAGATGCCTGGCCTCCTCTGGTTTCCCAGAGAGACAGAGGGTGCAACTCTGGAATATCTGGAGTGAGCCCTATTTTTGCTACTGTGGCTGATGCTCTGTCTCTCGGGGCACTGCCCCTCCTGTATGGTTCCCCCTCAGCTGACAGTCCTCTCTTCACTCTTGTGCTGCAGAATCAGCACTGACCAGCAGCAGTCCATGCCCTGTCCACACCTCTCAAGAAAATACCCAAGAATCTGGACTCCTGGGGGACAGGCTTCTAGACCTCAGAGTGAGAGTGGAGGGGAGTGCTGGGAGTTCAGAATTGCAGGTAGAGAATATATACAGTTTTATACAGGTTTATGCCTGGCAGGAGAGCACCATGGCACCCTAATAGGTGAGGTAGGTCCAGTTTTTAGAGGATCTCTCCCATGTGATATAATGGGAGGACTTGTGAACTCTGCTTGTTTGTTTGCATGGAGTACTCCGAGCCGTTCTCATGGGGGAGGGGACTCCTGTCCATTTGGTGATGGATTTTGTACCTTTTGTTTGTATCCTTGGGATTGCATCTCACCTCAGCAGGGTTGATGTGCATTCTTCAACCTTCTCTCTTGGCGCGGCTCTAATCCACCAGGTTACTTGCTAAATTTCTCTCCTTTAACTCTCCTTCTGGATGGGATCCTTTTGTCCTGAAGGATTTGCTGCCATTTTCCTATTCTGTTTCAGTTATGTCCGGTGGCAACCAATCAGCACTTTACAATGACCGGGGAGCAGAAGGCGCTGGGGACTGCAGAGCCTCCATGAGGCAGCTCGCGAGGGGAGTGCAATCACTCTGGGACAGGCGAAAGGAGCAGATTCTTTTCTTTTTTTTCTTTTTTTTCATTTTTGAAAGGAGCAGATTCTTAAAAGATTTTATCATTAAGATATGTTGCCTCTGTCAAAAGCCCTTTCTGTATCTCTTGTTGTGACCATGTGTTTTTTTGTTACTGATTCTATTGATGTAGTGTATTCTGTTAGTTGATTTTCTAATACTGAGTTAGACTGGCAATCCTGGTAATAAATCCCTTTTGGATACATGGATAAAATATTTTGTATGCTACTGAACTTACCTTTCACCTATACAGTATGTCTCTTATAGATTTGATACTCTGTTTCCCACTTTGCCCCAGAAAAATACAGTGGTACTATCATACCTCAAGGCAACGCAAGTTGCTGACTTCAAGTGATTCTCCTGACTTGATTCTTCTTAGCCTCTGAGAGTACAGGGCCATGCCACAACTGCTGGGGAAGTTTTTCACTTATTTCTTGGACACATGTGGTCTCACTATGTTGCTCAATCTGGTCTGAAACCCGTTAGTTTCCAGTGATCTTTTTGCCTCTGTTTCTGCAATTGCTGGGATTACAGGTGTGAGTTACGGTACTCCTCCATGCTTATGTTTTGGTGAAGTTTTTTTATCTATTTTCCTCATAGATAACAGCCTGTAGATTAAAAAATAACAACTCTATTCATACATAATACATACACTCTACAATTCACCAATTTCTAGTATAGAGTTCAAGACTACACATTCAGGTATCACTTGTATAGTTTGTTCATTTTTTACAAGAAAATTTCCCTGAAGGTGTAGAAGAGAGAGAGCAAATAAAGGGATGAAGGAAATAAAAGAATGGAGAGAGGAAGCAAATGAGAGAGAATTGGAGTAAGGAAAGATAAAGTGAGGGAGGGAAGAAGGGAGGGAGGGAAGGAGGAAAACAAAGAAAGTGAAAATGACCAAACTTGGTGGCTCACACCTATAGTCCTAGCCCTCTGGCAGGCTGAGGTGAGTGGAGTTCTTGAACCAGGGAGGTGCTGAAAATGGACAGAGCAAGAGTCAGACCCTGTCTCTACTAAAAAGAAAAATTATCTAGGCATTTCAACAGGCAACTGTAGTCCTAGCCACATGGGAATCTTAGGCAGGAGGATTGCCTGAATCCTGGAGTTTCAGGTTGCTGTGATCTAGGCTGAGGCCGTGAAAGACTAGCCTGGGCAACAAACATAAACTGTATCTCAAAAATAACCATACACAAACACATGCACAGACAAACCAACAACCAATCAATAGATATTTTCCTCATCTAAAAAAGACCAGAATTACCTTGGTGGTTCAAACAAAGTAGACATGCTTAAGACCTGTGAAGCTTTGACAAATTTGAGGCTGTAGCCAGGCATAATAAATTTGTAAACTTCTCCCAAATGGATGTTTTGGGGTAAGTGTCAAACACGTGCTTGAAATACCCTCCCACGTAAGTGACTCTGTCCAGTTTTGTCAGCCGTGATGCAGCTTGTGTCAAATTACTGTAAAAAATCTCAACTATTGTGTCAGCCTAGTGCCTGGAAACTCAACCGTCAATAGAATCAAAAAGGCACAAACGGGAGAACACTTCTCTCTCTGTGGATGCAAGACTAAGAAGGTTCCTGGTCCAAACACTTGAGGGACACCTGAAGTGAGCAGAAAAGGTCCTTTAGTATCTTTGACCACGAGCCTGCATCCCAGGACATTACAGGATGAAATCACTACATGGTCACCATGGATGACATCACAATTGGTGTTGCCCTGGGTTACCATCTTCAAGCTTAGCCTTATTCACGCTAAGCATGTGTAGTGGCTGTCTGGGTTTGTTATTGCTGTAGTTGTTGGGTTCAAACTCTTGCGAAAGAGTGGGTTTCTTCTCTCCACACTCAATTCCTGCTTTCTAACGTTTCTTTGTATCTGTGGCCAAGGGATTAAAAATCCCCTCCTTCTCTACCTGAGGGCAGTACAGTGAGACTCTGTGTCTACAAAAAAAAAAAAAAATCTCCTCCTTTCCTTTCCAAGTCATAGATTTGTAAGCAAATGGAAGAATGTGGTTTATACCACCGGCTGCCTTGGGATTTTGTATACCAACAACCTGAGCCCAAACGTCAGACAGTGATTTCACAGACCTGCCAGGTATGTCACAAAATTCTCAGTTCTACTTTTATGGTGTTTTACTTCTTTCTCTAGATTAGGCTTGTTTTAGAAGGTAGGTGTCTCACTGAATTGCCTCTCTCAACATCTGGTTAGGCAATGTGTCCAGTAGTGTACTCCATAGCTCCAGTTATTTATGATGATCATGGGAAATACCAGCCTATCTGGAAAGTTCCAACCTTCCTGACCTCCATGTCAGTGTTGTCCAAACTTTTGGCTTTTTGGCCACATAGGAAGTAAAAGAGTTATATTGGGCCACACATTCGATACACAAACACTAATGAAACCTGATAAGCAAAAAAGAGATCCATGCATAATTATGTTGCTATATCCACCACAGATATGCAAAACAGTCCTGACATAATCCCTATGGGTCACAGCGGCCCAAGGATTGGACACTCTTCAAAGCCCCAGATAAGGTCATTTCTTAAAGTAGAGCTCAATTACTTTTGCCACTCATGAATACAATATCTGGATGCTCTGGGAGGCCAATGGTCTGATCCCCTAAGCTCAGTTGTTGGAGACAAGGGTGAGCAACAGAGAGTCACCCTCGATCTCCCACCCAGTTTCTCCTATCTCCTATCCAGTTTCCACAAAAATACAAAAGGTAGCCAAGCATTGTGGCACTTCCATGTATTTCCATCTTTGGTAGGATGGAACAATGTGCCTTCTATGTCAATTCATGGTGGTCTGTGTGTGAGCATGGATGTGGAGGGTTGACTGTCTCTTAGGCTCTCTCAATACATGAGTGTTTCGTATGCTGTGAGCCTATTGATCACCTTATCGTTGAGTAGCTTCATTGCAATAAGTGCTTCACCACTTGAAAGTGTACAGTTCTCTCTTTCTTAGTACAGTCACAGAATGGTACAGCTATCATCACAATCTAATTTTAGAACTTTGTCTTCTCCCACACATAAAGAAAGGCAATACCTGCTAGCAGTCACTTTCATCTTCCCCACTATCCTCCCCCGAGTGCCCCCTACTCCTAGCAAACAATTGGCCTTGTCTTTATGTGTTTTTCTAAGTTTAGTCATACTCTGTGTGGTCTTTTGTAACTGGCCTTGTTTCCTTATCATAATGATTTTAAGGTTCATTCCTATTGTAACACAAATGTGCACTTCATTCCTTTTGATTGTTGAAAAATATTCCATTGTGTGAATCTAGCATGTGATATGTAGCCAATCATCTGCAAATTCCATTAACAGTACTGAAGACGTTTCCTTCTCATCTAAGGTTTTTAATAGTTTTTATCAACAAGATATGCTCCCTCTGTCAAAAGCCTTTTCTGCAGCTGTTGAGGTGACCATATGATTTTTCTTATTGATTCTATTAATGTAGTGTATTCTATTAGTTGATTTTCCAATATTGAGCTAGACTGGCAATCCTGGTAATAGAACCCATTTGGGATGCACAATACACATATAAAATGTTTTGTATGCTACCTGATTTTTCCTATACCTATACAGTATATCTCATTTGGATTTGAGTCTGCATCTCTGCCTTTGCCCCAGAAAAATACAGTGGTACCACCATAGTTAACCTCAAGTGATCCTCCTGAATTTATACTTCTCAGCAGCTGAGAGTACAGGCCCATGCCACCACTGCTGGGGAAATTTTGCCCTTATTTGTTGGATAAGTGCGGTCTCACTATGTTGCTCAGTCTGGTCTGAAATCCATAGCTTCCAGTAATTTTTCAGCCTTGGCCTCTGAAAGTGGTAGTATTATAGGTGTGAGCTATGGTGCTGATATCCATGTTTATGTTTTGGTGAAGATATTTCTCTATTTGCATTATAGATAACAGCCCATATATTTAAGGATAACAACTCTATTGATAAATAATTCACACACTACACAATTCACATATTTCAAGTGTAGAGTTCAAGACTACACATTCAGGGATCATTTGTATGGTTTCTTTGTTTTTTACTAGCGAAGTTTCCCTAAAGGTGTAGAAGAGAGAGAGAGGGATGAAGGAAAGAAAAGAATGGAGAGAGCAAGCAAATGAGAGAGAGAGAATTGGAGGAAGGATAAAGTGGGGAAGGGGCAAAGAGAGGGAGGGAGGGAGGGAAACAAAGAAAGTGAAAATGACCAAACTTGAGGGCGGTGCCTGGGGCTCAAAGGAGTAGGGTGCCGGCCCCATATGATGGAGGTGGCGGGTTTAAATCCAGCCCTGGACAAAAACTGCAAAAAAAAAAAAAAAACTTGGTGGTTCACACCTATAATCTTAGCCCTCTGGCAGTCTGATATGAGTCGAGTTCTTGAACAAGGGGGTGTTGAAAATGAACTGATCAAGAGTCATACCCTGTCTCTACTAAAAACTGAAAAAGTATCTAGACATTGTGACAGGTACCTGTACTCTAGCCACATGGGAATCTCAGGCAAGAGGATTGCCTAAATCCTGGAGTTTGAAGTTGCTACGATCTAGGCTGAGGCCACGAAAGACTAGCCTGGGCAACATGCGGCAACCATATGTCAAAAATACCCATACACAACCACATGCACAGACAAACCAATAAACCAACTAATAAACATTTTCATCATCTAAAAATACCAGAATTACATTGGTGGTTCAAGCAAAGCAGACATGCTTATGGGCTGTAAAGCACTGAACAAATTGAGGCTGTAGCCAGATACAGTATATTTGTAAGCTTCTCTCAAATGGATGTTTTGGAGTAAGTGTCAAAATAGGTCCTTGAAATAGCCTCCCACTTAAGTGACTCTGCCCAGTTTTGTCAGCTGTGATGCAGCTTGGGTCACCCTGCTGTAGAAAATCTCAACTGTGTGTCAGCCCAGTGCCTGGAAACTAAACTGTCAATAGAATCAATAAGGCATAAATAGGAGAACACTTCTCTCTCTGTGGAGGGAGGACTAAGAAGGTTCCAGGCCAAAACACTTGAGGGAAACCAGCTGAAGTGAACAGAAAAGGTCATTTAGTATCTTTGACCACAAGCCTGGATTCCAGGACATTACAGAATGAAGTCACTACATGGTCACTGTTGATGACATCACAATTAGTGTTGCCCTGGGTTACCATCTTCAAGCTTAGCTTTATTCCTGCTAAGCATGTGTAGTGGCTATCCAGGTTTGTTATTGGGTTCAAACTGTTACAAAAGAGTGGGTTTCTTCTCTCCACACTCAATTCCTGCTTCCTAAAGTTTTTTTGTATCTGTGGCCAAGGGTTTCAACAACCCTTCATTTGCTTTTCAAGTCATGGATTTGTAAGCAAATGGAATAGTGTGGTTTACTCCTCCTGCTGCCCTGGGATGTTGTAGACCAAGGATCTGAGCCCAAAGATCAGATTGTGGTTTCACAGACCTGACAGGTACATCACACAAATCTCTGTAATTAATATTGATGTAAAAATATTCAATAAGATCCTAGCAAACAGAATCTGGCAACACATCAAACAAATTTTACACCATGACCAAGTGGGTTTTACCCAATGTCTCAAGGCTGGGTCAATATATGTAAATCTATAAATACAACTCATCACATAAACAAAATAAGAAACAATGACCATATGGTTCTGTCAATTGATGCAGAAAAAGCTTTTGATAATATTCAGCATCCTTTCATGATCAGAACCTTAAGAAAATAGGTATAGAAGGGACAGTTCTTAAACTGATAGGGCCAACTGCAGCAAACCCACAGCAAATATCATATTGAATGGAGTTAAATTGAAATCCTTTCCACTATATCAGGAACCAGACAAGGTTGCCCATTGTCTCCACTGCTTTTTAACATTGTAATAGACTTCTTAGCCATCACAATCGGGCAAGAGAAGGCGATCAAGAGTGTCCATACAGGGTCAGAAGAGATCAAACATTCACTCTTTACAGATGATATGATTGCATGTCTGGAAAACCCCAGGGATTCAACTACAGAAATCTTAGGAGTGATCAAGGAAGACTGCAGCATCTCAGGTTACAAAATAAATACTCACAAATCAGTAGCCTTTATATATGCCAACAATAGTCAAGCTAAAAAAACAGTCAAGGACTCTATTCCTTTTACAGTAGTGCCAAAAAATGAAATGTTTGGGGGTTTACCTAACAAAGAAAGTGAAAGATCTTTATAAAGAGAACCATGAAACTCTAAGAAAATAAATTGCTGAAGATGTTTACAAATGAAAAAACATACCATGCTCATGGCTGGGAAGAACTAACACTGTTAAAATGTCCATACTACCCAAAGCAATATACAATTTTAAGGCAATTCTTATGAAAGCACAACTGTATACTTTAATGACCTTGAAAAAGTAATACTTCATTTTATATGGAATGATAAAAAAACTCAAATAGCCAAGACATTACTCAGAAAAAAAAATAGCAGGAGGAATTATGCTACCAGACCTCAGGCTATACTATAAATCGATAGTGGTCAAAACAGCATGATACGGGCACAAAAACAGAGATAGGTGTATAGAAAGAATAGAGAACCAAGAGATGAATCCAGCTACTTAACATCATTTGATTTTTGATAAGCTAATCAAAAACATTGAGTGGGGAAAAAACTCCCAATTTAACAAATGGTGCTGGGTGAACTGCGTGGTGACCTGTGGAAGACTGAAACTGAACCCACGCCTTTCACTATTAAAAAAATAGACTCTCGCTGCATAAAAGATTTAAACTTAAGACATAAAACTATAAAAATACTAGAAGAAATTGCAAGGAAAACTCTTGAAGAAATCAGCCTAGGAGAATATTTTATGAAGACACCCTGGCAATTGAAACAACACCAAAAATACATTACTGGGATCTGATCAAACTAAAAAGCTTCTGCACAGCCAAGAACATAGTAAGTAAATCAAGCAGCAGCCCTCAGAATGGGAGAAAATATTTGCAGGTTATACCTCTGATAAAGGTTTAATAACAAGAATCCACAGAGAACTCAAATGTATTAGCAAGAAAAGAACAAGGGATCCCGTCTCAGGGTGGGCAGGGGACTTGAAGAGAAACTTCTCTGAAGAAGACAGGCATATAACCTACATACACATGAAAAAATGTTCATCATCCTTAATCATTACAGAAATGCAAATCAAAACCATGTTGAGATATTATCTAACTCCAATAAGATTAGCCCACATCACAAAATCTCAAAGCCATAGAAGTTGGAGTGGATGTGGAGAAAAGGGAACACTTCTGCACTGCTGATTGGAATACAGACTAATATGTTCCTTTTGGAAAGAAGTTTGGAGATCTCTTAGGATCAAAAAATAGACCTGCCATTCGATCCTTTAATTCCTCTACTAGGTATATATCCAGAAGACCAAAAATCACTTTATAACAAAGATATTTGCACCAGAATATTTATTGCAGTTCAATTCATAATTGCTAAGTCATGGATGAACCCCAAGTTCCCACTGAACCATAAATGGATTAATAAGTTGTGGTATATGTACACCAAGGAATATTATGTAGCCTTAAAAAAGATGTAGACTTTACCTCTTTTGTATTTAAATGGATGGAGCTGAAACATATTCTTCTTAGCAAAGTATCTCAAAAATGGAAGAAAAAGTGTCCAATGTACTCAGCTCTACTATTAAAACAATTTGTAAGTACCTACACTTCTATATGAATGCTGTAACCCAATATAGCCCAAGATGAAGGGAAAAGAGGAGGACAAGGAGAAGGGAGGGGAGAGGATGAGTGGAGGGAGGGTAATTGGTGAAACCATACCTATGGTGCATTTTACAAGGGTACATGTTAAATCTACTAAGTGTAGAATATAAATGTCTTAACAAAATAACTAAGAAAATGCAGTGAAGGCTATGTTAACCAGTTTCATGAAAGTATTTCAAATTGTATATAAAAGCAGCACATTGTCACTCATAATTGCATTAATGTACACAGGTATGATTTAATAAAAAAAAATGAGGCAAACCTGAATTTGAATAACAGATCAACTGGTTTCAGGGACTGTGATCATGAACCATTCTATGCCTCAGCTGCTTTATGTGCAAAATGGGAAAAATCACACTTAAAACTCATTCATCCTGCTGGGCGCCCTTAGCATAGTGGTTAAGGCACCAGCCACGTACACCAATACTGGAAGGGTTCCAACCTGGCCTGGGGCCAGCTAAACAATGACGACTGCAACAAAAAATAGCCAGGCAATCCAACAAAATTTTTTAAAATGCCTGTGGTGCTAGGCACTGTACTTGTCTTTGAGATCAAAAAGACAAATAACGCTTCCCAGAGAGTGGGAAGGGTAGCAGGGAGGGGAGATAAAGTAGGGGTGCTTACTGGGTACAAAACTACAGTTAGTTAGAATAAACAATATTTGAGATAACACAACAAAGTGAATATAATCAAAAGTAAGTCAGGTGG
Organism: Nycticebus coucang; assembly: GCF_027406575.1. NCBI lineage: Eukaryota > Metazoa > Chordata > Mammalia > Primates > Lorisidae > Nycticebus > Nycticebus coucang. Next base: position 122,700,418 of record NC_069804.1, read on the forward strand.
TACTCTAAAGTAGAAAGCTAAACGAGTGGAACTGGAATGTTCCTAACACAAATACATGATAAATGCCTCAGATAATAGATAATCCAGTTATGATTTAAATAAATAGTCATTGTGTGCCTATATCAAAATGTGACATATACCCTTAAATTTACATAACTATTATGTACCAATAATTAAAAATAAAACGTTTTTAAAAAGATGAATAATCCTTGCTCTTAAGAGACTTACATTTTGGTAATAGAAGGTAACAAACAAAAGTAATACATTATTACAAATACTATGATACAATAGGGGCCCAAAGAAGAGTCAACAATTCTATGTGTGAGAGTTAGGAAAGTCATCATAGAGGAAGTGGGAAGTAGTGAGATCAAAATTAGTTATATTCTAGAGGGTCAAGTGAATACATGTAGTGAGTTAAGGTAAGTTAGAAAATGGAAAATAGTGTATAGAGTTTTTTTTATTATGAAGTAAAATGCATAAAGAAAAGTGCATAGGAAGCAAATGTACGGTTTAGTGTATTGTCACAAAGTTACTATAAACAAATTCATAGCCACCACCTAGGGCCTCACTAGCACCCCAGATATTCCTCCATGCCTTCTCCCAATTATTACCTCTTTCTTCTTCACCAAAGGCCACTATCATCCTTTTCTAAATTTCAGAATATTAGGAGTACACGTTTTGTTTACATACTTTGTTTTTGCACCAATTGAATCAAGTTTATAAGCAGCCCCCGCCCCCCCAGACTGTGTTCATCTTTTCTTCCAAAAGCAGAGATTACTTTCACTGGCTTTTGAAGTTCATATGAATGGACTCAAACAGTATGTGCTCTTTTTCTATCTATTTTCTTTGGTTTCAATTTGTAATGGTGAGATTCATTCATGCAGTTATGAGCATACTACATGTGCATACCATGCTATTGTTCTGAAGATTGCATATTTATTTTTCCATTCTACTGTTGATGGAGCTTTGGATGGCTTTCATTTTGACATATTACAGATAATACTGCACTGAATATTCTTGGTGCACATATACAAACATATCTGTTTGATATGTGCTTAAGGGTAAAATCACTAGGTCATATGCTCAACTTTAGTAGATAATGCCAACCTGTTTTCTAATATGGTTGTGCCAAAATACCCTTTCACAAACAGTGTTTGAGATTTCCTACTGTCCTTCATCCTTTACCAACATTTGATATTGTCCATCTTTTTAGTTTTAGCTATTCTGAGGAGTATGTATTAGTATTGTATGGTTTTAATTTGCATATTCCTAATTACAAATGAGGTTGAGCACTTGTTCATATGATTATTGGCCATTTGGGTATCTTCTTTGGTGAAGCATGTGTTTATCTCTTGCCCAATTTCCAGTTTTTCTCTAAATTCTCAGTCTTGCATTTTATCTCCTCAAGCATATGGAGTTTGAAGTTCAGGTCTGATATCTTCATCATATGGAGTGCTAATGAGAACATTTCTATTGTCTATTGCTTTTCTTAGTTTTTATTCACAACATTTTGTGTTTTCTTGTATGTGGTTATTTCTGAGTGAGTGATGAACACTGTATATGAACAATTCAAAAATAATTAGAGGGCTAAAATAAAGTTGCCTTACTCAGACACCCATCTCGCAAGTGGCTAAAGCCTCTAGCAATGTGGAACTATCTTAACACAATTTCAATGATTGAGATTATGATAAACAGGACTTCATTCAAGATTATTTTGAAGGATCAATATTTCTATGAAATCAGTATATAATCACCTACACATTCATAGGAATGGTAAAAGTCCAGGAAATAAAAAGGAGGAAAGAAAAAAGAGAGGAGAGGGGAGGAGGAAGGTTGGGAGTAGAGAGGGCTTTTTTTTGGGGGGGGGGATCCAACCTAAGATACCTAATGCAATGATACATTTCTATACTATTAAGAATAGAGTATGAATGTTTTTGCCACAATACGTAAGTAAGCAAGGAGACAGTTATGTTAATCAGTTAGATGTAAGCATTCCACATTGCATATCAAATCCCATAAATGCATTAATGTACATAGTTATGATTTAATAAAGAATTTTAAAAAAGAAATTGTAAACTTTATATGATTTCATGCATAAATATTCCAACATGTATCTCTAGAATATAAACTCTTAAAAAATGAAAGATAACCATGATAAAATTATCACACCAGGAATAATTAATAATTCTTTAATATTTAAGTACATTGAACCTCCAGTGCTCAGATTTTCCCTGATTTTTCAACAGTTTATTTGAATCAGGACTCAAGGCCTATATGTTTAAATTAGTAAATGTTTCTCATCTATCTTTTATTTATTTATTTATTTATTTATTTATTATTTATTTATTTATTTATTTTATTAAATCATAGCTGTGTACATTAGTATGATCATGGGGCACCATACACTTGGTTCATAGACCGTTTGACACATTTTCATCACACTAGTTAACATAGATTTCGTGGCATTTTCTTAGATATTTGGCTAAGACCTTTACATTCCACATTTACTAGGATTCACATATACCCTTGTAAGATGCACCACAGGTGTAATCCCATAAATCCCCCTACCTCAAACTCCCTCCCCCATCCCTCCCCTCCCTTTCCCCCTTCTCCCTATTCTTAGGTTGTAACTGGGTTATAGCTTTCATGTGAAGGTCCTACATTAGTTTCATAATAAGGGTGAGTACACTGGGTACTTTTTCTTCCATTCTGGTGACACTTTACTAAGAAGAATATGTTGCAGCTCCATCCATGTAAACATGAAAGAGGTAAAGGCTCCATCTTTTCTAAGGCTGCATAATATTCCATGGTGTACATATACCACTATTTATTAATCCATTCGTGGATTGATGGGCACTTGGGATTTTTCCATGACTTACCAATTATGAATAGGGCTGCAATAAATATTCTAATACAAATATCTTTGTTATGATGTTATTTTTGGTCTTCTGGGTATATGCCCAGTAGAGGGATTACAGGATTGAATGGTAGAGCTATTTTTAGATTTCTGAGTGTTCTCCATATCTCTTTCCAAAAGGAATGTATTAATTTGCATTCCCACCAGCAGGGGTGTTCCCTTTTCTCCATATCCACGCCAACATCTCTGGTCTTGGGATTTTGTGATATAGGCTAGTCTCACTGGAGTTAGATGATATCTCAAAGTAGTTTTGATTTGCATTTCTCTGATGATTAAAGATGATGAGCATTTTTTCATACGTCTGAAGGCCGTGTGCCTGCCTTCTTCAGAGAAGTTTCTCTTCAAGTCCTTTGCCCAGCCTGCGATGGGATCCCTTGTTCTTTTCTTGCTAATGCGTTTGAGTTCTCTGTGGATTCTGGTTATCAAACCTTTGTCGGAGTCATAACCTGCAAATATCTTTTCCCAATCTGAAGGCTGTTTGCTTGCTTTACTTACTGTGTTCTTGGCTGTGCAGAAGCTTTTTACTTTGATCAAGTCCCAATAATATATTTTTGAAGCAGCTTCAATTGCCCAGAGGGTCCTTCTCATGAAAAACTCGCTCAATCCAATTTTTTCAAGGGTTTTCCCTGCACTCTCTTCTAGTATTTTTATAGTTTCATGTCTTAGCTTTAAATCTTTAATCGAGTGAGAGTCTATCTTGGTTAATGGTGAGAGGTGTGGGTCTAGTTTTAGTCTTCTACAGGTTGCCAGCCAGTTCACCCAGCACCATTTGTTAAATAGGGAATTTTTTCCCCACTGAATGTTTTTAATTGGCTTGTCAAAGATTAAATAACGGTAATTAGCTGGATTCATCTCTTGGTTCTCCAATCTGTTCCAGACGTCTACTTCTCTGTTTTTGTGCCAGTACCATGCTGTTTTGATCACTACTGATTTGTAGTATAGTCTGAGGTCTGGTAGCGAGATTCCTCTTCCTTTGTTTTTATTTATGAATAATTTCTTGGCTATTCGAGGTTTTTTCTGATTCCATATAAAACGAAGTATTGTTTTTTCAAGATCTTTAAAGTATGACAGTGGAGCTTTAATGGGGATTGTGTTGAAATTATATATTGCTTTGGGTAGTATGGACATTTTAACAATGTTGATTCTTCCCAACCATGAGCATGGTATATTTTTCCATTTGTTAACGTTCTCAGCTATCTCTTTTCTTAGAGTTTCATAGTTCTCTTTATATAGATCTTTCACGTCCTTTGTTAGATAAACTCCCAAGTATTTCATCTTCTTTGGCACTACTGTGAATGGGATAGAGTCCTTAATTGTTTTTTCAAATGGACTATTGTTGGTATATATAAAGGCTACCGATTTATGAATGTTGATTTTGTAACCTGAGACACTGCTGTATTCCTTGATCACTTATAAGAGTTTTGTAGTAGAGTCTCTAGTATTTTCCAGATATACAATCATATCATCTTCAAAGAGTGAAAGTATGATCTCTTCTGACCCCATGTGGATACCCTTGATCGCCTTTTCTTCCCTAATTGCGGTGGCTAAAACATCCATTACAATGTTAAAGAGCAATGGAGATAATGGGCAGCCTTGTCTGGTTCCAGATCTGAGTGGAAATGATTTCAATTTAACTCCATTCAATGTGATACTGGCTGTGGGTTTGCTGTAGATGGTCTCTATCAGTTTAAGAAATGTCCCTTCTATACCAATTTTCTTAAGTGTTCTGATCATGCAGGGATGTTGGATGTTATCAAAAGCTTTTTCTGCATCGATTGTGAGAATCATATTGTCTTTGTTTTTTAATTTGTTTATGTGCTGAATTACATTTATAGATTTACATATGTTGAACCAGCCTTGAGATCCTGGGATAAAACTGACTTGGTCATGATGTATGATTTGTTTGATATGTTGCTGGATTCTGTTTGTTAGGATCTTGTTGAATATTTTTGCATCTATATTCATTAGTGATATTGGTCTATAATTTTCTTTTCTTGTTGGGTCTTTTCCTGGTTTGGGGATCAGGGTGATGTTCGCTTCATAGAATGTGCTGGGTAGTCTTTCTTCTTTTTCTACATTTTGGAACAGGTTGTGTAATATAGGTACTAATTTCTCTTTAAAGGTTTGGTAGGATTCTGACGTAAAACCATCTGGTTGCAGGCTTTTCTTTTTGGGGAGATTTTGTATGGTTGATGTTATTTCTGAACTTGATATGGGCCTGTTCAGCATTTCCACTTTATTTTGGTTAAGTCTTGGAAGGTGACGTGCTTCCAATAACGGTCAATTTCCTTCAGATTTTCGTATTTCTGAGAATAAAATTTCTTGTAATATTCATTAAGGATTTTTTGGATTTCTGAGTAGTCTGTTGTTAATTCATCTTTGTTATTTCTGATTGATGAGATTAGAGATTTTACTCTTTTTTTCCTGATTAGGTTGGCCGAAGGTTTATCTATTTTGTTGACCTTTTCAAAAAACCAGGTTTTTTATTTATTGATCTGTTGTATTATTCTTTTGTTTTCAATTTCATTTAGTTCTGCCCTGAATTTAGTTATTTCCTTTCTTCTACTGGATTTGGGATTGGAGTGTTCTTCCATTTCCAGTCTCTTGATATGTCCCATTAAGTTGCTTACTTCCTCTCTTTCCGTTCTCCTGAGGAAGGCTTGCAGTGCTATAAATTTCCCTCTTAGAACTGCCTTTGCGGAGTCCCAGTGGTTCTGATAGTTCGTGTCTTCATTGTCGTTTTGTTCCAGAAATTTGGCAATTTCCTTCTTGATCTCATCTCTGACCCAGCTATCATTCAGCATAAGGTTATTTAACTATCATGTTTTTGTATGAGTATGCAGATTCCTGTTGTTACTCATCTCAAGTTTTATTCCATGTTGGTCCGAGAAGATGCATGAAATAATTTCTATTCCTTTAAATTTACTGAGGTTAGACTTGTGACCTAAGATGTGATTGATTTTGGAGTAAGATCTGTGGGCTGATGAGAAGTATGTGTATTCAGTTTTGTTGGGATGAAATGTTCTGTAGATGTCTGCTAAATCTATATGCTGGATGGTTAGATTTAAATCTAGAATTTCTTTACTCAGCTTTTTGTTGTAGGATCGATCCATCACTGCCAAAGGAGTGTTAAAATCTCTGACTATTATAGAGTTGGAGGAAATCAAGTTGTTCATGTCTGTTAGAGTTTCTCTTATAAATTGTGTTGCATTCTGGTTGGGTGCATAGATATTAATAATTGAAATCTCATCATATTGAGTCTTACCCTTAACAAATATGAATTGACCATTTTTATCCTTCCTTACTTTTGTTGGTTTAAAGCCTATTGTATCCGCAAATAAAATTGCAACGTCTACTTTTTTCTGGTTACAATTTGCCTGAAATATGGATGACCATCCTTTCATCCTGAGTCTGTATTTGTCTTTTAAGTTAAGATGTGACTCTTGTATGCAACAAGTGTCTGTCCTGAGTTTTTGTATCCAGTCAGCTAACCTATGTCTCTTTAGAGGGCAGTAAGCCATTCACATTAATGGAGAGCATTGATAAGTTTGGTGAAATTTGGTTATTGAGTTTTTCAAAAGTCCAGTGGGCATTTTTAATCCTTTTGCCATTGTGGAAGTTGGAGTTTGATCAGAAGTTTCTGAGTGAGTTTACTTTTGTGGCAGAGGATTGGGTTGGTTATTATGGAGGATAGGTCTGAGAATATCCTGAGGAGCTGGTTTGGTTATGGAAAATTTCTTTAGCATATGAATGTCATTAAAGTATTTAATTTCTCCATCATAAATGAAACTCAGTTTAGCTGGGTACAAGATCCGGTTTTGAAAGTTATTTTGCTTGAGGAGATTAAACGTTGATGACCACGCTCTTCTGGCTTGAAACGTTTCAGCAGAGAGATCTGCAGTCATTCTAATGTTCTTCCCATTGAAGGTAATAGTTTTCTTTCCCCTGGCCGCTTTGAGAATTTTCTCCTTCATATTAACTTTAGTGAAGTTAATTATGATATGCCTGGGGGATGTCTTACTGGGGTTGAGTCGTGCTGGGGTTCTGAAGCTATCTTCTATCTGAATTTCAGGTAATCTAGGCATCTCTGGAAAATTCTCTTTCATAATTTCATGCAGAAGGGCCTCTGCGCCCAGTGAGGACACTTCATGTGTTTCAGAAATTCCTATGAGTCAGATATTTGCCTTCTTCGAGTTATCCCAGAGCTCTCTGAGAGAGTGATCCATTTTTGCTCTCCATTTCTCTTCCTCTTTGACAGTTTGGGAGCTTTCAAAGGCTTTATCTTCGATGTCAGAGATCCTTTCTTCCGCTTGGTCCATTCTGTTGCTAAGGGATTCTACTGTATTTTTCACATCTTTGAGGGCTGCAAATTCTTGCTTCAGTGTGTGTAAGTCTTTGGTGGTTTTGTCTTTAAATTCATTAAATTCTTGAGACAACTTTTGAATTTCTCCACGAATTCCTAGTTCCATTTTGTTAATCTAGTTTACCATCCAAATTCTGAATTCGATTTCTGACATCTTAGCCAGTTGTTTATGAATGGGATCTTCAATTACATCTGCCGTATCTTTCCTTGGGGGGGTTGATCTATTCTGGTTATTTATTTTACCAGAATTTTTCCACTGATTCCACCCCATGATTGTTTTACTCCCTTTGATTTTCCTCTGGTGTTTTGTCGAGGACCCGTACAGTGCTGTGGCCTGAGAAACTGGGGCCCTGTTTGGTGTAGAGGGGCTAAGTGGTTCTGTCTTGTTTTCAGCTGGTTTCTATGTGACCCTAGTGAAACAGTTACTCTGGGTTGAAGTCTCAGCTGTGGAGAAATACCAGCAATTAAGTCACCCCACCCACCACAGGCAACAAATGGAAAAGGAAAATCAAACCTGCCTACAACCACACACCCAGGGCACCACCTGGATAGTCCCCAGGTGAGTGACTCAGTTCAAAATGTCCAAGTCAATTGTCTCAGTCAGCAGCTGCCTTGGGTGGGAGAGTTCAAGAGGTCCCTGGGAACTGGATCACAGGGGTCTGGTGACTGCTCTAAAATGGCTTGCTCCAGTGCTGCATGCAGTCAGGAAGAGCCACCAGTAAATAGATCAGTCTGGGAAGATTGAGTCAAATACACATAGATCAGGAATACATTTATGCATATATGGGGTACAATGTGCTGATTTTTTTAATACAATCTGATGTGGTTAGATGAAACCAATCAACATCACTTTTACCTCATTTATTTGATTATTGTGCCAAAACATCTATGTTCTACACTTGACAGATTTGACTTGTACCCTTGTCATATGCTCCATAGGTGTGATCCCACCTTTTACCCTTTCTCTGTCAAACCTCTCCCCTCCCCTCACTTTCCACTCCATTTCTCTCCTTTATCCTGGGCTATAGTTGTGTTCTATCTTTTATAAGACAGTGTGAGTAAATATAAGTAGGTTTCATAGAAGTAATGAGTACATTGGGTAATTTTTCCTCCATTCTTGAGACATTTTACTCAGGAGAATATGTTCAGATCCCTCCTTGTAAACATAAAAGAGGTAAAGGCGCAATTCTCCTATTTCAAGTACAGAGCTCATGGATCACTTGCATAGTTTGTTTGTTCATTACTTGAGATGTTTCTCTTAAGGTATAGAAGAGAGAGAGAGAGAGGAAAGAAATGGATGAAGTAAAGAAAAGTACAGAGAGAGTAAGCAAATGAGAGAGAGAGAATAGGAGGAAGGAAAGAGAAAGAGAGGGAGGGGTGACAGGAAGGATGGAGGGAGGGAAACAAAAAAAAGAGAAAATGACCAAACTTGGTGTCTCATGCCTATAATCCTAGTCCTCTGGTAGGCTGAGATTAGTGGAGTTCTTAAATGAGGGTGTGCTCAGAATGTACTAAGCAAGAGTCAGACCCTGTCTCTGCTAAAAAGTGAAAAATTATCTAGGTATTGCAACAGGCACCTGTAGCCCTAGCCACATGGGAGCCTCATGCAGGAGGATTGCCTGAATCCTGGATTTTGGGGTTTCTATGATCTAGGCTGAGGCTATGAAAGACTAGCCAGACTAGCCTGGGCAACATATGGAAACCGTATCTCAAAAATATCCATACACACACACATGCACAGACAAACTAACAAACCAACCAACAAAAATTTTCATACTCTAGAAAAACCAGAATTACCTTGATGGTTCAAGCAAAGTGGACATGCTTACTACCTGTGAAGCTTTGACCATATTGAGGCTGTAGCCAGGCATAGTAAATTTGTAAGCTCTCAAATGGATGTTTTGTTGTAGGTGTCAAAACAGGTCCTTGAAATAGCATCCCACTTAAGTGACTCCATCCAGTTTTGTCAGCTGTGTTGCAGCTTGAGTCACACTGCTGTACAAAATCTCAACTGTTGTGTCAGCCTAGTGCCAGGAAACTCAAACTAAACAACGACAACTACAACCAAAAAACAGCCGGGCGGTCTCATTCAGTAGAATCAATGAGGTACAAATGGCAGAACACTTCTCTGTCTGTGGATGGAGGGCTAAGAAGTGTCATGGTCAAAACACTTGAGGGACACCAACTGAAGTGAGTAGAAAAGGCCACTTTGTATCTTTGACCAGAAGCCTGGATCCCAGGACATTACAGGATGAAGTCACTACATGGTCACCTTGGATAACGTCACATGGGTGTTGCCCTGGGTGACCATCTTCAAGTTTAGCCTTATTCCTGCTAAGCATTTGTAGTGGCTGTCCACATTTGTTGTTGTTGTTGTGTCTCAAACTGTTACAAAAGAGTGGGGTTCTTTTCTGCACACTCAATTCCTGCTTCCTAAAGTTTCTTTATATCTGTGGCCACAGAATTCAACAAGCCTTCCTTTCCTTTTCAAGTCATGGATTTGTAATCAAAACGAAGAGTGTGATTTACACCTACTGCTGCCCTAGGATGTTGTAGACTAAGAACCCAAGCCCAAAGATCAGACAGTGATTTCACAGACCTAACAGGTACGTCACAAAATTCTGAGTTCTACTTTCATGGTGTTTTTCTTCTTTCTCTAGAATAAACTTGATTTCAAAGGTACTTGTCTCTCTGAAAATCCTGTCTTAACATCAGGATAGGCATTGTGTCCACTTATGTCCTCAGAGCTCCAGTTATTTATGAAGATCTTGGGAAATTTCAGACTATCTGGGAAGTTCTAACATTCCTGATCTCAGTGCCAGGGGTGTCCAAAGTTTTGGTTTCCCTTGACCACAAGGAAAGTAGAAAAGTTATTTCGGGCTACACATTCAATACACAAACATAACGAAAACTGAAAAACAAAAAAAGGATAAGTGCATAATTTTGGTGATATCTGCTGCCACAGATTTGCAAAATAGCCCTGACATAGTCTGTATCTGTCATAGGGGCCTGATTATTGGACATTTCTCAAAGCCCCAGAAAGAGATTTTTTGTTGTTTTTTTGTTTTTGTTTTTTTTAACTAGAGATGAATGACTTTTTTTTTCTTTTTCTTTTTTTTTTATATTTTGGATAGAAGTGCTTTATTAGATATATTTTTTACAAATATTTCCTCCCACTCTGGTGCAGCAGGCTGTATATGTGTGGGAGTAAATGCAACATCTCTTTACTTTCTGTTCATTTTTTTATTATTATTAAATCATAGCTGTGTACATTGATATAATCATGGGGCATCATTCACTAGCTTCACAGACCATTCACCAAGTTTCACATATACCCTTGTAAGATGCACCGCAGGTGTAATCCCACCAATCCCCTTCCCTCTACCCACCTTCCTCCTCCTCCCCTTTCTCCCTTCCCCCTATTCTTAGGTTGTAACTGGGTTATAGCTTTCATGTGAAAACCCTAAATTAGTTTCATAGTAGGGTTGAGTACATTGGGTACTTTTTCTTCCATTCTTGAGATACTTTACTAAGAAGAATATGTTCCAGCTCCATCCATGTAAACATGAAAGAGGTAAAGTCTCCATCTTTCTTTAAGGCTGCATAATATTTCATGGTGTACATATACCACAATTTATTAATCCATCTGTGGATGGATGGGCACTTGGGCTTATTCCATGACTTGGCAATTATGAATTTGGCTGCAATAAACATTCTGGTACAAATATCTTTGTTATGATGTGATTTTTGGTCTTCTGGGTATATGCCCAGTAGAGGGATTACAGGATTGAATGGTAGATCTATATTTAGATCTCTAAGTGTTCTCCATATCTCTTTCCAAAAGGAATGTATTGATTTGCATTCCCACCAGCAGTACAAAAGTGTTCCCTTTTCTCCACATCCGTGCCAAAATCTCTGGTCTTGGGATTTTGTGATATAGGCTAGTCTCACTGGAGTTAGATGGTATCTCAAAGTAGTTTTGATTTACATTTCTCTGATGATTAAAGATGATGAGCATTTTTTCATATGTCTGAAGGCTGCGTGCCTGGAATCATTTCCACTCAGATCAGGAACCAGACAAGGCTGCCCATTGTCTCCATTGATTTTTAACATTGTAATGGAAGTTTTAGCCACCGCAATTAGGGAAGAAAAGGTGATCAAGGGTATCCATACAGGGTCAGAAGAGATCAAACTTTTGCTCTTCGCAGATGATATGATAGTATATCTGGAAAACACTAGGGACTCTACTACAAAACTCTTATAAGTGATCAAGGAATACAGCAGCGTCTCAGGTTACAAAATCAACATTCATAAATCGGTAGCCTTTATATATACTAACAATAGTCAAATTGAAAAAAGAGTTAAGGACTCTATCACATTCACAGTAGTTCCAAAGAAGATGAAATATTTGGTAATTTATTTAACAGAGGACTTGAAAGATCTTTATAAAGAGAACTCTAAGAAAAGAAATGGCTGAAAATGTTAACAAATGGAAAAACATACCATGATCATGACTGGGAAGAATCAACATTGTTAAAATGTCCATACTACCCAAAGCAATATGTAATTTCAATGCAATCCCTATTAATGCTCCACTGTCATACTTTAAAGATCTTGAAAAAACAATACTTCGTTTTATATGGAATCAGAAAAAACCTCGAATAGCCAAGACATTACTCAGAAATAAAAACAAAGCAGGAGGAATTACGCTACCAGACCTGAATGACTTTTGATAAGCATGACTAAAATATTTGGATGCTCTGGCAGACCAAGGTATGTTAATCCCCTGAGCTCAGCTGTTGGAGACAAGCCTGAGCAACAGTGAGGCACACTCACTCCCAATTCCCTACCGACTTTCTACTAAAGTCGAAAATGTAGCCAAGCGTTTTAACACTTGCCTGTCATTCCATCTACTCCAGAGGCTGTGACAGGAGGATCCATTTAACCCAAGAGTTGGAGATGGCTGTGTTTTAGAATGATGCCATGACACTCTAGCCTGGGCAACAGAGTGAGAGTCTGTCTTATTAAGAAAAAAATTATGGGGCGGCACCTGTGACTAAAAGTGGTAGGGCACCGATCCCATATGCTGAAGGTGGCAGGTTCAAACCCAGCCCCAGCCAAAACCCACAAAAAAAAAAATTATGTATACATATAGAAAGAAAGAAGTTTTGCTATTCATAGTTTCCAAGGGCAAAACTACAAGTATGTGTCAGTAGTCAGGTGGAATAGGGAACTACATAAAGGAGCAATTTATTGTGGCTGCTGAATGGAGGAATGAATTAGTCAGGACAACCACATTTGGGATTGGTTAGTGTGGATATTGTCATTGGATCTAAAGTTTAGGGGTTGTCCAGAGAAGTCTGGTACCTGGCCATGCAGTGATTGGGTGATGGAATATTTGCCCAGATTGAAAGTGCCCAACACAGTAGGTAGAGGTGACATTCTGGATTGGTTAGTGTGCATATTAAAAGCCTGATTTCAGGCAAAAATTCATTGTGTGAGCAGTTTTCAGGGAACTACAAAAATCCGGTTTGTAAAAGGGTAAGAGTTACATCAAATCAAGAGGCTTGATTAATATAGGTTTTAGGAAAACAATCCTTTCTCATATAGTATTTTGTCTAATTAACATTCAGTCTAGGGGTAAAATTTCCAAGCTAGATCTTTGGTAAAAAGTCAAAATGAAGGTGAAGTCCCATCACCATGGTTTTCTTCATTTCTGTATTGACACAGTGTCTCATGTTGTTCCCCTTATTAGAGTGTCCTGGTATCATAGCTCACAGTAAAGTTTTTATTTATTTTTATTTATTTTTTATTTTTTTTCAAACAGAGTCTCACTATGTCACCCTTGGTCGAATGCCATGACATCATGGCTAACAGCAACTCCAAACTCTTGGATTTAAGTGATTCTCTTGCATCAGCCTCCCAAGTAGCTTGGACTACAGGCACCCACCACAATGTCCAGCTATTTTTTGTTGCAGTTGTCATTGTTGGTTAGCTAACTTGGGCCAGGTTTGAACCCACCACCCTTGGTGTATGTGGTTGGTGCCATAATGACTATGCTATGGATGCCAAGCCAACTTGCAGCAATATTCAAGTGTCATCAAGCAAACCTATTCTCTCATCTGGGACTACAGGTGTGGGCACAATGACTGACCATTTTTTAGTCTTTTTTTTTTTTTTTAATTTTTTTATTAAATCATAAGTGTATACAATGATATGATTATGGGGCATCATACACTCACTTCATAAACCATTTGACACATTTTTATCCCAGTGGTTAACATAGCCTTTCCAGCGTTATCTCAGTTACTGTGCCAAAACATTTATATTCTACATTTACCAAGTTTCGCAAATACCCCTGTAATATGCACCACAGGTGTGATCCCACCGATTCCCCTCCCTCTACCCACCCCCCCCTTTCCCACTTCCCCCTATTGTTAAGTTGTAGCTGGGTTATAGCTTTCATGTGAGAGTCCCAAATTAGTTTCATAATAGGGCTGTGTACATTGGGTATTTTTTCTTCCATTCTTGGGATACTTTACTAAGAAGAATATGTTCCAGCTCCATCCATGTAAACATGAAAGAGGTAAAGTCTCCATCTTTCTTTAAGGCTGCATAGTATTCCATGGTATACATATACCACAATTTATTAATCCATTCGTGGATCGATGGGCACTTCGGCTTTTTCCATGACTTAGCAATTATGAATTGGGCTGCAATAAACATTCTGGTACAAATATCTTTGTTATGTTGTGATTTTTGGTCTTCTGGGTATATGCCCAGCAGAGGAATTACAGGATTGAATGGCAGATCTATTTTTAGATCTCTGAGTGTTCTCCATATATCCCTCCAAAAGGAATGTATTCATTTGCATTCCCACCAGCAGTGCAGAAGTGTTCCCTTTTCTCCGCATCCACGCCAACATCTCTGGTCTTGAGATTTTGTGATATAGGCTAGTCTCATTGGAGTTAGATGATATCTCAAAGTAGTTTTGATTTGCATTTCTCTGATGATTAAAGATGATGAGCATTTTTTCATATGTCTGAAGGCCGTGCGCCTGTCTTCTTCAGAGAAGTTTCTCTTCAAATCCCTTGCCCAGCCTGCGATGGGATCCCTTGTTTTTTTCTTGCTGATGCGTTTGAGTTCTCTGTGGATTCTGGTTATTAAACCTTTGTCAGAGTTATACCCTGCAAATATCTTCTCCCATTCTGAGGGCTGTCTGCTTGCTCTGCTTACTGTGTTCTTAGCTGTGCAGAAGCTTTTTAGTTTGATCAAGTCCCAGTAGTGTATTTTTGAAGCTGCTTCAATTGCCCGGGGGGTTCTCCTCATGAAATACTCACCCAGACCAATTTCTTCAAGGGTTTTCCCTGCATTCTCCTCTAGTATTTTTATAGTTTCATGTCTTAAGTTTAAATCTTTAATCCAATGAGAGTCTATCTTAGTTAATGGTGAAAGGTGTGGGTCCAATTTCAGTCTTCTGCAGGTTGCCAGCCAGTTCACCCAGCACCATTTGTTAAATAGGGAATCTTTTCCCCACTGAATGTTTTTAATTGGCTTGTCAAAAATCAAATAGCGGTAAGTAGCTGGATTCATCTCTTGGTTCTCTATTCTATTCCAGATATCTACTTCTCTGTTTTTGTGCCAATACCATGCTGTTTTGATCACTATCGATTTGTAGTAAAGTCTGAGGTCCGGTAGTGTGATTCCTCCTGTTTTGTTTTTATTTCTGAGTAATGTCTTGGCTATTCGAGGTTTTTTTCTGATTCCATATAAAACGAAGTAATGTTTTTTCAAGATCTTTAAAATATGACAGTGGAGCTTTAATCGGGAGTGCGTTGAAATTATATATGGCTTTGGGTAGTATGGACATTTTGATAATGTTGATTCTTCCTAGCCATGAGCATGGTATGTTTTTCCATTTGTTAACATTTTCGGCTATTTCTTTTCTTAGAGTTTCATAGTTCTCTTTATAGAGATCTTTCACGTCTTTTGTTAGGTAAATTCCCAAATATTTCATCTTCTTTGGCACTACTGTGAATGGGATAGAGTCCTTAACTGCTTTTTCAATTTGACTGTTGTTGGTGTATATAAAGGCTACCGATTTACGAATGTTGATTTTGTAACCTGAGACGCTGCTGTATTCCTTGATCACTTCTAGGAGTTTTGTAGTAGAGTCCCTAGTGTTTTCCAGATACACAATCATATCATCTGCGAAGAGCGAGAGTTTGATCTCTTCTGACCCTATATGGATACCCTTGATCGCCTTTTCTTCCCTAATTGCGGTGGCTAAAACTTCCATTACAATGTTGAAAAGCAATGGAGACAATGGGCAGCCTTGTCTGGTTCCTGATCTGAGTGGAAATGATTCCAATTTAACTCCATTCAATATGATATTGGCTGTGGGTTTGCTGTAGATAGCCTCTATCAGTTTAAGAAAAGTCCCTTCTAGACCAATTTTCTTGAGTGTTCTGATCATGAAGGGATGCTGGATATTATCAAAAGCTTTTTCTGCATCAATTGAGAGAATCATATGGTCTTTGTTTTTTAATTTCTTTATGTGCTGAATTACATTTATAGATTTACGTATATTGAACCAGCCTTGAGACCCTGGGATAAAACCAACTTGGTCATGATGTATAATTTGTTTGATGTGTTGCTGGATTCTGTTTGTTAGGATCTTGTTGAATATTTTTGCATCTATATTCATTAGTGATATTGGTCTATAATTTTCTTTTCTTGTTGGGTCTTTTCCTGGTTTGGGGATCAGGGTGGTATTTGCTTCATAGAACGTGTTGGGTAGTCTTCCTTCTTTTTCTACATTTTGGAACAGGTTGAGTAATATAGGTACTAATTCCTCTTTAAAGGTTTGGTAGAATTCTGACGTGAAACCATCTGGTCCCGGGCTTTTCTTTTTAGGGAGGTTTTGTATAGTTGATGCTATTTCTGAACTTGATATGGGTCTGTTCAACATTTCCACTTGATTCTGGTTAAGTCTTGGAAGGTGGCGTGCTTCCAAGTATCGGTCTATTTCCTTCAGATTTTCATATTTCTGAGAATAAAGTTTCTTGTAATATTCATTAAGGATTTTTTGGATTTCTGATGAGTCTGTGGTTATTTTGTCTTTGTTGTTTCTGATTGATGATATTAGAGATTTTACTCTTTTTTTCCTGATTAGGTTGGCCAGAGGTTTATCTATTTTATTGACCTTTTCAAAAAACCAGCTTTTTGATTTATTGATCTGTTGTATTATTCTTTTGTTTTCAATTTCATTTAATTCTGCTCTAATTTTGGTTATTTCTTTTCTTCTACTGGGTTTGGGGTTGGAATGTTCTTCCTTTTCCAGTTGCGTGAGATGTCCCATTAAGTTGTTAACTTCCTCTCTTTCCGTTCTCTTGAGGAAGGCTTGCAGTGCTATAAATTTCCCTCTTAGAACTGCCTTTGCAGTGTCCCAGAGGTTCTGATAGCTTGTGTCTTCCTTGTCATTTTGTTCCAAAAAATTGGTGATTTCTTTCTTAATCTCATCTCTGACCCAGCTATCATTCAGCATAAGGTTATTTAACTTCCATGTTTTTGTATGGGTATGCAGATTCCTGTTGTTACTCAATTCAAGTTTTATTCCATGATGGTCCGAGAAGATGCATGGAATAATTTCTATTCCTTTAAATTTACTGAGGTTAGACTTGTGACCTAAAATGTGATCAATTTTGGAGTAAGTTCCGTGGGCTGATGAGAAGTATGTGTATTCAGTTTTGTTGGGATGAAATGTTCTGTAGATGTCTGCTAAATCTAAATATTGGATGGTTAGGTTTAAATCTAAGATTTCTTTGCTCAGCTTCTTTCTGGAGGATCGATCCAACACTGCCAAGGGAGTGTTGAAATCTCCAACGATTATGGAGCTGGAGGAAATCAAGTTACTCATGTCTGTTAGAGTTTCTCTTATAAATTGAGGTGCATTCTGGTTGGGTGCATAGATATTAATAATTGAGATCTCGTCATATTGAGTATTACCCTTAACAAATATGAAGTGACCATTCTTGTCCTTCCTTACTTTTGATGGTTTAAAGCCTACTGTATCTGCAAATAAAATTGCAACACCTGCTTTTTTCTGATTACCATTTGCCTGAAATATGGATGACCATCCTTTCACCCTGAATCTGTATTTGTCTTTTAAGTTGAGATGTGACTCTTGTATGCAACAAATATCTGGCTTAAGTTTTTGTATCCAGTCAGCTAACCTATGCCTCTTTAGAGGACAGTTTAAGCCATTCACATTGATGGAGAGTAAGGATAAGTCTGGTGGAATTTTGGGTATCGAGTTTTTCAAAGGTCCAGTGGACATTTTTAATCCTTTCGCCAGTGTGGAAGTTGGAGTTTGATCCGAAGTTTCTGAGTGAGTTTACTTTTGTGGTATAGGATTGGGTTGGTCATTGTGGAGGATAGGTCTGAGAACATCCTGAAGAGCTGGTTTACTTATGGCAAATTTTTTCAACATATGAATGTCATTGAAGTATTTAATTTCTCCATCATAGATGAAACTCAGTTTAGCTGGATACAAGATCCTGGGTTGAAAGTTTTTTTGCTTTAGGAGATTAAAAGTTGATGACCAGCCTCTTCTTGCTTGAAAAGTTTCAGCAGAGAGATCTGCAGTTATTCTAATATTCTTACCTTTGTACGTTATAGTTTTCTTTCGCCGGGCTGCTTTGAGAATCTTCTCTTTCATGTTAACTTTAGTGAAGCTAATTATGATATGTCTGGGAGATGGCTTTTTGGGGTTGAATCGTGCTGGGGTTCTGAAGCTGTCTGCTATCTGAATTTCAGATTCTCTAGGCATGTCTGGAAAATTTTCTTTCATAATTTCATGTAGAAGGGCCTCTGTGCCCTTGGCTGCCACGTCATCAGTCTCCGAAATTCCTATAACCCTTATGTTATTTTTTTTCGAATTATCTGAGAGCTCTCTGAGTGAGTGATCCGTTTTTGCTCTCCATTTCTCTTCCTCTTTGAGAGATTGGGAGCGTTCGAAGACTTTATCTTCAATGTCAGAAATCCTTTCTTCTGCTTGCTCCATTCTGTTACTGAGGGATTCTACTGTATTTTTCATATCTTTGAGGGCTGTAAGTTCTTGTTTCAGTGTGTCTAAGTCTTTGGTGGTTTTGTCTTTAAATTCGTTAAATTCTTGAGACAGTTTTTGAATTTCTCCTCGAATTCCTAATTCCATTTTATTAATCTTGTCTGCAAACCAAATTCTGAATTCGACTTCTGACATCTCAGCCAGTTGTTTATGAATGGGATCTTCAATCACATCTGCCGTATCTTTTCTTGGGGGGGTTGATCTATTCTGGTTATTCATGTTACCAGAGTTTTTCCGCTGATTCCGCCCCATGGTTTACTCCCTTTGGTTTTTCCCCTGGGGTTTTATCGAGGGCCCGTACAGTGTTGTGGCCTGAGAAACTGGGGCCCTGTCTGGTGTGGTGGAGCAAAGTGGTTCTGTCTTGTTTTCAGCTGGTTTCTGTTTGATCCTATTGCAACTTCTACTCTGGCTTGAAGTCTCAGCTGTGTGGAAAAATCAGCAATTAAGTCACCCCGCCTGCCCACCTCTGGCCCCAGTTGGAAAAGGAGAATCAAACCTTCCTACAGTCGCACACCCAGGGCACCACCTGAAGAGTCCTCAGTCTATTAGCCCAGTTCAAAAGGTCCGAATCAACTGTCTCAATCGGCACTTGTCTCGGGTGGAAGGGTTCAAGAGGTCTCTGGGAACTGGATCACAGGGGCCTGGTGACTCCTCTGAGACAGCTCACCCCAGTGCAGCGTGGAGTCAGGAGGAGCCACCCCGCAAACAGAGCAGTCTGGGAAGGCTGACGTCTCCTTCCCCACTTTGCCCCTCCGTCGGACCCAGTCACTGGTATCTCTGCAGATGGCTAACCCAGTTGCCTGCAGTGAACAGACACTCCAGGGGTTTGCACCTGCCTGAATCACGAGGAAGTCTGCCAGGCCCCCGCAGACTGCCGCTATCTAGCAGGAGGAGATGGGGCCTGACATCTTTGAGTGTTTGATGCAGGTGATGGGAAGGAGGTGTTCACTCAGGCTTAGCCCCGTCCCTGATGGATGCTGCTAACAGAACAGAACAGAACAGACAACTTTGTGAGGTTCTGTCTCTGTTCCTGTCGTCGCCTACATGAGACGGGCTGTTTTGAGTTCAAACATCTTTGCTGCTGGAGAATTGCGTCTGAACACCTCTCTGGGTTGGCCCCGCCCTGGAGGCTTCCGGGTTTGTGAGCCGTGTCACCGGTGGCCTCCTCTGGTTGCCCAGGGAGATGGGGGTGTGGCCTCAGAATATCCAGAAGTGAGCGTTCTGCCGTTAAAGAAAAAACGGCTGTTGATCTACCTCCAGGGAACTGCTGCTCTGGTGTGGGCACTCAGGTGACCCTTTTCTCCTCTGTCCCGCGCCCCAGGGTCAGCACTGAGCGGCCGCAGTTTGTGCTGGGTCCACACCCCTTAAGAGATCCCCCAAGAATCAGAACTCTTGGGGGATGGGCCCCCAGACCCGGATTGGGAGTGGGGCGGGGGGAAGCTAGAGTTTCATTCAGTTTCACGCAATACTACGGTCAGGGGAGGGCTCCTGCACTGCACCGCAGGGAAGTGCTGCCAAGGCTTGATTTCCCCTCAGCAGAGTGCCCTCTCCTCGCTCACGTATCCCAGAGTCAGCGCTGACCTGACGCAGCTCAGGCACTGTGCACTCCCCTCGAGAAATCACCCAAGGAGCCGAACTCCGGAGGGATAGGCCCTCAGACCCCGAGTGAGAGTAGGGGTTCTCAGCTCTCAGCGGGGAGGCCAGAGTCTGATTCAGTCTTGGGCCCCGTATGCCCGGGGAGGGTTGCTGTACTGCACCGCAGGGAAGTGCCGCCAAGGCTTGATTTTCCCTCAGCAGAGTGCCCTCTCCTCGCTCACGTATCCCAGAGTCAGCGCTGACCTGACGCAGCTCAGGCACTGTGCACTCCCCTCGAGAAATCACCCAAGGAGCCGAACTCCTGGGGGATAGGCCCTCAGACCCCGAGTGAGAGTAGGGGCTCTCAGCTCTCAGCGGGGAGGCCAGAGTCTTATTCAGTCTTGTGCCCGGGGAGGGCTCCTGCACTGCACTGCAGGGAAGTGCCGCCAAGGCTTGATTTCCCCTCAGCGGAGTGCCCTGTCCTCACTCACGTGTCCCAAAGTCAGCGCTGACCTGACGCAGCTCAGGCACTGTGCACTCCCCTCGAGAAATCACCCAAGGATCCGAACTCCTTGGGGATAGGCCCTCAGACCCCGAGTGAGAGCAGGGGTTCTCAGCTCTCAACGGGGAGGCCAGAGTCTGATTCAGTCTTGGGTCCCCTATGCCCGGGGAGGGTTGGTGCACTGCACCGCAGGGAAGTGCCGCGAGGTGTGACTCCCCCTCAGCCCAGTGCCTTCTCCTCACTCGGCGCGCCTCAGAGTCAATGCTGACCAGTCGCAACTCGGGGACTGTCCACTCCCCTTGAGAAATCACCCAAGGATCCGAAGTCCTGGGGGACAGGCCTCCAGACCTCAGTGGGCGGGAGGGAAGCTCCGGGGATTCAGGGTTGCCGGCAAAGGATTCCCAAAGTTTTATTCAGCCCTATGTCCGGCAGGAGAACGCCACGGCACCCCAGTAGGGGAGGTAGGTCCAGTTTTTATAAGGTCTCTCCCGTGGAGTGTAGTGGGAGGGGCTTTAATTTCTGCCCGCTTGTTCAATTGTGGGGCTACAGAGCCGGTCTCATGGGGGAGGGGGACTCCCGTCCGCTTGGTGGTGGATTTTGTACCTTTTGTTTGCGTCCTTGTGATCACAACTTGCCTCAGCGGTGTTGATGTGCGTTCTTCAGCCTTCTCTCTTGGTGAGGCTCAAGTCCACCAGGATACTTACTAAATTCCTGTCCCTTAACTCTCCTTCTGGACGGGAGCCTTTGTTGAAAGCTGGCTTCAGTCCGCCATCTTGTCTCCGACCCATTTTTTAGTCTTTAGAGATGGAGGTCTCACCTTTGCTCAGCCTGGGCTGCAATTCAGAAGCTCATACAATCCATCTGACTGGGCCTCCCAACGTGTCCAGATTAGAAGCAAGGCACCACTGCTGGCCACAAACACTATTTTTAAAAATATCACAACTTCAGGATGATTTTGCTTCATAGAATGTGTTGGTAAATTTTCCTTCTTTTTCTATGTTTTGGAAAAGGTTGTATAATATTGGTACTAGTTCCACTTTAAAGGTTTGATAGAATTCACTTGTAAGCTCTCTAGTCCTGAATTTTCTTTTTTGGGAGATTGTGTCTAGTTCAAACTATTTCAGTGATGGATATAGGTCTGTTTAATATGTATACATCATTCTGTTTGAGTGTAGCAAGGTGGTATGCTTCCAGGTATTGGTCCATTTCCTTCAGATTTTCATAGTTCTGGGAATAGAGTATTTTTGTAGTAATCACTGAGGATTTTTTGAATTTCTGAGTGTCTTGCTATTTATCCTTTATTGTTTAGGATAGACAATATTAGAGATGTCACTTTTTGGTTTGGTTAGGTTGGCCAAACGTTTATCAATTTTTTTAATCTTTTCAGAAAACCAACTTTTGGTTTCGTTAATCTTCTGAATGATTCTTTAGTATTCAATTTCATTTAATTCTGGCCTAATTTTGGTTAGTCCTTTTCTTCTGCTGGGTTTGGAGTTGAAATGTTCTTCCTCTTCCAGTTTTTTGAGATGGCCCATTAAGGTGTTGGCTTCCTTTCTTTCTGTTTGGTCTGATAGATAGAATCCACAGAGAACTCAAACTAATCAGTAAGAGAACAACCCCATTTTTTATGTGGGCAAGGGACTTGAACAGAAGCATCTCTGAAGAAGAAAGACAGGTGCATGGCCTATAAACACACACAAAATTCCTCATCATCTTTAATCATCAGTGAAATGTAAATCAAAACCACTTTGAGATATCACCTAACTCCAGTAAGGTTAGCCCACATAACAAAATCCCAAAACTATAGATGTTGGCGTGGATGTGGAGAGAAGGGGAACAGGGGAACCTTCTACACTGCTTGTGGGAATGCAAACTAATATAACGTTTTTGGAAAGAATTTTGGAGAATACTGAAGGAAGTAAAAGTAGGCCTATCATTTGATCCTGAAATTCCTCTACTAGGTAGATACGCAAATGAACAAAAATCATTTTACAACAAAAATATTTGCACCAGGAAGTTTATTACAGCCCAATTCCTCATTGACAAGACATGGAAATAGCCCAAGTGCCCATCTACACATGAATGGATTAACAAATGGTGTTATATGTACACCGTGGAATCCTATGCACCCATAAAAAGATGGACACATCACATCTATTATGTTTACCTGCATGGAGCTAGAACCTATTTTTCTTTTCAAAGTATCTCAAGAATGGAATAATGGGCAGCACCTGTGGCTCAGTGGGTGGGGCGCCGGCCCCAAATACTGAGGGTGGTGGGTTTGAACTCGGCCCTGGTCAAATTGCAACAACAAAAAAAGCTGGTAGCATAATTCCTCCTGCTTTGTTTTTATTTCCAAGTAATGTCTTGGCTATTCGAGGTTTTTGTTTTTTTTTTTTTTGATTCCATATAAAACTAAGTATTATTTTTTCAAGATCTTTAAAGTATGACAGTGGGGATTTAATAGGGATTGCATTAAAACTGTATATTGTTTTGGGTAGTATGGACATTTTAACAATGTTGATTCTTCCCAGCCATGAGCATGGTATGTTTTTCCATTTGTTAACGTTTTCGGCTATTTCTTTTCTTAGAGTTTCATAATTCTCTTTATAGAGATCTTTCATGTCTTTTGTTAGATAAACTCCCAAATATTTTATCTTCTTTGGCACTACTGTGTATGGAATAGAGTCCTTAACTGTTTTTTCTTTTTTTTATTTATTTATTTTTATTAAATCATAGCTGTGTGCATTAGTATGATCATGGGGCACCATACACTTGGTTCATAGATCGTTTGACACATTTTCATCACACTAGTTAACATAGCTTTCGTAACTGTTTTTTCATCTTGACTATTGTTGGTATATATAAAGGCTACCAATTTATGAATGTTGAGTTTGTAACCTGAGACGCTGCTGTATTCCTTGATCACTTCTAAAAGTTTTGTAGTAGAATCCCTGGTGTTTTCCAGATATACAATCATATTGTCTGTGAAGAACAAAAGTTTGATCTCTTCTGACCCTATATGGAATGCAAATTAATACATTCCTTCTGGAAAGATGTTTGGAGAACACTTAGAGATCTAAAAATAGACCTACCATTCAATCCTATAATTTCTCTACTAGGTATATACCCAAAAGACCAAAAATCACATTACAACAAAGATATTTGCACCAGAATGTTTATTGCAGCCCAATTCACAATTGCTAAGTCATGGAAAAAGCCCAAGTGCCCATCGATCCACGAATGGATTAATAAACTGTGATATATGTACACCCTGGAATATTATGCAGCCTTAAAGAAAGATGGAGACTTTACCTCATTCATGTTTACATGGATAGAACTGGAACATATTCTTCTTATTAAAGTATCTCATGAATGGAAGAAAAAGTATCCAACGTATTCAGCCCTACTATGAAACTAATTTTTGGCTTTCATATAAAAGCTATAACCCAGTTATAACCTAAGAATATGGGGAATGTGGAGAGGGAGAGGGGAGGATGGGTGGAGGGAGGGTGATAAGTGGGATTACACCTGCGGTGCATCTTACAAGGGTACATGTGAAACTTAGTAAATGTAGAATTTAAATGTCTTAACACAATAACTAAGAAAATGCCAGGAAGGCTATATTAACCAGTATGATGAATATGTGTCAAACTGTTTATAAAACCAATGTATGGTGCCCCATGATTGCATTAATGTACACAGCTATAATTTAATATTAATAAAAAAAGACACACAAGATATTACTCTCATGCATGCTTGCTCTCTCTCCATCATGTGAAAACTGCCATGTGCAAGCCAGAATGAGAAGCTTTACCAGAAACCGAGCTAGCTGACACCTCAATTTTGGACTTTTTCTAGCCTCTGGAACTATGAGAAATAAATGTATATTGTTTAAGTAAAAAAAAAAAAATAGCTGGGCATTGTGGCGAACTCTTTTAGTCCCAGCTATACTCAGGAGGCTGAGGGGAGAGAATGGCCTAAGCCCAGGAGTTGGAGGTTTCTGTAAGCTGTCATGCCAAGGCACTCTACTGTGGGCAATAAAGTAATACTCTGTCTCTAAAAAAAAAAAAAAGAATGGAACAAAAAGTATCGAATGTACTCAATACTACTGTGAATTCAATATAGAATCACCTACACATTCATACAAATGGTAAAACATAAACTATAGTACAGAAAGTAGAAGGGAAAAGGAGTGAAGCGTAGGGGACAGGGGAGGTGGGAGGAAGGAGGGTTTTGGGGGGACCTCACCTAAGGTGCATGATTCAATGGAACATTTCAAAACTATTAAGAAAATAATATAATTGCGATTGCCGTTTTAATCAGTTCAATGTAAGCATTTTACATTGTATACCAAATCAATACTGTGAACCCCATAAATGCATAAATGTTCACAGTTATGACTCAATAAAAACAAAAAGTATAAAACAATGAAGTAAAAGTATAAAAGATTAAAAAGAATATCACAATTTCAAGGCCTGGAGTGATGGCTCACACCTCTAATCCTAACACTCCTGGAGTGTTGGCTCCCACTTGTAATCCTAACACTCTGGGAAGCAGACACAAGTGGTGAAAGTTAACTGAGCCTGGTTTGCAGGCACCTGTCCTCCTAGATACTCAGGAAGCTGAGGCAGGCTCCATGCATGTAGCTCAAGCAGCTAGGGTGCAGGCCACATGCACCGGAGCTGGCTGGTTTGAATCCAACCTAGGCCTGCCAAACAACAATGACAACTACAACTGAAAAATAGCCAGATGTTGTGGCGGATACCTGTAGTCCCAGCTACTTGAGAGGCTCAGGCAGGAGAATGGCTTGGACCCAAGAGTTTGAGGTTGCTGTGAGCTGTGATGCCACAGCTCTCTACTGAGGGTAACAGCTTGAAACTCTGTCTTAAAAAAAAAAAAAAGCAGTTGAGGCAATAGGATCTCTTGAGTCTAGGGGTTTGAGATTTCTGTTAGCTACAATGATGTCAGGGAATTCTACCAGGAGTGAAGGAGTGAGACTATGTCTCAAGGAAAAAAAAATATATCCCAACTTCAATAGGACGGAACAACGTGTCTTTCACGTCAATTCATGGTAGCATGAATGTGAGCAGGGAGATAGGGTTGGCTATCTCCTCAGGGACTCTCACTACTTGGGTAATTCTTATGCTGGCAGCATTTAGAGCACCTAAAGTTTTGGAAAACATCTTTAAGTAGCATTGAAATATGTAGTTCTCCATTTTTTTTTTTTTTTTGAAACAGAGTCTCACTAAGTCTCCCTTGGTAGTGTGCCATGGCATCGCAGCTCACAGCAACCTCAAACACTTGGGCTCAAGCAATTCTCTTCCCTTAGCCACCCAAGTAGCTGGGACTACAGATGCCTGCCAGAATGCCAGACTATTTTTTGTTGCAGTTGTCATTGTTTAGATGGCCCAGTCTGGGTTCAAACCTGCCACTCCCGGTGTATGTGGCTGGCACTGTAACTACTGTGCTACGGGCACTGAGCTGTAGTTCACCCTTTTCAAGTGTAAAATTTTGTGTTTCTTAGTATATTCACAAAATTGTACAGCTATCACCACAGTTTAATTTTAGAACTTCTTCTCTGCCCACCCAGAGAAAGACAGTACTGAATAGCAGCCACTTTCATCTTCCCCACCACCCTCTCTTACCCGCCTGCTACTCCTACCATACATTGTTTGGCTTTGTCTTGATATTTTCTTATACATTCAATCATAGTATATGTGGTCTTTTGTAACTGGCTTTTTTCCTTATCATAATGTTTTTAAGGTTCATTTATAATGTAACCTAAATATGCACCTCATTCCTTTTAAATGTTAAAAAATATTCCATCATATAAACAGCACGTTACAACTATCCAATCATCTGTGGATCCCATTTATGCTACTGAAGAAGTTCCTTTCTAGTCTTAGTTTCTTAAATGATTTTCATCTTCAAGATGTGCTACATCTATCAAATGCCATTTCTGTGTCTCTTGAGATGATCATGTGGCTTTTCGTATTGATTTTATTAATGTAGTCTATTCTGTTAGTTGATTTTCCTATATTGAGCAAGACTGGCATTCCTGGTAATAAATCCCACTTGGTAAATGTGTATAAAATATTTTGTATGGTACCAGACTTTTTCTGCAGCTATATCATCTATCTATTATAGATTTGAGACTGTGTTTCCTCCTTTATCCAAGAAAAATTGAGTGATACCTCAATTTTTTTACCTCTAGGTAACACAAGCTGCTTATTGCAAGTAATCCTCCTCACTTTATCTTTCTCAGTAGCTGGGAGTACAGGCCCATGCCACCATTTCTGGGTAAGTTTTGCACTTTTTTCATGGACAAGTGGGATTTCACTCTATTTCTCAGTCTGGTCTGGAACCCCTAGCTTCCAGTCACCCTCCTGCCTCAGCCTCTTAAAGAGGTATGTTTATAAGTGTGACCTATGTTGTTCATTCATGCTTATGTTTTTGTGAAGGTTTTTCTCTATTTTCATAACAGATAATGACCCATAGATTAAAAATAATGACTTTATTCAGATATAATTCATGCATTCCACAATTCAACCATTTCAAGTATAGAGTTCAAGACTACACATTCAGGGATCACTTCTATAGTTTGTTCGTTTGTAACTAGAGAAGGGAGAGAGTGGAAAAAAAGGGATGCAAGAGAGAAAAGAGCAGTGACAGAGAGAGAATGGGAGGAAGGAAGGATAAAGTAGGGGGGACCAAGGGAGAGAGGGAGGGAGGGAAACAGAGAAAGAGATAATGACCAAACTTGGTGGCTCTCACATATAATCTTTGCCCTAAGAGAGGCTGAGATGAGCAGAATTCTCATAATTTTTTTTGAAAGAGTCTCATAATTTTTTTTGAAAGAGTCTCTACATAGTACTGTGCATCACAGCTCACAGCAACCTCAAACTCTTGGGCTTAAGTGATTCCCTTGTCTCAGCCTCCCAAGTAGCCAGGACTATAGGTTCTCACCACGAGGCATAGCTATTTTTTGTTGCAGTTGTCATTGTTGTTTAGCTGGCCTAGGCTGGGTTCTAACCCACCACACTTAGTGTATTTGGCTGGCACCATAACCTCTGTGCTATGGGAGGCAAGCCAACTCACAGCAATCTTCAAGTGTTGTCATCATGAGAACCTATTCCCTCAGCTGGGACTACACTTGTGTGCAGGCACCTAACCAATGAGTGGAATTCTTGAACGAGGGAGTGCCGAGGACCAACTGTCCAAGAGTCAGACCCTGTCTCTACTACAAAATTGAAAAATTATCTAGGTAGTGTGACAAGCACCTGTAGTCCTAGCTACCTGGGAGCCCGAGGCAGGAGTATTCCCTGAATCCTGGGTTTTGAGGTTGCTGTGATCTAGGCTGAGGCCATGTAAGTGTAGCTTGGGCAACATAGGGAAACTGTATCTCAAAATTATCCAGGCACACACACACACACACACACAAGCATAGACAAGCAAACAAACCAACAAACACATATTTTCATCATCTAGAAAGACCAGAAGTACCTTGGTGGTTCAAGCAAAGTAGACATGCTTTAAGACCTATGAAGCTTTGACCAAATTTAGATCATTGCCAGGCATAGTAATTTTGTAGGCTTCTATAAAATGGATCTTTTTTGATATGTGTCAAAACAGGTCCTTGAAATAGCTTTCTACTTATGTGAAACCACCATCAAGTTTTTTCAGCTCTGTTACTGCTTGAGTCACAGTGCTGTACAAAATCTCAGGTCTTGTGTCAAGCTAGTGCCAGGAAACTCATCTGTCATTAGAATCAATAAGGCACAAATGGGAGAACATTTCTGGTTTTTTGTTTGTTTGTTTGTTTGTTTGTTTTTGGATGGAGGGCTAACAAGTTTCCTGTTCCAAACACTTCCTGGAGACAAGTTGAAGTGAGCTTAAAAGGCCACTTAGTATCATTGACCACAAGACTGGATCTCAGGCCATTACAGGATGAAGTCACTACATGGTCACAGTTGGTGACATCACAATGGGTGTTGCCCTGTGTTACCATCATCAAGCTTAGCCTTATTCCTTCTAAGCCTGGGTAGTGGCTGTCAGGCTTCCTTGTTGTTGTTCTTCTTGTGTTTCAAATTATTTCAAAAGAGGGGGTTCTTTTCTCCATTCTCAATTTCTGCTTCCTCAAGCTTCTTTGTATCTGTGGCAAAGGTATTCAACAACCCTTTCTTTCCTTTTCAAGTCATGGTTTTGGAAGAAAATAGAAGAGTGTGGTTTGCACTTACTGCTTCCCTGGGATGTTATAGAACAAGAACCCAACCATAAACATCAGATTGATTTCACAGACCTGACAGGTATATCATACAATCCCATTTCTACTTTCATGGTGTTTGACTTCTTTCTCTAGAATAGGTTTGTTTTTAAAGGTAGTTGTCTCACTGATCCTCCTCTCTTAACATCTGATTAGGCAATGTGTCCAGTGGTGTACTCAATAGCTCCAGGTATTTATGATGATCATTGGAAATATCAGCGTATTTTGACAGTTTCAACATTCCTGACCTCAGTTCCTGGGGTGTGCAATAGCTGAGTAGTGTTGCCAGTGAGTGTAGTCCCAACTTCTGAGGATGATACAAGAGAATCACCTGAGTGGACCAGTTTTAGGTTGCTGTGAGCTGTGATGCCCAGGAATTCTACAGAGGGCAAGAAGTAAGACTGTCTAAGACTGTTCTGTTCTGCCATTTTCAAAATTATAGTCTTATACATAAAAGTCCAAAGTAAAAATCATATTAATCTTTATCTTTTTTTGCATGTAAGTTGGGATTTATTATGGAACATAAACTATATCCTGGCATTAATATGAAAAATCTATTAGTATGAAAAATCTATTCCAAAAGAGAAAAAGGGAAGAGAAATAAAAAAGGAAGGGTAAAAGGGGCTGAAAACATTAACAAAAATGAGAGAGACCTTGCTATTAAAGTAAGTAACAAGGAAAAAATCAAAATACTACCAACCAAACAAAAGCAAAACAAACAAACAAAAGAAACATCAACAACCACAACAATAAAAAAGAGAAAAGGGGAAATATATATATATAGTTGTGTATATATATATATATACATATATATGTACATACAGTTATACATGTGCTGGTTTTCCTCATATCCAGGCCTCCTCATTAGTTTCTGTGGTCCACTACTGCATATGTATGTATACACGTGTATATAGCAATTGCTTGGACATCAGGTGCCACTGTGGTGTTAGGAGATGGAGAACATACCGCTGGTTTTGTTGTGAATAATGAGTGCTGAAAACCAGTGTCTGTTTACTAAAAAGATTGGGTCCTGTTTTCTTGACTTAGTTGCCCTCAATAAGGGCCTGGTTGTTCGTCAGTATTCAGTACCCTGGTGGTTGAGTTCTTAAAGTTCTCACCAGATTCCTTAGGAGGCACATCTCACAGTGCCCATGGACAAAAATCCTTGAGGGTGCAGGAGCTGCTCATCTGAATGAAAAATGGATTCCAAATATCATCAGGTACACCAGAGTTGGCCCTGCACCAGGACCCAGCTGACCATTTCTCCGGCACAGCCTTCTCAGTGGTGGCCCAAGCCAATGGAAGATGCACCCCACCCAGTATGTAAACCCAGCTGCTCAACACTGTTAGTCTACCCACACATTTAAGCATTCCAAGGCAGCTCCAGCAAACAATTAGACCCCAAATCAAAAAACTGCAAGACAGCTCCTGCTTGTCCCCAGTCCTTTGGGGGCAGGCAACCCATTTCCATGTATTTGCCTTCTGTGCTGGTTTTCTTCATATCCAGACCTCCTCATTGGTTTCTGTGGTCCAATACACTACTGCTTTAATGTGTCCCAGGAATTATGTCTCCAGGTACATTCCCCAAGCAGTTTTTTTGCAGTTTTTGGTGGGGGGTTTGAACCCACAACCTCCAGCATATGGGGCCAGAGCCCTACTCCTTTGAGCCACAGGCACCACCAAATAGCTGGAGTTTTCTTTCCCGTGCCTTACAGCAAGTGGCTAGTAGGGAGATGTTTTTAGTCCACCATCTTGCTTTGCCCCCAATATTTGACCTTCCATTTACTTCTTTTTCTGTTTCTTTTTTTTTTAATTAAATCATAGCTGTGTACATTAATACATTTATGGGGTACAATGTGCTGATTTTATATACAACTTTAAATACTTAAATCAAACTTATTAACATAGCCTTCATCTCACTTAATTATTGTATTAAGACATTTATACTCTATGCTTAGTAGATTTGATGTGTACCCTTGTAAAATGCACCATAGGTGTAGTCCGACAAATTCCCCACCCTGAACTGATCCTCCCACCTCCCCACCCCTCCCCCTCCTGTTTCCCCTTCATTCTGAGTTGTACTTGGGTTATAGTTTTTATATGGAAGTGTGGGTAGTTATATATTGGTTTCATAGTAGAGCTGAGTACATTGGATACTTTTTCTTCCATTCTTGAGACACTTTGCTAGGAATATGTAGCAGCTCCATCCATGTAAACATGAAAGAGGTAAACTCTCCATATTTTTAAAGGCAGCATAATATTCAATAGTGTAAATACACCACAATTTATTAATCCATTTGTGGGTCGATAGGCACTTGGGTTTCTTCCATGACTTACCAATTATGAATTGAGCTGCAATAAATATTCTGGTGCAAATATCTTTGTTATAATATGATTTTTGGTCTTCTGGATATATACCTAATACAGGAATTGCAGAATTGAGTGGCAGGTCTATTTTTAGATCCCTAAGTGTTCTCCAAACTTCTTTCCAAAAGGAATATATTAGTTTGCATTCTCATCAGCAGTGCGGAAGTGTTCCATTTTCTCCACATCCACACCAACATTTACAGATTGAGGATTTTGTAAGGTGTGCTACTCTTACTGGAGTTAGATGATATCTCAAAGTGGTTTTGATTTGCATTTCTCTGATGGTTAAGGATGATGAGCATCTTTTCATGTGTCTGTAGGCCATGCACCTGTCTTCTTCAGAGAAGTTTCTATTCAAATCTCTTGCCTATAGTGAGATGGAATCACTTGTTCTTTTGCTGGTACGTTTGAGTTCTCTGTGGATTCTGGTTATCAAACCTTTGTTGGAAATATAACCTGCAAATATCATGTCCCATTGTGAGGGCTGTCTCCTTGGTTTACATATTGTGTTTGTGGCTGTGCAGAAGCCTTTTAGTTTGATCAGGTCCCAGTAATGTATTTTTGGTGTTGCTTCAATTGCCCAGGGGGTCCTCCTCATAAAATATTCTCCCAGGCCAATTTGTTCAAGTATTTTTCCTGCACCATTTTCTAGTGTTTTTATAGTTTCATGTTTTAAGTTTAAGTCTTTTATCCATTGAGAGTCAGTTTTTGTTAGAGGTGAAAGGTGTGAGTCTAGTTTCAGTCTTCTACAGGTCGCCAGCACCATTTGTTAAATAGGTAGTATTTTCCCCACCGAATGTTTTTGATAGGTTTATCAAATATCAAGTGATGATAAGTAGCTGGGTTTATCTCTTGGTTCTCTATTCTGTTCCATACATCTACCTCTCTGTTTTTGTGCCAGTACCATGCTGTTTTGATCACTATAGATTTATATTATAGTCTGAGGTCTGGTAATGTAATTCCTCCTGATTTGTTTTTATTTCTGAGTAATTTCTTGGCTAGTCAAGGTTTTTTTCCAATTCCATATAAATCAAAATATTTTTTGAGGTCTTGAAAATATGATAATGTGTTTTAATAGGGATTGCATTAAAATTCTAAATTGCTTTGGGTAGTATGGACATTTTAACAATGTACACTCTTTCTAGTCGTGAGCATGGTATGTTTTTCCATTTATTAACATCCTCAGCTATTTCTCTTCTCAGCGTTTCATAGTTCTCTTTATAGAGATCTTTCACATCCTTTGTTAGGTAAACTCCCAAATATTTCATCTTCTTTGGCACCACTGTAAAACTAATAGAGTCCTTGACTGTTATTTCAGGTTGACTGTTGTTGGTATATGTAAAGGCTACTGATTAGTGAGTAATAATTTTGTAACCTGAGATGTTGTGATATTCCTTGATCACTTCTATAAATTTTATAGTTGAGTCCCTGAGGTTTTCCAGATATAGAATCATATCATCTGTGAAGAGTGAAAGTTTTATCTCCTCTGATCCTATTTGGATACCCTCAATGGCCTTTTCTTGCCTGATTGTGATGGTGAAGACTTCCATTACAAAGTTAAAAAGCAGTGGAGACAATGGGCAACCTTGCCTGGTTCCTGATTTGAGTGGCAATGTTTTCAATTTTACTCCATTCATTACGAAATTGGTTGTGGGTTTGCTGTAGATGGCCTCAATTAGTTTAAGAAATGTCCCTTCTATACCTATTTTCTTAAGTGTTCTGATCATAAAAGGTTGCTGGATATCATCAAAGCTTTTCCTGCATCAATTGAGAGAATCATATGGTCTTTGTTTTTTATGTTGTTTATGTAATGTATTATATTTGTAGATTTATATTGAACCATCCTTGAGACCCTGGGATAAAACCAACTTGGTCATGGTGTATAATTTGTTTTATGTATTGCTGGATTCTGTTTGCTAGGATCTTTTTGAGTATTTTTGCATCTATATTCATTAATGATATTGGTCTATAATTTTATTTTCTTGTTGGGTCTTTTCCTTGTTTGGGGATCACGGCGATATTTGCTTCATAAAATGTGTTGGGAAGTATTCCTTCTTTTTCTGTGCTTTGGAAAATGTGGAGTAATAGCTCCTCTTTAGAGGTTTGGTAGAATTCTGATGTGAAGTCATCTGGTCCTGGACTCTTCTTTTTTTGGGAGATTTTGTATAGTTGATGCTATTTAAGTACTTGATGTAGGCCTCTTCTACTTTTCCAATTATTTCTGGCTAAGTCTAGGAAGGTGGTGTGCTTCCAAGTATCGGTCAATTTCTTTCAGATTTTCATAGTTCTGAGAATAGTGTTTTTTGTAGTAGTCACTGAGAATTTTTTCAATTTATGAAGTATCTGTTGTTATTTCACCTTTTTCATTTCTGATAGATGAAATTTGGGATTTTAATTTTTTATTTCTGGTTAGGTTAGCCCACTGGTTCTCACCCTGTGGGTCATGACCCCTTTGGGGGTCAAATGACCCTTTCACAGGGTCACCTAGGACTATTGGAAAAGAAGTATTTCTTTTTTTTTTTTTTTTTTTTTGTAGTTTTTGGCCGGGGCTGGGTTTGAACCCGCCACCTCTGGCATATGGGACTGGCACCCTACTCCTTGAGCCACAGGCACCACCCGGAAAAGAAATATTTCTGATGGTCTCAGAAACTGGGGCACCACTCCTCTATCCATCTCCAGGCTGGTCCTCCCACATGCAGATACACCTACATATGAGTACACAATGTGATGATATTAGTGCACCAACCCCATCACATATACCCAGTACAAATATGGGGTGTTGTGACAGAGTTGGCTTCTTAATGTACTTATGTGGACAAGTCACACATGTGTACAGAGCAGCTACTATGTAAATAGCAGCTACTGTGTAGAAAGCACCTGCTGTGTTGAAAGCAACTACTCTGTTAAAAGCAGCTATTGTGTTGAAAGCCGAAGTACTGGAGATAAAATAACACTTCATGAATTATAATTACTGGGTAAATGTATAATCATGTACTGTAAAACTCTTGAAAGGACAACTATTGCATGCGATGTATTTGATGCAGTTAATTCATTTCCGAAAGAGCATAAGATCTCTTGGGAACAGGTTTGTGGCATTTGAACAGATGGTGCTCCAGCTATGCTAGGATGTTGATCTCAATTTCAATGTTTGGTACTGAATGAGTCACCAAAAGTCATTGGAACTCACTGTATGATTCATCAGCAAATATTAGCAATGAAGACACTGCCAGAAGAGTTACAAGAAATAATGAAAAGCATCATAAGTTCTGTCAATTTTGTAAAGGCAAGCACTTTAAAAAGTCAACTGTTTTCACAATTGTGTAACAAGTTGGATGTGCCGAACAGTGCTCTGCTATTTCACACTGAAGTGAGATGATTGTTGAGAGGAAAAGTTTTAAAACCTGTTTTTGAGCTTTGCGATGAACTAAAAACATTTTTTAATCAGAAAGCAAAACTGCAGTTTAAAACACTTTTCAGCGATAAAAGTGAACTGCAGAAAATAGCTTGCTTGGTTGACATGTTTGCCAACTTGAATGAGTTAAATTTATCATTGCAAGGACCAAATGCAACATGCCTCAATTTGTGTGAAAATATCTGATCATTCCAAATGAAACTTCCACTTTGGAAAAAAAAATTGGATGAAAATAAAATTTATATGTTGAATTTCTTATCTGCTTTCTTTGAGGAAAATAACATTGAACCAGACAAAAGGATTATAATATAATTTCTGTGAAAGAACACTTGCACATGCTTGCAGATGAAATGTTATCATACTTTCCAAATCTACCTGACACCCTATTTGCACTTGGCAGAGCTCATTCACAGTCAAAGTTGAAGATGCTTCTGAGACAGCACAAGAGGAGTTCATTGAACTTATTAACAGTGCAGAGAGAACTGATTTCTCTACAGTGCGAGTTACAAAATTCTGGATCAAGTGTTTTCAGTGATATCGAGTTCTGTCTGAGACTGTTGTGCCTTCTTCATTCATTTCCAACAATATATCTTGTGAAGCAGGGTTTTCCAGCTTGTTGGTTATCAAGTCTAAATTCAGAAGTAGACTTGCTGTGCAAGCTGATCTTTGTTGCGGTCTTGCAAAGACTGCCCTGAGAATTTCTGATCTGCTGAGAAAGATGCAATCTCAACCTTCACACTGATGTTGGCTTTTTACTCATACTGTCGCAAAATGTATCAATGTAGTTTACTGTTGTTATGTTAAGACTGTTACCCATGCTACACCATGCTTCAAGACAAAATTTCATTTATTTGTAATTAGAAATATATATTTCACACTATATTACTACATATTGTTTGTGTGATTAATCACTGCTTTAATTATGTTCAATATGTAACACTGAAAATACATCCTGCATATCAGATATTTACATTACAATTCATAACTGTAGCAAAATTACAGTTATGAAGTAGCAGTGAAAATAATTTTATGGTGAGGTTTTCATTTCTAATATTTATCTTAAACATTGTTATTATTAAATTTTAAGCCTCTTTAATTTTGTGAAGGCAAAAAATGGAAACCTAATAAACACATGTATATGTAACAATTAAAAAAATAATAATTTTATAGTTAGGGGTCACCACAACATGAGGAACTGTATTAAAGAGTTGGGGCATTAGGAAGGTTGAGAACCACTGGGCTAGCCAAAGGTTGATGAATTTTGTTAAAGTTTTCAAAAAACCAACTTTTTGATTCATTCATCTTTTGAATAATTCTTTTATTTTCCAATTAATTCTGCTCTACTTTTTGTTATTTCTTTTCTTCTGATGGGTTTGGGGTTGGAGTTTTCTTCCTTTTCCAGTTGCTTGAGATGTTCCATTAAGTTGTTGACTTCCTCTCTTTCCATTCTCTGGAGGAAGGCTTGCAACACTATAAATTTCCCTCTCGGGACTGCCTTTGCAGTATCCCTCAGGTTCTGATAATTCATGTATTTGTTGTTGTTTTGTTCCAAAAATGTCTTGATTTCCTTCATAATATCATCTGTGACCCAACTGTCATTCAGCATAAGGTTATATAGTTTCCATGACTTTGTATGAGTATGCTGATTACTGTTATTGGTGAGTTCAACTTTTATTCCATGACGATCTGAGAAAATACAAGGAATAATTTCTATTCTTTTAAATTTGCTGAGGTTATCATTGTGACCTAAGATATGATCAATTTTGGAGGATGTTCCATGGGCTGATTAGAAGAATGTTTATTCAGTTTTGTTAGGATGAAGTGTTCTGTAGATGTCTATTAAATTCAATTGATGTATGGTGAAGTTTAAGTCCAAAATTTCTCGCTTAGTTTCTTGTTAGAGGATCTATCCAAAACTGCAAAAGGGGTGTTAAAATATCTGACTGTTATGTTTCTGGAAGTTATCAAATTGTTCATGTCTGTTTGGGTCTCCCTTATAAATTGAGAAGCATTTTGGTTGGGTGAATAAAAGTTAACAATTGAAATCTCATCATGGTGAGTGATTTCCTTAACAAATATGAAGTGACCATCCTTATCTTTCCTTACATTTGTTGGTTTAAAGCCTAATTTATTTGCAAATAAAATTGCAACCCCTGCTTTTTTCTGATTTCCATTTGCCTGGATTATAGATGTCCCTCCCTTCATCCTGAGTCTATATTTATCCTTTAAGATGAGATTCTCGTATGCAGCAGATATCTGGCTTGAGTTTTTGTAACCAGTCAGCCAACCTATGCCTCTTTAGGGGACAGTTTAAGCCATTTACATTAATTGAGAGTATTGATAATCCTGGTCATATTTTGGGTGTCAAGTTTTTCGAAAGACTAGTGGATGTTTTAAATCCTTTCACCACTGTGGAAGTTGGGTTTTGATCAAAACTTTCTGAGTTTACTTTGGTGGTAGAGCATTGTGCTGGTCATTGTGGAGAATGGGTATGAGAATATTCTGGAGACCTGGTTTAATTATGGAAAATTTCTTCAACATGTGTATGTCATTAAAGTATTTGATTTCTCTATCACAAATGAAACTCAGTTTAGCTGTATACAGGATCCTGGGCTGAAAGTTGTTTTGTTTTAGGGTATTGCAGGTCGATGACAATCCTCTTCTGGCTTGAAAAGTTTTAGCTGAGAGATATGCAGTCAAGTATTCTTCCCCTTGTAGGTTATGACTTTCTTACATGTGGCTGCTTACAGTATTTTCTCCTTCATAATATTAACATTGGTAAGGTTAATTACAATATGTCTACGGTATGCTTTATTTGGATGGAGTTGTGTTGGGGCTCCAAAACTGTCTGCTCCCACGTTTGGGAGGTTTTCCTCAATTATCTCTTGGAGTTTAGCATCTGTGCCTTTTGGGCCATTCTCATTTCCTTCAGGAATTCCTATAAGGCAAATGTTTGCTTTTTTTGGAGTGATCCCACAATTCTCTCAGGGAATGATGTTTTTACTCTCCACTCTTCTTCATCTTTGAGCATTTGGGAGCATTCAAAAGCTCTGTCCTTAATGTCAGAGGTCCTTTCTTCTGCCTGCTCCATTCTATTACTGAGGGATTCTACTGTATTTCTCAGGTGTTTGAGTGATGCAAATTCTTGCCTCAATTTGTCAAAGTCTTTGGTGATTTTATCTTTGAATTCATGAAATTCTTGAGATAGCCTTTGAATTGCTCCTTGAATTTCGAATTCCATCTTTACTTCAATTCTGTTAATCTTATTTGCCATTCGAATTCTGAACTTGATTTCTGACATCCCAGCCATTTGTTTATGAATAGGATCTTCTGTTGCATCTCCTTTGTCATACCTTGGGGGAATTGAATTACTCTGATTATTATTATTGCCAGAGTTTTTCCACTGGTTCCACCCATGGTTATTTTTCACCATTTGGCTAGAGAAGGTGGTAAGGTGAAATTGAATTCAGGGCTCCTGGAGTTGTAGTTAACCAGCCCTTTACCAAAGTGCTGGAACTATTGAGTGCAGCTTTTCCCCTATGGCTTTTCAAAGGTCCCATTTAGTACTACAGCGTGAGACTCTGGGGGCCCACTTTGTATGATGGGGCTAGGTAGCTGTCTTGTATTCAGCTAGAATCTGACAGATCCTAGTGAATAAGTGATTTTGAATTGAAATCTCAGCTGTGGAGGGATACAAGCAAAAGACACCAAGCCCTCCACAAGCAACAACTAGAAGAGAAGAATCAAACCCTCCCACTACAACACAACCAGGGTATAACCTTGGAGAGTCCCCGGGTGCTTGGCCCAGATCAGAATTCCAAACCAATTGTCCCAGTCATCAGAAACACAGATCATATAGAAGAGTTCAAAAGGTCTCCGGCAACTGGTCAGCAGAGGTCCCCTGGGAGGTCAAGTGTGACTCACTCAGGTGTTCTATGGAGTCAGAAAAGTCCGCCCAGCAAAAGAATTATTCCAGGGCGTCTGGTGCCTCTTCCCCCACCTTGTATCTCCATCACCCCAGTCACAGGTAACCCTGCAGAGCTATGGCCCAGCTCTCTCTAATATTCAAGTACACCAGGGACTTGCACCTGAATAAAAGGGAAGTTAATGCCCCTCCAACTGGACCATCTCACTGTGTGACCTGCAGGCAGGAGGAATTCAGGCCTGATTCCCTCTGGCGTTCATTGGGAACTGGGTAGTGTCCCACCTGTGTCTGTGTCTAGCCAGGGGTTACCATAGCAGAATGTGGTTATTGCCTTCAGAGAGCACTTCTCTGCCTTCATCAAATTCCACCTCTAGAACCCCCACAGGGTGAGGTCAGGCTCCCTCCATGGTCCACAGAATTGAGGAGGTGTCTCTCCCAAAGTTGACCCCAGTGGAAGGGTTTTTGGAACTGCCACTGCAGTCAGGAGTGGCACTGACACTGTCGGGAGTGCTGCCTTCAGTCTGGGATGCCACCCCTACCGGGTTGCAGGAGCAGGCTAGTGTCAGTGGGTAGTGCCTCTGCTGCTGCAACCTCCTCCACTCCCAGAAGCAGGTGAGTGCTGCAAGGATCCTGCACTATGCACTTTCCAGCATGGGGCAAATCTCTCGTCCCTTCTGACTCCCTACTTTATTAGAGGTACAGTTTCAGTGCAGTTGCCCCACAGCCCATAAGATGGCCCATCCTAGCAAAAGTCCACCAGACACTCTGGACTCTGCAGGTGGTAGTCCTCCAAACCACCAGGAGAGGGGAGAAGGGTGGATTGGGAGTTCAGGAAGGCAGAGAGAATATTTGTTTAACTTTTATCCAGTCAAGAGACTTCCTGGTCTTGAAATGATCTCTCTGGGTAAGAAGCCCTTCAGCTGCTCTCTCCCCTATGGTGTAACTAGAGATCTTTTGTTCCCTAGCCAATCATAGAGATAACATGGCAAGCCACACTGTGGGAAAGGTCAAGGATTCTCGTCCTCTTTAGGATAGGTTTTGTACCTGAAATTTGTTTCCTTGGAGTCCCAGCTTGCCTCAGCAGGGGTGATGCAAACTCCTCAATCTTCTTTCTCAGTTCAGCTCCCAATCTAAAGCTTTATTGGGTTGGTTGTGGCCATTATTTCTCCCTCTGGATGGGAGTTTCTGCTGATAGCTGGCTTCAGTTAGCCATCTTGCCTCTTCCCCCATTTACTTCTTTCTTAATGGCCCTGGGTAATTTCAAGTACAATATTGAATAGAAGTGCTGAAAGTGAGTCTGCTTCTTTTTCCTGATCTTAGGGGAGAACTTTCATTCTGCTTCTGAATATAGTTTTCTAGTTTTTTTGTTTGTTTGCTTGTTTGTTTGTTTGGGTTTTTTTTTGCAATTTTTGGTTGGGGCCGGGTTTGAACCCACCACCTGCAGTTAGTATATGGGGCCAGTGCCCTACTCCTTTGAGCCACAGGTGCTGCCCTCTAGTATCTTTTTTTTTTCTTTTTTTTTTAGACAGAGTCTCAAGCTGTTTCCCTGGATAGAGTGTCATGGCCATAGCAACCTCAAACTCTTGGGCTTAAGTGATTATCTTGCCCCAGTCTCCCAAGTAGCTGGGAGTACAGGTGCTTACCACAACATCTGGCTATTTTTTTGGTTGTAGTTGTCATTGTTGTTTGACAGGCCCGGGCTGGTTTTGAACCTGCCAGCTCCGGTTTATGTGGCTGGCTCCCTAGCCACTTGAGCTATAGGTGCCGAGACAATTTTCTAGTATCTTGTTAATGATTTTTGCATCTATATTTATAAGGGTTAATGGTCAGTAGTTTTCTTGTTTTGTCTTTTCTTGGCTTTAGTATCAGGTTAATGATGGCTTCATAGTAGTTAGGAAATTTTCTCTCCTCTTCTGAATAAAACTTTATAATAAAATTTTCTCTTTTAATATATCATAAACTTTTTCAGGATATTCATAATGAATTTTTTAGTGGCTACATAATATTCTTGCAATTAAATGTAGTAGAACTTGTGAAACCATTCCTATTTACATTTGTTTCATATTCTTTCTATTAAAAATAATATAAATAATTAATATAATATAATAATATGTTATTATATTATTTTATATTATATTATTATTATAAATAATTTAATATGATAATATAAAATATAAAAATATCACAACAGTGATCACTTTTGTGCAGGTATCATTTTATTCTTCAATGTCCCTTTTTTCTAAGTGCATGCTTTGTATTTAAAATCAGGCGAGGTGCGGTGACTCATGCCTGTAAGCCTAGCACTTTGAGAGGTCAAGGTGTGAGGATTGCTTGAGGTCAGGAGTTCAAGACTAACCTGGGCAATATAGTGAGACCCCCATCTCAACAAGACCTTAAAAATATTAGCAGAGCATGATAGCATACATGATAGCATACAACATACTTGGGAAGCTGTGTCTGGAGGCTTGCTTGAGCCCAGGAGTTTGAGGTTACAGTGAATTGTGATTGTACCACTGTACCCTAGTCAGGCAACATAACAAGACCCTGTCTCAAAAAGAAAAAGAAACAAAATCACTATAATGATTCTTAGTAAAGTATAATCAGATTGAATGCTAATAAATCTGAGATATTTTCTCTGCCTATGTCATGTGAATTATTTAGTCTTATCCATAATGTTGCAAGGTGTTAGGCAATTTTAAGTTTTAATTGATGGCTTCTTTATTCATTTCATGGGTCATTAGAGTGGAAAACCATCCCCAACCACTCTCTGTTAATGAACTTGAGTGACTGTGAACTTGGAGCAAAAATCTTGCCTTAGTGATGTGTTTTCTCACTTCTGAAATTGGAGTACAGGTACTCTGTTACCATGGATATTTGCTATTTGAATATGGAAAGGTTTACAATGCTGTCTTGTCTTTGTGGGACCTTATAATGGCAAGCAATAAATATTTGGGAAGAAAATTACAAATTGTATGTTAGGATTAATACAGACAAAATAATTTGCTATAGTTTAAAATTTTGTATTACATTGTGATTGAAAACTACATATGTTTAAAACTTTTTAATAGATGTTCTTGTTACTACTAAAGTAATAGAAATATAAATGATTTATAGATTCTCTGGGAAGAGAAATACTACTTGATTAGAGATCTTAACCTTAGACTGAAATAGCATCTTAGCATTTTACTTTGCTGATAGTTTTCTCTCCTTGAAATTCTTTCATTATTAAGGATATATTTGACCAGACTCAGAGCTTGAGAAATTATTTCTGTTGTTGACCAGGAAACATTAGAAAGTTTAAAGAGTGAATAACTCTGTCATACTTGAAACATAGAGGTACAGTCTGAAATTACTCATTAGCTATTGCAGAAATGAGTTTAGTCATAAAGTTCTGCAGCTTTCTACAGAAAATATGGCAGAGATTTGATTTAATTCTTTCTGTGTGTCACAATTACTGATTATAATGTAAAATGCCAGATACTGTTCATGAAAAATATGGAATGGGAGTTATTAATAATTTTTATTCTGAGATACATTATCAGTTATAAAATGGAAAATTGTTGGTCTAATAAATATATAGGAGCCCATACAATTAATTCCACTGTATAACTGCTATTATAGTCTCATATCTCCAATTGACTACTTGACATTTCCACTTGGATGACCTTATTATTTAATACTAACCTGTTATCTTATGCTGAGTTCTTGGACAGTAATGCAACTTCCAATTACAATATTTTCATGGGAAAAAAAGTAGTCTCTCCTTTGTGACATGTGTTGTAGCATAGTGGAAAAATGACTGTTTTCTGTCTAAAGGACACTTATGCTTGCTTTTCCCATTATTACTACAAACTCTCAATATTCCAACTTGCATTCTTTCTTCATTCCGAACTGTCTTCAAGGCAAGACTGTCTGGCATAGTTGAAAGCACTGAGCTTGTGTCCTACTTTGGATTCTTCCACTAAATTATATAACCCCCTCTGGACATAATTTTTCCTTAGTTTTGTAAAATGAGCGTTTTTGACTAGATCTATAAGCTTACTTCAGTTGTCTTGCTGTAAAAATTCAGATATCACTCTGGATGGGTCTTATGACCTGTGAGCAGTTTTCTTCTGGACTCAACATCTGTCTCTTTATTACTCTTATCCATTCAGTTATCAAACAAATCTGTATATTGTTTCTCATGTGAAATTTTCCACATCTTCACATATTCTTTCATTTTTCTTTCCATTTTTTGCTTGTCTTAGTCCAGGCTGAGAATACAAGAGCTTTCTGTTTAGTTCTAATCTTACTTTACTGTATTTTATGCCCATAGGCTTTAAAATTAATCTTCCCTAAAGACCATTTTCATCAAGTTACTTCTTATAAAATATATTATCAGCTCTTTTCTACATATCATATAACAGCTTCTGGGTCTTCTGTTTAACTTGTAAATCGCTAGCACTGATTTTCTGTTTTAATTTGTGATATGTTACCTCATCCTGTTTGTTTGTTTTTTTTCCATCTATGATTCCTTACCTAAATGACTTTTTCTTTTTCCCCTTCTGTTCTGAAACACTATCTTGTTCAACATAACCCAACCACTTTAGAAACATGTGGCATTCTCTGAGGAGAATTTTTTTCTTTCTTTCTTTTTATGGTTGGGGTTCACCACAACATGAGGAACTGTATTAAAGGGTCGTGGCATTAGGACAGCTTGAGAACCACTGGCTTAGCATATGGCCTGGCACCTAGCAGATACTCACTAAAGATTCAGATGAAAGTTTTCCAATTTTGAAAATACAGATATTTTAAGAGTTCCCTTTTTTGCCTCATTTATCAAGGGATCTTGAAGTATGAGAGACCCTTCATATGGTAAAGAGTGTCTCATTTTGTTTTACGGACCCCAAGGAGATTTCTAATGAGATTTGAAGTCAAAGAGAAAATACAAAAGCATTTTATTTTTTCCCATTAGAGTCTGAAAAAAAGAAAGCTTTCCTGTGGGTATTCAACAATCATACTTTCGCAACATTGACAAGATAAAATTAGGAACAGTGGTGAACAATTCAAGCAATGTTCGTTAATAAGATTTTAAAAGAAGTCAAATTGTTAGAAGTGACTTACATATGTGTGTTTATCAATGACTGTCATTATAAATATGTGAATTTTTAAAGAGGAGCAGCTATTTACAGGGGTATAGAAAGAATGATTACTCTCAACTTAGTTTCATTTTGAATGTCATAGTCATCTTGCATGTTGATTGACCCCATCTTTGTGGCTTTACACACCTTTTCTATCGGACTGACTTCCCATACTTGCCTAGAGTCCTTTGTAGCTCTCCCAAACGTTAACTTTTCAGCTTTACCTGATTGCTGGATATTTCCATTGATGACACACCATCTCAAACTTAGTATTCATTATGTGCTATGTTTATAATTGTGTGTTTGTGTTACTGTATTATCTTCTCAAATAGAGTATAAAGAATTTGTGTCAAGACTTAAACTCCTTTGAATCCCCTGTACCTATTACACTGCTGCGTATACAACAGGAGTTCAAGTACATGTGACTACAATAGTTTTCATAAAGTAGTTCTTCTCTTTTGGTAGCTTCAAAACCCTAAAGAGTTCAGAGTTC
Source organism: Nycticebus coucang (assembly GCF_027406575.1). Lineage (NCBI taxonomy): Eukaryota > Metazoa > Chordata > Mammalia > Primates > Lorisidae > Nycticebus > Nycticebus coucang. Next base: position 122,744,486 of record NC_069804.1, read on the forward strand.
AGATACAATTGCAAACTCTATAGATGCTACTGAAAAAGATGCTGTTTTGTACCTTGTAAAAATGAAACCAATATTTCTGAAAATCATTATATACTCTTTCTAGAAGAAAATACTTTTTTGATGAATTAGTTAAATTAAATACATTTGTTTAAAATTAAATCCATTGGAACTTTTGAAGATAACAGGAATGTTTATTACCTTGATAATGGTGATGGGTATATGGGTATGTGTGTATGTGTGTATGTGAAAACTCATCAAATTATATACATTACACAACTAAATACGTGCATTTCAGAGTATAACAGCATTTAATGGTCAGAAACAGTTGTACAGTATTATAAAAGCTGTGTTGGAGGACAGGACCCATTCCTGTGTATAAAATTATACATTAATTAAGCTGTTAAAAATCATATCCACTGTGTTTAATGGGCAATATAAAATTATAGAATGTATTTTTACTGTTTATCTCACTTTAAATTGATTTTATTTTCTGTGTGTTTAGCTTGGTTTTATTTCTCCTTTGCCTACACTTTGTCTTCAACCATTTTCTTTCTAATTTTTCATTAATGATACTTCTGGTCCTTAAAATGTTTGCAGCATATGTTAAATTATTTTTAATGTCTTGAGGTTGTTAATACAGAATTGAGGACAAGGATCATGATTCATTTGTCTTTACGTTGGCAATATGTCTAGTACAGTCACTGACACACATCAGTTAGTGGCAGATCACTGGCAGATCATGGTGGCCAAAACTGGTTATTTGTTGTCTGGGCCCTAGTCACATTCACAGTATAAATTAAAAGCCTTAATGATGATTATGGAATCTTACTATTTTAGCAAATCTTGATTATGATTTTAAGCTTTTAGAAAACATCTTTCAGTGAAAAAGGCAATATATACAAAGTATATTGATGTTGCAGCTGTGTATAAAACAGTCTTGGGTCAGAATTAATGTCTTCTGATTCCATATCTGCTGAGTCTTATGTTAAAGTAACTTTTAATCATTGTGTGACTTAATCAACATGTGATATATTGTGATGTTTAAAATGTAGTTTTATAACATTTTGCTTTCCCTACCCCCTCCCTCCTTATTTTTATAAAGTTACCAGGCAGTGACATTGAGAGTGGGAGTGATGTGCTTTCTGATGTCATACCCAGTATTCCAAGTTCACCTTGCCTGCTTCCTAAAAAGAGAAAAAAGCACTGGAATTTAGATGAACTTCCTTGGACTGCAATGACAAATGATGATCAGGTAAACATCTTCACATTCTTAATTAAAAGCATCTATGTGGAGAATGTATGAGGCTCAGTTTATTGCCTATTCAAAGTTACTGGGTAGATGTACAGACAGGGTGGGGAGGTTTCACAGCTTATGTTCCCAGTTCAATCAGGGTGTTACTATTTATACAAATGAGGCTTCAAATTTACCAGGAAGCTTCTGTTTCTTAGGAGGAACTGACGAGCACAAGTGTGGAGCACATCATTGTCAATACCAATGCTGCCTATGACAAGTTCAAAGACAAGAGAGTGGTAACAAAGGGACTTGATTTCTCAGATCATATTGTAAAAACAAAGAGGACAGGATATGAATCTGGAGAATATGAGATGCTTGGAGAGGGTATAGGAGTCAAGGAGACACCCCAGCAAAAGTACCAGTGGCTACTCCATGAGGTCCAAGAGCTGACAAGTGAAGGTAAGAAAATAAAGACAGCAGTGAAGGAGTCAGCCACTGAGGAGAAGCTGACCCCTGTCATGCTGGCTAAATAGCAGGCAGTGCTGAAGCAGCAGCTGGTAGCTTCCTACCTGGAGAAGCTTCTGGGGCCAGATGCCACAGTCAACCTCACTGACCCTGATGGAGCTCTGGCTAAGCGCCTATTGCTGCAGCTGGAAGCAACAAAGAAAAGCAAAGGAATTTCAGGGGGGAAATCCACCACTGGGACCCCTCCAGATAGCAGCCTTGTCACTTATGAACTACATTCTCGGCCTGAGCAGGACAGTTCTCTCAAGCTGCCAATGTTGCAGAACTTGAGAAGTGCCTGACAGAGCTGGAGGCAACTGTGTGCTGTGATCAGGATGCTCAGAATCCCCTTTCTTGCAGGACTACAGGGAACCTGTCTTATGGAGGCTGTAGATATCTTGCAGGCAAAGGTGGGTGCCCTGGACCTTGCAGTTTTGGACCAAGTGGAGGCTTGGCTGCAGAGTATCCTGGGAAAGGTGAATGAGATTGCCAAGCATAAAGCCTCTGTAGTAGATGCAGATACGCAAAGCAAGGTCCACCAGCTGTATGAAACCATACAGTGCTGGAGCTCCATTGCCTCCACACTCCCTGAGCTGGTGCAGAGACTTGTCATCGTCAAGCAGTTGCATGAGCAAGCCATGCAGTTTGTTATGCTCCTGACACACTTGGATACCACCCAGCAGATTGCTAATTCCCTTAAGGACAATGCTACCCTCTTGACCCAGGTTCAGATAACTGCGTGAAAACCTGGCCACAGTTGAGGAAAACTTTGCCAGCATTGATGAGCAGATGAAGAAGCTAGGAAAGTGAGAACTGTGGGGACTGCTGAACAGGGGTAAATCCCTGCCCCTCTGAATTCTTAACAGATTATGTAGGGTCTTCTCTTCATTCTAACTCTTGTGTCCCATCCCATGTGACACTAGGGTGAGGGGTCTTCTTGCATGTGGGATTTACACCCTCCACTGATGAATACAGAGCAGTAACTGGGGATATTAGATGGTGGTCTCTCTTCAGACCCAGGGGATAAGGATGTCAGCCCAGCCACATGTCAGCTCACATCTAGTACTGCTTTGTCCGGTGTGGTAAGGAATGGATCCTGTCCTCCAACACAGCTTTTGTAATACTGTACAACTGTTTCTGATCATTAAATGCTATTGTACTCTGAAAAAAAAAAAAAAACGTTATGGGGTAAATGTACCTCAAATTTTGATTTAGTACTTTAACTGTTTCTCTGGGTATAATCTCAAGTGCTTCTAATATATAAAATACATTATAATTGACATAGTAAAACATGAGAGGTTTTAGCAATGATATTGTTTGTTGTCATTTTTTATCACATAGGCAGAATATATTAAGTATCTGAGTCATAAAGTCATTACTGAGATGGGTCTTTGGGAGCAACTTGACATTTTTAAAATCATTGATCCTTCTGCTCAAATCTTTCCTACAGACAGTGAGTTTATTATTGAACTTAACTGTCTCACAGATGAAAAACTGAAGCAGGTATGTAAAGATAATATAGTTTGTTTACCTATTGAAAATACCACCATCTTCTAAAATGTAGGGTGCCAGCCCCATATATCAGAGGTGGCAGGTTCAAACCTGGCCCTGGCCAAAAACTAAAATGTAGACTTCAGTAATCCTTGTAAATGCATAGGTAAACAAGGTCAAAACTACTGCTATAAAATGTAAGATTAGTAAAAATCACAGTAATATTTGAGAATATATGGATTTAAGAGGACTTGTGCACATCACATCTGGCAGTACCTTTGTGGGATCACTGTGGATCTAGAACCTGCTCTTCAGTTATATAGGCTTTGAAATTTAATGTTACCACATAAGGGGTGATTAGGCTAAGATATAGATTTATTCTAATTCAATTTACAGGAGACTAATTGATTATCAAAATACCAATTATTAAAAGCTACTTAGTTGCTCTTTTTCTCTAGTGCATGACTGAATGAATATTTACTTTCTTAAGTTCTACTTTTGGTTTGTTTGTTCAGTTTGCACTTAGAATTATTTATGAAAAATTTCTCGCATTTCAGTATTTCTTCCAACAGACATAGTATAATTTTCTACGTTCCAGCTCATTTTTCACTAGTATGGTACATTGATATCTTATATTTGAAGACAAGTGCCATTAGCCCTTAGTTAAAATTTAGGAAACACTCTGATCTAAGATATAATTACTTAAGTCATCTGAAGTGGAGACCTTTAACAAATACCTAATCTCGTCTATCTTATTTTGTTGCTAGTTTCTATTGTGTTATTTTCTTGCAATCTTAAATTATGAAGGCCAATAGCCTTCCAGTTACTGATTGTATTTTATATGCTTTTAAAATCTAGCTCATAACATGTTTACTAGAATTTTGAATATTGTCCATTTTTCTGGTACTTATTTCTAAATTTAGAGATTTCATTTGCTCTTCTGTTCTTTCTTATTTATGAATCTGCAGAACATTTGATTAAGTACAATGTAATTTTTCCCTCCCAGGATTTTGGGGCTAGAAAGTCAGGGTAAAACACTAACCAGTTTTTGTCTGTGTATCCCAAGGTCAGAAACTATATCAAGGAGCATAGCCCTCGCCAACGGCCTGCAAGAGAGGCCTGGAAGAGAATCAACTTTAGTTGTGCGAGCACCAATGGAGTGAGCGGTGCCAGTGCCAGCGCCAGCAGCAGCAGTGCCAGTGTGGTCAGTTCTCCAAGCAGCGATGGGTCCAGTGTTGGAAACTCTGCTTCAAACTCCAGTGCCAACATGAGTTGAGCACACAGTGACAGTAACCTGTCTGCAAGTGCAGTAGAGCGGATTTGAGATTCAAAAATAAAACGTCTAGACATGATCATGGCCAACTTGGCAGACTTCGCCTCTGGGAGCTGAGGTGCCGCCGCAGCCTGGCATCCAGGGAGCAATCTTCCCACTTTGCTGCCTTTGCCAGCCAGGCGGCCATGGGGTCCAGAGTGCTGGAGGAGGCAGGGGCTGGGGCGTCACCGCGCGTCGCCCACCGGGTCTCATTAGAGTAGCCCCTGGCAGCTATGCTGAGAACCCAGAGCTGCCAGTGGAGCAGAGGTCCAAACAGTACAGAGAAGTAGATCTTGCTGAGAGTGCGAGACAAATGCAGACCCGACTAAATGCTCAGAATGACAAAATGAAACGGAGGAAGCAAGATATGGGGCAGGTATGTCCCCTTTGCAACCGCCCCCTGGCAGGATCAGAGCAGATGAGTAGGCATGTGGAGCACCACCTTTCTAAGAGGGAAGGCTCCAGATTGGCTGAGGATGATGCCGTGGACATCGAGTATGAGAACAGCAACTGCTTTGAGGAATATGAACGGTGTGGGCAGAAGCGGACAAGGGCCACCACTCTCCTGGAAGGTGGCTTCCGAGACTTTGCCTTTGTCATTGTTACATGCAGCAGCAAAGAGAACCCGGACAGTGATGCTGACTTGGATGAGGATGGGAATGACACTCTGGAGTACGGGGAAGCTACAATACACAGAGGCTGATGTCATCCCTTGCACAGGCGAGGAGACTGGTAAAGCCAAGGAGAGAGGAGCTTCGGGGTGCAGTTCTAGATGGTGGCCCTCCCAGAACACGCATCACGCCTGAATTCTCTAAATGGGCCAGTGGCGAGATCCCATCCACCATCAATGGTGAAAGTAGCAAGCAAGAGGCCATGCAGAAGACCTGCAAGAACAGCGACATTGAGAAAATCACTGAAGATTTTAGCTGTGACCACATTTGAGGCCCTGAAGGCTCGGGTCAGGGAACTCAAATGGCAGCTATCACGTGGGGACCATTACAAATGCCTCATCTGTATGGACTCTACTCAATGCCCCTGATGCCCATCCAGTGTTGGCACATGCACTGTGAGGAGTGCTGGCTGCAGATCCTGGGGACCAAGAAGCTCTGCCCTCAGTGCAACATGATTACAGGACCTGAAGACCTGTGAAGGGTCTACTAGTGAGGTAGCTACCCCAGGCAGGCCTTGCCTTGAGCAGCCCCACCTTCCCCCAGCCTCTGTGACAGTGACCCTCTCCCACTGTGTGCAGTGACATACTTGCACACAGTTCCCCCACCTACATACATGCACATGCATGTGTGTGCACACACACATATACACATACAGGACCCTAGAGCCATAGTAAAGGCAGAGATCCAGGCAATACCTGTTGGCTCCCACCAAGTTTGGGGGCCATACGTGTTCCAGAGTGGGGCAGGGAGGCAAGGGTGTGAGGAGTAGTGGGGCTAGGCTTCCAAGGTCCAGCCCCCAAACTGATGGACAGACAATGCAAACACCAGACTGAAACAGAAGTAATATAGACTGTGTATGTTTACAGTGTTGTGTATAAATGGGACAATTCCCCACCCTTTACCCACGCCCTCCCCCTTTGGTTGTATGATTTTCTTCTTTTCTTAAAAACCCATGGAAGCAGTGCCCCCTTCAGGGCTGGCTGAGGGCTCAGCCCATCCACCTCCTGGTGTGCCTGCCTCCCTCTCCCATGGTGTCCCTTCCTTGTCCTATGTGCTCAATGCCCAGTGGTCTATATTTCTTCTTCCAGACATGGGCACATGCCCCGAGGGACATGATCCTCTCCTTAGTCTTAGCTCATGGGGCTCTTTATAAGGAGTTGGGGATGAGGGCAGGAAATGGGACTGAGTTGAAGCACAGGCTGAGGTTGGGGCGTGATGAAGTTGCTCCTGGTTGCCCAGCTTCTGCTGAGAACCTTTCCTGGGATTAGAGCTACTGCTCCCAGGGTAACGGTGTTATCTGCCTCACCCCTGATGTGGGCCCCATGGTGTGATACTGTGTCTGTATATTCTAGACAAGGTACTTGCCCTTTCCCTTTGTAAACTATATTTGAAATGGATTAAACCAATATAAACAGCAAAAAATAAAAATAAAAACAAAACTTCTAATCAATACAAAACTTTACCTTTTAATACTAACATTAGTACTCCTTCATATAAATTTCTTAAAGAGTTAAAATGATCCTTCTGTCTTGATGTCTGTGGATTTTGGTTTTAATTGTGCAAGCAGGATGGTCTGCTCCTGAACTAAGCACTCTAGCCTGAGTGATTTAACATGCTGTTTTGACTCACAACTATTTGTTACATTCAATTTTCCCTGATTTTTATGTCTGTTTTAAGTAAGATAAATTGGTGGAAATAATGAGTTATTCTTAATATTGCAATATTTACTGCAACTCACTACTGAGTGAATCTCACTATGTTGCTGATGTTGCTGTCTATTAGCTCCCAAGAATGTCGTGTATGTTTTGTGTGTCCAATGTTTTCTTAATGTTTTAATCTTGAATGTTTCTTCTTAGTTAATTTTAAAATGTAATAATATTTGTAATTTCCATCTAGTCTTTCATTTTTGAAAAAACTATATAATATTGTCAGACACTAAAAAAAAAAATGGAAAATGTAAGCATATATAAAATGGTGCTGTGTCTTAGCAGGGAAGTTTAGTTCCTTGTAGTGGCAGGAGTCTAGAGCTGCTTTAAGGATGATAAGAGAATGTGCTTAATTCTCTGGGAACCCAGTGGTGACTTGAAGATTCCTTCCCTGGTTCTCAGTGAAGTAGCAGAAACATAGCTAGCTTTGTTGGTTGCCAAGGGATTTCTCTGGACATGCAGTCATTCCTTTTTGGCATCAGTTCACCAGTGACAAGGGTTGGAGTACTCACAGGGTTTCTAATGGACATTTAAGATGGTATTTTTCTAATATGAAAGGGTCATGATTCTTTTCCCCAGCCATTGTAAAATTGCTAGTGTTTTTAGATGAAAGGTACTTGAGAATCATAATCACCAGTGATTTGAGCAGTGTTCTCTTTTTTTGCAGTTTTTGGCCAGGGCTGGGTTTGAACCTGCCACCTCCAGTATGTGGGGCCAGCGCCTTACTCCGTTGAGCCATAGGCGCCACCCTGGGCAGTGTTCTCTACACTGGTTTTCAGAGCTGTTCCCTGGTATTATTTGTATGTTCACCATGCACTGACACCGATGTACCTTAATTGGATTTTTTTTTTTAAAAAGAAGTCTTCGAAATGTCCAGTTATTTATCTAACCAAAATTATCAAGTTTTAGCCCTTCCTAATCAGAAGGCACTGGTCAAATACCATAAAAGTAGAATATTGAAGAAATATTTTCGAGTCTAAGCCAATGGCTCACTTAATTGGAGCAAGGATCATAGTAACAGCTCTTAAAATTTAGAAAATGGATAATTTGGTTCATAAAATGTTGGGAGTGAATATGCAAAGAACTCAAACCTTACTGATTTAGAAATTATTATTTTGACAGAAGTGATCAAAGCAGCTAAAGTTACAGCAGAAGGCCTTCCACAAGAGGCAGCTTAAGAGCAGAGGCAGGCCTGGAAGGAGAGGCTAAGCGGACTGTTCCTTAATGAAGTGGTACTGTCCTTGAAAGTGACTGAGGAAGACCGTGAAGCATATGTTGATATTTTGATGTAATAAGGATGAATTTATCAGCATTCTTTCTAAGTACTATTAGATCCTTATTGGTTTACATGCATCTTGACCACAATTTTGGTTAGGGCTGTGCTGATATACCATTAATAATTTAAGCCAGCTATTCTTGGTGGGTGGTCCATGGACCTGCAGCTTCAGCATTACCTGAGAATTTGAGAAGTTGTTGGGATGCCTACTGTTGGGCCCACCCACAGACCTATAGAAACAGAAACCTAAGCGAAGGGGCCCAGAATTGTGTTAAAACTAGTGCCAGGTTATTCTTAAGCACATTCTAATTTAAGAACCACTGACTCTGGTAAATGTTTTGACTATTTAAACATTATGGTGGGTAAGTGGGCTTTTTCAAAGACCTAGTACTTTTAAAGTTTAGAAGACTTCAAAGAACTGCTGACAAGTAGTTTATTATGTCAGTATACATACATGTGTGAAGATCATAATTCTGTTCCCTTATTAATGTTATAATTTCTTAGATTTATTTTTCTCAAGAGCAATAGCATAATTCTTGATAACTGGTGGAGATCTTTTTTGAGGTGTAAGAGTGGGCAAGGTGTGGATTGCTGTTTACAATAGGGCCTTCATTAGGTTTAGTTCTATTTTCATTTATTCTTAACTCAAAGCTATAATAACAGGCCCTAATGTTATTCCTGTTAGATTTATTTTTTTTCAGATTATGTACATTCAGTATAATTTTTGTAAGTGATAACTACTGAGGAAATAATGTTACTAGTAGCTGAATTTTAGACTTGATGTTATGTTGATTAATATTCCAATGGGAAAGCAATTAGGCAAAAGAAACAGTTTTTCTTTTCCATTCCTTACCAAAACTTTAAGCTGTAAAATTGTCCTGGAGGCAAAAAATAAATCTATGTCTCTCCTTCACGTACTCTTTGTATTTTTGTTTGTTTGTTTTGTTTTTTCCCAGCACAGCTCTAATTTTTCAATATTTTCCATAATAGCTTCTGGCATGTGACCTGGTTAATATTCAAAATTCCCTGATGGAAACCTTTACAGTTCTGCTAATCTTCTCTATAAATTAGATATATACAGATTAGAAACATATAGAAATTTTACCTTTTTGGTTATTAATAGAACACTAATTTTAAATGTGAAATCATTTAGTATCTTTGGATGTTTTTGTAAAGAGTCTTTTATTATGAATATTGGGAATAGTGTGATTCCTTTTCTTCTCCCATGTTTTGAACATCACATGGGTTAAAGAAGATGAAAATTAATACCACTGACAATCAAGCTGCTTTCTGCCCTTGATAATTTTATTTGTATTGTAGGTAATCATGATTCTGTAGGAAGAGTTTTAATCAATATTTGTTAAACTCTAGAATCCAAAGGCTAATAGGATTTCTACTTTTTAAATTTTGTTACATTGAGTAGCTTGTTAAGAAAAAGATTAATGACTTTAATTCTTAGTTGATATAAAGGCTTAAACTTTGCTTATAATCAAGTGTATTAATTTTTTAATTTCCTTTTGGTTTCTTAAGTACTAAAGAATAAAAACTGAGTATAAGAATTGATGCATTGTAGCTTTGCTGAGGTGTGTGGTATGGTTGTAACCTTCTGAAGAATACTAAGGTCATAATTTAAACTTTTACTAACATAAAAGTAAATACCTGTCTATTATTTTAAGTTGGAATAATCCTGAATTTCCCCCATCTGCTCTTTCGTACTCTTAATAAGTTTAGAGGGCCCAAAAAGAGTTTGGGGATAGACTCCAGAATACTCTCCAGAAGGTGGAGTCAAACTTGTTATTTTCCTTGCCAAGTGTAGGAAGAGCAAATATATTTCCTTACTGCTCTTAGCAGAAGCAGAATCCAACAGAAAGATTGCTTACCTTTACCTAGTTTTAAAGGAAAATAGGCCACTTTTAGAGACCATATAGCAGTACTTATCCATCAAATACTTATAAACTATTTACTTGACAGTGACCAGTAAAGGAAAATCTTAAAGTCATGAGGTAATTTCTTTTTTTTTTTTTAGCTTTACATGTATCTTTTATTCTACGAATGTGGGTATACAAGCATCCTAATCATTTGATAATTACTGATATCCGATTATAGGTACGTATGTTTTAAATATTTGACTAATCAATTCAGTAGTTAACACTTGTATGTTGTCAATGTTTTCACTTTTCTGATGTAGCATAAACTGGACAGGCAGATGAAATTTCTTCTCACATATTCTTGTTGCCAAGATCCTCCTCATTTAGATACTGGAACAGTCTACAATTCATAATATTTTTTGTTTATTTTTTTCTTTTTTTTATTAAATCATAGCTGTGTACATTAGTATGATCATGGGGCACCATACACTTGCTTCATAGATTGTTTGACACATTTTCATCACAATAGTTAACATAGCTTTCGTAGCATTTTCTTAGTTATTTTGCTAAGACCTTTACATTCCACATTTACTAGGATTCACATATACCCTTGTAAGACGCACCGCAGGTATAATCCCATTAATCTCCCTCCCTCCCCTCCCTTTCCCCCTTCTCCCTATTCTTAGGTTGTAACTGGGTTATATCTTTCATGTGAAGGTCCTACATTAGTTTCATAATAATGGTGAGTACACTGGGTACTTTTTCTTCCATTCTTGAGACACTTTACTAAGAAGAATATGTTCCAGCTCTATCCATGTAAAAATGAAAGAGGTAAAGTCTCCATCTTTTTTAAGGCTGCATAATATTCCATGATGTACATATACCACAATTTATTAATCCACTCGTGGATCAATGGGCATTTGGGAGTTTTCCATGACTTAGCAATTATGAATAGGGCTGCAATAAATATTCTGATACAGATATCTTTGTTATGGTGTGATTTTTGGTCTTCTGGGTATATGCCCAGTAGAGGGATTACAGGATAGAATGGCAGAGCTATTTTTAGATCTCTAAGTGTTCTCCATATCTCTTTCAAAAGGAATGTATTAATTTGCATTCCCACCAGCAGTACAAAAGTGTTCCCTTTTCTCCACATCCATGCCAACATCTCTGGTCTTGGGATTTTGTGATATAGGCTAGTCTCACTGGAGTTAGATGGTATCTCAAAGTAGTTTTGATTTGCATTTCTCTGATGATTAAAGATGATGAGCATTTTTTCATATGTCTGAAGGCCGTGTGTCTGTCTTCTTCAGAGAAGTTTCTCTTCAAGTCCCTTACCCAGCCTGCGATGGGATCCCTTGTTCTTTTCTTGCCAATGTGTTTGAGTTCTCTGTGGATTCTTGTTATTAAACCTTTGTCGGAGACATAACCTGCAAATATCTTCTCCCATTCTGAGGGCTGTTTGCTTGCTTTACTCACTGTGTTCTTGGCTGTGCAGAAGCCTTTTAGTTTGATCAAGTAGTGTATTTTTGAAGCAGCTTCAATTGCCTGGGGGCTTCTTCTCATAAAAAACTCGCCCAACCCAATTTCTTCAAGGGTTTTCCCTGCACTCTCTTCTAGTATTTTTATAGTTTCATGTCTTAGCTTTAAATCTTTAATCCAGTGAGAGTCTATCTTACTTAATGGTGAGAGGTGTGGGTCCAGTTTCAGTCTTCTACAGGTTGCTAGCCAGTTCACCCAGCACCATTTGTTAAATAGGGAATCTTTTCCCCACTGAATGTTGTTAATTGGCTTGTCAAAGATTAAACAATGGTAATTAGCTGGATTCATCTCTTGGTTCTCTATTCTGTTCCAGACATCTACTTCTCTGTTTTTGTGCCACTACCATGCTGTTTTGATCACTATCGATTTGTAGTATAGTCTGAGGTCTGGTAGCATGATTCCTCCTGCTTTGTTTTTATTTTTGAATAATGTCTTGGCTATTCGAGTTTTTTTCTGATTCCATATAAAACGAAGTATTGTTTTTTCAAGATCTTTAAAGTATGACAGTGGAGCTTTAATGAGGATTGCGTTGAAATTATATATTGCTTTGGGTAGTATGGACATTTTAACAAGGTTAATTCTTCCCAACCATGAGCATGGTATATTTTTTCCATTTGTTAACGTTCTCAGCTATCTCTTTTCTTAGAGTTTCATAGTTCTCTTTACATAGATCTTTCACGTCCTTTGCTAGATAAACTCCCAAGTATTCCATCTTCTTTGGCACTACTGTGAATGGGATAGAGTCCTTAATCATTTTTTCAACTTGACTATTGTTGGTATATATAAAGGCTACCGATTTATGAATGTTGATTTTGTAACCTGAGATGCTGCTGTATTCCTTGATCACTTCTAAGAGTTTTGTAGTAGAGTCCCTAGTGTTTTCCAGATATATAATCATATCATCTGCGAAGAGCAAAAGTTTGATCTCTTCTGACCCCATGTAGATACCCTTGATCGCTTTTTCTTCCCTAATTGTGGTGGCTAAAACTTCCATTACAATGTTAAAGAGCAATGGAGACAATGCGCAGCCCTGTCTGGTTCCAGATCTGAGTGGAAATCATTCCAATTTAACTCCATTCAATATGATATTGGCTGTGGGTTGCTGTAGGTGGTCTCTATCAGTTTAAGAAATGTCCCTTCTATACCAATTTTCTTAAGTGTTCTGATCATGAAGGGATTTTGGATGTTATCAAAAGCATTTTCTGCATCGATTGAGAGAATCATATGGTCTTTTTTTTTAAATTTGTTTATGTGCTGAATTACATTTATAGATTTACGTATATTGAACCAGCCTTGAGATCCTGGGATAAAACCGATTTGGTCATGATGTATGATTTGTTTGATATGTTGCTGGATTCTGTTTGTTAGAATCTTCTTGAATATTTTTGCATCTATATTCATTAGTGATATTGGTCTATAATTTTTTTCCTTGTTGGGTCTTTTCCTCATTTGGGGATCAGGGTGATGTTTGCTTCATAGAACGTGTTGGGTAGTCTTCCTTCTTTTCTACCTTTTGGAACAGGTTGATTAATATAGGTACTAATTCCTCTTTAAAGGTTTGGTAGAATTCTGACGTAAAACCATCTGGTCCCGGGCTTTTCTTTTTGGGGAGATTTTGTATGATTGATGTTATTTCCAAACTTGATATGACCCTGTTCAACATTTCCACTTGATTTTGGTTAAGTCTTGGAAGGTGACGTGCTTCCAAGTAACCGTCAATTTCCTTCAGATTTTCATATTTGTGACAGTAAAGTTTCTTGTAATATTCATTAACGATTTTTTGGAGTTCTGAGGAGTCTGTTGTTATTTCGTCTTTGTTATTTCTGATTGATGAGATTAGAGATTTTACTCTTTTTTTCCTGATTAGGTTGGCCAAAGGTTTATCTATTTTGTTGACCTTTTCAAAAAACCAGCTTTTTGATTTATTGATCTGTTGTATTATTTTTTTGTTTTCAATTTGATTTAGTTCTGCTTTGATTTTGGTTATTTCTTTTCTTCTACTGGATTTGGGGTTGGAGTATTCTTCCATTTCCAGTCTCTTGTGATGTCCCATTAAGTTGCTTACTTCCTCTCTTTCCGTTCTCCTGAGGAAGGCTTGCAGCGCTATAAATTTCCCTCTTAGACCTGCCTTTGCGGTGTCCCAGAGGTTCTGATAGTTCGTGTCCTCATTGTCATTTTGTTCCAGAAATTTGGCAATTTCCTTCTTGATTTCATCTCTGACCCAGTTATCATTCAACATAATGTTATTTAACTTCTATGTTTTTGTATGTGTATGCAAATTCCTGTTGTTACTCATCTCAAGTTTTATTCCATGGTGGTCCGAGAAGATACATGGAATAATTTCTATTCCTTTAAATTTACTGAGATTAGACATGTGACCTAAGATGTGATCAATTCTGGAGTAAGTTCCGTGGGCTGATGAGAAGTATGTGTATTCAGTTGTGTTGGGATGAAATGTTCTGTAGATGTCTGCTAAATCTAAATGCTGGATGATTAGATTTAAATCTAGAATTTCTTTACTCAGCTTTTTGTTGTAGGATCGATCCATCACTGTCAAAGGAGTGTTAAAATCTCCAACTATTATACAGTTGGAGGAAATCAAGTTGTTCATGTCTGTTAGAGTTTCTCTTATGAATTCAAGTGCATTCTGGTTGGGTGCATAGATATTAATAATTGAAATCTCATCATATTGAGTCTTACCCTTAACAAATATGAAGTGACCATTTTTGTCCTTCCTTACTTTTGTTGGTTTAAAGCCTATTGTATCCGCAAATAAAATTGCAACTCCTGCTTTTTTCTGGTTACCATTTGCCTGAAATATGGATGACCATCCTTTCACACTGAGTCTGTATTTGTCTTTTAAGTTAAAATGTGACTCTTATATGCAACAAAGGTCTGGCCTGAGTTTTTGTATCCAGTCAGCTATCCTATGTCTCTTTAGAGGGCAGTTTAAGCCATTTATATTAATGGAGAGTATTGATAAGTTTGGTTAAATTTGGGGTATTGAGTTTTTCGAAAGTCCAGTGGGCATTTTTACTACTTTTGCCATTGTGGAAGTTGGAGTTTGATCAGAAGTTTCTGAGTGAGTTTACCTTTGTAGTAGAGGATTGGGTTGGTTATTATGGAGGATAGGTCTGAGAATATCCTGAAGAGCTGGTTTGGTTATGGCAAATTTCTTTAGCATATGTATGTCATTAAAGTATTTAATTTCTCTGTCATAAATGAAACTCAGTTTAGCTGGGTACAAGATCTGGGGTTGAAAGTTATTTTGCTTGAGGAGATTTAACGTTGATGACCACCCTCTTCTGGCTTGAAACGTTTCAGCAGAGAGCTCTGCAGTCATTCTAATGTTCTTCCCTTTGAAGGTAATAGATTTCTTTCTCCTGGCACCTTTGAGAATTTTCTCCTTCATATTAACTTTAGTGAAGTTAATTATGATATGCCTGGGGGATGTCTTATTGGGGTTGAGTCGTGCTGGGTTTCTGAAGCTATCTGCTATCTGAATTTCAGGTTCTCTAGGCATGTCTGGAAAATTCTCTTTCATAATTTCATGCAGAAGGGCCTCTGCGCCCAGTGAGGCCACTTCATCGGTTTCAGGAATTCCTATGAGTCGGATATTTGCCTTCTTCAAGTTATCCCAGAGCTCTCTGAGTGAGTGATCCATTTTTGCTCTCCATTTCTCATCCTCTTTGAGAGTTTGGGAGCATTCAAAGGCTTTATCTTCGATGTCAGAGATCCTTTCTTCTGCTTGGTCCATTCTGTTGCTAAGGGATTCTACTGTATTTTTCATATCTTTGAGGGCTGCAAATTCTTGTTTCAGTGTGTCTAACTCTTTGGTAGTTTTGTCTTTAAATTAGTTAAATTCTTGAGACAGCTTTTGAATTTCTCCATGAATTCCTAATTCCATTTTGTTAATCTTGTTTACCATCCAAATTCTGAATTCAATTTCTGACATTTCAGCCAGTTGTTTGTGAATGGGATCTTCAATTACATCTGCCGTAACTTTTCTCCTGGCCGCTTTGAGAATTTTCTCCTTCATATTAACTTTAGTGAAGTTAATTATGATATTCCTGGGGGATGTCTTATTGGGGTTGACATCCCTTATCTATTTCCTTGGGGGTGTTGATCTATTCTGGTTATTCATGTTACCAGAGTTTTTTCCGCTGATTCCATCCCATGATTGTTTTACTCCTTTGATTTTCCTCTGGTGTTTTGTCAAGAACCCGTACAGTGCTGTGGCCTGAGAAACTGGGGCCCTGTTTGGTGTAGAGGGGCTAAGTGGTTCTGTCTTGTTTTCAGCTGGTTTCTATGTGACCCTAGTGAAACAGTTACTCTGGGTTGAAGTCTCAGCTGTGGAGAAATACCAGCAATTAAGTCACCCCACCCACCACAGGCAACAAATGGAAAAGGAAAATCAAACCTGCCTACAACCACACACCCAGGGCACCACCTGGATAGTCCCCAGGTGAGTGACTCAGTTCAAAATGTCCAAGTCAATTGTCTCAGTCAGCAGCTGCCTCGGGTGGGAGAGTTCAAGAGGTCCCTGGGAACTAGATCACAGGGGTCTGGTGACTGCTCTAAAATGGCTTGCTCCAGTGCTGTGTGGAGTCAGGAAGAGCCACCAGTAAATAGATCAGTCTGGGAAGATTGATGCCTCCTTCCCCACCTTGCAGCTCTGTCACACCCAGTTGCTGCTAGCCCCAAAGGGCTGTGACCCAGTCCGTTGTCTGCAGTAAGCAGAACTCCAGGGGTTTGCACCTGCCTAAGTCACAGGGTAGTCTGTGTCTGCTCGACTAAGCTGCTATTCTCTGTCTTCATCCAGCACTGGGTGGTGTGGCCTGTCAACCTTGGGCACTTGATGGAGGCTGGAGGTGTTCACTCAGTTCCAGCCCCACCCTTAGTTTATGTTACTGGGTGAAGGGAACAACCCTGTGGGAGTTTGTTTCTGACCTTGCCAGATTCCTCTGCAGAGGAGAGGCTGATCTGAGTTCCCAGAACCTGTGCCTCAGGCCCTGTCTTTAGTCCTGCAGGTTTGTATTCGCAGCACAATCAGTTGTTGGCTGTAGCCTCTTGGCCTCCTTTGTCTATAGGCTGGTGATCCCCTAAGGGCCAGGTGTGTCTTAGGCTCAGTAGAGCGGTCCTCTGGATCAGCCCCACCCTGGGAATTTCCCAGCTCTGCGGGTGTGTTTTCTAGTCCCCGTGTTCCACCCAGGTCGGTACTGTCTCAGGAAAACCCTTTACTCATGGGACCTGTGTTTCAGTCCCAGGTCTGTTCCATGGTGGTTGTCATCTGAGAAGATGCTCGGCCTCATCTGGTTGCCCAGGAAGACAGGAGGAGAGGCTATGGGATATCTGGGGGTGGGCCTTGGTATTGCTGAAGACGGCTGTTGCTCTGCACCTCAGGGCACCACCGCTCCAGTGTAATTCCCTCTCAGCCAACCGTTATCTTCTCGCTCCTTTGCTACAGATTCAGCACTTGCCATCTGCAGTCCAGGTCCTGTCTACACCTCTCGAGAGTTCGCCCAAGAATCTGGACTCCTGGGGGGGCAGGTCTCCAGATCATGGAGTGAGAGTGGAGGGGAGTGTTAGGAACTCAGAGTTGCAGGTCGTAACACTAAGCTCATTTTGACCAAATGAACAAATAAACAGATACAAAGGTTACCAGGCACATGGGCCCATAGATACAGAGACAGATGGAAACACATAGACATACAGGCAACAGCCACAACAACAGCAATATCAGAACAACTGCAATAAAAATAGTGATAATCATAAAATAATTGAAAGAGAGGAAAAAAAAGAGAGAAAAAAGTGGTGTTAGAAGGAATGTTGAATGAGAAGGAAGAAGAAATGAAAATTAGAAGACATAGAAATAAAAAATATATCTATATAAAAAGTAATAATAAAAAATTATTGAAATCTCCTCTAAGAAAATGGTGAGGAAAAAACAGACAAAAAAACAAACAAAAACAAAAAACCCCACGAAAACCAAAACAAAACAAAACAAAAAAAAGGCACCAACTACAAATGTATTCTTATGTGTAGAAATATACCTATAAATATCTATATGTCTGCTGTAGGGATCAACTTTCATAGGAATATATTCATGCTGCCATATACTTTCTGGACACCAGGTGGCGCTCAGTGGTTCGGAGACATATACCTGATTTACAGTTTATACCATTACCATGGTAACCACCTTCCATAGCTGATCGCCATTTTGGAGTTTCCGTAAAAGATTGTCACCTAAGAATTGTGCAACCTCGGCTGTTCTTTTCCAGACAGCACTTGCGACCGACTTTCCCACTCAGTGCAGGTTTCCACGTTTCCCAAGTATCTCCACTCTGTTCCCAGGTTCCCCTGCAAACCGATGACTGCAATCGGCCATAGGGGAGGGGTGCTGAGTTAGCACGGTAGTTGGCGGGCTCAGGGCTCCATCTCCTGCAGCTAATTCCCGCAGTTTCAGCAGCCAAAGCCGGTCTGCGGCTTCAGTAGCTTCGCGGCTTCAGTAGCTTCGCGGCTCCAGGAGCCAAGGCCGGGTCCTAGGCTTCAAGCCAGTTCCCATGGTTGGAGCGCTGGGGGGACTTAGATTCTGAGTTTTATGGTTCAGAGTTTCCCTCTTGGATGGGCGCCCGCCAGTTCGCCAGGCAGCCTGAACCGCCAGCCCCCTCCAACGCCTGCGGGAAAGGTGCCCGCCCTTTTGTGTAGTTCAAAATGTCTGTTTCCCGGGCAGGATCCCTTCCCTTTAATTGTCCGACAGTTTGCCCAGCTCCCTGTGGTTTTGAGTGGCTCTCCTTTCGGATGCCTCCCTCAGTTCAGGATTAATTATTTGTCAATTGGATTTTGTCAGCATTTACAAGCTGCTGACCTCCGTAGGGGAGGGGCCTGCTGGCCCGCACAGCCGAGCAGGGAAGAATCTCTACAACAGAGTCTGTGATTTTAAATTACCCCTCATATATAGCAAACCACCAGTTCGCTGGGCATCTCCAGCTGTCTGTCCACTCCAATAATCCACACACAGGGAAGGGCCAGACCACCTTTCCTCTCACCTGGTGGCTTGGGAGAGGTGGGCTACACGTCTGTCCTATCCGCCATCACGCTCCACCTCTGTCATGATGTAATTTCAAAACAATTCCTCCATTCCCCCAACAAATAGTCTTATTACTTTACATTTAATTTAAGATACTATTAAACAAGTTAACCAAAGTATCACAGCACCAATTTTTACTGTGTAAAGGTAAACAATGAAGAAGTACATCATGAAATTTAGTGTAATCTGATGCACTGTTCTTTTAATATTATAAATCAGAGATAGCCCATGAAGTTGGTCTGGAAGATATTGAAAATACTTCCTTTGATTGAAAGAAAAAACATTAAACAACTTGGGCTTGCTTATGATCCAAGAGGGATATTAAAAAGTCTTTCTCCCTCCCCCAACAAGAAGCCAAAAGAAAAAAAGACATAAACAAAAAGTTCTTTTGTCAACCAGTGTGATGAAAATGTGTCAAACGGTTTATGAAGCTAGTGTATGATGCCCCATGATCATATCAATGTACACAGCTATGATTTAATAAAAAATAAAAATAAAAATAAAAAAAGTTCTTTTGTCTTTGTTAACATGCTATACTTTTTTTTCTGTTTTAAACCCTCATGTAGGTAATTCAAGTTTGAATAATCTCTTTTTTGGAATATAACAAATTATTTAATCAGTTATATTTCTGAGTCTAGCTTAAAATAAATCCAATCCAGTATTATTTCCTTTTATATATAAACCATAACTTACCTGTTAATAAAAAGGCAATATTTATTTGCTCCATTGTTGATTCTTATCAGTAAGGAACTGACATTCAAGCAAGTAATTCTTTCCCTGTTTAAAATAAACCTTATTAAATGAGGGTGTGGTAAATTCCCCCAAGATTTATCCAAATAAATTTTATTAGATATCTTGTGTGTCAGTCCCTACCATAGCTTTTTTAAAGGATGAACCTTGAATTGAACAAGATGGCATGTTCACTAGGCACATATGTTCACTGCCCTTCTGCCATTAGGATACACTGATGTCAAAGTTCGATCTGTGATGGGCTGTCACACCAATGCAAGGGAGGCCTCTACTGCCTGACTCCACACAACACAGTGCACATCTCCTTTTCTATGTTTTCTACTACTACATATTCCTTTTCTACTTCCTTTTGAAAACGCTTTGGTTTTACCCCTTGACACTGTCAGATTCCTGGCAAAACTCGGGAGCTTTGTGTCAGACAACTGAATTTAAATGCCAATTGTTGCCTTTTGTAAGCCATGTTTTCAGTGCATTTCAGTCATTGAGTGACCATCACACTCATTTGCATGGTTGTTCGTGTCATTAAATCAGATGGTGCACACAATAAGAGTATCTTGTAAAAGCTGAAACATAGAGCAACAAATGATCAAACCAATAAAATCTTTGGAAAGTTGATTGTGGCAAAAGAGCTTACTGTTCTCATGAGCACAACAAGCCACTCATTGTTTCAGAGAGAAGTCTGCCCATGTCACAATCTTACAAATCTATGCAGATGTTATCCTTAAATCCATTAATGCTTTTTGACACTCAGAGATTATAGGAAAACTGATAAAGTTGCCCTATATTAACTGTGTGCCAGCTTTTTTTTAACCCAGAAAACCTCAGTTTGAGATGATTTGGGGAAGATTTGAGTCTATGAAGTTCAGTTGGCCAGTGTATGACCCAGAGAAGAAAAGGAGATCTCACTCCATATAGAACTGAGTGAATGTGAGGAGAGAACTGAATGAAAAATATCATAGTGTCTCCAGAGAGTAGAACCCTGGGAGCAAAGTGAACCAAGCCTGATCGACCATCAGCACTCAGAGATGTTGCCAATGTCTGAGTTAAGGGAGTGAGGGAACATGAGACTTCTCAATTCTGAATTGCATGCTCTTTAGACCTCTTGCACTTGAAAATCTGTGTGGAGATGAGAGAAACAAGAAAGGGTGTGAACAGCTGGGGTACTGGGCCATACAATCAGGGGTCAGGCTCTGTGCGGTAATGTCAGTTCTGAGGGGCACAGTGACTTCACTATATTCCACTCCTGCTCACCTAGTCCCCAATCTCTGCTCTTCAGTGAGGGAGGAGGGCATAGGGCAGGGACCCAGGGCCTTGGAGAATGGAGGCCACAGAGCCCAGGGAGGGCAGGTTTGAGGTGGCAGGAGGCCAGAGCTGAGTCCAGAAGAGGGAGTAGGGGGAATCAGCAACCCAGAGGCACTGGGAGCAACTGGGGGTGGGTGGGAGTTGTCTGTCGAGGGACCAGGACCAGGTGAGAAGACTTCGGTGAGGGCACCAAGGGGTACCATAGGGATAGCTCTACATGCCTCAGGCATGGCACAGACTATAGCCATGGTCCTGCTGGGGGGGGGTCTTGGGCTGGGTTGGGAGCAGCTACTATGGCACGTTGTACCTTTTTCCTGGTTCTGGCCAGTTTTTCCTGTCAGACTTCTTCCAACATCCCAGATGGTGGTGTTAGAAACGGGATCTACAGAAACAGGAATGAGAACTCATTTATGAGATCCAGGTAACTACAGCACAAGTCTAGATAGCCTTCATTCCCTACTGGGGCATAAAGGCAACTGAGCCAGAAGAGGCCTGGAGATACCAGGGAAATGCGTGGCCTCCATGTTCCTCACCCATTTATGGATGAGAACGATGAAAGCAAAGGGGGGCATGGCAGGGCAACCCAGTGGAGTAGAGTCACAATGGAAGCTTCCCAGGCGCACCATCACTGGCCCTGCCCACTCCAGGAAGAGTAGAGCCCAGCAGGACCCTTCATGGTCTCCTTCAAAGAGTTCTATTACCAGCTGCACCTGAGAGGCCACTCTCCTGGCTTCACACTGAACCCTCTTGGAGCCTCTAAAACCTCCATCCCCTCTTCATTTGGGAGCTTCTGATTTCAGGTCCAGGACAGCCATGTGCAGACTTCCTTATCCCAGAAATCAGCTCCAGGGACCCCAAACCGGTCCTCAGAGGCCACATTTTTCAAGGATCCTTTCTCTGATCCTGCAAGTGTCTCTATCCCTCTCGCAGCCAGATGCAGCCCAGGGCAATCCTACCACTTCCCCAGCTGTTCTTCCTCCTGGACCCTGAAGCCAGTCTCCGTTCCTCTGAAAGTAAGCTCTGGGTCCAGAGGTTACCTCAGCGAGGGTCCTTCCAAACCCCTCTATATCTGTTCCTCTTCCCTATCCGCAGCAAGTCAGTCACTGCTGCCCCCAACCCTGCTCTCTATCCTAACCACAGGCCTGCCCCAACCAGCACTTCCAGGCCATTTGTCAACCCCTGAACTTCCTTCCCTCTTGCTCTCCAATCTTCTAAGAAGTGCTATCCAGTCCTGGCCAGGGACACCTCCTTGTCCTCCTCCACCCTGCTCCTTCCCCGCTGTGGCTCTGGAGCCTGACTCACTTTGTGTCTTTCAAGTCACTAGGTGATTCTAAACCTAAATATACCTCTTTTTATAGCAGGGGGTGAACAAGATGGCATGTATTTTTCCACGGTCTTGCAAAAATTAAAGAAAGGTAGTATACTATAGTTCATTCAATCCCAAAACAAGAACTTAGGAAAACACTTTTTCCCCCCATAGGACTTCTTCATCTTAATTTTTTGTTAGGCTGTGACATTTTTGTCCAGTTTCCTCCATCCTTTAGACAAATTACATATGGTTGAATTAATCCCAGAAATTGAATTCTAAAATAATGATTCTGTAGATTGGGTGGATGTGTCATTTTTTTTTTTTGGATTTTAAAAGTGCTTTATCTTGTCCTCATGAAAGAAAAGTTAAAAGAAACAGTTGTATAAGGAATCTAGATTTTGATGAACTTTAGAATTTGTAAAATTTATCAAATATTGTCATAGTTAGGACATGCATAATCAATATAGAAGTCGTGTTTGTTTCCAGGTTGTCTAGCAAAGAAATTTGTTCATAAGTTACTCTGTATAGCCTCATGTGCCTGAAGGGTGGTGAACTCTGTGATTTTTGTCAATATCAGGCTTTTTCCAAACTCAAAAACAATCAAAATTTTATAATTCATTTTATATAGGGCCCATGGTGTCAGATGTCAGTAAGCAAAGCCATTAAATTGAACCAATCAATGGTAATAGATGTGAAACAAAGCAAAAACCTTCAGAACTTAATTTTCATTTGCTTATCTTTATTTTTGGCCCACCTAGATCATTTAAGAATGTTGAAAATTATCTAAAGTATGTCTATACATTTATTTATTTATTTATTTTCCTAAAGAGGGTCACAGGCCAGGATATTTTTTAGAACCAAATAACTTTTGTATCTGGAGTGATAATTTTCAAGGTATAGACAAAAATACTTACACAGAGATTATATAGCAAATTGAATCTCTTGGTTACATTAAGTATTCTTTGAATCCATTTGTGTAATAGCTGGAACACTACCTTCCCCTTTCCTTTAGCAAATGAACTTAAGTACAACTATATTCAAGAAAAATGTTTCTTCAGAATGAAGGGGTGGGGATACTTTAAGTCAGTGTTTAGTTTGAGGCAATTGATAGGAAAATCCCCAGTTGTGTTCAAATAATAGTGTCAGTGTTCAGTGCCCTGACATTTAACAGATTTAAACTAGAAGTAATTTTAATCCTGAAAAGGACTGTTAGTTAAAAATTAAGTGTATACACAGGTACCATGGTAACTTTGGATTTGTTTTAAGTCTACTAAAGTAAGATAAATTTTATCTTAAAAATGAAACCATGTTAAGTGGGTAAGAACTATCTAAGGAAATACTTTGATCTCGTCATTGCTGTCATCACAGTATCTGGAACATAACTCCTTAGAATGTTTGGGTCACATTTCTTAGAAAATAATCTACTTATTCCAAAGGCTTAGAAAGAACTCTGAAAATTCTTCTGACTGGCTATTAAGACTAATAAGGAAGTTGCACGGTATAGCTGAAGATCTAAGTTGACTAAAATTTTATTTTCCTATTTTTCCTAATATTAAAATTATTTGTTTTCAGCTCTCCCTCCAATTATCTTTATAAATTAAAGTTATTATTGTTAGTGTTTAAAATAGATTCACATAATGGTAAATTAAATTTTAATTTGACAATTATACTGAACTCAGAAAAACTAATTTGGTTAATATTAATGCATTTTTGGAAATATCATTGTCTTCTGTACATTCTATACTTACTATAGTGTATATAAAAGTTTGTTTTTCCTGAAGCTGTGAGGGAATAACAATGGCTGTAAAACAAGCTGTTTCTATTCTCAGTTCTTCCTTGTACTTGAAAGTAGTTCAGTAGTTAAATCTAAATAAGAATGTATGGTTGTAATAAAAACTGGCATTGTGGCAGTGCTGCCTTTTAAAACTTAATATCAGAATGAAAAGCTTTTTGGTTATTAAGAACTCTTGTAGGGGAAGGAGTGGCAAGATGGCAAACTGGAGCCAGCTTTTGACAGAAGCTCCCATCCAGAGGGAAGGATTATAACCAGAAAGTACCCAACAATGCTGAAGACTGGGATCTGAGCTGAGAGATAAGAGTGGTAACTGCAGGTAACCTCTATTAAGGCAAGCTGCAACTCCAAGAAAGCAAATTTCAGGTTTTCTACAGGCTAGCGGTGAACTGAGGACCACTTGTCTGACCCCACAGGAGAGAGTTGCAAGAAGTGAGGACTACTTCTCCAGAGGTACCCTGCTGTGACCCAGACCACTCTCTTGCCAGGCATAAAAGTTGAACTAAAATTTTGCCTGCCATTTTGAACATCCAGTCCACCCTGGCCTGACTGTCCAGAAGCCTAACCTCTGGCAGAGACCAGAATGTCTGTGGTTCATTGCCAGGTCTGGGCACTGCAAGGGCCATGGTAGAAAAGCTACACTATAACAGTGAGATCAGCAGTAGTGCAGACGAAGGGGGGAGACTGTTGGGCTTAACTCTGCAAAAGTGCAAACTAGATATGGCAGGAGGCTTGTGAGCCATGCCCCTGCCCTGCCTGAACCGATTACACTGTGCCCCACCCTGCCAAAGCCTCTCACCGTGCACCCGGCCCAGCCAGAGCTGCTGTGCCAAAGTTGCAAGCCCCATGCTCCACCAGCCAGAGCCGCTTGTCTCATGCACTGCCCTGCTAGAGCCACATGCTGGGTGCCCACATTGCCAGAACTGCCTGCTGCGGTGCCCAGACCTGCTGCTGGAGCCATGTGCCCTGCACTCCTGGAGCGATGCTACAGCCACATCCCTGGCCATGGGAGCCACCTGGGAGCTGTGCAGGGACACCTGCCACAAAGATTAAGTAAGATTAGAGCAATCCTGCCAGGGTCTAATCTTGGAGAGACACCTCCCCAACTCTGAGGACTGCCAGAGGAAGCCAGACCTTGCCCTATAGGGATACTAGTTCTGCAGAGAGGCTGGGGCAAAGGCTTAGTGACTGAGGGAGAAAATCATTTGCTGACTTGTTTTCCTCAGGTTCAGAATGAGCTCAGGTGGAACACTGTCCAGTTGCCTTTGAGTACCTGAGGCTGGCAGGTCTCACATCCCCCAGCTCGCAGGTGGCAGAGGGTGGTAGCCTGGCCAAGGGGCCATTGACTTTCTTTTCACTCTGGCAGACACAAAGCCCTGGCTCAACTGCTTATTAGAGGGAACAGGACCACAGCCCCGTGGGGTTACCAGTGACTGGGCATGAAAGAGGTGCAAGGTGGGGAAAGATATACCAGCTCCTTGGTCCAACTCTGCTACTGGATGGGCCTTTCTGACTCCACAGAGCACCAGAGTGAGACACATTTGAGCATCCAGTAGTACCCTGCTATCTAGTTGCTGGAGACCTTTTGAACTCTCCCACTTCATAGTTGTAACTGACTGCTTAGTCATAGTTCCAATTGGTTTGGAACTACTAACTTAGGCCAATGACTCAAGGACCCTCTTGGGTTGTACTCTGGTTGTGTGTCAAAGAGAAGGGTTGATTTTCCTCTCCCGGGTGTTGCTTGTGGGGGTCGCAGTGTCTTAGTTGCTTTTATTTCTCCACAGTTGATATTTCAACTTAGAGTCACTGATCCATTGCGATTGGAAAAAGACCAGCTGAATATAAGACAGAGCCACCTACCCCCACCACACCAAGTAGTTCACCAGAGCCTCAGAATATAATACTGTATGGGTCCTATGCAAAGCTGCAGCGGAAAAAGTTACAGTCACCAGGCCCAGATCCTTGGAAAAGTGCTGTTTAACCACAACTACAGGAGTCCCCAATCCAATTTTATCATAGCTGCCAAATGGTGAAAAATAATCATGGGGCAGAATCAGTGTAAAAACTCTGGTAATATGAATAATCAATGTAAATCCAATCCCCCAAGAAATGACAGAACAGACACACCAGATCATTCCATTGATAAAAAAAAAAATGGCTGAGATATCAGAAATTGAATTCAGAATTTGGATGGCAAATAAAATCAACAGAATGGCGGTAAAGATGGAATTAGAATTTCAGGGAGTAATTCAAAAGTTGTCTCAAGAATTCAGTAAATTCAAAGACAAAATCACCAAAGATTTGGACACATGGAGGCAAGAACTTGCAGCCCTTAAAGATCTGAAATATACAGTAGAATCCCTCAGTAACAGAATGGAACAGGCAGAAGAAAGGATCTCCAACATTGCAGAAAAGGGTTTTGAATGCTCCCAAACACTCATAAAGGAAGAGAAGTGGAGAGCAAAAATGGATCATTCTCTCAGAGAGCTCTGGGATAATTCAAAGAAAACTAATATTTGCCTTATAGGAATTCCTGAAGGTGATGAGGTTGCTTCAAAAGGCACAGATGTTCTACTGCAGGAAATAATCAAGAAGAACTTCTCAAACATGGCAACAGATACTGAAATTGAGATAGCAGACAGTTTCAGAACACCAGCACAACTCAATCCAAATAAAACATCTCCCAGACACATTACGATTAACTTTGCCAAATTTAATATGAAGGAGAAAATTTTGTAAGCAGCCAGATGTAAAAAAAATAAAAAATAAAAAAAATAACCTATAAGGGAAAGAATATTAGAATGACAGCAGATCTCTCTGCTGAAAACTTTCAAGCTAGAAGAGGGTGGTCATTGACTTTAATCTTCCAAAACAAAATAACTTTCAACCTAGGATGCTGTATCCAGCTAAACTGAATTTCATTTATGATGGAGAAATTAAATACTTTAATGACATTCACATGTTGAAGAAATTTGCCATAACTAATTCAGTTCTCCAAGATATTCTCAGACCTCTTCTCCATAATGACCAGAACAATCCTCTACCACCAAAGTAAACTCACTAAGAAACTTCTGATCAAATTCCAACTTCCACAGTGACAAAAGGATAAAAAATGTCCATTGGACTTCTGAAAAACACTATATCCCAAATACTGCCAGGCTTATCAATACTCTCAATTAATGTGAATGGCTTAAATTGTTCTGTAAACAGATACAGGATGGTTAACTGGATACAAAAACTCGGGCCAGATATGTGCTGAATACAAGAATCTCATCTTACCTTAAAAGATAAATATGGACTCAGAGCAAAGGGATGGGCATCTATAATTCAGGCAAATGGAAATCAGAAAAGTGCAGGTGTTGCAATTTTATTTGCAATTACAATAGGCGTTAAACCAACAAAAGTAAGGAAAGAAAATGTTGGTCACTACATATTTGTTAAGGGCAACACTAAACATAATGAAATTTCAATTATGAACTTTTATGCAACCAACCAGAATGCACCTCAATTTATAAGAAAATGTTGGTCACTTTATATTTGTTAAGGGCAACACTAAACATGATGAGATTTCAATTATTAACTTTTATGCAACCAACCAGAATGCACTTCAATTTATAAGAGAGACTCTAACAGACATGAGCAACTTGATTTCCTCCAGCACCAAAATAGTCAGAGATATTAACATCTCTTTGGCAGTGTTGGATAGATCCTCCAGTAAGAAATGAACCAAAGAAATTATAGACTTAAACTTAACCATTCAACAATTGAATTTAACAGACATCTACAGAACATTTCATCCTAACAGAATGTAATACACATTCTTCTCATCAGCTTGTGGAACATCCTCCAAAATTGATCACATCTTAGGTCACAAGTCTAACCTCAGAAAATTTAAAATAATACAAATAATTCCTTGTATCTTCTTAGACCATCATGGAATAAAATTTGAACTCAGTAACAATAAGAATCTGCATACTCATACAAAATCACGGAAACTAAATAACGTCATGCTAAATAATAGCTGGGTCACAGATGAGATTAAGAAGGAAATTACCAAATTTTTGAAATAAAGCGATAATGAAGACACAAATTACCAGAACCTCTGGGATACTGCAAAGACAGTCCTAAGCGACAAATTTATAGTGTTTCAAGCCTTCCTCAAAAGAACAGAAAGAGAGGAAGTCAACAACTTAATGGAACATCTCAAGCAAAAGGAAAAGGAGAACATTTCAACCCCAAACCCAGCAGAAGAAAAGAAATAAGTAAAATTAGAGCAGAATTAAATGTAATTGAAAACAAAAGAATTATTCAACAGATCAATAAATCTAAAAGTTGGTTTTTTTGAAAAGGTCAATAAAATAGACAAACCTTTGGTGAACCTAACCAGAAATAAAAAAGTAAAATCCCTAATTTCATCAATCAGAAATGATAAAGGCCAAATAACAACAGATTCCTCAGACATTCAAAAAATACTTAATTAATATTGCCAAAAAAAAATCTATTCTAAAAGTATTAAAATCTGAAGGAAATAGATCAGTACTTGGAAACATGCCACCCTCCTAGACTGAGCCACAAAGAAGTGGGGAAATGTTGAACAAGTCTATATCAATTATAGGAAATCTCCCAAAAAAACACCTCAGGACCAAATCGTTTCACATGAGAATTCTACCAAACCTTTACATAAGAACTAGTACCTATATCACTTAACCTTTTCCAAAACCTAGAAAAAGAAGGAATACTCCCCAACACATTCTATGAAGCAAATATCACCCTGATCCCCAAACCAGGAAAGGACTCAACAAGAAAAGAAAATTATAGACCAATATATCTAATGAATATTGATGCAAAAATATTCAATAGGATCCTAGCAAAAGGAATCCAGCAACACATCAAAGAAATTATACATAACAACCAGAACTGGAACTATCACTCTGTTCCAACTCTGCATTGGCAGCTCATTTCTTACACTGATCAAAGCCATCTGTGACAAACCCAAACCTAATATTATACTGAATGGAGTAAAACTGGGCATCTAAGTGGGGGCAGAGGAAGTGAAACTCTCCCTCTTTGCTGATGATATGAATTTATACTTAGAGAACCCCAAAAACTCAAAAACAGGCATCCTGAAAGCGATGAAAAAATACAGTAACATCTCAGGATATAAAATCAATGTCCACAAATCAGTAGCCTTTGTATATGCCAATAGCAAGCAAGATGAGAAGGTAATGAAGGGCACAATTCTCTTCTCAGTAGCTCCAAAGAAAATGAACTACCTAGGAATATACTTAACAAAAGAGGTGGAGGACCTCCATAAAAAAACTACAAATCCCTAAGAAAAGAAATAGTAGAAGACATTAACAAATGGAAGCACATCCCATGCTCATGGAACAGAAGAATCACCATTGTTAAAATGTCTATACTTCCCAAAGCAATCTACAGATTCAATGCCATCCCAAATAAACTACCAACACTATATTTTCAAAAATTGGAAAAAAAATTCTTTGTTTTGTATGGAATCAGAAAAGACCCAATATAGGCAAGTCAGTTCATAGTAATAAAAACAAAGCTAGGGGCATCAGCCTACCAAACTTTAAGCTGTACTACAAGGCCATAATGATTAAAACAGCATGGTATTGGCACAAAAATAGACACATCGACAACTGGAACCAAATAGAAAACAAGAAGATGAAACTAACCTAACAACCTAATCTTTGATAAACCAATAAGGGACATACACTCGGGAAAGAATCCCTATTCAATAAATGGTGCTGGGAGAATTGGATATCCACATGTAAAAGATTGAAACTGGACCCACACCTTTCTCCACTCACTGAAATTGATTCAAGGTGTATAAAAGATCTAAATGTAAGGCATGAAATAATTAAAATCCTCACAGAAAGTGTAGAGAAAACACTTGAAGTTATCAGCCTGGGGGAAATCTTTATGAGGAAGACTCCCATGGCAATAGCAACAACAGCAAAAATAAACAAATGGGACTTAACAAAACTGAAAATCTTCTGTACAGCTAAGGAGACAACAACCAAAGCAAATAGACAACCTACCCAATGGGAAAGGATATTTTCATATTTTGAATCAAACAAAAGCTTAATAACTAGGTTCTACAGAGAACTCAAATTAAGCAACATAAAAAGAGCCAACAACAATCTCTTATACCACTGGGCAAGAGAGATGAATAGAAACTTCTCTAAAGAAGACAGAAGAATGGCTAACAAACATATGAAAAAATCTCATCGCCCCTAATTATTAGAGAAATGCAAATCAAAGCCACCCTGAGATAGCATCTAACCCCAGTGAGAATGCCCACATCACAAAGTCTCAAAGCTGAAAATACTGGATTGGCTATGGAGAGAAGAGAACACTTTTACCCTGCTGGTGGGACTGCAAACTAGTACAACCTTTTTGGAAGGAAGTATGGAAAACCCTCAAGGAACTCAAACTAGACCTCCCATTTGATCCTGCAATCCCAATACTGGAAAAAAAAAATCCTTTTACCATAAGGACACTTGCACTAGACTGTTTATCGCAGCTCAATTTACAATTTCCAAAGTGTGGAAACAGCCAAAATGCCCACCAACCCAGGAATGGATCAACAAGCTGTGGTATGTGTATATAATTTAATACTATTCAGCCACTAAAAAAGATGGAGACTTTACATCTTTTGTATTAACCTGGATGGAATTCGAACACATTATTCTTAGCAAAGCATCACAAGAATGGAGAAACAAGAATCATATGTACTCAATTCTGATATGAGGACAATGAATGACCAAGCGCACTGTGTGTGGGGGGGATGGGCAGAACAGAGAGACAGAGGGATGGGGTGGTGGGATCACCAGTAGTGGTTCACCTTTTGACGATGGAGCATTATTATAAGAGGGTCTTTATCTAACACAAGCAATCAATGTAACCTGGATCTTTGTACCCTCGATGAATCCCCAACAATCAAAAAACAAAAGAAAAAAATAATATTCAAGAAAACCCTTTTTGTGAAGTGGGAGGAATTGGAATAGTAGGTAAGATTGTCTTAAATTTTTAAGGGTCAGAGCCACATTGATTTTCAAATGGTATATCACAAATATTTCTATCTTCATTAGTACTATTTCCTATGGTTATTTATTTAAAAAAAGAAAAAAACCTTGGGAAGATGTATTACTTCACTAACGAACCATAGTAAGGGCATTTGATAATTTATAAAGGACCTCTGACCATTGGAAATGTTATAATTATTTTCAAAGAACTATGTTGAGAGCAATAATTAATAATTAATCTGTCACAACTACTTTTTTAACCACATTACAGATAACATTTTCAATTTGCCATGGCTTTATACTGTATGCACTGACAGTGGGTAGAGGGTACTAATCTAATTCTTAGGAAAATATAATTATTTTTACTTGACTGTTAAAAGACAAATTGTCATGGTATTTTTACCCAGAAACAATGTTTGATACTGCTGCATATAGGATTTTTAAATGGGTGTAGATTTCTTGCCTTTAGCAGTGGCTCACTCCTATAACTCACAGAACCTTGGGAAACTCAGATGGGAGGATTGCTTGAACCCAGGAATCTGAGACCAGGCTGGGCAACATAGCAAGACCTTGTCTTCACAAAATTAAAAAGAAATGAGTGTGGATCTTTATTTTATTCTTCATACCTGGATTTTATATTTTTGCCAAGTGCTTGTTGTTAATGGGCTATTTCATGGATTTAGAAGGTTATGTGAAAATGTAATTTGAAATGAGATTTAATTTCTTCTTTCCTCAATATCATGTGTTGAATGTATTTCAAAAGTATTGCATATTTTGAATTTTATAATGATGTTCAATTGCACTTGATATAAATTTGTTCTTAGGAGAATGCAGCAGAAGGAAAAATTTAAGAATCAGGTTGATTAAAAGTGAGCAATTGTGTAGTATAATAGCATTTTTTTTTCCCATTGCTGAATACTTCTATTTCAGTGGCTGTCTAAACCAGGGTCCATGGCCAGCATGCAGAATATGTGAGGACTGTTTTGATTATCTGTGGTAGCAGATAAAATGCATGGACTTTTTCGTGTTGTTGTTGTTACCAGCTTTTGCTGTTGGATGTGTATTTAATATGTGGCCCAAGACAACGCTTCCATTTCCAATGTAATGCAGAGAAGCCAAAAGGTTGGACACCCCTAACTGCTGGCAATCTCTGAGGATGTTGCAAAAGATTCCAAGAATAATTATTCCATGAACCAAAAATAGTTTGAAATTACCAGAAAAATTCTAGTTAGGTCATTGCTAATGTGTTTATAACTATAATCCTAAATAGTAATGCCAGGATATAGTTTATGTTCCATAATAAAAACCAACTTAAATGCAAAACAAAAGAGAGAAAGATTAACATTAGTTTTTCTTTGGACATTTATGTATAAGACAGTAATTTTGAAAATGGCAGAACAGTATAGTCTTAGAGAGGCTACTGTCCCCTTTATCCAGAATTGCTTGCCTTGTGACTACAAACTTTGGTGGACCTATCCCATCTCTGCATTTGTCTGACAGTGACAGGCAGACAGACCCTCTTCATCCAGTAACACTGGTATATTACACAGAGCCTAACTCTTTTAGCCAATTGTCAGCTAAAGAATCTATAAACCTGTGTACAACCTGTGTGCCTCTGCTTTGAGATGTCCCACCTTTTGGGGCCAATTCAAAGTATATCTTACATGTACCAATTTATTACTTTACCTTTAATTCCTGTCTCCCTGAAATGCACAAAACCAAACTGTAGGCCATGCCTGTGATCCTATCACTCTGGGAGGTGTAGGAGGAGCAAGAGTGAGACCTCGTTTGTACCATAAATAGAAAAATTAGCTGAGCATTGTGGCATACATGGGTAGTCCCAGCTATTTGGGAGGCTGAGGCAGAAGAAACTTCTGAACCCAGCAGTTTGAGGTTGCTGTAAGCCATGAAGGTATGATACTCTAGCTTGGGAAACAGAGAGAAACTCTGCCTCAAAAAGAAGAAAAAGAAAAAACTTGTAACCTCACCTCACAAGGCTTGCTCAAGTATTCTCAGGTGTGGCTCTGGGCCATGGTCCTCAAATTTGGCACAGAATAAACCTCTTTAAATTATTGATACTATACAGAGTATGGCTTCTTTTCTGTTGACAACAGTCTGTGGTATATTTTTAAAGCAGCAGAAAACAAACGAAGATACCATTCAACGGTAAATTGTGTGTGTGAGAGAGAGACAGTGAGAGAGAGAGAGAGAGAGAGAAAGTCTCATTCTGTTTATTGGGCAAGAGTGCTGTGTCTTCAACCCAGCTCACAGCAAACTCAAATTCCTGGGTGGGTTCAAGTGATGTTCCTAAATCGGAGTCCTGAGTACATGTGACTAGAGGGTCCCACCACAATGCTTTGGTAGTTTTTCTATTTTTAGTAGAGATGGGCTCCCACTTTTGCTAGGCTTGGTACTGAATTCCTGAACACAAGCAATCCTCCCACCTTGGCCTCCCAGAGTGCTGGGCTATGGTAGAATTATAAAATCCATTTATCACATGAACAGAGAGCAGATGATTTACAGTGTGAGAGCCCTGAATGTGTGAATCCCTCCTGGGCCACCCTGGTCCTCCTTAGGAATGCCATTTTAGCTTCTGTCCTTGCACAATGACTACTTATTGAATCTCTGTCTGTCTAGGGAAGGAACACAAAAAAGGCTGTGAATTGGTTCTCTCCAAGAAAGAGTGGCCATTACTCCCCAAAGGGAAGGAGAAAAATAGGGGGGAATTATGTGAGGGGCAGCTCACATTCATAGCCCAGGGCTTTGTCACAGGATCACACCTGCAAAAGAGTGGGGGGAGATCTATTTCCTTTTCCTTTTTTTTTTTTTTTTTTTGAGAGTCTCACTATGTCCTCAGTAGAGTGGCATGGCATCATAAGCCACAGCAACCTGAAACTCTTGGGCTTAAGCAATTTTCTTGCTCAAGTCTCCCACGTAGCTGGGCTATAGGTGCCCACCACAGGCCTGGAAATTTTTTTGTGGTTGTAGCTGTCATTTTTGTTTGGCAGGCCCAGACCAGGTTTGAAACTGCAAGCCCTGGTGTAGGTGGCTGGAGCCCTCACCAGTGAACAACAGGTCCCAAGCCTCTTTTTAGAGACAGTCACACTTCTTGCCCTCCATAGAGTTCTCTGGCATCACAGCTCACAGTAACCTAAAAAGGGTCCACTTAGGCAATTGTCTTAGTTCACCCAACCCAGAAGTTGGGAGTATACTCACCAGACACACTGCCCAGCTACTGGGCACCCCAGGAAATGAGGTCAGGAATGTTAGAACTATCAAAATAGGCTGATATTGTCCAAGATCATCATAAATAACTGGAGCTATTGAGTACACCACTGGACACACTGCCTAATCAGATGTTAAGAGAGGATGATCAATGAGACACCTACCTTTAAAAGCAAGCCTATTCTAGAGAAAGAAGACAAACACCATGAAAGTAGAAATGGGAATTGTGGGACACACCTGCCAGGTCTGTGAAATCACTGTCTGATATCTGTGCTTGGGTTCTTTGTCTACAACATCCCAGGGAAGCGGTAGGTGCAAACCACACTCTTTCATTTTCTTCCAAATCCATGACTTAAAAAGGAAGGAGAGGGTTGTTGAATACCCTTGACAGAGGTACAAAGAAACTTTAGGAAGCAGGAATTGAGTGTGGAGAAAATAACCTCCTCTTATGAAACAATTTGAAACACAAGAACAAGAAACCCTGACCGTCACTACCCGTGATTAGCAGGAATAAGGCTAAGCTTGAGGATGGTCTGGACCTCACAGGGCAACACCCATTATGATGTCATTAACTGTGACCATGTAGTGACTTCATCCTGTAATGTCCTTGAATCCAGGCTTGTTAATGATACTAAATGGCCTTATAAGCTCATGTCAGCTGGTGTCCAGGAAGTGTTTGGGAAAGGAAACTTGTTAGCCCTCCAACCACAGAGAGAGAAATGTTCTCCCATTTGTGCCTTATTGATTCAATTGACAGTTGAGTTTCCTGGCACTAGGTTGACACAAGAGTTGAGATTTTGTACAGCACTGTGACACAAGCAGCAACAGAGATGACAAAACAGGATGGAGTCACATAATTGGGAAGCTATATCAAGGACCTATTTTGACACATGTTGAAAAACATCTATTTTATAGAAACCTACACCTGCATTGCATCTTACAAGGGTATATGTGAAACTTGGTAAATGTGGAATGTAAGTGTCTTGGCACAGTAACTGAGAGAATGCCAGGAAGGCAATGTTAACCAGTGTGATGAAAGTGTGTCAAACAATATGTGAAGCTAGTGTATGATGCCCCATGATCATATCAATGTACACAGCTATGATTTAATTTAAAAAAAAAGAAACCTACAAATTCACTATGCCTGACAAATATCTAAATTGGTCAAAGCTTCCTAGGTCTTAAAGCATGTCTACTTTACTTGAACCACCAAGGTACTTCTGGTCTTCCTAGATTATCAAAATGTTTGTTGGTTTGTTTGTTTGTCTATGCATGTGTGTGTGTGTGTGCATGGGTCTTTTTGACATAGAGTTTCCCTATGTTTCACCAGCTAGACTTACATGGCCTCAGCCTAGATCATAGCAACGTGAAACCCCAGGATTCAGGAAATACTCCTGTCTCGGGGTCCCAGGTAGCTAGGACTACAGATTCTATTTTGTAGAAGAGACAGGGTCTGACTCTTGGACATTCTGTTCTCAGTACCCCCTAGTTCAATAATTCCACTGGTTGGTTTGGCACCTGCACGCACCTGTAGTCCTAACATAGGACATAGGTTCACTTGATGACAACACTTGAAGATTGCTGCGAGTTGGCTCGGTGCCTGTAGCACAGTGGTTACAGCACCAGCCACATACACTGAGGGTAGCAGGTTCATACTTGGCCCAGGCAAGCTAAACAACAATGACTAATGCAACAAAAAATAGCTGGGGTTTATGGAGGGCACCTGAAGTCCCAGCTAATTGGGAGGCTGAGGCAAGAGAATCACTTAAGCCCAATTGTTTGATATTGCTGTGTGCTGTGATGTTACATCATTCTACAGAAGGCAACATAGTAAGACTCTGTCTCAAAAATATATATATAAGAACCCGCTCATCTCAGTCCCCCTTAGGGCAAGGATGATAGGTGAGAGCCAACAATTTTGGTCATTGTCTCTTTCTTTGTATCCCTCCCTCCTTCTCTTGATCCCCCCTCACTTTATGCTTTCTTCCTCGCATTCTCTCTCACCATTCGTTTCTCTGTATTATCCCTTTATTTCCTCTCTCTCTCTCTCTCTCTTCTACATATTCAGTGAAACTTCCCTAGTTAGAAATGAGTGAACTATAGAAGTGATCCCTGGATGTATAGTCTTGAACTCTATACTTGAAATGGGTGATTTGTGGAGTGTGTGAATTATATCTGAATAAAGTCATCACTTTTAAATCTACGGGTCATTATCTATTATGAAAATATAGAAAGGGGTGGAGACAAGATGGCTGACTGAAGACAGCTTTCCACAGAGTCTCCCATCCAGAAGGAGAGTTAAAGGACAGAAATTAAGCAAGTAACCTGGTGGATTTGAGCTGCACCAAGAGAGAAGGTTGAAGAAAGCACATCAACCCTGCTGAGGCAAGCTGCAACCACAAGGATACAAACAAAAGGTAAAAAATCCATCACCAAGTGGACAGGAATCCCCTCCCCCATGAAAATGGCTCGGAGTGCCCCATAAACAAATGAGCAGAGTTCAAAGTTCCTCCCACTACACTCCACAAGTAGTTTACACTCCTCTAAAAACTGGACCTACCTCCCCTACTAGGGTGCCATGGCGTTCTCCTGCCAGGCATAAAACTGTATAAAACGGTATATATTCTCTACCTGCAATTCTGAGCTCCCAGCACTACCTTCCACTCTCACTCTGAGGTCTGGAGGCCTGTCCCCCAGGAGACCAGATTCTTGGGTGATTTCTCAAGGGGTGTGGACAGTGCCTAAACTGCAGCTGTTCATTGCTGACTCTGGGGCACAGGAGCAAGGAGAGGATGGTTGGCTGAGAGGGAACCACACCGCAGCAGCAGTGCCCTGAGACACAGAGCAGCAGCCATCTTTTAGCTATAATATGACTCACTCCCGGATATTCTGAAGCCACACCCCCTGTCTCCCTGGGCAACCAGAGGAGGCCAGGCATCTACTCAGTTGGCAACCACCACAGAACAGATCTGGGACTGAAACGCAGGCCCTGTGAGTAAAGGGTTTGCCTGAGGTGGTACCAACCTGGGTGGAGCTCAGGGACTAGAAACACACTCGCAGGCACGGGAAGTTCCCAGGATGGGACGGACCCAGAGGACCGCTTTACTGAGCCTAAGATGCACCCGACCCTCAGGAGATCGTCAGCCTATAAACAAAGGAAGGCAGCAAGCTAGAACTGACAAGTAACCGAATACAAGCTTGCAGGAGCGAAGACAGGACCTGAGGCGCAGGCTCTGGGAACTCACAACAGCTTTTCTTCTGCAGGGGAATTTAGCAAGGACAGAAAAAAATACCCACAAAGTTGTTCTGTTCTGTTCTGTCAGTAACATCAATCAGGGGCAGGTCTGGAACTGAGTGAACACACCCCAGCCTACATCAAGTGCCCAAGGTTGTCAAGCCTCACCTCCTCATGCTAGATAGAGGCAGACTGCAGTGTTCTGGCTGAGCAGAAATATATTTCCTTGCGATTCAGGCAGGTGCAAACCCCTAGAGTATCTGTTCACTACCGGCAACTGGGTCAGCCAATTGTGGGGCTATCAGTGACTGGTTGTAACAGAGGTGCAAGGTGGGGAAGGAGGCATCAACCTTCACAGAGTGATCTATCTGCTGGGTGGCTCCTCTTGACTTCATGCAGCACTGCATCAAGCCATATCAGAGTAGTCACCAGACCCCTGTGATCTAGTTGCCAGTTACCTTTTAAACTCTCCCACCTGAGACACGTGTTGAATGAGACAATTGATTTGGACCATTTGAACTGAGCCAATAGCCCTGGGACAATTCAGGTGGTGCCCTGGGTGTGTGGTTGTAGGAAGGTTTGATTTTCCTTTTCCGATTATTGCCTATGGAGGCCGGGGTGACTTAAGCGCTGGTATTTCTCCACAGCTGAGACTTCATACCAGAGTAACTGTTTCACTAGGATTGAAAAGAAACCAGCTGCAAACAAGACAGAACCACTTACCCAACCACACCAAAAAGGTCCCCAGTTTCTCAGGCCATAGCACTGTACGGGTCCTTGACAAAGCTGCAGGGGAAAAATCAAATGGTGTAAAACAATCATGAGGCGTAATCAGTGAAAAAACTCTACTAACATGAATAACCAGAATAGATCAAACGCCCAAGGAAAGATATGGCAGATTTAACTGAAGATGCCATTCATAGATATGGCAGATTTAACTGAAGATGCCATTCATAAACAGCTGGCCGACATGTCAGAAATTGAATTCAGAATTTGGATTGCAAACAAGATTAATAAAATGGATGAAAATCTGGAACTAGAAATTCGAGCAGCAATTCAAAGGATGGAATTAGATATTCAAGGAGAAATTCAAAAGTTCTCTCAAGAGAGGCGGAGCAAGATGGCAGCCAAGTAACAGCTTCCTTGCATCTGGGCACCGTGAGTCTGGGGATATAGGACTCCAGGCATCTCTGGCTGGTGGGATCTGCCTACCATCACCCCTGAGAGGATACAGGGAGTCAGCGAGAGACTTCTGGACCCCAAGAGGAGCACTAAAACAGTGGAAAACTGGCAAGTGGTCACGTGTGTTCAATCCATCTAAACCCGCCCGCAACTGTAAGTTTAGTGGCAGCAAGACTGTAAACCAGAAAGGCCTTACCTGTGAACTGTTTTGGTGTCTTTGGACTTGGCACTCAGCTGAACTGCCTTGGGGAGAGCCTGAGCGGGAGTGCAGAGAACTTTGGCCTTTGTCTAGGGCCCCAGTCTGGGCTGCTGAGACAGACGGAGCTAATAGTGTTTGGCTCTGGGTCACAGGCAGCCATTGTGAGCGATCTGCCCCGGCAAGCTCCGCACTCAGGGTCGCAGAGCTAGAATAGGGTGGGAGGTGGTAACCCAGCGACCAAGTAGCCTAAGGGCGAGGTCCGAGCCGCCTTGCAGCCCTAACCCTCGGGGGCAGAGGGAGACCAGTTTTTGCACAGAGGGTAAGTGGATAGCCACTTCAGCAGTGATTCCAGCGACAAGCACTTCCCTGGGAAAGCTTCTGTTCAGGAAGTGAACAAGTTCAAAGTGCCTTTTAAGTGGGCTGAAGAGAGAGTTAGGGTGTCTACCTGCTGGGGTTTGAGAAACTAGCAGCCTCCAGTCGTATCAGAACTGTGATTAACATCTCATACCCCAGAAGACCATGTGTTGCCCTGACAATATTCAATAACATATACATACTGCTTTGTTTTTGGTTGTGTTTTTTTTTGTTTGTTTGTTTTTGGTTCGGTTTGGTTGTTTTTCTTTTGTGTATTTTGATGTTGTTGATGTTGTTTTGTTTTTTTAAGTTCAACCATTTCCATACACATCCTTTTTCTTTCTCAATTATTCTAGTTTAATTGTAATTTCCCATTGCTACCTCTTTCAATAATTAGAACTTCATTTTTGTTAGTGTTTCTACCGCTATATTTGGTTTTCCACACAATTTTATCCCGTAAAGTTTGCTGTTTGCCTGTTTTGGTTTGATTTATACCATTTCTGTCTTTCTTCTCTACTTGGTGGAGGTGGGGTACTGTGTCTGATCAGGTTAGCAAAGAGCTGCTGACCCCAAGGGAAACACCCAACAGGGCACCACCAGAAGGTGGTTTCTTTTTAAGGTTGTACAAAGAACCCTACTGTACACCTATATTGCTCTGTCTCCCTCTTTCTGTGCCTCTCTTCTATTTGTCAATATTCCTTTTACCAACCCCCTCTCCTTTCTCTATTTTTTTCTTTTCACTCAGTCCTCCTTTCATTCATTCCTTTTTTGCTCTTCAACCTTCTCACCCTTCTGGTCCTGTAACCCTTAGTCCACAGGCACGAGAACTTAAAGAGCAAGAGGAAGTGAAAGGAAAATTAGGGCAAGGAAACAGATACAAGAAATCACTCATGAGGAAGAATCAGCAGAAAACTCCAGGCAACATGAAGAACCAGTCCAGAACAACCCCGCCAAGGGACCAAGACGTAGCTACTGCAGAGGATTCCACCTATAAAGAAATGTTAGGAATGACACAAAAGGAATTCAGAATACACATGTTGAAAACAATGAAAGAAATGATGGAAACAATGAAGGAAACTGCTAATAAAGTGCAAAATAACCAAAAGGAAATTCAAAAACATAATCAAATAAGAGATGAACGATATGAAGAATATGAAAAGGATATAGCAGAGATGAAGGAACTGAAGCAGTCAATTAGGGAACTTAAAGATGCAATGGAAAGTATCAGCAACAGGTTAGACCATGCAGAAGAAAGAATTTCAGAGTTAGAAGTCAAAGTTTTTGAGATAACTCAGATAGTAAAAGAGGCAGAAAAGAAGAGAGAGAAAGCAGAACGTTCACTGTCAGAATTATGGGACTTTATGAAGCATTCCAACATATGAGTTATAGGAATTCCAGAAGGGGAAGAAGAATGCCCCAGAGGAATGGATGCCATACTAGAGAATATTATAAAAGAAAATTTCCCAAATATCACCAAAGATTCTGACGCACTGCTTTCCGAGGGCTATCGGACCCCAGGTCGCCTCAACTCTAACCGTGCTTCTCCAAGACACATTGTGATGAACCTGTCCAAACTCAAGACAAAAGAAAAGATTCTACAAGCTGCCAGGAGTAAGCGCCAGTTGACCTACAGGGGCAAATCCATCAGAGTGACCGCAGACTTCTCTAATGAAACTTTCAAAGCAAGAAGACAATGGTCATCTACCTTTAATCTACTTAAACAGAACAATTTCCAGCCAAGAATTTTGTACCCTGATAAGCTAAGCTTCAAAATTGATGGAGAAATCAAAACATTTACGGATATACAAACATTGAGGAAATTCACCACAACAAGACCAGCTCTACAGGAAATACATCAACCTGTTCTGCACACTGACCACCACAATAGATCAGCAGCAAAGTAAGAACTCAGAAGTTAAAGGACAGAACCTAACATCCACACTGATGCAAAAGATAAAACTAAGCAATGGACTCCCACCAAATAAGACGAATAGAATACTACCACACTTATCAATTATCTCAATAAATGTTAATGGCTTGAATTCCCCACTGAAGAGACATAGATTGGTTGACTGGATTAAAAACCACAAGCCATCCATTTGCTGTCTGCAAGAAACACACCTGGCTTCAAAAGACAAATTAAAGCTCCGAGTCAAGGGTTGGAAGACAATTTTTCAGGCAAATGGAATTCAGAAGAAAAGAGGAGTTGCAATCTTATTTTCAGATACATGTGGATTTAAAGCATCTAAAGTCAAAAAAGACAAAGATGGTCACTTTATATTGGTCAAGGGAAAAATACAACAAGAAGACATTTCAATTCTAAATATTTATGCACCCAATTTAAATGCTCCCAGATTCTTGAAACAGACCTTACTCAGTCTTAGCAATATGATATCTGATAATACCATAATAACGGGGGACCTTAACACTCCTTTTACAGAGCTTGACAGATACTCTAAACAGAAATTAAACAAGGATATAAGCGATTTAAATGAGACCCTAGAAAAACTATGCTTGATAGACGCATATAGAACACTCCATACCAAAGATAAAGAATATACATTTTTCTCATCACCCAATGGAACATTCTCCAAAATTGATCATATCCTGCGACACAAAACAAATATCAACAGAACCAAAAGAATTGAAATTTTACCTTGTATCTTCTCATACCATAAGGCACTAAAGGTGGAACTCAACTCTAACAAAAATGCTCGACCCCACCCAAAGAGATGGAAATTAAACAATCTTCTGTTGAATAAAAGATGGGTGCAGGAAGAAATACAACAGGAAATCATAAACTTCCTTGAGCATAACAACAATGAAGACACAAGCTACCAAAACCTGTGGGATACTGCAAAAGCAGTTTTGAGAGGAAAATTCATCGCGTTAGATGCCTACATTCGAAAAACAGAAAGAGAGCACATCAACAATCTCACAAGAGATCTTATGGAATTGGAAAAAGAAGAACAATCTAAGCCTAAACTCAGTAGAAGAAAAGAAATATCCAAAATCAAATCGGAGATCAATGAAATTGAAAACAAAAGAATCATTCAGAAAATTAATGAAACAAGGAGTTGGTTTTTTGAAAAAATAAATAAAATAGATACACCACTGGCCAGACTAACGAGGAATAGAAAAGTAAAATCTCTAGTAACCTCAATCAGAAATGATAAAGGGGAAATAACAACTGATCCTACAGAGATACAAGAGATCATCTCTGAATACTACCAGAAACTCTATGCCCAGAAATTTGACAATGTGAAAGAAATGGATCAATATTTGGAATCACACCCTCTCCCTAGACTCAGCCAGGAAGAATTAGAGCCCTTGAACAGACCAATTTCAAGCACTGAGATCAAAGAAACAATAAAAAACCTTCCAACCAAAAAATGCCCTGGTCCAGATGGCTTCACTCCAGAATTCTATCAAAACTTCAAGGAAGAGCTTATTCCTGTACTGCAGAAATTATTCCAAAAAATTGAGGAAGAAGGAATCTTCCCCAACACATTCTATGAAGCAAACATCAACCTGGTACCAAAACCATGAAAAGACCCAAACAAAAAGGAGAATTAGAGACCAATCTCACTCATGAATATAGATGCAAAAATTCTCAACAAAATCCTAGCCAATAGACTACAGCTTATCATCAAAAAGTCATTCATCATGATCAAGTAGCTTCATCCCAGTGATGCAAGGCTGGTTTAACATACGCAGGTCTATAAACATTATCCACCATATTAACAGAGGCAAAAATAAAGATCACATGACCCTCTCAATAGATGCAGAAAAAGCATTTGATAAAATCCAGCATCCTTTTCTAATTAGAACACTGAAGAGTATAGGCATAGGTGGCACATTTCTAAAACTGATTGAAGCTATCTATGACAAACCCACAGCCAATATTTTACTGAATGGAGTAAAACTGAAAGCTTTTCCTCTTAGAACTGGAACCAGACAAGGTTGTCCTCTGTCACCTTTACTATTCAACATAGTGCTGGAAGTTCTAGCCAATACAATTAGGCAAGACAAGGAAATAAAGGGAATGCAAATGGGAACAGAGGAGGTCAAACTCTCCCTCTTTGCTGATGACATGATCTTATACTTAGAGAACCCCAAAGACTCAACCACAAGACTCCTAGAAGTCATCAAAAAATACAGTAATGTTTCAGGATATAAAATCAATGTCCACAAGTCAGTAGCCTTTGTGTACACCAATAACAGTCAAGATGAGAAGCTAATTAAGGACACAACTCCCTTCACCATAGTTTCAAAGAAAATGAAATACCTAGGAATATACCTAACGAAGGAGGTGAAGGACTTCTATAAAGAAAACTATGAAATCCTCAGAAAGGAAATAGCAGAGGATATTAACAAATGGAAGAACATACCATGCTCATGGACGGGAAGAATCGACATTGTTAAAATGTCTATACTTCCCAAAGCAATCTACCTATTCAATGCCATTCCTATCAAAATACCAACATCGTACTTTCAAGATTTGGAAGAAATGATTCAGCGTTTTGTATGGAACCAGAAAAAACCCCGAATAGCTAAGGTAGTTCTTAGTAACAAAATTAAAGCTTGGTGCATCAGCATACCAGATTTTCGTCTGTACTACAAAGC
The DNA here is from genome assembly GCF_027406575.1 of Nycticebus coucang. Classification (NCBI taxonomy): domain Eukaryota; kingdom Metazoa; phylum Chordata; class Mammalia; order Primates; family Lorisidae; genus Nycticebus; species Nycticebus coucang. The sequence goes on from NC_069804.1 coordinate 122,788,203, forward strand.
CATAGTGCTCAAGGCAGCATGGTACTGGCACAAAATCAGAGACATAGACACTTGGAATCGCATTGAAAACCAAGAAATGAAAATAACATTTTACAACCACCTAATCTTTGATAAACCAAACAAGAGCATACCTTGGGAGAAAGAAACCCTATTCAATAAATGGTGTTGGGAGAACGGGATGTCTACATGTAAAAGACTGGAAATGGACCCACACCTTTCCCCACTCACAAAAATTGATTCAAGATGGATAAAGGACTTAAATTTAAGGCATGAAACAACAAAAATCCTCCAAGAAAGCATAGGAAAAACACTGGAAGATATTGGCCTGGGGAAAGACTTCATGATGAAGTCTGCCATGGCAATTGCAACAACACCAAAAATAAACAAATGGGACTTCATTAAACTGAAAAGCTTCTGTACAGCAAAGGAGACAATAACCAAAGCAAAGAGACAACTTACACAATGGGAAATGATATTTGCATATTTTCAATCAGAAAAAAGCTTGATAACTAGGATCTCAAGAGAACTGAAATTAATTCACATGAAAAAAGCCAACAATCCCATACATCAATGGGCAAGAGACATGAATAGAACTTTCTCTAAAGATGACAGACCAATGGCTAACAAACACATGAAAAAATGTTCATCATCTCTATATATTAGAGAAATGCAAATCAAAAAAACCATGAGATATCATCTAACCCCAGTGAGAATGGCCCACATCACAAAATCTCAAAACTGCAGATGCTGATGTAGATGTGGAGAGAAGGGAACACTTTTACACTGCTGGTGGGACTGCAAACTAGTACAACCTTTCTGGAAGGAAGTATGGAGAAACCTCAAAGCACTCAAGCTAGACCTCCCATTTGATCCTGCAATCCCATTACTGGGCATCTACCCAGAAGGAAAAAAATCCTTTTATCATAAGGACACTTGTACTAGACTGTTTATTGCAGCTCAATACACAATCGCCAAAATGTGGAAAGAGCCTAAATGCCCACCAACCAAGGAATGGATTAACAAGCTGTGGTATATGTATACCATGGAATACTATTCAGCCATTTAAAAGAAATGGAGACTTTACATCCTTCGTATTAACCTGGATGGAAGTGGAAGACATTATTCTTAGTAAAGCATCACAAGAATGGAGAAGCATGAATCCTATGTACTCAATTTTGACATGAGGACAATTAATGACAATTATGGTTATGGAGGTGGAAGAAGAAAGAGGGATCGAGGGAGGGGGGTGGGGCCTTGTTGTGTGTCACACTTTATGGGGTCAAGACATGATTGCAAGAGGGACTTTACCTAACATTTGCAATCAGTGTAAACTGGCTTATTGTACCCTCAATGAATCCCCAACAATAAAAAAAAAAAAATTGTGGTATATGTATACCATGGAATACTATTCAGCTATTTAAAAAAATAGAGACTTTACATCCTTCGTATTAACCTGGATGGAAGTGGAAGGCATTATTTTTAGTAAAGCATCACAAGAATGGAGAAGCATGAATCCTATGTATTCAATTTTGAAATGAGGACAATTAATGACAATTAAGCTTATGGGGGGAGGAAGGAGAAAGAGGGACGGAGGGAGGGGTGTGGGGCCTTGGTGTGTGTCACACTTTATGAAGGTAAGACATTATTGCAAGAGGGACTCTACCTAACAATCGCAATCAGTGTAACCTGGCTTATTGTACCCTCAATGAATCCCCAACAATAAAAAAAAAAAAAGTTTCAAAAAAAAAAAAGTTGTCTCAAGAATTTAATGAATTTAAAGAGAAAACCACCAAAGAATGTGGAAGGCTGACACCACAGCATCTATTTTGTTGGCCAAGTGCTATTTCCAGTACTAACAGACTTAAGTTTCTATTTCCCTGCAAAAGCTAGGCCTAAGTTTCTATTTCCCTGCTAACGCCAGGCCTCTTCTCATAAATAATGTGAGCGAAACTTTGAAGTTTGCCATTGGAACTTATCTCCACCAAGGCCAGGAACTTATCTATACCACGGCCAGGTTGCTTGGATACCTGGTGACGTAAACCTCCTCCTTCACCTACCTTTATATACCCTGAAGAACTTTGCAATAAACGAGACTTGATCAGACTCCTGTCCTGTCTGCATTCTTCGCGCCCCTTGCCCCTTTTTCATTCTCACCCCCTCCTCCAGGTATCCCTGTCGACTGACCCGCAGGCCGGGTCAAAAGAATTTGATGCACTGAAGGAAGAAGTAGAAGCCCTCAAACATCTGAAAAATACAGTAGAATCCCTCAGTAACAGAGTGGAGCAAGCAGAAGAAAGGATTTCTGACATTGAAGACAAAGCCTTTCAACGTTCCCAAACTCTCAAAGAAGAAGAGGAATGGAGAGCAAAAACAGATCATTCTCTCAAAGAGCTCTGGGACAATTCAAAAAAGGCTAATATCTGCCTCATTGAAGTCCCTGAAAGTGATGAAATGGCCTCCCAAGGCACAGAGGCCCTTCTCCATGAAATTATAACAGATAATTTTCCAGACATGCCAAGAGATTCTGAAATTCAGATAGCAGACAGTGATCAAAACACTTAAGAAAATCAGTATAGAAGGACATTTCTTAAACTGACACAGACCATCTACAGCAAACCCACAGCCAATATCATATTGAATGGAGTTAAATTGGAATCATTTGCACTCAGATCAGGAACCAGACAAGGCTGCCCATTGTCTCCATTGCTTTCTAACATTGTAATGGAAGTTTTAGCCACTGCAATTAGGGAAGAAAAGGCGATCAAGGGTATCCATATAGGGTCAGAAGAGATCAAACTTTCGCTCTTCACAGATGATATGATAGTATATCTGGAAAACACTATGGACTCTACTACTAAACTCTTAGAAGTGATCAAGGAATACAGCAGCATCTCAGGTTACAAAATCAACATTCATAAATCGGTAGCCTTTATATATACGAACAGTAGCCAACTTGAAAAAACAGTTAAGGACTTTATCCCATTTACAGTAGTGTCAAAGAAGATGAAATATTTGGGAATTTATCTAACAAAGGATGTGAAAGATCTCTATAAAGAGAACTATGAAACTCTAAGAAAAGAAATAGCTGAAAATATTAACAAATGGGAAAACATACCATGCTCATGGCTGGGAAGAATCAACATTGTTAAAATGTCTATATGACCCAAAGCAATATATAATTTCAATGCAATCCCTATTAAAGCTCCACTGTCATACATTAAAGATCTGGAAAAAACAATACTTCATTTTATATGGAATCAGAAAAAACCTCGAATAACCAAGACATTACTCAGAAATAAAAACAAAGCAGGAGGAATCACGCTACCAGACCTCAGACTATACTACAAATCAATAGTGATCAAAACAACATGGTATTGGCACAAAAACAGAGAAGTAGATGTCTGGAACAGAATAGAGAACCAAGAGATGAATCCAGCTACTTACTGTTATTTAATGTTTGACAAGCCCATTAAAAACATTCAGTGGGGAAAAGATTCCCTATTTAACAAATGGTGCTGCATGAACTGGCTGGCAAACTGTAGAAGACTGAAAGTGGACCCACACCTTACACCATTAACTAAGATATACTCTCACTGGATCAAAGATTTAAACTTAAGACATGATACTATAAAAATACTAGAGGAGAGTGCAGGGAAAACCCTTGAAGAAATCGGGCTGGGCAAGTATTTTATGAGGAGGACTCCCCGGGCAATTGAAGCAGCTTCAAATATACACTACTGGGACTTGATCAAACTAAAAAACTTCTGCGCAGTCTAGAACACAGTAAGTAAAGCAAGCAAACAGCCCTCAGAATGGGAGAAGATATTTGCAGGTTATGTCTCCGACAAAGGTTTAATAACCAGAATCCACAGAGAACTCAAACACATTAGCAAGAATAGAACAAGGGATCCCATCGCAGGCTAGGCAAGAGATTTGAAGAGAAACTTCTCTGAAGAAGACAGGTGTGAGGCATTCAGACATATGAAAAAATGCTCATCATCTTTAATCATCGGAGAAATGCAAATCAAAACTTCTTTGAGATAAAATCTAACTCCACTGAGACTAGCCTATATCACAAAATCCGAAGACCAGAGATGTTGGCACGGATGTGGAGAAAAGGGAACACTTTTGCACTGCTGGTGGGAATGCAAATTAATACATTCCTTTTGGAAAGATATATGGAGAACACTTAGAGATCTAAAAATAGATCTGCCATTCAATCCTGTAATCCCAAAGATTAAAGAAGACCAAAAAGCACATCATAACAAAGATATTTGTACCAGAATGTTTATTTCAGCTCAATTCATAATTGCCAAATCATGGAAGAAGCTCAAGTGCCCATCGATCCACGAATGGATTAATAAATTGTGGTACATGTACACCATGGAATATTATGCAGCCTTAAATAAAGATGGAGATTTTACCTCTTTCATGTTTACATGGATGGAGCTGGAACATATTGCTCTTAGTAAAGTATTTCAAGAGTGGAAGAAAAAAGTACCCAATGTACTCATCCCTACTATGAAACTAATTTAGGGTTTTCACATGAAAGCTATAACCCAGTTACAACCTAAGAATAGGGGGAAGGGGGAAAGGGAGGGGAGGGAAGAGGGTGGTGGGTAGAGGGAAGAGGATTGGTGGGATTACACCAGCGTTGCATCTTACAAGGGTATATGTGAAACTTATAAATGGTCTGTGAAGCTAGTGAATGATGCCCCATGATCACATCAATGTACACAGCTATGATTTAATGCAAAATAAATAAATAAGCAAAACAAAAATAACTCCTAAATAGTTAATCTTCTTTGGCACAACTGTGAAAGGAATAGAGTCCTTGACTGTTTTTTTCGGCTTGGCTATTGTTGGTATCTATAAAGGCTACAGATTTATGTGTGTTGATTTTGTAGCCTGAGATCTTGTTGAATTCCTTGATCGCTTCTGTAAGTTTTGTAGTAGAATCCCTAGTGTTTTCCAGATATACGATCATGTCATCTGCGAACAGTGAAAGTTTGATCTCTTCTGAACCTATGTGGATACCCTTGATCGCCTTTTTTTCTGTAATTGCAATGGCTAAAACTTCCATTACAATGATAAAGAGCAATGGAGACAATGGGAAACCTTGCCTGGTTCCTGATCTACGTGGAAATTATTTCAGCTTAACTCCATTCAATATGATTTGCTGTGGGTGTGCTGTAGATGGCCTCTATTAGTTTAAGAAACGTTTCTGCTATACAAATTTTCTTAAGTGTTCTGATCATGAAGGGATGCTGGTTGTTATCAAAAGCTTTTTCTGTATCAATTGAGAGAAACGTATGGTTGTTATAATTTTTTAGTTTGTTTATGTGCTGAGTTACATTTGTAGATTTACATATATTGAACCAGCCTTGAGACCCTGGGATAAATCCCATTTGATCCTGGTGTATAATTTTTTTGATGTGTTATTGGATTCTGTTTGTTAGGATCTTATTGAGTATTTTTGCATGAATATTCATTAGTTATATTGGTCATAATTTTCTTTTCTTGTTGGGTCTTTCCCTGGTTTAGGGATTAAGGTGATGTTTGGTTTGTAGAATGTGTTGGGTAGTATTCCTTATTTTTTTATATTTTCAAAGAGGTTTATTATTATAGGTACTAGTTCGTCTTTAAAGGTTTGGTAGAATTCTGACATAAAGCCATCTGGTCCTGGGCTCTTCTTTTTAGGGAGAGTTTGTATAGTTGATGCTATTTCAGAATTGGTATAGGTCTGTTCAACATTTCCACTTCCTTCTGGCTAAGTCTTGGTAAGTGGCGTACTTCCATGTACTGGTCCATTTCCTTCAGATTTTCATATTTCTGAGAGTAAAGTTTCTTGTAATATTCGTTAAGGATTTGTTTTTTTAATTTCTGAGGGTTCTGTTGTTATTTCATCTTTACCATTTCTGATTGATAAAATTAGAGATTTTATTCTTTTTTTCCTGGTTAGGTTGGCCAAAGGTTTATCTATTTTATTGACCTTTTCAAAAAACCAACTTTTGTATTTATTGATCTGTTGTATAATTCTTTTGTTTTCAGTTTAATTTAATTCTGCTCTGATATTGGTTATTTCTTTTCTTCTGGTGGGTTTGGGGTTGGAATGTTCTTCCTTCTTCAGTTGCTTGAGATGTCCCATTAAGTTATTAACTTTGTCTCTTTTCATTTTCTTGAGGAAGGCTTGCAGTGATATAAATTTACGTCTTATGACTGCCTTTGCAGTCTTCCAGAAGTTCTAATAATTCATGTCTTCATTGTTGTTTTGTTCCAAAAATTTGGTGATTTCTTCTTAATCTCGTCTATAACCCATCTATCCATCATCATAAGATTGTTTAGCTTGCATGTTTTTGTATGGGTATGCAGGTTCCTGTTATTGAGTTCAACTTTTATTCCATGATGGTCTGAGAAGATTCAAGGAATAATTTCTATTTTTCTAAAATTTGCTGAGGTTAGATTTTTGGCCTAGGATGTGGTCAATTTTGGAGTATGTTCTGTGAGCTGATGAGAAGAATATGTATTCAGTTTTGTTGGGATGAAATATTCTGCAGATTTCTGTTAAGTCCAGATGTTCAATGGTTAAGATTAAATCTAAGATTTCTTTGCTTAGCTTCTTTTTGGAGGATCTATCCAGTACTGCTAAAGTGGTGTTAAAATCTCCAACTACTATGGAACTGGAGGAAATCAAGTTGCTCATGTCTTTTAGTGTTTCTCTTATAAAATGAGGTGTGTTATGTTTGGGTGCAAAAATATTAATAATTGAAATCTCATCATATTGAGTATTACCTTTAAGAAATGTGAAGAGTCCATCCTTATCCTTCCTTCGTTTGGTTGGTTTAAAGCCTTTTGCATCTGCTAATAAAATTGCAATGCCTGCTTTATTCTGTTTTCCATTTGCCTGGTGTATAGATGACCAACCCTTCACCTTGAGTCTATATTTGTCTTTTATTTTATTTTTTCTTTATTTTTTATTTTTTGCATTTAATTTTCTTTCTCTCTCTCTCTTTTTTTTTTTATTAAATCATAGCTGTGTACATTAATGTGATCATGGGGCACCATATCCTGGTTTCATAGACCGTTTGACACATTTTCATCACCCTGGTAAACATAGCGTTCCTGGCATTTTCTTAGTTATTGTGCTAAGACATTTACATTCCACATTTACTAAGTTTCACATATACCCTTGTAAGATGCACCGTAGGTGTAATCCCACCAATCTCCTTCCCACTGCCAACCCCCCCTCACCCCCCTTTTCCCCTTCCCTCAATTCTTTGGTTATAACTCGGTTATAGCTTTCATGTGAAAGCCATAAATTAGTTTCATAGTAGGGCTGAGTACATTGGATACTTTTCCTTCCATTCTTGAGATACTTTCCTAAGAAGGATATGTTCCAGCTCCATCCATGTAAACATGAAAGAGGTAAGGTCTCCATCTTTCTTTAAGGCTGCATAATATTCCATGGTGTACATATACCACATTTTATTAATCCATTTGTGGATCGATGGGCACTTGGGCTTTTCCATGACTTAGCAATTACGAACAGGGCTGCAATAAACATTCTGGTACAAATATCTTTGTTATGACATGATTTTTGGTCTTCTGGTTATATGCCAAGTAGAGGAATTATAGGATTTAATGGCAGATACATTTTTAGATCTGTAAGTGTTCTCCAAACATCTTTCCACAAGGAATGTATTAATTTCTATTCACACTAGCAGTGTAGAAGTGTTCCCTTTTCTCCATGTCCATGCCAACATCTCTGGTTTGGGATTTTGTGATATGGGCTAATCTTACTGGAGTTAGATGATATCTCCAAGTAGTATTGATTTGCATTTCTCAGATGATTAAAGATGATGAGCATTTTTTTATATGACTGTAGGCTGCATGCCTGCCTTTTCAGAGAAGTTCCTCTTCAAGTCTCTTGCCCAACTTGCGATGGGATCACTTGGTCTTTTCTTGCTTATATGTTTGAGTTCTCTGTGGATTATGGTTATTAAACCTTTGTCAGAGACATAACCTCCAAATATCTTCTCCCAATCTGAGGGCCGTTTGCTTGCTTTACTACTGTATTCTTGGCTATGCAGAAGATTTTTAGTTTGAACAGGTACCAGTAGTATATTTTTGAAGCTGCTTAATTTGCCCGGGGGGTCCCTCTCATAAAATACTCGCCCAGACCAATTTTTTCAAGGGATATCCCTGCCCTTTCTTGTAGTATTTTTATAGTTTTGTGTCTTAAGTTTAAATCTTCAATCCAGTGAGAGTCTATCTTAGTTAATGGTGAAAGGTGTCGGTCCAGTTTCAGTCTTCTGCAGGTTGCCAGCCTGTTGACCCAGCACCATTTGTTAAATAGGGAATCTTTTCCCCACTGAATGTTTTTAATTGGCTTGTCAAAAATTAAATAACGGTAAGTAGCTGGATTCATTTCTTGGTTCTCTATTCTGTTCCATACATCTACCTCTCTGTTTTTGTGCCAGTACCATGCTGTTTTGATCACTATAAATTTGTAGTATAGTCTGAGGTTTGGTAGTGTGATTCCTCCTGCTTTGTTTTTATTTCAGAGTAATGTCTTGGCTATTCGTGTTTTTTTCTGATTCCATATTTAAAAAAGTATTGTTTTTTCCAAGATCTTTAAAGTATGACAGTGGAGCTTAATAGGGATTGCATTAAAATTATATATTACTTTGGGTAGTATGGACATTTGATTCTTCCCAGCCATGCGCATGGTATGTTTTTCCATTTGTTAACTTTTCAGCTATCTCTTTTCGTAGAGTATCATAATTCTCTTTATACAGATGTTTTACATCCTTTGTTAGATGAACTCCCCAAAATTTCATCTTCTTTATGACTTCTGTGAATGGGATAGAGTCCTTAACTGTTTTTTCAACTTGGCTGTTGTTGGTATATATAAAGGCTACCGATTTATGAATGTGGATTTTGTACCCTGAGATGCTGCTGTATTCCTTGATCACTTCTAGGAGTTTTGTAGTAGAATCCCTGGTGTTTTCCAGATATACAATCATATCATCTGCAAGGAGTGAAAGTTTGATCTCTCCTGACCCTATATGGATACACTTGATCACCTTTTCTTCCCTAATTGTGGTGGCTAAAACTTCCCTGACAATATTAAAGAGCAGTGGAATCAATTGGCAGCCTTGTCTGGTTCCTGAACTGAGTGGAATGGTTACAATTTAACACCATTCAATATTATATTGACTGTGGGTTTACTGTAGATGGCCTCTATCAGTTTAAGAAATGTCCCTTCTATACCAATTTTCTTAAGTGTTCTGATCATGAAGCGATGCTGGATATTATCAAAAGCTTTTTCTGCATCAATTGAGAGACTCATATGATCTTTTTTTTTATTTGTTTATGTGCTGAATTATACTTATAGATTTACTAATACTGAATGAGCCTTGAGACCCTTGGATAAAACCAACTTGGTTATGATGTATAATTTTTTGATGTGTTGCTGGATTCTGCTTGTTAGGATCTTGTTGAATATTTTTGCAGATATATTCATTAGCAATATCAGTGTATAATTTTCTTTTCTTGGGTCTTTTCCTGGTTTTGTGGTTCAGGGTGATGTTTGCTTCATAGAGCGTATTGGGTAGTCTTCCTTCTTTTTCTACCTTTTGGAACAGGTTGAGTAATATAGGTACTAATTCCTCTTTAAAGTTTTTGTAGAATTCTGATGTGAAACCATCTGGTCCCGGGCTTTTCTTTTTAGGGAACGTTTGTATGGTTGCTATTTCAGAACTTGATATGGGCCTGTTCAAAATTTCCACTTGATTCTGGGTAATTCTTGGAAGGTGACCTGCTTCCAGGTATTGGACTATTTCCTTCAGATTTTCATATTTCTGAGAATAAAGTTTCTTGTAATATTCATTAAGGATTTTTTGAATTTCTAAAGAGTCTGTTGTTATTTCGTCTTTCTCATTTCTGATTGATTAGATTAGAGATTTTACTCTTTTTTTCCTGATTACGTTGGCCAAAGTATTGTCAATTTTATTAACCTTTTCAAAAAACCAACTTTTTTATTTATTGATCTTTTGTACAATTCTTTTCTCCTCAATTTCATTTAATTCTGCTCTAATTTTGGTTAAATCTTTTCTTCTACTAGGTTTGGGGTTGGAATGTTCTTCCTTTTCCAGTTGCTTGAGATATCCCATTAAGTTGTTAATGTCTTCTCCTTCAGTAATCTTGAGAAAGGCTTGCAGTGCTATAAATTTCCCACTTAGGACTGCCTTTGTGGTGTCCCAGAGGTTCTGATAGTTCATGTCTTCATTGTCGTTTTGTTAAAAAATTGGCGATTTCTTTCTTTATCTCATCTCTGACACAGCTATCGTTCAGCATAAGGTTATTTAACTTCCATGTTTTTGTATGAGTATGCAGATTCCTGTTGTTACTCAGCTCAAGTTTTATCCATGGTGGTCCAAGAAGATGCATGGAATAATTTCTATTCCTTTAAATTTACTGAGGTTAGACTTCTGACCTAAGATGTGATCAATTTTGGAATAAGTTCCATGGGCTGATGAGAAATATGTGTATTCAGTTTTTTTGGGATGAAATATTCTGTAGATGTCTGCTTAATCCAAATGTTGGATGGTTAGGTTTACATCTAAGATTTCTTTGCTCAGCTTCTTGTTGGAGGATCGATCCAACACTGCCAAAGGAGTGTTGAAAACTCTGACTATTATGGAGCTGGAGTAAATCAAGTTGCTCATGTCTGTTAGAGTTTCTCTTATAAATTGAGGTGCATTCTGGTTGGGGGCATAGACATTAATAATTGAGATATCATCTTATTGAGTATTACCCTTAACAAATATGAAGTGACCATACTTGTCCTTCCTTACTTTTGTTGGTTTAAAGCCTATTGTATCTGCAAATAAAATTGCAACACCTGCTTTTTTCTGATTACCATTGGCCTGAAACATGGACGACCATCCTTTCACCCTGAGTCTGTATTTGTCTTTTAGGTTAAGATGTGACTCTTTTATGCAACAGATATCTGGCCTGAGTTTTTGTATCCAGTGAGCTAACCCATGTCTCTTTAGAGGACAGTTTAAGCCGTTCACCTTAATGGAGAATATTGATAAGTCTGGTGAAGTTTTGGGTATCGAGTTTTTCAAAAGTCCAGTGGCCATTTTTAATCCTTTCGCCAGTGTGGAAATTGGAGTTTGATCCGAAGTTTCTGAGTGAATTTACTTTTGTGGTAGAGGATTGGATTGGTCGTTATGGAGGATAGGTCTGAGAATATCCTGAAGAGCTGGTTTGGTTATGGCAAATTTCTTTAACATATGAATGTCATTAAAGTATTTAATTTCTCCATCATAAATGAAACTCAGTTTGGCTGGATACAAGATCTGGGGTTGAAAGTTATTTTGCTTTAGGAGATGAAAAGTCGGTAACCACCCTCTTCTGGCTTGAAAAGTTTCAGCAGAGAGATCTGCAGTCATTCTAATATTCTTCCCTTTGAAGGTAATGGTTTTCTTTCTCCTGGCAGCTTTGAGGTTTTTGTCCTTCATATTAAGTTTAGTGAAGTTAATTATGATATGCCTGGGGGATGTCTTATTGGGGTTGAGTCATGCTGCAGTTCTGAAGCTGTCTGCTATCTGAATTTCAGAATCTCTAGGCATGTCTGGAAAATTCTCTTTCATAATTTCATGCAGAAGTGCCTCTGTGCCCAGCGAGGCCACTTCATCTGTTTCTGGAACTCCTATGATTTGGATACTTGCCTTCTTCGAATTATCCCAGAGCTCTCGGAGAGAGTGATCCATTTTTGCTCTCCATTTCTCTTCATGTTTGAGAGTTTGGGAGCATTCAAAGGCTTTATCTTCGATGTCAGAAATCCTTTCTTCTGCTTGCTCCATTCTGTTGTTGAGGGATTCTACTGTATTTTTCATATCTTTGAGGGCTGCAAATTCTTGCTTCAGTGTGTCTATGTCTTTGGTGGTTTTCTCTTTAAATTTCTTAAATTCTTGAGACAACTTTTGAATTTCTCCTCAAATACCTAATTCCACTTTGTTAATCTTGTCTGCAATCCAAATTCTGAATTCGATTTCTGACATCTCAGCCAGTTGTTTATGAATGGGATCTTCAATTGCATCTGCCATATCTTTCCTTGGGGGGGGTTGATCTATTCTGGTTATTCATGTTACCAGAGTTTTTCCACTGATTCTGCCCCATGGTTGTTTTACTCCCTCTGATTTTTTCCCCTGGAGCTTTGTCGAGGGCCTGGACAGTGTTGTGGCCTGAGAAACTGGGGCCCTGTCTGGTGTGGTGGGGCTAAATGGTTCTGTCTTATTTTCAGCTGGTTTCGGTTCCACCCTAGTGAAACAGATACTTTGGATAGAAGTCACAGCTGTGGAGAAATATCAGCCATTAAGTCACCCCACCTCCCACTGGCAAACAATTGGAAAAGAAAAATCAAACCTTCCTATCACTGTGCACCCACGGCACCACCTGATTTGTCCTCAGGTGATTGGTTCAGTTCAAAAAGGTCCAAATCAATTGTCTCAGCCTGCACCTGTCTCGGGTGAGAGAGTTTCAGAAGTCTCTGGGAACTGGATCACAGGTGTCTGGTGACTACTCTGGTGTGGCTTGCTCCAGTGCTGCGTGGAGTCAGGAGAAGCCACCCAGGCAATAAATCAGTCCAGGAAATTTGCTCCCTCCTTCCCCACCTTGCACCACTGTCACACCCAGTCACTGATAGCCCTGCAGTTTTCTGACCCAGTTGCCTGTAGTGAATTGGTACTCCAGGAGTTTGTATCTGCCTGAAGCACAAGGAAGCCTGCCAGGCTGCTGCGCTCTGCCTCTCTCCAGCAGGAGGAGGTGAAGCCTGACAACCTCGGGTGCTCGATGAACCTCAGGTCCAGTCTCGCCCCTTATTAATGTTACTGACAGAACAGAACAGAACAACTCTGCGGTTCCCCTGCAGAAGAGAAGCTGAATTGAGTTCCAAATCAGCTTGTCTTTGCTCTTGTATTGTCTATAGGCTGAAAATACCCTGAGGGCAAGGTGCGTCTTAGGTTTAGTAAAGCGGACCTCTGGGTCAGGCCCGCCCTGGGAGATTCCCTGGTTTGCAAGTTGGAGTTGCCTCAGCAAACTCAGAGTCTCTGGTTGCCCAGGGAGACAGGGGGTGTGGCTTCAGAATATTCGGTAGTGAGCCATATTGCTAGCAAAAGAGGGCTGCTGCTTTATGGCTCAGGCACCCGCTGCTCTGCTGTAGCTCCCTTCTGGCCAACCGTCCTCTCTCCGCTCCCGTACCCCAGAGTCTGCACCGACCAGCTGCAGCCCAGTACTGTCTACACCCCTTGAGCAATCGCCCAAGTGTCTGGACCCCTAGGGGACAGGCATCCAGACCTTGGAGTGAGAGCAGAGGGTAGTGCCGGGAGTGCTGGGAGCCTGGCATTGTGGGCAGGGAACACACACGGCTTTACACAGTTTTATGCCTGGCTGAACTGACACCAAAAGACGGCTCTCACACTGTGCCTCAGGGAACTGCCATTCCGGTGCAGTCCCATCTCCGCCGACCGACCAGGACTGGCCTCCAGACCCCAGTGTGAGTGAAGGGGAGTGCTGGGAGCTCAGAATTACAGGTAGAGTCTATATACAGTTTATACAGTTTTATGCCTGACAGGAGGATGCTGTGGCACCCTAGTAGGGGAGATAGGTCCAGTTTTTAGAGGGTCTCTCCCGTGGAGTGTAGTGGGAGGACCTTTGAACTCTGCCCGGTTGTTTGTGGGGCACTCTGAGCCATTCTCATGGGGAAGGGGACTCCCGTCCGCTTGGTGATGGATTTTGAACCTTTTGTTTGTATCCTTGTGGTCGCAGCTCACCTCAGCAGGGTTGACATGCATTCTATAAACTTCTCTCTTAGTGCGGCTCAAATCCACCAGGTTACTTGCTGAACTTTTGTCCTTTAACTGTCCTTCTGGATGGGAGCCTCTGTGGAAAGCTGGCTTCAGTCAGCCATCTTGTCTCCTCCCCTCACTATTTAGGAGTTTATCTAACTAAGGACGTGAAAAATGTCTGTAATGAGAACTATGAAACATTAAGAAAAGAAATAGCTGAAGATGTTAACAAATGGAAAAACATACCATGCTCATGGCTGGGAAGAATCAACATCATTACAATGTCTATACTACGCAAAGCAATACATAATTTTAATGCAATTCCTATCAAAGCTCCATTGTCATATTTTAAAGATCTTGAAAAAATAGTAATTCATTTTATATGGAATCATAAAAAACCTTGAATAGCCAAAACATTACTCAGAAATAAAAACAAAGCAGGAGGAATCACGCTACCAGACCTGAGACTGTGCTATAAATCGATAGTGACCAAAACAGCATGGTACTGGCACAAAAACTGAGAAGTAGATGTCTGGAAAAGAATATAGAACCAAGAGATGAATCCAACCACTTACCGTTATTTGATCTTTCACAATCCAATTAAAAACATTAAGTGGGGAAAGATTCCCTAATTAACAAATGGTGCTGGGTTAACTGGCTGGTGATCTGTAAAAGACTGAAACTGGACCCACACCTTTCACTGTTAACTAAGATAGACTCTCACTGGATAAAAGATTTAAACTTAAAATATGAAACTATAAAAATACTTGAAGAAAGTGCAGGGAAAACTCTTGAAGGAATCGGCCTGGGTGAATATTTTATGAGGAGGACTCCCCAGGCAATTGAAGCAGTATCAAAAATACATTACTGGGACCTGATCAAACTAAAAAGCTTCTGCAAAGCCAAGAACATAGTAAGTAATGCAAACAGATAGCCCTCAGAATGGGAGAAAATATTAGCAAGTTATACCTTTGATAAAGGTTTAATAACCAGAATCCAAAGAGAACTCAAATGTATTAGCAAGGAAACAACAAGTGATCCCATCTCAGGGTGGGCAAAGGACTTGAAGAGAAACTTTTCTAAAGAAGACAAACACACTATCTACAGACACATGAAAAAAAGCTCATCATCTTTAATCACCAGAGAAATGCAAATCAAAACTACTTTGAGATATCACCTAACCCCAGTAAGAGTAGCCCACATAACAGAATCCCAAAACCAGTGATGTAGGTGTGGATGTGGAGAAAACGGCACGCTTCTACACTGCTGCTGGGAATGCACACTAATACATTCCTTTTGGAAAGATGTTTGGAGAATACTTAAAGATATAAAAATAGACCTGACATTTAATCCTATAATTCCATTTAATCCTATAATTCCTTTACTAGGTATATACCCAGAAGATAACAAAGACATCTGTACCAGAATATTTATTGCAGCCCAATTCGTAATTGCTAAGTCATGGAAGAAACCCAAGTGCCCATTGACGCACGAATGGACTAGCAAACTGTGTTATATGTATACCATGGAATTTTATGCAGCCTTAAAAAAAGATGGAGACTTTACCTCTTTCAAGTTTACATGGATGGAGCTGGAACATATTCTTCTTAGCAAAGTATCTCAAGAATGGAAGAAAAAGTATCCAGTGTACTCAGCCCTACTATGAAGCTAATTTATAGCTTTCATATGAAGGCTATAACCCATCTATAGCTCAAGAATATGGGGAAAGAGCCAAGGGAGGGGAAGGAAGAGGGGGAATGTTTGGGTGGAGGGAGGGTAATGGGTGGAGCCACACCTACGTTGCATCTTAGAATGGGTACAGGCAAAACCTACTAAATGCAGAATACAAATGTCTACATAAAATAACTAAGAAAATGCCATGAAGGCTAGGTTGAACAGTTTGATGAGAATATTTCAGATTGTATATGAAACCAGCACAATTTACCCCTTGATTGCACAAGTGTACACGCTATGATTTAACGATATAAAATAAATAAATTAATTAAAAGTAAATATTGAGGAAATGAGATCCAAGCATGATGGCAGCCGATTAACAGCTTCCTTGCAACTGGGCACAGTGAGTCTAGGGAGATAAGACTCCAAGCATCTCTGGCTGGTGGGATCTGCCTATAATCATCCCTTTGAGGACACAGGGAGTCAGCGAGAGACTTCTGCACCCCAAGAGGAGGACAAAAGCAGTGGAAAACTGGGAAGTGGTTGCGTGTGTTCATTTGGTCTAACCCACTGGCAGCTGTAAGTACAGCAGCAGTGAGACAGCAAACTGGAAAGGTCTGACCTATGAGCTGTTTTGGTGTTTTTGGACTGGGCACTCAGTTGAACTGCCTTGGGAGAGCTTGGGCAGTAGTGCGGAGAAGTTTGGGCATTGTCTCGGGCCCCAGACTGAGCCGCTGAGCCTGATGGAGCTAATAGTGTTCAGCTGTGGGCTGCGCTGAGCCATTGTGAGAGAATTGCTCCAACAAGCTCCGCCCTCAGGGTCACAGAGCAAGGACCAGGCATGAGCTAGTAATCTAGTGAATTAGCAGCCTAAAGGCAGGAACTTAGCTGCCTTAAAGCCTTAACCTTCAGGGGAAGAGTGAGACCAGTATTGGCAAACTGGGTAAGTGGATAGCCACTTCAACAGTGATCCCAGTGACAAGTGCTTTCCTGGGAAAGCTTGTCCTTAACCAAGTTTAGAAGTTTAATGTGCCTTTTAAGAGGGCTGAGGAGAGATTTAGGATCTACACTCTGTGAGGTTTGAGAAATCAGCAGAGGCCTCCGGTCGTATCAGCATTGTGATTAACATCTCATACCCCAGAAGATCACCTGTTGCCCAGACAATATTCAACAAGACATATATACTGCTTTGTTTTTATATTTTGATTTATTTGTTTTGTTTTTTGTTCTTTTTGTAGTTCTTGTTGTTTTGTTTTTTAATTTCAACCTTTTCCCTGAGATTTTTCTTTTCTTTTCTTTTTTCTTTTCTTTCTCCATTTTTCTAGTTTAAATACAATTTCTCATTGTTGCCTTTTTCAATAATTAGAACTTCATTTTTACTAGTGTTTCTACCCCTAGTATTTGGTTTTTCCTCCAATATTACCCCATAAAGTTTTCTGATTGCTTGCTTTGGTTTGATTTAAAACATTTTGTCTTTCCTCTCTACTTGATGGAGGTGAGGTACTGTCTCTGATCAGGCTAGCAAAGAGCTTCCTGAGCTGAAGGGAACCACCCAACCCGGCACCCCCAGAGGTTGATTTTTTTTTTAAGTTGTGCCAAAGTACACTAATTTACACGTATATTGCTCTGTCTCACTCTTTCTGTGCCTCTCTTCTTTCTGTCAATATTCTCTTTTAACCACCCCCTCTCCTTTCTCTTTTTTCTTCTCCTTCTTTCTTTTTTTTTTCTTTCTTTTATCCCTTCTTGCTCTTCAACCTTTTCATCATTCTGGTCCTGTACAAAAATGATACACCGAAACCCTAGTCCAGAGGCACAGCAACTTAAAGAGCAAGAGGAGATGAAAAGAAAATTAGGGCAAGGAAACAGATAAAAGAAATCACTCATGAGGAAGAATCAGCAGAAAACTCCTGGCAACATAAAGAACCAGTCCAAATTAATGACAATTATGGTTATGGGGGGGAAAAAGAAAGAGGGAAGGAGGGAGGTGGGTGGAGCCTTGGTGTGTGTCACACTTTATGGGGGCAAGACATGATTGCAAGAGGGACTTTACCTAACAATTGCAATCAGTGTAACCTGGCTTATTGTACCCTCAGCGAATCCCCAACAATAAAAAAAAAGAACCAGTCCAGAGCAACCCCTCCAAGGGACCATGAGGTAGCTACTGCAGAGGATTCCACCAATAAGGAAATGCTAGGAATGACAGAAAGGGAATTTAGACTACACATGATGAAAACAGTAAAAGAAATGATGGAAACAATGAAGGAAACTGCTGATAGAGTGGAAAATAACCAAGAGGAAATTTAAAAACAGAATCAAATAAGAGATGAACAATATGAAGAATATAGAAAGGATGTAACAGAAGTGAAGGAACTGAAGCAGTCGATTAGGGAACTTAAAGATGCAATAAAAAGTATCAACAACAGGTTAGACGATGCAGAGAAAAGAATTTCTGAGGTAGAGGACAAAGTTCTTGAGATAACTCAGATAGTTAAAGAGGCAGAAAAGAAGAGAGAGATAGCAGAACTTTCACTGACAGAATTATGGGACTTTATGAAGCCTTCCAACATACGAGTTATAGGAATCCCAGGAGGGGAAGAGGAATGCCCCAGAAGAATGGAAGCCATACTAGAGAATATTATTAATGAAAATTTCCCAAATATCACTGAAGATTCTGACACACTCCTTCAGAGGGATATTGAAACCCAGGTCACTTCAATTAAAACCAAGCTTCTCCAACACACATTGTGATGAACCTGTCCAAAGTCAAAACAAAAGAAAAGATTCTGCAAGCTGCCAGGAGTAAGTGCCAGTTGACCTACAGGGGCAAATTCATCAGAGTGACTGCAGACTTATCTAATGATACTTTCCAAGCAAGAAGACAATGGTCATCTACCTTTAATCTACTTAAACAGAACAATTTCCAGCCCGGAATTCTATGTCCTGCTAAGCTAAGCTTTAAAATTGATGGAGAAATCAAATCATTTACTTATATACAAACATTGAGGAAATTCACCACAACAAGGCCAGCTCTACAGGAAATACTTCAACCTGTTCTGCACACTGACCATAACACTGGATCAGCAGCAAAGTAAGAAATCAGAAACTAAAGGACAGAACCTAACTTCCACAATGATGCAAAAGATAAAACAAAGCAATGGACTCTCACAAAATAAGAGGAATAGAACACTACCAAACTGATCAATTAGCTCAATAAATGTTAATGGCTTGAATCGCCCACTGAACAGGCATAGATTAGCTGACTGGATTAAAAAACACAAGCCATCAATTTGCTGTCTCCAGGAAAGACACCTGGCTTCAAAAGATAAATTAAAACTCCGAGTCAAGGGTTGAAAGACAATTTTTCAGGCAAATGCAATTCAGAAGAAAAGAGGAGTTGCAATCTTATTCTCAGATCCATGTGGATTTAAAAGAACTAAAGTCAAAAAAGACAAAGATGGTCACTTTATATTGGTCAAGGGAAAAATACAACATAAAGACATTTCAATTCTAGATATTTATGCACCCAATTTAAATGCTCCAAGATTCTTGAAACAGACCTTACTCAGTCTGAGCAATAAGATATCCAATAATACCATAATAACAGGGGATTTTAACACTCCTCTTACAGAGATGGAAAATTCCTCTGAATAGAAATTAAACAAAGATATAAGTGATTTAAATGAGACCCTAGAACAACTGTGCTTGATAGACATATATAGAACGCTCCATCCCAAAGTTCAAGAATATACTTTCTTCTCATCACCCCATGGAACATTCTACAAAATTGATCATATCCTAGGCCACAAAACAAAGCTCAACAGAATCAAAAGAATTGAAATTTTACCTTGTATCTTCTCAGACCATAAGGTACTAAGGGTGGAACTCAACTCTCACAAAAACGCTCAACCCCACACAAAGACATGGAAAGAAAACAACCTTCTGTTGAATGACATATGGGTGCAGGAAGAAATAAAACAGGAAATCATTAACTTCCCTGAACATAACAACAATGAAGACACAAGCTACCAAAACCTGTGGGATACTGCAAAAGCAGTTTTGAGAGGAAAATTTATGGATTCAGATGCCTACATTCGAAAAACAGAAAGAGAGAGCATCGACAAACTCACAAGCCATCTTATGAAATTGCAAAAAGAAGAACAATCTAAGCCTAAACCAAGTACAAGAAAAGAAATATCCAAAATCAAATCAGAGGTCAATGAATTTGAAAACAAAAGAATCATTCAGAAAATTAATGAAACATGGAGTTGGTTTTTTGAAAAAATAAATAAAATAGATAAACCTTTCACCAGAATAACTACAAATAGAACAGTAAAATCTCTAGTAACCTCAATCAGAAATGATAAAGGGAAAATAACAACTGATCCCACAGAGATACAAGAGATCATATCTGAATACTACCAAAAGCTCTATGCCCAGAAATTTGACAATGTGAAGCTAATGGATCGATATTTGAAATCACACCCTCTCCCTAGACTCAACCAGGAAGAAACAGACCTCCTGAACAAACCAATTTCAAGCACTGAGATTAAAGAAACAAAAAAAAGCTTCCAACAAAAAAATGCCCTGGTCCAGATGGCTTCACACCAGAATTTTATTAAACCTTCAAGCAAGATCTTATTCCTGTACTGCAGAAATTATTCCAAAAAAAATGAGAAGGAAGGAATCTTCCCCAACACGTTCTATGAAGCAAACATCATCCTGATACCAAAACCAGGAAAAAACCAAACTAAAAAGGAGAATTTCAGACCAATTTCACTCATGAATATAGATGCAAAAATTCTCAACAAATTCCTATCCAATAGATTACAGCTTATCATCAAAAAAGTCATACATCATGATCAAGTAGGTTTCATCTCAGGGATGCAAGGCTGGTTTAACATATGCTAGTCCATAAACATTATCCACCATATTAACAGAGGCAAAAATAAAGATCATATGATCCTCTCAATAGATGCAGAAAAAGCATTCAATAAAATCCAGCATCCTTTTCTAATTAGAACACTGCAGAGTATAGGCATAGGCAGCACATTTCTGAAACTGATTAAAGCTATCTATGACAAACCCACAGCTAATATTTTACTGAATGGAGTAAAACTGAAAGCTTTTCCTGTTAAAACTGGAACCAGATGAGGTTGTCCTCTGTCACCTTTACTATTCAACATAGTGCTGGAAGTTCTAGCCAATACGATTATGCAAGACAAGGAAATAAAGGGAATCCAAATGGGAGCAGAGGAGGTCCAACTCTCCCTCTTTGTTGATGACATGATCTTATACTTAGAGAATCCCAAAGACTCAACCACAAGACTCCTGGAAGTCATGGAAAAATACAGTAATGTCTCAGGATATAAAATCAGTGTCCACAAGTCAGTAGCCTTTGTATACGCCAATAACAGTCAAGATGAGAGGTTAATTAAGGACACAACTCCCTTCACCATAGTTTCAAAGAAAATGAAATACCTAGGAATATACCTAACAAAGGACATGAAGGACCTCTATAAAGAAAATTATGAAATCCTCAGAAAGGAAATAGCAGAGGACTTTAACAAATGGAAGAACATACCATTCACATGGCTGGGAATAATCAACATTGTTAAACTGTCTGTACTTCCCATTGCAATCTACCTATTCAATGTCATTTCTATTAAAATACCAACATCATACTTTCATGATTTGGAAAAAATGATTCTGCCTTTTATATGGAACCAGAAAAAAACCTGTATAGCTAAGGCAGTTCTTAGTAATAAAAATAAAGCTGGGGGCATCACCATACCAGATTTTAGTCTGTGCTACAAAGCCATAGTGGTCAACACAGCATGGTACTGGCACAAAAATAGAGACATAGACACTTGGAATTGAATAGAAAACCAAGAAATAAAACTAACATCTTGCAACCAACTAATCTTTGATAAACCAAACAAGAACATACCTTGGGGGAAAGACTCCCCATTCAAAAAATGGTTTTGGTAGAACTGGATATCAACATGAAAGTAGACCCACACATTTCTCCACTCACAAAAATTGATTCGAGATGCATAAAGGACTTAAATTTAAGGCATGAAACAATAAAAATCCTGAAAGAAAGTATAGGAAAAACACTGGAAGTTATCAGCTGGGGAAAGCCTTCATGAAGAAGACTGCCATGGCAATTGCAACAACAACAAAAATAAACAAATGGGACTTCATTAAACTGAAAAGCTTCTGTACAGCTAAGGAGACAATAACCAAAGCAAAGAGACAACCTACACAATGGCAAAGAATATTTGCATATTTTCAATCAGACAAAAGCTTGATAACTAGGATCTATAGAGAACTCAAATTAATCCACATGTAAAAATTCAGCAATTCCAGGGCGGCGCCTGTGGCTCAAGGAGTAGGGCGCCGGTCCCATATGCCGGAGGTGGCGGGTTCAAACCCAGCCCCTGCCCAAAACCACAAAAAAAAAAAAAATTCAGCAATTCTATATATCCATGGGCAAGAGACATGAATAGAACCTTCTCTAAAGAAGACAGATGAATGGCTAACAAACATGAAAAAACTTTCATCATTCCTATCTATTAGAGAAATGCAAATCAAAACTACCCTGAGATACAATCTAACCCCAGCTAGAATGGCTGACATCACAAAATCTTAAAACTGCAGATGCTGGCATGAATGTGGAGAGAAGGGAACAGTTTTACCCTGCTAGTGGGACTGCAAACTAGTACAATTTTTTTGGAAGGAAGTATGGAGAAACCTCAAAGCACTCAAGCTAGACCTCCCATTTGATCCTGCAATCCCGTTACTGGGCATCTACCCAAGAGGAAAAAAATCCTTTTACTACAAGGACACTTGCACTAGACTGTTTATTGCAGCTCAATTTACAATGACCAAAATGTGAAAAGAGCCTAAATGCCTACAAACCCAGTAATGGATTAACAAGCTGTGGTATATGTACACCATGGAATACTATTCAGCTATTAAAAAAAATGGAGACTTTACATTCTTTGTATTAACTTGGATGGAAGACATTATTCTTAGTAAAGCATCACAAGAATGGAGAAGCATGAATCCTATGTACTCAATTTTTATATGAAGACAATTAAGGTCA
Organism: Nycticebus coucang; assembly: GCF_027406575.1. Taxonomy (NCBI): domain Eukaryota; kingdom Metazoa; phylum Chordata; class Mammalia; order Primates; family Lorisidae; genus Nycticebus; species Nycticebus coucang. The sequence continues at coordinate 122,810,844 of NC_069804.1, forward strand.
CCGTGGGGTGGGGAAGGGGGAGAGCAGAGAGAGAAAGAAGGAAGGAGGGGTGGAAATAAAAAACTAATTAAAAATGTATATATATTTTAAAAATTGAGGAAATACACTCCAAATCTTCAGAGAACAATTGCAAAGTCACATTACAAAAATGTGAATTAACTGATGACTCCCTACTGAATCTCAGAATCAAAGCGTTCTTTAATAGACATACTCTTATTTGACAATGTGAATGCTACTTTTTTGTATTATTATTATTGCTTAATATTTTGATGTAGCAATTGTCTGATTCCTTTTCTGAATGTATTTATGTTTGTTCTTTCTTTACAAGACTTTAGTTTCTTATCCTTATCTTAAACATTATTATCGTTATTAAAAAAAATGAGGTCAAAATTTGAATGCAGCAAGGGGGTGAAGAAGTGGGACCAATGATTCCATCTACTACAGACACTGCCAGGATCATTTTAATTTCAACTTTAACTGAGCCTGTCTCATTGTAGGCATGATGTTGTATTATATCGTGTCACCACTTGCAATTTATTATTTGCCCTGCACTTGTTTCCCATATGCTTTCACATTTTCCACTGATACCTGATTTTTTTTTTTATCAAGGAATCTTTCTTCTTATGTAGGCCAATTCCTTATTCATTTTTCATTTCTCCCAGTTTGTTCCTATCAATAAGCAATGTTGATGAGTCCTGTGTTTTCACACATCCATTGACTACTGTCAAATGGAGTTGCAGAGAAATGCTTTTTACCTTCTTTCCCTGCAGTTACTTCATTCTGACTTCTTTTTGTTTGTTTGTTTGTTTGTGATAAGAGTATGGCACTGTTGCACTGGGTAGAGTGCCATAGCCTCCTACCTCACAGCAAGCTCAAACTGCTGGGTTCAAATGAGTCTGTACCCTAATCCTCCCAAGTAGCTAGGAGTACAGGTGCCTGTCAGAATGCCTGGTTAGTTTTACTATTTTTTAGCAGAGACAGGGTCTTGCTGTTGCCAATCTCATCTGGAACTGTTGAACTCAAGCAATTAACCTATCTCAGCCTCCCAAAGTGCTACAATTACAGGCGTGTGCCACCCCATGGCCTTTGAGTATTTTCGTATCAGCGGAGCCTATATCCTTTGCCTGGCTCTCAAAACAAAGCCATCTACATATGGTTAGTACTTTTTTTTGGTTCTTTGGGAACAAAGTAGGATTTTTAAAAAGATATTTGTCCTCAAACAACTCAAAATAGACCTTCCATTTGATCTTGCAATACCATTAATAGATATCTACCCAGAAGAAAAAAAATAATTTTATCATATGGACATATGCACTAGATTATTTGTTGTAGCTTATTTTACAATCAGAAAGATGTGGAAACAACCCAAGTGCCCACCAATATGTGAGTGGCTTAATAAACTGTGGTATAGTATACCATGAAATAATTTTCAGGCATAAAATAGGAGACTTTACACCTTTTGCATTAATCTGGAATGACATGAAACATATACTTCTTAGTAAAGTATCATGAGAATGGAAGACCAAGTACCCAATGTACTTAAAACTGATAGGAAGCCAGTAAAGGAACTAGCACATGCCCACACAAGAGAAAAACTCAATTCAATTTAAGTTGGAGGGAGTGGGGAGAGGGAAGGAGGGAGGAAGATTGGTGTGCTCTCACGTAATGGGTGCAAGGTAAGGGTGTATGACACCCAACTACAACAGGGACTTTACTCAACAAATATGAACATTATAACCTTATCGTATGTACTCTCACATAACTGTGAGATAAAAATTTAAAAAATGTATAGAATATATTTGCCAAATTTGATGGAAAAGGATGATAAAGTCAACTAGACTATTTCATCATAATAAAGGTTTTACTAGTTCAGTCTATTGTCTATGTATACCTAAAAGAATATAAAAGTGTTAAGAAAAAAAAAAGAAAACTTTTGCTTTTGGATTTGGGCCTTCAGCTGATTACCTGATACCTTAAATGACCATAAATGATATCTCTGCCTGTTTCACTTAATACCCACATATTTACTTCTGCTCTGCTGTCATTTTACTAATTATTAGTTTAGAAAGTCCGAGTGACTTTTGTCTTTGATTTAAATTAGAGAAATATGGTATTTCGATTAATGGATATTGTCTATTAGTTGAAGCTAACGTGGGTTTGTTAGCATGATGACCTACAGACAAAGGATATTTGACTTCATTAGCACTTGGCTCTGGATCTGTTTCACTTATTTTAAGTGAAATATGCCAACACAAATGAGGGTCTCCTGACCCTCATTCCCATTAGGAAAAAACATTGTTGAGCCCCAAGGGAACTCTCAGATAGATTGGCTTGTTGGGGATTCTCAGAACTCCTTTGAGTGAGTGTTTTCTACACTGACTGAGAGAGTTAGACTGGAATTCTCCCAGAACCATCAGGGATTCTAGTTCTCCACTTTCAGGGCCTACTGGTTCAATACTTGTTTGACTTTGTTTTAGGAGTGGGAGTTGGGGAAGTTACTAGTGGTAAGGGGCAGATGCATCAGATCTGTCTGCAATTTCACCTCCTCTATACTATACTATGTTCTATGATTTCACTTTTAGAAGATACCCAGCAAAGGCAAAATCATGAATACACAAGTAGAATAATAGATACCAGAGTCTAAGAGGAGGAGGAGTAGGGAGTTATTGTTTAATGAGCACAGAAAACAATGTACTCATTGTTCAGGATGGTGAACAATTTCTGGAAATGGAGAGTGGTGGTAGTTGCACAACACTTTAAAATACTTAATGTCACTGAATTAATGCTTGAATTGGTTAAAATGAAAAAGTTTTCTGTGTGTATTTTCCCATAATGAAAAACATATTGCTTGATAATGATCAATCAAAGTATTCAAAAGATAGCCACTTCAACAATTCATATCAAAAAATAACTAGAGGGCCAGGGATGGTGGCTCATGCCTGTAATCTTAGAATTCTGGAAAGCCAAGGCTGGAAAATCATTTGAGGCCAAGACTTCTAGACCAGCTGATACAGGAGTGGGACCCCTTCTCTACAAAACATAGAAAACTCAGCCATGTAAAGTGGCATGTTTCTAGACTCCCTGCTGCATGAGAGAATAAAGCTGGAGGACTACTTGAGCCCAGGAATTGGAGGTTGCAGTAAGCTATATGATGTGACTATACTCTAGCCTGGGTGACAGAATCAGATTATGCCCCACAAAAAAACAAACAAAGAAATAACAACACCAAAAACAACTAGGTTATTGTTACCACAGAATGTTATCACCTAATTCTACACTACCCAAAAGTTTAAAATTCAGTACTCTAAGAACTCAATTATCTGAGAACAACAAGGTTAATAACACAATAAGAGTCAATAACAAGAGAACATACTTATTATTAATGAGAATACTATGCTAGTTAATGTTAGAAATTGTAAAAACATCAAAATTGCTTTTTATTCAGAGGATATATTTTCCTATGTTATTGTAGTAGAATGAGTGGTAGCCTGTAAAAGGATATACTCATGTCCTACTCTCTAGAACATGTGAATATTATTTGATGTAGCAAAAGATACAGTTATATTAAGGACTTTGGTTTAACTGGGTTATAGCTTTCATGTGAAGGTCCCACATTAGTTTAATAATAAGGGTGAGTACATTGGGTACTTTTTCTTTCATTCTTGAGACACTTTACTAAGAAGAATATGTTCCAGCTCCATCCATGTAAACATGAAAGAGGTAAAGTCTCCATCTTCCTTTAAGGCTGCATAATATTTCATGGTGCATCTTACAAGGGTATATGTGAATCCTAGTAAATGTGGAATGTAAAGGTCTTAGCAAAATAACTAAGAAAATGCTACAAAAGCTATGTTAACTAATGTGATGAAAATGTGTCAAACGATCTATGAACCAAGTGTATGGTGCCCCACAATCATACTAATGTACACAGCTATGGTTTAATAAAAAGAAATAAAAAAAAAGAAATTTTGAGAGTCACAAAAATAAAAATGATGTATATTATAATGTAAAAAAAAAAAGGACTTTGGTTTAAAAACTAAAAAGTTATCTGTAATAGAGCCAAATTGGAAACTACCAAAGTATCCTTCAATCAGAACATGGTTCAACTATGTGGAAGAACAGTATCATGTAATGTGAGGGGTCAAGATGGCTGACTAGAAGCAGGTTTCACCAGAGGCTCCGGGCCAGAGGGAGAGAAGGTGGTCTGAAATGGACTTGGAGAACCCAAAGGTGAGGAGTTGAGCACAGCCAGAATAAAGTGAGGTATACATCATACCCATTGAGACCAGCTGAGAGCCTAAAAAAGAGGAAGAAATATAACAAAGATCAGGTATGGAGATTAGTTCAAAGACAACTATTGCCAAGGGGATGGGAGACACCTCCCCCAATCAGAAGGTCCTTAGCAATCTTTCAGCAGTGAGCAGAGAACAAAGGACCGCTCACTTCACCAAAGCGAAGAGAGCTGTGATGGACTAGTGCTATTACACCAGGGAGGTTCCACCTCTGAACCCAGGCCTCATCCTGCTTGGCACAAGAGTGAACAAATAATCACTCTGCAATCCACCAGGCAGATTGTCCCCTGCAGCAGCCAGAGTGTTTTGCAAGTTTACTGAAAAGCCTGAGCATTGTGTGGGACACTGAGCTGGTGGGCAGAAATAGTGGCACTGCACTTCTCACTTTGGCAAGGAGAGGGGAGAACTCTCCTGACCCTCATTCCCATTAGGAAAAAACATTGTTGAGCCCCAAGGGAACTCTCAGACAGATTGACTTGTTGGGGACTCTCAGAACTCCTTTGAGTGAGTGTTTTCTACGCTGCCTGAGAGAGTTAGACTGGAATTCTCCCAGAACCATCACGGATTCTAGTTCTCCACTTTCAGGGCCTACTGGTTCAATACTTGTTTGACTTTATTTTAGGAGTGGGAGTTGGGGGAGTTACTAGTGGTAAGGGGCAGATTCAGCAGATCTGTCTGCAATTTCACCTCGTCTAGCTATTGGTGCTGAGAGTTGGAGCCATTGATATGCATATCTTTCAGTGTCAGAGATCCCAGTGAAATGATGAGAAACTCTAGGATTGCATAAAGGGCAGGCTGAGGTCAAGACAGAGGAAGGATATGTTACCTCATGAAGAGGCCCTCAGAGACTCTGGCTACAGCTCTAAAAAGGACATTTGTGAAGGTGTAGTGGAAAGGCCACAATCACAAGCAGCAGCTCATTAGAGACAGTGTTATTAGCTTCAGTTCCAGGGGCCACCCAATCCCATCATACCCCTCCAGTTTTAATTGCCAAATATTTTGCTACAGTATTTCCTAAGGGGTTCCAAATTAGATTATTGCACAGTGAGTATTCAGGGACATCTCATCATTTCGAGTAAAGAAGGAAAATTCATATATATATATATATATATATATATTTTTTTTTTTTTGGCGAGACAGAGTTCTACCCTATGCCCTGAGCAGAGGGCAATGGCATTGTAGCTCATTGCAACCTCAGACTTAGACTGTGGACATCCTGCTGCCTCAGCCTCTGAAGATGCTGGGATGACAGGCACTTGCCATGGCACCCAGCTGGGTTTTTCCATTTTTTTTCATGAGTTTGGGTCTCACTCTCACTCAGACAAGCCTCAAAATCCTGAGCTCAAGCAATCCTCCCACCTCAGCCTCCCACAGTGCCGGGATTAAAGGCATGAGACACCACACCTGGAAAAATTCATATATTTGTTAAAAGCTACAAACAGTCAAGGGGAGGAGCCAACAGAAGGACTCTGGCAGCATGAAAAATCAGACTAGATCAACTCCCCAAAGAAATTACAAAAGAGATTCCACAAAAATACCATCCATAGAGAAATTGCTGTAATATCAGAACTAGAACGCAGAAGACAGACAGCAAATAAAATGATTAAAATTGAGAAGAAGATGGAAATAGAAATCTAAAAAAAGGCCAAAAGTTGTCTCAAGAAGTTAATTAACCCAAAGACAAAGTCACTAAGAATGTGGACATAATAAGGAATGATATACGAAAGCTTAAGTACTCGAAAGAGACATTTGAGGAGCTTCAAAACAAAGTAGAGACCCTCAGTAACGAAGTACAACATGGGGAAGAAAAAATTCAGAAATTGAAGACAAGACTTTTGAAATATCCCATTCATTTAAATCTCCCTGAGAAATTTAGAAGATTATTCCAAAAGATCAAAGATCCAAATGATAGGGATTCCTGAAGGAGAAGAGGATGAGCTGAACATCACGGAGATTCTACTCCAAAACATTATGGTATAGAATTTCCCAAGTATTGCAAGAGACACAGAAATTCAGATAGTAAATTATATCAGAAGCCCATTACCACTCCATCCAAACAAAGCAACTCCTACACACATTGTGATTAAATTTGCCAAAGTTAATATGAAGGAGAAAATCCTGCAGGCAGCCAGGTGTAAGAAAACTCTTATCCACAAAGAGAAAAATATCAGGATGACCATAGATTTTTCATCTCAAATGTTCAAGCCAGAAAAGGATGATCATCAGCCTGTAACATTCTTAAACAAAACAATATTCAGCCCAGGATCTTGTACCACGTTCAAGTGAATATGATTTGTGATAGAGAAATCAAATATTTCACTAACATCCAAATGTTGAGGAAATTTGCCACAACTAGACTACATGAAGTAAGTGGAACCTTATTCTTCCTAAGGAACAACATGATGGTCTATCAACAATGTAAACACATCCAGAAATTAAAGAACAAAGCCCAGTTTGCACAATGGTAAAAGGATAAAAATAAGCTCAGGATTTCTGACAAGTGAGATAACCAAAACTCCATCACACCTATCAATTCTGTCAATAAAGGTGGATGAGTAGAATTCCCCTCTCAAAAGTCACAGCCTGACTGACTGCATAGAAAAGCTCAGGACTGATATCAGTTGCCTCCATGAATCCTACCTACACTCAAAAGATAAAACAAGTCTAAGGGTGAAGGAATGGAAAGCAATAATCCAAGACAATGGAAAGCAGAATAATGCTCAGTTGGCAATGTAATTTGCAAATACAGTTTGATTGAAACCAAAAGACTAAAAAATAAGGAAACACAAGGATGGACACTTACATATGTGTCAAGGGAAGCACACAACACAAAGATATTTCAATAATTAACATTTATGCACTCTACATGAACATTCTTTGATTTATAAACAAACCCTAAATAACCTGAACCATATGATAACTTCCTGCACTAGACGAGTTGGAGATTTTAAGACCCCCTTTGACAGTACTGGACAAATCTTCCAAGCAGAAAATGAACAATGAAAGAATGGACTTAAACATGAACCTAGAACAAATGGATTTAAAAGACATATACAGTCATTTCATCCTCACAAAACTGAATACACATTCATCTCCTCAGCCCATGGGTCATTCCTCAAAATTGATGATATTTTCAGACACAAGTCCAACTTCAAGAAATCCAAAAGAATAGAAATTATACTTTGTAACTTCTCCGACAATCACAGAATAAAAGTTGAACTTGAAGGCAACAGAAATATTCATAGAAAAATAAAGTCAGGGCAACTACATAACCTTATGCTGAATGACAGTTGAGTCAAAGATGAGATTATGAAGGAAATCACAGATTTCATGAACAAAATGACAATGAAGCCACAAACGGTGAAAACCTGTGAAATTTTGAGGTGGGTGGTTGGCTTGAGCTCAGGGGTTCGAGACTAGCCTGAACAAGAAAAAGACCCGATCTGTACAAAATAGCCAGCCATTGTGGTGGGGGCCTGTATTCCCAACTACGTGAGAGGATGAAGCAAGAGAATCACTTGAACATAAGAGCTTGAGGTTGCTTTGAGCTATTATGCCACAGCACTCTTCCAAATAAGACAAAGCGAGACTCTTGTCTCCAAAAATACAAAAATGTGGGATACTGCTAAGGCAGTCTGAAGAGAGAAATTTATAGTGTTAGATGCCTTCATCAATAAAACAGAAAGAGATCAAGTCAACAACCTAATGGGTCCTCTCAAGAAACTACAAAAAGAAGAAAAATCAAACAACAAACCCAGCTAAAGAAAAGGACTAAACAAAATTAGAGCAGAATTAAATGAAATTGAAAACAAAAGAATCATTTGGAAGATGAGCAAAACAAAAAGCTCACTCTTTGAAAACTTTGATCAAATTGATGAGCGCCTGGTCACAGTAAGCAGAAATAGAAAAGTAAGAGATCTAATAATTTCAATCAGAAATGAAAAGGAATGGTTAGGAATTTAAGATGACAAATTGGAAAAACAAAAAATAAACCAAAAAGAGGAATTAACAACAGATACCATAGAAATACAAATGATAGGCTCAGTGCCCGTAGCTCAGTGGTTAGGGCACCAGCCACATACACAGGGGCTGGTGTGTTCCAACCTGATCTGGGCCTGCTAAACAACAATGAAAACAACAAAAAATATCTGAGCATTGTGGTGGGTTCCTATAGTCCCAGCTCCTTGGGAGGCTGAGACAAAAGAATCATTCAAACCCAGGAGTTGGAGGTTACTGTGAGCTGTGATGCCCTGACACACTACCGAGGGCAACATAGTGATACTTTGTCACCAAAAAAAAAAAAAAAACACAATCAAGAAAGAAAGAAATACAAATGATACTTTTAGGTTACTATAAAAGCTCTATGCCCAGAAATATAAAAATGTAGAGGAAATGGAACTATACCTGGAAGCATGTCACCTTGCTAAACTCAACCAGAAAGGATTATAAATTTTTAATAGATCATTTCAAGCATTGAAAGAGCATGAATTATGCAACATCTTCCAGGAAAGACAAGCCCTGGACCTGATGGATATACACCTAATTTCTATGAAACCTTCAAATAAAAACCTCGGCCTATATCGCATAATCTATTCCAAAACATAGAGATGGACAGATTCCTCCCCAATTCATTCTACAAAGCAAATATCACCCTGATTTTAAAACCAGAAAAGGACTCTCCAAAAGAGAAAACTATAGACCAAAATCATTGACTAATATTGATGGAAAAATATTCAACAAGATCTTAATAAGCAGAATACAGAGGCACATTAACAAAGTTAGACATCATGATCAAGTAGTACATAAATCCATAAATACAATTCACCACATAAATAAAACAAACAAACAAAAAAGACCATATGATTCTCTCAATGCAGAAAAGGCTTTTGATGATGTCCACAATTCTTTCTTCATAACAACACTTAAGAAAATAGGGTGAGGTTGACACATCTCTCAAACAGATAGAGGCCATCTCTAACAAACCTACAACAAATAAGCATATTCACTGAAATAAACTGAAAGTATTTCCACTCAGATCTGGAACTAGACAACGATGCCCATTCTTGCCACTCCTATTCAACATAGTGCTGGAAGTCCTACCCATTGCAATCAGACAAAAGAAAGAGATCAAGGGTATTCAAATAGGGAGAGAAGAGTTCAAACTCTAGCTTTTCCCCAATGACATGACATGGAAAACCCCAGGGACTCAAATCCAAAGCTCTTAGAAGTGTGATCAAGGAATATAGCAGCATCTTGGAATACAAAATCATTGCCCACAAATCAGTAGCCTTCATGTAAATGAATAAGTGAAGCTGAGAATAAAATCAAAGGATCTATGCCTTTTATGGTAGACACAAAGAAGATGAAATATCTGGGAATACATCTAACAAAGGAAGAAAACTATCTCTACAAAGAGAACTTTGAACCTCTGAGAAAAGAAATAGCAGAAGACAGTAACAAATAACATACCATAATTGTGACTTGGAAGAATCCACACCTTTAAAATGTCCATACTGCCCAAAGCAACCTACAGATTTAATACAATCCCCAACAAAATAACAATGTCATATTTTGAAGAACTCAAAAACTGGCCTTTGTTTCATATGGAACCAGAAAAAAAAAATCCAAATAGCGATACAATTCTTCAAAATAAAATCATATCTGGAGGCATTACATTACCAGACTCCAGTTTATACTACAAGTCGACAGTGATCCTAACGGCATGGTACTGGCACAAAAATATAGTCATAGTTCTACGGAATAAAATAGAGAATCTGGACATGTACCCAGCCACCTATCATCATTTGATCTTTGCTAAGTCTAACAAAAACATACACTGGGGAAAATAATCCTTATTTAATAAATGGTTCTGGGACAGCTGGTTAGCCACATGTAGAAGACTGAAATCGGACCCACACCTCTCACCTTTGACAAAAACTGAATCTTGCTTGATAAAAGATTTAATTTTAAGACACAAAACAATAAAAATTACAGAACAGAGAGTGGGAAAAAAGCTTGAAAATATTGGCCTGGGAATAAATTTTATGAGGAAGATGCCCCTGGCAATTGTAGCAACATCAAAAATAAATAAATGCATTTCAATTGAGCTGTAAAACTTCTGCACAGCTAAAAGTACCACATCCAAAGCAAAGAGTCAGCCTTCACAATGGGAGGCTTTTTCATGTTATGACTCTGACAAAGGCCTAATAACCAGAATCTACAGAGAACGCAAATTAATCCGAAAGAAAAGAGCAAACAAATTAATGTATATGTTGTCAAGAGACATAAAGAGAAACTTTTCTGAACAGGACAGATGAATGGCCAACAAACATATGAAAAAATGCCCCATGTCTGTAACCACCAGACAAATGTAAATCAAAACCTCTCAGATTTCACAAAACTCTAATAAGATTTGCCCACATCACAGTCTCAAATCTGGAGGTGCTGGAGTGGATGTGGAGACAAAGGATAACTTCTACACTGCTGGTGGGATTATAAACTAATCGAATCTTTATGGAAAGACGTATGGAGAATTCTTATTTTTTATTTTCTTATTTTTTTGAGACAGAGTCCCACTGTGTTGCCCTCAGTAGAATGATGTGGTGTCCCAGCTCATAGCAACCTCAAAGTCTTGGGCCCAAGCAATTCCCTTGCCTCAACCTCCCGAGTAGCTGGGGCCACAAGCTTCCACCACAATGCCTGGCTGTTTTTTTTTTTTCTTTTTGTTGCAGTTGTCATTGTTGCTTAGGTGGCCTGGGCCGACTTTGAACCACCTACCCTCAGGGTATGTGGCTGGCACCATAACCACTGTGCTGTGGGCACTGAGCCAAAGTATGGAGAATTTTTTTTTTTTTGAGACAGAGCCTCACTTTGTCGCGGTTGATAGAGTGCTGTGGCATCACAGCTCACAGCAACATCCAAATCCTTGGCTTAGGCAATTCTGTTGTCTCAGCCTCCTAAGTAGCTGGGACTACATGGACACACCACAATGCCCTGCTATTTTTTTGTTGCAGTTTTGCCAGGGCCAGGTTCAATCCTGCCACCCTTGGAATATGGAGCCACTGCCCTACCCACTGAGCCACAGGCACCACCCATATGGAGAATTCTTAAAAAACTTAAGTCGACCTTCCATTTGATCCTGCAATTCCAATTTTTGGTATCTACCAAAAGAACAAAAATCAATTCACCACAAAGACATTTGCACCAGAATGTTTGTGCAGCTCCATTTATAATTCTCAAGTCATGGAAGCAACCCAAAAGCCCATCAACTTATACTTATGAATGGATTAACAAAATGTGCCATATGTATACCATGGAATACTATTCAGCCATAAGAAAAGATGGAGACATTATATCTGTTATGCTTCACTGATGGACTTGAAAGATATTCTTCTTAGTAAGTATCTCAAAAATGAAAAACACATATCCTATGTGCTCAATACTAATATGAAACCAATTTAGATAAAAAATTACACACCCACTGGAACAATAAACATAAATATAGTCTAGCAAGGGGAGGAAAGAGGGAGAAGGATTAGGGAGGAGGGCGAATGGTGGCAGGACCAAGGGCATTTGGTGGGATTTCACCTAATGTGCTCAATGTGAGTCTGTTCAACACACTCCCTGGTGAAGTGGTCTTCTACAACTTGAATTCCAACTTAGAAGTGAGAAAAAGTAACATAAAAATTTGTACACTTGCACTGTGAATGCTGCTCAGTGAGTAGGGCGCGGGCCCCACATACCAAAGGTGGTGAGGGCAAATCCAACCCCAGCTAAACTACAACAACAACAAAAAAAAAAAATAGCCAGGCGTTGTGGCAGGCACCTATAGTCCCAGCTACTCACGAGGCTGAGGCAAGAGAATCGCCTAAGCCCAAGAGCTGGAGGTTGCTGTGAGCTGTGATGCCATGGCACTCTACCAAGGATGAGAAAGTGAGACTCTGTCCCTAAAAAAAAAAAAAAAAAAAAAAAAAAAAAAAAACTGTACCCTTATATTAATTTGAAATTAAATAGAAAATACACCAATTCCATTCTCCAAATGCAACCACTCCTATGAAATAACATAACATGTAAAGGGTGTTACTGTAGCCCCCTACATTTAACATATGTTCTGCATTTTTAACATCTAGAAAAACTAGATGTTTGAAATAGGGCTTAAGTTTTTTCCCACTATACACAGCAGCATTGAATAAATAGTGCACACTCTTAACAAAAGCTATAATTTCAAAGTGTCCTCTAAGTAGGAACATTCTGACCTAAAACATTTCCCCTTCCCACCTCTACCAACCCAGTAGACAGGTCCATGCATACATGTAATGCTTAGAGAGGATTTAGTAATTTCATAAATCTTTTTTTTTTTTTAGAGACAGAGTCTCACTTTATCACCCTGGGTAGAGTGCCATGGCATCACAGCTCACAGCAACCTCAAACTCCTGGGCTTAGGCGATTCTCTTGCCTCAACCTCCCAAGTAGCTGGGACTGCAGGCACCTGCCACAACGCCTGGCTATTTTTCTGTTGCAGTTTGGCTGGGGCTGGGTTTGAACCCACCACCCTCGGTATATGGGGCCGGCGCCCTACTCACTGTATATGGGGCTGGCGCCCTACTTACTGAGCCACAGGCCCCACCCTTTTCATAAATCTTTTTAGAAACAGTCTTTCCTGAGGCAAGAGAATTGCTTAAGCCCAAGAGTTGGAGGTTGCTGTGAGCAGTGATGCCTACTCAATGTATTACTTTACTACCGCTACTTTTGTTATACACTGGCAATCTTTTTATCATCTAGAAAGACTAGATGTTGTAAATTCGGACTCATTTGTCCTTTATATACACTATATACACAGCAAAGTAAAATCAAATGCACAGACATAACAATAGTCAATCTTGCCACAACTCTAACCACATTGGTACAAAGCCCTTTGCACTTTCTTCACTTTCTCTTCCTTCTGCCCTAAGCCAGCACAAATAATGTGTGCCGCTCAGACAACTGATGTGATCATTCAGTTTCCAAGACAGTATTTCATATGAATTTTAACAAAAAGACATCTACAAAATGTGTTATTTACTACCTCTACTTTTAACATACTTTGTGCACTTCCAAACATCCAGAAAGACTAGATGTTTCAAATAAGGACATAAGTTTGTCCACGGTAGTGTTGAATAAACTACACACATGTAACAACGGTTATATCCAAAAGTGTCTTCTAAAAAAGGAACATTCTGGTCTAGAATCCATCATTTATTCTAACTCTTCTCCACCACCAACCCAGTGAATATAAGCATATGTCACTTAGATGTTATCATTTCCCTTCTAAACATCCTTTTCAGAAGACAGCCCTTCTATGAAGTTTAACACAAGGTATACAAAATGTTAGCATACTAACTCTACTTTTGTCATACATTGGCGACCTCTTTAATATCGAGCAACTAGATAATATAAAATTGACATTCATTTGTTCGGTATATATAATATGGCAAAGTTAAATGAAATGCACCTAACATACAAGGCAATAGATAAATTTAAATTATCTAGTATGCAATAACAAAACACCTTTTGCAATTTCTTCCCTCCCACTTCCTGAGCGTGATAAACAACTACAGAGAGTATACTGGTCACAGAGGTGTTTTGGGTTTTTTTTTATTAAATCATAGCTGCGAACATTAATGTAATCATGGGCACCATGCACTGGTTTTATACACAATTTGAAATATTTTCATCGTACTGGTTAACATAGCCTTCCTGGCATTTTCTTATTTATTGTGTTAAGACATTTATATTCTACATTTAGTAAGTTTCACATGTACCCTTGTAAGATGCACCATAGGTGTGATCCCACCAATTACCCTCCCTCCACCCATCCTCCCCCTCCCCTGCCCTCCCTTCCCTTTCCCCTTTCCCCATATTCTTAGATTGTAATGGGGTTATAGCTTTCATTTGAAAGCTATAAATTAGTTTCATAGTAGGGCTGAGTACATTGGATACTTTTTCTTCCATTCTTGAGATATTTTGCTAAGAATATTTTCCAGCTCCATCCATGTAAACATGAAAGAGGTAAAGTCTCCATCTTTCTTTAAGGCTACATAATATTCCATGGTGTACATATACCACAATTTATTGATCCATTCAGGGGTCAAAGGACACTTGGGCTTCTTCCATGACTTAGCAATTATGCATAGGGCTGCAATAAACATTCTGGTACAAATATCTTTGTTATAATGTGATTTTTGGTCTTCTGGATATATACCTAGTAGAGGAATTGTAGGATCCAATGGCAGGTCTATTTTTAGATCTCTACGTGTTCTCCAAACATCTTTCCAAAAGTAATGTATTAGTTTGCATTCCCACCAGCAGTGTAGAAGTGTTCCCTTTTCTCCACATCCACAGAGGTGGTTTTAACAAACCAGTATTTTCCAAACACAGTATTTTCCAACAGTTTTTAAAAACTATTCACAAATTGTTATTCTACTACTACTACTTTTAAATACATGAAGGACTTCTAAATGTCTAGAAAGACTAGATATTTCATTTAAGAACTTGTTCACTATGTACACAGCACCGTTAAATAAAATTGCACACACAGCCATGGTTATAATCTGAGCTATATGACCATTTGGGCTTTGAACCATTCCCTCCTTATTTCCTTCTCTCTGCCTTCAATTCAATGACAAGTACAGGCATGTGTAATGCATAAAAATGGTTGAACAAATTCATATCCAAAAGTCATTTGCAAAGGACAAGCTTTCCTATGAATTTCAGCACAAAGCATACAAGATGTGCTAATTTTACTAAGTACTTTGTCATACATGGCAAACACTTTAACATCTGGAGATAGATATTGCAAAAGTAAGACTCATCTTTCCATTATGTGCACTATATACATAGCAAAATGAACTGATACCTGAAAATATCCAAGCATGAACAGAGGATCATATTACCTTTTACAATTCTTTCCCTTGCACCTCCTCCAAACCACTGAATATAGATAGTAGTATACTGCTCACAGAGGTGGTGCAACAATTTTATTTATTTATTTATTTATTTAAGACAGAGTCTCACTTTGTCAGCCTCAGTAGAGTGCCAGGGTGTAAAAGCTCACAGCAACCTCCAGCTCTTGGGCTTAGGCAATTTCCTCGCCTCAGCCTCCCAAATAGCTGGGAATAGCTGGGACTACAGGTGCTCACCACAACACCCGGCTATTTTTTCATTGCAGTTTAGCTGGGACCGGGTTTGAACCCACCACCCTCAGTGCATGGGGCCAGTGCCCTACTCACTGAGCCACAGTTCCCGCCCTAACAATTCTATTTCTAAGAAACAGTATTTCCTTTGAGCTTTAGCAAAAATATTTACAAAGTGATATTTTACTACCTCTACATTTAACATATGTCGGGCACTTGTAAACATCCAGGTAGACTAGATGTTTCAGGTAAGGATTTAATTTCTCCACTATGTACACCATAGTCTTAAATAAACTTCACACCTATGTAACAATAGGTATAATTTGATGTCTTGGAGAGTATGCTGTCACTGGGTGGTGGGGGGGGAGGGAGGAGAAAGTATGCAGAGAAGGGTACTGTGCCAGTGAGTTAGACTAGCTCAGATTGCTTAGCGGTTGTTCTCTGTGTGCATTTTAGTTAATATTGCTGTGTATTAGAGGGTAAGCAAATCTGAATGCTCAAAGTATGTTAAAATAGAGGTAGTAAAATAATCCCTTTATATATGTCCTTTTGTTAGTTTTTAGTAAGGACCATCTTCGAGGAGTGATCCCTGTTAATCCACTTCTTGGAGATAGACCTATTTCTATATTTAGTCCCTGGAGCAGGGGAAGAAGAGAAAAGGTGAAGGGAAGGGCTCTTTGCCAGTATCTCCATATCTAGAAGACAGTTTTAGATTATAACCATAGGTATATATGTGCATTTTTAGTAATGTATATGTGTTTGTTGTGGACAAATTTCACTATCTTGCACATCAAAGCTTTGGAGATGTCCTGAGGTGACAATGTATGATAAAAAGTGGAACTAGTGAATTAGCAATTTTGTGAGTATCTTTTCTTTATAATTGACAGAAAAGAAGCATCTTGGACATGGACTTGTTAAACCACCTCTGAGCAGTGTATACCAAGACTTCTTCATTAGGTTGGCAGGAGAGGGGCAGAAGGAAGCATGAAAGGAGTGATGAATGCAGGTGTGTTCCCATTACATTTTGAAGGTAGGCTCTGATGTATGTGCATCCATTTTGGCTATACAAGAAAAATATATATTGAGTAATTCAAAGGGAACATATCTTCTCGCTAATATTTTAATGGTATATATTTTATAATTACCATATAAAATTATACTTAGGAGAGTCAGGCATGTAACACAGCCGGAGTGGCAGCAGCAGTAGTGACAGGATAGCTGTGGCATTGTCCACAGGCAGGGGAACTTAAGAGTAAGAGGAAGTTAAAGAAAAATTAGGGCAAGGAAACAGATACAAGAAAACACTCATGAGGAAGAATCAGCAGAAAACTCCAAGCAACAGAACTAGTCCAGAACAACCCCTCCAAGGGACCAGGAGGTAGCTACTGCAGAGGATTACACCAATAAAGAAATGTTAGAAATGACAGAAAGGGAATTGAGAATACACATGATGAAAACAATGAAGGAAATGATGGAAACAATGAAGGAAACTGCTAATAAAGTGGAAAATAACAAAAGGGAAATCCAAAAACAGAATCAAATAAGAGATAAATGATCTGAAGAATATAGGAAGGATATAGCACAGTTGAAGGAACTGAAGCAGTCAATTAGGGAACTTAAAGATGCAATGGAAAATATCAGCAACAGGTTAGACCATGCAGAAGAAAGAATTTCAGAGGTAAAAGACAAAGTTCTTGAGATAATTTCAGATCGTTAAAGAGGCAGAAAAGAAGAGAGAGAAAGCAGAACGTTCACTGTCAGAATTATGGGACTTTATGAATCATTCCAACATACGAGTTTTAGGAATCCCAGAAGGGGAAGAAGAATACTCCAGAGGAAAGGAAGCCATAATAGAGAATATTATAAAAGAAAATTTTCCAAATATCACCAAAAATTCTGACACACTGCTTTCAAAGGGATATCGGAACAAAGGTTGCCTCACCTCTAAAAGAGCTTCTCCAAGACACATTGTGATGAACCTGTCCAAAGTCAAGGCAAAAGAAAAGATTCTGGAAGCTGCCAGGAGTAAGCGCCAGTTGACCTACAGGGGCAAATCCATCAGAGTGACTGCAGACTTCTCTAATGAAATTTTCCAAGCAAGAAGACAATGGTCATCTACCTTTAATCTACTTAAACAGAACAATTTCCAGCCCAGAATTCTGTACCCTTATAAGCTAAGCTTTAAAATTGACAGAGAAATCAAATCATTTATGGATATACAAACACTGAGGAAATTCGCCACAACAAGACCAGCTCTACACAAAATGTTCCAACCTGTGCTACACACTGACCATCACAATGGATCAGCAGCAAAGTAAGAACTCAGAAATTAAAGGACAGAACCTAACCTCCACACTGATGCAAAAGATAAAACTAAGCAATGGACTCTCACAAAATAAGATGAATAGAACACTAAAACACTTATCAATTATATCAATAAATGTTAATGCCTTCAATTCCCCACTGAAGAGACAGAGATTGGCTGACTGGATTAAAAAACACAAGCCAACCATTTGCTGTCTGCAAGAAATACACCTGGCTTTAAAAGACAAATTGAAGCTCTGAGTCCAGGGTTGGAAGACAATTTTTCAGGCAAATGGAATTCAGAAGAAAAGAGGAGTTGCGATCTTTATTTTCAGACACATGTGGATTTAAAGCAACTAAAGTAAAAAAAGACAAAGATGGTCACTTTATATTAGTCAGGGGAAAAATACAACAAGAAGACGTTTCAAATCTAAATATTTATGCATCCAATTAAATGCTCCCAGATTCTTGAAACAGACCTTACTCAGCCTGAGCAATAAGATATCCAATAATACCATAATAACAGGGGACTTTAACACTCCTCTTACAGATATGGGAATAATCCTCTAAACGAAAATTAAACAAAGATATAAGAGATTTAAATGAGACCCTAGAACAACTGTGCTTGATAGACGCATATAGAACACTCCATCCCAAAGATAAAGAATACACATTCTTCTCATCACCCCATGTAACATTCCACAAAATTGATCATATCCTAGGACACAAAACAAATATCAACAGAATCAAAAGAATTAAATTTTTACCTTGTATCTTCTCAGACCATAAGGCACTAAGGGTGAAACTCAACTCTCAGGCCAGGTATTTGTTGCATACAACAGTCACATCTTAACTTAAAAGACAAATACATACTCAGGGTGAAAGGATCATCATCCATATTTCAGGCAAATGGTAATCAGAAAAAAAGCAGGTGTTGCAATTTTATTTGCAGATACAATGGGCATTAAACCAACAAAAGTAAGGAAGGACAAGAATGGTCACTTCATATTTGTTAAGGGTTATACTCAATATGATGAGATCTCAACTATTAATATCAATGCACCCAATCAGAATACACCTCAATTTATAAGAGAAACTCTAACACACAGGAGCAACATGATTTCCTCCAGCTCCATAATAGTCAGAGGTTTCAGCATTCCTTTGGCAGTGTTGGATAGATCGTCCAACAAGAAACAGAGCAAAGAAATCTTAGATTTAAACCTAACCCTTTAACATTTGGATTTAGCAGACATCTACAGAACATTTCATCCCAACAAAACTGAATACATATACTACTCATCAGCCCATGGAACTTACTCCAAAATTGATCACATCTTAGGTCAGAAGTCTAACCTCAGTAAATTTAAAGGAATAGAAATTATTCCATGCATCTTCTCGGACCACCATGGAATAAAACTTGAGCTCTGTAACAACAAAAATCTGCAAACTCGTACAAAAACATGGAAGTTAAATAATGTTATGCTGAATGATAGCTGGGTCAGAGATGAGATTAAGAAAGAAATCGCCAATTTTTTGGAACAAAACAATAATGAAGACACGAACTATCAGAATCTCTGGGAAAACGGAAAGGCAGTTCTAAGAGGGAAATTTATAGCACTGCAAGCCTTCCTCAAGAGAACGGAAAGAGAGGAAGTTAACAACTTAATGGGACATCTCAAGCAATTGGAAAAGGAAGAACATTCCAACCCCAAAGCCAGTAGAAGAAAAGAAATAACCTAAATTAGAGCAGAATTAAATGAAATTGAAAACAAAACAATAATACAACAGATCAAAAAATCCTTAATGAATATTACAAGAAGCTGTATTCTCAGAAATATGAAAATCTGAAGAAAATTGACCGATACTTGGAATCACATCACCTTCCAAGACTTAGCCAGAATCAAGTGGAAATGTTAAACAGGCCCATATCAAGTTCGAAAATAGCATCAACCATACAAAACCTCCCTAAAAAGAAAAGCCCAGGACCAGAAGGTTTCACCACAGAATTCTACCAAACCTTTAAAGAGGAATTAGTACCTATATTACTCAACCTGTTCCAAAAGGTAGAAAAAGAAGGAAGACTACCTAACACATTCTATTAAGCAAACATCGCCCTGATCTCCAAACCAGGAAAAGACCAAACAAAAAAAGAAAATTATAGACCGATATCACTAATGAATATAGATACAAAAATATTCAACAAGATCCTAACAAACAAAATCCAGCAACACATTGAACCAATTACACATCATGACCAAGTCGGATTTATCCCAGGGTCTCAAGGCTAGTTCAATATACATAAATCTATAAATGTAATCCAGCACATAAACAAAATAAATACAAAGACCGTACGATTCTCTCAATTGATGCAGAAAAAGCTTCTGATAATATCCAGCATCCCTTCATGATCAGAGCACTTAAGAAAACGGTATAGAAGGGACATTTCTTAAACTGATAGAGACCATATACAGCAAACCCACAGCCAATATCATATTGAATGGAGTTAAATTGGAATCATTTTCACTCAGATCATGAAACAGACAAGGCTGCCCATTGTCTCCATTGCTTTTTAACATTGTATTGGAAGTTTTAGCCACCGCAATTAGAGAAGAAAAGGTGATCAAGGGTATCCATATAAGGTCAGAAGAGATCAAGCTTTCGCTCTTCGCAGATGATATGATAGTATACCTGGAAAACACTAGAGACTCTACTACAAAACTCTTAGAAGTGATCAAGGAATACAGCAGCGTCTCAGGTTACAAAATCAACATTCATAAATCAGTAGCCTTTACAAATACTAACAATAGTGAAGTTGAAAAAAGAGTTAAAGGTTCTATCACATTCACAGTAGTTCCAAAGAAGATGAAATATTTGGGAATTTATCTAACAAAGGATGTGAAAGATCTTTATAAAGTGAACTATGAAACTCTAAGAAAAGAAATAGCTGAAAATGTTCACAAATGGAAAAACATACCACGCTTATGGCTGGGAAGAATCAACATTGTTAAAATGTCCACACTCCCCAAAGCAATATATAATTTCAATGCAATCCCTATTAACACTCCACTGTAATACTTTAAAGATCTTGAAAAAACAATATTTCATTTTATATGGAATCAGAAAAAATCTTGAGTAGTCAAGACATTACTCAGAAATAAAAACAAAGCAGGAGGAATTACACTACCAGACCTCAGACTATACTACAAATCGATAGTGATCAAAACAGCATGGTATTGGCACAAAAACAGAGAAGTAGATGTCTGGAACAGAATAGAGAACCAAGAGATGAATCCAGCTACTTACCGTTATTTCATCTTTGACAAGCCAATTAAAAACATTCAGTGGGGAAAAGATTTCCTATTTAACGAATGGTGCTGGGTGAACTGGCTGGCAACCTGCAAAAGACTGAAACCGGACCCACACCTTTCACCATTAACTAAGATAGACTCTCACTGTACTAAAGATTTAAACTTAAGACATGAAACTATGAAAATACTAGAGGAGAGTACAGGGAAAACCATTGAAGAAATCTGTCGGGGCAAGTATTTTATGAGGAGGAACCCCAGGCAATTGAAGCAGCTTCAAAAATGCACTACTAGGACTTGATCAAACTAAAAAGCTTCTGCACATCCAAGAACACAGTAAGTAAAGCAAGCAAACAGCCCTCATAATGGGAGAAGATATTTGCAGGTTATGTCTCCGACAAAGGTTTAATAACCAGAATCCACAGAGAACTCAAATGCATTAGCAAGAAAAGAACAAGAGACCCCATCACAGGCTGGGCAAGGGATTTGAAGAGAAACTTCTCTGAAGAAGACAGGCACGTGGCCTACAGACATATGAAAAATGCTCATCATCTTTAATCATCAAAGAAATACAAATCAAAACTACTTTGAAAGATCATCGAACTCCAACGAGACTAGCCTATATCACAAAATCCCAAGACCAGAGATGTTTTCGCAGATGTGGAGAAAAGGGAACACTTTTGCACTGCTGGTGGGAATGCAAATTAACACATTCCTTTTGGAAAGTGATATGGAGAACACTTAGAGATCTAAAAGTAGATCTGCCATTTAATCCTGTAATCCCTGTACTCCACATATACCCATAAGTCCAAAAATCACATCATAACAAAGATATTTGTACCAGAATGTTTATTGCAGCCCTATTCATAAGTTCTAAGTCATGGAAAAAGCCCAAGTGCCCATTGATCCACAAATGGATTAATAAATTGTGGTATATGTACACCATGGAATATTATGCAGCCTTAAAGAAAAGTGGAGACTTTACCTCTTCCATGTTTACATGGATGGAGCTGGAACATATTCTTCTTAGTAAAGTATCTCAAGAATGGAAAAAAAGTGCCCAATGTACTCAGCCCTACTATGAAACTAATTTAGGGTTTTCACATGAAAGCTATAACTCATTTACAACCTAATAACAGGGGGAAGGGGGAAAGGGAGGGGAGGGAGGGGAGAGGAGGGTAGAGGGAAGGGGATTGTTGAGATTACACCAGCGGTGCATCTTACAAGTGTATATGTGAAACTTGGTAAATGTGGAATGTAAGTGTCTCGACACAGTAACTCAGAGAATGCCAGGAAGGCAATGTTAACCTTTGTGATGAAAGTGTGTCAGATGGTCTGTGAAGCTAGTGAATGATGCCCCATGATCATATCAATGTACACAGCTGTGATTTATTAAAAAAAAAAAAATAGAATATCTAGCCCACCATAGCACTGTACTCTGGGCCACAGAGCCAGACTCTGCCTCGGAATAAATAAATAAATAAATATCTTACCCTATTTATCAGCTTCTCAAGATCCTTGGCACACTGCCCGGTGGGTTCGCACCACACTAGTGGAGGGGCAATGAGCACCAAGTAGGGAGGCTCCTGGAAACAGCGATTGTCTGACATTGTGGCTGTACAGCCGGCCTGAGAAACTCTGGGTGAGCTAGCGGAGTTGCCTCCCCTGGGTTCCAGGCACATCTAAGCTAAAAGAAGAGTAAATAAGAAAATGAACAAAGGATTGCCAACTCTAGATCAACATATTTAGAGAAAATTGGAAAAGAGAAGCTTACTACTCCTTTCTTTGAGGACCTTTTATTTTTTATTATTATCATTATTATTATTTTTTGTATTTCTCTTTACAAGTTTATTGTTTCAGCAAGACTACATTTCATTTTAATTCAGTAGTTCTCAACCTTCCTAATGCTGCGATGTATTTTCATTGTTACAAAGGGGTCACTGCTTTAATGGCTACAACATGCCCAATGTTACTGTTATAGTCTAACACATGTACTGGACACATGCATCATTTCAATACCTCATGAATACATTTCTGATATTGCTTACATATTAAAATGCTTTTAATATGTAAAAATTAACTACAATATTAATTTTACCTGTTTCTTTTTGCTTTTTTTTTTTACAGTTTTTTTTTTTTTTTTTGACCAGGGCCAGCGCCCTACTCCTTTAAGCCACAGGTGCCACCCACTTTTTGCTTTTTTAAAAAAATGCCACTAGCAGAACATTTTATGTGGCTCATGTTATATTTCTATTGGACAATGAGGTTATAGGGAACAGGAAGTTCTGGGGGCCCTTGGGAAGAGAAATCTGTTTTTCGTAACTACAACTCTTTGTTTGAAGACAGTTCTCCATGGGTCCCTTGCATTACTGTCCCACAGGTGAGGAACTAAGTACTCTTTTTTTCCAGACCTTTTATTTGAAACAGAGTCTCCCTATGTTGCCCTCAGGAGAGTGCCATGGCATCACAGCTCACAGCAACCTCAAACTCTTAGGCTTAAGATTCTCTTGCCTCAGCCTCCCAAAAGCTGGGGCCACAGTTGCCCGCCACAACACTCAGCAACTTTTTTAGAGATGAGGTCTCAATCTTGCTCAGGCTGGTCTCAAACTCATGAGTTCAGGCAATCCACCAGCATAAGCCCCCCAGAGTGCTGGGATTGCAGGTGTCAGCCATTATGCCCGGCCCTCAAGGTTATTTTTATAACAAATATTCTTGAAAGACAGAGATGGTATTTTCCTCCCTAGCATACTGTGGTATTTTCCTCCTTAGCATACTGTGCTTTCTGAAAATATGTGTATAATGAACATGCCATGTGCAGCAAAGCAAGGTATGATTACTGCCCACAAAAAGATTCCAGTTCCCTGGTTGGCAACCTGTAGAAGCCTGAAACTGGACCCACACCTTTCGCCATTAACTAAGACAGACTCTCACTGGATAAAGATTTAAACTTAAGACATAAAAATATAAAAAAAATAGAAGACAGTGCAGGAAAAACTCTTGAAGAAATCAGCCTGGGCCAATATTTTACGAGGAGGACCTCCCTTGGGCAATTGAAGCAGCATCAAAAATACACTACTGGGACCTGATCAAACTGAAAAGCCTCTGCACAGTAAGGAAAGCAAGCAGACAGCCCTCAGAATGGGAGAAGATATTTGCAGGTTATGTCTCCAACAAAGGTTTAATAACCAGAATCCACAGAGAACACAAAAGTATTAGCAAGAAAAAAACAAGTGATCCCATCTCAGACTGGGCAAGGGACTTGAAGAGAAACTTCTCTGAAGAAGACGGGCACACGGGAGGAGACAAGATGGCTGACTGAAGCCAGCTTTCCACAGAGGCTCCTGTTCAGAAGGAGAGTTAAAGGACAAAAATTCAGCAAGTAACCTGGTGGATTTGACCTGCACTAAGAGAGAAGGTTGTAGAACGCACGTTAACCCCACTGAGGCGAGCTGCGACCACAACGATGCAAACAAAAGGCACAAAATCCATCACCAAGCGGACGGGAGTCCCCAGCCCCATGAGAACGGCTCAGAGTGCCCCACAAACAACCGGGCAGAGTTCAAAGTTCCTCCCACTACACTCCACAGGAGAGACCCTCTAAAAACTGGACCTACCTCCCCTACTAGGGTGCCACGGAATCCTCCTGCCAGGCATAAAACTGTATAAACTGTATATGGTCTCTACCTGGAATTCTGAGCTCCCAGCACTCTCCTTCACTCACACTGGGGTCTGGAGGCCAGTCCCAGTCTGTCGGCGGAGAGGGAACTGCACCAGAGTGGCAGTTCCCTGAGGCACAGTGCGACAGCCGTCTTTTGGTGATAATACGGCCAGGCATAAAACTGTGTAGAGCTGTGTGTGTTCTCTGCCCGCAACCCCAGGCTTCCAGCACTCCCCGAGCTCCCCTCTGCTCTCACTCCAGGGTCTGAAGGCCAGTCCCCCAGGGGTCCGGACTCTTGGGTGATTGGTCGAGGGGTGTAGACAGTGCTAGGCTGCAGCCTGTTGGTGCAGACTCTGGGGTAAGCAGCAGAGAGAGGACGATTGGCCAGAGGGGAGCTACACCAGAGCAACGGTTGCCTGAGCCATAAGGCAGCAGCCCTCTTTTGCTAGCAATACGGCTCACTACAGAATATTCTGAAGCCACACCCCCTGTCTCCCTGGGCAAGCAGAGACTCTGAGTTTGCCTGAGGCAACATAAACTTGCAAACCAGGGAAACTCCCAGGGCGGGGCTGACCCAGAGGTCCTCATTACTAAACCTAAGACGCACCTGGCCCTCAGGGGATCATCAGCCTATAGACAATACAAGAGCAAAGACAAGCTGATTTGGAACTCAATTCAGCTTCTCTTCTACAGGGGAAACGCAGAGTTGTTCTGTTCTGTTCTGTCAGTAACATTAATCAGGGGTGAGACTGGACCTGAGTGAAAACCCCTCAACCTTCATCTAGCACCTGAGGTTGTCAGGCCTCACCTCCTCCTGCTGGAGAGAGGCAGAGCGCAGCGGCCTAGCAGACTTCCTTGTGATTCAGGCAGGTACAAACTCCTGGAGTACCGATTCACTACGGGCAACTGGGTCAGCCAACTGCAGGGCTATCAATGACTGGGTGTGAAGTGGTGCAAGGTGGGGAAGGAGGCAGCAAACTTCCCAGACTGATTTATTGGCTGGGTGGCTCCTCCTGACTCCACGCAGCACTTGAGCAAGCCACACCAGAGTAGTCACCAGACCCCTGTGATCCAGTTCCCAGAGACCTCTTAAACTCTTTCACCCAAGACAGGTTCAGACTGAGACAATTGATTTAGACATTATTGAACTGAACCAATCACCTGAGGACAAATCAGGTGGTGCCCTAGGTGCATGGTGGTAGGAAGGTTTGATTTTTCATTTCCAATTGTTTGCCGGTGGGGGGCGTGGTGACTTAATTGCTGATATTTCTCCACAGCTGAGACTTCAATCCAAAGTAACTGTTTCACTAGGGTGGAACAGAAACCAGCTGAAAACAAGGCAGAACCATTTAGACCCACCACACCAGACAGGGCCCAAGTTTCTCAGGCCACAACACTGTACAGGCCCTCGACAAAGCCACAGGGGAAAAAATCAGAGGGAGTAAAACAACCATGGGGCGGAATCAGCGGAAAAAACTCTGGTAACATGAATAACCAGAATAGATCAACCCCCCCAAGGAAAGATATGGCAGATACAATTGAAGATCCCATTCATAAACAACTGGCTGAGATGTCAGAAATCGAATTCAGAATTTGGATGGCAGACAAGATTAACAAAGTGGAATTAGGAATTCGAGGAGAAATTCAAAAGTTGTCTCAAGAATTTAACGAATTTAAAGACAAAACCACCAAAGACTTAGACACACTGAAGCAAAAATTTGCAGCCCTCAAAGATATGAAAAATACAGCAGAATCCCTCAGTAACAGAATGGAGCAAGCAGAAGAAAGGATTTCTGACATCGAAGATAAAGCCTTTGAATGCTCCCAAACTTTCAAAGAGGAAGAGAAATGGAGAGCAAAAATGGATCAATCACTCAGAGAGCTCTGGGATAATTCAAAGAAGGCGAATATCCGAACCATAGTAGTTCCAGAAACAGATGAAGTGGCCTCGCTGGGCTCAGAGGCCCTTCTGCATGAAATTATGAAAGAGAATTTTCCAGACATGCCCAGAGATTCTGAAATTCAGAGAGCGGACAGCTTCAGAACCACAGCATGACTCAACCCCAATAAGACATCCCCAAGGCATATCATAATTAACTTCACTAAAGTTAATATGAAGGAGAAAATCCTCAAAGTTGCCAGGAGAAAGAAAACCATTACCTTCAAAGGGAAGAATATTAGAATGACTGCAGATCTCTCTGCTGAAACTTTTCAAGCCAGAAGAGGGTGGTCCCCGACTTTTAATCTCCTAAAGCAAAATAACTTTCAACCCCAGATCTTGTATCCAGCTAAACTGAGTTTCATTTATGATGGAGAAATTAAATACTTTAATGACATTCATATGTTGAAGAAATTTGCCATAACCAAACCAGCTCTTCCGGATATTCTCAGACCTATCCTCCATAATGACCAACCCAATCCTATACCACAAAAGTAAACTCATGCAAAAACTTCGGATGAAACTCCAATTTCCACACTGGCGAAAGGATTAAAAATGGCCACTGGACTTTTGAAAAACTCGATACCCAAAACTTCACCAGACTTATCAATATTCTCCATTAAGGTGAACGGCTTAAACTGTCCTCTAAAGAGTCATAGGTTAGCTGACTGGATACAAAAACTCAGGCCATATATCTGTTGCATACAAGAGTCACATCTTAACCTAAAAGACAAATACAGACTCAGGGTGAAAGGATGGTCGTCCATTTATCAGGCAAATGGTAATCAGAAAAAAGCAGGTGTTGTAACTTTATTTGCAGATACAATAGGCTTTAAACCAACAAAAGTAAGGAAGGACAAGAACGGTCACTTCATATTTGTTAAGGGTAATACTCACTATGATGAGATCTCAATTATTAATATCTATGCACCCAACCAGAATGCACCTCAATTTATAAGAGAAACTCTAACAGACATGAGCAACTTGATTTCCTCCAGCTCCATAATCGTCAGAGATTTCAACACTCCTTTGGCAGTGTTGGATCGATCCTCCAACAAGAAGCTGAGCAAAGAAATCTTGGATTTAAACCTAACCATCCAACATTTCGATTTAGCAGACATCTACAGAACATTTCATCCCAACAAAACTGAACATGCATACTTCTCATCAGCCCATGGAACTTAATCCAAAATCGATCAAACCTTAGGTCAGAAGTCTAACCTCAGTAAATTTAAAGGAATAGAAATTATTCCATGCCTCTTCTCCGACCACCATGGAATAAAACTTGAGCTGAGTAACAACAGGAATCTGCATACTCATACAAAAACATGGAAGTTAAATAACCTTATGCTGAATGACAGCTTGGTCACAGATGAGATTAAGAAAGAAATCGCCAATTTTTTGGAACAAAACAACAATGAAGACACGAACTATCACAACCTCCTGGACACCGCAAAGGCAGTTCTAAGAGGGAAATTCATAGCACTGCAAGCCTTCCTCAAGAGAACGGAAAGAGAGGAAGTTAACAACTTAATGGGACATCTCAAGCAACTGGAAAAGGAAGAATATTCCAACCCCAAAGCCAGAAGAAGAAAAGAAATAACCAAAATTAGAGCAGAATTAAATGAAATTGAAAACAAAAGAATAATGCAACAGATCAATAAATCAAAAAGCTGGTTTTTCGAAAAGGTCAATAAAATAGATAAACCTTTGGCCAACCAAATCAGGAAAAAAAGAGTAAAATCTCTAATCTCATCAATCAGAAACAAAAAAGACGAAATAACAACCGACTCCTCAGAAATCAAAAAAATCCTTAATGAATATTACAAGAAACTTTATTCTCAGAAATATGAAAATCGGAAGGAAATTGACCAATACTTGGAACCACGTCACCTTCCAAGACTTAGCCAGAATCAAGTGGAAATATTGTACAGGCCCATATCAATTTCGGAAATAGAATCAACCATACAAAACCTCCCTAAAATAAAAGCCCAGGACCAGATGGTTTCACGTCTGAATTCTACCAAACCTTTAAAGAGGAATTAGTACCTATATTACTTAACCTGTTCCAAAAGGGAGAAAAAGAAGAAAGACTACCCAACACGTTCTATGAAGCAAACGTCACCCTGATCCCCAAACCAGGGAAAGACCCAACAAGCAAAGAAAATTATAGACTGATATCACTAATGAATATAGATGCAAAAATATTCAACAAGATCGTAACAAACAGAATCCAGCAACACATCAGACAAATTATACATCATGACCAAGTCAGTTTTATCCCAGGATCTCAAGGCTGGTTCAATATATGTAAATCTATAAATGTAATCCAGCACATAAACAAATTAAAAAACAAAGACCATATGATTCTCTCAATCGATGCAGAAAAAGCTTTTGATAATATCAAACATCCCTTCATGATCAGAACACTTAAGAAAATTGGCATAGAAGGGACATTTTTTAAAGTGATAGAGACCATCTACAGCAAACCCACAGCCAATATCATATCGAATGGAGTTAAATTGGAATCATTTCCACTCAGATCAGGAACCAGACAAGGCTGCCCATTATCTCCATTGCTTTTTAACATTGTAATGGAAGTTTTAGCCACTGCAATTAGGGAAGAAAAGGCGATCAAGGGTATCCATATAGGGTCAGAAGAGATCAAACTTTCACTCTTCGTGGATGATATGATAGTATATCTGGAAAACACTATGGACTCTACTACAAAACTCTTAGAAGTGATCAAGGAATACAGCAGCGTCTCAGGTTACAAAATCAACATTCATAAATCGGTAGCCTTTATATATACCAACAACAGTCAAGTTGAAAAAACAGTTAAGGACTCTATCCCATTCACAGTAATGCCAAAGAAGATGAAATATTTGGGAATTTCTTTAACAAAGGACGTGAAAGATCTCTATAGAGAGAACTATGAAACTGTAAAAAAAGAAATGGCTGAAAATATTAACAAATGGAAAAACATACCATGCTCATGGCTGGGAAGAATCAACATAGTTAAAATGTCTATACTACCCAAAGCAATATATAATTTCAATGCAATCCCTATTAAAGCTCCACTTTCATACTTTAAAGATCTGGAAAAAAACAATACTTCATTTTATATGGAATCAGAAAAAACCTCGAATAACCAAGACATTACTCAGAAATAAAAACAAAGCAGCAGGAATTACGCTACTAAACCTCAGACTATACTACAAATCAATAGTGATCAAAACAGCATGGTATTGGCACAAACACAGAGAGGTAGATGTCTGGAACAGAATAGAGAATCAAGAGATGAATCCAGCTACTTACCGTTATTTAATCTTTGACAAGCCAATTAAAAACATTCAGTGGAGAAAAGATTCCCTATTTAACAAATGGTGCTGGGTGAACTGGCTGGCAACCTGTAAAAGACTGAAAGTGGACCCACACTTTTCACCATTAACTAAGATAGACTCTCACTGGATCAAAGATTTAAACTTAAGACATGAAACTATAAAAATACTAGAGGAGAGTGCAGGGAAAACACTTGAAGAAATCGGAATGGGCGAGTATTTTATGAGGAGGACCCCCCGGGCAATTGAAGCAGCTTCAAAAATACACTACTGGGACTTGATCAAACTAAAAAGCTTCTGCACAGCCAAGAACACAGTAAATAAAGCAAGCAAACAGCCCTCAGAATGGGAGAAGATATTTGCAGGTTATGACTCCGACAAAGATTTAATAACCAGAATCCACAGAGAACTCAAACGCATTAGCAAGAATAGAACAAGGGATCCCATCACAGGCTGGGCAAGGGATTTGAAGAGAAACTTCTCTGAAGAAGACAGGCGTGTGGCCTTCAGACATATGAAAAAATGCTCATCATCTTTAATCATCAGAGAAATGCTAATCAAAACTACTTTGAGATATCATCTAACTCCAGTCAGACTAGCCTATATCACAAAATCTCAAGACCAGAGATGTTGGCGCGGATGTGGAGAAAAGGGAACACTTTTGCACTGCTGGTGGGAATGCAAATTAATACATTCCTTTTGGAAAGAGATATGGAGAACACTTAGAGATCTAAAAATAGATCTCCCATTCAATCCTGTAATTCCTCTACTGGGCATATACCCAGAAGACCAAAAATCATGTCATAACAAAGATATTTGTACCAGAATGTTTATTGCAGCCCAATTCATAATTGCTAAGTCATGGAAGAAGCCCAGGTGCCCATCGATCCACGAATGGATTAATAAATTGTGGTATATGTACACCATGGAATATTATGCAGCCTTAAAGAAAGATGGAGACTTTACCTCTTTCATGTTTACATGGATGGAGCTGGAACATATTCTTCTTAGTAAAGTATCTTAAGAATGGAAGAGAAAGTACCCAATGTACTCAGCCCTACTGTGAGACTAATTTAGGGTTTTCACATGAAAGCTATAACCCAGTTACAACCTAAGAATAAGGGGAAGGGGGAAAGGGAGGTGAGGGAGGGGGATGTGGGTAGAGGGAAGGGGATTGGTTGGATTACACCAGTGGTGCATTTTACAAGGGTATATGTGAAACTTGGTAAACGGTCTGTGAAGCTAGTGAATGATGCCCCATGATCATATCAATATACACAGCTATGATTTAATAAAAAAAAGGAGAACAACCTAAGCCATGACAACACATATACACACGTGGCCGTTTAGTCTATAACATTTGCCTATAGCAGGGTTCTCAGTGCTACTGGCATTTGGGGCTGGATCATTCTTTTTTATGAGAGCTGTCCTGTCCATTAAAGGGAGTACTCTGGCCTCTTCCCACTAGATGCCACTAGCACTCCCAAGTTGTGACAAACAGAAATGTCTTCAGACACTTTCGCATGTCCCTTAGGGGACAAAATTGCCACTGGCTGAGATAAAAATGTAGAGTAATTATATAAATCAGGGAGTATATTTCACAGACATAGTGGCTACCAAGTTGTTAGAACTACCTAGTGGAACCATATGAAACTGCTATTTTTATAGGTCAAAAATGGCTACTAGTGATTGCCTACATTTCAACTTGAAATTTATCTACTCTGATACTAAGGAGTACACAGTAAAATATAACTGTTATTAGTGCTAAAAATAATTAATAATTTGCATTCTGTATAAACTTGTTAGTTCAAGGTAATCGCCAAGTCATTGAATGACATGATGACCAATTGATTTATGGTATGCTGGTGACTGTATGACTTAGAAACTATAGAGATATTAAAGATATTAACATCCCTGCTAAAAAAAAAAAAAAAAGAAGAAGAAGAAGACAGGCACATGACCTACAGACATATGAAAAAATGCTTATCATCTTTAATCATCAGAGAAATGCAAATCAAAACTACTTTAAGATATCTTTGAGGACTTTTTAAGGAACACATTTGTAACTGTGAGCTTCGAATCTTGGAGCAGAAACTAGAAACATCACCAGAGCAAAGAGGAACAGGAGTACAAATGAAGAACCAGTCAACCATCGCAAAAAGCTCTGTGGGAGGCACATCTCACGCATGCACATGAAAACCCAATCATCACACTCATGAACTACAAAAGGATCAGAGAATACATTTTTTAATTTACTTTTACATAATTGCTTAATAATTATTAAATAAAATACTCAATTTTTAATGCTTGTTTGCTATCCATATAGACTCTAGATGATTGTCTAAATCTGTATTTCCTTTCATTGGCTTATCTTATTTCAGTGAATAAAAGAATTCATATATCTACTGCTTTTTTGCTATATGTTTTAGGAAGCTGAGTGCATTAGGGAGCTTTCAGTCTAAAAACAGAGAAGGTCATATCCATGTAGTTATTTTGTATGTCCAACCACAAAACATTGGTAATTGATGATAAGATTGAAAAAAGACAGATAAAAATTAAAAGATAGTCTTACAATTTCACTTTTACTGTATATGAAGATAAACTAAAAAGTATGTTGGCAACTTTATGTAAAGCTCAGATAGAGGGCACTAAGTCCATAGACCAATGACAGTGAAAAATACAGTTTTGTTTCTCTTATGGCTATTGAAGCCAAAACACAGTTTTAAAAAACTCTGAGAGAGTCAGTATACAGTATCCAAATTAGGCTGAAACATGCAAAAGTTACCCCATTTCCTCTGATGCCCAATTAGATTCTTGGAAGGATACGAGTCCATGATCTACTTGCTATGATCCTGAGTATAAATAATAGTGTGTACCAATATGGTGAATGATCAAATTATGTTATCTTAGTATGTTATTTAAAATTCTTATTTTCCTGCCATGGGATTGAATTTTCAAAAATATACTGTTAATTTACTTTCAGGATCTTTCCTTATTGTCAGGAGATCTAAATTTTAAAGTCCTTTTACATCTGTAATTTATTAGTTTTATGATCTGTTATAGATTTTATTAAGCGATTATATATTAATTATAAGTTTTCTCTTTGTGTTTTTGTTGTTCACTGAATTAAATAGAATTTCATTTATTTTCCAAGAAAAAAAAGAAGATCCTTAACCTCAAAATCTTAGGAACTATTCATTTATTTTGTTTATTTGAAAACTAGAGATATAAATCATTGGTTCAAAATCAGATTGCCAACTTGATAAGGTCATAAAAGGTATATGATGCTGACTAGCCCCTCTCACCTGGTCCCCTTCCCTCTCTCTCTGCCTCAATGTTTCTCATTAAGAGAACAAAATCATAAGTATCTGCACATGATACAAGAACTCAGTGTTTGCTGGACCCTGAACCAGCTAGCCCAAGTCTCTGGGAAAGTGTGTATGCCAACTATGTGATCTATGACATCGTTAGCCAGTACAAAGATTTTAAAGTAGTACTTTATGACTCCCTCATAAAATTTTCTGTCATTCTAAAGGCCTTACACTCAGTGCATATTAATGAAATCACAAAAGAATACTACACTATAAATAATAAGCTATTCACCTTACAATGTTACTGTGAGCTTGCCCTGTGCTGTGCGGTAAAGACTAATATGCAATAGGCAATCATGTAGTATTCTTTCTTTGAAAGCACATGACATGAGTTCATGCTGAATCTTTCCCAACAGTGATTTCAGTTAGGTCTAAGTCAAACTGCTTACCTCAAAGGCCACAGAGCTGAGTGCACTTCGCAAGGGTAGTTTCACAATTGCCTTCAGAGACTACAGTAGAGGATGATAGAAAGTCTTTCCTCTGCAGTACAAGGGGACAAACAGAATCATCTCACATTTTCCCATACCTGTGGTTTATGAAAATATCAGGCTAGCACCATGGCCTACAAATGTATCAGGTTACTGAAATGGCCACACCAGTCTTGGCTCACTGTTGAGGAGTCAGAACATAGCTGTGATATGAGTTGAATCCTAATGTACACATGATTTCTACAGCCCTACCCTAATGCATACCAGATGAAAAAACTTTTTTTTTTTTTTTTTTTTTTTTACACAGAGTCTTATTTTTTCACCTGGGTAGAGAGCCATAGTGTCATTCCTCACATCAAACTTAAACAAATGACTCAGGTGATTCTCTTCTCTAAGCCACCTAAGCATCTGGAACTATAGCAATGCCCAACTTGTTTTTCTATTTTAGTAGGGAGGGTGGTGTCTGGCTGTTGCTCGGATTATGTTGAACTCCTTTGTTTAAGCGATCCACCTGCTCTGGCCTCCCAGAGTGCTAGGATTACAGGTGTGAGACACTGTGCCAGCAAGCTATACAAAATCTTCCAAAATGGAAAAGCCCTGGACCAGAAGGTTTCACACCAGAATTATACCAAACCTTCAAATAAGAACTACCACCTATATGGCATGATCTATTCCAAAACACAGAGAAGGAATTAATCCTCCCCAATTCATTCTACTGAGAAAATATGACCCTGATTCCAAAACCAGGAAAGGACACAACAAAAAAAGGAATCTATAGACTAGTATCATTAAGGAATATCAATGCAAAAATACTCAAGGAGATATTAGCAAGCAGAATACTATGACACTTTAAATAACTTATACATCAAGATCAAGTAGGATTTATCCCAGGGATGCAAGTCTGGGCCCACATATGTAAATCCATAAATATAATTCACCACATAAATAAAATAAAAGGCAATGAGCATATGATTCTCTCGATGCAGAAAAGACTTTTGCCAATATCCACTATCTTTTCATGATAAGAATGCTTAAGAAACAGCCATGTGTGTTGGCTCACACCTGTAATCCTAGCACTCTGGGGGGCATAGGTGGTGGAATGCTTGGGTTCACAAATGTAAGACCAGCCTGAGCAAGAGCCAGATACCATCTCTGAATAATAGCTGGACATTGTGATGGGCACCTGTAGTCCTATCTCCTTGGGAGGTTGAGGCAAATTAACAACTTTAGCCCAGGAATTTGAGGTTGTTGTGAGATATGACACCATGATACTTTACTCAGGGTGACAAAATGAAACTCTGTTTCAAAACAATTAAAGGAATGCTTAAGAAAACAGTCTTAGGTCGGACATTTCATAAACCAATAGAGGTCATCTCCAACAAACCCACAGCAAATATCATACTGAATTTAATCAAACTGAATGTATTTCCACTCAGATTTGGAACAAGACAAGGATTCCCACTCTTGCCACTGCTATACAACATAGTGCTACAAGTCCTAGCCATTAAAATCAGGCAACAGAAAGAGATTTAAGGTATTCAAATGGGGACAGAGGAGCTCAAACTCTCTCTTTCTGTACAGATGACATGATCTTAAGCCTGGAAAATGCCAGGGAATCAACTACAAAACGCATAGAGGTGATCAAGTGAAATTACAGCTTCTCGGGATTTAAAATCATTGCTCACAAACCAGTAGCCTTCATGGATGCCCAATAACTGCCAAGATTAGAATAAAGTCAAACAATCTATACCTTTTACAGTAGCTCCAAAGATGAAATACACGGGATTACATCTAAGAAAGGAAGTAAAACATCTCTATGAAGAGAGGTATGAAACCCTGAGAAAAGAAATAGCAGAAGATGTTAACAAGTGGAAGAACACACCATGCTCATGGCTGGGAAGAGTCAACATTGTTAAAATGTTCATACTGCCAAAAACCACCTACAGATTTCATGCAAGTCTCATTAAACACCAATATCATACTTTGAAGAACTTTTAAAAACAGTACTTTGTTTCATGTGGAACCAGAAAAAAACCCATGTAGTCAATCCAATTCTTAGCAATAAAAACAAATCTGGGGTTAGGTGATATGTGAGTGGTTTTGATTTGCATTTCCCTTATGATTAAAGACAGATTATACTGTCTTCACATTATACTACAAGTTGATAGTGATGCGAACCGCATGGTACTGGCACAAAAAGAGAGACATAGATGTACAGAATAGGATAGAGAATTTAAAGATGAACCCAGCCACATATCTGTTTTTGATCTTTCATAAACTTAACAAAAGCATTCACTGGGGAAAAAATTCCTATTCAATAAATGGTGCTGTGAGAACTGATTAGCCACATGTACAAGTCTGAAACAGAAAGCACACCTCTCAACATTGAAAAAAAATTGGATAAAAGATTGAAATTTAAGACACAAAACTATAAAAATTCTAGAAGAGAGTGTGGGTAAAACCCTTGAAAATACTGGCCTGGGAAAACGTTTTATGAAGAAGATGTCACCGGCAATTGCAGCAACACTAAAAATAAATAAACGCATTGGGACCAAGCTATAAAACTTCTGCACAGCTGAGGGTACCACATCCAGAGTAAACAGACAGCCTTAGGAATTGGAGACTTTTGCATGTTACACATCTGACAAAGGCCTGATAACCAGAATCTACAGACAACTCAAATTAATCTATAAGAACAGAGCAAATAACCCTGTTTATAAGTGGGCAAGAAACTTGAATAGAAACTTTTCTGAAGATAACATATGAATGGGCAATAAGCATATGAAGAAATACTCATTGTCTTTAATCATCAGGGAAATGCAAATCACCTAACGTATCACCTAACTTCTGTGAGATTAGCTCACATCACAAAGCCCCAAATCTGGAGGTTCTGGGGTGGATGTGGAGAGAAGAGAACACTTCTACACTGCTGGTGGGATTACAGACTAATAGAACCTTTATGGAAAGATGTATGGACAATTCTTAAAGAACTAAAAGTCAACCTTGCTTTTGACATTGCAATTCAATTACTAGGTATCTACCCAGAAAAACAAAAATCATTACACCACTAAGACATTTGCAACAGAATGTTTATTGCACCGCAATTCATAATTGGCAAGTTGTGGAAGCAACCCAAATGCCTATCAATTCATCAAGGATTCACAAACTGTGGTATATGCATGGAGTACTATTCAGCCATAAGAAAAGATGGAGACATTATATCTTTTAATTCCACCTGGATAGAGTTGAAAAATATTCTTCTTAGTAAAGTATCTCAAAAATAGGAGGAAAAAATAACCCATATACTCAATACTAATATGATATGAAACTAATATATAAACAATTACATGCCCACAGAAGCAATAAAACACAAATATAGTCTAGCAAGGGGAAGAAAGAGAAGGGAGTGGAAGGTAGGAGAGTGAGTGCTGGCAGGAGGGAGGGCAATTGGCAGGATCTCACCCAATGTGCACAATGTCAGGGTGTTCAGCATGCCCCCTGGTGAAGGCCTCTTCTTCAACTTGAATTTTACCTTGGAAGTGAGAACAGTGTAACGTAAGTCTATGCCCTCATATTAATTTGCAGTAGAAAAAAAAAGTTTTTAAATGAGACAAAATACCATGGAATAAATTGGTTTCAAAGTAGTACTGAGTACATTGGATTTTTTTTTTTTGCACTTTTATATGAAAGATGAATCACAAGTATAGCCCAGGATGAAGAAGGAAAGTGGAGGAGGATGCGAAGGGAGAGGAGTGGTTGGATAGAGAGAGGGTTAATGGGGGGACCACACCCATGGAGCGTATTGCAAGGGTACAAGTCAAACCTATCAAGTATAGAATGCAATGTCTTAACAATGTGATCAAGTAAATAAGGTTAAAGCTATGTTAATTAGTAGGATGTAAGAACTATAATTTGTACAAATGATGAACACATTGAATCCCACAAACGCATAAATGTATTCATGATCTATGTATATAGGACTTCATAAAAAAAAACACCATGGTATACTATCCAACAATGAAAAGGAAAAAACTACTGATATACATGACAACTCAGATGGGGTTACATGGGAATTTTGATGAATGAAAGAAACTGATCTCGAAGGTAACATAATGTATAAATTCCATTTCTGTAACATTATCCTAATGACAGAATTATAGAGATGACAAACAGATTAGCGATTTCCAGGAGTTAGAGCTGGTAGGGTTAGGTATGGCTATAAAAGAGTAGCATGAGAAAGAAATTTGTGACGATGAAAGTAACGTATTTTTATTGTTGTTGTTGTTGTTATAAGGCACAGTCTCACTCTCTCAGGGCTAGAGTGTCATGGCATCAGCCTGGATCACAGCAACCTCAGACTCCTAGGTTCAAATGATCCTCCAACCTAAGCCTCCCAGGTAGCTGGTATTACAGGGGCTAGCCACCACTCAAATTTTTCTATTTTTAGTACAGAGGGGGATATTCCTCATTCTAAGACTGGTCTTGAACTTCTGAGGTCAAGCAATCCTCCCATCTCAGGCTCCCACAGTGCTAGGATTAGAGGTGTGAGCCACTTTGTATCTTGATTGAAATATTGGTGATGTCAATCTATAAGTGATCAAATAGGGCAAAACTGCTTATATACATTGTACTGATATCAATATCTTCATTTTCTTTCTTTAGTACAAGATAAAACATTGGAGGAAACTGGGTTTGGCTTACATGGACCTCTCTGTATTAATTTTGCAACTTGTTGCAAAAGGAAAAGTTAAGATAATACACAATTGCATATACAAGAAAATTCAAAGCCAAATAAAATGAATCAGACAATTTTATTCAGACTCTCCCAATGTACACTCAATATTTGTTTCTAAAATGTATGTCAACCATTATATCATGGTTTTATTGTTTCATCTTTCTTTTCTATAATTTTCATCTTTCTTTTCTATAATTTTTTCACTTTTCTTTACAGCTCTTCAATAGAAGCCAGAGTCTTGAGTTGCCCAATTAGGCAACAGCTAATTCTGACGTGCTATTTAATTAAGTTTCTTCTATATGGTCATCATTAGACTTCTAAAAGAAAGGCTTTGGGGGTGGGTGCCAGTGATGGTTCAGGGCTGTAATCCTAGGAATCTGGAAGGTTGAGGTGGCAGGATCCCTTAAACTCAGGAATTTGAGATGAGCCTGAGCAAGAGCAAGAACAAGTGTCTTTTTAAAAATAGAAAAAATAGCCTGATGTCCTGGCAGGCAACAGTAGTCCTTGTTACTCAGGTAGCTGAGGCAGGAGGAGCTTGAACCCAGGAATTTGAGGTTGCTGTGAGTTATGATGCACTCTAGCTTATGAATGCACTGACTCTCTAGCCTTAGCAACAGGGTGAGTCCCTGTCCCAACCCCACCCCCAAAACAAATGAAAGGCTTTTGGTCTTTTCAATCCATTGCTGAGAGATTGAGAATGTGCTGTGACCCATAACCACACAATGTATTTTAGAATGAATCCTGGATTTAGTCATATCCACAAACACATAAAAAATTCACCATCTCCCTTTCAGCTTCTTCTAGAGCAGGAGTCCTCAAACTTTTTAAACAGGGGGCCAGTTCACTGTCCCTCAGATCATTGGAGGGCTGCGCTATAGTTTAAAAAAAAAACTATAAACAAATTCCTATGCACACTGTACATATCTTATTTTGAAGTAAAAAAAAAACAAAACTGGAACAAATACAATATTTAAAATGAAGAACAAGTAAAGTTAAATCAATAAACTTACCAGTATTTCGATGGGAACTATGGGCCTGCTTTTGGCTAATGAGATGGTCAATGTCCGGTTCCATATTTGTCACTGCTAGTCATAACAAGTGATGCAAGTGTGCATCAGTTAGTATACATCTGGTTGGAGATTTCAGATGTTTCATTCTGGAAAAAGTCTGTTCACAGACATAAGTGCTGCCAAAGATGGTTGCCATTTCGAGTGTATGGTTCCTGAGATTAGGGTATATCACTGAAGGGAGAGATGCATAGAAATTAGGAAGGCTGCTTGACTTGAATGCATCTTTCAGAGAGTCACAATTCTGCAGTTCAGCCAGTTCCATTTGGTAAATTGTATCCACATTTTCAATGTCAATAGAAAATGGGTTACATAAAAGCTGTATGTCCTGTTCATAGAGATGGAGCTCTTTAAATCCAAATTGGAACTCCTTTTGCAACTTTTCCAGTGAATCCACACATGTTTTGTTTGGAAATGCAAACAATGGTTTTTCAACTAACAGATTTTGAGTTCTGGGGAGATGGCAGAAATTTTTCTCCTTCACTTGTTTGATGAGGAGGCCTAATTTTACTTCAAATGCTTTCACATGTGATTGCATAGCACAGATGAGCTTCCCCTTTCCTTGAAGTTGCACATTGAAACTGTTGAGTAGCTAGCTCTGTTACATCTGTCAGAAAGGCAAGATGCCATTTCCATTCTGCATCATTAAGCTCTGGTACTTCTTTGTTTTTTGAAAGCAGAAAAGCTATAATCTGTGGAAGTAAGTCATAGAAATGTTTCAAAACTCTCCCTCAACTCAGCCAATGGACTTCTGTGTGGTACAGAACAACATCTTCATAGGCAAAATTTACCTCAGACAGAAATTCCTGAAATTGTCTGTGGTCTAGTGCATTAGCTCTAATGAATTTAACACAAGATACCACAATTTTCATAACAGAGTCCCACTTCAGTGATTTACTACAAAGCGTTTGTTGGTGGATGAGGCAGTGTATGGCTATTGGATGAGAATGGCTATGTTTGTCCATCTCTTGGTTAATACGAGCAATTACTACTTTCTTAGACCCCACCGTGCTAGGAGCACCATCAGTTGTCACACTGGCTAGTTTAACCCAGTCCAACTCCAAACCATTCACAGTTTGGCAAACCTTTTCATTGATATCCTGTCCTGTAGTTGTTCCTTTGATGCTTTGCAGTGCAGCAAGCTCTTATGTGACTTTGAAATAGTCATTTTTCCCACGAATAAAAATTAGGAGTTGTGCAGAATCACAAACATCATTACTTTCATCGAGTGTCAAGAAAAAATAGGAAAGTTTTTTGCGGAGTTTTACAAATGCTGATGCAAATTGTCTCCAATTTCTTCAATCCTTCATGTAATTGCAGGTCCTGAAAGACTCACTGTACTAAATAAATCGGCCTTCTCTGGACACATCTCTTTGGCAACAGAAAGAAGGCATTCTTTCACAAATTCTCCCTTCACATATGGTCTGCCAGTGCACACTATTAGCTTGGAAACTTGAAAAATTGCTCACAGTGATGAAATATTTAGCTGCTTCTGCTTCAAAAAAGTATTTTGCTGAGTTGTCAATGTATTTTTCAGTTTTAATATTTGATCTTTTCTCACTTCTCTGACCAATCATATTTATCTTTATGTTGAGTTTGATAGTGTTGACTCAAATTGTATTCTTTGAACACAGACACTGTATTCTGACATATCAAACACACAGCTCTTTCCTTGTACTGCATGAAAAAGTAATCATAAGTCCACTGTTTTTTTAATATCCTACACTCCAACTCAATTTTTCTCTTTCTTGATATCATTGTTTCCTAGGAATTCCAAATTGCTATTAGTAAAATACATATATATATATACACACATATATGTATACAGTGC
Organism: Nycticebus coucang; assembly: GCF_027406575.1. Classification (NCBI taxonomy): domain Eukaryota; kingdom Metazoa; phylum Chordata; class Mammalia; order Primates; family Lorisidae; genus Nycticebus; species Nycticebus coucang. The sequence continues at coordinate 122,852,286 of NC_069804.1, forward strand.
TACAAAACAATATACCAGCATTAACTTTGCCAACACAGAGAAATATAGACTGCACTGCCCATAGATACAGTCTGATCAGTGTCCATCAATGTAGCCTTTCCAGTCCACATTATTACAGCCTCACCAGTGCCCATATTGGTGGAAGTCTGCTTTTACCTCAGGCTCACACTGGTGCAGTGCAGGACCCGGTAAGATTACAGAGCTGGTTCCTCCACCACTTTTCCAGTTCACACTGCCCTGTGCAAGCCACACTGCAATCTGTGAACTCGCACAGGAATCTGATCACATGGGTGAGAAGACCTATGTGATTAGATTCCACTGCAGGAAAAAAGACGACATGCATACTTTTTCTCTTCCAAATCTAATGCAAGTTCAGCTGTACAAGCATATGGCTGAACTCGCACTGTTCAGAGATCGCAACAGTGTGAACCAGGGTTTACACAGCACACAACATACAACATCATGCACAACTGAATAGAAATCAAAACATAAATGCAGGGGAGTCAGAGAGTTTGGCTCACATTCCACACATGTGCACTGCAGGCCCAGGACGAGTCAGCTACTAAACAGGACAGGCAGCGGCGGCAAAAACACCCAGCAGGCTGGATAAATGTCCTTGGTGGGCCACGTGTGGCCAGTGGGCCGTAGTTTGAGGACCCCTGTTCTAGAGTCATGTTCAGTTTCTCTGCAAACAATCACCTCTTCACTTGTTGGCTAAGATCAAGTGCAGTTTCTCGGCCCACATGTAAATGCCATCGGATCTGAGAAGTGCAGGATGCAAGTAGTCAAGTCACACTCTCCATATCTTGGTAAAGGAAAGGAAAGTCTGTCACGTCATTTTTTTTTTTTTTTTTTTGGTAAGGGGACAGTCTCGCTTTGTCACCGTTAGTAGACTACTGTAGCATTGTACCTCAAAGTAACCTCAAAATCTTAGGAACTAATGATTCTCTTTCCTCAGGCTCCCCAGTAGCTGGGACTACAGGTGCTCACCACAACACCTGGCTAGTTTTAGAGATGGGATGTTGGTTTTGCTCAGGCTGGTCTCAACTTGTGAGCTCAAGAAATCCTGCCTCAGCCTCTCAGAGTGGTAGGATTACAGGAGTGAGCCACAGTGCCCAGCCATAAGTTAAAGATCTTGAGAGAAGTTTATCGTGGATTATCTGGATGGACCCTAAATACAATCATATGTATCCTATGTGAACATTCAAAGAACAGATCCTTCAAGATGGGTCCTGAGTGGCTAACTTTTCCTAAATTGAAAATAGAGCTTATTGGCCATTTCCTGACTATAGGTTACAAATTTATTCTGGAGTCTCAGAAAAAAAAAAAAAAAACATTCTTAATTTCAGGACGTTTTTGTCATATATACATAGATCATGAATATATTTATGTGTTTGTGGGATTCAATGTGTTGATTATTTGCACAAATTGGAGTGCTTGCACTCCTACTAATTAATATAGCTTTCACCTCATTTACTTGATCACAGTCTTAAGACATTCGTGTTCTATACTTGATAGATTTGACTTGTTCTCTTGCAATATGTTCCATAGGTGTGGTCCCACCATTAACCCTGCCTCTATTGAACAAGCCCCTCCCTTCCCATGCCCCTCTCCTTTCCTCCTTTATCCTGAACTATAGTTGTGATTAATCTTTCATATGAAAGTGTTTGTGATTATAAATTGGTTTTGTAGTAGTACTGACTACATTGGATACTTATTTTCCATTTCTGAGACACTTTACTAAGAAGAATATTTTCTAGCTCCACCCATGTAAATGTAAAAGAGGTAAAGTCTCCATCTTCTTTTAATGCTGCGTAGTATTCCATTGTATACATATACCATAATTTATTAATCTGTTCATGAGTGGATAGGCACTTGGGCTTCTTCGATGACTTGACAATTATGAATTGAGTTGCAGTGAACAATCTGGTGCAAACATCGTGTCGCCAAGTGATTTTTGGTCTTTTGGATATACGCTAGAAAGAAACAGAAAAGAAAAATGTTATTGTCCTCAAGGAATTGTAGGATCAAACAGCAGGTCTACATTTAGATCCCTGAGTGTTCTCCAAATTTCTTTCCAAAACATCACACTAGTTTGCATTCCCACCAGCGTGCAGAAGTGTTCCCTTTTCTCCACATCCACGCCAACATCTGTAGTTTTTGGATTTTGTGATGTGGGCTGCTCTTACTGGAGATGATATCTCAAAGCGGTTTTGGTTTGCATTTCTCTGATGATTAAAGATGATGAGCATTTCTTCATGTGTCTGTAGACCATGTGTCTATCTTCTTCAGAGAAGCTTCTGTTCACATCTCTTGCCCACAATGAAATTGGATCACTTTTTCTTTTCTTATTAATAAGTTTGAGTTCTCTGTGCATTCTGGTTATTAGACCTTTGTCAGAAATATAACCTGCAAAAATCCTCTCCCATTTTGAGGGCTGTCTACTTGCTTCACTTACTGCCTTCTTGGCAGTGCAAACGCTTCATAGTTTGATTACATCCCACTAATGTATTTTTGATGTTGCTTCAATTGCCCATGGGGTCCTCCACATAAAGTATTTTCCCAGGCCATCTTTCAAGTGTTTCCCCTGCACTCTCTCCAAGAATTTTTATACTTTCATGTCTTAAGTTTAAGTGCTTTAACCAATGAGAGTGAATTTTTGTTAGAGGAGAAAAGTGTGGGTCCAGTTTCGGCCTTCTACAAGTTACCAGCCAATTCACCCAGCACCATTTGTTAAGTAGGAAATCTTTCCCCCAATTGATATTTTTGATAGGCTTAACAAGGATCAAATGATGATAAGTGTCCAGGTTCATCTTTTGGTTTTCAATTCTGTTCCATACATGTACCTCTCTATTTTTGTGCCAGTACCATGATGTTTTTATCACTATAGATTTATAGTATAGTCTGAAGTCTGGTAGCGTGATTCCACCTGATTTTTTTTTTTTTTTTATTTCTGAGTAATGTCTTGGCTATTCAAGGTTTTTTCTGTTTCCATATAAAATGCAGTACTAATTTTTCCAGATCTTTAAAGTATGACACAGGTGCTTTAATAGTGATTGCATTAAATCTGTAGATTGCTTTGGGTGGCATAGACATTTTAACAATGTTGATTCTTCCCAGCCATGAGCATGGTGTATTTTTCCATTTGTTAACATGTTCAGCTGTTCCTTTTTTCAGAGTTTCATAGTTCTCTTTACAGAGATCGTTCACGTCATTTAAGTCCACTCCCAGATATTTAATCTTCCTTGGCACTATTTTGAATGGAATAGAGTCCTTGATTGTGTTTTCACCTTGACTATTGTTGGTATATATAAAGGCTACAGATTTGTGAGTATTAATTTTGTATCCTCAGACACAGCTGTATTCCTTGATCACTTCTAGGAGTTTTTTAGTTGAGTCTCTGGTGTTTTCCAGATATACAATCATATCATGTGAGAAGAGGGACAGTTTGATCTCCTCTGATCCTATTTGGATACTCTTGATTGCCTTCTCTTGCCTGATTGCAGTGGCTCATACTTCCATTACAATGTTAAAAAACAGTGGAGACAGTGGGCATCCTTGCCTGGTTCCTGATCTGAGTGGAAATTATTTCAATTTTACTCTATTCACTATGATATTGGCTGTGGGTTTGGTGTAGATGGACTCTATCAGTTTAAGAAATGTTCCTTCTATACCTATTTTCTTGAGCATTCTGATTAATAAAGGATGCTGAATATTATCAAAAACTTTTTCTGCATCAATTGAGAAAATCATATGGTCTTTGTTTTTTAATTTGTTTATATGATGTATTATATTTATGGATTTACATATATTGAACCATCCTTGGGACCCTGGGATGAAACCCACCTGGTCGTGATGTATAAATTATTTGATGTGTTGTTGGATTCTGTTTGCTAGGATCTTACTGAATAATTTTGTATCAATATTCATTAGATATTGGTCTATAATATTCTTTTCTTGTTATGTCTTTTCCTGGTTTGGGTATCAGGGTGATACTTGCTTCATAGACTGTGTTGAGATGTATTCCTTCTTTTTCTATGTTTTGGAAAATATTAAGTAATATAGGTACTACTTCCTCTTTAAAGATTTGGTAGAATTCTGAAGTGAAGCCATCTGGTCCCTGGTTTTTATTTTTTGAAAGATTTCTTATAGTTGATGCTATTTCAGAACTTGATATAGGCTTGTTCAACATTTCCACTTCTTTCTGGCTAAGTCTAGGAAGGTGGCGTGTTTCCAAGTATGGACATATTTCCTTCAGATTTTTATACTTCTGAGAGTAGAGTTTTTTGTAATATTCATTAAGGATTTTTTTGAATTTCTGGGGAGTCAGTTGTTAGTTGGCCTTTATCATTTCTGATTGACGAAATTAGGGATTTTATTCTTTGATTTCTGGTTAGGTTGGCCAAAGTTTTATCTATTTTATTGACCTTTTCAAAAAACCAACTTTTTGATTTATTGATCTGTTGTATAATCCCTTTGTTTCAAATTCATTTAATTCTGCTCTAATTTTTATCTTCTTCTGCTAAGTTTGGGGTTGGAATGTTCTTCTTTTCTGCACTTGCTTGAGATGTTCCACTATTTTGTTCACTTGCTATTTTCACTCCTTTGAGGAAGACTTGCAATGCTATAAATTTCCCACTTAATACGGCCTTTGCTGTATCCCAGAGGTCCTGTAATTTGTGTTTTCGTTATCATTTTGTTCCAAAAAATTGGTAATTTCCTTCTTAATCTCATCTATGACCCAGTTATCATTCAGCGTAAGGTTATTTAGTTTCCATGATTTTGTATGAGTATGCAGATTCCTGTTGTTACTGAGTTCAAATTTTATTCCATGATGGTCCAAGAAAATACAAGGAATAATTTCTATTCTTTTAAATTTGCTGAGGTAGACTTGCGACCTAAGAGGTGATCAATTCTGGAGGATGTCCCATGGGCTGATGAGAAGTATGTGTATTCAATTTTGTTAGGATGAAATGTTCTGTAGATGTATGTTAAATCCAATTGTTGAATGGTTAAGTTTAGGTATAAAATTGCTTTCCTAAGTTTCTTATTGGAGGAACTATCCAGTACTGACAAATGAGCATTAAAATCTTCGACTATTATGGTGCTGGAGGAAATTAACTTGTTCATGTGTCAGAGTATCTCTTATAAATTGAGGCGCATTCTGGTTGGGTGCATAAATGTTAATAATTGAAATCTAATTATGTTGAGTGCTGCCCTTAACAAATATGAAGTGACCATCTTTATCTTTCCTTTCTTTTGTTGGTTTAAAGCCTATTGTATCTGCGAATAAAATCACAACACCTGCTTCTTTCTAATTTCCATTTGCCTGAATTATAGATGACCATCCCTTCACCTTCAGTCTATATTTGTCTTTTAAGGTAAGATGAGATTTTTGTATTCAGCAGATATCTTGCCTGAGTTTTTGTATCCAGTCAGTCAAACTGTGCCTCTTTAGAAGACAATTTATGCCATTCACATTAATTGAGAGTATTGATAAGCCTGGCAGTATTTTCAGTACCAAGTTTTTCAAAAGTCCAGTGGACACTGTTCTTTTCTTCCTAACATGTTTGATTTCTCTGTGAATTCTGGTTATTAAACCTTTAGTCGGAGACATAACCTGCAAATATCTTCTCATATTATGAGGGCTGTCTGCTGGCTTTTCTAACTATGTTCTTCGCTGTGCTGAAGCTTTTTAGTTTGATCAGGTCCCAGAAATGTATTTTTGGTGTTGCTTCAATTTCCCAGGGGGTCCTCCTCATAAAATATTCGCCCAGGTCAATTTTCTCAAGTGTTTCCCTGCACTTTCTTCTAGTATTTTTATAGTTCCATGTCTTAAGTTTAAATCTTTAATCCAGTGAGAGTCTATGTTCATTAAAGGTGAAAGGTGTGGATCTAGTTTCTGTCTTCTACAGGTCGCCAGCCAGTTCACCCAGCAACATTTGTGAAATAGGAAATCTTTTCCCCCATTGAATTTTCTTCATTGACTTGTCAAAGATTAAATAAGGGTAAGCAGCTGGTTTCATCTCTTGGTTCTCTACTCTAGTCCATACATCAACCTCTCTGTTTTTGTGGCAGTACCATGCTGTCTTGATCACTATTGATTGATAGTATAATCTGAGGTCTGGTAGTATGATTCCTCCTGATTTGTTTTCTCAGGGTGGGCAAAGGACTTGAAGAGAAACTTTTCTGAATAAGACAGGTGCAAAGCCTACAGACACATGAAAAACTGTTCATCATCCTTAATCATCAGAGAAATGCAAATCAAAACTACTTTGAGATATCATCTAACTCCAGTAAGATTAGCCCACATCAAAAAGTCCCAAAACCAGAGATGTTGGCATAGATGTGGAGAAAAGGGAACACTTCTACACTGCTGGTGGGAATGCAAACTCATATGTTCCTTTTGGAAAGATGTTTGGAGAACTCTTAGGGATCTAAAAATAGACCTGCCATTCGATCCTACAATTTCTGTACTAGGTATATATCCAGAAGACCAAAAATCACATTATAACAAATAAATTTGTATCCAAATATTTATTGCAGCCCAATTCATAATTGCTAAGTCATGGGAGAAGCCCAAGTGCCCTTCGACCCACAAATGGATCAATAAATTGTGGTATATGTACACTATGGAATATTATGCAGCCTTAATAAAGATGGAGATTTTACCTTTTTCATGTTTACATGGATGGAGCTGGAACATATTTTTCTTAGCAACTTATCTCATGAGTGGGAAAAAAAGTATCCAATGTACTCAGCCCTAGTCTGAAAACAAGTTGTAGCTTTTATATGAAAGCTATAACCCTATTATAGCCCAAGAATATTTGGAAAGTGGATAGGGAGGGGAGGGGAGTGCAGAGTATGGGTCAAGGGAGAGTAATTGGTGGGAACACACCTATGGTGCATATTATAAGGGGCCACCTAAATGTAGAATATAAATGTCTTAACAGAGTAGCTAAGAAAATACCATTAAAGCTATGTTAACTAGTTAGATAAAAATATTTCAAATTGTATATGAAACCAGCACATTGTACCCCATGATTGAATTAATGTACACAGCTTTGATTTAATAAAAGAAAAAAATTCCAGTAGACATTTTTAATCCTTTCACCACTGTGGAAGTTGGAATTTAATCAAAAGTTTCTGTGTGAGTTTACTTTGGTTGTAGAGAATCATGCTTGTCATTGTGGAGGATGGGTCTGAGAATATCCTGGAGAGCTGGTTTAGTACTGGCAAATTTCTTCCACATGTGAATGCCATTAAAGTATTTAATTTCCCCATCATAAATGAAACTCAGCATAGCTGGATACAGGATCCTGTGTCGAAAGTTTTTTTTGTTTTTTGTTTGTTTTTTTTTTTTTTTTTTTTTGTCATTTGTTTTTTTTAAGTTGAAGGTGGGTGACCATCCTTTTCTAGGTTGAAAAGTTCCAGCAGAGAGATCTGCAGGCATTCTAATATTTTTCCTCTTGTAGGTTATGGTTTTCTTACATCTGGCTGCTTTCAGAATTATCTCCTTCATATTAACTTGGGCAAAGCTAATTATAATGTCTCTAGAGGATGTTTTATTTGGATTAAGTCATATTGAGGTTCTGAAATTGTCTGCTATTTGGATTTCAGAATCTCTTGCCATGTTTGGGAAGTTCTCCTCTATTATCTCTTGGAGTAGAGCATCTGGTCCTTTCAAAGTAACCTCTTCTACTTCAGGAATTCCTATAAGGCAAATGTTTGCCCTTTTGGAGTGTTCCCACAATTATCTCAGCAAATGATATATTTTTTTTCTCTACTTCTCTTCCTCTTTGAGCATTCAGGAGCATTCAAAAGCATTATCTTCAATGTCAGAGATCCTTTCTTCTGCCTGCTCCATTCTGTTACTGAGGGAATTCTACTGTATTTCTCAGATCTTTGAGGGCTGCAACTTCTTGACTCAATGTGATAAAATCTTTGGTGATTTTGTATTAAATGGTGAGACAACATTTAAATTATTCCTTAAAATTCTAATTCCATATTTAACTCCATTCTGTTGATCCTATTTGCCATCCAAATTCAGAACTTGTTCTCTGACATCTCAGCCATTAGATTATGAATAGGATCATCTAGTGTGTCTGTTTTGACATTTCATTGTGGTGGGAGGGTTGATCTACACTGAGTATTCATGTTGCCAGGGTGTTTCCACTGATTCCACTCCATGATTATTTTTCAGTGTTTGAATGGATGGACAGGTAATGTGAAATTGAATTGGGGGCTCCTGGAGTTGTGGTGAACCAGCCCTTTGAAAAGAATCTGGGACTGGTGACTATAGCTTTTTCCCCTGTAGCTTTACAAAGGACCCATACAGTATTACAACCTGAGGCTCTGGTGACCTGCTTGGTGTGGTGGGGTTAGGCAGCTCTGCCTTGTACTCAGTTGGTCTTTGTCAAATCCTAGTGGATCACTGACTCTGGGTTGATGTCTCAGTTGAAATTTGATTCATGTAGTCGCAGCTTGCCTCAGCAGAGGTGACGTGCAGTTGTCACTCTTCTCTCTCAGCTGGGGTCCTAGGCTTCAGCTTTATTGGGTACTTTCTGGTCACTATCGTTCTCTCTGGATGGGACCTTCTGTCAAAAGCTGGCTCCGGTCTGCCATCTTGCGCCTCCTTCCTTCTTAATTTCAGGACTTTCATAACTGTCTGCTCTTGCTTACTGTTGCCTTAACCTACCAATTAACTGTGACCTGGGTTGACCAACCAGAACTTAGCAAGTGTAGACTGAAATCAGAACTCAGCAATTCTGTGCTTCATTTGCATAAGCAAACCAGAAAGGAAAACTGCGTAGGAACTTTGTAAAAGAGGACCAGTGTCTTTATAATCTCGGAAAGTTGTTGTGTACTAAATAAAGGCTGCTCTTTTTCGTTTTTTTTTTTCTTTTTTTTTTTTTTATTGTTGGGGATTCATTGAGGGTACAATAAGCCAGGTTACACTGATTGCAATTTTTAGGTATAGTCCCTCCTGCAATCATGTCTTGCCCCCATAAAGTGTGACACACTCCAAGGCCCCACCCCCCTCGCTCCGTCCCTCTCTCTGCTTTCCCCCCCATAACCTTAATTGTCATTAATTGTCCTCATATCATAATTGAGTACGTAGGATTCATGCTTCTCCATTCTTGTGATGCTTTACTAAGAATAATGTCTTCCACTTCCATCCGGATTAATACGAAGGATTTAAAGTCTCCATTTTTTATTAATGGCTGAATAGTATTCCATGGTATACATATACCACAGCTTGTTAATCCATTCCTGGGTTGGTGGGCATTTAGGCTGTTTCCACATTTTGGCGATTGTAAATTGAGCTGCAATAAACAGTCTAGTACAAGTGTCCTTATGATAAAAGGATTTTTTTCCTTCTGGGTAGATGCCCAGTAATGGGATTGCAGGATCAAATGGGAGGTCTAGCTTGAGTGCTTTGAGATTTCTCCATACTTTCTTCCAGAAAGGTTTTACCAGATCGTAGTCGCACCAGTAGTGTAAAACTGTTCCCTTCTCTCCACATCCACGCCAGCATATGCAGTTTTGAGATTTTGAGATGTGGGCCATTCTCACTGGGGTTAGATGATATCTCAGGGTTGTTTTGATTTGCATTTGTCTAATATATAGAGATGATGAACATTTTTTCATGTGTTTGTTAATCATTTGTCTGTCGTCTTTAGAGAAAGTTCTATTCATGTCTCTGGCCCATTGATATATGGGATTGTTGCTTTTTTCATGTGGATTAATTTGAGTTCTCTATAGATCCTAGTTATCAAGCTTTAGTCTGATTGAAAATATGCAAATATCCTTTCCCATTGTGTAGGTTGTCTCTTTGCTTTGGTTATTGTCTCCTTAGCTGTACAGAAGCTTTTCAGTTTAATGAAGTCCCATTTGTTTATTTTTGTTGTTGTTGCAATTACCATAGCAGTCTTCTTCATGAAGTCTTTCCCCAGACCAATATCTTCCAGTGTTTTTCCTATGCTTTCTTGGAGGATTTTTATTGTTTCATGCCTTAAATTTAACTACTTTATCCACCTTGAATCAATTTTTGTGAGTGGGGAAAGGTGTGGGTCCAGTTTCAGTCTTTTACATGTAGACATCCAGTTCTCCCAACACCATTTATTGAATAGGGAGTATTTCCCCCAGGGTAAGTTCTTCTTCGGTTTATCGAAAATTAGGTGGTTGTAAGATGTTAGCTTCATTTCTTGGTTTTCAATTCGATACCAAGGGTCTATGTCTCTATTTTTTTGCCAGTACCATGCTGTCTTGACCACTATGGCTTTGTAATACAGAAGAAATTCTGGCATGCTGATGGCCCCAGTTTTATTTTTATTACTGAGAACTGCCTTAGCTATACGGGTTTTTTTCCAGTTCCATACAAAACACAGAATCATTTTTTCCAAATCTTGAAAGTATGATGTTGATATTTTGATAGGGATGGCATTGAATATGTAGATTGCTTTGGGAAGTATAGACATTTTAACAATGTTGATTCTTCCCGTCCATGAGCATGGTATGTTCTTCCATTTGTTAATATCCTCTGCTATTTCCTTTCTGAGGATTTCATAATTTTCTTTATAGAGGTGCTTCACCTCCTTTGTTAGGTACATTCCTAGGTATTTCATTTTCTTTGAAACTATGGTGAAGGGAGTTGTGTCCTTAATTAGCTTCTCATCTTGACTGCTATTGGTGTATACAAAGGCTACTGACTTCTGGACATTGATTTTATATCCTGAAATATTACTGTATTTTTTGATGACTTCTAGGAGTCTTGTGGTTGAGTCTTTGGGATTCTCTAAGTATAAGATCATGTCGTCAGAAAAGAGGGAGAGTTTGACCTCCTCTGCTCCCATTTGGATTCCCTTTATTTCCTTGTCTTGCCTAATTGTATTGGCTAGAACTTCCAGCACTACGTTGAATACTAAAGGTGACAGAGGACAACCTTGTCTGGTTCCAGTTCTAAGAGGAAAAGCTTTCAGTTTTACTCCATTCAGTAAAATATTGGCTGTGGGTTTGTCATAGATAGCTTCAATCAGTTTTAGAAATGTGCCACCTATGCCTATACTCTTCAGTGTTCTAATTAGAAAAGGATGCTGGATTTTATCAAATGCTTTTTCTGCATCTATTGAGAGGATCATGTGATCTTTATTTTTGCCTCTGTTAATATGGTGGATAACGTTTATGGCCTTGCATATGTTAAACCAGCCTTGCATCCCTGGGATTAAGCCTACTTGATCATGATGAATGACTTTTTTGATGATAAGCTGTAATCTATTGGCAAGGATTTTGTTGAGAATTTTTGCATCTATATTCATGAGTGAGATTGGTCTGAAATTCTCCTTTTTGTTTGGGTCTTTTCCTGGTTTTGGTATCAGGGTGATGTTTGGTTCATAGAATGCATTGTGAAATATTCCTTCTTCCTCAATTTTTTGGAATAATTTCTGCAGTACAGGAATAAGCTCTTCCTTGAAGGTTTGATAGAATTCTGGAGTGAAGCCATCTGGACCAGGGAATTTTTTGCTTGGAAGATTTTTTATTGTTTCTTTGATCTCAGTGCTTGAAATTGGTCTGTTCAGGAGCTCTATTTCTTTCTAGCTGAGTCTAGGGAGAGGGTGTGATTCCAGATATTGATCCATTTCCTTCACATTGTCAAATTTCTGGTCATAGAGTTTCTGGTAGTATTCAGAGATGAACTCTTGTATCTCTGTAGGATCAGTTGTTATTTCCCCTTTATCATTTCTGATTGAGGTTACTAGAGATTTTACTTTTCTATTTCTTGTTAGTCTGGCCAATGGTTTATCTATTTTATTTATTTTTTCAAAAAACCAACTCCTTGTTTCATTAATTTTCTGAATGATTCTTTTGTTTTCAATTTCATTGATCTCTGATTTGATTTTGGATATTTCTTTTCTTCTACTGAGTTTAGGCTTAGATTGTTCTTTTCCAATTCCATAAGATCTCTTGTGAGATTGTTGATGTGCTCTCTTTCTGTTTTTCGAATGTAGGCATCTAAAGCGATGAATTTTCTTCTCAAAACTGATTTTGCAGTATCCCACAAGTTTTGGTAACTTGTGTCTTCAGTGTTGTTATGCTCAAGGAAGTTAATGATTTCATGTTTTATTTCTTCCTGCCCCCATCTGTTATTCAACAGAAGATTGTTTAATTTCCATGCCTTTGGGTGGGGTTGAGCATTTTTCTTAGAGTTGAGTTCCACCTTTAGTGCCTTATGGTCTGAGAAGATACAAGGTAAAATTTCAATTCTTTTGATTCTGTTGATATTCGTTTTGTGTCGCAGGATATGATCAGTTTTGAAGAATGTTCCATGGGGTGATGAGAAGAATGTATATTCTTTATATTTGGGGTGGAGTGTTCTATATGCATCTATCAAGCACAGTTGTTCTAGGGTCTCATTTAAATCTCTTATAACTTTGTTTGATTTCTGTTTAGAGGATCTGTCTAGCTCTGTAAGAGGAGTGTTAAAGTCCCCTGTTATTATGGTATTATCGGATATCATATTGCTCAGACTGAGTAAGGTCTGTTTCAAGAATCTGGGAGCATAAATATTTAGAATTGAAATGTCTTCTTGTTGTATTTTTCCCTTGACCAATGTAAAGTCACCATCTTTGTCTTTTTTGACTTTAGTTGCTCTAAATCCACATGTATCTGAAAATAAGATTGCAACTCCTCTTTCCTTCTGAATTCCATTTGCCTGAAAAATTGTCTTCCAACCCTTGACTTGGAGCTTTAATTTGTCTTTTGAAGCCAGGTGTGTTTCTTGCAGACAGAAACTGCATGGCTACTGTTTTTTAATCCAGTCAGCCAATATATGTCTCTTCAGTGGGGAATTCAAGCCATTAACATTTATTAAGATAATTGATAAGTGTGGTAGTATTCTATTTGTCATTTTTTTGGGAGTCCATTGCTTAGTTTTATCTTTTGCATCAGTGTGGAGGTTAGGTTCGAATCCTATGTACTCAATTTTGATATGAGGACAATTAATGACAATTGAGGTTATGGGGGGGGAGGAAGAAAGTGGGACGGAGGGAGGCGGTGGGGCCTTGGTTTGTGTCACACTTTATGGGGGCAAGACATGATTGCAAGAGGGACTTTACCTAACAATTGCAATCAGTGTAACCTGGCTTATTGTAACCTCAATGAATCCCCAACAATAAAAAAAAAAAATGGAAAAAAAAATTTCTGAGTTCTTACTTTGCTGCTGATCCATTGTGGTTGTCAGTGTGCAGAATGGGTTGAAATATTTCCTGTACAGCTTGTCTAGTTATGGCGAATTTCCTCAATTCTTGTATATCCTTAAAAGATTTGAATCTCTGTCAATTTTTAAGCTTAGGTTAGCAGGGTACAGAATTCTGGGCTGCAAATTGTTCTGTTTAAGTAGATTTAAGGTAGATGGCCATTATCTTCTTTCTTGGAAAGTTTCATTAGAGAAGTCTGTGGTCACTCTGATGGATTTGCCCCTGTAAGTCAACTGACGCTTACTCCTGGCAGCTTGCAGAATCTTTTCCTTTGTCTTGACTTTAGACAGGTTCATCACAATATGTCTTGGAGAAGTTCAGTTAGAGTTGAGGCGACCTGGGGTCTGATATCCCTCTGAAAGCAGTGTGTCAGAATCTTTGGTGATATTTGGGAAATTTTCTTTTATAATATTCTCTAGTATGGCTTCCATTCCTCTGGGGCATTCTTCTTCCCCTTCTGGAATTCCTATAACTTGTATGTTGGAATGCTTCATAAAGTCCCATAATTCTAACAGTGAACATTCTGCTTTCTCACTCTTCTTTTCTGCCTCTTTTACTATCTGAGTTATCTCAAGAACCTTGTCTTCTACTTCTGAAATTCTTTCTTCTGCATGGTCTAACCTGTTGCTGATACTTTCCGTTGCATCTTTAAGTTCCCTAATTGACTGTTTCAGTTCCTTCAGCTCTACTATATCCTTTTGATAGTCTTCATATCGTTCATCTCATATTTGATTCTGTTTTTGGATTTCCTTTTGGTTATTTTCCACTTTATTAGCAGTTTCCTTCATTGTTTCCATCATTTCTTTCATTGTTTTCAACATGTGTATTCTAAATTCCCTTTCTGTCATTCCTAACATTTCTTTATAGGTGGAATCATCTGCATTAGCTACCTCATGGTCCCTTGGCGCAGTTTTTCTGGACAGGGTCTTCATGTTGCCTGGAGTTTTCTGTTGATTCTTCTTCATGAGTGATTTCTTTTATCTGTTTCCTTGCCCTAATTTTACTTTCACTTCCTCTTGCTCTTTAAGTTCTCATGCCTGTGCACTAAGGGTTATAGGACCAGATGGTGAGAAGGTTGAAGAACAAAAAAGGGATGAAAGAAAGGAGGTCCAAGTGATAAGAAAAATAAGAAAAATAGAGAAAGGAGAGAGGTTGGGTAAAAGGAATATTAACAAAAAGAAGAGAGGCACAGAAAGAGGGAGACAGAGCAATATAGGTGTACAGTAGGGTGCTTTGACACAACCTTAAAAAAAAACCCACCTTCTGGGGGTGCCCATTTGGGTGGTTTTATTGAGGTCAGCAGCTCTTTGCTAACCTGATCAGACACAGTACCCCACCTCCACCAAGTAGAGGGGAAAGACAAAAATGCTATAAATCAAACCAAAGCAAGCAAACAGAAAACTTTAAGGGATAAAATTGGGTGAAAAACCAAATAATAGTGGTAGAAACACTACCAAAAATGAAGTTCTAGTTATTGAAAAAGGCAGCAATGGGAAATTATAATTAAACTAGAAAAATTGAGAAAGAAAAAGGATCTGTATATAAAAGGTTGAAATTAAAAAACAAAACAACATCAACAACATCAAAATAAACAAAAGAAAAAAAAAGCACACAACCAAAAACAAAGTAGTATGTATATGTTATTGAATATTGTCTGGGCAACACGTGGTCTTCTGGGGTATGAGATGTTAATCACAGTTCTGATACGGCAGGAGGCTGCTGATTTCTCAAACCCCAGCAGGTAGACACCCTAAATCTCTCTTCAGCCCACTTAAAAGGCACTTTGAACTTGTAAACTTGCTGAGCAGAAGCTTTCCCAGGAAAGTGCTTGTCACTGGAATCACTGCTGAAGTGGCTATCCACTTACCCAGTGTGCCAAAACCGGTCTCACTCTGCCCCTGAGGGTTAGGGCTGCAAGGCAGCTCAGACCCCACCCTTAGGCTACTTGGTCGGTGGGTTACCAGCTCCCACCCGATTCTAGCTCTGCGACCCTGAGGGCGGGGCTTGCCGAGGCAGATCGCTCACAATGGCTCCCTGTGGCCCACAGCCAAACACTATTAGCTCCGTCTTGCTCAGCGGCTCAGACTGGGGCCCTAGACAATGGCCAAAATTCTCCGCACTCCCACTCAGGCTCTCCCCAAGGTAGTTGAACTCAGTGCCAAGCCCAAAGACACCAAAACAGTTCACAGGTATGGCCTTTCTGGTTTGCAGTCTCGTTGCTACTGAACTTACATTTGCAGGCGGGTTTAGATGGATTGAACACACGCAACCACTTGCCATTTTTCCACTGTTTTAGTCCTCCTCCTGGGGTCCAGAAGTCTCTTGCTGACTCCCCGTATCCTCACAGGTGTGATGATAGGCAGATCCCACCAGCCAGAGATGTCTGGAGTCCTATCTCCCCAGACTCACGGTGCCCAGATGCAAGAAAGCTGTTACTCGGCCGCCATCTTGCTCCCAGGAGCAAGGCTGCTCTTTTTCACATGCAAAATATTTACAGGAACATATTCTCTTTCAACTGTGTCAAAAAATATGATTTGAATGCAGTTCTCACACACCTAAATCAGTTCTACTACCTCCAAATCAATGTACATCATTTGTCACCAAGTGAGGTTTGAACCTCGGGGAATGCTCACTGAGGGGTAAAAAATGGAGTGTAACTGACTCCTCTGAGATGTGAAAAGGGAAGGAGGATAGAGAAAGAATGAAAAATAACCCTGTGTGTCTAGCATACAGCCACTAAGGAGGGAACAATCAAGTGATGAGTGTAAAGTAGACAGACCTTGTGGACTGCTGGCCCTGGTTGGCCATTGTTTTAGATTCTAAATAAAAGTGAATACATTGGAGAGTTCTTGGCAGGGCCTGATACAGTTTGAATGATGGTAAACAGTACTATCACAAATGTGTGTGAAAGTGGAAAACAGTGATCTCCTTTTCTCTGGGTGCTCTTTAGGGGCAGCACCCTACGTTTCTTCCAAGTGTCTGAATTTTGTGTGTATGTGCATATATGTGTTAATGATTTCCCAAGTGGGCACAGTGGCTCACACCTGTAATCCTAGTGCTCTGCAAGGCTGAGGAAGGTAGACTGCTTGAGATTAAGAATTAGAGAATCAGCCTGAGCAAGAGTAAGATCCCCTCCCAAGTAAAAATAGAAAACCTAGCCCACCAGGACACTATACCTAGAGCAATAGACTAAGACTCCGCCTCATAAAAAATAAAATAAATGAATGCATAAATAATACCCACCCTATTCAGCTTCTCAAAAATACATCCACACAAACACTTGTACATGAATATTTATAGCATCATTACTCATAGTAGCTAAAATGTTCATGAACTGATAAACTGATAGGTAAAATATAGCATGTGTATACAATGGTGTATTATTAAGCTTTCAAAAGGAATAAAGTGCTGATTCATGCCACAGCATGGATGGACTGTGAGAACATTACACTAAGTTTAAGCAGCCAAACCCTATGTACCACATATTTTATAGTTCTGTTGCACGAAATGTTGAGAAATGACTGGTCACTTAGGGATGGGGGGATGAAAGGTTTGGGTGGGGAGGTGATAACTAGAGGGTTTATAATTGCTTTTTGAGATGAAAATGTGCTTTGTTTGTATGTGCATATTTGTGTGCATGCGTGTTTGTGTGTGTATTTTTGATATAAAATCTCCCTCTGTCATCCAGGCTAGAGTGCCATAGCCTCAGCCCAGCTCACAGCAAATTCAAATTCCTGGGCTCGAGCAATCCTCCTTCCTCAGTCTCCCAAGTAACTGGGACTATAGGTGCCAATCAAAATGCCTGGCTAGTTTGTCTCTTTTATAGTAGAGATAGGGTCTGACTCTTGCTCAGGCTACTCACTGAATCCCTGAGTTCAAGCAAATCCTCTCACCTTAACCTCCCAGACTTCTAGGATTATAGGTCTCAGACATGATGCTGGGTCATTTTCTCTTTGTTTCCCTCCATCCCTGCCTCTCTCCCCCACTCCCTTCCTGCCTTCCTCCATTTCTCTCTGTCTCTTTTTTCTTTCTTTCTTCCCTTTCTGCTCTCTCTCTCTCTCTCTCTCTCTCTCTCTCTCTCTCTCTCTCCCCCCTACTTATTCAGGTAAACTTCTTTAGTAACAAACTAGCAAACTATACAAGTGTCCCTGAAAGTATAGTCTTGAACTATGTAATTTGAATGAGTGAATTGTGGAGTATGTGAATTATATCTTAATACAGCTGTTATTTTTTTAAATCTATGAGCTATTGGCTATTAACTATTATGTAAATAGATATAAATCATCAACAAAATATAAGCATGAGGCCCAGTGAAGTGGCTGATGCCTATAATCCCAGCACCTTGAAGGCCGAGTAAGGTGGATCACATGAATTCACAAGCTGGAGATCAGCCTGAGCTGATATATATATACTCTCTATACACACACACATTCACAAGGTTGAGAACCAACGCATACTTCTCACTTTCTCTCTACACACACACACACACACACACACAGACACACACAGATGCACATGCACACGCACATGCACATGGTTGAGAACCATAGCTCATACCTGTAATCCTAGGACTTTGGGAGGCCCACACAGGAGGATCACTTGAGGCCAGGGGTTCCAGAACTCCCTGAGCAACATAGTGAGGCCCCGATTTTACTAAAAAATGCAAAAATTAGTCAGGCGTGGTGGCTTGTGCCTGTAGTCCCAGCTTCTGAGGAGGCTGAAGGCTGGAGGATCACGAGCTAAGGAGCTTGCTTTGCTGTGAGGTATGATGACAAATAGGGAAATATTTTCTCAAATATGTAAGATATACTGTGCATGTGTGAAAAAGTCTGGAAGCATACACAGTATTTTACATATGTTGACCAAGTGGGATTTATTACCAATAACGCAAGTCTAGTGCAATATGGGAAAATAAACACATAGAATACATTACCTTAACAGAATAAATAACAAAAATCATAAATCATCTCCACAGACACAGAAAAGGCATTTGATAGATGGATCACATCTTCAAGATGATAATCATTTTAAAAACTAAGATTTGAAGGGAACTTCTTCAGTAGTATAAAGGAAATCTACAGATGAGTGGATAGATATAATGTACTATATTCATAACATGGACTATTTTTTTGGAAGACATAGTTATCTTCATTATTTTTATTTTTATAACACTTTAATTTGGGGAAGTATTCAATGTGTTGATTATTTTTAAAAATTGGAGTGCTTACATCCTACTAATTAACATAGATTTCACCTCATTTACTTAATCACAGTGTTAAGACATTTGTGTTCAATATTTGATAGGTTTGACTTGTACTCTTTCAGTGGGATCCATAGTTGTTGTGCCACCCTTAAACCTCCCTCTATCAAACCATCCCCATTCCTTCCCCTCCTCCCCCCTTCCCTCCTTCATCCTGAGCTATAGTTGTGATTCATCTCTCATATAAAATGTGAGTGATTATAAATTACCTTTCACAGTACTACTGAGTACATTGGATATATTTTTTCCATTTCTGAGATACTTTACTAAGAAGAATATTTTCCAGCTCCTAATGGACTATTTTATAACAATCAAAAGGAATGAAGTGCACATTTATGTTACAATATGAATGAACCCTAAAAACATTATGATAAGGGGGGAAAGCCAGTTACAAAAGACCACATACAGTACAATTCAACTTATAAGAAAATATGGACACTAGGCAAACTGTTTGCTAAGCTTAGAGGGAAGGTGGGGGAGGATGGTGGGAAGATGAAAGTGACTGCTAGTCGGTATTGACTTTATTTGAGTGGAGGTCTCACTCTTGCTCAGGGTGGTCTTGAACTCCTGAACTCAAGCAATCCACCAATCTCAGCCTCCCGGTACGTTAGGATTGCAGGTGTGAACCACTCCTTGAAATTGTGATATTTTACAAAGCTTAATCTTGGGCCAGGCATAATTTTTCATCCCTGTAATCGTAGCATTCTGAGAGGCCCAGGCAGGTGGATTGCCTGAGCTAAGGAGTTCAAGGACAGTCTGAGAAAGAGTGAGACCCCAGTCTCTTAACAATAGAAAATAGTCATGCGTTGTGGGGGCTCATGTAGTCCCAGCTGAGGCAAGAAGTTAAGGTTGTTCTGATCTATAATGCAAGGACACTCTACCGAGGGCAACAAAATGAGACTCTCTCTCAATACATTAATACATAAAAACATTGTTTTGAAACTAACTCCTCATTTTTACTTTCTACCAAAAGTCTAGTTTTGAAATGATGTGTCTAGATTGGATGTACATAAGAGAAAATTATTACATAATGAGGGAATTGTTTTGAAAAAACCTATATTAATCATGCTTTTTTATTTTATGTAATTCTCACCCTTTGAAATCCTGGGGTCTTGCAGACTCCTGAGAAACTGCCCCCCTCCAGGGAATTCTTGCCTCAAATCAGGCTTTTCTTATGCAAACTAGCCAATCCACAGTGCCCTCTTTACCTCCTCTATTGGGCTCTTTCAATCTGGGTCAATATCTCCTTGCCCTAAACACTCCAAGGCCAGGTACCAGACATCCCTGGACAGCCCCTACACTTCACACCCACTGACATTATTCAAACTAAACAGTCCCAAACCTGCTTATCCTGACACACTTATTCCTCCCCACAGAGGCCACAATAAAAAAGCTCCTTTATGTTGACCACTATTCCCACTGCCTACTGACCCATCCTGGCAGTTTCCATCTGGGAAACTGTGAATAGTAAAACTTTTCATTTTATTATTATTATTATTGTTAAATCATACCTGTGTACATTAGTGCAATGAAGGGGTACAATGTGCTGGTTTCATATACAATCTGAAATATTCTCATCAAACTGTTCAACATAGCCTTCATGGCATTTTCTTAGTTACTGTATGTAGACATTTGTATTCTGCATTTAGTAAGTTTTGCCTGTACCCATTCTAAGATGCACCATACATGTGGCCCCAGCAATTACCCTCCCTCCACCCCAACCTCCCCCCTCTCTTCCCCTCCCTTGACCCTTTCCCTATATTCTTGTGCTATAGTTGGGTTATAGCCTTCATATGAAAGCTATAATTTAGTTTCATGGTAGGAGTGAGAATATGTTCTAAGAAGAATATGTTCCAGCTCCATCCATGTAAACATGAAAGAGGTAAAGTTTCCATCTATCTTTAAGGCTGCATAATATTCCATGGTATAAATGTACCACCATTTGTTAATGCACTCATGGGTCAATGGGCACTTGGGTTTCTTCCATGACTTAGCAATTATGAATTGGGCTGTAATAAACATTCTGGTACAATGTCTTTGTTACATTGTGATTTTTGGTCTTCTGGGTATATACCTAGTAAAGGAATTATAGGATCGAATGGCATGTTTTTTTTAGATCTCTAAATATTCTCCAAACATCCTTCCAAAAGGAACGCATTAGTGTGCATTCCCACCAGCAGTGTAGAAGTGTGCCCTTTTCTCCACAGCCACGCCAACATCTCTGGTTTTGGGATTTTGTTATGTGGGTTACTCTTACTGGGGTTAGGTGATATCTCAAAGTAGTTTTGATTTGCATTTCTCTGATGATTAAGGATGATGAGCTTTTTTTTCATGTGTCTGTAGATCATGCATCTGTCTTCTTTAGAGAAGTTTCTCTTCAAGTCCTTTACCCACTCTGAGATGGGATCACTTGTTCTTTTCTTTTCTTTTTTCTTATTAAATCATAGCTGTGTACATAGATATGATCATGGGGCATTGTACACTAGCTTCATAGACCATTTGACATATTTTCATCACAATGATTAACATAGCCTTCCTGGCATTTTCATAGTTATTGTGCTAAGACATTTACATCCTACATTTACTAAATTTCACATATATCCTTGTAAGATGCACTGCAGGTGTAATCCCACCAATCCTCCTCCCACTTGTACTTTTCTTGCTAATACGTTTGAGTTGGCTGTGGATTCTGGTTATTAAACCTTTATCGAAGTATAACCTGCAAATATTTTCTCCCATTCCGAGGGCTGTCTGCTTGCTCTACTTACTATGTTCTTAGCTGTGCAGAAGCTTTTTAGTTTGATCAGGTCCCAGTAATGTATTTTTGATACTGCTTCAATTGCCTAGAGAGTCCTCCTCACAAAATATTCACCCAGGCTGATTCTTCAAGAGTTTCCCCTGCACTTCCTTCTAGTATTTTTATAGTTTCATGTCTTAAGTTTAAATCTTTTATTCAGTGAGAGTATATCTTAGTTAATGGTGAAAGATGTGGGTCCAGTTGCAGTCTTCCACAGGTCGTCAGCCAGTTCACCCAACACCATTTGTTAAATAGGGAATCTTTTCCCCACTGAATGTTTTTAATTGGCTTGACAAAGATAAAATAACAGAAAGTAGCTGGATTCATCTCTTGGTCCTCTATTCTATTCCGGACATCTACTTCTCTATTTTTGTGCCAGTACCAGGCTGTTTTGATCACTATCGATTTATAGTACAGTCTCAGGTCTGGTAGCGTGATTCCTCCTGCTTTGTTTTTATTTCTGAGCAATGTCTTGGCTATTCGAGGTTTTTTCTGATTCAATTTAAAATGAAGTATTATGTTTTCAAGATCTTTAAAATATGACAATGGAGCTTTGATAGGAATTGCGTTAAAATTATATATTGCTTTGGGTAATACAGACATTTTAAAAATGTTGATTTTTCACAGCCATGAGCATGGTATGTTTTTCCATTTGTCAACATCTTCAGTGATTTCTTTTCTTAAAGTATCATAGTTCCCATTATAGAGATCTTTCACGTCCTTTGTTAGGTATACTCCCAAATATTTCATCTTCTTTGGTACTACTGTGAAAGGAATAGAGTCCTTTACTGTTTTCTCGGCTTGGTTATTTTTGGTATATATAAAGGCTACAGATTTATGGGTGTAGATTTTGTAGCCTGAGACATTGCTGTATTCTTTGATCACTTCTAAAAGTTTTATAGTAGAATCCCTGGTGTTTTCCAGATATAAAATCATATCATCTGCGAAGAGTGAAACTTTGACCACTTCTGACCCTATGTGGATACCCTTGATTGCCTTTTCTTCCCCAATTGAAATGGTTAAACTTCCATTACAAGGTTAAAGAGCAATGAAGACAATGTGCAGCCTTGTCTGGTTCCTGATCTAAGTGGAAATGATTTCAATTTAACTCCACTCAATATGATATTGGCTGTGGGTTTGCTGTAGATGGCCTCTATTCGTTTAAGAAATACACCTTCTATACCCATTTTCGTAAGTGTTCTGATCATGAAAGGATGCTGGATATTATCAAAAGCTTTTTCTGCATCAATTGAGAGAATCATATGGTCTTTATTTTTTAATTTGTTTATGTGCTGAATTACGTTAATAGATTTACATATATTGAACAGCCTTCAGACCCTGGGATAAAGCCCACTTGGCCATGGTGTATAATTTGTTTGATGTGTTGTTACATTTTGTTTTTTAGGATCTCATTGAGTATTTTTTACATCAATATTCATTAGTGATATTGGTCTATAATTTTCTTTTCTTGTTGAGTCTTTTCCTGGTTTAGAGATCCAGTTGATGTTTGTTTCTAGAATGTGTTGGGTAGTATTCCTTCTTTTTCTATATTTTGGAAGAGGTATACTAATATAGGTACTAGTTCTCCTTTAAAAGTTTGTTAGAATTCTCATGTGAAGCCATCTGGTCCTGGGCTTTTCTTTTTAGGGAGATTTTGTATAGTTGATGCTATTTCAAAACTTGATACAGGCCCGTTTAACATTTCCACTAACTTCTGCCTAAGTATTGGGAGGTGGCATTCTTCCAAGTATTGTGTGATTTCCTTCAGATTTTCATATTTCTGAGAGTAAAGTTTCTTGTAATATTTGTTAAGGATTTTTTGAATTTCTGAGCGGTCTGTTGTCATCTTGTCTTTACCAATTCTGATTGATGAAATTAGAAATTTTACTCTTTTTTTTCCTGGTTAGGTTGGCCAAAGGTTTATGTATTTTATTGATCTTTTCAAAAAACCAACTTTTGGATTTATTGATCTGTTGTATAATTCTTTTGTTTTCAATTTAATTTAATTCTGCTCTGATTTTGGTTATTTCTTTTCTTCTACTGGGTTTGGGGTTGGAATGTTCTTCCTTCTCCAGTTGCTTGAAATGTCCCATTAAGTTATTAACTTCCTCTCTTTCTGTTTTCTTGAGTAAGGCTTGCAGTACTATAAATTTCCCTCTTAGGACTGCCTTTGTGGTATCCCAGAGGTTCTGATATTTCATGTCTTCATTGTCGTTTTGTTCCAAGAATTTGGTAATTTCCTTCCTAATCTCATCTATAACCCATCTATCCTTCAGCATAAGGTTATTTTGTATGGGTATGCAGATTCCTGTTGTTATTGAGTTCAACTTTTATTGCATGATTGTCTGAAAAAATGCAAGGAATAATTTCTTCTTCTTTTTTTTTTTTTTTTAATTTGCTGAGGTTAGATTTGTTACCTAGGATGTGGTTAATTTTGGAATATGTTCCATGGGCGGATGAGAAGAATGTGTATTCAGTTTTGTTTGGATCAAATGTTCTGTAGAGATCTGTTAAATCCAGATGCTGAATGGTTAAGTTTAAATCTAAAATTTTTTTGCTTATCTTCTTTTTGGAGGATCTGTCCAGCACTGTTAAAGGGGTGTTAAAATCTCTGACTAGTATGGAACTAGAGGAAATCAAGTTGCTCACGTCTGCTAGAGTTTATCTTATAAATTGAGGTGCATTATGTTTGGGTGCATAAATATTAATAATTGAAGTCTTATCATATTGTGTATTACCTTTTACAAATATGAAGTGTCCATTATTTTCCTTCCTTATTTTGCTTGGTTTAAAACCTATTGTATCTGCCAATAGGATTGCAATGCCTGCTTTTTTCTGCTTTCCATTTGCCTGGAATATAGATGACCATCCCTTCACCTTGAATCTATATTTGTCCTTTAAGGTAAGATGAGCTTCTTGTATGCAGCACATATCTGGCTTGAGTTTTTGTATCCAGTCAGCCAACCTGTGCCTCTTTAGAGGACAATTTAAACCATTTTCATTAATTGAGAATATTGGTAATCCTTTTGAGAGTCCAATGGACATTTTTAATCCTTTTGTGACTGTGGAAGTTGGAATTTGATCAAAAGTTTCTGGGTGAGTTTGCTTTTGTGGTGGAGGATTACACTGGTCTTTATGGAGGCTAAATCTGAGAATATCCTGGAGAGCTGGTTTAGTTATGGCAAATTTCTTCAACATGTAAGTGTCATTAAAGTACTTAATTTCTCCATCATAAATGAAACTCAGTTTAGCTGGGTACAGTATCCTGGGTTGAAAGTTGTTTTGTTTTAGGAGATTAAAAGTTGATGACCATCCTCTGCTAGCTTGAAAGGTTTCAGCAGAGAGATCTGCAGTTATTCTAATATTCTTCCCCTTGTAGTTTATGGCTTTCTTTTGTCTGGTTGCTTTCAGAATTTTCTCCTTCAAATTAACTTTAGTGAAATTAATTATGATGTGTCTGAGGGATGTCTTATTCAGGTTGAGTCATGCTGGAGTTCTGAAACTGTCTGCTATCTGAATTTCAGAATCTCTTGGCATGTCTGCAAAATTCTCTGTCATAATCTCATGAAGAAGAAACTCTGTGCCTTGTAAAGCCACTTCATCACTTTTGGGGATCCCTATAAGATGAATATTAATTTTATTCTAATTATCCCAGAGCTCTCTGAGAGAGTGATCTGTTTTTGCCCTCCATTTCTCTTCCTCTTTGGAAGTTTGTGCATTCGAAAGCTTTGTCTTCAATGTCAGAAATCCTTTCTTCTGTTTGCTCCATTCTGTTACTGAGGGATTCTACTGTGTTTCTCAGATCTTTGAGGGCTGCAACTTCTTGCCTCAATGTGTCAAAATCTTTTGTCATTTGGTGTTTGAATTTGTTGAATTCTTGAGACATCTTTTGGATTACTGCTTGGAATACTAATTCGATCTTATTTGCTATCCAGATTCTGAATTTAATTTATGACATCTCAGATATTTGTTTGTGCATGGGATCTGGTGCTGTGTCTGTTTTATTGTTCCTTGGGGGAGTTGATCTACTCTGATTATTCATATTGGCAGAATTTTTCCATTGATTCTGCCTCATGATTGTTTTTCACTGTTGCCTCTGGCCATCCTCAGAGTTGGGGAATTGTCTCTCCAAGATTAGATGCCAGCAGGATCCCTCTATTGTTGCTGGATTTTTGTAGGGATTGTCCTTGTGTAGCTCCTCTGGGGCTGCCCCAGCCAGGGATTTCTTGTTGTGGGAGCAGCTCTGGAGTGTGACACACCTGAATCCAGCAACAGGGCAGGGTGGGTGCACATGGTTCTGGGGGTGCCTGGTGCCCCGTGACTTTGGCATGGAGAGCCCAAGGCTCTAGCAGTCTCTGGCCAGAAGAAGGGCTCTGCACAGAGGCAGGGAGGACTCTGAAGGTTGCACAGCTGCTACAGTCCCAGGCCAGATGAGCAGACTAGTGTGGACCAGGGAGGGTATGGGAGTGAGGACCCAGGTTGCGTGGCTCCTGGAGTTCCTGGTTAGCAGGGGGTCTTGGCATGGCCCCTGGAGTCTCGTGCTCAGGGAGATGCTTGGTCCAGCAGACAGGGAGGGGGTCACTGCTCAAAAACCTCCTCCCTCAGTCTCAGCAGTGGTTAGGTTTCCGGTTCATTAGGTAAGGGAGGAAGAGTGTACTGGAAGTTCAGAATGACAGGGAAGACCTTAGTTCAATATTTCTGCCTAGCAAGAGAGTATTCAGAGTCACAGCAGTTTCCCTCTGAGTAACTAGTCCCCACTTCCCACAGCACTCACCTGTGTGGTGAGGCAAGAGGTCCACAGTTCACCACTTGTCCATAGAAAACCCGCATGTGCAAACAAACAGAGAGAAGGAAGGAGACAGAAAAACAAAGAAAAACCACAGCTTTCTTGGGGAGGGGGACGGACACTCCTTCTTCCAGATGAATTTTGTACCTGAAGCTTGGTTTCTTGGAGTATCAGCTTGCCTTAGCTGAGGTAACCTGCAGTTATCATCTCTCTCTCGGCTGGGCTCCCAGTCTTCAGCTTAATTGGGCCATTTTCGGACGTTATCTTTCGTTTTTGACAGGAGCCTCCCTTGGAAGCTGTTCTCAGTAGGCCATCTTGCCCCTCCTCTTTTTTTTTTTTTAAGACAGATTCTCACACTAATGCCAGTCTAGAGTGTCATGGCCTCAGCCTAGCTCACAGCCATGTCATTAAGAAGTTAAGAAACCATGGGATTTCCAAATCATGTCAACTGCATGGCAGACTCTGAAGGCATATTTGGAATCTGTGTAAATAGTGGCCATTTTTTCTTCTGCTAATGTACAGGCTCTAGTGAGAGCTATTAAGTTCAGCAGCTTGTGCTGATTGTATAGTAGGTATGGAGTATGTCTCCAGGGTTTCAGGCGGGGAAACTATACCATAGCCAGCTATTATACTACCTTTTAAATCAGGTTTGCAAGAGCCATTGCAGAAGAGAATTAAGTCTGGGTTGCTTAAAGGAACGTCTGAGAGATATTCTCATGGTTTTGAAATTATATCAACAACAGTAAGGCAAATGTGTGAGATGGAGTGGGGGTTTCTATCATCAGGGAGAGGTAGGAGTGTAGCTAGATTTAAAGGGTTGCAAAGGTATAAAATAATGGAGGGGTTCGTTAGTAAGTCTTGTTCATAAATGGTCTGTCATCTAGTAGAGAGATGCTGTATTTTGTGGACTTGTAAGAGAGGAGACACAGCATAGGGAAACATGCAAATGAATAGGGAACCTAATGTAAGAGTGCTGGCTTTGTCAATTAGGGTGGCAGCTGCTGCTACTGCATGTAGGCATGGGGGCATACCTAAAGCCACAGGATCCAATTGACATGAAAAGTACCCTATTAGACAGATCTGAGATGAAAAATGCTGTTCTAAAATATGAGCAGAAATTTTATTATTTTCACAGCAATATAGATGGAAAGTTTGATCAAAATTGGGTAAGCCCACTGCAAGAGGTGTGGGTGATCGTAATTGAAGAGTTTTAAAGGAGTCTAATGTCTCTGCAGTCCAGAGGATAGACTCTTGGATATCGGGAAAGATGAAATATAATGATTTAGTGAGGGCAGCAAAATTACAAATCTATTGGCCGCAGTATCCAGGTGCTCCTATAAATTTACATAGTTGTTTTTTAGTTTTGGGAAGGGAGATAGTCAAAATTGACTCAAGGCATTTGGTGGTGAGTTTTTCAGTGCCTTGATATACTTCATGTTCCAAGTAAGTAACAGTTGTGTGTACCCACTGAAGTTTAGACTTTGAGGCTTTATGGCCTTTTTTAAGCTAGAGTTTTTAAAAGAATAAGAGAGACCAAGAGGGCACCTTGTTTAGGTGGACTACAGAGTAGATCATCAATGCAGTAAACAAGAGTGAACTCATGGGTAAAGGTTATAGAATCTAAATCAGTTTTGAGAATTTGAGAAAATATTTAGGGAGAGTCACAGTATCCTTGGGGATTTTGGATCCAAGTTAATTGTCCCCTTCTGAAGGTAAATGCAAAGAGAAATTGTGAGTCCAGTTGTAAGGTAATTGAAAAGAAAGTGGAGCAGCAGTAAACCAGGCTGCATTAGCAGGAATTGAAGTAAGCGTTGTGGCTGGTTTATTTACAACAGAGTATCAAAGGATTACAAAAGAATTTATGGCCCCCAGATCTTGTACAAACCATTAGATCTGGTTTCCTTCTGAATCAAATATTTCTTCCTTTTCTACTGGTAGAATTGGGGTGTTACAGAGTTAGGTGGTTAAAATGAGTACTCTCTTCTGTAAAAGGGAGTCTATTATACTTCCAATTGCCTGTTCTACATCTTGTGAGAGGGGGTACTGAGCTACCAATGGAGAAGGTTTGTTTTCTTTCCAGGACATGTTTACAAAATCTGCACAAAATAGTACACCAACTTCATTTACATGTTGTGCCCAAAGGCTGTCCAGGACACTCTCTATAATTGTGTAAGTAAAGTAATTTAAATCAGAAAACATTTCTATTAAGGAGAGTAAGAAGTCAGGAGTTTGACCTGAGGGCAGAGAAATAAAGTACCATTTTCATTACATTATAAAGTAGCATTCAATTTACTTGATCCATAACAGGTCACTACCAAAAATGTTTGCTGGTGAAGAATCAGATTAGAAAGCCATGGGTAGTATTTGGAGGGCCTAGAGATATAGGAGTAACCTAACAGTTAACGAAATACATTCTCTAGAGACTCCACCAGCTTGAATAGAAGTAGACGTGAGAAGTAGAGACAGTTCTACTGATGGAATGGTAAAAAAAATGTTACATCAGTGTCAATTAAAATTCCAGTTACCGATGGGGTCTGGGGTCTTGTCTCTGTAATAGGACTACTTGTTGCTTATCAGTTTTATGCAATCAACCTGTATTTTTCAGGAGTGTAGATCAGGCCTGAGGACCTCCTGTAAATTTTGGAGAGATGCAGAAATTAAGATAGGCAACTGGATATCAAAAAGATTTTCTGAAAAAGTTGGGGTTGAGATAGTTGTAATATCCCTTAAGGATGAGGGTTGAGGAATTGAGGTTGGATTTTGAAGTTCAATTTGACCAGGAACCCAGTGATCCAAAAGACCTTCTGGGAGATCAGGGACAGGTAATTGAAGATAGAGAGGAGTGTAAGTTGGAGAGGGGATTAAGGGTGAGGCAGATTTTAACTTTCCTCTCAATTCAGTTTTCTACTCTTCAGTTTATTTAAGGGAGATTTTAAGGCTAGCAAAAATGCTGATTTTTTTCCTTTAAATGATGTTCCCATAAATATAAATAAGGCAATTGCTTAGAATGAGAGCTCTCTAAACTTTTCTTTAAATTAAGTAGTTTTTCTAGTTCAAAGGATCCATCTTCTGGCCATTTGCAGTTAGAATTTTCCAAGGTAGATTCATTTCAAAAGTGACTCAATCTAAGGCCGTTTTATGAAGCCCAGGTCACAGGGCATAAGGAAAGCTCAATGCCTTGTTGTGGTGAGGGAAGACATGAGGGAATAGCTGCCTTGCTGCGAATGCAAGCTTGCTCCTGTAATAGTATGAAAACAAGAAGCAGACTATAGCTCAGAATGGCATGTAGCAATGAGCTTTATTCTCAACCACCTTATAAAGTCAAGTAGTCACGTACACACTATTAATCTATAATCTAAGAATTTTCCTTCTAAACAATTCTTAACTAATTTTAACTCTACTCGGGGACATAAAATCTAAAATCAACAATGTCTATTCTATACATTAACAATAAACCTTCCATTATGTTTAATCTATGGACATGCTTCAACTATCTGTTACACAAAGCTATCAGTCAGAAAGTTTTTTAGGGAAGATTGCACTTAAGATTTCCATGTGCCCAGTGAGATCTAAGAGACAAGCTTTATGATTCTGTTTATCTACAGTGCTTGAAGCCACATAGCTGTTAAGATTAATGTGTTCCCACATAGTTAACCTCTGAGTGATCTCTGCAGCCCGCAGGCTCTTAACCTGTGACCTTGCTGGTGTAATGACCATATCAGAGTCATCGCGAATAGAATTTTACATCCTACTTGGCGGTCCCTGAATTTGCTGACCAAGGCAGCAAGGACTTCAGCTCCCTGTGTTAGCAGAAATCATGTCAATGAGTCTCTCCCTGATTCTTTTTTTTTTTATATTATTAAATCATAGTTGTGTACATTAATGTGACCATGGGGCATGATACACTAGTTTCATACACCATTTGACACATTTTCATCATACTGGTTAACATAGCCTTCCTGGCATTTTCTTAGTTATTCTGCAAAGAAATTTACATTCCACATTTAGTAAGTTTCACATATACCCTTGCAAAATGCACCACAGGTGTAATCCCAACAAACCCCGCCACTGCCCACGGCGCCCCTCCCTCCCCTCCCATTCCCCCTTCCCCCTATTCTTGGGTTGTACCAGGGTTATAGCTCTCATGTGAAAGCCATAAATTCGTAAGTACTGAAAGACTTGGGGCGGAACCCCCCACTCTGCCCAGAGCTCTGACCACCCCAATCAACCGCAAGAGATGGCACTTGATGCAAAAATGCAAGAGGATTTTTATTCCTGCATGCCGGGACTTGACCCACAACTCTTTTAGAAGCCGAGGAGTCAAGCCCTGCACAGCAGTTTTTACAAGCTTATAAAGGCAAAAACTACAAAGTAGGCGGGAATAGCAGACATAGCAGGGGCTCTAACCATAAAGTAGGGGGGGGAGTAGATATAGCAGGGGCTCTCCAGATTAGAAGAACTCTGGTTCATTATTCAACTGTCTTAAGACAAGACTAACAGTCAAATATTTGCTTAATAGTAAACATTTGCTGCAGCTCCTGGGACTATCTCCTGGAACAGTTACAAAAGGTCACATTCCTATGGTAGGGAGTGAGAGGTGGTCACATTCCTATGGTAAGGAGTGAGAGGTGGTCACATTCCTATGGTAGGGAGTGAGAGGTGGTCACATTCTCATGGTAATATTTTCTTTCATTCCCCCATTTGTTTTTTTGGGAAGTTCTAATCATGGAACTTCTGGCTCTATGTATTCATTCTCATGGCTATCGTCCTGGCGGAGAGACTAGTAATGCTGTCTGAGCATTAACACTTGTACAGCACTCACTCTCTCCCAGACGAAGGTGACTATACGGTTGAAAATGTAGGGCCCAAAGGTAAGAATTAGAAGCAGTATAATAAGAGGGCCTATTAAACTGGAAACGAGAGTGGTGAACCAAGGTGATCGGCTGTTCCAACTTTCAAACCATCCTTGATGGGCCTCCCGATCTCGTTGTCTTTTTTCTAGTCTCTCCCTGAGTTTAGACATGGAGTCTTTTACCATACCAGAGTGATCTACATAGAAACAGCATTCTTCTCTTAGTGCAGCGCATAACCCTCCATCTTTTAGGAACAGGAGATCGAGTCCCCGTCTATTCTGCAATACTACTTCAGATAAGGATGTTAGTGACTCTTCTAATTTTGTGATTGATTGTTCTATGGCTTTTAGGTCCTCATCTACAGCTGCTCTCAGTTCTTCGAGATACTGTGGGGTCTGGACAAGCGCAGCTGTTCCTGTTCCTACTCCGGCCGCCACCCCTATACCCATCAGGACAGCTAGGGTAATAGAGACTGGTTCCCTCTTCTGTCTACGGGGTCTGAGATCGAATTCTGCCTCGAAGGAACTCGCCTTGTGATAGATAACTCTAGGTATTAATTGTACGAGGATACAGTAGTCTGCAGTGGAGTTAAACACTGATGAGGAAATGCACGGGGTTAGCCCGGTGCTGCAAGCCCACCATCCTCCTTTAGGGGGCACTAGATAATAATTGGTAGTGGTTGATGGGCTTTTAATGGTCTGATTACACAGATGCTGGTGATTTTCGGGGATCGTACCTAGGCAAATGCCTCGCCCAGAGACTGCTGTAAGGGTGATCTTGGATCCCCAGTCACAGGAATTATGGGAGGTGGTATTTTGGAAGATACCTGAGAAGGCGATCCCTTCATAATAGGGCGGGCCTGAGGCTAGATACAGCCAGCAAGATTCGGTAAGATTAGGGTTGGAAGTATTGAGGACATTGAAAGCCCCCTGTATTAAGTTAAGAAGTCTCTGCCTGGTGCTTGGAGTCTCCGGGGATGTTACCTGGGGAGACAGTTTCGCAGGCGATGGGGCTGTGCTGGCCTCAGTAAATTGGGTGCTCCCCGGAGTCTGGGGCATACGGGGAGAAATAGGCGGCCTGGCTGGCGGCTGCTGTCCTGAGAGTACGATGTTGGGTCCTATCTGGACAGCGACGGGGGTCTCTATTTTTAATTTGATGAAGAAGGTAAATCCTTTATCCCACCCTGACATATAGAAACGGAATCCCCATGTTCTTCTTTTTATCCAATCTCGGGCTTGTTTCCCCCTCTCTGTGAAGGAAATATTTAGGGGGTTTGACCCTGCTCCAGTACTGCTCCTCTTTACGGTTATTAAGTCCCAAGAGGAGAAGGGGTGCCAGAAGGCCTGCCCAGTCGTCTCACATCCCCATTGTTTACAATAGAAATTTTCTACCCCCCCACATCTGTTAGCTTGGCTTCTCTTTCTCCCGTACCGGGGACAGATATAGAACTCCGTTTGTCGCATCCGGCGCTGGGCGGGCAAGTTGCCACAGCCAGGGCATCTGCAACGTACTGGCCTTGGGATGTGGAGCCTTGGGTAAGTGAGCGCTTTGTTAAATGGTGATCAAGGCTCAATGGAACCTCTTTAAAGGTCTCATCGGAGATATCCCAATTATCTAGCCCTGCTATTAAGGCACAAATATCTGGGGTGAGGGACGGCCACCAGGTCCAAGGAGGGTCTTCTTTTGTAGTACTCCATACTACATCACCAGTCTGAGAGAGAACCTGCCAGGTTAACCTCTGGGGGGCATGGGGGTTGGGACCGGAGCTACTTATCACCGGGAGTTGTATCAGCAGGAGCAGGGCTACTGAGGCGAATGCGGAGCTTGAGGGGGTTGTCCGTCTTTTCCACTTTCCACCCAGAGTCTGGCGGCAGTGCCGGTTTGACATGAGACGCGTGGATCCAGGCTGCGATGTCATCAACATTTATTGCTGTCGGGGTTGTGAGCAGCACTAGGTATGGTCCTTTCCACCGTGGTTCAAGGTTGGCTGTCCGGTGGCACCAGATGTACACCGAATCTCCAACCTGGAACTGGTGAGGTATTTGCAGATCCCCAGGTTTGTAGGCCTCGATCAGCCGGCTCCACACCTCCTTTTGCACAGTTTCAAGGGCTTTTAATCTGGTGTATAGAGATTGAGAGGAGTAAGATTCTGGGGAAAGGAGGTGCTGCATGGCAACGAGCGGGGGGTGAGCTCTATATAGGATTTCAAAGGGGGTCAGCTTGAGAGTGCTAGGGGTGTTGCGCACACGGAACAGGGCAAAGGGAAGGAGGACTGTCCAGTCAGTAATGCCAGTCTCTAAGGATAATTTAGTCATGGCCTCTTTTAGGGTTCTATTCATCCTCTCTACCTGCCCTGAGCCTTGGGGCCGATAAGCACAATGTAATTTCCACTCAAGCCCCAGGATTTTGGCTAAACCTTGATTAACCTGGGCAACAAAAGCGGGACCGTTGTCGGATCCGATTACCTTGGGTAGCCCAAATCTTGGAAAAATTTCTTCTAATATTATTTTGGCTACAACTTGAGCAGTCTCCCTTTTTGTAGGAAAAGCCTTGACCCATCCTGAGAAAGTATCTATGAACACCAGCAAGTACTTGTATCCATATGTGGCCAGCTTAATCTCTGTAAAATCTGTTTCCCAGTAGCTTCCAGGACGATCTCCTCGGAGTCGTCTTCCCTGAGGTAATGTGCTAGGCTGGGTGTTTACTAATTGGCAAGGTCTGCACTCTTTTGCAGCTGCCTCACCGAGTTTACTTAATTCCATAATATAGTATGGGGAGGACTGAACAATAGTTCTTAGATGCCTGGGGCCAAAATGAGTTGATTTATGAAGTTGTCTGAGAAAGGTGATCGCCTGCTCCTCAGGGAGGATGATTTTTCTTTCCGGAGTTTCTCGGATCCCCTCTGGGGATTCTAAGTGGAGGCCTAATCTGTTCATTCTCTCGAGATCCCGCTCCGAATATTTAAAGTGTTTGACAAGGGGGGGTGCTATTTCTTTAAGGCTAGGCCTTAAAGTGTTTTCATATAGCGGCAGGATGTTGAGCCTTTGAGCTGCTAGCTTAGCTTCTCGGTCAGCTCTTTGGTTTCCCTCGGCAACTGTGGACCCCCCTTTCTGATGCCCAGGGCAGTGGATAATGGCCACTTTCTTAGGGAGGTGAACAGCCTCCAGTAGACTTAGGATTTCTTCCTTGTGTTTAATTTCTTTTCCTGCTGAAGTCAGCAGTCCTCGCTGCCTGTAAATGGCCCCATGAACATGGGCTGTAGCAAAAGCATACCTGCTATCGGTGTATATGTTAACTTTTTTCCCTTCTGCCAAACGTAAGGCCTGGGTCAAGGCGACCAGCTCGGCCTTCTGGGCCGACGTCCCTTCAGGCAGACTACTTGCCCAGATGGTCTGCTTATCGTCCACTACCGCCGCCCCGGCCACCCTTTTACCTTCTATTATGGAGCTGCTTCCATCAGTGAACCAGGTCAGCTGGGCATCCGGCAGGGGCTGATCACAGAGGTCCTTCCGAGTTCCAGTTTCCTCAGCCAGTACTTCTTGGCATGTGTGTAATACATCTTTCTGGACAGAGGTATCAGGTAATAGGGTAGCTGGGTTGAGGATGACAGGCGGGCCAAACTGGACTCTGTCGCCATTTAATAGGAGACTCTGGTAATGTGTCATGCGGGCATTAGACAGCCACCTATCAGGGGGCTGTCTGATGATGCTTTCTAAAGCATGGGGGGCAATGACTGTCAACTTCTGCCCCATAGTCAATTTGTCTGCATCTTTTTCCAGTACCGCTACTGCCGCCACAGACCTCAGACAGGCTGGCCAACCACCAGCGATGGGGTCCAATTTCTTGGAGAGGTATGCTACCGGTCTTTTCCATGGCCCTAAAGGCTGCGTCAGCACCCCTCGGGCCACTCCTCTCTTCTCATCTACGTATAGGACAAAGGGCTTTGTTACATCTGGTAGAGCCAGGGCCAGGGCTGATAATAATGCCTTTTTAATGTTGTCAAAGGCCCGCTGTTGGCTGGCACCCCACTCGAAGGGAGTGCCTTCCTTGGTCAAAGGGTAGAGGGGAGCTGCCAGAGTAGCAAACCCTGGTATCCATAAGCGGCAGAACCCCGCAGTTCCTAAGAATTCTCGCACCTGGCGGGGTGAGCGGGGAACTGGAATCTGAGTCACAGTATGCTTCCTGGCTTCTGTTAACCATCTCTGCCCTCCTCTTAAGGTGTAACCCAGGTACGTTACCTCTTTCTGGCAGATCTGGGCTTTTTTAGCAGAGGCTCGATATCCTAAGCGGGCTAGTTCTTCTAGCAACAGTTCTGTGCCCCGATAGCACTCTCCTTTTGTTGTTCCAGCTAGTAGTAAGTCATCTACATATTGTAGGAGCGTTACCTGAGGGTGGCTGGCGCGAAAGTGAGCTAGGTCTTGGTGGAGGGCTTCATCAAAGATGGTTGGGGAGTTCTTAAACCCCTGTGGAAGTCAGGTCCATGTCAATTGCCCCGATGTTCCAGAGTCCGGGTCTCTCCATTCAAATGCGAAGATGTTCTGGCTAGAGGAGTGTAGTCGGAGGCAGAAGAAGGCATCCTTTAAATCCAGGACAGTGTACCAGATATGGTTCAGAGGGAGAGAGCTTAACAGATTATAAGGGTTAGGCACGGTGGGGTGGATGTCTTGCGCCCACTTGTTTACTTCTCTTAAGTCCTGCACAGGGTGATAGTCTCCTGTGCCGGGTTTCTTGACAGGTAATAAGGGCGTGTTCCATGGTGACTGGCATTTTACTAGTATGCCCAGCTGTAGGAGATGCTGAATGTGAGGCTTAATTCCTTCCCGAGCTTCCTTAGTCATAGGATATTGGCGCACTGCCACAGGAGTGGAAGTAGCTTTGAGTTCTATGACTATAGGCGGCCTTTCTGCGGCCAGTCCCATTCCAGCAGTTTCGGCCCATGCCCCAGGATATTTTTCTAGCCAGTCATTTACGAGACTAGTCCCTTTCTCCCGCTGCTTTTCAAAGAGTCTATGGTCATCCTCTAAACGCATGGTCAGGGCTGTTACCCTCTTATTTTGGGTTACCTCTGGGCCATCAGGAGTAAAAGTGATTTCGGCTTCCATTTTGGTGAGTAAATCTCTCCCGAGGAGGGGCACAGGGCACTCAGAGATAATTAAAAACGAGTGGGTTACCCGTCCCACTCCCAGATCTACTGATCTTCAGGTAGTCCATGAGTACTGCTGATGCCCTGTGGCCCCTACAACCCAGGATTTTTTCTTGGAGACGGGTCCTGATGGTTCAAGTAGGACTGAGTGTTGAGCTCCGGTGTCTACTAGGAACTCAACTGGCTTCCCCTCCACCTTAAGTATTACCCTAGGCTCAGGGAGGGGTTCCGAGCCACGTCCCCGCTAATCTTCTTCCTCTAAGGCCAGTACTTTCTTGGAGAGTTCTTTCTTCTTTTTTTTAGGACATTCCCTGTCCCAGTGCCCCTTTTCCTTACAGTAGGCACATTGGTCTTTATCTAATGGGACGCGGTTGCCTAGGCTACCTGACTTCTTAGTTCTACCTTAGGTCTGTTCCTGGCTCTTCTCCCCTAATACTGCGGCCAAAATCCGTGTTAAGTTTTTCTCCTGTCTTCGGTCTCTCTTATTTTCCCTTTCTTCTCTCTCTTTCTCCTTTCTCTGCTCTTTTTCTTCCTCAGTTTCTCTTTTATGGTATACATTCTCAGCTTCCTTAACTAAATCCTGCAAGGTATAGTCCTGCAATCCTTCAATTCTCTGCAGCTTTCTTTTAATGTCTACAGCTGACTGCCCTATGAAAGTCATAGCCACGGAAGCCCTCTGTCCTTCAGAGGCAGGGTCAAATGGGGTGTAACGCCTAAAAGCTTCCATTAGACGCTCAAGAAACATGGAGGGGGGTTCCGTGGCCCCCTGTATTACTTCTCTTACCTTAGCCAAATTAGTGGGGCGTCTTGCCGCCCCACGGAGGCCAGCCACTAGAGCCTGGCGATAGACTGACAGTCGCTCCTTACCTTCTGCCGTGTTGAAATCCCAGTCTGGTCTGGAGAGGGGAAAGGCAGCCTCGATGATGTTGGGGAGCTGGGTAGGATGCCCGTCCGCCCCGAGTACATTCTTCCTAGCTTCTAGTAAAATCCTCTCCCTCTCTTCAGTAGTGAAGAGAGTCTGTATGAGCTGCTGGCAGTCATCCAATGTGGGCTGATGAGAGAACATCAGGGACTCTACCAGCCCAGTCCGGCGTTGGGGGTCTTCTGAAAAAGGGGGGTGATTAATTTTCCAGTTATACAGGTCTGCGGAAGAAAATGGCCAGTACTGGAGGGGCTGGAGAGGAGGTGGTCCCTCATCTGTTGCCACCGGCGGGGGGCGGTATGCCCTCAGGGGTAGGGCAACAGTAGTGTCGGGAGACACTCCTCCCCGGCGGTGACTCCTGGTACCTTGTGCGGGCCCCAGTGAAGGTTCCCCCGGGGGTGCAGAGGGGGCAATCGCCGGATCCGGCGATGCTGGTCCTCCCTGCCCCCTGACAGGAGCCAAGGCAGAGGGTATGGGGGAGGAGGGGGTGGAGGGTCGAGGAGAAGATGATCAGTCTGGATTTACGGGTAGATCTTAGGGGGGTCCGAACTGTCGCCCCCTTTTCTGGGACCGGAAGACTGGACAGCGAGCACCTGAGGATTAGACGGGGGCCTGGATGTGGCAGTCCACGGCCGAACCCAGGGGGGCGGATTCTGCACCAGGTTCTGCCAGACTATGATGTAAGGTTGTTGATCCGGATGGGCTCCCGGTCCTCTCTGAAAAACAATCTCTTTAATAGCAAAAATAAGAGATAAGTCAAAGGTTCCTCCTGAGGGCCAGCCGACGTTAAAAGTAGGCCACTCCGAGGAGCAGAAATTCTGCCATGGGCCTTTTTTAACCTCTACTGACAGATCACGACCTCTTCTCTTCACTTCAGTCCAATGATCTAGAGTTAAACTCAGAGGGGTTGTCACAGTCTGTCCCATCATCAGTGGATATGTCAGAAACACAAATAACAGAAATAACAGAAATATTACAGATACAAGGACCCACCTACCACACTTGGTCCTTCACAAGCCTATAACAGAATCAGACGGGCGCGTTTCCCGTAATTTTTGATAGAACAACCAGACTCCATCAGCGCCCTTACAGCAGGAGACAACCAGGCATCCCTGGTTCTCCTCAATTCCTGGGGCGTCCCCCAGGGTTTCAGCCTGTGATCCTCCGGGCACGTCTACCGACCACTGTCCGGCCACTCTCACGAGGTGCCGAACGGCTGCGAAATCGAAAGCACACACACAAAGTCAAACAAAAGGACTGAAGACACAGACTAGACAGTTTTCGGGGTACCCCTTTCTTACCTCCAAGTTCGACTCTGCAGGTGAGGGGTGGTCGTTATCTCCCGGACGAGCCCCCAAATGAAAGACTTGGGAAAGAACCCCCCACTCTGCCCGGAGCTCTGACCACCCCAATCAACTGCAAGAGACGGCACTTGATGCAAAAACACAAGAGGATTTTTATTCCTGCATGCTGGGACTTGACCCACAACTCTTTTAGAAGCTGAGGAGTCAAGCCCTGCACAGCAGTTTTTACAAGCTTATAAAGGCAAAAACTACAAAGTAGGCGGGAATAGCAGACATAGCAGGGGCTCTAATCATAAAGTAGGGGGGGAGTAGACATAGCAGGGGCTCTCCAGATAAGAAGAACTCTGGTTCATTATTCAACTGTCTTAAGACAAGACTAACAGTCAAATATTTGCTTAATAGTAAACATTTGCTGCAGCTCCTGGGGCTATCTCCTGGAACAGTTACAAAAGGTCACATTCCTATGGTAGGGAGTGAGAGGTGGTCACATTCTCATGGTAATATTTTCTTTCAGTACATTGGATACATTTTATTCCTTTCTTGGGATACTTTGCTAAGAAGAATATGTTCCAGCTCCATCCATATAAACATGAAAGAGGTCAAGTCTCCATCTTTCTTGAAGGCTGCATAATATTCCATGGTGTACATATATCACAATTTATTAATCCATCCGTGGATTGATGGGCACTTGGGCTTTTTCCATGACTGAGCAATGATGAATAGGGCTGCAAAAAACATTCTGGTACAAATATCTTTGTTGTGATGTGATTTTTGGTCTTCTGGGTATATGCCTAGTAGAGGAATTGCAGGATTGAATGGCAGATCTATTTTTAGATCTCTAAGTGTTCTCCATACATCTTTACAAAAGGAATGCATTAATTTGCATTACCACCAGCAGTGTAGAAGTGTTCCCTTTTATCCACATCCATGCCACCATCCCTGGTCTTGGGATTTTGTGATATAGGCTTGTCTTACTGGAGTTAGATGAAATCTCAAAGTAGTTTTGATTTGCATTTCTCTGATGATTAAAGATGATAAGCATTTTTTCATATGTATGTAGGCCGCGCGCCTGTCTTCCTCAGAGAAGTTTCTCTTCAAATCCCTTGCCCAGCCTGAAATGGGATCACTTGTTCTTTTTTTGCTTATACGTTTGAGTTCTCTGTGGATTCTGGTTATCAAACCTTTGTCAGAGACATAACCTGCAAATAACTTCCCCCATTCTGAGGGCTGTTTGCTTGCTTTACTTAGTTTGTTCTTGGCTGTGCAGAAGCTTTTTAGTTTGATCAATTCTGAGTAGTGTATTTTTGAAGCTGCTTCAATTGCCAGGGGGTCCTCCTCATAAAATACTCGCCCAAGCCGATTTCTTCAAGGGTTTTCCCTGCACTCTCTTCTAGTATTTTTATAGTTTCATGTCTTAAGTTTAAATCTTTAATCCAGTGAGAGTCTATCTTAGGTGATGGTGAAAGGTGTGGGTCCAGTTTCAGTGTTCTGCAGGTTGCCCTCCAGTTCACCCAGCACCATTTGTTAAATAGGAAATCTTTTCCCCACTGAATGTTTTTAATTGGCTTGTCAAAGGTGAAATAACGGTAAGTAGCTGGATTCATCTCTTGGCTCTCTATTCTGTTCCAGACATCTACTTCTCTGTTTTTGTGCCAGTACCATGCTGTTTTGATCACTATAGATTTGTAGTATAGTCTGAGGTCTGGTAGCATGATTCCTCCTGCTTTTTTTTATTTCTGAGTAATGTCTTGGCTATTCTAGGTTTTTTCTGGTTCCATATAAAACGAAGTATTGTTTTTTTCAAGATCTTTAAAGTATGACAGTGGAGCTTTAATAGAGATTGCGTTAAAATTATATATTGCTTTGGGTAGTATGGACATTTTAACGATGTTGATTCTTCCCAGCCATGAGCATGGTATGTTTTTCCATTTGTTAACATTTTCAGCTATTTCTTTTCTTAGAGTTTCATAGTTCTCTTCATCAAGATCTTTCATGTCCTTTGTCAGATAAACTCCTAAACATTTCATCTTCTTTGGCACTACTGTGAATGCGATAGAGTGCTTAATTATTTTTCAACTTGACTATTGTTGGTATATATAAAGTCTACCGATTTATGAATGTTGATTTTTTAACCTGAGACACTGCTGTATTCCGTGATCACTTCTAAGAGTTTTTGAGTAGAATCCCTAGTGTTTTCCAGATATACAATCATATCATCTGTGAAGAGCAATAGTTTGATCTCTTCTGACCCTATATGGATACCCTTTATTGCCTTTTCTTCCCTAATTGTGGTGGCTAAAACTTCCATTACAATGTTAAAGAGCAATGGAGACAATGGGCAGCCTTGTCTGGTTCCTGATCTGAGTGGAAATGATTTCAATTTAACTCCATTCAATATGATATTGGCTGTGGGTTTGCTGTAGATGGCCTCTATCAATTTAAGAAATGTTTCTTCTATACCAATTTTCTTAAGTGTTCAGATCATGAAGGGATGTTGGATATTATCAAAAGCTTTTTCTGCATCAATTGAGAGAATTATGAGGTAGTTCTTTTTTAATTTGTTTATGTGCTGAATTATACTTACAGATTTACGTATATTGAACCAGCCTTAAGACACTGGGATAAAACCGACTTGGTCATGATGTATAATTTTTTGATGTGTTGCTGGATTCTGTTTGTTAGGAACTTTTTGAGTATTTTTGTATCTATAATCATTAGTGATATTTATCTATAATTTTCTTTTCTTGTTGGGTCTTTTCCTGGTTTGGGGATCAGGGTGATGTTTGCTTCCTAGAACGTGTTGGGTAGTCTTCCTTCTTTTTCCACCTTTTGGAACACGTTGAGTAATATAGGTACTAATTCCTCTTTAAAGGTTTCATAGAATTCTGACATGAAAACATCTGGTCCTGGGCTTTTCATTTAAGGGAGGTTTTGTATGATTGATGCTATTTCAGAAATTGATATAGGCCTGTTCAACATCTCCACTTGATTCTGGCTAAGTCTTGGAAGGTGACATGCTTCCAAGTATTGGTCAATTTTCTACAGATTATCATATTTCTGAGAACAAAGTTTATTGTAATATTCATTAAGGATTTTTTAAATTTCTGAGCAGTCTGTTGTTGTTTTGTCTTTGTTGTTTCTGATTGAGATTAGAGATTTTACTCTTTTTTCCTGATTAGGTTGGCCTAAGGTTTACCTATTTTATTGACCTTTTCAAAAAAACAATTTTTTGATTTATTGATCTGATGTGTAATTCTTTTGTTTTCAAATTCATTGAATTCTGCTGTAATTTTGGTTATTTCTTTTCTTCTACTGGGTTTGGGGTTGGAATATCTGTTGTGTAATTCTTTTGTTTTCAATTTCATTGAATTCTGCTGTAATTTTGGTTATTTCTTTTCTTCTACCGGATTTGGGGTTGGAATGCTCTTCCTTTTCCAGTTTCTTGAGATGTCCCATTAAGTTGTTAACTTCCTCTCTTTCCGTTCTCTTGAGGAAGGCTTGCCGTGGCTTTACATTTCCCTCTTAGGACTGCTTTTGCGGTATGCCAGAGGTTCTTATAATTCGTGTTTTCATTGTCATTTGGTTCACAAAAATTGGCAATTTCCTTCTTAATCTCATCTCTGACCCAGCTATCATTCAGCATAAGGTTATTTAACTTCCATGTTTTTGTATGAGTATGCAGATTCCTGTTGCTACTCAACTCAAGTTTTATTCCATGGTGGTTCGAGAAGATGCATGGAATAATTTCTATTCCTTTAAATTTACTGAGGTTAGACTTGTGACCTAAGATGTGATCAATTTTAGAGTAAGTTCCGTGGCTGATGAGAAGTATGTGTATTCAGTTTTGTTGGGATGAAATGTCTGTAGATGTCTGCTACATCCAAATGTTGGATAGTTAGGTTTAAATCTAAGATTTCTTTGCTCAGCTTCTTGTTGGTGGATCGATCCAACACTGCCAAAGGAGTGTTGAAATCTTCGTCTATTGCGGAGCTGGAGGAAATCAAGTTGTTCATGTCAGTTAGAGTTTCTCTTATAAACTGAGGCGCATTCTGGTTGGGTGCATAAATATTAAGAATTGAAATCTCATCATATTGAGTATTATTCTTAACGAATATGAAGTGACCATTCTTATCCTTCCTTACTTTTGTTAGTTTAAAACCTATTGTATCTGCAAATAAAATTGCAATACCTGCTTTTTTCTGATAACCATTGCCTGAAATATGGATGACCATTCTTTCACTCTGAGTTTACATTTATCTTTTAAGTTAAGACATGACTCTTGTATGCACAAAATATCTGGCCTGAGTTTTCGTATCCAGTCCACTAACCTATACCTCTTTTGAGGACAGTTTAAGGCATTCACATTAATGGAGAATATTGATAAGTCTGGTAAAATTTTGGGTATCGAATTTTTCAAAAGTCCTGTGGACATTTTTAATCTTTTTGCCAGTGTGGAAGTTGGAGTTTGATCAAAAGTTTCTGAGTTAGTTTACTTTTGTCGTATATGATTGGGTTGTTCATTATGGAGGGTAGGTCTGAGACTATCCTGAAGAGCTGGTTTGGTTGTGGCAAATTTCTTCGACATATGAATGTCATTAAATTATTTAATTTCTCCATCATAAATGAAACTCAGTTTAGCTGGATACAGGATCCAGGGTTGAAAGTTATTTTGCTTTAGGAGATTAAAAGTCGACGACCACCCTCTTCTGGCTTGAGAAGCTTAAGCAGAGATAACTGCAGTCATTCTAATATTCTTCCCTTTGTAGGTAATGGCTTTCTTACGTATGGCTGCTTTGAGAATTTTCTCCTTCATATTAACTTTAGTGAAGTTAATTATGATATGTCTGGAGGATGTCTTATTGGGATTGAGTCATGCTGGGGTTCTGAAACTGTCTGCTATCTGAATTTCAGAATCTCTTGGCATGTCTGGAAAATTCTCTTTCATAATTTCATGGAGAAGGGCCTCTGTGCCTAGTGAGGCCACTTCAACAGTTTCAGGAATGCCAATGAGTCAGATATTACTCTTCTTAGAGTTATCCCAGAGCTCTCTGAGAGAATGATCCATTTTTGCTCTCCATTTCTCTTCCTCTTTGAGAGTTTGGGAGAATTCAAGGGCTTTGTCTTCAATGTCAGAAATCCTTTCTTCTGCTTGCTCCTCTCTGTTACTGAGGGATTCTACTGTATTTTTCAGATCATTCAGGGATGCAAATTCTTGCTTCAGTGTGTCTAAGTCTTTGGTGGTTCTGTCTTTAAATTCGTTAAATTCTTGAGACAACTTTTGAATTTCTCCTCGAATTCCTAATTCCAACTTTTCAATTGCTGCTCGAAGTTCTAATTCCAAATTGCTCTTCACTTTATTGATCTTGTTTAGAATCCAAATTCTGAATTCAATTTCTGACATCTCAGCCAGTTGTTTATGAATGAGATCTTCAATTACATCTGCCATATCTTTCCTTGTGGATTTGATCTATTCTGGTAATTCATGTTACCAGAGTTTTTCCGCTTATTCTGCCCCATGATTGTTTTACTCCCTTTGATTTTTCCCCTGGAGCTTTGTCGAGGTCCCATACAGTGCTGTGGCCTGAGAAAGTTGGGCCCTGTTTGATGTGGTGGGGCTAAGTGTTTCTGTCTTGTTTTCAGCTGGT
The DNA here is from genome assembly GCF_027406575.1 of Nycticebus coucang. Classification (NCBI taxonomy): domain Eukaryota; kingdom Metazoa; phylum Chordata; class Mammalia; order Primates; family Lorisidae; genus Nycticebus; species Nycticebus coucang. Next base: position 122,896,252 of record NC_069804.1, read on the forward strand.
TTCTGTTCTACCCTAGTGAAAATTACTCTGGGTTGAAGTCTCAGCTGTGGAGAAATGCCAGCAATTAAGTCATCCTGCCCACCACAGGCAACAATTGGAAAAAGAAAATCAAACCTTCCTACTACCACACACCGAGGGCATCACCTGGATAGTCCTCAGGTGATTTGCTCAGTTCAAAAGGTTCAAATCAATTGTCTCAGTCCGCACCTTTCTCAGGTGGGAGAGTTTAAGAGGTCTCTGGGACCAAGATCACAGGGGTCTGGTGACTACTCTGATATGGCTTGCTCTAGTGCTGCGTGGAGTCAGGAGGAGCCACCCAGCAACTAGATCATTCTGAGACGGTTGATGCCTCCTTACCCACCTTGCACCACTGTCACACCCAGTCACTGATAGCCCTGCAGTTGGCTGACCCAGTTTTCTGTATTGAACAGATACTCCAGGGGTTTTCACCTGCCTGAATCACAAGGAGATCTGCCAGGCCTCTGTGCTCTGCCTCTATCTAGCAGGAGGAGGTGAGGTCTGACAGCCTCAGGTACTTGGTGAAGGTTGAGGGGTGTTCACTCAGGTCCAGCCCTGCCCCTGATTGATGTTTCTGACAGAACCAAACAGAACTGCTAAATTCCCCTGCAGAAGAGAAGCTGTTTTGAATTCCAAAGCCCTGTCTTTGCTCCTGCAGGTTTGTATTAGGTTACCTGTCAGTTCTATCCTGCTGACTTCCTTTGTCTATAGGCTGACGATCCCCTGAGGGCCAGGTGCGTCTTAGGCTCAGTAAAGTGGTCCTCTTGGTCAGCCGCACCCTCGGACCTTCCCGAGTCTGTGAGTCAGTACCACTTTAGGCAAATCCTTTATTCAAGGGTTGTTGCCAGCCTCCTCTGTTTGCCTAGGGAGACAGGGGGTGTGGCTTCAGAATATCCATGAGTGAGCTGTATTGCTGCTAAAAGACGGCTGCTGCTTCGAGCCTCAGGGAATTGCTGCTCTTGTGTGGTTCCCTCTCAGCCAACCATCCTCTCCTTGCTCCCACACCCCAGAGTCAGCACTGAACAGCTGCAGGTTAGGCACTGTCCACACCCCTCGAAAAATCACCCAAGAATATGGACTCCTTGGGGACAGGCTTCCAGACCTCAGAGTGAGAGTGGAGGGGAGTGGTGGGAGCTCAGAGTTGCAGGTAGAGAATATATACAGTTTCACACAGTTTTATGCCTGGCCATATTGCTGCTAAAAGACGGCTGCTGCTCCATGCCTCAGGGAACTGCTGAGGTTCGTTCTGGTGTGGTTCCCTCTCAGCTGACCATCCTCTCCTCGCTTCTGTGCCCCAGAGTCAGCACTGACCAGCTGCACTGTCCACACCCCTCGAGAAATCACCCATGAATCTGAACTCCTGGGGGACAGGCCTCCAGACCTCAGAGTGAGAGTGGATGGGAGTGCTGGGAGCTCATTTTTGCAGGTAGAGAATATATACAGTTGTATACAGTTTTCTGCCTGGCAGGAGAACGTCATAGCACCCTAGTAGGGGAGGCAGGTCCAGTTTTTAGAGGGTCTCTCCCATGGAGTGTAATGGGAGGACCTTTGAACTCTGCCCCTTTGTTTGTGAGGCACTCCGAGCTGTTCTCATGGGGGAGGGGACTCCCATCTTCTTGGTGATGGATTTTGTACCTTTTGTTTGTATCCTTGTGGTCGCAGCTCACCTCAGCGGGGTTGATGTGCATTCTTCAACCTTCTCTTGGTGCAGCTCAAATCCACCAGGTTACTTGCTAAATTTTTGTCCTTTAACTCTCTTTCTGGACGAGAGCCTCTGTGAAAAGCTGGCTTCAGTCAGCCATCTTGTCTCCCCTGACATTAAGCTTTTGTTTCTGGAAACCCTGGCCTTAGAACTGCCACCAGCTGTGCTCCCAGGCAACTGCTTCACACTGGCAGCTCTCTCTCCCTGATTCAATGGCACACATGTGGGAATTTATCCCACAATGCCTGTTCAAAGAAAAGGTTATTTCCAAGATTCCTAAAAATTCACTCTCAAAAATAGACTTATGTTAGAATAGACAATGACAAAAGACTCATGCCTCAGAGCTTGACACATTTGGTACACACAGTGTGATGCTTAGAATGTTATGTATCTTGGACTCCCAGTCTTGACAGACTGGTTGCCTGACATGTTCCTGACAAAACATGCCCTCCAGATGGAGGTGAATGATGAGAGAATTCCCACTTAGTCACAAAGGCAAGCTCACAGACATCAAACATGATGAGAGTAAAACCTCTTACGTTTTTTGTTTCAGGGACGCACAACAAAGTTTGTCTTCAAACACACCAAACTAGCCATAACTGTGTAAACAGCTAGTATGCAGGGCAAGTTTGAACATCAGGCTGATGGGGAGTTAGGCTTGAGTTCCACCCTATAGTAACCCTCTTTAGACAAAATGACACAGACAAGTGACAAAAAAAAGCAATAACAATGACAGCAACTAGAATCTATTTCTGAGATGAAATGGAATCAAACAATATGAATATTCATATTCCATAAAGTATCTAAAAATATACCAATACTAGAGTTGCTTATAAGAGTAGTGTGTAACCAAGAAAACGTTTCATCAGTTTTAAATATCAAAAGGACAAAAGTCTTTTGCCATCTGCTCAACTTGCTCCTTGGGACCTCTAAAGAGAAAACACCAGGAGCATGACTGGTACGTAAAATATCTTACCATGTGCCAGCTCATGTCAGGGATCCAATCCTCCTGATGTGGCTTTTGGGAGAGCAGAGTGGCTTCGAGATCCTGTTGACATGGCACATTGTAGGGATCAGGGCAAAGCCTGCCCCTTTCCCTTTGGTTGGTTCCCTGAAAGATGAACTCACAATTATGATAGATTAACAAGAGAAAGATTTGTTTCCAAATACCATGCACATGGGAGAAATCACAAGAATGATTACCCAAAGTCTCAGTGATGATCCGACTTATAGATGGGTTTTGGAAGGTAGGGTAAGAATGTGGAAAATATTGGTACACCAAGTGTTTACTGGAACGGGGGATGTATGTAGATGGGTGAAAATCAATTTATTTATAAATTAACCTGAGAGACAGGTCTTGTGCTTCATATGACCTAGGGGCCAGGTCTATTAGCATGTAATAAGGAAGTCGGAAGCCCCTTCTGATTCTAAATCAGGTTATTCAGGTTTTATGTAGATAGAGGAAAAGCTTCTTCCAGTGCTTTCTGATCATAAATGGGCTTTAATTCAAAATATTTGTTATACCAAGGAATTATATTTGGGGGAGAAATTTCCTTAGCTCCAGGACATGTAAATTATTCCTCTTTAAACTTCACTACCTCATTGGCCTTTTAGAATTTGTTTCCATAACTTCAAATGATTCCTAATTCTCTCCTAAGAACAATGGAATATGACCTATCAGGCCTTGGGATTGGAAACATCTGGAAAAATATCTATCTCCAAACTTGTTAGAGGAAAAATGGACATAGCAGTCACATTCACAGTACCCTGTCAATTTGGCAACAATTGCCTTCTTTGTCCCTCTTAAATCCAGGAACTCTCTGGACTTACAGCAGACATTCTTCTTTTTTTTTTTTTTTTTTTTTTCCTTTAGGATACCATCCTCTCTCCTTGCTTTCTCTTTCCCCTCCTCATTCTAAAATAGAAAATACACTTTTATATTCTAGTATTTGCTGAGAGAAATTATTTTGTTATCTAGTGTACAGTACCTACTTAGCTTTTCCACCCTAACATTTCTACATCTGATAAATAGGTTTATAACCAGTACCTCTCAGTGAGATATTTAACAAATTACACAGACAATAGGTCATCTTTAGTTTATAGGCCTAAGTTTTATCACTCATGTGTAAAATACAGTCATCTTGAACCATTAGTAATTTTTTTTTTATTTTTGTTTTTCTGCCTATCATATATAAAACCTTTAACTATCTATGGGAGACTTGACAGGGAGAAAGCATTTTGCCCATAACCACACCAGGAAAAAATTAAATATTTAACTTAAAAAGTGTACTATGAGTTTCAGGGAGGAGGATCACTGGCTCCCAGGACTTTGAGGTTGCAATGAGCCATGATGACACCACAGCACTCTAGCCAAAAAAAAAAAAGAGAAAAACAGCTTGGTACCAATACGTCAGTGGTTAGGTTGCCGGCCACATTCACTAGGACTGGCATGCTAAAGAAAAATGACAGGTATAACAAAAACAACAACAACAAAAAGGAAAATAGCCTGGAGTTGTGGCTGGTGCCTGTAGTCTCAGCTACTTGGGAGTCTGTGGTAAGAGGTTTGCTTGAGCCCAAGAGTTTGAGGTTGCTGTGAACTGTGATGCCACAGCACTCTACCAAGGGCAATGTAGTAAGGCTCTGTTTAAAAAAAAAAAATTCCCCCCCAAATATATGTGTATTTTACAACAATTATTTTTTTTAATTCCTAAGCATGTACATGACTTCCCCCTTGAGAAGGATCACTTAAAATGGGGCTTTATGCAGGGTGAAAAGAAAATCTGACCTGTTCAACCAGGAAGTCTGGAAGGCCCATAAGAATATGGGTATGAAGTCAGGTAGGTAACCAATAATCAATAGAAAGAGACCATCAGTGATCATCTGTATTGCAAAGTGCAATATTGCCTGAAGGCCCAGAGAGGCCGTTGAAATTCTTGCATCTAATTTCAAATAGAGAGATTATTTATACCCCTGTCCACCTTTGCTGCTCTGTCTCTGTCACCTTTTCTCCTCCAACAGAGGGACCTGCTTCCAAATCTCTTTGGAAGTGCTCTAAATTTTCTTTCTTCTTAAATAAAATCTCTCTTTTTTACTCTGAAACTTGTGTACGTTACCTTTACTTTCGATCCACACTGCCTGAGCTGGTCCAGGTTTATTTTCAGTTTCCACTTACTGTTGCTCTTGGTTACTGCTGTGCCTCGATTGAACTCTCTAGCTCAGCCCAGTAATTGAACTGGGGCCCCTGACTCCAAACACTGCTACTTTAATAAATGTTCATTTCATCAGAAGCACTGAAAGCCACTGTTTGTGTAAGTAGACAGCTTCTGCATAAGACAAAACAAGCTACCAAATTCAGAACATCTACCCAAGACAACAGAACAAGATTACACCCAGATAATTTTTTTCTATTTTAAATAGAGCTGGATCTCCACTCTTGCTCAGGCTAGGTCAAAATTCTGAGCTAAAGGGATCCACCACCCTCAGCCTCCCATAGTGCTAGGATTATAGGTGTGAGCCACCACACCCAGCCTCATGTCAGTAATGTTTCAGGGAACCTTTAGGAAACCAAGAGCCTTGGTCACTAACCTTTCTATTCATATTTCCCATTATTATATTACAACACACTGTCAAACTCTAATACTGAAACAGAGTAGCCACCACTCTTTCCCATAGATATGGGAGTGTAAAATTGAGAATGGGGAATATCGTAACAGAGGAAATGGCCTAAAAAAATTGTAAAAAATTATTTTCTGTCTCTTTAACTCTTTTCAAAACTGAGACATGCATCCCTACCTTTGGCAGTAGCCCACAGAAGCAGGGAAATTTCTTTTGTTATTTTGCACTAGGAAGGTGGACCTGGAGGCTGGGATCTGGCTGATTGGCAGAGGTGCTGAGCTGCTGGGTGGGGGGTAGGCATCCCAGGTGGGCAAAAGAGATAACAGTTGTGTCTTCCACTCATATGGGACATTAACTATAGTTGAATACGAATAGACCTTCTCTCTTAAGAACTCTGTGATGCTGGACTTGGTGGCTCATGACAGTAATCCTAGCACTCCGGGAGGCCTAGGCTGGTGGTTTGCTTGAGCTCAGGAGTTTGAGACCAGTTTGAGCAAGAGCAGGAATCCATTTCTAATAAAAATAGAAAAAAAAAACGAACCTGGTGTTGTGGTGGGGGCCTATAGTTCCAAATACTGGGGAGGCTGAGGCAAGAGAATCATTTGAATCCAACAGTTTGAAGTTGCTTGGAGCTATGATGTCACAGCACTTTACCCAGGGTGACAGAATAAGACTCCAAAATAAAAAGAGAGAGAGAGCTCTGTGTTTCTGCTATGTGTAGGAACAATTGGTATTTTGAGACATACAATCTGACATTTTTCTTCCTTTGCCAGTGAGATAGAATACCCAGAAAAACAAAGGTCTGAGAAAACAGAGATCTTCTCAAGGAGACCCCAAGGATACACCTACCAGGTCCTCCCCAGGGTGACTTGGCTCCTAGGAATTTGTAAAACTTAACTTCCTGGTACTTCAAAACTAATGCTTGCTTCCACTTCTGTAAAAGCCCACAGTTCTGTAAAAGCTGGAGCCCCCTTCTCCAGCTTGATTCAAACTGACCAGTGAAAAAAGTACTCATGGGCCAGAATTTTATGACTTGAGACAAAAAGGACAAGATTGAGCCAGTTGCAGAACACGGCCATTTGGGGAATCTGGATCTGTCCCCCACTATGCCAGCTGTAATACAGCCCTTCCTCTTTTAAACATGGTGTTTGGATGCTCTTTCTCTCCACTGGGCCTCATATTTCTGTGACACCAGCATCGTAATAGATTTCCTTTTCCTTCTCAAAAACCACTTGTTCTTATGTGTTTTTTGATGTGGCCTCCAGAACAAGTGGCAAGATGCTTTACTACCCCTCAACAGAAGTCTGTGCCCTGAAAGTTTCTTTTATATCTAAAATGTATTATATACTTGTTTCTGCACTTCTTTACTAAAGTCCTAGACTGTATGTCACCTGGATTCATGGGTAACCCATGAAAACTTCACTAGTATACGCTGAAAATCCACCCACAGCAGTGCTTTATAGGACTGCCAAAAAGCATTTCTGCAAAACCTTGCAGTTAGACACATGAGTTGTTTCTTCCTTAAAAAATATTTATAGCAGATATGATAAAGGTTTAATACATGTAATATATAAATAACTCTTGAAACCCTTTTTCAGGAAACTTGATGATTTAATCAACATTAAGGATTCCTATTACAACAGACGTAGAAACATTTTATGGATTAGTTGAGGTGTTTGTGCAAGTTACTCTAGCTGAACATTTCAGGTCTTTTGTCCCTTCCTTTGCCTACTCTTTCCAGTCTTTGATACAGCCACTCTGTTCATGTAAAATGTACACTCTCGCCCCTCCCTTAAATATTTATAAATATTCACTGCATCTGTCATAATTTTCCACCACATATCTCTGACATCACATGGGAGTTTCTTTTTTTTTTTTATTGTTGGGGATTCATTGAGGGTACAATAAGCCAGGTTACACTGATTGCAATTGTTAGGTAAAGTCACATGGGAGTTTCCTAACTTACTATATATGTAACAAGAATATCCACATTGATGGCACAGGCAGTGCCAATTATATATATAATTGTATTTATATAATTTTCTGTCACTTTAACTCTTTTCTAAACTGCTCACAGCTCACAGCAACATCAAACTCTTGGGTTTATGTGATTTCTCTTCCCTCAGCCTCTCAAGTAGCTGGAACTACAGGTGCCTACCACAATGTCTGACTATTTTTTGTTGCAGTTGTCATATATATATGACATATAATATATGTAAAAAAATATATTTTTATATATTGATATATACATATATATGATATATGTAAAATTTCATTTTCATATAGTCAGTGCTTCTAGCTTAATTGTCATTTCACATTGGACAAAAGGAAGGAATAAATATTATCTATCCCAAATAGCAGAGTTTTAAAACATGCTATAAGTTAAAAGTGAAATTTAAAAAGGAAAAGGGGGAGGCGGAGCATGATGGCGGACAGGACGGATGTGTAGCCCGCCTCTCCCAAGTCATCAGATGAAAGGGAGGGGGCTCTGAATCTTTTCCCTGTGTGTATTATTGGTGTGGATAGACAGCTGGAGACGCACAGTGAATTGGCGGATTGCTGTATATGAGGTGTAATTTAAAACCATGGACTCTGTTGTAGAGATTTCCCCTGCCTGGCCATGTTGGCCGGCAGTAGCCAGCCCCTCCCTCATGGAGGACAGCAGTTCGCAATTCCTGGCAAAACCTAATTGATGAAAAGTTACTCCTGAGCAGAATTTGGCGACCAGAAAGGGGTGCTGCTCAGAGCCACAAGGGGCTAAGAAGCCCGATGGAAAATTGAAGGGAAAGGATCCACCTGGGAAACAGACATTTTGAATTGTTTGAAATGGCAGACACCTCTCCCAGAACAACAGGAGTGATTAAATAGACCGGACCATTCCTGGCAGGGAATATTAGTGTGGACTGGCAGTTCAGGCTGTGCGGTGAACTGGAGGGTGACTGGGCTCAAAAGTCTAGACCCAAAAGTGAGACTCTGAGCCACAGAAACTGAGGAAAAGGTCTCCGTGCTCCCAGCAGCAGGAGACAGCGGAAGGCAGCCCCTCCCCCACAGTAGATTGCAGTTGCCAGTTTGTGGGAGAAAGTGGGAGCAGAGTGGAAAGATTTGTGAAGCGTGGACTCCTGCACCAAGTTGGGAGGTCGGATAGGAGTGCTTTCTGGAACAGAGCAGCCGAGGTTGGACAAAAATTATGAAGTATACATTTATAGAAACTCCAAAAATGACAATCAGCCAGGTAGAGTGGTTACCATGGTAGCAATGTAAACTGTGAATCAGGTATATGCCTGGGAACAACTCACACACCACCTGGTGTCCAGAAAGTATATTGCATTATAAATATATTGCTACTAAAGTGGACCCCTATGTGATACATATAGAAGTATATATGAAGTATAGTAGAAGTATAGTATGAAGTATATATACAAGTATATATATATATATATATATATATACAAGAATAATATTTTTTGTGATTGGTGCCTTTTTTTCTCTTTTTTTTCTCATCCTTTTCTTGGAGGAGCTATTGTTAATTTTTTTTTCTATTTTTAATTTTTCCTTTCATCTTTTTTAACTTTTTTATGAACACCACTTTTTCTTCCTTCTCCCTTCTTCTTCTTCCCTTCTTATTGTTTATGAGAGTGCTTACATCAGATTTTTAGAGTTTTTTTGTTTGTTTCTTTTTCATTTTTTTAATTATTTTACAATTATCATTATTTTTATTGTAGTTGGGTTTTTTTCTATATGTCTATGTGTTTCTGATTGTTCATGCATCTGTGGGCTTGTGTCTCTGGTAGCCTTTTTATCTATTTATTTGCTCATTTGGTCTCAATGTGTTTGGTATTTTACTAAATCCTCGGGATGGCTATTTTCCCTAACTCCAATTTTCACATTCAACAAGAAAAATGGGGAATGGGGGATGACGGCTGATTGGAGCCAGCTGTCAATAGAAGCTACAGTCTGGAGGGAGAGATAACGGCCAGAAAGAACCCAACAAAGCCGAAGGAGGGGAGCTGAGCTGAGATGAGATAGATAATTACTCGTCTTCCCTGCTGAGGCAAGCTTCGACTCCAAAGAAACTATTTTCAGCTACAGATCTCATACCAAAGAGGTTGTGTGGCCATCCCCTCTCCTAAAAGAGTTGCTTGTTTACTGTGTGATCTCTACTGGTGAGCGAAAAACTGAGACTCTCCTTCCTCACCCCAATGAAGGGAATTGCTGGAAGTTGGGACTCCTTCTCAAGAGAGCCCCTGCAGTGAGTCTAGGAATTCCCTTGACTGGCAGGAAATTTGAACAAATGTTTTCTTTGCCACCTTGATCCTTCAGTCTACCCACCCACCCCAAGCCTGGCAGTCTAGAAGTCCAACTCCTCCAGAATCCAGAATGTCTGCATTTCTTGGCTAGGATCAGGCATTGCATAGATGGTGGCAGTACAGCTGTGCTGTACCTATGAATCCAGTAACTGTACAGAAATACATAGAGGGAAAGGTGATTGACCTGACCCCCAAAAAGAGTATCTCAACAGCAGACAGAGGCTTGTGTTCCTGCACTGCAGTTGGAGGCTCTGAAACTGTTGAGGTGCACGAACCCAAGAGGAGGCACATCCCACCCAACTTCAGCATTAGTAGAGTGATCCTGCAGGGATCTAACTCTGAAGAGTCATCTCCCCAACTCTATGGCCTGCCAGAGGGAACCATACCTCACGCTGTAGGGATTCCAGAGCTGCAGAACAGCAGCAAAAATGGTGCAGTGGCTGAGGAAGAAGTTCTTTTGCTGTCTGAATATACTCAGGTTTAGACTGAGCTCAGGTGGAACTTTCTTCACTTGCCATTGAGCACCTGAGGCAGGCAGACCTCAGCTTCCCCTGCTGGATGGTGGTAGACTGTGATGATCATGAGGAGGAGGCAACGGCCTCACTTTGACTCTGGCAGGCATATAGCCCTGGCACATCTGCTTATTGGACAGAAAAGGGCCACAGAGACTGTTTAACAGAGACTGATGGTGGGAATACTAGAGACTGGGGCGACCAAAGTCTGGTGGTGAAGGATGACCAAGGTGGGCAAGAGGCATCAAACCACTGATTCTGAACTGGACAGGCCTCTCTGAACCCTCAGAGCACCAGAGGCACTCAAATCACACTTGAGCTGCCAATAGACCCCTAACAACTAGTTGCTGGAGTCCTCTTGAACTCTCCAGCTAGAGAGTGGGGGATTTCTGGGACAATTGCTCTGGAACACTTGACCTGGACAAATTACCCAAGGACCCTCCAAGGTGGGACCCTGGTTTTACTGTGTAGGAAGGTTTGTTTGTTCTCTTCCAGATATTACCACTGGGGGAAGGGATGTCCTAGTTGCTTGTATTTCACCAAAGCTAAGATCACAACCTAAAGTTACTGATTCACTAGGATTGGACAGAGATCAGCTGAATACAAGACAGAGCCACCTACACCCACTACACCAAGCAGGCCTCTAGAGTCACAGACTGTAGTACTATACTGGTCCTTTGCAAAATTGTACAGGAAAAACTGCAGTCACCAGTCCCAGTTCCTAGGTGAAGGGCTGGTCAACCACAACCATAAAAGTTTCCAGTCCAATTTCACCTTACCTGCTCATCTAGATAAACACTGAAATAATGGGGAGGAATCAGTCAAAAAACTCTGGCAACATGAATAAACAGAACAGATCAAGTCCCTCAAGGAATGACAAAACAGCCAATCCAGAGGATCCCATTCACAAACACATAGCCGAAATGTCTGAAATCGGATTTATAATTTGGATTGCAAACAAGATCAACAGAATGGAAGTAAAGATGGAGGTAGAAATTGTAGGATTAATTCTGAAGATCTCTCAAGAATTCAATGAATTTAAAGACAAAATTACCAAAGATTTAAACACATTGAGAAAAGAAGTTGCAGCCTTACATGATATGAGAAATACAGTAGAATCTCTCAGTAACAGAATGGAACAGGCAGAAGAAAGGATTTCCTACATCTAAGACAAAGCTTTTGAACAATCCCAAACATTCAAAGAGGAAGAGAAATGGAGAGCAAAAACAGATCATTCTATCAGAGAGCTCTGAGAAGAAAACCAATATTCACCTTATAGGGATTCCTGAAGGTGATGAAGTAGCTTCACAAGGCACAGAAGCTCTTCTTCATGAGATTATGAAAGGGAACTTATCAGACTTGCCAAGAGATCCTGAAATACACATAGCAGATAGTTTCATCACCCCAGCACGACTCAACCCGAATAAGACATCCCCCAGGCACATCATAATTAACTTTACTAAAGTTAATATGAAGGAGAAAATCCTGAAAGCAGCCATATGTAAAAAAACCATAACCTACAAGGAGAAGAATAATAGAATGACTGCTGATCTCCCTGCTGAAACCTTTCAACCAGAAGAGGGTGGTCACTGACTTTTAATCTCCTGAAACAAAATAACTTTCAACCAAGGATCTTGTACCAAGCTAAACTGAGTTTCATTTATGATGGAAAAAATAAATACTTTAATGACATTCTTATGTTGAAGAAATTTGCCAAAACTAAACCAGCTCTCCAGGATATCCTCAGACCTACTCTCCATAATGGCCAGCGCAATTCTCAACCACAAAAGTAAACTCACTCTTTTGATCAAATTCCAAATTACACAGTGGCAAAAAGACTAAAAATGTTGATACCCAAAATTAGACCAGACCTATCAATATTCTCAATTATTGTGAATGGATTAAATTGTCCTCTAAAGAGGCACAGGCTGGCTGACCGGATACAAAAACTCAGACCAGATATCTGCTGTATACAAGAATCTCATCTTACCTTAAAAGATAAACATAGACTCAGGGTGAAGGGATGGTCATCATATTCCAGATAAATGCAAAACAGAAAAAAGAAGGTGTTGCAATTTTATTTGCAAATACAATAGGCTTTAAACGAACAAAAGTAAGGACAGATAAGGAAGGTCACTACAAATTTGTTAAGGGCAAGACTGAGTATGATGAGATTTCAATTATTAATATTTACGCACCCAACCAAAATGCACCTCAATTTATAAGAAAAACTTTAACGGACATGAGCAACATGATTGCCTTCAGGTCCATAGTAGTCGGAGATTTTAACTCCCCTTTAGCAGTGTTGGATAGATCCTCCAAGAAGAAGCTAAGCAAAGAAATTTTAGATTTAGACTTAACCATCCAACAATTGGATTTAACAAACATTTACAGAACATTTATCCTAACAAAACTGAATACACATTCTTCACATCAGCTCATGGAACATACTCCAAAATTGATCACATCTTAGGTCACAAATCTAACCTCAGCAATTTTAAAAGAATAGAAATTATTTTTTGCATCTTCTCAGACCATCATGGAATAAAAGTGGAACTCAGTAAAACAAGAACCTGTGTACTCATACAAAAACATGGAAACTGAATAACCTCATGCTGAACAATAGCTGAGTCATAGACAAGATTAAGAAGAAAATAAACAAATTTTTGGAACAAAATGACAATGAACACATGAATTGTCAGAACCTCTGGGATACCGTGAAGGCATCCCTAAGAGGGATATTTATAGCACTGCAAGCCTTCCTCAACAGAACAGAAAGAGTGGAAGTTAATAACTTGACATCTCAAGCAATTGTAAAAGGAAGAATATTCCAATCCCAAACCCAGCAGAAGAAAGAAATAACCAAAATTAGAGCAGAATTAAATGAAATTGAAAATAAAAGAATTATGCAACAGATCAATAAATCAAAAAGGTGTTTTTTTTTTAAAAAAGGTCAATAAAATAGATAAACCTTTAGCTAACCTAACCAGAAAAAAAAAAGAGTAAAATCTCTAATTTCATCAATCAGAAATGAGTAAAGACAAAATAACAACAGATTTCTCAGTAATTCAAATACTCCTAAATGAATACTACAAGAGACATTATTCTCAGAAAAACGAATACATAAAGGAAATTGATGAATACTTGGAAGCACGCCACCTCCCAAGACTTAGACAGAATGAGGTGGAAATGTTGAACCAGCCTATATCAAGTTCTAAAATAGCATCAACTATACAAAATCTCCCTAAAAAGAAGAGCCCAGGACCAGATGGCTTCACATCAGAATTCTACCAAACTTTTAAAGAGGAACTAGTACATATATTACTCAAACCTTTCCAAAATATAGAAAAAGAAGGCATACAACCCAATACATTCTATGAACCAAACATCACCCTGATCCACATACCAGGAAAAGACCCAACAAAAAAAGAAAATTATAGACCAATATCACTAATGAATATTCATGCAAAAATATTCAACAAGATCCTAGCAAACAGAATCCATCAACACATCAAAGAAATTATACACCACAACCAAGTGGGTTTTATCCCAGGGTCTAAAGGCTGGTTAAATGTACTTAAATCTACAAATATAATTCAGCACATAAATAAATTGAAAAAGAAAAACCATATGATTTTCACAATTGATGCATGAAAAGCTTCTGATAATATCCAGCATCCCATCATGATCAGAACACTTAAGAAAATGGGTATAGAAGGGACATTTCTTTAATCGAGGCCATCTACAACAAACCTACAGCAAATATTGTATTGAATGGAGTTAAATCGAACACATTTTCACTCAGATCAGGAACCAGGCAGGGTTTCCCATTCACTCCATTGCTCTTTAACATTGTAATGGAAGTTTTAGCCACCGCAATTAGGGAAGAAAAGACGATCAAGAGTATCCATATAGGGTTAGAAGAGATCAAACTTTCACTCTTCCCAGATGATATGGTTGTATATCTGGAAAACACCAGATTCCACTACAAAACTCTTAGAAGTGATCAAGGAATACAGCAATGTCTCAGGATACAAAATCAACACCCATAAATCTGTAGCATTTAGGTATACCAAAAATAGCCAAGCTGAAAAAACAATCAAGGACTCTATTCCATTTACAGTAGCGCCAAAGAAAATGAAATATTTGGGAGTTTCTCTGACAAAGAATGTGAAAGATCTCTATAAAGAGAACTATGAAACTATAAGAAAGAAATAGCTGAAGATGTTAATAAATGGAAAAACATACCATGCTCATGGCTGGGAAAAATCAACATTGTCAAAAAGAGAGAAGGAGGGAGGTGGGTGGGGCCTTGGTGTGTGTCACACTTTATGGGGGCAAGACATGATTGCAAGAGGGACTTTACCTAACAATTGCAATCAGTGTAACCTGGCTTATTGTACCCTCAATGAATCCCCAACAATAAAAAAATAATAATAAAATAAAAAAAGTCTATACTACACAAAGCAATATACAATTTTAATGCAATCCCTACTGAATCTTCATTGTCATACTTTAAAGATCTCAAAAAAAAAAATACATTGTTATATATGGAGTCAGAAAAAACCTGAAATAGCCAAGACATTACTCAGAAATACAAACAAACCAGGAGGAATTACGCTACCAGACCTCAGACAATACCATAAATCAATAGTGATCAAAACAGCATGGTACTGGCACAAAAACAGAGCGATAGATATATGGAACAGAATAGAGAACCAAGACAAGAACCTAGCTACTTACCATTATTTGATACTTGACAAGCCAATTTAAAACTTTCAATGGGGAAAAGATTCCCTATTTAACAAACCGTGCTGGGTGAACTGGCTGGCAACCTGTAGAAGACTGAAACTAGACCCGCACCTTTCACCTTTAAGTAAGATAGACTCTCACTGGATTAAAGATTTAAACTTAAGACATGAAACTATAAAAATACTAGAAGAAACTGCAGGGAAAACTCTTGAAAAAATCGGCCTGGGTGAATATTTTTTGAGGAAGACCCCCCAGGGAATTGCAGCTGCATCAAAAATACACTACTGGGACCTGATGGAACTAAAAAGCTTCTGCAAAGCTAAGAACACAGTAAGTAGAGAAAGCAGACAGCCCTCAGAATGGGAGAAAATATTTGCAGGATATGTCTCCGACAAAGATTTAATAACCAGAATCCACAGTGAACTCAAACTTATTAGCAAGAAAAGAACAAGTGATCCCATCTCAGGCTTCTTCTCTGAAGTAGACAGGCACACGGCCTACAGACACATGAACAAATGCTCATCATCCTCAACCATCAGAGAAATGCAAATCAAAACGACTGTGAGATATCATCTAATTCCAGTAAGATTAGGTCACATCACAAAATCTCAAAACCAGAGATGTTGGTGCGGATGTGGAGAAAAGGGAACTCTTCTACACTGCTGGTGGGAATGCAAACTAATACAGTCCTTTTGCAAAGATGTTTGGAGAATACTTAGAGATCTAAAAATAGATCTGCCTTTCAATCCTATAATTCCTCTACTAGGTATATATCCACAAGACCAAAAATCGCATTATAACAAAGATATTTGTACCAGAATGTTTATTGCAGCCCAATTCATAATTGCTAAGTCATGGAAAAAACCCAAGTGCCCATTGACTCATGAATGGATTGATAAATTGTGGTATTTGTACACCATGCAGCCATAAAGAAAGATGGAGACTATACCTTTTTCATGTTTACATGGATGGAGCTGGAAAATATTGTTCTTAGCAAGGTATCTTAAGAATGGAAGAAAAAGTACCCAATGTACTCAACCCTAATATGAAATTAATTTATAGCTTTCATACGGAGGCTATAACCCAATCTGAGTACAAGAATATGGGGAAGGGGGCACGGGAGGGGAAGACAGGTGGAGGAAGGATGGAAGGAGGGTGACTGGTTGGTCCACACATAGGTTGCATCTTGGAAGGGTGCAGGTGAAGTTTACTAAGCGTAGAGTATGAGTGTTTGAACACAATAATTAAGAAAATGCCATGAAGGCTATGTTAACCAGTTTGGTGAAAATGTTTCAGAATGTATATGGAACCAGCACATTGTACCTCATGATTGCACTATTGTACTCAGCTATGATTTAACAAAATAATTAAATCAATCAATCAATAAATAAAAAGTGGAAATTGGGCAAGAGACAAACATATGCTTCACCAAAGAAGATACCCAGATGATCAATAAGTATATGAACTAGTGCTCAACCTCATTTGTAATTATGAATATGCAAATTAAAACCATGCAATACTAGTACATACTCCTCAGAATAGCTGAAATTAAAAGGATAATACCAAGTGTTGGTAAAGGATGAAGGGTCAAAGTGTTTATCAAACACTGCTTGTGAAAGGGTATTTTGGTAGAAACACTTCAGAAAAAAGGTTGGCATTATCTACTAAAGTTGAGTGTATACACATGGCCTGTGACATAGTGATTTTACCCTTGAGCATATAAGAAATAGATGTGTATGTATATGTGCACCAAGAATATTCAATGCAGTATTATCTGTAATGTTTCAAAATGAAAGCCATCCAAATTTCCACGAACAGTAGAAAAAAAGCTGTGTAATCTTCAGAACAATACCATAATGTGCACATGTAGTATGCACATAACTACATGAATGAATCTCACCATTACAAAGTGAAACCAAAGAAACCAGAAAGAAAAAGAGCACATACTGTTTGAGTCCATTCATATGAACTTCAAAAGCAGGTGAAAATAATCTCTGCTTTTGAAATAAAGGATGAAAATACTCTGGGTGGGCCCCCGCTTATAACCTCGATTCAATTGGTGCAAAAACAAAGTATATAAACAAAACATATACCCCTAATATTCTGAAATTTTAAAAAAGGACGATAGTGACCTTTGGTGAAGAAGAAAGAGGTAATAACTGGGAGAAGGAGTGGCGGAATATCTGGGGTGCTGGTGAGACCCTGGGTGGTGGTTATAAATTTGTTTGTAGTGACTTTGTGACAATACATTTAACTGTACATTTACTTCCTATGCACTTTCCCTATGTATTATAATTCATAATAAAAACATCTCTATACACTATTTTCCATTTTCCAGTGTACCTAAACCAACTAAAGGTATTCACTTAACACTCTAGAATATATCTAATTTGGATCTCACTACTCCCCACTTCCTATATGATGACTCTCATAACTCTCTAACATAGAATTATTGATTGTTGGGGTGGGAAGACAAGATGGCTGACTGAAACTCTAACAGACATGACCAATTTGATTTCCTCCAGCTTCATAATAGTCGGAGATTTCAACACTCCTTTGGCAGTGTTTCCTCCAATAAGAAGCTCAGCAAAGAAATTTTAGATTTAAACCTAACCATCCAACATTTGGATTTAGCAGACATTTACAGAACATTTCATCCCAACAAAACTGAATACACATACTTCTCATCAGCCCATGGAACTTACTCCAAAATTGATCACATCTTAGGTCACAAGTCTAACCTCAGTAAATTTAAAGGAATAGAAATTATCCCTTGCATCTTCTCAGACCACCATGGAATAAAACTTGAGTTGAGTAACAAAAGGAATCTGCACACTTATACAAAAACATGGAAGTTAAATAACCTTATGCTGAATGATAGCTGGGTCAGAGATGAGATTAAGAAGGAAATTGCCAAATTTTAGGACCCAAACGACAATGAAGACACGAATTATCAGAACCTCTGGGATACTGCAAAGGCAGTCCTAAGAGGGAAATTTATAGCACTGCAAGCCTTCCTCAAGAGAACGGAAAGAGAGGAAGTTAACAACTTAATGGGACATCTCAAGCAACTGGAAAAGGAAGAATATTCCAACCCTAAAACCAGTAGAAGAAAAGAAATAACCAACATTAGAGCAGAATTAAATGAAATTGAAAACAAAAGAATAATACAACAGATCAATAAATCAAAAAGCTGGTTTTTTGAAAAGGTCAACAATATAGATAAACCTTTGGCCAATCTAATCAGAAAAAAAAGAGTAAAATCTCTAATCTCACCAATCAGAAAGGACAAAGACAAAATAACAACAGATTCCTCAGAAATTCAAAAAATCCTTAATGAATATTACAATAAAATTTATTCTCAGAAATATGAAAATCTGAAGGAAATTGACCGATACTTGGAAGCACACCACCTTCAAAGACTTAGCCAGAATCAAGTGGAAATGCTGAACAGGCCCATATCAAGTTCGGAAATAGCATCAACCATACAAAACCCCCCTAAAAAGAAAAGCCCGGGACCACATGGTTTTACGTCAGAATTCTACCAAACTTTTAAAGAGGAATTAGTACCTATATTACTCAACCTGTTCCAAAAGGTAGAAAAAGAAGGAAGACTACCCAACAAGTTCTATGAAGCAAATATCACCCTGATCCCCAAACCAGGAAAAGACCCAACAAGAAAAGAAAATTATACACCAATATCAGTAATGAATATAGATGCAAAAATATTCAACAAGATCCTAACAAACAGAATCCAGGAACACATCAAACAAATTATACATCATGACCAAGACGGTTTTATCCCAGGGTCTCAAGGCTGGATTAATATACGTAAATCTATAAATGTAATTCAGCACATAAACAAATTAAAAAACAAAGACCATATGATTCTCTCAATCGATGCAGAAAAAGCTTTTGATAACATCCAGCATCCCTTCATGATCAGAACACTTAAGAAAATTGGTATAGAAGAGACATTTCTTGAACTGATAGAGGCCATCTACAGCAAACCCACAGCCAATATCATATTGAATGGAGTTAATTTGGAATCATTTCCACTCAGATCAGGAACTAAACAAGGCTGCCCATTGTCTCCATTGCTTTTCAACATTGTAATTGAAGTATTAGCCACTGCAATTAGGGAAGAAAAGGTGATCAAGGGTATCCACATAGGGTCAGAAGAGATCAAACTTTTGCTCTTCGCAGATGGTATGATTGTATATCTGGAAAATACTAGGGACTCTACTACAAAACTCCTAGAAGTGATAAAGGGATAAAGCAGCATCTCAGGTTATAAAATCAACATTCATAAATCGGTAGCCTTTATATATACCAATAATAGTCAAGTTGAAAAAAAAGTTAAGGACTCTATCCCATTCACAGTAGTGCCAAAGAAGATGAAATATTTGGGAAATTATCTAACAAAGGACATGAAAGATCTCTATAAAGAGAACTATGAAACTCTAAGAAAAGAAATAGCTGAAAATGTCAACAAATGGAAAAACATACCATGCTCATGGCTGGGAAGAATCAACACAGTTTAAATATCCATACTACCCAAAGCAATATAAAATTTAAATGCAATCCCTATTAAAGCTCCACTGTCATACTTTAAAGATCTTGAAAAAACAATACTTCGTTTTTTATGGAATCAGAAAAACCTCCAATAGCCCAAGACATTACTCAGAAATAAAAACAAAGCAGAAGGAATCAGGCTACCAGACCTCAGTCTTTTTTACAAATCGATAGTGATCAAATAGCATGGTATTGGCACAAAGACAGAGAAGTAGATATCTGGAACAGAATAGAGAACCAAGAGATGAATCCAGCTACTTACCATTATTTAATCTTTGACAAGCCAATTAAAAACATTCAGTGGGGAAAAGATTCCCTATTTAACAAATGGTGCTGGGTGAACTGGCTGGCAACCTGCAGAAGACTGAAACTGGACCCACACCTTTCACCATTAACTAAGGTAGACTCTCACTGGATTAAAGATTTAAACTTAAGACATGAAACTATAAAAATACCAGAAGAATGTGCAGGGAAACCCCTTGAAGAAATCGGTCTGGGCGAGTATTTTATGAGGCGGACCCCCCCCGGGCAATTGAAGCAGCTTCAAAAATACACTACTGGGACTTGTTCAAACTAAAAAGCTTCTGCACAGCCAAGAACACACTAAGTAAAGCAAGCAAACAGCCCTCAGAATGGGAGAAGATATTTGCAGGTTATGTCGCCAACAAAGGTTTAATAACCAGAATGCAAACATATAAGCAAGAAAAGAACAAGTGATCCCATCGCAGGCTGGGCAAGGGACTTGAAGAGAAACTTCTCTGAAGAAGACAAAGTGGCCTTCAGATATATGAAAAAATGCTCATTATCTTTAATCATCAGAGAAATGCAAATCAAAGCTACTTTGCAGTGTCATCTAACTCCAGGGAGACTAGCCTATATCACAAAATTTCAAAACCAGAGATGTTGGTGTGGATGTGGAGAAAAGGGAACACTTTTGCACTGCTGGTGGGAATGCAAGTTAATACATTCCTTTTGCAAAGATACATGGCGAACAAATAGAGATCTAAAAATGAGCTGCCATTCAATCCTGCAATTCCTCTACTGGGCATATACCCAGAAGACCAAAAATCACATCATAACAAAGATATTTGTACAAGAATATTTATTGCAGCCCTATTCATAATTGCTAAGTCATGGAAAAAGCCCAAATGCCCATCGATCCACGAATGGATTAATAAATTGTGGTATATGTACACCATGGAATACTATGCAGCCTTAAAGAAAGATGGAGACCTTACCTCTTTCATGTTTACATGAATGGAGCTGGAACATATTCTTCTTAATAAAGTATCTCAAGAATGGAAGAAAAAGTACCCAATGTACTCAGCCCTACTATGAAACTAATTTAAGGATTTCACATGAAAGCTATAACCCAGGTACAACCTATGAATAGGGGGAAGGGTAAAGGAGGGGTTGAAGGGTGGAGGGGGTAGAGGGAAGGGGGATTTATGGGATTACACCTGCAGTGCATCTTACAAGGGTATATGTGAAACTTACTAAATGTGGAATGTAAATGTCTTAGCACAATAACTAAGAAAATGCCAGGAAGGCTATGTTAACCATTGTGATGAAAATATGTCAAACAGTCTATGAAGCTAGTGTATGATGCCCCATGATCATATCTATGTACACAGCTATGATTTAATTTAAAAAAAGCATTATGATGAAGATAAAATCAGGTAACGTCATGGGGAGTAATTGATGAAAATTTATCAATTTGGGGAGTGAAAATTTATCAATTTGGGGAGTGAAAATTTAAACTTTGTCCTAAAAGACAAGAGTAGGAGGCAGCCATCCATTCCTGGCAAAGGGACCTGCTAGGGCAAAGAGACACAGCACAGGGCCCAGTACTGCATACAAAACAAGTGCTTTGCAGATTCTTGTTGAACACATAAGGTTGGGTGTCTATTTCTATTGTTTTTCAAGTTAAAAATGTGATTATGCTTCCTTAAGGCAAAACTAATTTTTTTAAGAAAAATATCATCCAAACACTCTCATTGATCACACTAGATTTAACTTAATACCCAGAAAGACAAGAGAAGGAAGAATTGCTAAGACCACAAATAGATCTGGCCAACCATTAGCTACTTACATCGGATTTTCTAACCTTGCCAAGGTCCAGCTGGACTCCTGGAGGCACAGTTATATCCATAGAGCACTTTAAAGGCGCATCCACTTCTCAGGAACAAGTTGCTTTTTATGCCAGAGGTTTTAGAGTAAATGATAAACAATAAGGGCTACCCAGCAGCATCCAGTGATTTCTTAAGAGGGTTGTTTCCAGGGAAAAATATAGAGATTGAGTTCCTTTATAGGTTAGCTGCCAAAAAGATATATTAGCAGAATTGTTACAATTTTCCTTTATCTCCTCTCTCCATGTCCCTACATCTCAGTAGTTTCTCTTCTTTCCACCAGTCTGCCACAGGATTGAAATTCTATCATAGGTCATTACTACATTTAACATTTACTTCCTACAAACTCCGTTGAAAAGATTGTAGCCTCATCAGCACTGCTCAGGGAGGGGTCCATACAGTGTTGTTTTGGATTCCCATGGCAACATAAAGGGAAACTTTCACAATGTCCAGAATTCATGTCCTGCAAATGAAGGAGGAGAATGTCCTCAAATTGTTTGCAATAGGAACCCACTTAGGTGGCACCAACCTTGACTTCCAAATGAAACAGTACATCTACAAAAGGAAAAGTAGATGTATCTTGATCATTATAGCAAAAGTAGATGGCATCTTCATCATAAATCTGAAGAGGACCTGGGAAAAGCTTCTGTTGGCAGCTCATGCCATTGTTGCCATTGAAAACCCTCCTGATGTCAGTGTCATATCCACCAGGAATACTGACCAGCAGCTATGCAGAGGTTTGCTGCTGCCACTGGAGCAACACCTATTTACAGATGGTCATTTCACTCCCGGAAACTTCACCATCCAGCTCCAGGCACCGTTTCAGAAGCCGCATCTTCTAGTGGTTACTGATCCAAGAAGCTATAATGATCAAGATACAAACAAAAAAGACTACATAAACCAAGGACCAAAAGTAATTAGAAACAACTTGAAGCTTTCAAGCCTTTGCTTCCTGTTTCTTAACAGAATAAATCTGTAAATAATAATAGTGCTCAATTTAAATAACTTACAGTAAGTGCCACTTTTCAGGGCCTGTCAGACATCATGGTGCTCTTTCAGATGCCTTTTGGGTGTACAAAGGAAATTACTGTGGATACAAACAATTGTTTTATTTACACATATAATGTGTGTGAAGAAAGGTTTTTTGAAAAATAATTTGGAGGAAAGAGATGTTCTTCCAGTAAGTTTGTAAGATGGAGCCTTTGGTGAATTTCATAGGACAAGGGGATAGTTGGGATTTGATAGCAAAAGTTCTTACCTGGGTTCTTTTCTGCTAATGAAGTATACACTTAGATCCCAAAGGTTGCCATGCATAGGAGAAATGGGAAATTGTAGCTAAATGTAACTTTGCTTATAAAATATTCATTACAAAATTTTACAAAATATTCTCTAAGTGTTGACCTCTTTCTGCCTTCTCTCTCACACTTGGCAAACAAGTTCCAATACATTGACTGTTAGAATTTCACCATGCATGGCTATTTTTGGAACCACAAACACCAGGGTTCAAGCTATTCTCTTGTCTGGAACCACAAACACCACTGGTGATTTCTGATTGGTTGACTCTAGTGAGTTCGGATAGGTTGGCTCCAATGAGCACTGATTGGTTGACTCAGGTGAGCTCCGATTGGGTGGCTCTGGTGATTTCTGATTGGTTGACTCTTGTAATTTCTGATTGGGTGGCTCTGGTGATTTCTGATTGGTTGATGCTGATGATTTCTGATTGGTTGACTATGGACTCTGGTGATTTCTGATTGATTGATTCAAGTGAGCTCTGATCAGTTGGTTCCAAAAAGCTCTGATTGGTTGACTCTGCTGATTTCTGATTGGTTGACTCTTTTTCAATGAGCTCGGATTGGTTGACTCTGGTGATTTCTGGGTGACTCTGGTGATTTCTCATTGATTGAGTCTGGTTATTTCTAATTGGTTGACTCAAGTGACCTCCGATTGGTTGATTCTTGTGAACTCTGGTTGGCTCCGATGAGCTCCGATTTGTTGACTCTGGTGATTTCTGATCGGTAGACTCAAGTGAGCTCTGACTGGTTGGTCGTGGTGAGCTCTGATTAGTAGGCTCGAGTGAGCTTTAGATGGTCCAACTTTGAACAGAAATGTGGGTTTCGGAGTGAATGCAGAGTACATGTGTCACCTCTAGTCAGAAAATGGCCACTTGGCTTTATTTTAAATTTAGGCACAGTGAGCCACTCAAGATCCATCTTGAAGGATTCGCTGTTTCAGGTTCACATTTAGTACATGGTTTTCTACATATACAGCCTTGTTTAAAAAGTAGGATTTTACCAACAACAGGCACAGCTCTGTTGCACTACTCTAGAGACGGAGCAAAGAAGATACAGGCCAAAAATGCGGAGAAGCTGAAGCAAGTATCATCTCAGTAGTAGAATGGGCCAAAAAATGTCCCTTCCATTGGCAATTTCACATGTCTCAGTACAGAGGTAGTCCACTGTCAAAATAGTCCAACAAGAAGCCAAAGGGAGGATGCCTATGATAAAATTGTATCATGAACATAAGGTAGAAAAAGTGTGAAGTGTGCATTTCTGTAGCCTACAATAATTTCAAGAGATAACCTGGCAGTTTGAGCACTAGGGGACAGCATTGCCTAGCAGTGCCCTTCCAGAAAAAAATTGGTTGTTTGATTCCAGGTGTCTTACAGCACTTAGTCCAGCATTTATCTGAACATGGTTTAGGAATGACCTGCATCAGTGTCAGGGATGGAGGGAAGCTTTTTTGAAATATGGATTCCTTAATTGCCACATTCCACTCCAGACCCACCAAAATAGAATGTGGAATTGGGCCTAGTTATATACATATTAATGAGGTGATTGAAATGTGTACCAAAGTTTGATAATTACAGCAGAAATCTTTGAGGTGTACCATCATGTCATGCATAGTACTTGGCACCATGGTGCTTAGTGAATTTAAACTAGTGGTTCTCAACCTTCCTAATGCCTCCTAATGCCACGACTCTTTAATACAGTTCCTCATGTTGTGGTGACCCCCAACTATAAAATTATTTTCATTGATACTTCACAAATGTAATTTTGCTACTGTTATGAATCGTAATGTAAATATCTGACATGCAGGATGTATTTTCATTGTTACAAAGAGGTCGTGACCCACAGGTTGAGAACCACTGATTTAAACAGTTCTAAAAAATGATTGGCTTTTGTATTACTTGCTCAAACCCAAGCATTTTTTTTCTTTTCCTTCCTAGTTCTGCAATATCTATGAACTGTACCAGAGTGGCAGACTGAAAACTGGGCATAGGCAGAAGATGTCAACTCCTTCACAGAGAAAATTAAAACTATAGCTTCAGCTCCCACAACAAGCTCCTTGCCTTGTGTCTCTACTTAAGGGGAAGAACATTCAGTCTATTATCCTTCTGATGTTAACTGTGTTTTCCAGAGATGTCCCTTACTAGATTAAACACAGTCTCATCTATTCCTTGTTTCCTTGATTGCTCAGAACTTTTTTTTTTTTTTTTTTTGTAGAGACAGAGTCTCACTTTATGGCCCTCGGTATAGTGCCATGGCCATCACACAGCTCACAGCAACCTCCAACTCCTGGGCTTAAGCGATTCTCTTGCCTCAGCCTCCCGAGTAGCTGGGACTACAGGTGCCTGCCACAACGCCCAGCTATTTTTTGGTTGCAGTTCAGCCGGGGCTGGGTTTGAACCCACCACCCTCGGTATATGGGGCCGGCGCCTTACAGACTGAGCCACAGGCACCTCCCTGCTCAGAAATTTTTAAAATCAAAACTTGAGGTTAGATTTTTGTCAAATGATATTTCTGCATAATACACCCATGCACTGATTTATAAAAGTTGATATGCATATGACCTCACACTTATAAGTGAAAAGATTCAGTATTGGTTTTTCTAAGTCTGAATTGTTTCACTTATGATAACGGCCTCTAGTTCTAGCTGTATAGCTTCAAAAGACAAGAATTCATTCTTTTTTTGCAGCTGAGTAGTATTTCAGTTGTGTATACACCACTTTTCCTTTATCCAGGTCTCTGTTCATGGACAATTCCATTGATCCTATATCATTGCTATTGTGAATAGTGCTTTGATAAATATACAAGTGTAGATATTTTTCCTTTTTCTTATTAAATAAGAACCATGTACATTAATGCATTTATGGGGTGCAATTTGATAATTTTATATACAGTTTTGAAGGCTTACATCAAACTGGTTAACATAGCCTTCACCTCACTTACTGAATTGTTGTGTTAAGACATTTATACTTGGCTTGCTGCCTGTAGCACAGTGGTTCCAGCTTTGGCCACATACACTGAGGTTGGTGGGTTTGAGCCCGGCCCTGGGCTAGCTAAACAACAAATGACAACTGGAACAAAAAATAGCCAGGAGTTGTGGCAGAGGCCTATAGCCCAGCTACTTGGGAGGCTGAGGCAAGAGAATCACTTAAGCCAAAGACACTGAGGTTGCTGTGGCACTTTACCAAGGCCAAAAAAAAAGACATTTATACTCTTAATAGATGTGACATGTACACTTGCAATATGCACAATAGGTAAAATCTCACCAATTACCCTCCCTCCACTCAGCTTCCCCCCTCAGATATCTTTTTCGTATATTGATTTCTCTTTCTTCAGGAAATTTTCCAAAAAACGTGGCCAACACATAGAGAATATTTTGGTAAATGTTGTAATGAATATTTTCCAAATAAAGGTACATTTAGCAACAATTTCCATTTTCCCTTATAATAGCTCTTTAGGGGAGACTTTTGAGATACCGTGCATTTTCAGCTGACTTAAAATTCTCCTCTAGAACTAATTTTATCCTTCAGGAAGTTCTCAAAAGGAAATACTAGGAATGTAAGCCAGGCACAGTGGCACATGCCTGCAGTCATAGATATATTGCTGGCGGAGGTGGGCAAAGATCACTTGCGCTTAGAAGTTCGAGGCTGCAATGTGCTATGAATATGCATGTGACCAAAGATATTTGTACCAGAATATTTATTGCAGCCCTATTCATAATTGCTAAGTCATGGAAAAAGCCCAAGTGCCCATCTATCCACAAATGGATTAATAAATTGTGGTATATGTACACCATGGAATATTATGCAGCCTTAAAGAAAGATGGAGACTTTACCTCTTTTATGTTTACATGGATGGAACTTGAAAATATTCTTCTTAGTAAATTATCTCAAGAATGGAAAAAAAAGTACCCAATGTACTTACCCCTACTATGAAACTAATTTAGGGCTCTCACATGAAAGCTATAACCCAGTTACAACCTAAGAATAGGGGGAAGGGGGAAAGGGAAGGGAGGGAGGGGGGATGTGGGTAGAGGGAGGTGGACCAGTGGATCACACCTGCGGTGCATGTTACAAGGATATATGTGAAACTTAGTAAATGTAGAATGTAAGTGTCTTAGCCCAATAACTGAAAAATGCCAGGAAGGCTATGTCAGTGTGATGAAAATGTGTCAAACAGTTTATGAAGCTAGTGCGTGATGCCCCATGATCATATCAATGTACACAGCTATGATTTAATAAAAAATAAATAAATAAATAAATAATATAAATAAATAAATAAATAAATAAATAAATAAAAGAATATGCGTGTGAATTGGCATTGAACTCCAGTCAGTGCAATATAGTGAGACCCCCATCTCTAAAATTAAAAAAAGAAAGAAATACTACTGACATAGTAATAAATATGAGATGAAATATTACAAAAGGTACTCAGAAAACTATAAGATATTTGATTTGGAGCTAGTTACCAGCTGAACAGAATTTCTATTTATATTCTCTTCCTTGTTTATAATATTCCTATGCTCCTGAGGTGGATTTGAACTCTATATTCCTCTTCATTATGGCTTTAGTAGCTGGAATCAGAGAAGAAAGCCCTGAGAAAAAACTTACCTACCATTTGCTATGAATGGGGAGAGTTCCACTCAGAATAGAGCAAGTATCCTTATGGCCATGGCCAACTGAATGAGAAAAGAGGTTTTGCTTTAAGTGTGTTTATGTCTGTGGGTACATGTATATACTTAGTAAAAAAGGTCAGGAAGAAGATAAACCAAAATATCCCTATTGGTTGATTCCAAGTGATGGAGTGAGAGATTTTTCTAAAAGTACTATATTTTCAAGAGTAAGAAAATATATTCATTCTATTAGCAATAAGACAAAAGTAATCATTCCTTGAGTAATTGGAAATTGGTCCTCTGTCCTTTATATATCTGTGTGTACCTTCCTTGGAAGATGGCATGCAAAAGTATAGAAAATGGGCCTAGGCCAAGTGCTCACACCTGTAATCTCAGCACTTTGGGAGGCGGAGGCCATTCAAGACAGCCTGGCCAACATAGTGAGATATTGTCTCTACAAAACGTTTTAAAAAATAGCCAGCTGTGGTGGTGCATATCTGTAGTCCCAGCTACTTGGAAGTCTAAGGCTAGAGAATAACTTGAACCCTGAAGATTGAGGTTGCAGTTTGCTATTATGGGGACAATGCACTCCAGCCTGGGTGACAGAGTGTGAGGAAACCTGTCTCATCAAAAGGGGTTAGGGGAGGCAACAAATTGATATCACAACCATTTACTGGAAAACAAAGTGTTCTGAAATTTTTTCATACTTATCCATTAAACATCGGGTATAGAAGTTTGCTATGATTCATGAGAAATTTATCAAATATTTTCATTTTATAAAATGTTTGTAAGTGAAGAACTCTTGACTTCCATCTTCTTCCTCTCTTGCCATTTTTCATTTCACATATTTCATGTGGATGAAGAAGTTTTTTTTATTATTAAATCATAGCTGTGTACAATAATTCAATCATGAGGTACAATGTGCTGGTTCCACATACAGTCTGAAATATTTTCACCAAACTGGTTAACATAGCCTTCATGGCATTTTCTTCATTATTGTAATCAAACCCTTATACTCTACACTTAGTAAACATCACCTGTACCCTTCCAAGATGCACCATAGGTGAGGACCCACCAATCACCCTCCTTCCCTCCATCCTTCTTCCTCCTCCCTTCTCCCCCTTGCCCCCTTTACCATATTCTTGTGCTGAGATTGGGTTATAGCCTTTGTATGAAAGCTAGAAATTAGTTTCATATTAGGGCTGAGTACATTGGGTACTTTTTCTTCCATTCTTGGGATACCTTGCTAAGAAGAATATTTTCCAGTTCCATCCATATAAACATGAAACAGGTATAGTCTCCACCTTTCTTTATGGCTGCATAATATTCCATGTGGTAAAAATACCGCAATTTATTAATCCATTCATGAGTCGATGGGCACTTGGGTTTTTTCCATGATTTAGCAATTATGAATTGGGCTGCAATAAACATTCTGGTACAGAATGAACTTTGTACCTGAAGTTTGCTTTCTTGGAGTCGCAGGTCGCAACTTGCCTCAGCAGAGGTGACCTGCAGTTATCACTCTTCTCTCTCCGCTCGGCTCCCAGTCTTCAGCTTAATTTGGTACTTTCTGGACATTAATCTTCCCTCTGAACAGGAGCTTCTGTTGGAGGCTGCCTCCAGTTGGCCATCTTGCCCCTCCCTGCCTTGTTAATAATTTTGTGTTTGATTTTATATATTGTGTATAAGAGAATTAATCAGGCCAAGCAAGAAAAAGAAAGACATGCTGAGATTTTCACATTAATGATGAGTGATATAAACACGTCAAACCACAATAAGAAAAGAAAGGGGGGATTATAGGCAAAAGCCTATATGTAAACCTTTAAATGGTTCCATTTTGTGAAGTCAAGTTTAAAGTCTTTTGTGAGTTGGAAGGGAAAGAACCTGGATAGAACTCCACATGTGGCTTATGGCCTGATCACATAGAAGTGATTATGCCTGGCTGAGTGGGCAGGTACCTGTATATCTCAGCTATTTCCAGACTACTCCCTAAAGATGAATGACTGCCTCCAGGTGGTCCATTGAAGGTCAATCATTCAAACAGTTTATTTCCCCAGAATCTTGTTTTGTGGTTTTGTTTTTGATTACTTAGCATAAGAATAGCTTTAGATAATGTTAGTGAAGTTGTTATCAGTTAATCCTTAGATCTTAAGCACTAGGCAATAAGAGGCCTGGGGCTAAGGTTTAAGTCATATGTTTATTGATTAAGTTATGTGCCTATATAAGCTTTTGTGGAAGAAATAGTTGTTGTTTGCCTGAGCGAGCTTTCAGCCTTCCTTATTCCCTGACATTTCATTGCAGGCTTAATCTCTGTGGCACTGCCCATGCAAGAAACATTCACACAGCAACCTTGGAACCCCAATTCAGTATCACCCTACAAGTTCTAGTAACCAAACACTGGAAAATAAACATGGTTCAGACCCAACAGTAGAACTCTGGCAACATGAATAACCAGAGTAGATCACTCCCCACACACACACAAGAAATTGCAAAGGAGATACAACTGAAGATGCCATGCATAGACAAATGGCAGCAATGTCAGAAATTGAATTCAGAATACGGATTGCAAATAAGAAAAATAGAATGGAAGAAAAGATAGAAATTGAATTCCAAAGAGTAGTTCTAAAGTTCTCTCAAAAAATTAATGAATTCAAAGCCCAAGTCACCAAAGATATGGACATAATGTGAAAAGAGATAGCAGAGTTCAAGGAAACAAAAAAAATTGTTGAGGAGCTCCAAAATGTAGTAGAATCCCTCAGTAATAGAGGTGACCAGACAGAAGAAAGGATCTATAAAACTGAAGACAAAGCTTTTGAACATTCCCAAACACTCAAACAGACAGACAAATGGAGAGCAAAAACTGATTATTCCTTGAGAGAGTTGTGGAATCACTCAAAAAGAGCAAACATTCTTCTCAGACCACCATGGAATAAAAGCTGAACTCAACAGCAACGGGAATGTTCATACTCTTTTAGGAATTCTAGAAGAAGAAGATGGACCAAAAGGTACAGATGCTGTACTCCAAGAGATTTTGGAGGAGAATTTTCTAGGCATTGCAAGAGATACAGAACTTCAGATAGCAGATAGTTTCAGAATCCCAGCAAGACTCAATCCAAATAAAGCATCTCCTAGACACATTGTGATTAACTTTGCCAAAGTTAAGGTGAAGGAGAAAATTCTGCAAGCAGCCAGAAGCATCACCTACAGAGGGAAAAATACCAGAATAACTGCAGATCTATCGGCTGATACATTTCAAGCCAGAAGAAGATGGTCATCGACCTTCAGTCTCCTAAAACAAAACAACTTCCAGCCCAGGATCCTCTATCCAGCTAAACTGAGTTTCATTTATGATGGAGAAATCAAATACTTCAATGACATATACCTGGTGAAGAAATTTGCCATAACTAAACCAGCTCTCCAGGATATTCTCAGACCCATCCTCCACAATGACCAGTGCAATGCTCTACCTCCAAAGTAAACTCTTTATTTTTTTTTTTATTAAATCATAACTGTATACATTGATATGATCATGGGGCATCATACACTCGCTTCATAAACCATTTGACACATTTTTATCACAGTGGTTAACATAGCCTTTCTGGCGTTATCTCAGTTACTGTGCCAAAACATTTACATTCTACATTTACCAAGTTTCGCAAATACCCCTGTAAGATGCACCACAGGTGTGATCCCACTGATCCCCCTCCCTCTGCCCACCCCCCCTTCCCACTTCCCCCTATTGTTAAGTTGTAGCTGGGTTATAGCTTTCATGTGAGAGTCCCAAATTAGTTTCATAGTAGGGCTGTGTACATTGGGTACTTTTTCTTCCATTCTTGGGATACTTTACTAAGAAGAATATGTTCCAGCTCCATCCATGTAAACATAAAAGAAATAAAGTCTCCATCTTTCTTTAAGGCTGCATAGTATTCCATGGTATACATGTACCACAATTTATTAATCCATTCGTGGATCGATGGGCACTTGGGCTTTTTCCATGACTTAGCTATTATGAATTGGGCTGCAATAAACATTCTGGTACAAATATCTTTGTTCTCCAAAGTAAACTCATCCAGAAATTTTTTAACAAAACCCAACTTCTACAGTGGTGAAAGGATTAAAAATGTCTACTGGACATCCGAAAATCATGACACCTAAAATACAAGCAGGTTTATGAATTCACTCAATTAATGTGAATGTTTTAAATTGTTCTCTAAAGAGGCACAGCCTCGCTGACTGGATACATAAACTCAGACTGGATATCTGATGTATATAAGAATCTCACCTTACCTTAAAGGATAAAAATAGACTCAGCGTGAAGGGATGAACTGGTATAATACAGGCAAATGGAAACCAGAAAAAAAGAGAGTTGCAATTTTAGTAGCAGATACAATTGGCTTTAAACCAACAAGGGTAAAGATAAGGAAGGTCACTACATATTTGTCAAGGGAAACACCCAACATGAAGAGATCTCACTAATTAGCATTTATGCACCCTACCAGTATGCTCCTCAATTCATAAAGCAGACGCAACTTGATATCTTCCTGCACTATAATAGTTGGAGATTTTAACACCCCTCTGACATTTTTGGATAGATCCTCCAAGAAGAAACTAAACAAAGGAATATTAGACTTAAACCTGACCCTAGAACCAATGGACTATACAGACCTCAACAGAAAATTTCATTCTAATAAAACTAAATATACATTCTTCTCATCAGCCCATGGGTCATCCTCCAAAATAGATCATATACCAGGACACAAGTCTAACCTCAGAAAATTTAAAAGTATAGAAATTATTTCTTGTATCTTCTCAAACCACCATGGAATAAAAGCTGAACTCAATAGCAACAGGAATGTTCATACTCAAAGTCATAGAAGCTAAATAATCTTAGGCTGAATGATAACTGAGTCAAAGATGAGATTAAGAAGTAAATCACCAAATTTTTGGAACAAAATGATAATGAAGACACAAATTATCAAAACCAGTGGGATACTGCAAAGGCAGTTCAAACAGGGAAATTTATAGCATTACAAGCCTTCATCAAGAAAACAGAAAGAGAGGAAGCAAACAACTTAATAGATCATCTCAAGCAAATGGAAAAGGAAGAACATTCCAACCCCAAACCCAGAGGAAGGAAAAAATAACCAAAATTAGAGAAGAATTAAATTAAATTGAAAGCAAAAGAATCATTCAGAAGATTAATGAAACTAAAAGTTGATAAAACTTTGGCCAACCTAACCAGTAATAGAAAAGTAAAATCTCTAATATTGTCTATCAGAAATGATAAAGGAGAAATAACCACAAACATTTCAGAAATTCAAAAGAATCCTCAATGATTACTACAAAAATCTCTATTCCCAGAAATGGACCAATACCTGGAAGCACTCCACCTTCCTAGACTCAACCAGAAAGAATTAGAAATCTTTAATAGACCTATATCGACCACTGAAATAGCATCAACAATACAAAATCTCCCTAGGAAGAAAAGTCCAGGACCAGATGGATTCACATTCAAATTCTATAAAACTTTTCAAGAGTAACTAGTACCTATATTGTATAACCTTTTCCAAAGCATAGAAAAAGAAGGAATACTTCCCAACACATTCTATGAAGAAAATATCATCCTGATACCCAAACAAGGAAAGGATCCAACAAAGAAATAAAATTATAGACCAATATCTTTAATGAATATCGGTGCAAAAATATTCAATAAGATCTGAGCAAACAGAATTCAACAACACATCAAACAAATTATACAAGGACGGCACCTGTGGCTCAAAGGAGTAGGGCACTGGCCCCATATGCCAGAAGTGGTGAGTTCAAACCTAGCTCCCAGCCAAAAACTGCAAAAAAAAAAAAAAAGAATTATTCAATATGATCAAGTTGGTTTAATTCCAGGGTTACAGTGTTGGTTCAACATATGCAAATCTATAAATATAGTACATCACATCAATGAAATAAAAAAGAAAGACCATATGATTCTTTCAATTGACACAGAAAAAGCCTTTGATAATATCCAGCATCCCTTCATGATCACAATTCTTAAGAAAATCGGTATGGAAGGGACATTTCTTAAACTGATAGAGGCCATCTACAGCAAACCCACAGCCAATATCATACTGAATGGTGTAAAATTGAAAACATGTACACTCAGAGCAGGAACAAGGCAAGGATGCTCACTGTCTCCACTGCTATTAAACATAATAATGGAAGTCTTAGCCATCACAATCAGGCAAGAGAAGGTGATCAAGGGTATCCAAATAGGGTCAGAGGAGATCAAATTGTCACTCTTCACAGACAATATGATTATACATCTGGAAAACCCCAGGGAATCAACTACAAAACTCCTAGAAGTGATCAAGGAGTACAGTAACATCTCGGGATCCAAAATAACACTCATGAATCTGTAGCCTTTATATACACCAACAATAGTCAAGCTGAAAAAACAATCAAGGACTCTATTCCTTTTACAATAGTGCCAAAGAAGATGAAATATAGGGGAATTTACCTAACAAAGGATGTGAAAGATCACTATAAAGAGAATTATGAAACTCTGAGAAAAGAAATAGCTGAAGATGTTAACATGTGGAAAAACATACCATGCTCATGGCTGGGAAAAATCAACATTGTTAAAATTTCCATACTACTCGAAGCAATCTACAGATTTATTGCAATCCCTATTAAAGCACCATTGTCATACTTTAAAGAACTTGAAAAAATAGTACTTTGTTTTATATGGAATCAGAAAAAAACCTTGGATAATGAATACATTACTCAGAAATAAGAACAACTCAGGAGGTATCACATTACCAGACTTCAGGCTATACTATAAATCTATAGTGATCCAAACAGTATGGTGCTGGCACAAAAACAGAGAGGTAGATTTATGGAACAGAATAGAGAACCAAGAGATGAACCCAGATATTTATTGTCATTTGCTCTTTGACAAGCCTATCAAAAATATTCAGTGGGGGAAAAACTTTCTATTTAACAAATGGTGATGGGTGAACTGGCTGGTGACCTGTAGAAGACTGAAATTGGACCCCCACCTTTCACCATTAACAAAAATTGATTCTCACTGGATAAAAGATTTAAACTTAAGACATGAAACTATAAAAATACTAGAAGAGAGTGCAGGGAAAATACTTTAAGAAATTGGCCTGGGAGGATATTTTATGAGGAGGACCCCCCTCCCCGGGCAATTGAAACAACACCAAAAATCCATTACTGGGATCGGACCAAACTAAAAACCTTTTGCACAGCCAAGAACACAGTAAGTAAAGCACACAGACAACCTTCCGAATGGGAGAAGATTTTTTTTTATTTTATTAAATCATAGCTGTGTACATTAATGTGATCATGGGACATCATACACTAGTTTCATAGACTGTTTGACACATTTTCATCACACTGGTTAACATAGCCTTCCTGAATGGAGCTGGAACATATTCTTCTTAGTAAAGTATCTCAAGAATGGAAGAAAAAGTATCCAATATACTCAGCCCTACTATGAAACTAATTTATGGCTTTCACATGAAAGCTATAATCCAGTTACAACCTAAGAATAGGGGGAAGGGAGAAAGGGAGGGGAGGCTGGGAGAGGTGGGCAGAGGGAGGGGGATTGGTGGAATTACACCTGGGAGAAGATTTTTGCAGGTTATGCTTCTGACAAAGGTCTGATAACTAGAATCTACAAAGAATTCAAACAACTCACTAAGAAAAGAATAAATAACCCCATTTCTATGTGGACAAGAGACTTGAACAGAAACCTCTCTGATGAAGACAGGCGCATGGCCTACAAACACATGAAAAAATGCTCATCATCTTTAATCATCAGAGAAATGCAAATCAAAACCACTTTGATATATTAGCTAACTCAAGTAAGATTAGATACACAACAAAATCCCAAAACTACAGATATTGGCATGGATGCAGAAAGAAGGGACTGTTTCTACACTGCTGGTGGGAATGCAAGCTAATGCAACCTTTTTGGAAAGAAGTTTAGAGAACACTCAAGGAACTAAAAGTAGGTCTACCGTTTGATCCTGCGATTCCTCTACTAGATATATACCCACATGATCAAAAATTATTTTACAACAAAGACATTTGCACCAGAATGTTTATTGCAGCCCAATTCATAATAGCCAAGAAAACAGCCCAAGTGCCCATCAACCCATGAATGGATTAACAAATTGTGGTATATATACACCATGGAATACTATGCAGTCATAAAAAAGGATGGGAACTTAACATCTTTTATGTTTACCTGGATGGAGCTGGAACATATCCTTCTTAGTAAAGTATCTCAAGAATAGAAAAAATGTATCCAATGTACTCAATACTACTATAAAATCAACATATTACCACCTACACACTCATACGAATGGCAAAACGTAACTATAGTCCAGAAAGTAGAAGGAAAGAGGAGAGAGAAGGGAGGGGGTATATGGGAGGATGGAGAGCATTTGGGGGGACCGCAACTAATGTACATGATGCATGGTACATTTCAAAACTATTAAGAAATGAGTATAATTGTGATGGATGTGTTAGTTCAATGTAAACATTTCACATTGTATATCGAAACAGTATCCTGAACCCCATAAATGTATCAATGTACAAAGTTATGATTTAATAAAAAATAATTTATAAAATAAAAATATAAGAAAAAACAATGAAAATAATAACAAAAAAAATAGCGGGGTGGGGGCTGTTGTGGTGGGCACCTGTAGTTCCAGCTACTTGGGGATCTGAGACAGGAGAATCACTTAAGCCCAAGTGTTTGAGATTCCTGTGAGCTTTGAGGCCACTGCACTCTGCAGAGGGCAAAATAGTGAGACTCTATCTCACAAAAAAAAAAAAAAAGAAAGAAAGAAAAGAAAAAGAAAACCTAGCCCACCAGGGCGCTCTACCCAGGGCCACAGAGCAAGACTCTGCCTCAGAATGAATAAATAAATAAATAAATATTTATTTATTACCCTATTTATCAGCTTTTCAAGAGATCCTTAGCACTGCCGTGGGGGTCCATGCCACGCTGGTCATTAAGGGGTGTGCGCCTCAGCGCGGGGGTGGGGGGTGGAGCCCCAGGGTGGGAGGTTCCGGGCAAGCTGCGACTGTCTGATGTGGTGGCTGCACATCTGGTCTGAGAAACTCCGGGTGAGCCAGCTAGCCAAGTAGCTTCCCAGGGCGGCGCCATGCACCTCTCAGCTAATCCAAGAATAAATGAGAAACTGAGAAAAAGATTGCCAATTCCAGATCAACATATTTAAAGAAAACTGGAAAAAGAGATGCTTACTACCCCTTTCTTTGAGGACTTTTTAAGGAACGCAGTTCTAGCTGTAAGCTTCAAATCTTGGAGCAGAAACTAGAAACATCGCCAGAGCAAACAAATACAGGAGTACAAATGGAGAACTGTCAACCATCCCAACACGCTCTGTGGGAGGCACATCTCACTCATGCACATGAAAACCCAATCATCACAATCATGAACTACAAAAGGATCAGAGAATACATTTTTTAATTTACTTTTACACCCTACATGGAACCTGGCACTGTATTGGTGCTTAATAATTGTGAAACAAAGTACTCATTTCTAATGCTTGTTTGCTATCCATATAGACTCTAGATGATTGTCTATATCTGTATTTCCTTTCGTTGGTTCATCTTATTTCAGTGAATAAAAGATTTCATATATCTACTGCTTTTTTGCTATATGTTTTGGGAAGCTGAGTGCATTAGGGAGCTTACAGTCTAGAAACGGAGAAGGTGATATCTATGTAGTTCTTTTGTATGTCCAACTACAACACATTGGTAATTGACGATAATTTGAAAAAAGACAGATAAAAGCAAAAAGATTGTCTTACAATTTCACTTTTACTGTATATGGAAATAACCTTAAAAAGTATACTGGAAATGTTATTTAAAGCTCAGATAGAAGGCACTAAGGACATAGACCAATGACAGTGAAAAATATAGTTCTGTGTCCCTTATGGCTGTTGAAGCCAAAACATGGTTTAATAACCCACGAGTCAGTATACAGTATATAAATTAAGCCAAAACATGCAAAAGTTACCCCATTTTCTCTGATGCCTAATTAGATTCTTAGAAGGATATGAGTCTGTGATCTACTTGCTATGATCCTGAGTATAAATAATATCATGTACCAATATAGTGAATGATGCAATCATGTTACATAAGTGTGTTATTTAAAATTCTTAATTTTCCTGCCATGGGCTTGAATTTTCAAAAATATAGTGTTCATTTTCTTTCTGTGATTGAATTTTCTTTCAGGATCTTTCCTTAATGTCAGGATTTCTAAATTTCAAAGTCCTTTTACATCTGTAATTTATTAGTTTTATGATCCATTATAAATTTTATTAACCCATTATATATTAATTATAAGTTTTCTCTGTGTTTTTGTTGTTCATTTAATTAAATAGCATTTTATAAATTTTCCAAGAAAAAAAAGAAGATACTTAACCACTAAATCTTAGGAACTATTCATTTATTTTGTTTATTTGAACACTAAAGATATAAATCATTGGTTCAAAATCAGATTGCCAACTTAATGAGGTCATAACGGGTTTATGATGCTGTCTAGCCCCTCTCAACTGGTCCCCTTATCTCTCTCTGTCTCAGTACTTCTCATTAACAGAACATAATCATAATGACCTGCACATGATACAAGAAGCCAGTGTCTGCTGAACCCTGAACCAGCTAGCCCAAGTCTCTGGGAAAGTGTGTATGACAACTATGTGATCCATGACATCATTAGCCAGTACAAAGATTTGAAAGTAGTGCTTTATGTCTCCCTTATCGAATTTTCTGTTATTCTAAATTCCTTACACTCAACGCATATTAATAAAATCACAAAAGAATACTACACTATAAATAATAAGCTATTCACCTTAGAATGTTACTTTGAGATTGCCCTATACTATGCAGTAAAGACTAATATACAGTAGACAATCATGTAGTTTTCTTTCTTGGAAGGCATATGAAATGAGTTCATGCTGAATCTTTCTCAACAGTGATTTCAGTTAAGTGTAAGTCAAACTGCTTACCTCAAAGGCCACATGACTGAGTGCACTTTGCAAGGGTAGTTTCACAATTGTCTTCAGAGATTACAGTGCAGGATGATAGAAAGTCTTTTACTCTCCAGTACCAGGGGACAAAGAGGATCACCCTACATCTTCCCAGCTCTGTGGTTTATGAAAATACCAGGCTAACACCATGGCCTACAAAGGTCTCAGGTTACTGAAATGCCCCCACTCTCTTGGCTCACTGTTGAAGAGTCAGAACATAGCTGTGATATAGGTTGCATCCTAATGTACACATGATTCCTACAAACCTCTACAAGTGCATACCAGAGGACAACATTTTTTTTTACACAGTATTATTCTGTCACCCTGGGTAGAGAGCCATGGTGTCATACCTCACATCCACCTTAAACCTGTGAGGTCAAGTGATCCTCTTCCCTCAGCCACATGAGTATCTAGAACTACAGGCACCCACAACACCCAGCTTGTTTTTCTATTTTAGTGGGAGGTGGTATCTGCCCATTGCTCAAGATTGTCTTGAACTCCTTTGCTCAGGTGATCCACCTGCTCTGGCCTCTCAGAGTGCTAGGATTACAGGTGTGAGATACTGTGCCCAGCCATCTAGATGAAATCTTCCAAAAAGGAAAAGCCGTGGACCAGATGGTTTCACACCAGAATTCTACCAAACCTTTAAATAAATACTACTACCTATATTGCATGATCTATTCCAAAACATAGAGGAGGAAGGAATCCTCCCCCCAATTCATTCTACTAAGCAAATAGCACCCTGATTCCAAAACCAGGAAAGGACACAACAAAAAAAAAGAATATATAGACTAGTATCATTAATGAATATCACTGCAAAAATACTCAATAAGATCTTAGCAAGGAGAATATTGTAACACATACACGTCAAGATCAAGTAGGATTTATCCCAGGGATGCAAGGTAGGTTCAACATATGCAAATCCATAAATATAATTCACCACATAAATAATATCAAAGACAATGAGCATATGATTCTTTTGACGCAGAAAAGACATTTGGCAATATCCACTATCCTTTCTTGATAAGAATGCTTAAGAAAGGGCCATGTGTGGTGGCTCACACTTATAATCCTAGCACTCTGGGAGGCAGAGGTAGGTGGAATACTTGAGCTCATAAGTGTAAGACCAGATCAGCCTAAGCAAGAGCCAGACCCCATCTCTGAAAAATAACTGGGCATTGTGATGGGCTCCTGTAGTCCTACCTACTTGGGAGGCTAAGGCAAGTTAACCACTGTAGTCCAGGAATTTGAGGTCTCTGGGAGCTATGACACTAGGATACTCAACCCAGGGCAACAAAATGAAACTCTGTTTCAAAAAAATGAAAGGAATGCTTAAGAAAACAGTCTTAGGTGGGACATTTTATAAACTGATAGAGGCCATCTCCAACAAACCCCACAGCATATATCATATTGCATATATCATATTGAATTTAATAAAAGTGAACGTGTTTCCACGCAGATCTGGAACAAAACAAGAATGCCCACTCTTGCCACTGCTATTCAACATAGTGCTGGAAGTCCTAGTCATCAAAATCAGCCAACAGAAGGAGGCATAAGGTATTCAAATGGGGACAGAGGAGCTCAAACTCTCTCTCTGTACAGATGACAAGATCTTATACCTGGAAAACTGCAAGGAATAAACTACAAAACTCTTAGAGATGATCAAGGGAAACAAAATCATTGCTCACAAACCAGTAGCCTTCATGTATGCCCAATAACTGCTAAATTTAGAAAAAATTCAAATAATCTATACCTTTTAAAATATCTCCAAAGATGAAATACCTGGAACTATATCTAACAAAGGAAGTAAAACATCTGTCTCTATGAAGAGAGGTATGAAACCCAAGGAAAAGAAACAGCAGACGAGGTTAACAAATGGATGAACACACCATGCTCATGGCTGGGAAGAGTTAACATTGTCAAAAATGTCCACACTGCCAAAAGCAACCTACAGATTTCATGCAAGCCTCATCAAACACCAATATCATACTTTGAATAACTTTTAAAAACAGTACTTCATATTTCTTTAAGGCTGCATAATATTCCATGGTGTACATGTACCACAATTTATTAATCCTTCACATGAAAGCTATAACCCAGTTACAACCTAAGAATAGGGGGAAGGGGGATAGGGAGGGGAGGGAGGGAGGAGGTGGGTAGAGGGAAGGGGATTGGTGGAATTACACCAGGGGTGCATCTTACAAGGGTAAATGTGAAACTTGGTAAATGGTCTGTAAAGCTAGTGAATGATGCCCCATGATCATATCAATGTACACAGCTATGATTTAATAAAAAAAAATAAAAATAAAAATAAAAAAATAAAACAGTACTTAATTTCATGTGGAACAAGGAAAAAAAACAAATAGTCAATCTAATTCTTAGAAATAAAAGCAAATCTGGAGGTAATACATTACCATACTTCACATTATACTACAAGTTGATAGTGATGTGAGCCACATGATACTGGCACAAAAAGAGAGACATAGATGTATAGAATAGGATAGAGAATTTTAAGTTGAACTCAGAGCCACATATCTGTTTTTGATCTTTCATAAACTAAACAAAAGCATTCACTGAGGAAAAAAATACCTATTTAATAAATGGTGCTGGGAGAACTGGTTAGCCACATGTACAAGTCTGAAATAGCACACCTCTCAACATTGATGAACATTGCTTCTCGCTGGATAAAAGATTTAAATTTAAGACACAAAACTATAAAAATTCTAAAAAAGAGTGTGAGTAAAACCTTTGAAAATACTGTCCTGGGAAAACATTTAATGAGGAAGATGGCCCCAGAAATTGCAGGAACATTAAAAATAAATAAATGCATTCTGATCAATCTATAAAGCTTCTGCACAGCTACAGGTACCTCATCCAGAGTAAACAGACAGCCTTAGGAATGGGAGACTTTTGTATGTTACAAATCTGACAAA
This sequence comes from Nycticebus coucang, assembly GCF_027406575.1. Classification (NCBI taxonomy): domain Eukaryota; kingdom Metazoa; phylum Chordata; class Mammalia; order Primates; family Lorisidae; genus Nycticebus; species Nycticebus coucang. The sequence continues at coordinate 122,937,774 of NC_069804.1, forward strand.
GGCCTGATAACCAGAATCTACAGACAACTCAAATTAATCTATAAGAACAGAGCAAATAACCCTATTTATAAGTAAGCAAGAAACTTGAACAGAAACTTTTCTGAAGATAACAGATGAATGGGCAATAAGCATATGAAAAAATGCTCATTGTCTTTAATCATCAGAGAAATGCAAATAAAAACCACTCAGATATCACCTAACTTCTGTGAGATTAGCCCACATCACAAAGCCCCAAATCTGGAGGTGCTGGGGTGGATGTGGAGAGAAGAGAACTCTTTTACACTGCTGGTGGGATTACAAACTAATAGAACCTTTATGGAAAGAAGTATGGACAATTCTTAAAGAACTAAAAGTCGGGCAGAGACAACATGGCTGACTGAAGCCAGCTTTCCACAGAGGCTCCTATCCAGAAGGAGAGTTAAAGGACAGAAATTTAGCAAGTAACCTGGTGGATTAGAGCTGCACCAAGAGAGAAGGTTGAAGAACGTACATCAACCCTGCAGAGGCAAGCTGCAACCCCAAGGATACAAACCAAAGGTACAAAATCAATTAGCAAGCGGATGGGAGTCCCTTCCCCCATGAGAATGGCTTGGAATGCCCCACAAACAAACACGCAGAATTCAAAAGTCCTCCCACTATACTCCATGGGAGAGACCCTCTAAAAACTGGACCTACCTCCCCTACTAGGGTGCCATAGTGCTCTCCTGCCAGGCATAAAACTGTGTAAAACAGTATATATTCTCTACCTGCAATTCTGAGCTCCCAGCACACCCCTCCACTCTCATTCTGAGGTCTGGAGGCCTGTCCCCCAGGAGTCCAGATTCATGGGTGTTTTCTTGACAGGTGTGGACAGGGCATGGACTAATGCTGGGCAGTGCTGATTCTGTGGCATGGGAGTGAGGAGAGGACGGTTGGCTGAGAGGTAATCACAACAGAGCAGCGGTGACCCGAGGGACAGAGCAGGAGCCATTTTTGGCAGCAATAGGGCTCACCCCCAGATATTCCAATGTCACACCCCCTGTCTCTCTGGGCAACCAGAAGAGGCCAGGCATCTTCTCAGGTGGCAACCACCACGGAACAGATCTGGGATCAAAATGCAGGCCCCGTGAGGAAAGGGTTTGCCTGCGGCGGTAATGGCCTGGGTGGAGCTCGGGGACTAGAAAGCACATGTGCAGAGCTGGGAGATTCCCAGTGCAGGGCTGACCCAGAGGACCACTTTACTGAGGCTAAGATGCACCCAGTCTCCAGGGGACCATCAGCTTAAACAAAGGAGGGTAGGCAGGGGCTGGATATGACAGGTAACAGTGCTGTGAATACAAACTACAGCTGACATCGAACAGCAGCACAGATAGGGCCTGAGGCACAGGTTTTGAAAACTCAAAACACCATCTCTTCTGCAGAGGAATTTAGCAGGGACAGAAACAAATTCCCACAAAGTTGTTCTGTTCTGTCAGTAACATCAGTCAGGGGTGGGGCTGGAACTGAGTGAACAGCCCCAGTTTCCCAAGATCAAAAGGCCTCACCTCTCCCTGCTGGATAGAGGTAGAGAGCAGCAGCCTGGCTGAGCAGACCTAGATCTCTTTGTGAATCAGGCAGGTACAAAAGCCTGGAGTATCTGCTCATTGAGGCAACTGGGTCACAGCCCTTCAGGGTTATCAGTGACTGGGTGTGAAGGAGGTGCAAGGTGGGGAAGGAGGCATCAATCTTCCCAGACTGATCTATTTGCTGGGTGGGTCCTCCTGACTTGACAGAGTACCAAAGCAAGTCATATTTGGGTTGTCAGCATACCCCTGTGATCTAGTTGCCAGAGACCTTTTAAAATCTCCCACCTGAGACAGGTGCTGACTGAGAAAATTGATTTGGACCTTCTAAACTGAGCCAATCACCCGAGGACTATCCAAGTGGTGCCTTGGGTGTGTGGTTGTAGGAAGGTTTGATTTTCCTTTTCCAATTGTTACCTGTGGGGACAGGGTGACTTAATTGCTGGTATTTCTCCACAGCTGAGACTTCAATCCATAGTAACTGTTTTATTACGGTCAGACAGAGACGAACTGAAAACAAGACAGAACCACTTAGCCCCACCACACCAAACAGTTACCCAGTTTCTCAGGCCATAGCACTGTACAGGTCCTTGGCAAAGCTCCAGGGGAAAAGTCTAATGATGTAAAATAATCATGGTGTGGAATCAATGGAAAAATTCTGGTAACATGAACAACCAGAATAGATCAAACCCCCCACAGAAAGATATGGTATATGTAACTGAAGATCCCATTCATAAACATTGCCCGAGATGTCAGAAATCGAATTCAGAATTTGGATTGCAAAGAAGATTAATAGAATGGAGGAAAATTTGGAATTAGAAATTCAAGAAGCAATTCAAAAGTTGAAATTAGAAATTTGAGGAGAAATTCAAAATTTGTCTCAAGAATTTAACGAATTTAAAGACAAAACCACCAAAGATTTTGACACAATGAAGCAAGAATTTGCAGCCCTCAAAGATCTGAAAAATACAGTAGAATCCCACGGTAAAAGAGTGGAGCAAGCAGTAGAAAAGATTTCTGACATTGAAGACAAAGCTTTTGAATGCTCCCAAACCCACAAAGAGGAAGAGAATTGAAGAGCAAAAACGGATCACTCTCTCAGAGAGCTCTGCAATAATTTGAAGAAGGCTAATATATGCCTCATAGGAATTCTTGAAAGTGATGAAGTGGCTTCGCAAGGCACAGAGACCCTTCTCCAGGAAATTATGAAAGAGAATTTTCCAGACATGCGAAGAGATTCTGAAAATCAGAAAGCAGACAGCTTCAGAACTCCAGCATGACTCAACCAGAATAAGACATCTCCCAGGAATATCATAATTAACTTCACTAAAGTTAATATGAAGGAGAAAATTCTGAAAGAAGCCAGACATAATAAATCCATTACCTACAAAGAGAAGAATGTTAAAATGACTGCAGATCTCTCTGATGAAACTTTTCAAGCCAGAAAAGGGTGGTCATCAACTTTTAATCTCCTAAAACGAAATAACTTTCAACCCCGGATCCAGTACATTTCAATCCAATGTACCAATGTATCCAATGTATCCAGCCACATTGAGTTTCATTTATGATGGAGAAATTAAATACATTAATGACATTCACATGTTGAAGAAATTTGCCATAACCAAACCAGCTCTTCAGGATACTCTCAGACCTAACCTCCATAATGACCAGCCCAATCCTCTACCACAAAAGTAAACTCACTCAGAATGTTTTGATCAAATTCCAACTTCCACAGTGGCAAAAGGATTAAAAATATCCACTGGACTTTCGAAAAACTCGATACCCAAAATTTTACGCGACTTATCAATATTCTCCATTAATGGGAATGTCTTAAACTGTCCTCTAAAGAGGCACAGGTTGGCAGACTGGATACAAAAACTTAGGCCAGATATTTGCTGCATACAAGAATCACCTCTTACCTTAAAAGATAAATATAGACTCAGGGTAAAAGGATGGTCATCCATATTTTAGGCAAATGGTAATCAGAAAAAAGCAGGTGTTCCAATTCTATTTGCAGATACAATAGGCTTTAAACCAACAATAGTGAGGAAGGATAAGAACGGTCACTTAATATTTGTTAAGGGTAATACTCAATATGACAAGATTTTAATTATTAATATTTATGCACCCAACCAGAGTGTGCCTCAATTTATAAGAGAAACTCTAACAGACATGAGCAACTTGAAGTTCTCCAGCTCCATAAAGTCAGAGATTTCAACACTCCTTTGGCAGTGTTCGATAGATCCTCCAAAAAGAAGCTGAGCAAAGAAATTTTAGATCTAAACCTAACCATCCAACATTTGGATTGAGCAGACATCTACAGAACATTTCATTCCAACAAAACTAAATACACATACTTCTCATCAACCCACGGAACATACACCAAAATCAATCACACATTAGGTTACAAGTCTAACCTCAGTAAATTTAAAGGTATAGAAATTATTCCTTGCTTCTTCTCGGACCACCATGTAATACAAGTTGAACTCAGAAACAACGTGAATCTGCATACTCATACAAAAATATGGAAGGTAAATAACATTATGCTGAATGATGGCTGGGTCAGACATGAGATTAAGAAGGAAATTGCCAAATTTTTGGAACAAAACGACAATGAAGACACAAATTATCAGAACTTCTGGGATACCGCAAAGGCAGTCCTAAAAGGGAAATTTATAGCACTGCAAGCCTTCCTCAAGAGAACGGAAAGAGAAGAAGTTAACAACTTAATGGGACATCTCAAGCAACTGGAGAAGGAAGAACATGCCAACCCCAAACCCAGCAGAAGAAAAGAAACAACCAAAATTAGAGAAGAATTAAATGAAATTGAAAACAAAAGAATTGTACAACAGATCAATAAATCAAAAAGTTGTTTTTTTGAAAATGTGAATAAAATAGATAATCCTTTGGCTAACCTAACCAGGAACAAAAGAGTAAAATCTCTAATTTCATCAATCAGAAATGACAACGACGAAATAACAACAGACTCCTCAGAAATTCAAAACATCCTTAATGAATATTACAATAAACTTTATTATCAGTAATATAAAAATCTGAAGAAAATTGACCAATACTTAGAAGCACGTCACCTTCCAAGACTTAACCAGAATCAACTGGAAATGTTGAACAGGCCCATATCAAGTTCTGAAATAGCATCAACCATACAAAACCTCCCTAAAAAGAAAAGCCCGGGACCAGATGGCTTCATGTCAGAATTCTACCATACCTTTAAAGAGGAACTAGTACCTATATTACTCAATCTGTTTCAAAATATAGAAAAAGAAGGAAGACTACCCAACACATTCTATGAAGCAAATATCACCCTGATCCCCAAACCAGGAAAAGACCCAACGAGGAAAGAAAACTATAGACCAATATCAATAATGAATATAGATGCAAAAATATTCAACAAGATCCTAACAAACAGAATCCAGCAACACATCAAACAAATTATACATCATGACCAAGTCAGTTTTATCCCAGGGTCTCAAGGTTGGTTCAATATATGTAAATCTATAAATATAATTCAGGACATAAACAAATTAAAAACCAAAGACCATATGATTCTCTCAATTGATGCAGAAAAAGCTTTTGATAATATCCAGCATCCCTTCATGATCAGAACACTTAGAAAAATTGGTATAGAAGGGACATTCCTTAAACTGATAGAGGCAATCTACAGCAAACCCACAGCCAATATTGTATTGAATGGAGTTAAATTGAAATCATTTCCACGCAGACTGTCATACTTTAAAGATCTTGACAAAATAATACTTCGTTTTATATGGAATCAGAAAAATTTGAATAGCCAAGACATTACTCAGAAATAAAAACAAAGCAGGAGGAATCAAACTACTGGACCTCAGACTATACTATAAATATCGATAGTGATCAAAACAGCATGGTACTGGCACAAAAACAGAGAGGTAAATGTACAGAACAGAATTGAAAACCAAGAGATGAACCCAGCTACTTAGCATTATTTCATCTTTGACAAACCAATTAAAAACATTCAGTGGGGAAAAGATTCCCTATTTAACAAATGGTGCTAGGTGAACTGGCTGGCAACCTGTAGAAAACTGAAACTGGACCCACACCTTTCACCATTAACTAAGATACACTCTCGCCGGATTAAAGATTTAAACTTAAGACATGAAACTACAAAAATACTGGAAGAGAGTACATGGAAAACTCTTGAAGAAATATGTCTTGGCAAGTATTTTATAAGGAGGACCCCCTGGCCAATTGAGGCAGCTTCAAAAATACACTACTGGGACCTGATCAAACTAAAAAGCTTCTGCACAGCCAAGAACACACTAAGTAAAGCAAGCAAACAGCCCTCAGAATGGGATAAGATATTTGCAGGTTATTTCTCTGACAAAGGTTTAATAACCAGAATCCACAGAGAACTCAAATATATAAGCAAGAAAAGAACAAGTGATCCCATCGCAGGCTGGGCAAGGGACTTGAAGAGAAACTTCTCTGAAGAAGACAGGTGCACAGCCTACAGACATATGCAAAATGCTCATCATCCTTAATCATCAGAGAAATGCAAATCAAAACTACTTTGAGATATCATCTAACTCCAGTAAGATTAACCCATATAAAATAATCCCAAGATCAGAGATGTTGGCGTGGATGTGGAGAAAAGGGAACACTTCTACAATGCTGGTGGGAATGCAAATTAATACATTCCTTTTGGAAAGAAGTTTGGAGAACCCTTAGAGATTTAAAAATAGATCTTCCATTAACACCTATAATTCCTCTACTAGGTATATACACAGAAGACCAAAAATCACATTATAAGAAAGATATTGTACCAGAATTTTTATTGCAGCCCAATTCATAATTGCTAAGTCATGGAAAAATCCCAAGTGCCCATAGATCCACGAATGGATTAATAAATTGTGGTATATGTACACCATGGAATATTATGCAGCCTTAAAGAATGATGAAGACTTTACCTCTTTCATGTTTACATGGATGAAGCTGGAACATATCCTTCTTAGTAAAGTATCTCAAGAATGGAAGAAAAAGTATCCAATGTACTCAGCCCTACTATGAAACTAATTTATGGCTTTCGTATGAAAGCTATAACCCAGTTATAACCTATGAGTATGGGGAAGGGGGAGGGATGGGAGGAAGGGGGGAGGATGGGCAGAGGGAGGGTGATTGGTGGGATTACACCTATGGTGCATCTTACAAGGGTATATGTGAAACTTAGTAAATGTAGAATATAACTGTCTTAACACAATAACTAAGAAAATGCCAGGAAGGCTATGTTAACCAGTGTGATGAAAATGTGTCAAACGACCTATAAAACCAGTGTATGGAGCCTCATGATCACATGAATATACACATCTATGATTTAAAAATAATAAAAAAAAACTGAAAGTCAACCTTGCTTTTGATATTGCAATTCAATTACCAGATATCTACCCAGAAAAACAAAAATCATTACACCACAAAGCCATTTGCACCAGAATGTTTATTGCAGCTCAATTCATAATTGCCAAGTCATGGAAGCGACCCAAATGTTCATCAAGGATTTGCAAAGTGTGGTATATGCACGGAGTACTAGTCAGCCCTGAGAAAACATGGAGATATTATATCTTTTAAGTCTATCTGGATGGAGTCCGAAAATATTGTTCTTAGTAAAGTATCTCAAAAACGGGAAAAAATAAATAACCCATATACTCAATACTGATATGATATGAAACCAACATAGAAACAATTACATTCCCACAGGAGCAATAAAACACAAATAAAGTCTATCAAGGAGAGGAAATGGGGGGTCGGAGAGTGAGTATTGGCTGGAGGGAGGTCAATTGGCAGGATCTCACTTAATGTGCACAATGTCAGGGTGTTCAGCACGCCACCTGGTCAAGGCCTCTTCCACAACTTCAACTTTACCTTGGAAGTGAGAACAGTGTAACCTAAAAATCAATGCCCTCATATTAATTTGCAGTAAAAAAAAAAAAAAAATTAATGAAACCATATACCATGGAATACTATCCAACAATGAAAAGGAACAAACTACTGATATACATGACAACACAGATGGGGTTACATGGGAATTATGATGAATGAAGGAACTGATCTCAAAGGTTGCATAATGTATAAATTCCATTTATATAGCATTATCATAATGACAGAATTATAGAGATGATGAACAGATTAGCCATTTCCAGGAGTTAGAGCTGGTAGGGTTAGGTATGGCTATAAAAGAGTAGCATGAGAAAGATCTTTGGGATGATGACAGTAGTGTATCTTTTGTGTTTTAAGACACAGTCTCACTCTCTCAGGGCTAGGGTGCCATGGCATTAGCCTGGATCAACAGCAACCTCAGACTCCTGGGTTCAAGTGATACTCAAAACTAATCCTTCCAGGTAGCTGGTACTACAGGGGCTGGCCACCTCTCTAATTTTTCTATTTTTAGTATAGATGGGGGTCTTCCTCATTTGAAGGCTGGTATTGAACTCCCGAGGTCAAGCAATCCTCCCGCCTCGGGCTGCCACAGTGCTAGGATTAGAGGTGTGAGCCACTACGTATCTTGATTGAAGTATTGGTGATGTCAATCTGCAAGTGATCAAATAGGGCAGAACTGCTTATATACATTGTACTGATGTCAATATCTTGATTTTCAACCAGTAACACAAGACGAAAAAAATGAAGGTAACTGGATTTGGCCTACATGGACCTCTCTGTATTATTTTTGCAACTTGTTATTGAAAAAGCAAAAGTTAAGAAAATACACAATTGCATATACAATAAAATGCAAAGTCAAATAAAATGAATCATAGGTAATTTTATTCAGACTCTCCAAATGTAGACTCAATATTTGTTTCTAAAATGTATGCCAACTCTTATACAATGGTTTTATTATTTCATCTTCCTTTTCTATAATTTTTTCACATTTCTTTATAGCTCTTCAATAGAAGCCAGAGTCTTGAGTTGCCCAATTAGGGAACTGCTAATTCTGACCTACTATCCTAATTTTCTTCTATATGGCCATCATTTGGCTTCTAAAAGAAAGGCTTTTGAAGTGGGTGCCAGTGGTGGTTCAGGGCTGTAATCCTAGGAATCTGGAAGGCTGAGGATGGAGGGTCCCTTAAATTCAGGAATGTTTTTTTCATTTTTTAATTAAGTCCTTTGTACATAGATCATAAATAAATTTATGCCTTTTTCAATGTGTTGATTATTTGTACAAATTGGAGTGCTTACTTCATACTAATCAAAATAGCTTTCACCTCATTTACCCAATTATAGCATTAGGACATTTGTGTTCTGCACATGATAGATCCAACCTTTACTTGCAATGTGCTCCAGAGGTCCCCCTACTATCCCCTACTATGCTTCCCACCCAATCTCTTCCCCTCTCCCTCCCTTTCCCTCCTTCATCCCAGGCTAAAGTTGTGTTTCATTTTTCATATGCAAGTGTGAGTGGTTATAAATTGGTTTCACAGTAGTACTGAGTACATTGGATACTTTTTTCTTTCCATTCTGGAGATACTTTACTAAGAAGTAAAGTATCCAGCTCCATCCATGTAAACATAAAAGAGGTAAAGTCTCCATTTTTTTACTGCTGCATAGTATTCCATGGCGTATATATACCACAATATCAATCCATTCATGGGTTGATGGGCACTTGGGCTTCTTCCATGACTTGGCAATTATGAATTGAGCTGCAATGATCAATCTGGTGCAAATATCTTTATTGTCAAATGATTTTTTGTCCTTTGGATATACACCTAGAAGATTAATTGCAGGATCAAATGGCATGTCTACATATAGATCCCCGAGTGTTCTCCAAACTTCCTTCCAAAAGGAATGTACTAGCTTGCATTCCCACCAGCAGTGCAGAAGAGTTCCCTTTTCTCCACATCCACACCAACATCTTTAGTTTTGGGATTTTGTGATGTGGGCTACTCTTACTGGAGTTAGATGGTATCTCAGAGTAGTTTTGGTTTGCATTTCTCTGATGATTAAAGATGATGAGCTTTTTTCATGTGTCTGTAGGCCATGTGACTGTCTTCTGAGAAGCTTCTGTTCATGTCTCTTGCCCACAATGAAATGGGATCACTTGTTTTTTGCTTAGTAATAAGTTTGAGTTCTCTGTGAATTCTGGTTATTAGACCTTTGTCGGAAGTATAACTTGCAAAAATTCTCTCCCATTCTCAGGGCTGTCTATTTGTTTTACTTAGTGTGTTCTTGGCAGTGCAGAAGCTTTTTAATTTGATCAGATCCCAGTAATGTATTTTTGATGTTGCTTCAATTGCCTAGGGTGTCTTCCTAAATTCGGGAATTTGAGATGAGCCTGAGCAAGAGCAAGAACCAGTTCTCTCTCTCTCTCTCTCTCTCTCTCTCTCTCTCTATAAATCTTAGCTTCCATCCCACTGTGCAGGGGCAGCATGTACCTCAGGAGGGAGCTCAGTGCCTTCTGAAAAACAAAGTGCGTGCGGCGCCCCCTGCTGCCTGCCTTGTCGCGCCACTCTTTCAGCCAGCGTTTGAAGAGCCGGTTAGGCCAAACCTAGAGGGCCATTTCCGGCCCAGGCGGACAGGTGCCGCCATGAGCCCTGGGGCTGGTCCTGACACCCTACATCTCCAGTCTCTTTTTATATACTGTGTGGAATAAATAGTATTAAAATAAATGCTTATAAGGATTCAACAAAACAGAAAAAAAAAAAAAGAAAAATTAGCCTGGTGTCCTGGCAGACACCAGTAGTCCCTGTTACTCACGGAGGTAAGGCAGGAGGAGCTCGAACCCAGGAACGTGAGATTGCTGTGAGTTATGATGCACTCTAGCCTACGAATGCACTGACTCCCACCCCCACAAAATGAAAGGCTTTTGGGCTTTTCAATCCATTGCTGAGAGGATGATCCTGTGCTATTACTCGTAACCACACAACATATTTTAGGATCAATCCTGGCATTTAGTCATATGCACAAACACATGAATAAATTCACAATATCCCTTTCAGCTTCTTCTACAGTCATGTTCAGTTTCTCTGCAAACAATCATCTCTCCACTTTTTGGCTAAGATCAAGTGCAGTTTCTTGGCCCACTTGCTTCTTTGCAGGCAAAAACTCAAGGAGGGGAAACACCAAATGCCATCCAATCTGAGAAGTGCAGGATGCAACTAGTCAAGTCCTACTCTTCATATCTTGGTGAAGGAAAGGAAAGTCTGTCACATAAAAGTTTGTTTCTTTTTTGTTTATTTGTTTGTTTTTTGGGTTTTTTTTTTAGTCAGTCTGACTTTGTCACCCTTGGTAGAAATGCTGTGGCACTGTACCTCGAAGTAACCTCAAAATCTTAGAATCAAGTGATTTTTTTCCTCAGGCTCCCCTAGTAGCTGGGACTACAGGTGCTCACCACAACACCTGGCTAGTTTTAGAGATGTGGTCTTGGTTTTGCTCGAATATACGAGTTCAAGCAACCCTGCCTTGGCTTCCCAGAGTGATAGGATTACAAGAGTGAGCCACAGTGCTTGGCCACACATTAAGGATTCTTAAATTCTGTTGTGTTTGTTGAGGGAGGTGGTGTAAAAGGCAATTAATGGTTATTTGACCATTTAATTTTTTTCAGGGAGAAGTAAAAAGATGCCAGAGTTCCAATCCAAGCTCCACTGCTCACTAGCAGTGTGACATTGTGTAAGTTTTTCTTAGAGGTCAGGCACAGTGGCTCATGCCTGTAATCCTAGCCCTTTGGGAGGCTGAGGTGGGTGGATTTCCTGAACTCATGAATTTGAGGCCAGCCTGAGCCAGAGGGAGACCTTGTTTCTAAAAACTAGCTCAGTGTTGTTGTGGGCACTTGTAGTCTCAGCTACTTGGGAGGCTGAGGCAAGAGAATCACTTAAGCCCAAGAGTTTGAGGTTGCTGTGAGCTGTGATGCTAAAGGACTCTACCCAAGGCAACATAGCAACACTCTGTCTCAAAAAAATAAATAAATAAAAGTTTATCTTTGAGACTCAGAGTTCATAGTAAAATGTGGTTAATACTATCAGTCCCTTGGCTTGGAGCCCATAGTTCAGAGATTAGCATGTCAGCCACATACACTGGGGCTGGCAGGTTCGAACCTTGCCTGGGGCTGCTAAACAATAATGACAACTGCAACAAGAACTAGCCGGGCTTGTGGCAGGTGCCAGTAGTCCCAGCTACTTGGGAGGCTGAGACAAGAGAATCGCTTAAGCCCAAGAGTTGGAGGTTGCTGTGAGCTATGACACCTCAGCACTCTACCGAGGGCCACATAGTGAGACTCTGTCTCAAAAAAAAAAAAAAAAAGTACTATCAATCTCAAAGGATTATTGAGAGGTTTATGTAAGATTAACATGCCTGGTATAGAGCTGAAACACAGTAGGAGGCATTTTTCTTTTCCTGCCCTTTGCCATTATTTTGGATTCTTAGAAAAGGTTGCATAGGTCAGGCAGGGTGGCTCATGTCTGTAATCCTAGCACTCTGGGAGACTGAGGTTGGTGGATTGCTTGAGCTTATGAGTTCAAGACCAGCCTGAGAATGAGAAAGAGCCCGTCTCTACTTAAAATACAAAAAACTAGCTGGGCATCATGGTGGGTGCCTATAGTCCCAGCTGCTCAGGTGGCTAAGGCAAGAGGATTGCTTAAGCCCAAGAGTTTGAGGTTGCTGTGAGGTATGACACCATAGCATTCTTCCCAGAGTGACAGAGTGAGGCAAGAAAGAGAGAGAGAAATAAGAAAGAAAGAAAAGGTGGCAACAACACTCAGAGAATGCCACATGTTTCAAAAGTGGCTGGGTTAAGTTTAACAAGGCAGTGTTTCGGAAGAATAGAAGGGGAAAAAGAAAAAGGCATTTACATAAGGAATCATAGATGGAAAAATAAAACACAGGATGAGGTAAAATATCACAAATTAAAACAGAAAATCAGTTCTAGGGATTTACAAGTTCAACAGAAGACCCAGAAGCTGTTATATGTAATGTAGAAGAGGGCTGATAACATATTTTCTAAGAAGTAACTTGATGAAAATGGTCTTTAGGGAAGATTAATTTTAAAGTACTATGGGCATAATATACAGTGAAGTAAGATTAGAACTAAACAGAAAGCTCTTGTAATCTAAGCCTGGACTAAGACAAGCAAAAATGGAAAGAAAAATTAAAGAAGATGTGAAGATGTGGAAAGTTTCATATGAGAAAAAAAAAAAAAAAACCAGCACAGAAGGTGAGTACATGAGAATGGGTGGTCTGCCCCCAGAGGATTGGCAACAGGCAGGAGCTGTCCTGCAGTTTTTTGATTTGGGGACGAATTACTTGCTTGGAGCTGCCTTGGAAGGCTTTAATGAGTGGGTAGACTCCATCAGTGTTGAGCAGCTGGGTTTAAATATTGGGTGGGGGTGGATCTCCCATCGGCTTGGGCAGCCATTGAGAAGGCTGCTGTATGGGAGAAATGGTCATCTGGGTCCTGGTGCAGGGCCGGCTCTGGCGTCCCTGCTGAGATTGGAAATCCACTCTTGCATTCAGCTGAGCAGCTCCTGCATCCCCCAAGGATTGTTGTCAGGGGGCACTGTGAGATGTGCCTCCTAAGGAATCTGGTGAGAGCATTAAGACCCCAACCACAAGGGTACTGAATGCTGAAGAAACATTGATGTCAACTGATGAAACATTGATTGATGGCAACTAAGTCAAGAAGAAAGGACATGATCTCCTTAGCAACTAGAGACTTGTTTCTAGCACTCATTGTTCACAAAACCAGCAGTGTGTTCTTCTTCTCCTAACACCACAATGCCACCTGATGTCCAGGAAAATGCTATATACATGTATATACATATGTGTGTATATATATATATATATATACATACATACATACCTATAGTTATACATATATATTTTCCCCCTTTTCTCTTTTTTACTGTTATGGTTGTTACTGTTTTTTTTTTGTTTGTTTGTTTCCTTTGCTGGTTGTATTTTGATTTTTTTTGTTGTTACTTTCTTTAATAGCAAGGGCTCTCTCATTTTTGTTAAGGTTTTCAGCCCCTTTTACTCTTTCTTTTTTATTTCTCTTAGCTTTTTCTCTTTTGGAATAGACTTTTTTTAATAAATTTTTATACGTTTCTCATCTTTCCCACATAAATTTTTTATATGACAGCTAAGATATCCTTTTTCCCTTTATCTTATATAACTGTATGTTTAATTTTCTTTGTCTATTCTCATTTTTTTCTTTTACTTCCCTTGTCTTTGAGTGCTAGGGGTCACGGCAGGGCTCTGACTCAAGGAAGTCACAAGTTCACAGTCCAGGGTGTCCTTCTAGCCTTGAATTTTGGAAAGACAGTATTGTCAGATGCCCACTGCGACATACTTCTGAGTTTTTCTTTTCATTTGTTTTTTCTTTTCTTTCTCTTTCTATATTTGTTGGGGATGAGGTCTTGCTTTTTGGCCAAGGCTGGTGAAGAGCTCCTGGCATGAAGGGACCTAATTAGCCCACCCCCACAAAGTGCTGGAACTGTGGGGTGTGGCCACATCACCCTGTACAACAACACCATTTCTCCTATTGCTCTCTTTCTGTCCTTCTCTCCTTTTCTCCAATTCTATACTTTCAATCCTCCTTTTTTGTTTTGTTTTGTTTTTTTCCACTTTCTCCCTGCTTGCTTCTTACCATTCTATTCCTTTTAGCCTTATATCAAGAAGGCACTTCAGCACCGAAGCTCTGAGACGAGGTAATTCAAAGCAAAGGAGGTAGTGAGAAGGAAAAATAGGGGAAGGAAGTGCATGAGAAGAAAACACACATGAGGAAAAACCAACAGAAAAATTCTGGCAACATGAAAAATCAAAACAGGCCAGACATGGTGGCTCACACCTATAATCCTAGCACTCTGGGAGGCTGAGGCAGGGGGATTTCTTAAATTCAGGAGTTCAAGACCAGCCTGAGCAAGAGGAAGACCCTGTCTCTACCAAAAATAGAAAAACTAGCTGTTCTTTGTGACACATGCCTTGTAGTCCCACCTATTTAGGAGGATGAGGCAATAGGGCAATAGGAACACTCAAACCCAGGAGTTTGAGGTTTTTGTGAGCTATGTAGCCATGACACTCTGTCCAGGGTGGTACAGTGAGACTCTTGTCACAAAAAATAAAAATAAAACATAAAACATAAAAGATAGAAATTGAATTCCAAAGAGTAGTTCTCAGGATTTTTTTCTTTTGCAGTTTTTGTCCAGGGCCAGGTTTAAAACCCACCACCTCTGGGATATGGGGCCTGCACCCTATTCCTTTGAGCCACAGGCGCCACCCACATATTAAGGATCTTGAGTGAAGTTTATCGTGGGTTATGTGGATGGGACCTAAATGCAATCATATGTATCCTATATGAACACTCAATGAATAGATCCTTCAAGATGGGGGCTGAGTAGCTAACTTTGCCTAAATTGAAAATAGAGCTAACTGGCCATTTGCTGCCTACAGGTTGCACAATTACTCTGCATTCCCAGAAAAAAAAAAAAAGTCCCACATTCTTAATTTTGGGACTTTCATAACTGTTTCCTCTGGCTTACTGTTGCCTGAACCTGCCAAATGACTGTAACTTGTGTTGACCAATCAGAACTTAGCAAATGTAGACTGAAATCAGAACTCAGCAATTTAGTGTCCTTCATTTGCATAGCAAAACAGAAAGGAAAGCTGGGTAGGAACTTTGTAAAAGAGAACCAGTGTCTTTGTAATCTTGGAAAGCACCTTTGTTCTGTACTAAATAAAGGCTGACCTTTCTGGCTTGCAAAATGTTTACTGGAAAATAGTCTCTTTCAACTGTCTCAAAAAAAAAAAAATTTGAATGCAGTTCTCAAACACCTAAATCAGTTATCCTACTACCTCCAAATCAATGTATGTCATTTCTCATGAGGTGAGATTAGAACCTAGGTGAATGCCTCATTGAGGGGTGAAAAATGGAGTGTAACTGACTTCCTGAGATGTCAAAAGGGAAGGAGGATAGAAAATGAATGAAAAATAACCCTGTGTGTCTAGATCACAGCCACTGAGGAGGAAAGTAGTAAGTGATGAGGGCAAAGTAGCCAGACCTTGTGGACTTCTGGCCTTGGTTGGTCATTGTTTTGGATTCTAAATAAAAGAAAATACATTGGAGAGTTCTAGGCAGGGCCTGATATGGTTTGAATGATGGAAAATGGTAGAATCACAAATATGTGTAAAAGTGGAAAAGAGTGATTTCCTTTTCTCTGGGTGCTCTTTAGGGGCAGCACCCTAGGTTTCTTCCAAGTGTCTGAATTTTGTGTGTACATGCATATATGCATTAAAAATTTCCCAAGTGGGCACAGTGGCTCACACCTATAATCCTAGTGCTCTGCAAGGCTGAGAAGGCTGGACTGATTGAGATCATGAATTAGAGATTATCCTGAGCAACAGAAAGATCCCGGACAAGATGGCTGACTGAAGCCAGCTTTCCACAGAGGCTCCCATCCATAAGGAGAGTTAAAGGACAGAAATTTAGCAAGTAAACTGGTGGATTAGGGCTGCACCAAGAGAGAATGTTGAAGAACGCACATCAACCCTGCTGAGGCGAGCTGCGACCTCAAGGATACAAACAAAAAGTACAAAATCCATCACCAAGCAGATGGGAGACCCCTCCCCCGTGAGAAGGACTCAGAGTGTCCCACTAACATAAGAGCAGAGTTCAGTGGTCCTCCCAGTACACTCCACAGGAGAGACCCTCTAAAAACTACACCTACCTCCCCTACTAGGGTGGCACGGCATTCTCCTACCAGGCATAAAACTGTATAAAACTGTATACATTCTCTACCTACAACTCTGAGCTAACAGCACTCCCCTCCACTCTCACTCTGAGGTCTGGAGGCCTGTCCCCCAGGAGTCCAGATTCTTCGGTGATTTCTTGAGGGGTGTGGACAGGGCCTAAACTGCAGCTGGTCAGTGCTGACTCTGCAGCACGGGAGTAAAAAGAGTACAGTTGGCTAAGAGGGAACCACACTGGAGCAGAGGTGCCCCAAGGCGCAGAGCAGCAGCTATCTTTTGGCAACAATAGGGCTCACTCCCAGATATTCCGAAACCACAGCCCCTGTCTCCCTGGGCAGCCAGAGGAGGCTGGGCATCTACTCAGGTGGCAACCACCACGGAACATATCTGGGATGGAAATGCAGGCCCTGTGAGTAAAGGGTTTGCCTGAGGCGGTACCTGCCTGGATGGAGCGCGGAGACTAGAAACACATGTGCAGAGCCGGGAAGTTCCCAGGGCAGGGCTGACGCAGAGGACTGCTTTATTGAGCCCAAGACTCACCCGGCCCTCAGGACATCATCAGCCTATAGACAAAGGAAGACAGGTGGCTAGAACTGACAGCTAACCAAATACAAACCTGCAGGACCAAAGACAGGGCCTGAAGCACAGGCTCTGGGAACTCAAAACAGCTTCTCTTCTGTAAGGGAATTTGGCAAGGACAGACACAAATTCCCACAAAGTTGTTCTATTCTGTCAGTAACATCAAGCAGGGGCAGAGCTAGAACTGAGTGAATACCCCCCAGCCTCCATCAAGCACCTGAGGTTGTCAGGACTCACCTCCCCCTGCTAGATAGAGGCAGAGCACAGTGGCCTGGCTGAGCAGAAATATATTTCATTGTGATTCAGACAGGTGCAAACCCCTGAGGTATCTGTTCAGTACGGGCAACTGGGACACAGCCCTGCAGGGCTATCAGTGACTGGGTGTGACAGAGGTGTAAGGTGGGGAAGAAGGCATCAACCTTCCCAGACTGATCTATTTGCTGGGTGGGTCCTCCTCACTCCATGGAGCACCGCAGCAGGCCATATTTGATTAGTCACCAGACCCCTACGATCCAGTTGCCAGAGACCTTTTAAACTCTCCCACCTGAGACAGGTGCTGACTGAGACAGTTGATTGGGACATTTTGAACTGAGCCAATCACCCAAGGACTATTCAGGTGGTGCCCTGGGTGTGTGGTTGTAGGAAGGTTTGATTTTCCTCTTCCAATTGTTCCTGTGGGGGATGGGGTGACTTAATTGCTGGTATTTCTCCACAGCTAAGACTTCAACCCAGAGTAACTATTCCACTAGGGTTGAACAGAGGCCAGCTGAAAAGACAGAACCACTTAGCCCCACCACACCAAACAGTGCCCCAGTTTCTCAGGCCATACCACTGTATGTGTCCTCGACAAAGCTCCAGGGGAAAAATCAAGTGGTGTAAAACAATCATGGGTTGAAATCAGCACAAAAACTCTGATAACATGAATAACCAGAATAGATCAACCCCCCCCCCAAATAAAGATATGTCAGATATAACTGAAGATCCCATTCATAAACAGCTGGCCGAGATGTCAGAAATCGAATTAACAATTTAGATTGCAGTGTTAAGAGCAAGATGTCAGCCAAGTAACAGCTTCCTTGCATCTGGGCACAGTGAGTCTGGGGAGATAGGACTTCAGGCATCTCTGGCCAGTGGGATCTGCCTATCATCACCCCTGTGAGGATACAGGGAGTCAGCGAGAGACTTCTGGACCCAAGGAAAAATGGAGTGTAACTGACTCCAGTTACACTGTGGAAAATGGCAAGTGGAAAAACAGTGGAAAAATGACAAGTGGTCGCGTGTGTTCAATCCGTCTAAACCGGCCCGCAACTGTAAGTTCAGTAGCAGCGAGACTGCAAACCAGAAAGGCCTTACCCGTGAATTGTTTTGGTGTCTTTGGACTTGGCACTCAGTTAAACTGCCTTGGGGAGAGCCTGAGTGGGAGTGCAGAGAATTTTGGCCATTGTCTAGGGCCCCAGTCTGAGCCACTGAGCCAGATGAAGCTGATAGTGTTTGGCTGTGGGCCACAGGGAACCATTATGAGTGATCTGCCCCAGCAAGCTCCACCCTCAGGGTTGCAGAGCTAGAATCCAGGTGGGAGCTGGTAACCTAGCAACTGAGAAGCCTAAGGGTGGGGTCTGAGCCGCCTTGCAGCCCTAACCCTCAGGGGCAGAGTGAGACAGGTTTTGACACACTGGGTAAGTGGATAGCCACTTCTGCAGGGATTCCAACGACAAGCACTTTCCTGGGAAAACTTCTGCTCAGCAAGTTTACAAGTTGAAAGTGCCTTTTAGGTGGGCTGAAGACACATTTAGGGTGTCTACCTGCTGGGGTTTGAGAAATCAGCAGCCTCCAGTCGTATCAGAACTGTAACTAATATCTCATACCCCAGAAGACCACGTGTTGCCCAGACAATATTCAATAACATATACATACTGCTTTGTTTTTGGTTGTGGGTTTTTTTTTTTTTTTTTTTGGTTTGGTTGTTTTTTTATTTATTTTGATGTTGTTGATGTTGTTTTGTTTTTTTAATTTCAACATTTCCATACAAATCTTTTTTCTTTCTCAATTTCTCTAGTTTAATTATAATTTCCCATTGTTGCCTTTTTCAATAATTAGAACTTCATTTTTGCTAGTGTTTCTACCGCTATTATTTGGTTTTTCACCCAATTTTATCCAGTAAAGTTTCCTGTTTGTTGTTTTGGTTTGATTTACAGCATTTTTGTCTTTCCTCTCTACTTGGTGAAGGTGGGGTACTGTGTCTGATCAGGTTAGCAAAGAGCTGCTGACCTCAAAAGAACCACCCAACTGAGAATGCCCCAAAGCTGGCTTTTTTTAAAGGTTGTGTCAAAGTACCCTATGGTAAACCTATATTCCTCTGTCTCCCTCTTTCTGTGCCTCTCTTCTTTTTGTAAATATTCCTTATACCCACCCCCTCACCTTTCTCTATTTTTTTTTCTTATCACACAGTCCTCCTTTCTTTCATCCCTTTCTTGGTCTTCAACATTCTCACCCTTCTGGTCCTGCACAAAAAGGAATCATCGAAGCCTTAGTACACAAGCACAAGAACTTAAAGAGGAAGAGGAAGTGAAAGGAAAACTAGGGCAAGGAAACAGATAAAAGAAATCACTCATGAGGAAGAATCAGCAGAAAACTCCAGGCAACATGAATAACCAGTCCAGAACAATGCTGCCAAGGGACCATGAGGTAGCTAATGCAGATGATTCCACCTATAAAGAAATGTTAGGAATGACAGAAAGGGAATTAAAATACACATGTTGAAAACAATGAAAGAAATGATGGAAACAATGAAGGAAACTGCTAATAAAATGGAAAATAACCAAAAGGAAATCCAAAAACAGAATCAAATAAGAGATGAACGATATGAAGAATATAAAAAGGATATAGCAAAGCTGAAGGAACTGAAACAGTCAATTAGGGAACTTAAAGATGCAATGGAAAGTATCAGCAACAGGTTAGACCATGCAGAAGAATTTCAGAGGTAGAAGACAAAGTTCTTGAGATAACTCAAATAGTAAAAGAGGCAGAAAAGAGAGAGAGAAAGCAGAACGTTCACTGTCAGAATTATGGGACTTTATGAAGCGTTCCAACATATGAGTTATAGGAATCCCAGAAGGGGAAGAAGAATGCCCCAGAGGAATGGAAGCCATAATACAAAATATTATAAAACAAAATATCCCAAATATCACCAAAGATTCTTAAACACTGCTTTCAGAGGGATATCAGACCCCAGTTCGCCTTAACTCTAACTGAGCGTCTCCAAGACAAATTGTGATGAACCTGTCCAAAGTCAAGACAAAACAAAAGATTCTGCAAGCTGCCAGGAATAAGCGCCAGTTGACCTACAGGGGCAAATCCATCAGAGTGAGTGCAGACTTCTCTAATGAAACTTTCCAAGCAAGAAGACAATGGTCATCTACCTTTAATCTACTTAAACAGAACAATTTCCAGCCCAGAATTCTGTACCCTGCTAAGCTAAGCTTAAAAATTGACAGAGAAATCAAATCATTTACGGATATACAAACATTGAGGAAATTCACCAGAACAAGATCAGCTCTACAGGAAATATTTCAACCTGTTCTGCACACTGACCACCATTATCGATCAGAGGCAAAGTAAGAACTCACAAATTGAAGGACAGAACTTAACCTCCACACTGATGCAAAAGATAAAACTAAGAAATGGACTCTCACAAAACAAGATGAATAGAATGCTACCACACTTATCAATTATCTCAATAAATGTTAATGGCTTGAATTCCCCATTGAAGAGACATAGATTGGCTGACTGGATTAAAAAACACAAGCCACCCATTTGCTGTCTGCAAGAAATACACCAGGCTTCAAAAGACAAATTAAAACTCCGAGTCAAGGGTTGGAAGACAAATTTTCAGGCCAAGGGCATTCAGAACAAAAGAGGAGTTGCAAACTTATTTTCAGATACATGTGGATTTAAAGCAACAAAAGTCAAAAAAGACAAAGATGGTCACTTTATATTGGTCAAGGGAAAAATACATCAAGATGTTTCAATTCTAAATATTTATGCATCCAATATAAATGCTCCCAGATTCTTGAAACAGACCTTACTCAGTCTGAGCAATATGATATCTGATAATACCATAATAACAGGGGACTTTAACACTCCTCTTACAGACCTGGACAGATCCTCTAAACAGAAATTAAACAAAGATATAAGAGATTTAAATGAGACCCTAGAACAACTGTGCTTGATAGACGCATATCAAACACTCCATCCCAAAGATAAAGAATATACATTCTTCTCATCACCCCATGGAACATTCTCCAAAATTGATCATATCCTGGGACACAAAACAAATATCAACAGAATCAAAAGAATTGAAATTTTACCTTGTATCTTCTCAGACCATAAGGCACTAAAGGTGGAACTCAACTCTAACAAAAATGCTCAACCCCACCCAAAGGCATGGAAATTAAACAATCTTCTGTTGAATAAAAGATGGGTGCAGGAAGAAATAAAACAGGAAATCATTAACTTCCTTGAGCATAACAACAATGAAGACACAAGCTACCAGAACCTGTGGGATACTGCAAAAGCAGTTTTGAGAGGAAAATTCATTGCTTTAGATGCCTAGATTTGAAAAACAGAGAGTGCAACAACAAACTCACAAGCCATTTTCCGGAATTGGAAAAAGAAGAACAATCTAAGCCTAAACTCAGTAGAAAAAAAGAAATATCCAAAATCAAATCAGAGATCAATGAAATTGAAAACAAAAGAATCATTCAGAAAATTAATGAAACAAGGATTTGGTTTTTGAAAAAAATGATAAAATACATAAACCATTGTCCAGATTGATGAGAAATAGAAAAGTAAAATCTCTAGTAACCTCAATCAGAAATGATAAAGGGGAAATAACAACTGATCCCACAGAGATACAAGACATCATCTCTGAATACTACCAGAAACTCTATGCCTAGAAATTTGACAATGTGAAAGAAATGGATAAATATTTGGAAACACACCCTCTTCCTAGACTCAGCCAGGAAGAAATAGAGCTCCTGAACAGACCAATTTCAAGCACTGAGATCAAAGAAACAATAAAAAATCTTCCAACCAAAAATGCTCTGGTCCAGATGGCTTCACCCCAGAATTCTATCAAACTTTCAAGGAAGAGCTTATTCCTGTACTGCAGAAATTATTCCAAAAAATTGAGGAAGAAGGAATCCTCCAACAACACATTCTAGAAGCAAACATCACCCTGATACCAAAACCAGGAAAAGACCCAAACAAAAAGGAGAATTTCAGACCAATCTCACTCATGAATATAGATGCAAAAATTCTCAACAAAATCCTAGCCAATAGATTACAGTTTATCATCAAAGAAGTCATTCATCATGATCAAGTAGGCTTCATCCCAGGGATGCAAGGCTGGTTTAACATATGCAAGCCCATAAATGTTATCCACCATATTAACAGAGGCAAAAATAAAGATCACATGATCCTCTCAATAGATGCAGAAAAAGCATTTGATAAAATCCAGCATCCTTTTCTAATTAGAACACTGAAGAGTATAGGCATAGGTGGCACGTTTCTAAAACTGATTGAAGCTATCTATGAAAAACGCACAGCTAATATTTTACTGAATGGAGT
Source organism: Nycticebus coucang (assembly GCF_027406575.1). NCBI lineage: Eukaryota > Metazoa > Chordata > Mammalia > Primates > Lorisidae > Nycticebus > Nycticebus coucang. Next base: position 122,960,243 of record NC_069804.1, read on the forward strand.
AAACCTGAAAGCTTTCACCATAGTTTCAAAGAAAATGAAATACCTAAGAATATACCTAACGAATGACGTGACGGACCTCTATAAAGAAAACTATGAAATCCTCAGAAAGGAAACAGCAGAGGATATTAACAAATCGAAGAACATACAATGCTCATGGATGGGAAGAATCAACATTGTTAAAATCTATACTTCCCAAAGCAATCTACATAGTCAATGCCATTCCTATCAAAATACCAACATCGTACTTTCAAGATTTGCAGAAAATGATTCTGCGTTTTGTATAGAACCAGAAAAAACCCGTATAGCTAAGGCACTTCTTAGTAATAAAATAAAGCTGGGGGCATCAACATACCAAACTTTAGTCTGTACTACAAAGCCATAGTGGTCAAGACAGCATGGTACTGGCACAAAAACAGAGACATGGACACTTGGAATCGAATTGAAAACCAAGAAATAAAACTAATATCTTACAACCACCTAATCTTCGATAAACCAAATAAGAACATAACTTGGGGGAAAGAATCCCTATTCAATAAATGGTGTTGGGAGAACTGGATGTCTACATGTAAAAGACTGAAACTGGACCCACACCTTTCCCCACTCACAAAAATTGATTCAAGATGGATAAAGGACTTAAATTTAAGGCATGAAACAATAAAAATCCTCCAAGAAAGCATAGGAAAAACACTGGAAGATATTGGCCTGGGGAAAGACTTCATGAAGAAGACTGCCATGGCAATTGCAACAACAAAAATAAACAAATGGGACTTCATTAAACTGAAAAGCTTCTGTACAGCTAAGGAGACAACAACAAAAGCAAAGGACAACCTACACAATGGGAAAGGATATTTGCATATTTTGAATCAGAGAAAAGCTTGATAACTAGGATCTATAGAGAACTCAAATGAATCCACATGAAAAAAGTCAACAATCCCATATATCAATGGGCAAGAGACATGAATAGAACCTTCTCTAAAGAAGACAGACGGATGGCTAACAAACACATGAAAAAATGTTCATCATCTCTATATATTAGAGTAATGCAAATCAAAACAACCCTGAGATATCATCTAACCCCACTGAGAATGGGCCACATCACAAAAATCTCAAAACTGTATATGCTGGCATGGATGTGGAACAAAAGGAACACTTTTACATTGCTGTGGGACTGCAAACTAGTACAACCTTTCTGGAAGGAAGTATGTAGAAACCTCAAAGCACTCAAGCTAGACCTCCCAGTTGATCTGAAAATCCCATTACTGAGCATCTACCCAGAAGGAAAAAAATCCTTTTATCATAAGGACAGTTGTACTAGACTGTTTATTGCGGCTCAATTTACAGTCGCCAAAACGTGGAAACAGCTTAAATGCCCACCAACCCAGGAATGTAGTAACAAGCCTTGGTATATGTATACCATGGAATACTATTCAGCTATTAAAAAAATGGAGACTTTACATCCTTCGTATTAACCTGGATGGAAGTGGAAGACATTATTCTTATTAAAGCATCACAAAAATTGAGAAGCATGAATCCTATGTACTCAATTTTGATATGAGGACAATTAACGACAATTAAGTTTATGAGGGGGGAGGAAAAGCAGAAACAGGGACAAAGCGAGGGGTGTGGGGCCTTGCTGTGTGTCACACTTTATGGGGGCAAGACATGATTGTAAGAGGGACTTTACCTAACAATTGCAATCAGTGTAACCTGGCTTATTGTACCTTCAATGAATACCCAACAATAAAAAAAAAAGAATTTGGATTGCAAACAAGATTAATAGAATAGGGGAAAATTTTGAATTAGAAATTCAAGGAGCAATTCAAAAGTTGGAATTAGAAATTTGCGGAGAATTCAAAAATTGTCTCAAGAATGTAATGAATTTAAAGACAAAACCACCAAAGATTTTGCACACTGAAGCAAGAATTTGCAGGCATCAAAGATCAGAAAAATACAATGGAAGCCCTCAGTAACACAGTGAAGCAAGCAGAAGAAAGGATTTCTGACATTGAAGATAAAGCCTTTGAACACTCCCAAACACTCAAAGAGGAAGAGAAATGGAGATCAAAAATGGATCATTCTCTCAGAGAGCTCTGGGATAATTTAAAGAAGGCTAATATCCACCTCATTGGAATCGCTGGAACTGATGAAGTGGCCTCACAAGGCACAGAGGCCCTTCTCCGTGAAATTATGAAAGAGAATTTTCCAGACATGCCAAGAGATTCTGAAATTCAGATAGCAGACAGCTTCAGAAACCCAGCATGACTCAACCAGAATAAGACATCTCCCAGGCATATCATACTTAACTTCATTAAAGTTAATATGCAGGAGGAAATTCTGAAAGCAGCCAGACGAAAGAAATCCATTACCTACAAAGAGAAGAATATTAGAATGACTGCAGAACTCTGTGCTGAAACTTTTCAAGCCATAAGTGGGTGGTCATCGACTTTTAAACTCCTAAAGCAAAATAACTTAACCCCGGACCCTATATCCTGCCACACTGAGTTTCATTTATGATGGAGAATTTAAATACTTTAATGACATTCATATGTTGAAGAAATTTGCCATAAACAAACCAGCTCTTTAGGATATTCACAGACCTATCCTAAATAACGACCAGCCCAATCCTCTACCACAAAAGTAAACTCACTCAGAAACTTTTGATCAAACTCCAACTTCCACAATGGTGAAAAGATTAAAAATTTCCACTGGACTTTTGAAAAACTCGATACCCAAAGTTTTAGGAGACCTATCAATATTCTCCATTAATGTGAACAGCTTAAACTGTCCTCTAAAGAGCCACAGGTTAGCTGACTAGATATAAAAACTCAGGCCAGATATTTGCAGAATACAAGAGTCACATCTTACCTTAAAAGATAAATATAGACTCAGGACGAAAGGATGGTCATCCATATTTCAGGCAAATGGTAATCAGAAAAAAGCAGGTGTTGAAATTCTATTTGCAGAATACAATAGGCTTTAAACCAACAAAAGTAAGGATGGATAAGAATGGTAACTTCATATTTGTTAAGAATAATACTCAATATGGTGAGATTTCAATTATTAATACTTATGCACCCAACCAGAACGCACCTCAATTTATAAGAGAAACTCTAACAGACATGAGCAACTTGATAATAGTCGGAGATTTCAACACTCCTTTGGCAGTGTTGGATCGATACTCCAAGAAGAAGCTGAGCAAAGAAATTTTAGATTTAAACCTAACCATCCAAAATTTGGATTTAGCAGGCATCTACAGAACATTTCATCCCAACAAGACTGAATACACATACTTCTCATCAGCTCATGGAACATACTCCAAAATCAATCACATGTTAGGTCAAAAGTCTAACCTCAGTAAATTTAATGGTATAGAAATTATTCCTTGCATTTTCTTGGACCGCTATGGAATAAAAGTTGAACTCAGTAACAACAGGAATCTGCATACTCATACAAAAACATGGAAGCTAAATAAAATCATACTGAATGATAGCTAGGTCAGAGATGAGATTATGAAGGAAATTGCCAAATTTTTGGAACAAAACGACAATGAAGACACGAATAATCAGAACCTCTGGGATACCACAAAGTCAGTCCTAAGAGGGAAATTTATAGCACTGCAAGCCTTCCTCAAGAGAAAGTAAAGAGAGGAAGTTAACAACTTAATGAGACAGCTCAATTAACTGGAAAAGGAAGAACATTCCAACCCCAAACCCAGTAGAAGAAAAGAAATAACAAAAATTAGAGCAGAATTTAATGAAATTTAAAACAAAAGAATTATACAACAGATCAATAAATCGAAAAGTTAGTCTTTTGAAAAGGTCAATAAAATAGATAAATCTTTGGCTAACCTAACCAGGAACAAAAGAGTAAAATCTCTAATTTCATCAATCAGAAACAACAAAGACAAAATAACAACACACTCCTCAGAAATTCAAAAAATCCTTAATTAATACTACAAGAAATTTTATTCTCAGAAATATGAAAATCTGAAGGAAATTGAACAATACTTGGAAGCACACCACCTTCCAAGACTTAGCCAGACTCAACTGGAAATGTTGAACAGTCCCATATCAAGTTCTGAAATAGCATCAGACACACGAAATCTCCCTAAAAATAAAAGCTCTGGACCAGATGGCTTCTCATGAGAATTCTACCAAACCTTTAAAGAGAAATTAGTACCTACATTACTCAACCTGTTACAAAATGTAGAAGAAGAAGGAAGACTACCCAACGTGTACTATGAAGCAAACATCACCCTGATCCCGAAACCAGGAAAAGACCCACCAAGAAAAGAAAATTATAGACCAATATCACTAATGAATATAGATGCAAAAATATTCAACAAGATCCTAACAAACAGAATCCAGCAACACATCAAACAAATTATGCATCCTGACTAAGTCAGTTTTATCCCAGGGTCTCAAGGCTGGTTAAATATACGTAAATCTATCAGTATAATTCAGCACATAAACAAATTAAAAAACAAAGACCATATGATTCTCTCAATTGATGCAGAAAAAGCTTTTGATAATGTCCAACATCCCTTCATGATCAAAACACTTAAGAAAATTGGTATAGAAGGAACATTTCTTAAACTGATAGAGGCTATCTACAGCAAACCCACAACCAATATCATATTGAATGGAGTTAAATTGAAATCATTTCCACTCAGATCAGGAACCAGACAAGGCTGCCCATGGTCTCCACTGCTCTTTAACATTGTAATGGAAGTTTTAGCCAACATAATTAGAGAAGAAAAGGCGATCATGGGTATCCATATACGGTCAGGAGAGATCAAACTTTCGCTCTTCACAGATGATATGATTGCATATCTGGAAAACATCAGGGATTCTACTACAAAACTCTTAGAAGTGATCAAGGAATACAGCAGCATCTCAGGTTACAAAATCAATACTCATAAATCGGTAGCCTTTATATATACGAATAATAGACAAGCTGAAAAAACAGTTAAGGACTCTATCCCATTCACAGTAGTGCCAAAGGAGATGAAATATTTGGGAGTTTATCTAGCAAAGAACGTGAAAGCTCTCTATAAAGACAACTATGAAACTCTAAGAAAATAAATAGCTGAAAATGTTAACAAATAGAAAACATACCATGCTCATGACTGGAAAGAATCAACATTGTTAAAATGTCCATACTACCCAAAGCAATATACAATTTTAATGCAATCCCCATTAAAGCTCCACTATCATACTTTAAATATCTGGAAAAAATAATACTTTGTTTTTTATGGAATCAGAAAAAAACTCAAATAGCCAAGACATTACTCAGAAATAAAAACAAAGCAGGAGGAATCACGATACCCGACCTCAGACCATACTATAAATCAATAGTGATCAAAACAGCATGGTACTGGCACAAAAACAGAGAAGTAGATGTCTGGAACAGAATAGAGAACCAAGAGGTGAATCCAGCTACTTACCAATATTTGATTTTTGACAAGCCAATTAAGAACATTTAGTGGGGAAAAGATTCCCTATTTAACAAATGGTGCTGGGTGAACTGGCTAGCAACCTGTAGAAGACCCACACCTTTCACCATTAACTAAGATAGACTCTCACTGGATTTTATATTTAAACTTAAGACATGAAACTATAAAAATACTAGAAGAGAGTGCAGGGAAAACCCTTGAAGAAATCGGGTCCTCCTTTTATGAGGAGGACCCCCTGGGCCATTGAAGTAACTTCAAAAATACACTATTGGGACCTGATCAAACTAAAAAGCTTCTGCACAGCCAAGAACACAGTAAGTAAAGCAAGCAAACAGCCCTCAGAGTGGGATAAGATATTTGCAGGTTATGTCTCTGACAAAGGTTTAATAACCAGAATCCACAGAGAACTCAAACATATAAGCTAGGAAAGAACAAGTGAATCAATTGCAGGGTGGGCAAGGGACTTGAAGAGAAACTTCTCTGAAGAAGACAGGCACACAGCCTACAGACATATGAAAAAATGCTCATCATCTTTAATCATCAGAGAAATACAAATCAAAACTACTTTGAAATATCATCTAACTCCAGTAAGATTAGCCCATATCACAAAATTTCAAGACCAGAGATGTTGGCGTGGATGTGGAGAAAAGGAAACACTTCTACACTGCTGGTGGGAATGCAAATTAATACATTCCTTTTGGAAAGATGTTTGGAGAACACTTAGAGATCTAAAAATAGATCTGCCATTCAATCCTATATTTCTTCTACTAGGTATGTATCCAGAAGACCAAAAATCACATTATAACAAAGATATTTGTACCAGAATGTTTATTGCAGCCCAATTTACAATTGCTAAGTCATGGAAAAAGCCCAAGTTTCCATTGATCCACGAATGGATTAATAAGTTGTGGTATATGTATGCCATGGAATATTATGCAGCCTTAAAGAATGATGAAGACTTTACCTCTTTCATGTTTAAATGGATGGAGCTGGAACATATTCTTCTTAGTAAAGTATCTCAAGAATGGAAGAAAAAGTACCCAATGTACTCATCCCTACTATGAAACTAATTTATGGCTTTCACATGAAAGCTATAACCCACTTATAACTTAAGAATAGGGGGAAGAGGGAAAGGGAGGGGAGGGAGTGGAAGGGAGGTGGAGGGAGGGTGATTGGTGGGATTACATCTCCAGTGCATCTTACAAGGTTATATGTGAATCTTAGTAAATGTAGAATGTAAATGTCTTAACACAATAACTAAGAAAATGCCAGGAAAGCTATGTTAACCAGTGTGATGAAAATGTTTCATACGGTCTATAAAACCAGTGTATGGTGCCCCATGATCACATTAATGGACACAGCTATGATTTAGTAAAAAAAAAAAAAAAAGAGTAAGATCCCCTCCCAAGTAAAAATAGAAAACCTAGCCCCCTAGGACACACCACCCAGGGTGACAGAGTGAGACTCTGCCTTAGAATAAATAAATAAATAAATAAATAAATAAATAAAATAATTTTCACACTATTCATCAGCTTCTCAAAAATATGTCCACACAAACACTTTCACATAAATATTCATAGCATCATTACCCATAGTAGCCAAAATGTCCATGAACTGATAAACTGATATCTAAGATGTAGTATGTATATACAATGGTGTATTAATAAGCCCTAAATAGGAATGAAGTGCTGATTCATGCTGCAGCATGGATCGACTATGAGAACATTACACTAAGTAGAAACAGGCAAACCCTAGACACCACATATTTTATAGTTCTCTTTTCATAAAGTGTTGAGAATAAGCAAATCTACAGAGACGGTAGATGAGTGGTCACTTAGGGATGGGAGACTGAAATATTTGAGTGGGGAGGTGATAGCTAGAGGTTATAGAATTGCTTTTTGAGACAAAATGGGCTTTTTTTTTGTGTGTGTGTGTGTGTGTGTGTGTGTGTATTTTTGAGATAAAGTCTCCCTCTGTCATCCAGGCCAGAGTGCCATGGCATCAGCCTAGCTCATAGCAACCTCAAATTCCTGGGTTCAGGCAATCCTCCTGCCTCAGCCTCCAAAGTAACTGGGACTACAGGTGCCAACCAAAACACATGGCTAGTTTGTCTCTTTTTTAGTAGAGATAGGGTGTGACTCTTGCTCAGGCTGCTCACTGAATCTTTAAGTTCAAGCAATCCACTAGCCTTAACCTCCCAGAGTTCTAGGATTATGGGTGTGAGTCATCATGCTGGGTCATATTCTACATGTTCAGGTAAACTTCTTTTTTTTCTTTGTTTTTTGACTGGGCTTGAACCTGCCACCTCCGGCATATGGGGCCAGTGGCCTACTCCTTTGAGCCACAGGCAACGCCCCACATAAACTTCTTTAGTAACAAACTAGCAAACTATGCAAACTATACAAACTATACAAATGATCCCTTAAAGTATAGTCTTGAACTGTATACTTTATATACTTTATATGAGTGAATTGTGGAGTGTATGAATTATATATTAATACAGCTGTTTTTTGTTTGTTTGTTTGTTTTTGCTGTTTTTGGCCAGAGCTGGGTTTGAACCTGCCACCTCCGGCATATGGGGCCAGTGCCCTACTCCTTTGAGCGGCACCCTACTCCTTTGAGCCACAGGTGCCGCCTCAATACAGCTGTTATTTTTTAAATCTATGGGCTATTGGCTATTATCTATTATGTAAATAGATAAAAATCCTCAACAAAATATATGCATGAGGCCGGGTGAAGTGGCTGATGCCTATAATGTCAGCATTCTGGGAGGTCAAGTAAGGTGGATCACATGAGTTCACAAGCTGGAGATCAGCCTGAGCTAGAAGGAGACTCAGCTGCTAAAAATAGTTGGGAGTCACAATGGTCACCTATAGTCACAGCTACTCAGGACGCTGAGGCAAGGAACTTGCTCGAGCCCAGGAGTCTGCAGTTGCTGTGAGATATGACACTCCGACATTCTATTAGGGGGACAAAGTGAAACTTGGTCTCTCTCACACTGTATAAACATATATACACACACATGATTGAGAACCATAGCTGTAATCCTAGGATTTTGGGGAGCCCTGCAGGAGGATCACTTGAGGCCAGGAGTTCCAGAACACCCTGAGCAACATAGTGAGGCCTCATTTGTACTAAAAAGTGCAAAACTTAATCGGGAGTGGTGGTATGTGCCTATAGTCCCAGATGATGAGGAGGCTGAAGGCAAGAGGATCACTTGAGCTAAGGAGCTTGCTTTGCTGTGAGCTATGATGGCAAATGGGGAAACACTGTCTCAAATATATAAGATATACTATATATGTGCAGAAAAAGTCTGGGAGCATACACAATATTTTATATATGTTGACCAAGTGGTATTTATTACCAAGAATGCAAGTCTAGTGCAATATGGGAAAATCAATACATAGAATACACTACCTTAACAGAATAATAACAAAAACCACAAATCATCTCAACAGACATGGAAAAGGCATTAGATAGATGCAACACATCTTCATGATGACAATCATTTTAAAAACTAAGATTAGAAGGGAACTTCTTCAGTAATATAAAGGACATATACAGATGATTGGATAGATATAATGTACTATATTCATACGATGGACTATTTCTTAACAATCAAAAGGAATGAAGTGCACATTTATGTTACAATATCAATGAACCCTAAAAACATTATGATAAGGGGGAAAAGCCAGTTACAAAAGACCACCTACAGTATGATTCAACTTGTAAGAAAACATGGACACTAGGCAAATTGCTAGGGTTAGAGGGAAGGTGGGGAGGATGGGGGAGGGAAGATGAAAGTGACTGCTAGTAGGTATTGACTTTATGTGGGTGGAGGTCACACTCTTGCTCAGGGTGGTCTTGAACTTCTGAGCTCAAGCAATCCACCCATCTTGGCACCCCAGAATGTTGGGATTGCAGGTGTGAGCCACTGCTTGAAGCTGTGATATTTTAAAAACCTTCCTCTTGGGCCAGGCATAATTTTTCTTTCTTGTAATCCTAGAACACTTGGAGGCCCAGGCAGGTGGATTGCCTGAGCTAAGGAGTTCGAGACCAGCTGGAGAAAGAGTGAGACCCCAGTCTCTTAACAATAGAAAATAGCCAGGCATCAGGCAGGCCTCTCTAGTCCCAGCTAGGCAAGAAGTTCGCTTTAGCCCAGCACCTTGAGGTTGCTGTGATCTGTAATGCAAGGGCACTCTACTGAGGGCAACAAAGAGAGACTCTGTCTCAATACATAAATCCATAAAAACATTGTTTGGGAACTTGCCCCTCATTATTACTTTCTACCACCAATCTAGTTTTGAAATGATGTCTCTAGATTGGATGTCCATAATACAAAATTATTATATAGTAAGGGAATTCCTTTGCAAAAAACCTGTATTAATCGGGTGTTTTTATTTTATGTAATTCTCACCCTTTGAAATGCTGGCATCTTGCAGACAGATTCCTGAGAAACTGCCCCCCTGCAGGGAATTCTTGCCTCAAATCAGGCTTTTTTATGCAAACATGCCCTCTCCACCTCCCCTACTGGGCTCTTTCAATCTGGGCCAATATTCCCTTTCCCTAATCACTCCAAGGCCAGGTACCAGACATCTCTGGACAACCTATAAACTCATCAGGGCTGGCTGGAGGCAGCTCTAATTTTGAAATATTTGGCATAATAGCTTCTGGCATGTGACTTGGTTAATCTTCAAAATTACCTGATGGAAACCCATACAGTTATGGTAATCTTCTCTATAAATTAGATATATACAGAGTAGTAAGATATAGAAACTTTAGCTTGTTGGTTATTAATAGAACACTAATTTTAAATCTGAAATCATAGAGTATCTTTGAATGTTTTTGTACAGAGTTTGTTATTATGAACATTGGGATTCCTTGTCTTCTCTCATGTCTTGAATATTCACTGGGTTAAAGAAGATGAAAACTAATACTACTGACAATCAAGCTGCTTTCTGACTTTGATAATTTTCTTTGTGTTATAGGTAATTATGATTCTGTAGGAAGAGTTTTAATCAATATTTGTTAAACTAGAGTCCAGAGTTTAATAGGATTTCTGCTTTTTAATTTTTGTTATATTGAGTAGCTTGTTAAGAAAAAGATTAATGACTTTAATTCTTAGTTGATATAAAGGCTTAAACTTTGCTTACAATCAAGCATATTAAATTTTATTTCATTTTGGTTTCTTAAGTACTAAAGAATGAAAACTGAGGATAAAAATTGATGCATTGCAGCTTTGCTGAGGTCTATGGTATGTTTGTAACCTTTTGAAGAATACTAAGATCATAATTTAAACTTTCACTAATATAGAAGTAAATATCTGTCTATTGTTTTCAATTTGAAAAATCCTGACTTTCCCCCATCTGCTCTTTGGTACTCTTAATGAGCTTACAGGGCCCAAAAAGAGTTTGGGAATAGACTCCAGAATACTCTCCAGAGTATTCCAGAAGGTGGAGCAACGTTGCTATTTTCCTTGCCAAGTGTAGGAAGAGCAAATATATTTCTTTACTGCTCTTAGCAGAAGCAGAATCCAACAGAATGATTGCCTACCTTCTTTCCCTATTTATTTATTTATTTATTTATGACAGTCTCACTTTATCACTCTTGGTAGAGTGTTATGGCATCACAGCTCACAGCAACCTCCAACTCCTGGGCTTACTCAATTGTCTTTCCTCAGCCTCCTGAGCAGCTGGGACTACAGGGGTCCACAGGAATGCCTGACTATTTTTTTTGTTGCAGTTTGGCCAGGGCCAGGTTCTAACCTGCCACCCTCGGTATATGGGACTGGCACCCTACCCACTGAGACACAGGCATCACCCTTTACCTATTTTTAAAGGAAAATAGGCCCCTTTTAGAGACCATAGAGCGGTATTTATCTTTCAAATACTTATAAACTGTTTACTTGACAGTGACCAGTAAAGGAAAATCTTAAAGTCATAATGTAATTTCAAAGCAATTCCTCTATTCCCCCAGCAAACAAAGAGTCTTATTACTTTAGATTTAATTTAAGATACCATTAAACAAGTTTACCAAAGTACCACAGCACCAATTTTTACTTTGTAAAGGTTTGAGTAAACAATGAAGAAGTACATCGTGAAATTTAGTGTAAATCTGATTCACTGTTCTTATAATACTATAAATTACAGATAGCCCATAACGTTGGTCTGGAAGAGATGGAAAATACTTCCTTTGATTGAAAGAGAAAAACATTAAACAACTTGGGCTTGCTTATGATCCAAGATAGAGGTTAAAAAGTCTTTATCCCTCCCCCAAGAAGAAGCCAAAAGAAAAAAAAAGACATAAAAAGTTCTTTTGGCTTGGTTAAAATGCTATACTTTTTTTCTGTTTTAAAGCCTCATGTAGGTAATTCAAGTTTGAATAATATATTTTTAGAATACAAGAAATTATTTAATCAGGTGTATCTCTGAGTCTAGCTTAAAATGAATCCAATTCATTATTATTTCCTCTAATTTATAAACCCTAACTTACCAGTTAATAAAAAGGCAATATTTATTTGCTCCATTGTTGGTTCTTATCTGTAAGGGAACTGACATTGGAGCAAGTAATTCTCCCCCTCTTTAAAATAAACCTTATTAACTGAGGGTATGATAAATTCCCCCAAGTTTTATCCAAATACATTTTATTAGAGATCTTATAGTATATCAATCCCTCCCATAGCTTTTTAAAGGATGAACCTTGAGTTAAACAAGATGGCATGTTCACTAGGCACGTGTGTTCACTGCCCTTGTGCCCTTATGCTATTAGGATACACTGATTTCAAAGTTTGAACAGTGCTGGGCTGTCAGACCTGTGCAAGGGAGGGTCCCGCTGTCTGACTCCACACCACACAATGCACAACTCCTGCCTACTAGAGGCTTCCTCTTCTACTTCCTTTTCAAAACCCTTTGGTTTTGTGTCCTGGCACTTGTAGATTCCTGGCAAAACTGAGGAGCTTCATGTCAGATGACTGAATTTAGATTCCATTCTTGCCTTTGGAAGCCCTGTTATCAGTGCATTTCAGTCACTGAGTGACCATCACACTCACTTGCATGGTTGTTTGTGTCATTAAATCAGATGGTGTACACGATAAGAGCATTTTGTAAAAGCTGTAACATAGACCAATGAACAATCAAACCAATAAAATCCTTGAAAAGTTGAATGTGGCAGAGGGGCTTCCAGTTCTCATGAGCACAACAAGCCATGCATCATTTCAGAGAGAAGTGTGCCCTTGCCACAATTTTACAAATCTATGCAGATGTTATCCTTAAGTCCATTAATGCTTTTTGACACTCCAGAAACTCTAGGAAAACTGATGCTTCACAAAGCTGCTCCATATTAACAATGTGGCACCCAGAGAACCTCAGACTGAGATGATTTGGGGAAGATTTGAAGCTGTGAAGTTCAGTTAGCCAGGGTCTGACCCAGAGAAGAAAAGGAGATCTCACTCTAGATAGAACCAAGTGAATGTGAGGAGACAACTAAGTGAAAATTATCACAGTCTCTCTGGAGAGTAGAACCCTGGGAGCAAAGTGAACCAAGCCTGTTCTCCCATCACCACTCAGAGATGTTGCTGATGTCTGAGGTAAGGGAGTGAGAGAGCATGAGCCTTCTCAGTCATGAATTTAGTGCCCCTTAGACCCCTTTCACTTGAAAATCTGCGTGATGACAGAAACCAGAACGGGAGTGAACAGCTGGGGTACTGGGGGTACATCAGGGGTCAGGCTCTGCGCGGTAATGTCAGTTCTGAGGGGCACGGTGACTTCACTACATTCCACTCCTGCCCACCTAGTCCCCAGCCTCTGCTCTGCAGTGAGGGAGGGGAGCACAGGGCAGAGACCCAGAGCATTGGAGATGGGGTCCACAGAACCCAGGGAGGGCAAGTTTGGGGTGGCAGGAGAGCAGGGCCGAGTCCAGAGCAGGGAGTAGGGGGGATCAACACCCCAGAGGCACTGGGGGCAACTGGGGGTGGGTGGGAGTTGTCTTTCGAGGGGCCACGACCAGCTGAGGAGACATGGTACCCCACGACCAGGTGAGGGTACCATGTGGATAGCTCTGTGTGTCTCAGGCATGGCACAGACTGTAAACATGGTCCTGCCGTGGGGAGGGGGAGTTTTGGGCTGGGATGGGAGCTGCTACCTTGGCATGTTGTACCTTTTTCCTGGCTCTGGTCAGTTTTTCCTGTTGAACTTCTTCCAACATCCCACGTGGTGGAGGGGGATAGTGGAATCTACAGGAACAGGAATGGGAACTCATTTATGAGATCCAGGTAACTACAGCACATGTCCAGATAGCATCCATTCCCTACCTGGGCAGAAAGGCAACTGAGCCAGAACAGGTGGGGCCTGGAGCTACCAGGAAAACAGATGTGGGTGTAGCCTCAATGCTCCCCGCCCATTGGTCAATAAGAAAGATGAAAGCGAAAGGGGGTGTGGCTGGGCAGCCCAGAGAAGTAGAGTCACAATGGAAGCTGCCCAAGTGCACTGCCACTGGCTTCACCCACTCCAGGAAGAGTGAGGCCCAGCAGGACCCTTCATGGCCTCTTTCAAAGAATTCTATTACCTGCTGCAACTGAGAGGCCAGTCTCCCGGCCCTCACCCTGAACCCTTTTGATCCTCTGAACCCCCACGCCCTACTTACGTGGGAGCCTCTGATCCCAGATCTCAGGACAGCCATGTGCAGACTTCTTTACACCAGAAATCAGGTCCAGGGACCGGTACTCAGAAGGCCCCTTTCTCGAGGTTCCCTTCTCTGATCCTGAAAGTGTCTCTGTCCCCCTGGCAGCCGGATCCAGCCCAGGGCACTCCTACTCCTTCCCTAGCTGTTCCTCCTCCTGAACCCCGAGGTCAGTCTCCTTTCTTCTAAAAGTAAGTTCTGGGTCCAGAGGTTACCTCAGCGATGGTCCTTCCAAACCCCTGTATATCTGGAATTCTGCCCTACCCCCAGCAATTCAGTAACCGTTGCCCCCAGGCCTCCTCTCTATCCCCACCACAGGTGTGCCCCTATAAGAACGTCCAGGCCATTTGTCAACCCCTGACATTCCTTTCCTCTTGCTCTCCAATATTCTAAGAAGTGCTGTCCAGTGCTGACCAGGGACGCCTCCTCATCCTCCTCTTACCTCCTTGTTCCCCACTATGGGTCTAGAGCCTGATCTGATTAGTGTCTGTCCAGTCATTAGCTGATTCTAAACCTAAATAAACTTCTTTTTATAGCTGGTGGGGGAAAAGATGGCATGTATTTTTCCACTGTCTTGCAATAATTAAAGAAAGGCAGTATACTATAGTATGTAGTGGGGTAAATAGGACTAGTTCATTTTATCCCAAAACAAGAACTTAGGAAAACAGTTATTTTTCCATAGGACTTCATCTTAATTTTTTGTTAGGCTGTGACAGTTTTATCCAGTTTCCTCCATCCTTTGGACAAATTAGATATGGCTGGATTAATCCCAGAAATTGACTTCTAAAATAATAATTCTGTAGATTTGAGTGGATGTCTCATTTTTTATTTAGTTTTTAAAGTGCTAAATCTTATCCTCATAAAGGAAAAATTACAAGAAATGGCTGTATAAGGGTATTTAGATTTTGATGAGCTTTAAAAATTGTAAAATTTATAAAATATTTTCATAGTTAGGCCAAAAATGTTAGGACATACATAACCAATATAGAAGTCATGTTTGTTTCCAGGTTCTCTAGCAGAGACATTCTCTTCACAGGTTACTCTATATAGCCTCATGTGCCTTAACAGTGGTGAACTCTGTACTTTTTGTCAGTATCAGTTTTTTTCCATACTCAAAAACAATCTAAATGTTATAATTCATTTTATATAGTGCCCATGGTGTCAGATATCAGTAAGCAAAGCCAGCAAATTGAACCAATCAATGGTAATAGATTGTGAAACAAACAAACAAAAAAACTTCTGATCTCAAGTTTTGTTTGCTTAACTTTATTTTTGGCCTACCTAGATCATTGAAGAACCTCAAAAATTACCTAAAATATGTCTTAATATATTATTTTCCTGAAGAGGGTCACAGGCCAGGATATTTTTAAAACCAAATAACTTCTATATCTAGAGTGATAAATTTCGAGGTATAGACAAAAGTACTTACACAGAGATTAGATAGCAAGTTGAATCTCTTGGTGACATTAAGTATTCTTTGAATCCATTTGTGTAATAGCTAGAACACTATCTTCAAGTACAAATGACCTTTAAGTACAACTATCTTCAAGAAAAATATTTGTTCAGAATTGGGGTGGGAGGTTACTTTAAGTCTGTTTGTAGTTTGAGGTAGTTGATAGGAAAATCCCCACTTGTGTTAAAATAATAGTGTCAGTGTTGAGTGTTCTGACAATAAACAGATTTAAACTAGAAGTAATTTTAATCCTGAAAAGGACTGTTAGTTAAAAAATAAGTGTTTGTACACACATGTACCATGGTAACTTTGAATTCATTTTAAGTCTACTAAAGTAAGATAAATTTTATCTTAAAAATGAAATCATGTTAAGTGGCTGAGAACCATCTCAAGAGATACTTTGATCTAGTCATTTCTGTCATCATAGGATCTGGAACATAACTCCTTAGAATGTTTGAGTCATATTTCTTAGAAAATAATCTACTTATTTCTTATTGTGCAGCCTTATAGAAAGATGGAGAATCTTAGTAAATGTAGAATGTAAATGTCTTAACACAATAACTAAGAAAATGCCAGGAAGGCTATGTTAACCAGTGTGATGAAAATGTGTCAAATGGTCTATAAAACCAGTGTATGGTGCCCTACGATTGCATTAATGTACACAGCTATGATTTAATAATAAAAAAAGGAAAAGAATCTACTTATTCCAAAGGTTTAGAAAGAACTCTGAAAATTCTTCTGACTGGCTATAAACACTAATAAGGAAGTTGCACGGTATAGTCGAAGATCTGAGTTGACTAAAATTTCATTTTCCTATTTTTCCTAAGATTAAAATTATTTGTTTCAGCTGTCCCTCCAATTATCTTTTTAAATTAAGATTATTATTGTTAGAGTTTAATGTAGAATCACATAATGGTAAATTAAATTTTAATTTGAGGATGATGAGAAGATGGCAGACTGAAGCCAGCTTTCCACAGAGGCTCCCGTCCTGAAGGAGAGTTAGGGGACGAAAATTTAGCAAGTAACCTGATGGATTTGAACAACAACAAGCGAGAAAGTTGAAGAACGCACATCAACCCCGCTGAGGAGAGCTGCTACCACAAGGAAGCAAACAAAAGTTATAAAACCCATCACCAAGCGGATGGGAGTCCCCCCTCCCCCACCTGATCTCCTTAAGGGCCCCACAAAGAAAAGGGCAGAAATCAAAGGCCATCCCACTACATTTCACGGGAGAGACCTACTACAAACTGGACCTACCTCCCTTACTACGATGCCTAGGTGTTCTCCTGCCAGGCATAAAACTGTATAAATCTGTAAATATCCTTTGCCAGCAACTCTGAGCACCCAGCAGTTCTCTCCACTCTCTCTGAGGTCTGAAAGCCTGTCCCCCAGGAGTTCGGATTCTTGGGTGACTCCTAAAGGGGAGAGGACAGTCCCTGAGCTGTGGCTGGTCAGTGCTGATTCTGGGGCACGGGAGAGAGGTGAGGACACTCAGTGGAGGGAGACCCTCACCAGGGAGGCACTTCCCCCAGGCGAGGTGCAGGAGCCCTCCTTGGGCAACAATACAACCAGGCAGATAACTGAGTCAAACTCGCTACCAGCTGCTCTGAGCTCCCTGCTGCTCTAAGCTCCTGGCGCTCCCCCCGCCCTCACTCTGTGGTCCAGAGACCTGAGCGACTGCTGTGTGACCGGGCAGGGAGCTGGGTGGAGCTGAGTCTGTTTTTCACTGCCCGGCAGTTCTGGGCTCCAGCCGCTCCCTCCACCCCACCCTCACTCTGAAGCCTGGAGGCTTGGGCTGCGATGGTACAACTGGGCGAGAGACTGGGAGGAACTGAATTTGCTCTCTGTCAACCGGACTCCCTATGGCTCGGAGCCCCTGCTGGCTCTGGGCTCCTGGCGTTCCCCCCACCCTCACTCTGTGGTCCGGAGACCTGAGTGCCTGTGTGTAGCCGGGTGGGAAACTGGGTGGAGCCAAGTCTGTTCGCTGCCTGGTGGTTCTGGGCTCCAGCCACTCCCCCCACCCCGCCCTCACTCTGAAGCCTGGAGGCTTGGGCTGCCGCGGTGCGGTGGAGCCAAAGTTTGGGAGGAATTGAGTGAGCTTGCTGCTGGTGGCTCTGAGCTCCCAGCACCCCACCCCACCCTCACTCTGGGATTCGGAGGCCTGTCCCCTGGGAGTCCAGATTCTTGAGGGATTTGTTGGGGCGTGGACAGTGCCTGAACTGCGGCTGGTCGGTCCTGACTCTGGGACACAGGAGTGAGGGTGGGGGAGACCCACATCAGAGCGGCAGTTCCCTGAGGTGGCTGAAGCCATACCCCCTGCCTCCCTGGGCAACCAGAGGAGGCCACCCCTGAGTATAGGATTTGCCTGAGGTGACTCTCAGACCCCGGAAACATCCAGGGAAGGGCCAACTCAGAGAACTGAGACTTCAACCCAGAGTAAGTGCTTCACTGAGGTCAAACAGAAGCCAGCTGACAATAAGTCAGAACCACTCAGCCCCACCACACCAGACAGGGCCCCAGTATCTCAGGCTACAACACTGAACGGGCCTTCAACAAAACCCTAGGGGAAAAATCAAAGGGAGTAAAACAACCATGGGGCAGAATCAGCGGAAAATCTCCGATAACATGAATAACCAGAATAGATCAACCCCCCCCCAAGGAAAGAAATGGCAGATGTAATTGAATATCCCATTCATAAACAACTGGCAGACATGTCAGAAATCAAATTCAGAATTTGGATTGCATACAAGATTGATAAAATGGAATTAGGAATCTGAGGGAAATTCAAAAGTTGTCTCAAGAATTTAACGAATTTAAAGACAAAACCACCAAAGACTTAGACACACTGAAGCAAGAATTTGCAGCCCTTAAAGATATGAAAAATACAGTAGAATCCCTCAGCAACAGAATGGACCAAGTGGAAGAAAGGATTTCTGACATCGAAGATAAAGCCTTCGAATGCTCCCAAACTCTCAAAGAGGAAGAGAAATGGAGAGCAAAAATGGATCTTTCTCTTAGAGAGCTCTGGGATAATTCGAAGAAGGCAAATATACGAATAATAGGAGTTCTGGAAAACGATGAAGTGGCATCGATGGGCACAGATGCCCTTCTGCAAGAAATTATGAAAGACAATTTTCCAGACATGCCTAGAGATTCTGAAATTCAGATAGCAGACAGTTTCAGAACTCCAGCACGATTCAACCCCAAGAATTCATCCCCCAGACATATCATAATTAGCTTCACTAAAGTCAACATGAAGGAGAAAATTCTCAAGGTTATCAGGTGAAAGAAAGCCATTACTTACAAAGGTAAGAACATTAGAATGACTGCAGATCTCTCATCTGAAACTTTTCAAGCCAGAAGAGGGTGGTCATCGACTTTTAATCTCCTAAAGCAAAATAACTTTCAACCCAGGATCTTGTACCCAGCTAAACTGAGTTTCATCTATGATGGAGAAATTAAATACTTTAACGACATTCATATGTTGAAGAAATTTGCCATAACCAAACCAGCTCTTCAGGATATTCTCAGACTTATCCTCCATAATGACCAACCCAATCCTCTACTACAAATGTAAACTCACTCAGAAACTCCTGATCAAACTCCAACTTCTACAATGGCGAAAAGATTAAAATTGTCCACTGGACTTTTGAAAAACTCGATACCCAAAATTTCACCAAACTTATCAATAATCTCCATTAATGTGAATGACTTAAACTGTCCTCTAAAGAGAAACAGGTTAGCTGCCTGGATACAAAAACTCAGACCAGATATCTGTTGCTTACAAGAGTCACATCTTAACTTAAAAGACAAATACAGACTCAGGGTGAAAGGATGGTCATCCATATTTCAGGCAAATGGTAACCAGAAAAAAGCAGGTGTTGCAATTTTATTTGAAGACACAATAGGCTTTAAACCAACAAAAGTAAGGAAGGACAAAAATGCCCCCTTCATATTTGTTAAGGGTTATACTCAATATGATGAGATTTCAATTATTAATATCTATGCACCCAATCAGAATGCACCTCAATTCATAAGAGAAACTCTAACAGACATGAGCAACTTGATTTCCTCCAGCTCCATAATAGTCAGAGATTTTAACACTCCTTTGGCAGTGAGGGATCGATCCTCCAACAAAAAGCTGAGTAAAGAAATTTTAGATTTAAATCTAACCATCCAGCATTTAGATCTAGCAGACATCTATAGAACATTTCATCCTAACAAAACTGAATACACATAGTTCTCATCAGCCCACGGAACTTACTCCAAAATCGATCACATCTTAGGTCACAAGTCTAACCTCAGTAAATTTAAAGGAATAGAAGTTATTCCATGCATCTTATTGGACCATCATGGAATAAAACTTGAGCTGAATAACAACAGGAATCTACATACTCATACAAAAACATGGAAGTTAAATAACCTCATGCTGAATGATAGCTGGGTCAGAGATGAGATCAAGAAGGAAATTGCCAAATTTTTGGAACAAAACGACAATGAAGACACGAACTATCAGAACCTCTGGGACACCGCAAAGGCAGTTGTAAGAGGGAAATTTATAGCGCTGCAAGCCTTCCTCAAGAGAACGGAAAGAGAGGAAGTTAGCAACTTAATGGGACATCTCAAGCAACTGGAAAAGGAAGAACACTCCAACCCCAAACCCAGTAGAAGAAAGGAAATAACCAAAATCAGAGCAGAACTAAATGAAATTGAAAACAAAAGAACAATACAACAGATCAATATATCAAAAAGTTGGTTTTTTGAAAAGGTCAACAAAATAGATAAACCATTGGCCAACCTAATCGGGAAAAAAAGAGTAAAATCTCTAATCTCATCAATCAGAAATGACAAAGACAAAATAACAACAGACTCCTCAGAAATCCAAAAAATCCTTAATGAATATTACAAGAAACTTTACTCTCAGAAATATGAAAATCTGAAGGAAATGGACCGATACTTGGAAGCTCGTCACCTTCCAAGACTTAACCAGAATCAAGTGGAAATGTTGAACAGGCCCATTTCAAGTTCGGAAATAACATCAACCATACAAAAACTCCCCAAAAAGAAAAGTCCGGGATCAGATGGTTTCACATCAGAATTCTACCAAACCTTTAAAGAGGAATTAGTACCTATATCACTCAAACTGTTCCAAAATGTAGAAAAAGAAGGAAGACTCCCCAACACGTTCTATGAAGCAAACATCACCCTGACCCCCAAACCAGGAAAAGACCCAACAAAAAAAGAAAATTATAGACCAATATCACTAATGAATATAGATGCAAAAATATTCAACAAGATCCTAACAAACAGAATCCAGCAACATATCAAACAAATCATACATCATGATCAAGTTGGCTTTATCCCAGGGTCTCAAGGCTGGTTCCATATACGTAAATCTATAAATGTAATTCAGCACATAAACAAAGTAAAAAACAAAGATCATATGATCCTCTCAATCGATGCAGAAAAATCTTTTGATAACATCCAACATCGCTTCATGATCAGAACACTTAAGAAAATTGGTATAGAAGGGACATTTCTTAAACTGATAGAGGCCATCTACAGCAAACCGACAGCCAATATCATATTGAATGGAGTTAAATTGGAATCATTTCCACTTAGATCAGGAACCAGACAAGGCTGCCCATTGTCTCCATTGCTTTTTAACATTGTAACGGAAGTTTTAGCCATCGCAATTAGGGAAGAAAAGGCGATCAAGGGTATCCACATAGGGTCAGAAGAGATCAAACTTTCGCTCTTCACAGATGACATGATTGTATATCTGGAAAACACTAGGGACTCTACTACTAAACTCTTAGAAGTGATCAAGGAACAGAGCAACGTCTCAGGTTACAAAATCAACATTCATAAATCAGTAGCCTTTATATACACCAACAATAGTCAAGCTGAAAAAATAATTAAGGACTCTATCCCATTCACAGTAATGCCAAAGAAGATGAAATACTTGGGAGTTTATCTAACAAAGGAAGTGAAAGATCTATATAAAGAGAACTATGAAACTCTAAGAAAAGAGATAGCCGAGAATGTTAATAAATGGAAAAACATACCATGCTCATGGCTGGGAAGAATCAACATTGTTAAAATGTCCATACTACCCAAAGCAATATATACCTTCAACACAATCCCTATTAAAGTTCCACTGTCATACTTTAAAGATCTTGAAAAAACAATTCTTCGTTTTATATGGAATCAGAAAAAACCTCGAATAGCCAAGACATTACTCAAAAATAAAAACAAAGCAGGCTGAATCATGCTACTAGACCTCAGACTATACTACAAATTGATAGTGATCAAAACAGCATGGTATTGGCCCAAAAACAGAGAAGTAGATGTCTGGAACAGAATACAGAACCAAAAGATGAACCCAGCTACTTACCTTTATTTAATCTTTGACAAGCCAATTAAAAACATCCAGTGGGGAAAAGATTTCCTATTTAACAAATGGTGCTGGGTGATATGATATGGCTGGCAACCTGTAGAAGACTGAAACTGGATCCACACCTTTCACCACTAACCAAGATAGACTCTTACTGGATTAAATACCTAAACTTAAGACATGAAACTATAAAAATACTAGAAGAGAGTGCAGGGAAAACCCTTGAAGAAATTGGGTTGGGTGTGTTTTTTATGAGAAGGAACCCCCAGCTTCAAAAATACACTACTGGGACCTGATCAAACTAAAAAGCTTCTGCACAGCCAAGAACACAGTAAGTAAAGCAAGCAAACAGCCCACAGAATGGGATAAGATATTTGCAGGTTATTTCTCTGACAAAGGTTTAATAACCAGAATCCACAGAGAACTCAAACACATTAGCAAGAAAAGAACAAGGGATACCATCACAGGCTGGGCAAGAGAATTGAAAAGAAACTTCTCCGAAGAAGACAGGCGAGTGGCCTTCAGACATATGAAAAAATGCTCATCATCTTTAATCATCAGGGAAATGCAAATCAAAACTACTTTGAGATATCATCTAACTCCAGTGAGACTAGCCTATATCACAAAATCTCAAGACCAGAGATGTTGGCATGGATGTGGAGAAAAGGGAACACTTTTGCACTGCTGGTGGGAATGCAAAGTAATACATTCCTTTTGGAAAGATATATGGAGAACACTTAGAGATCTAAAAATAGATCTGCCATTCAATCCTGTAATTCCTCTGCTGGGCATATACCCAGAAGACCAAAAACCACATCATAACAAAGATATTTGTACCAGAATGTTTATTGCAGCCCTATTCATAATTGCTAAGTCATGGAAGAAACCCAAGTGCCCATCAATCCACGAATGGATTAACAAATTGTGGTATATGTACACCATGGAATACTATGCAGCCTTGAAGAAAGATGGAGACTTTACCTCTTTCATGTTTACATGATGGAGCTGGAACATATTCTTCTCAGTAAAGTATCTCAAGAATGGAAGAAAAAATATCCAATGTATTGACCCCTACTATGAAACTAACTTATGATCTTCACATGAAAGCTATAACCAAGTTACAACCTAAGAACAGGGGGAAGGGGGAAAACATGGGGAGGGAGGGGGGAGGTGGGTAGAGGGAGGGGGATTGAAAGGATCACACTTGTGGTGCATCTTACAAGGGTACATGTGAGTCTTGGCAAATGTGGAATGTAAATGTCTTGGCAAAGTAACAAAGAAAATGCCGGGAGGGCTATGTCAACTAATGAGATGAAAATGTGTCAAATATTCTATGAAACAAGTGTATGGTGTCCCATGATCATATTGATGTACACAGCTATGATTTAATAATAAAAAAAAAGAACTGCAGGAGGAAAAAAAGAATTTTAATTTGACATTTATAGTGAACTCAGAAAAATGTTTTGGTATTCTCGAATTCGGTGAGTAGTACTTTTTCTTTATTGTCATGTTACTTTGTTACATGTCTGTGGTCAATGAAACCTATGTGAAAATCTGTGTTCATTTTTGTGGTGTGAGGGATAGCTGTGACAAAATAGGAGAATTGCTCTAATTATACATATACATTTTGACTATGTAAAGGTAGTTGTAGAATTAATATGCATAAATGACACGTTAGCACTATTCTATTTTTTTTTTTTTGAGACAGAGTCTTACTTTGTCACCCTCAGTAAAGAGCTGTGGCGTCACAGTTCATAGCAACCTCCAGCTCTTGAGCTTAAGCAATTTTCTGGCATCAGCCTACCGAGTAGCTGGGACTATAAGCACCTGCTACAATGCTTGGCTACATTTTTTTGCAGTTTGGCAGGTGCCGGGTTCAAATCCACCACCTTTGGTATATGGGGCCAGCTCCCTACTCACTGACCACCACCCAGACAAGTTAACACTATTCTAAATTGTTCTAAGGAACAGTGGCCTGATGCCATGACTTGTTTTGTGGAGCTGATTGCTTTTTATCAGTAGCTCACCTATTGGATTTCAATTAAGACTTGTGGTTAGGGCGGCGCCTGTGGCTCAGTCGGTAAGTGACCGGCTCCATATACCGAGGGTGGCGGGTTCAAACCCGGCCCTGGCCAAACTGCAACCAAAAAATAGCCAGCCATTGTGGCAGGTGCCTGTAGTCCCAGCTACTTGGGAGGCTGAGGCAAGAGAATCGCTTAAGCCCAGGAGTTGGAGGTTGCTGTGAGCTGTGTGAGGCCACAGCACTCTACCGAGGGCCATAAGGTGAGACTCTGTCTCTACAAAAAAAAAAAAAAAGACTTGTGGTTAGGTTATCTAGCTGAGGATTCTAGGAATGGAGCAGATAATGGCTGCTCCTATAGTGGATCAATTTAATTTCCTATTCAAATACTCTAATTTAGATATAAGTATTATTCCCTCAGTCTTTTTGTTGTAATAATAGGCCTGTTGTCACAAGCTAATAATGATAAATACAAGTATATATAAAACATTTCACAGATGGTTAAAAATTTCAAAATGTGGGGTTTTGTTTTTTAATGTCAGAGATTAGTTATGTAGCATCAATATCATAACCAAAGCAAGTAGGAAGTTGACTGGTTTGGAGAATCTTCAAGTAGTGTATAATCTATCAGATTGTTAATCGGGATTTCCCCCCCTATATTCCTGCTCAATGTATTACTATATAAATGCACTTTTGTATGTAACACTGTCTTCTGTGCATTCTGTACTTACTATAGTGTATATAAAAGCTTGTTTTTCATGAAGCTATGAGGGAATAACAATAGCTGTAAAACAAGCTGTTTCTATTTTGATTTCCTCCATGTACTTGAAAATAGTTTAGTAGTTAAATCTAAATGAGGATGTATGGTTATAATTAAAACTGGCAATGTGGCAGAGCTGTCTTTTGAAACTGAATATCAGAATGAAAAGGTTTTTATTATTAAGAACCCTTGTAATAATACCATTTTTATTGTTTATTTTGATATACCTTGAGTTTTTACAAACCCTACTGCTCACTACTTCATAATTCTTTTTTTTTTAGAGACAGAGTTTTACTTTGTCACCCTCAGTAGAGTGCTGTGGCGTCACAGCTCACAGCAATTTCCAGCTCTTGGGCTTAAGGCGATTCTCTTGCCTCAGCCTCCCAAGTAGCTGGGACTATAGGCGCCCGCCACAATGCCCGGCTATTTTTTGGTTGTAGTTGTCGTTGTTTGTCAAGCCAGGGCTGGACTCGAATCCTCCAGCTCCGGTGTACGTGGCTGGTGCCCTAGCCGTTCAGTTAGAGGCGCCAAGCCAACTCCATTCCAGAACATTTACCACCAGAGAAGAATTGATTTCTTTTCTTTTGTTCACAATTTGGTTAGGACTCTTAACTTTTGTTTTTTGAAGGCTGCAGTTTCCCAAATGTCATTGGCAAAATACCTTTTTCTGGAGAGATCAGCTTTCTAGAGGGTTAGCACTCATAGTGAAAGTTAGATCTATTTTTGACAAAAAAAAAGTCTATTTTCCTTATATATTGATCTAGAATCTTTGTAAGTTATAGTTTTCTAGTGAGCGATTTTTTTTATGGCTAGGTTGTGCTGAATTTATTTATTTATTTATTTATTTTTATTAAATCATAGCTGTGTACATCAATATCATCATGGGCACCATACACTTGGTTCATAGAATATTTGACACATTTTCATCTCATTAGTTGACATAGCCCTCCTGGCATTTTCTTAGTTACTTTGCCAAGACATTTACATTCCACATTTGCCAAGGCCTGTGGTGCATCTTACAAGGGTACATGTGAGCCAGTGAGCGATTTTATGTATCAAGGATTAATTCAGCTTTTCAGCAGCAACTTTATCTCTTGCCACTAGAGGGAGGTGTGTGGTTGCGCTCTCGTTTGGAAAATAGCTGCTTTTATTTCAGAGGTTGGAATAGTCATTCTCAAAAACTCCTTTTTTGGTATTAAATACTTTCATTCATTAGTCAAAGGTAAGCTAATTACAGTTGTTCAATGAAGCAGATCTTACGCTTTTCTGTCATCTTCAATTTTTAATACATGTGAGTTAGATATTAAGTGAAACACATGTGTATGTGTGTTTTTCTTCTTAGGTAATCAAGGGCTGTACTATCCATTAGCCACACAGGACTATTTAAATGACTTAAATAAAATGTAAAATTTAGTTCTTTAGTCTCATTAGCAATACTGAAGTACCCAATAGCCACCATGTGGCTAGAGGCTACTTACTATATTGGAAAGCACAGAATATAGAACATTTTCATCACCACAGAAAGCTTTATTGGACCAGTGCTGCTCTAGAGAGTTTCTGGTTTATGTAGTAGACATTATCATTATGTTGCCAGTGAACAGTTATCAGTGGATAAAAACTGCTGCCCACAGTTAACTGTTACAGGTGATTGGTTTGAGTGGGAAAGCAAACTGTATTTTATACTCTACTTCATTAAAGCCACTACCAAAGTTGGGAACTTAGCGGTTTAATGAGAAATTTCTCAAATAGTGACAATTTCATTTAACTACGGATAAGATTTAATGTGTGGGAAATTTGGTCCCAGTGTATTGTTGGTTTTTTTTTGTTTGTTTGTTTGTGTTTTTTTTTTTTTTTTGTTAAATCATAGCTGTGTACATTAATGCACTCATGGGGCACCATACACTGGTTTTATAGATCGTTTGACACATTTTCATCGCACTGGTTAACAAAGCCTTCCTGGAATTTTCTTGGTTTTTATTGTAAAGACTCTAGGTTTTAAAAAAAACTATCCTTACAAATATGTAAAAATGTGAAGTTCAGAATCACACCTTAGAATGTTTCTTTATTCTTGTGAGAGTCTTCATAGAGTCGCTTTTCCTTGGAGCTGACAGTTCTCTACTTTCTCACCATCAGTTTGGATTTTAAAGTAATTAGGGTGTTTATATTATCCATGCTTCTTTTTTTTTTTTTAGGTGAGTGGGAAATAATTTTAATCAAAGAATTGTACATTTTCTTCCCACATATCCTGCTTTGTATTAGGAAATGACATTGTGATTCATTTCACTACAAGTAAAATATTACAAAATATTTACAGGAAAATATTAAAAATAACTCAAAACACAAAAGGCAAGATGAAATAAACTGGGTTTTCAGAAATCTACTCCAGTGCCCACAGCACACAAGAAGAGAGTCAAAACAAATAAGGAACTAAGATCTTCCTGATCACAAATTTCCAAAGAGCTGGAGAAGGAAATGGGATGGAAATATTGGTGTGACAGGGAATGGATGTTAGCAGCACTACTTCAATAACCAATCTATTCTGAATGAAATACTCTCTCTTATATGCAGTAAATTCTGAACAAGGCTAAACTTTAGGATATTCCTTGAACTGAAATTAGAAAATACCCTGACAGTAGAAGTAGCTCTTTCAGCTAAGTTTAACAAGAGCCTCTTTCTTCATGGGCCACTGTTGTGAACAGGAGCCTGGTCTTGCATCAAAAGTTGTCACAGTAGCCCTTCCATCTCTTTCATGAAAGCTTCATACACATTATCCTTACTTTGTGCTGGAACAGAAGGACCATATTTTGGGGCTGCTTTGGCAAGAGATACAGCTGAATCATCCTCTGACTTTCTTTGGGGAACAGAAGTAGCCCCTTTATTCTCTCGTCGTACTCAGTGCAGTGGGCACAAATCGAGTAATCTCTGCCTTGGGATTAGTGATCTGTGGGTTGGCACTAATGGTTGCCGTGGCTTTCTTCTTAATGGTGGCTGCACTTGTATCATCCACCTTGGGTCGCTGAATCAAGTTGGGCGGGGCACTTAAAACCCCAGGGTTCGGCAAGGGAGCTGGTGGGAAAAGCGGGGGAGAGGGGCAGATCCAAGTGGAGGCACCAAAGGTGGGTGCATTATGCCAGGAAGTGGTGGAGGGATACCTGGACGAGCAGGAGGAGGTAGCCTTGGTGTAGGTCCTGGAGGAGGAGGGCCAGGAGGCAAACCTGGAGGTGGACCTGGGGGAGGACCAGGGGGCCGGCCTGGTGGTGGTCCTGGAGGTAAAAGTTGGGGTAAAGGCCCTCGTAGTCCTGGCATTCCAGGTGGTCTCAGGAACGGAGGAGCTTCTGGAGGTGGTCCTGGAGGAAGGTCTGTAGGTCTTCCAGGAGGCTGTAAAGGTGGAGCAGGTGGTGGTTCAAGAGGAGGTGGTCCTGGCATGGGAGGTGCTTGTATCTGAAAAGGAGGAACAGACTGTGGGGGGGGGGCTGCTGCTGGGAAAAAGCAGTAGATGTGCCATCAGAATGAGCTTCCTCTTTATGCTGTTTCTGTGATTGTTTTTCTGCTTCAGAGTCACGAGAATCATCCTCATCATCGTCCTCTGAAAATTCCTCTACTTCCCATCCCTCCTCAGGGATTTCCTGACCTGCCATGAGAAGCATCATGGCTTGAAGAGGAGTTAGCTCCTTCATGTTCTTTTTTTTCCTTGATTTTCCTGGCATATCTGCAAATCGTACACTTAGACCTGTCTTTTTTTCTTCATTGTTGTCTCTTTCATCATCTCGGTGTACAAATTCATCCCCCTCACTTTCTCCATCTGATCTGTCAGTGTCACTGTCATCAGTACTGTCATCATACTTATCCTGATCCATGTCTTCAGGATAGCCATCATCTTCACTGGTGCTGGAAACATCATCATCATGACCCCGCTGACCAAGTTCAGGACTATATAACATGTCTTCGTCTCGTCTACGAGAAGGAAGATCTAGGGCAAAGCCCACTTTATGGCCATACATCTGGAAGACTTGAGGAGGAGGTGGACCAGGGGGAGGGCCAGGAAGTTTTCTGCCTGGGGTCAAACGTGGAACACCATGTCCAAGAAGAGGAAGGATAGAAACTGCCTGAGTTGAAGGTCCATAGGCTGAGGTTTTCTTAAAAATGGAGAGTGGCTGGGCACCAGGTAGTGGAATGTCCTGGATCAAAATGTTTGAAGGTGCATGTGGCATATCTGGCAAAGGAATACTCTCCACTTCCACATGCTGAGCATTCTTGACAGCATCAAAATACTGGCTAAATTGAGCTCTCTTCTGTTCATATTCTATTTCTAGCTTTCTCAGTTCTTTGTAAATATCTGGATTCTCTTTTTCATAGAGTCGTAGAGTATGTTCAAAGGTTTTACGTAGCTTTTTACGCTTATCTTTCAGGACTTTCTCATTTAACTGTGGCTGTTTTACTGGGTTAAATTCCATTTCATCTAATTTCTCCATGTCCCGGATAATCTGTTTGGGATCCTTCATCTTCAAAACTGCAGCTGGTACCATCATGCGCTGTTTTTTGTTCTTCTTGAATTCTCTCTTCCAGGCTTCCTTTCGAGCTTGGTTTGTAGGGTTCATAAATTTTCCACTCTTGGTGGATGATGTAGATCTCCGTACCATGTTGACAATCTGTGTGGTTTACTTTTTCATTTAAAAAAAAGAAAAAAACACTTCTGCGGGGCTCCCAGGGCTGCGAGAAGTGAGGAAGGGATGACTCCCAGCCTCTTTTGCTTGGTAGGGCCTTTAAGTCAGCCTCTCTGTCAACCACCCAGCCACCGGCATCTTGAAACCTCGTGCCCCGCCGCAATCCCTACATCATTTCCTATCTATTATCCATGTTTCTTAGTAATAGGTTGGTGGATACTATATCATGGTACAATATCATTACTTCCCTTTGAAAGGAGTAGATGTTTTTAACATACAGTTTACTCATTTGATCACCGAGATACTGCTAAACATGCTTCCCCCCCTCTTAATAGCAGATAATTAGATTTTTGTATTTTCACCTTTATATTATAAGAAATTACAAGCAGAGAGAACAATAAAATGAATCCCCACATACCCGTATCTACTTTAACTCTTTCCTCACAGCCAAGCTTGTTTCTTTTATCCACCCACTTCCCCACTTACTTTGCCTCAACTTGCGATGTTATTGAAGCTAACCCTGGATGACATATTTCATTTTTTAATATTTCAGTATGTGATTTATAAAAGATAAGGACATTTCTATTTTATGTATAACTGTGATACCATCAGAATATCTCCATAAGTAGAAATAATCCCTTACTACCAGATATGTCGTCTATTAAATTGAAATAAGAATAAGAATTGTTAGTCTTATTAATTTCAAAATCATTCAGCATTTTATGAGTACCAAGGTAGAATAGTTATTTTTACTGTTGTTTACTAAGTCCAGGTGGTGTCATGAGCACATTTTCACTAAAAGTAAGATATTTATTGCTTTTAGATGAAAACAAATTCTAGTCGTTTTTCTCACTCCTTTGTTATTAAAGCCATGGAATAATTTGCGTAGCAGGCAGGAGGAAGTGAAGTAACCATTCAAGATAATAATTTAAACTAGGTATTTTCTTTCCCACCTAACTCTGGGCCCAAGAATTTTCTTTTTTAGCCAAAATTATTCCACATATTTTGGAGATTTAGTATTTATAAAGAATTTTGTGAGAATATTGTGGGGAGGATAATAAGGAAAAATAGAGACTCCCCTCCTTTTATCCCTCAGAAATTAAGAAATATTTTTCAATAGAGGTAACTGAGAGTATTGCTTATTGATTTGTACCTCCTTTTATCCCTCAGAAATTAAGAAATATTTTTCAATAGAGGTAACTGAGAGTATTGCTTATTGATTTGTATTTTAACTTACATACTTTCCCACTATATTGTAGAATTTGAGAGCTTGAAGGACTTTGGAGATACCCTGGATGAGCAAGCCTCAGAATTCCCAGGAAGGCTTGTTACAACACTGGTAGCAAAGCCCCAACTGCAGAGTTTCTGATAGAGTAGGTCTGGGGTGGAGCTTCAGAATTTACATAGTTTTGAAGAGTTCCTATGTGCTGCTGTGCATCCAGTGAACGCATTCTGAGAATTACTGATGTAACTCAAACCATTTTTCTCCCTCTCTCCATGTTTTTGTTGTTGTTATTGTTTGTTTGTTTGTTTTTGTTTTGGAGGGATTTGGGTGTTTTGGTTTTTTGTGTTTTTTTTTTTTTTTCAGTTTTTGCCCAGAGCCGGGTTTGAACACACCACCTCTTGCATATGGGGCTGGGTGCCCTATTCCTTGAGCCACAGGAGCCTCCCCTTCTCTCCATCAAATGAGGAAATACAAACTACGAGGTAAGTGACTTCTTTGCCCCCAACTAGTTATTTGACAAAACCAAATCAAAATCAAATCTTTTGGGGTTTTGTTTGTTTGTTTGTTTGTTTTTGTTTTGTTTTGTTTTGTTTTTGACACAGAGTCTCAGTATTTCACCCTGGGTAGAGTGCAACACACATTCACAGCTCACAGCAACCTCAAACTCCTGGGCTTAAGCAATTCTTTTGCCTCAGCCTCCCAGAAGCTGGGATTATAGGCACCCATCACAACACCCGGCTACTTTTTGTTTCAGTTGCCATTGTTTAGCTGGCTCAGGCCAGGTTGGAACCCGACAGCCTCGGTGTATGTGGCTGGTGCTATAACCACTATGCTACAAGCACCCAGCAGTATGAAAGAGTTTTAAGTGTGATTTTTCCCGTTTTGCACATAAAGAAACCAGTACTCAGAAAAGTAAAGTATCCTGCCCAGGGTCATGCAGATAGTTAATCGTTGAGCTTGGTTTGGATCCAGATGCATCTGATTCTAGAGTTGATGCTTCTGTCCTTTGCACTGGCGGATTACTTAATCTTCACTACATCTACTTCATCATAGCACTAGTATCATCCCCATTTTATAGATGCAGCAGCTGAGGCTCAGAGAAGTTCAAGATCACAGTCCCTGAAACTAGTTGAGCTATGATTCAAATTCAGGTCTGCCTCATTTTTAAATCCTTCACTCAACAGTACATCACAATGCCTCATGATACACTTAGATTGCCTTCTCTTAGGGAAGCATATAAATACAGCATTTTCATTTCAGGCTTCTGTGTCCATAAATCTATTATAATGTTATATATTTGCCATTGTAAGTGGCATCTTTTCCCAATAAGCTTAAAAATGGGATTTTACCTTTGAAACTTCCATGTTATAGATGGTAGTTAACAGAGCTCTGGGACACATTTGGGTTTGAATTATGCGACCTTCTCCCCAAGGCTCCATTTCTTGATCTATCCAATGGGGCTAATGACAATTCCTACTCTACTTCTTATGAAGTTGCTGTATGGATTAATGCTTGACAATAGAATTGTTATTATATCATAAATTTCTATTTTGTAGAAGGGGTAAGAGAAGCATGAGAAGATGAAGGTGTTTTTCTGATTCAGATTGTCTATTCCAGGGTTTTTCTTGAGCAGCAAATATTTACTCTTTCCTGTTATTTGGGGGTAAACTTTGTTAATTGTTTTCATCATTTCTTCACATTCAATAACCAGATGATTTATTTCACTGATTTTTGGATCATGTACATCCTCATTCTAGCATCTGTGTCTTTCCATGTTAAATGCTTTTGTTAATTCTCTCCATACTTTCCCATCCTTCTAATTAGAGGGCTTAACTGCTCTCTAACCTGGTTCCTGGGCTATGAGATGTATGCTCCCCACAGAGCCCCAGAACATTTAGGTCATTAACTCTTCTACTCTACTCTCCTTATCTGTAAAGGCATTTTTTCTTTTGATCCATGGCCATGTCTTTTAAGACCTGGCTAAAGATTCCTATCTTTCTTTTCTTGTGCCCTCAGCACAGGGCTTATGGTACCAGCCACATGCAATGAGGCTGGCAGGTTTGAGCCCAGCCTAGGCCAGCTAAGGAACAATGACAACTACAACAACAACAAAAAAATACCTGGGTGCTGTGGTGCGTGCCTGTAGTCCTAGCTCCTTGGGAGGTGGAGCCAAGAGACTCTCTTAAGCCCAAGAGTTAGAGGTTGCTGTGAGCTATGATGCCAAAGCACTCTACCAAGGGTGACATAGTAAGACTGTCTCAAAGGAAAAAGAAAAAAGGATTCCTATCTTCTGAGTGTCTTACTCATTTATTCCACAGATACATATTGAGTGGCTACTCACTGGGGATATAGAAATGAGCAAGGCAGACAAGACTAGCTTTCTTAATAGAGCTTACATTAAAGGGAGTGGGAATGAGAGAGAGAGGGAAGAAGAGGAGGAGAGAGAAAGAAAACAAATATGATATCTTCAGCTACTCAAAAGCATTATTATGAAAATAAAATAAGGAGGAGGGGCAAGATGGCCAACTGGATGCAGCCTCCGACATAGGCTCCTGTCCAGAGAGAAGCCTAATGTCCAGAGGGTATCCACTTGAGCTGAGGACAGGAAGCCCAGCCAAGAGAGAAGAGAGATAACTACAGGTCACCCTTGCTGAGGCAAGCTGCGATTCCAAGACAACAATCTCCAGGTACAAAACTCAACCTAAAGGAAAAATGCCTGACCCCTTCCCCAAGAAAGCTGTGGGTTCTTTTTTCCTTTTCCTTTAGCTCTTCGTTTGCTTCTGTGGGATTTCTACAGGCAAGTAGTGAACTGAGGATCTCTTGTCTCAACCCACGGGTGAGAGCAGTAAGAAGTGGGTACTGCTTCCTCCAGAGGGACTCTGTGGTGACTCTGAGCATTCTCTTACCAGGCATAAAAATTTTCCCTGCCATTCTGAACTTTCAGTCCACCCTTCCCCCCTAACCGGAAAAACCAGATCCCTAACCCCTGCAGAGACTGAGGGAGGAGGCTCATGAGCAGCGCTCCCCTCCCAGCCTACCTGACCAGTTACCCCGCCCTCCTCCTGGTCGGTCCCCCACTCCCTACCTGTCTCCAAGCTGCGCAGAGCCCCTGTGCACTCCTTGACTCTGTGCCATGCCCCGCTGCCCTGAGACCACCAAGCCAGACTGCCAAGTCTGTGCCCCATGCCCCGCCTACTGGGAGACCGCAGAGGCCACACTCCATACCCTGCCCGTCCGGAGATCACTGAAGCTGTGCACAGTGCCTGCCCTGCCTCTGTGCCAGACCCCCACCCAACCAGAATCACCAGAGAAGTGGTGTTCTTACTGAAGTCACTGGGCGCTAGATACCTCCAGAATCATGTACAGTGTACCCTGCCCTGCTGCCAGACCCGTGTGAAGCACACTCCTAGAGCTGCTCCTACAGCCAGAATTCTCTGGCTTTGGCAGTGGTAGTGAAACTGTGCAGGGGCACTTCCCACAAAGATCCAGCAACAATGCATTAATTGTGCTGGGGTCTAATCTTGGAGAAACACCCCCCCAACTCTGTGCCCTGCCAGAGGAAACCAGAAGTCACTCTATAGGGATATTTGTGCTGCAGAGAGGCAGGGGCAAAGGTGCGGTGGCTGAGGGAGATAAGCATTTGCAGGCCTGGTACCCTCAGGATTAGACTGAGCCCAAGTGGAACACTCACCAGTGGAAATAGAACACCCGAGGCAGGCAGGACTCAGCTGCCCCAGCAGGCTGGTAGCCGAGGGCAGTGGCCGGGCCTTGGGGGCATTGACCTTTCTTTGACTCTGACAGATGCTAAGCACTGGCACTTTGCATTATCGGAGGAAACATGACAGCAGCCCTGTGGGGTCAAAAGTGATGGGGCGTGAAAAAGGAACAAAGTGGAGAAAGAGACTCAGCCCCATGGTCCTACTGTGCTACTGGGCGGGCCTTTCTGACTCCACAGAGCACTGGAGAGAGCCAAATCTGAGCAGCCAGTAGACCTCTGCTATCAAGCTGCTGGAGACCTTTCAAACTCTCTCAACTGAGAGTTCATACTGACAGGGGCGATTGGTTCAGAACCCCTAACTTGGGTCAATCACCCAAGGGTGATAACCTGGTTGTGTAGTAACAGGAAGGGTCGATTTTCCCATTCCAGTTGTTGTCTGGTAAGGTGGGGTTTCTTAATTGCTTGCATTTCTTCACAGCTAAGATGTCACCAGAGTCACTTCCACCAAGATCAGACAAGAACCAGTTGAATATAAGACTGAGCCACCTAACCCCACCACACCAAGCAGGTTTCCCCAGCCTCAGACTATAATACTATACAGGTCCCTTGCAAAGGTAAAGGGGAAAAATCTGCAGTCATCAGTCCTGATCCTTAACAAAAGGCTGGTTAACCACAACCCCAGGAAACTACAATCTAATCTCACCTTACCAGACCACCTACCCAACAGTGAAAAAAAATCATGAGGCAGAATCAGCAGAAAAACTCTAGCAACACGAACAATCAGAGTAGATCAACTTTCCCAAGAAATGATAAAGCAGATACAATACAAGATCCTATTCCCAAACCAATGGCTGAGCTAACAGATATCGAGTTCAGAATTTGAATAGCAATTAGGATCAACAAAGTGGAGGAAATGAAGAAATTAGAATTTAAAGCAGAAATTCAAAAGATGTCTCAAGAATTTAACGAATTTAAAGAGAAAATGACCAAATATTTTGACACATTAAAGCAAGAATTTACAGCCCACAAAGATGTAAAAAATACATTAGAATCCCTCAGCAACAGAATGGAGCAGGCAGAAGAATGGTTCTCTGAAACTGAAGACAAAGCTTTTGAATGCTCCCATGAAATTGAAGATGAAGCTTTTGAATGCTCCCAAACACTCAAAGAGGGAAAAAAGTGGAGAACAAAAATGGATCATTCTCTCAGAGAGCTCTGGGATAATTCAAAGAGGTCTAATATTCGCCTTATAGAAATACCTGAAAGTGATGAGGTTGCTGTGAAGGATACAGATGCTTTGCTTCATGAAATGATTAAAGAGAATTTTCCAGACATGCCATGAGATTCTGAAATTCAGAAAGCAGACAGTTTCAGAACCCCACATGACTCAACCAGAATAAAAATTCTCATAGACACATTATAATTAATTTTGCTAAAATTAATATGAAGGAGAAAAATCTGAAAGCTGTAAGATATAAGAAAACCATTACATACAAGGGGAAGAGTATTAGAATGACTACAGATCTCTCCACTAAAAACTTTCAAACTAGAAGAGGGTGGTCATCGACCTTTAATCACCTTAAACAAAATAACTTTCAACCCAGGATCCTGTATCCAGTTAAACTGAGTTTTATCTATGATGGAGAAATTAAATACTTTAATGACATTCACATGTTGAAGAAATTTGCCATAACTAAACCAGCTCCACAGGAAATTCTCAGACCTGTCTTACATAATGAACAACACAATCCTCCACCACCAAAGTAAAATCACTCAGAAACTGTTGATCAAACTCTAACTTCCATAGTGGCAAAAGGATTAAAAATGTCCACTGGACTTTTGAAAAACTTGATACCCAAAACACTCTCTGGCTTATCATTACTCTCAATTAATGTGGATGGCTTAAATTGACCTCTAAAGAGAAACAGGTTGGCTGATTGGATACAAAAACTCAGGCCACACATCTGCTGCATTCAAGAATCCCACCTTACTTTAAAAGATAAACATAGACTCAGGGTGAAGGGATGGTCATCTATAATTCTGGCAAAAGGAAATCAGAAAAAAGAAGGTGTTGCAATTTTATTTGCAGATACAATAGGCTTTAAACAAATCAAAGTAAGAAAAGACAATGATTGTCACTTCTTATTTGTTAAGGGTAATACTGAACATGATGAGATTTCAATTATCAACATCTATGCACCCAACCAGAATGTGCCTCAATTTGTAAGAGAAACTCTGACATGAGCAATTTGATTTCCCCCAGCACCATAATTGTTGAAGAATTTAACACTCCTGTGACAGTATTTGATAGAGCCTCCAAAAAGAAGTTCAGCAAAGAAATTTTCGAATTAAACTTAACCATTCAACATTTGCATCTAATAGACATCTATAGAACATTTCATCCTAACAAAACCAAATACACATTCTTCTCATCAGCCCATGGATCATCCTACAAAATTGATCACAACTTAGGTCACAAGTCTAACCTCAGCAAATTTAAAAGAATAGAAATCATTATTGTATTTTCTCGAACCCCCACAGAATAAAAGTTGAACTAAGTAACAATAGGAATCTCCACACGCATACAAAAACATGGAAACTAAATAACCTCATGCTCAATGATTACTGGGTCATAGACAAGATTAAGAAGGAAATTACCAAATTTTTGGAACAAAACAGTAATGAAGAAACGAACTATCAGAACCTCTGGGATATAGCAAAGGCAGTCCTAAGAAGAAAATTTATAGTGTGGCAAGCCTTCCTCAAGTGAACAGAAAGAGAGGAAGTCAACAACTTAATGGGTCATCTCAAGCAACTGGAAAACAATGAACTTTCCAACCCTAAACCCAGCAGAAGAAAACAAATAACTAAAATTAGACCATAACTTAATGACATTGAAAACAAAAGAATCATACAACAGATCAACCAATAGAAGAGTTGGTTTTTTGAAAAGGTCGATAACATAGATAAAATATTGGCTAACCTAACCAGAAGTGGAAGAGTAAAATCCATAATTTCATCAATCAGAAATGATAAAGGCCAAAGAGAGAAAGTTGAAGAATGCACATCAACCCCACTGAGGAGAGCTGCGACCACAAGGATGCAAACAAAACGTACAAAACCCATCACCAAGCGGATGGATGGGAGTCCCCCCTCCCCCATCCGATCAGCTTAAGAACCCCACAAACAAACGGGCAAAAATCAAAGGCCCTCCCACTACACTCCACGGGAGAGACATACTGAAATCTGGACCTATATCCCCTACTAGGGTGCCAAGGCGTTCTCCTGCCAGTCATAAAAATGTATAAAACTGTAAATAGCCTTTGCCCGCAACTCTGAACTCCCAGCCATCCTTGGGCAGCAATATAACCAGGTAAAAAACTGAGTGGAACAGTGTGAGCTCGCTGCCGGTGGCTCTGGGCTCCCAGAGCTCCCCCCCCCCGCCATCACTCTGAGATCTGGAGACCTGAGCGGCAGTGGTGCTCATGCCATAAAACTGAGTGGAACTGAGGGTGCTAGCTACAGGGAGCTCTGGACTTCCACCGCTCCCCCCAAACCCACACTCTGAGATCTGGAGGCCTGAATGGCTGCGCTGCGCTGAGCATAAAACTGAGTGGAACACAGTGTGCTCACTACAGGTGGCTCTGGGATCCTAGCGCTAACCCCCCCCGCCCTCGCTCTGAGATCTGGGGGCCTGAGCAGCGGCGGTGAGGCTGGGCATAAAACAGAGTGAAACCATGTGTGGTCAATGCCGGCAGCTCTGGGCTCCCAGCGCTCCCCTCCACCCTCAGTCTGAGATCTGGAGTCCTGTCCCCCAGGAGTCCAGATTCTTGGGGGACCTATCAGGACATGGACAGTGCCTGATCTGTGGCTAGTCAGTCCTGACTCTGGGGCTCGGGAATGAGGTTGGGAGAGACTCACACCAGAGCAGAAGTTCCCTGAGGTGGCTGAAGACACACCCCCTGTCTCCCTGGGCAAATAGAGGAGGCCACCCATGAGTAAAGGATTTGCCTAAAGTGACTCGCAGACCCAGGAAGCTTCCAGGGTGGGGCCGACGCAGAGAGCTGAGACTTTGACCCAGAATAAGTGCTTCACTGGGGTCCAACAGAAAACAGCTGAAAATAGGACAGAACAACTTAGCCTAACCACACAAGACAGAGCCCCAGTCTCTCAGGCCACAATGCTGTACAGGCCCTCAACAAACACCCAGGGGGAAAAATCAAAGGGAGTAAAACAACCATGGGGCGGAATCAGCGGAAAAACTGGTAACATGAATAACCAGAATAGATCAACCCCCCAAAGAAAGATATGGCAGATGTAATTGACGATCCCATTCATAAACAACTGGCTGACATGTCAGAAATCGAATTCAGAATTTGGATTCCACACAAGATTAATAAAATGGAATTAGGAATCCGAGGAGAAATTCAGAAGTTGTCTCAAGAATTTAACGAATTTAAAGACAAAACCACCAAAGACTTAGACACACTGAAGCAAGAATTTGCAACTCTCAAAGATATGAAAAATACAGTAGAATCCCTCAGCAACAGAATGGACCAAGCAGAACAAAGGATTTCTGACATTGAAGATAAAGCTTTTGAACACTCCCAAACTCTCAAAAAGGAAGAGAAATGGACAGCAAAAATGGATCAGTCTCTCAGAGAGCTCTGGGATAACTCGAAGAAGGCACATATCCGACTCATAGGAATTCCTGAAACCAATAAACTGGCCTCAATGGGCACAGAGGCCCTTCTGCATGAAACTATGAAAGAGAATTTTCCAGACATGCCTAGAGAATCTGAAATTCAGATAGCAGACAGCTTCAGAATTCCAGCAACACTCAACCGCAATAAGACATCCCGAAGGCAAATCATAATTAACTTCACTAAAGTTCATATGAAGGAAAAAATTCTCAAAGCGGACAGGTCAAAGAAAACTATTACCTTAAAAGGAAAGAACATTAGAATGACTGCAGATCTCTCTGCTGAAAATTTTCAAGCCAGAAAACGGTGGTCATCGACTTTTAATCTTCTAAAGCAAAATAAATTTCAAACCCGGATTTTGTATCCAGCTAAACTGAGTTTCATTTATGATGGAGAAATTAAATACTTTAATGACATTCATATGTTGAAGAAATTGGCCATAACCAAACCAGCATTTCAGGATATTCTCAGACCTATCCTCCATAATGACCAATCCAATCCTCTAGTGCAAAAGTAAACTCACTCAGAAACTTCTGGTTAAACTCCAACTTCCAAAATGGCGAAAGGATTAAAAATGTCCACTGGACTTTTGAAAAACTCAATACCCAAAATTTCACCAAACTTATCAATAATCTCCATTAATGTGAATGGCTTAAACTGTCCTCTAAAGAGACATAGGTTAGCTGACTGGATACAAAAACTCAGGCCAGACATTTGTTGCATACAAGAGTCACATCTTAACTTAAAAGACAAATATAGACTCAGGGTGAAAGGATGGTCATCAATATTTCTGGCAAATGGTAACCAGAAAAAAGCAGGAGTTGCAATTTTATTTGCAGATACAATAGGCTTTAAACCAACAAAATAAGGAAGGACAAAAATGGTCACTTCATATTTGTTAAGGGTAAGACAATATGATGAGATTTCAATTATTAATATCTATGCACCCAACCAGAATGCACCACAATTTATAAGAGAAACTCTAACAGACATGAGCAACGTGATTTCCTACAGCTCCATAATACTCGGAGATTTTAACACTCCTTTGGCAGCGATGGATCGATCCTCCAACAAAAAGCTGAGTAAAGAAATTCTAGATTTAAATCTAACCATCCAGCATTTAGATTTAGCAGACATCTACAGAACATTTCATCCCAAAAAAACTGAATACACATACTTCTCAACAGCCCATGCTACTTACTCCAGAATCGATCACATCTTAGGTCACAAGTCTGACCTCTGTAAATTTAAAGGAATAGAAATTATTCCATACATCTTCTTGGACCATCATGGAATAAAACTTGAGAGGAGTAACAACAGGAATCTGCATACACATACAAAAACATGGAAATTAAATAACCTTATGCTGAATGATAGCTGGGTCAGAGATGAGATCAAGAAGGAAATTGCCAAATTTCTGGAACAAAATGACAATGAAGACACGAACTATGGAGAACCGCTGGGACACCGCAAAGGCAGTTCAAAGACGGAAATGTATAGCACTGCAAGCCTTCCTCAGGAGAACGGAAAGAGAGGAAGTAAGCAACTTAATGGGACATCTCAAGAGACTGGAAATCAAAGAACACTCCAACCCCAAATCCAGCAGAAGAAAAGAAATAACCAAAATCAGAGCAGAACTAAATGAAATTGAAAACAAAAGAATAATAAAACAGATCAATAAATCAAAAAGCTGTTTTTTTGAAAAGGTCAACAAAATAGATAAAACTTTGGCCAACCTAATCAGGAAAAAAAGACTAAAATATCTAATCTCATCAATCAGAAATAACAAAGACGAAATAACAACAGACTCCTCAGAAATCCAAAAAATTCTTAAAGAATATTACAAGAAACTTTATTCTCAGAAATACGAAAATCTGAAGGAAATTGACCGTTACTTGGAAGCACGTCAACTTCCAAGACTTAACCAAAATCAAGTGGAAATGTTGAACGCTCCCATTTCAAGTTCGGAAATAACATCAATCATACAAGGTCTCCCTAAAGAGAAAAGGACAGGACCAGATGGTTTTACGTCAGAATTCTACCAAACCTTTAAAGAGGAACTAGTACCTATATTACTCAACCTGTTTGAAAAGGTAGAAAAAGAAGGAAGAATACCCAACACGTTTTATGAAGCAAACATCACCCTGATCCCCAAACCAGGATAAGACCCAACAAGAAAAGAAAATTATAGACCAATATCACTAATGAATATAGATGCAAAAATATTCAACAAGATCCTAACAAACAGAATCCAGAAACATATCAAACAAACCATACATCATGATCAAGTCGGTTTTATCCCAGGGTCCCAAGGCTGGTTCAATATACGTAAATCTATAAATATAATTCAGCACATAAACAAATTAAAAAACAAAGACCATATTATTCTCTCAATTGATGCAGAAAAAGCTTTTGATAATATCCAGCATCCCTTCATGATCAGAACACTTAAGAAAATTGGTATAGAAGGGACATTTCTTAAACTGATAGAGACCATCTACAGCAAACCCACAGCCAATATCATATTGAATGGAGTTAAATTGGAATCATTTCCACTCAGATCAGGAACCAGACAAGGCTGCGCATTGTCTCCATTGCTCTTTAACATTGTAATGGAAGTTTTAGCCACCACAATTAGGGAAGAAAATGCGATCAAGGGTATCCACATAGGGTCAGAAGAGATCAAACTTTCACTCTTCCCAGATGATATGATTATATATCTGGAAAATACTAGGGACTCTACTACAAAACTCTTAGAAGTGATCAAGGAACACAGCAGTGTCTCAGGTTACAAAATCAACATTCATAAATCGGTAGCCTTTATATATGCCAAAAATAGTCAAGTTGAAAAAACAATTAAAGACTCTATCCCATTCACAGTAGTGCTAAAGAAGATGAAATACTTGGGAGTTTATCTAACAAAGGACGTGAAAGATCTGTATAAAGAAAACTATAAAACTCTAAGAAAAGAGATAGCTGAGAATGTTAACAAATGGAAAAATATACCATGCTCATGGTTGGGAAGAATCGACATTGTTAAAATGTCCATACTACCCAAAGCAATATATAATTTCAACATAATCCCCATTAAAGCTCCACTGTCATAATTTAAAGATCTTAAAAAAAATAATACTTCGTTTTATATGGAATCGGAAAAAACCTCGAATAGCCAAGACATTACTCAAAAATAAAAACAAAGCAGGAGGAATCATGCTACCAGACCTCAGACTATACTACAAATCGATAGTGATCAAAACAGCATGGTACAGGCAGAAAAACAGAGAACTAGATGTCTGGAACAGAATAGAGAACCAAAACATGAATCCAGCTAATTACCATTATTTAATCTTTTACAAGACAATTAAAAACATTCGGTGGGGAAAAGATCCCCTATTTAACAAATGGTGCTGGGTGAACTGGCTGGCAACCTGTAGAAGACTGAAACTGGACCCACACCTCTCACCATTAACCAAGATAGACTCTCACTGGATTAAAGATTTAAACCTAAGACATGAAACTATAAAAATACTAGAAGAGAGTGCAGGGAAAACACTTGAAGAAATTGGGTTGGGCTAGTTTTTTAGGAAAAGGACCCCGCGGGCAATTGAAGTAGCTTAAGAAATACACTATTGGGACTTGATCAAACTAAAAAGCTTCTACACAGCCAAGAACACAATAAGTAAAGCAAGCAAACAGCCCTCAGAATGGGAGAAGATATTTGCAGGTTATGTCTCTGACAAAGGTTTAATAACAGAATCCACAGAGAACTCAAACGCATTAGCAAGAAAAGAACAAGGGATCCCATCGCAGGCTGTGCAAGGGACTTGAAGAGAAATTTCTCTGAAGAAGACAGGCACACGGCCTTCAGACATGAAAAAATGCTCATCATCTTTAATCATTAGAGAAATGCAAATCAAAATTACTTTGAGATATCATCTAACTCCAGTGAGACTAGCCTATATCACAAAATCCCAAGACCAGAGATGTTGGTGTGGATGTGGAGAAAAGGGAACACTTTTGCACTGCTGGTGGGAATGCAAATTAATATATTCCTTTTGGAAAGAGATATGGAGAACACATAGAGATCTAAAAATAGATCTGCCATTCAATCCTGTAATCCCTCTACTGGGCATATACCCAGAAGACCAAAAATCACACCATAACAAAGATATTTGTATCAAAATATTTATTGCAGCCCTATTCATAATTGCTAAGTCATGGAAAAAGCCCAAGTGGCCA
Source organism: Nycticebus coucang (assembly GCF_027406575.1). NCBI lineage: Eukaryota > Metazoa > Chordata > Mammalia > Primates > Lorisidae > Nycticebus > Nycticebus coucang. The sequence continues at coordinate 123,003,553 of NC_069804.1, forward strand.
TCAATCCATGAATGGATTAATAAATTGTGGTATTTGTACACCATGGAATATTATGCAGCCTTAAAAAAGATGGAGACTTTACCTCTTTCATGTTTACATGAATGGAGCTGGAACATATTCTTAGTAAAGTGTCTCAAGAATGGAAGAAAAAGTACCCAATGTACTCACCCTTATTATGAAACTAATGTAGGACCTTCACATGAAAGCTATAACCCAGTTACAACCTAAGAATAGGGAGAAGGGGGAAAGGGAGTGGAGGGAGGGGGGAGGTAGGTGGAGGGAGGGTGATTAATGGGATTACACCTGTGGTGCATCTTACAAGGGTATATGTGAATCCTAGTAAATGTGGATTGTAAAGGTCTTAGCCAAATAACTAAGAAAATGCCATGAAAGCTATGTTAACTAGTGTGATGAAAATGTGTCAAACGGTCTATGAACCAAATGTATGGTGCCCCATGATCATACTAATGTAAACAGCTATGATTTAATAAAAATAAATAAAAAAAAAGAAAAAGAAGGAAGACTACACAACACTTTCTATGAAGCAAACATCACCCTGATCCCCAAACCAGGAACAGACCCAACAAGAAAAGAAAATTATAGACCAATATCACTAATGAATATAGATGCAAAAATATTCAACAAGATTCTAACAAACAGAAGCCAGCAACACATCAAACAAATTATACATCATGACCAAGTTGGTTTTATCCCAGCGTCTCAAGGCTGTCTCAATATCCATAAATCTATAAGTATAATTCAGCACATCAACAAATTAAAAAACAAAGACCATATGATTCTCTCAATCGATGCAGAAAAAGCTTTTGATAATATAGAGCATCCCTTCATGATCAGAACACTTAAGAAAATTGGTATAGAAGGGACATTTCTTAAAGTGGTAGAGGCCATCTACAGCAAACCCACAGCCAATATCATATTGAATGGAGTTCAATTGAAATATTTCCACTCAGATCAGGAACCAGACAAGGCTGCCCATTTTCTCCATTGCTCTTTAACATTGTAATGGAAGTTTTGGACACTGCAATTAGGGAAGAAATGGCGATCAAGGTTATCCAAATAGGGTCAGAAGAGATCAAACTTTCACTCTTCGCAGATGATATGATTGTATATCTGGAAAACACCAGGGATTCTACTACAAAACTCTTAGAAGTGATCAAGTAATACAGCAGTGCCTCTTGTTACAAAAATCAACATTCATAAATCAGTAGCCTTTATATTATATCAACAGTAGTCAAACTGAAAGAACCGTTAAGGACTCTATTCCATTCACAGTATTGCCAAAGGAGATGATATATTTGGGAGTTTATCTAACAAGGGACATGAAAGATCTCTATAAAGAGAACTATGAAACTCTAAAAAAAAGAAATAGCTGAAAATGTTAAATGGAAAAACATACCATGCTCATGTCTGGGAAGAATCAACATTGTTAAAATGTCCACACTACCCAAAGCAATATACAATTTTTAATGTTATCCCTATTAAAGCTCCACTGTCATACTTTAAAGATCTTTAAAAAATAATACTTCATTTTATATGGAATCAGAAAAAACCTCAAATAGCCAAGACATTACTCAGAAATAAAAACAAAGCAGGAGGACTCATGCTACTGGATTTCAGACTATACTATAAATTGATAGCGATCAAAACAGCATGGTACTCACACAAAAACAGAGAGGTAGATGTATGGAACAGAATTGAAAACTAAGAGATGAACCCAGCTACTTAGCGTTATTTTACCTTTGACAAGCCAATTAAAAACATTCAGTGGGGAAAAGATTCCCTTTTTAACAAATGGTGCTGGGTGAACAGACTGGCGACCTGTAGAAGACTAGACCTCAACCCACACCTTTCACCATTAACTATGATAGACTCTCACTGGATTAAAGATTTAAACTTAACACATGAAACTATAAAAATACTAGGAGAAAGTGCAGGGAAAACTCTTGAAGAAATTGGCCTGGGCGAATATTTTATGAGGAGGACCCCACAGGCAATTGAAGCAGCTTCAAAAATACACTACTGGGACCTGATCAAACTAAAAAGCTTCTACACAGCCAAGAACACAGTAAGTAAAGCAAGCAGACAGCCCTTAGAATGGGAGAAGATATTTTCAGGTTATGTCTATGACAATGGTTTAATAACCAGAATCCACAGAGAACTCAAACATATAAGCAAGAAAAGAACAAGTGATCCCATTGCAGGCTGGGCAAGAGACTTGAAGTGAAACTTCTCTGAAGAAGACAGGCACACATCCTAAAGACATGAAAATATTCTCATCATCCTTAATCATCAGAGAAATGCAAATCAAAACTACTTTGAGATATCATCTAACTCCAGTAAGATTAGCTGATATCAAAAAAATCCCAAGACCAGAGATATTGGCATGGATGTGGAGAAAAAGGAACACTTCTACACTGCTGGTGGGAATGCAAATTAATACATTCCTTTTGGAAACATGTTTAGAGAACACTTGGCTATCTAAAAATACACCTGCCATTCAATGCTATAATTCCTCTACCAGGTATATACCCAGAAGGTCAAAAATCACATTATAACAAAATATTTGTACCAGAATGTTTATTGCAGCCCAATTCATAATTGCTAAGTCATGGAAGAAGCCCAAGTGCCCATCGATCCACTAATGGATTAATAAATTGTGGTATATGTACACCATGGAATATTATGCAGCCTTAAAGAAAGATGGAGACTTTACCTTTTTCATGTTCACATGGATGGAACTGGAGCATGTTCTTCTTAGTAAAGTATCTCAAGAATGGAAGAAAAATTATCCAGTGTACTCAGCCCTAGTATGAAACTAATTTTTGGCTTTCATATGAAAGCTATAACCCAGTTATAACTTAAGAATATGAGGAAGGGGGAGAGGGAGCAGAGGGAGGGGCCAGGATGGGCGGAGGGAGGGTGATTGGTGGGATTACACCTGTGGTGCATCTTACAAGGGTACATGTGAAACTTAGTAAATGTAGAATTTATATGTCTTAACACAATAACTAGGAAAATGCCAGGAAGGCTATATTAACCAGTGTGATGAAAATATGTCAAATGGTATATAAAACCAGTGTATGGTGCCCCATTATCGCATTAATGTACACAGGTATTATTTAATATATAAAAAAAAGCAAAAGGAAACTTGCCCTTTTTGCCCCAGAAGTTCACTGAACGATCACCTCACAATTAAGGCAGATTACTAAGAGAAGTATTTATTTCCAAATAAATTGTTCATGGGAGAACCACAAGAGTGATTAACCAATGTCTCAGTGAAGTTCGATAACTTTATAGATGTCTTTTAGAAGGGACAAGAAAGAATTCGAAGTGTAGGTGCAGCAAGTGGTTGCTAAGGAGAATGAATGGATGGGGGAAACAAGTTGACTCATAAATGAAATTGAAAGACAGGTATTGTGTTTTAAATTATTTGGGCCAGCAATAAGCACATGAAAAAATACTCATCATCTTTAATCATCAGAGAAATGCAAATGAAAACCATTCAAATATATGATCTAATCCCAGTACGATTAGCCCACATCACAAAGTCCCAAAACCCCAGATGCTGGTGTGCATGTGGATAGAAGGGAACACTTCTACACTACTGGTGGGATTGCAAACTAACACAGCCTGTTTGGAAAGAAGTATGGACAATCCTCAAAGATCTAAAAGTAGAGCTTCCATTTGACCCTGCAATCCCATTACTAGGTATCTATCTAGAAGAACAAAATCATTTTACCACAAAGAGATTTGCATTTGAATATTGATTGTGGCTCAATTCCTAATTGCCAGGTCTTGGAAGCAACCTAAGTGCCCATCACCTGTGGTATATTTATACCATGGAATATTATTCAGCTGTTAAAAAGATGTAGACTTTACATGGTTTACATTTACCTGAATGGAGTTGAAATACATTCTTCTTAGTAATGTATCACAAGAATGTAAAAATCAATATCCAATATATGCCATACTAATATGAAATCAATATATAAACAATTACATGTTCATAGGAACAATAAAACACTAATATAGTCCAGTTTGAGGGTACAGGGACACGGGAGATGAAGGGAGTAGGAAGTACGGCAGAAACAGGAAGGGCATGAGGCAGGATCTCACCTAGAGTGCACATCGTGAGGGTGTATAACACGCCCCCAAGTGAGGGGCTCTTCTACAAATGGAACTTTACCCTGGAAGTGAGAACAATGTAGCCTAAAAATTGAACCCTCATATTAATTTGAATAAAAAAAGAAAGAAAAATAAATAAATCATTTGAGCCAGGTCTGCTACCATTCAAGAGGAGGAAAGGAATTCAGTTGCCCACCATACATATTTTGATCCAATCAGTCAGGTTTTAACTAGATAGAGGGAAAGACCCTTCCAACGCTTTCTCATCTCCTGTGATATTTATTTATTTGTTTGTTTGTTTATTTATTTATGACACAGTCTCACTATGTAACACTCAGTAGAGTTCCGTGGTGTCACAACTCACAGCAACCTCAAACTCTTGGGCTTAAGTGAATCTCATGCCTCAGCCTCCCAGTAGCTGGGACTACAGGCACTTACCACGATACCGGGCTTTTTGGTTGTTGTTGTCATTGTTTTTTAGCAGGTCCTGGCCAGGTTCGAAAACACCACCCCCGGTGCATGTAGCCAGTGACCTAAACACTTAGCAATGGGGGCTGAGCCTCCAATGATCTTTAATTCAAAGCATTCTTTACACCAAATAATCATATTTTCAGGCAAAATTTCCTTAGCTCCTTAAAGCAACAATTACGTTCTTGTGATTCTGATTGGTTCTCAATGAATCTGTGCATTAAGTTAAGGTAAATGTGCAGTTGAGGGGGGGGGAAGTTAGGTGTCTTAACATCTGGTAGAGGGTGATTGATTTCATCCTATCTTTGTTCTTATAAAGATGGTTGGTCTTTATATTGAAATAATAGAAAAATTATAGCTACTGTTGTGGTGGGCACCTGCTGTCCCATCTAATCTGGAGACTGAGGCAAGAGAATCACTTGAGCCCAAGAGTTTGAGGTTGCTGTGAAATATGATGCCAGGGCACTCTACCAGGGGCAAAAAAGTGAGACTGTGTCCCCCCCCAAAAAAAGTATTATGTTGAGTTTTTTGGCTCATGCCTGTAATCATAGAACTGTTGGAGGCCAAGGCTGGTAGAAAGCTTGAGATCAGGAGCTCAAGAACAGTCTGAGCAAGAGCGAGACCCTATCGCTACTAAAAATAGAAAAACTAACTGGGTGTTTTGGGGGGCTCTGTAGTCCCAGCTACTTGGGAGGCTGAGGCAAGAGGATTGCTTGAGCCCAAGTGTTTGAGGTTGCTTTGAGCTGTGACACCACAGAACTCTACCCAGTGTGACAGCTTGAGACTGTGTTTTAAGAACAAAAAACAAACATTAGCTCATAGTTTTTCTTCAGTATTTTCCCTTTTCTTTTGTCTTTCTTTCTTCTTTTTTTTTTTTTTTTGAGATAGTCTCACTGTGTTGCCCAAGTTAGAGTACAGTGGCCTCAGTCTAGCTCACAGCAAACTGAATCTATAGGGATCAAGCAATCCTCTTGCCTCAGCCTCCCAAGTAGCTGGACTGCAGACAGCTGCCACAGCACCCAGCTAATTTTTATATTTTTAGTAGAGACAAGGTCTCACTCTTGCTCAGTCTGAACTCCTGAACTCAAGTGATCCATCCCCATCCACCTCCCATAGTGCTGGGATTACAGATCTGAGCAAATGTGCTCAGCCTAACTCATTATTTTTCAATAAGGATTAAGATCTCTTCCTGTCTTCTCTCTCTTGATAGCAGCACTCCCAAAAATGGATTTCTGTTTTCATAAAACATTGAGGAGACCAGCAGATCCATAAGACATGTAAGTTATTTCTCTTTACATTCCACCACCTCCTTGACCTTTTCAAATTTGTTTCCATAGCCTCAAATGATTCCTCAGTGACTCCTAAGAACAGTGGAATATGAACTACCAGACCTTGGGATTGGAAACACCTGGAAAAATATCTGTTTTCAGTCTTGTTAAAAGAAAAATGGACACAGCGTTCACATTCACATACTCTATCTAGGGATACAGTTACCTTCTTTCCCCCTCCTTAAATTTAGGTACCCTTTGAACCTCTGAGCAGACATTTTTCCTTTTTTTCCCCCTTTGTGATACCATCTGATCTCTCTGATCTCTTCTCTCTCTTTTTCCTCTCCCACCTTTTAAATTCTAAAATATACTTTTATATCCTAATCTTTGCCTAGAGAAATTCTTTTTTTGTCTGGTGTGCAGCACCTACTGAGCTTTTCCACCCTAACAGTTCTACATTTGATAAACAGGTTTATAACCAGTACCTCTCAGTCAGTTACAAAGTCCAGTTACATGGAGACGAGGTCATCTTTAGTTATAGGCCTAAGTTTTTCATGTGTCCAATACAGTCATCTTGAGCCATTATTAATTTTTTTCATTTTTCATTTTCTGTCAATCATATATAAAACCTTTAACTATCAATGAGAGACTTGTCAAGGACAAAGCCTTTTGCCCACTGCCACACCAGGAATAAAATAAAGTGTACCTTGAGGTTGAGGGAAGAGGATAGGTGGCTCCCAGGAATTTGGGGTTGCAATGAGCTGTCATGACACCACAGCACTCTACCCAAAGAAACAGAGAGAACCCCTGTCTCAAAAAAGAAGAAGTGTATATTTTACAACAACAAAATTTATTTTTTAAATTCCTTTAAAAAATTGTACAGGACTTCCTTCTTGAGAATGGATAGTAAAGAAAGGGGCTTTAAGCACAGTGAAAAGAAAACCTGGCCTGTTGAAGCAGGAAGTCTGGAGGGCCCATAAGAATGTGAACATGGGTGGCGCTCATAGCTCAGTGGCTAGGGCACCAGCCATGTACACCAAGGCAGGCAGGTTCGAACCCAACCAGGTCTGCTAAACAATGACAACTGCAACAAAAAACATAGCCGGGCATTGTGGTGGGCGATGGTAGCCATGACTATTCTGGAGGCTGAGCCAAGAAAGTCGCTTAAGCCCAAGAGTTTGAGATTCCTATGAGCTGTGATGCCACGGAACTCTACCTAGTATGACAAAGTGAGACTCTGTCTCAAAAGAAAAAAAAAGAATGTGGACTTGAAGTCACCTAGGTAACCAATGACCAATAGAAAGAGACCATCAATGACCAATAGCTTAGGACATACTGCTTGGAGTCCCAGAGAGACCAGTGAAAGTCTTGCAGCCAATTTCAAATGGAGAAACTATTTATACCCCTGCCCACCTTTGCCTCTCTGGTTCTCTCACCCTTTCTCCTCCATGAGACGGACGTGCTTCCAACTCTCTTTGGAAATGCTCTAAACTTTCTCTTTGTTCTTCTGAAACAAAATCTCTCTTTGTTATCCTGAAACTTGGGTAGCTTACCTTCACTTTCTATCCACATTGCCTGAACTGCTCCAGGTTTATTCTCGGTTTCCACTCACTTTTTCTCACGGTTACTGCTGTGCCTTGATTGGGCTTTACTAGAGCTCAACCCAGTAACTGAATGAGGGCAACTGTGTTCAGGTGACTGGTGCCCCAGCCCCCAACACTCTTACTCTAATGCATATCTATTTCATCAGAAGCACTTAAACTTGAGGATTGCTAGGAATCCGCTACAAAGCACTGAAAGCCACTGTTTGTACAAGTGGACAGTTCTGCATAAGAGAAAACAAGCTGCTGACTTTGGAACTTCTAGCAAAGACAACAGAACAAGATTACACCCAGCTAATTTTTTTCTACTTTAGGTAGAGCCAGGGTCTCCACTCCTGCTCAGGCTGTGTCAAAATCCTGAGCTCAAGGGATCCACTGCCCTCAGCCTCCCAGAGTGTTAGGATTAGAGGTATGAACCACCACACCCAGTTTCATGTCAGTAATGTTTCAGGGAACCTTTAAGGGACAGGACCAAGAGCCTACGTCACTAACCTTTCTACTCATATTACCTATTATTACACTACACCATGTTCTCAAACAGAGCAGCCACCCCTTCCTCCCATAGATATGGAAACTTAAAACTGAGACTGGAAAATATGTAACAGTGGAAATGCCCTGAAAAAATAGCAAAAATGTTTTCTGTCTCATTAACTCATTTTGAAACTAAGACATGCATCCCTGCCTTTAGCAGTAATCCAGAGGGGCATGGAAATGTCTTTGGTTATTTTACACTAGCAAGGTGGGTCAGGAGACTGGGGCCTGGCTCATAGGCAGAGGTACTGAGCTGCTGAGCTGGCTCCCAGATGGGCAGCAGAGATCACAGTTGTGTCTTCATCTGATATGGGGTGTTAACTGCAGTTGAATAACAATAGACCCTCTGTCTTAATTTTTTAGAGACAGAGTTTCACTTTGTCACCCTTGGTAGAGTGCCCTGGTATCGTTGCTCACAGCAACCTCAAACTCTTGGGCTCAAGTAATTCTCTTGCCTAAGCCTCCCAAGTAGCTGGGACTATAGGGGTCTGCACAAAACCCAGCTATTTTTTAGAGTGAGGTCTATCTCTGGCTCGGACTGGTTTTGAACCCATGATCTCAGGCAATCCACCCACCTCAGCCTCCCAGAGTGCTAGAATTACAGGCATTGGCCACCTTAACTGATCCTGGACCTCTCTTAAGAGGTCTATAATGCTGGACTTGGTGGCTCATGCCTGTGATCCTAGTACTTTGGCAGGCCAAGGTGGGTGGTTTGCTTGAGCTCAGGAGTTTTGGACCAGCCTGAGCAAGGGTGAGACTCCATTTCTCCTAAATATAGAAAAAACGAGCCAGTTGTTGTGGTGGGTTCCTATCATCCCAGCTACTGGGGAAGCTGAGGCAAGTGTGTCACTTGAGTCCAAGAGTTTGAGGTTTCTGTGAGCTATGACGCCACTGCACTCCACACAGGGCAACTGGCTGATACTGTCTAAACAAACAAAAAAACACTGTGTTTCTGCTTATATGTAGGAAAAATCGGTTTTTTGAGAGGAACAGTCCGTCATTTTTCCTCCTTTTCCAGCGAAGTAATAAATTTATTTTTCCTTCTCAAAAACCACTTGTTCTTGTGTTTTTGATTTGGCCTCCAAAACAAGGGCAGGACTTTCAGTAACAATAAGATCACCTTTATCCTCATCTTATTATTTGGAACCTCTATGACTGCGTTCTGTCACTTAAGGAAAAACAAATTCTACCTTTAAGTTTTTCACAGGTCCTAGATCAGGCGTCCTCAAAAGTTTTAAACAGGGGGTCAATTCACTGTCCCTCAGACCATTGGAACACCGGACTATAGTTTAAAAAAAAGAAAAACTATGAACAAATTCCTATGCACACTGCACATATCTTATTCTGAAGTAAAAAACAAAATGGGAACAAATACAATTCACATCGCTTCATGTGGCCTGCGGGCCACAGTTTGAGGACGCCTGTCCTAGATACTGGTCTGAGTTTAACTGACTGCTGGATCTAACATCTACCAAGACCTTATAACAATAATTTAATAGCAATTCCGTTATTGTTTTTCTTCTTCTTCTTTTTCTTTTTTTTCCTTGTTTTTTTTCTTTCTTTTTTTTTTTTTTATTGTTGGGGATTCATTGAGGGTACAATAAGCCAGGTTACACTGATTCCAATTGTTAGGTAAAGTTCCTCTTGCAATCATGTCTTGCCCCCATAAAGTGTGACACACACCAAGGCCCCACCCCCTCCCTCCGTCCCTCTTTCTGCTTCCCCCCCCATAACCTTAATTGTCATTAATTGTCCTCAAATCAAAATTGAGTATATAGGATTCATGCTTCTCCATTCTTGTGATGCTTTACTAAGAATAATGTCTTCCATGTCCATCCAGGTTAATACAAAGGATGTAAAGTCTGCATGTTTTTTAATGGATGAATAGTATTCCATGGTATACATATACCACAGTTTGTTAATCCATTCCTGGGTTGGTGGGCATTTAGGATGTTTCCACATTTTGGTGATTGTAAACTGAGCTGCAATAAACAGTCTAGTACAAGTGTCCTTATGATAAAAGGATTTTTTTCCTTCTGGGTAGATGCCCAGTAATGGGATTGCAGGATCAAATGGGAGGTCTAGCTTGAGTGCTTTGAGGTTTCTCCATACTTCCTTCCAGAAAGGTTGTACTAGTTTGCAGTCCCACCAGCAGTGTAAAAGTGTTCACTTCTCTCCACATCCACGCCAGCATCTGCACTTTTGAGATTTTGTGATGTGAGCCATTCTCACTGGGGTTAGATGATATCTCAGGGTTGTTTTGATTTGCATTTCTCTAATATATAGAGATGATGAACATTTTTTCATGTGTTTGTTAGCCATTCGTCTGTCATCTTTAGAGAAAGTTCTATTCATGTCTCTTGCCCATTGATATATGGGACTGTTGGATTTTTTCATGTGGATTAATTTGAGTTCTCTATAGATCCTAGTTATCAAGCTTTTGTCTGATTGAAAATAAGGAAATATCCTTTTCCATTGTGTAGGTTGTCTCTTTGCTTTGGTTATTGTCTTCTTGGCTGTACAGAAGCTTTTCAGTTTAATGAAGTCCCATTTGTTTATTTTTGTTGTTGTTGCAATTGCCATGGCAGTCTTCTTCATGAAGTCTTCCCCCAGGCCAATATCTTCCAGTGTTTTTCCTATGCTTTCTTGGGGGATTTTTATTGTTTCATGCCTTAAATTTAAGTCCTTTATCCATCTTGAATCAATTTTTGTGAGTGGGGAAAGGTGTGGGTCTAGTTTCAGTCTTTTACATGTAGACATCCAGTTCTCCCAACACCATTTATTGAATAGGGAGTCTTCCCCCCAGGTAAGTTCTTGTTTGGTTTATCAAAGATTAGGTGGTTGTAAGATGTTAGTTTCATTTCTTGGTTTTCAATTTGATTCCAAGTGTCTATGTCTCTGTTTTTGTGCCAGTACCATGCTGTCTTGACCACTATGGCTTTGTAGTACAGACTAAAACCTGGTATTCTGATGCCCCCAGCTTTATTTTTATTACTAAGAACTGCCTTAGCTATACAGGGTTTTTTCTGGTTCCATACAAAAGGCTGAATCATTTTTTCCAAATCTTGAAAGTACGGTATTTTGATAGGAATGGCATTGAATATGTAGATTGCTTTGGGAAGTATAAACATTTTAACAATGTTGATTCTTCCCATCCATGAGCATGGTATGTTCTTCCATTTGTTAATATCCTCTGCTATTTCCTTTCTGAGGATTTCATAGTTTTCTTTATAGAGGTCCTTCGCCTCCTTCGTTAGGTATATTCCTAGGTATTTCATTTTCTTTGAAACTATGGTGAAGGGAGTTGTGTCCTTAATTAGCTTCTCATCTTGACTGTTATTGGTGTACACAAAGGCTACTGACTTGTGGACATTGATTTTATATCCTGAAACATTACTGTATTTTTTGATGACTTCTAGGAGTCTTGTGGTTGAGTCTTTGGGGTTCTCTAAGTATAAGATCATGTCGTCAGCAAAGAGGGAGCATTTGACCTCCTCTGTTCCCATTTGGATTCCATTGATTTCCTTGTCTTGCCTAATTGTATTGGCTAGAACTTCCAGCACTATGTTGAATAGTAAATGTGACAGAGGACAACCTTGTCTGGTTCCAGTTCTAAGAGGAAAAGCTTTGAGTTTTACTCCATTCAGTAAAATATTGGCTGTGGGTTTGTCATAGATAGCTTCAATCAGTTTTAGAAATGTGCCACCTGTGCCTATACTCTTCAGTGTTCTAATTAGAAAAGGATGCTGGATTTTATCAAATGCTTTTTCTGCATCTATTGAGAGGATCATGTGATCTTTGTTTTTGCCTCTGTTAATATGCTGCATAACGTTTATGGACTTGCGTATGTTAAACCAGCCTTGCATCCCTGGGATGAAGCCTACTTGATCATGATGAATGACTTTTTTGATGATAAGCTGTAATCTATTGCCTAGGATTTTGTTGAGAATTTTTGCGTCTATATTCATGAGTGAGATTGGTCTGAAATTCTCCTTTTTGTTTGGGTCTTTTCCTGGTTTTGGTATCAGGGTGTTTTTTGCTTCATAGAATGTGTTGGGGAAGATTCCTTCTTCCTCAATTTTTTGGAATAATTTCTGCAGTACAGGAATAAGCTCTTCCTTGAAGGTTTGATAGAATTCTGGAGTGAAGCCATCTGGACCAGGGCATTTTTTTGGTTGGAAGATTTTTTTTTATTGTTTCTTTGATCTCAGTGCTTGAAATTGGTCTGTTTAGAAGCTCTATTTCTTCCTGGCTGAGTCTAGGGAGAGGGTGTGATTCCAAATATTTATCCATTTCCTTCACATTGTCAAATTTCTGGGCATAGAGTTTCTGGTAGTATTCAGAGATGATCTTTGTATCTCTGTGGGATCAGTTGTTATTTCCCCTTTATCTTTTCTGATTGAGGTTACTAGAGATTTTACTTTTCTATTCCTCATTAGTCTGGCCAATGGTTTATCAATTTTATTTATTTTTTCAAAAAACCAACTCCTTGTTTCATTAATTTTCTGAATGATTCTTTTGTTTTCAATTTCATTGATCTCTGATTTGATTATGGATATTTCTTTTCTTCTACTGAGTTTGGGCTTAGATTGTTCTTCTTTTTCCAATTAGATGAGATTTCTTGTGAGATTCTTGATGCGCTCTCTTTCTTTTTTTCAAATATAGGCATCTAAAGTGATGAATTTTCCTCTCAAAACTGCTTTTGTAGTATCCCACAGGTTTTGGTAGCTTGTGTATTCATTGTTGTTATGCTCAAGGAAGTTAATGATTTCCTGTTTTATTTCTTCCTGCACCCATCCGTTATTCAACAGAAGATTGTTTAATTTCCATGCCTTTGTGTGGAGTCGAGCATTTTTGTTAGAGCTGAGTTCCACCTTTACTGCCTTATGATCTGGGAAGATACAAGGTAAAATTTCAGTTCTTTTGAGTCTGTTGATATTTGTTTTTTGTCCCAGGATATGATCAATTTTGGAGAATGTTCTATGGGGTGATGAGAAGAATGTATATTCTTTATCTTTGGGGTGGAGTGTTCTATATGCGTCTATCAAGCACAGCTGTTCAAGGGTATCATTTAAATCTCTTATATCTTTATTTGATTTCTGTTTAGAGGATCTGTCCAGCTCTGTAAGAGGAGTGTTAAGGTCCCCTGTTATGATGGTATTATCAGATATCATGTTGCTCAGACTGAGTAAGGTCTGTTTCAAGAAAATGGGAGCATTTAAATTGGGTGCATAAATATTTAGAATTGAAACATCTTCTTGTTGTATTTTTCCCTTGACCAATATAAAGTCACCATCTTTGTCTTTTTTGACTTTTAGTTGACTTTACATAATCCACATGTATCTGAAAATAAGATTGCAACTCCTCTCTTCTTCTGAATTCCATTTGCCTGAAAAACTGTCTTCCAACCCTTGACTCGGAGCTTTAATTTGTCTTTTGAAGCCAGGTGTGTTTCTTGCAGCCAGAAAATGGATGGCTTGTGTTTTTTAATCCAGTCAGCAATCTATGTCTCTTCAGAGGGGAATTGAAGCCATTCACATTTATTGAGATAATTGTAAGTGTGGTAGTATTCTATTCATCTTATTTTGTGAGAGTCCATTGCTTAGTTTTATCTTTTGCATCAGTGTGCAGGTTAGGTTCTGTCCTTTAATTTCTGAGTTCTTACTTTGCTGCTGATCCATTGTGATGGTCAGTGTGCAGAACAGGTTGAAGTATTTCCTGTAGAGCTGGTCTTGTTGTGGTAAATTTCCTCAATGTTTGTATATCCGTAAATGATATGATTTTCCGTCAATTTTTAAGCTTAACTTAGCAGGGTACAGAATTCTGGGCTGAAAACTGTTCTGTTTAAGAAGATTAAACGTAGATGACCATTGTCTTCTTGCTTGGAAAGTTTCATTAGAGAAGTCTGCCGTCACTCTGATGGATTTGCCCCTGTAGGTCAACTGGCGCTTACTCCTGGCAGCTTGCAGAATCTTTTCTTTTGTCTTGACTTTGGACAGGTTCATCACAATGTGTCTTGGAGAAACTCGGTTAGAGTTTAGACGATCTGGGGTCTGATATCCCTCTGACAGCAGTGTGTCAGAATCTTTGGTGATATTTGGGAAATTTTCTTTTATAATATTCTCTAGTATGGCTTCCGTTCCTCTGGGGCATTCTTCTTCCCCTTCTGGAATTCCTATAACTCATATGTTGGAACGCTTCATAAAGTCCCATAATTCTGACAGTGAACGTTCTACTTTCTCTCTCTTCTTTTCTGCCTCTTTTACTATCTGAGTTATCTCAAGAACTTTGTCTTCTACCTCTGAAATTCTTTCTTCTGCATGGTCTAACCTGTTGCTGATACTTTCCATTGCATCTTTAAGTTCCCTTGACTGTTTCATTTCCTTCAGCTCTGCTATATTCTTTTTATATTCTTCATATCGTTCATCTCTTATTTGGTTCTGTTTTTGGATTTCCTTTTGGTTATTTTCCACTTTATTAGCAGTTTCCTTCATTGTTTCCATCATTTCTTTCATTGTTTTCAACATGTGCATTCTAAATTCCCTTTCTGTCATTCCTAACATTTCTGTATAGGTGGAATCATCTGCAGAAGCTACCTCATGGTTCCTTGATGGGGTTGTTCTGGACTGGTTCTTCATGTTGCCTGGAGTTTTCTGCTGATCCTTCCTCATGAGTGATTTCTTTTATCTGTTTCCTTGCCTTAATTTTCCTTTTCTTCCTCTTGCTCTTTAAGTTCTTGTGCTTGTGGACTAAGGGTTACAGGACCAGAGCAGTGAGAAGGTTGAAGAGCCAAAAAGGGATGAAAGAAAGGAGGACCTAGTGATAAGAAAAAAAAAGAAAAATAGAGAAAGGAAAGTGGGTGTGTAAAAGGAATATTGACAAAAAGAAGAGAGGCACAGAAAGAGGGAGACAGAGCAATATAGGTGTATTGTAGGGTACTTTGACACAACCTTAAAAAAACCCCACCTTATGGGGGTGCCCAGTTGGGTGGTTCCCTTGAGGTCAGCAGCTCTTTGCTAACCTGATCTGACACAGTACCCCACCTCCACCAAGTAGAGAGGAGTGACAAAAATGCCATGAATCAAACCAAAACAAGCAAACAGAAAAGTTTACTGGATAAAATTGGGTGAAAAACCAAATAATAGCAGTAGAAACACTAGCAAAAATGAAGTTCTAGTTATTGAAAAAGGCAGCAATGGGAAATTATAATCAAACTAGAAAAATTGAGAAAGAAAAAGGATCTGTATGGAAAAGGTTGAAATTAAAAAACAAAACAACATCAACAACATCAAAATAAACAAAAAAAAAAAAAAAACCGAAAAAGAAAAAAAAAAAAAAAACACAACCGAAAACAAAGCAGTATGTATATGTTATTGAATATTGTCTTGGCAACACGTGGTCTTCTGGGGTATGAGATGTTAATCACAGTTCTGATACGACTGGAGGCTGCTGATTTGACAAACCCCAGCAGTTAGACACCCTAAATGTCTCTTCAGCCCACTTAAAAGGCGCTTTGAACTTGTAAACTTGTTGAGCAGAAGCTCTCCCAGTGAAGTGCTTGTCACTGGAATCACTGCTGAAGTGGCTATCCACTACCCAGTGTGCCAAAACCGGTCTCACTCTGCCCCTGAGGGTTAGGGCTGCAAGGCAGCTCAGTACCCACCCTTAGGCTACTTGGTCGCTGGGTTACCAACTCCCACCCGATTCTAGCTCTGCGACCCTGAAGGCGGAGCTTGCCGGAGCAGATTGCTCACAATGGCTCCCTGTGACCCACAGCCAAACACTATTAGCTCCGTCTGGCTCAGCAGCTCAGACGGGGGCCCTAGACAACGGCCAAAGTTCTCCGCACTCCCGCTCAGGCTCTCCCCATGGCAGTCAACTGAGTGCTAAGTCCAAGGACACCAAAACAGTTCACAGGTAAGGCCTTTCCGGTTTGCAGTCTCGCTGCTACTGAACTTACAGTTGCAGGTGGGTTTAGACAGATTGAACACATGCGACCACTTGCTGTTTTTCCACTGTTTTAGTCCTCCTCTTGGGGTCCAGAAATCTCTCGCTGACTCCCTGTATCCTCACAGGGGTGATGATAGGCAGATCCCACCAGCCAGAGAAGCCTGGAGTCCCATCTCCCAAGACTCATGGTTCCCAGATGCAAGGAAGCTGTCACTCGGCCGCCATCTTACTTCTCCTCCCTTTTTTTTTTTTTTCAGACAGAGTCTCACAATATCTTCCTAGACAGAGTGCCATGGAGTCACAGTTCACAGCAGCCTCAAATTCTTAGGCTTAAATAATTCTCTTGCCTCAGCCTCCTGAGTAGCTAGGACTCCAGGCACCTGCCACAATGCCCGGCTATTTTTCTGTTGCAGTTGTCATTGTTGCTTAACTGGTCCAGGCCAGGTTTGAACCCACCAGCCTTGGTGTTTGTGGCAGATATAAGAGGTATAGAGCCCCAGGTTGAACTGGCAGTTGATGGCAACCTCTGAGTCCTGGTAGTAGTTCTGGTGCACCTGCAAGGGCGAAACGATTGTCATGCTGGTTGCTGAGGAGAGGTGGTGGCAGCTGCAAGCGCTTGACCAGGGGGCCTTGGGATGGTCAGAGGGCACAGTGATGAGGTGCTGGAGGGCTGGTTGTGAGCAGCTGGCCAGGGTGGGGGATGAGCAGTGGGTTCCATCCAAACACTGTTGAAGCCAGACACCATGGTGACTCTTGGTGCAGAACATTATGTGGTTTCATTCTTCAAACCCTGATATTATGGACTCAGTATAGAGAGAAATTCTGACAACACCAACATGTTCTACATCCTATTAGGGTACTACCCCTTGGTAGTGGTACTACCATCATCCATGGATGTTGGGCTGACACTTTATGTAACCAGATGAAGAGAATCCAGCTGCCTGTCACTGGTATTAACCTCTACTCATGATGTTGGAGAAGAACTCCTCATTGGAAAAATTCATCAAAGCCACATCATCATGGTCAAAGTAGTATGACATGGACAGATAGACATAAGAGGTGTAGAGTTCCAGGTTGAGCTGGCAGTTGATGGCAGCCTCTGAATCCTGGTGATAGTTCCCGTGCACCTGCAAGGCGGACACAGTTGTCATGCTGGTGGCTGAGGAGACGAATTTCTCTCTATATCCTTTCTCATGAGTAGAAATTCTGACACCACCAATAGGTTCTACATCCTACTAGGATACTACCCCTTGGTAGTACTACTACCACCATCCATAGATAGTGGGCTGACACTTTATGTAACCAGATGAAGAGAGTCCAGCCGCCTGTCACTGTCAGCAAATATGCAGAGACAAGGATAGATTTAACAAGCTTTGTCATCAGAATGCCAGCAAGTCTGGAGAACAGGGAGGGTAGGCATCCAAGACTGTTATGCTCTTCTGTTTCTAAAACCATTTTCGTACATAAAGTTAAAAGCAAGAACCCTACTCATCCTTTCCTTAAATAACAGTAATTAACATTTATCTTCAACACCGTGTTCTGCCTGAGCTGTAGTGGATGTTTCCAGGGAAGCTGACCCAGACCTTCTGAGTCCCACACCACCTCCTGTGGAAGCTCGAGCTAGCTGTGCAGCTATGTCTCTTTGTCTCATAAACATGCCCACCAATGAGAATGCTAATTCACCAGCTGCTCGACTTAACAGGTTAAAGAACAAGGGAAAAGACAGTACAGAAATGAGGCGATGCCAAATAGAAGTTAATGTGGAGTTGAGGAAAGCTAAGAAAGATGACCAGATGCTGAAAAGGAGAAATGTAAGCTCTTTTCCTGATGATGCTACTTCTCCACTGCAGGAATACCAAAACAACCAGGGTACTGTAAATTGGTCTGTGGATGACATTGTCAGAGGTATAAACAGCACCAATATGGAGAACCAGCTCTAAGCTACTCAGGCTGCCAGGAAACTACTTTCTAGAGAAAAACAGCCTCCCATCGACAATATAATCTGAGCTGGTTTGATCCCAAAATTTGTGTCCTTCTTGGGTAGAACTGATTGTAGTCCCATTCAATTTGAATCTGCTTGGGCACTAACTAACATTGCTTCTGGGAAATCAGAACAGACTAAGGCTGTGGTAGATGGAGGTGCTATTCCAGCATTCATTTCTCTGTTGGCATCTCCCCATGCTCATATCAGTGAACAAGCTGTGTGGGCTCTAGGAAACATTGCAGGTGATGGTTCATTTTTCTGAGACTTGGTTATTAAGAATGGTGCAGTTGACCCACTGTTGGCTCTTCTAGCTATTCCTGATATGTCATCTTTATCATGTGGTTACTTATGTAATCTTTCAAACCTTTGTTGCAACAAGAATCCTGGACCCCCATTATATCCTGTGGAACAGATTCTTCCTACTTTAGTGCGTCTCCTGCATCATGATGATCCAGAGGTATTATCAGATACTTGCTGGGCTAGTTCTTACCTTACTGATGGTCCAAATGAACGGATTGAAATGGTTGTCAAAACAGGAGTTGTGCCCCAACTTGTGAAGCTTTTGGTAGCTACTGAATTGCCAATTGTGACTCCTGCACTAAGAGCCATAGGGAATATTGTCACTGGGACAGATGAACAGACTTAGGTTGTAATTGATGCAGGAGCACTTACTGTCTTTCCCAGCCTGCTGACCAACCCCAAAACTAATATTCAAAAGGAAGCTACATGGACAATGTCAAACATCACAGCTGGCCCTCAGGACCAGATACAGCAAGTTGTGAATCATGGACTAGTCCCATTACTTGTTGGTGTTCTCTCTAAGACAGACTTTAAGACACAAAAGGAAGCTGTATGGGCTGTGACCAACTATACAAGTGGTGGAACAGTTGAACAGATTGTATACCTTGTTCATTGTGGCATAATAGAACCATTGATGAACCTCTTTTTTTTAATTTATTTATTTTTATTAAACCATAGCTGTGTACATTAGTATGATCATGAGGCACCATACACTTGGTTCATAGATCGTTTGACACATTTTCATCACATTAGTTAACATAGCTTTTGTAGCATTTTCTTAGTTATTTTGCTAAGACTTTTACATTCCACATTTACTAGGATTCACATATACCCTTGTAAGATGCACCGCAGGTGTACCAAAATTATTCTGGTTATTCTGGATGTCATTTCAAATATCTTTCAGGCTGCTGAAAAACTAGGTGAAACTGAGAAACGGAGTATAATGATTGAAGAATGTGGAGGTTTGGACAAAATTGAAGCTCTACAAAGCCATGAAAATGAGTCTGTGTACAAGGCTTCATTAAACTTGATTGAGAAGTATTTCTCTGTAGACGAAGAGGAGGATCAAAATGTAGTACCAGAAACTACCTCTGATGGCTATACGTTCCAAGTTCAGGATGGGACTGCTGGGACTTTTAACTTTTAGATTGTATAGCTGAGGCACAAAGTTGTCATGTACTGCATTTGGTGTAAGTTTGACTTACTATTTCTCTACTATGAACTCTTTTTAAACGTGGTTTGTTATTGTAGCACTTTTTACAACAAAACTATACTTGAACAGTTCCAAACTGTACATACATACTGTATGGAGCCTATCCTCTGAAAGGGTTTCTTATTTCTATGTGGAATTTCATATCTTGCAGTGTCCTGTAAATAAAAATTAAAGTCTACCCTTTTCTTTACTTAAAAAAAAGAAAAAACATTTATCTTCAACAACAGTTATCACTATAATCCATGACCCATAATAAACAATAATTGACAAATCCTGACTGACTCATACAACAACATTCCAATTCAAAAGTTAATCTCCTAAATCAATAGCCCTAAACTACTGTGGATACACACTTTTAGCTTAAAGCTAAATTTACAAAACAGCAAGGATGGAAGACAGGAAGTAAAGGTCACATAGGACCTATACTGACCAGAACAGCTATGTCATGTCAGCCCTAACCTGACCTACTCCATCTCATTCTCACCACATGAGCTCTCAGTTACACTGGCCTGCCACAACTAAATTATCTTGTATATTCAGGGTAACTGTGAGAAACGTTCAGATATTTAAAAGTATTATCCTTCTAGTGGATTATGTTCATATTTCCCTTGGTTAAAAATCCTACCCAGAAACCTCCAAAATGCAGTACACACAAGCTTCTTTAAAAAACAAACTCCCAGAAGGCATAACTGACTCCCTTTATATACACACTATGTAAATTGCAATTCCCTCATTAAGAGCAAACAAGGTCAAAAACTTACCTCAGACCCTCACAAAAGTTAAGTAGCACAACGTCAATTCTGAAAGGCAAACAAAGTACTCTCAACTCATTAGCAGCCAGGATTGTTGTGGACAATTACATAGCCCTTGATTACCTCTTATCTAGCCAAGAGGTAATTTATGCTACAGCAAATACTCTTTGGAACACCTACAAACTACAAAACAAATAAACAGATTAAGTGAAGAAAATACAAAAAGTGTGTTATACAGTTTAAATCCCTGCCTTCTCCATTGATAAGAGTCTCTAGGGGTGGAGGCAAGATGGCTGACTGGACCCAGCTTTCCACAGAGGCTCCCATCCAGAAGGAGAGTTAAAGGACAGATTTAGCAAGTAACCTGGTGGATTAGAGATGAGCCAAGAGAGAAGGTTGAAGAACACACATCAACCCTGCTGAGGTGAGCTGCGACCCCAAGGATACAAACAAAAGGTATGAAATCCATCGACAGGAGTCCCCTCTCCCAGGAGAACAGCTCGCAGTACTTGATACAAACAAGTGAGCAGAGTTCAAACATCCTCCAATTTTATCCCATGGGAGAGACCCTGTAGAAACTGGACCTACTTCCCCTACTAGAGTGCCATGGAACTCTCTTGCCAGGCATAAAACTGTGTATATTCTCTACCTGCAATTCTGAAGTCCCAACACTCCCCTCCACTCTCACCCTGAGGTCTGGAAGCCTGCCCCCATGGAGTCCAGATTCTTGGGTATTTTCTTGAGAGGTGTGGACAGGGCATTAGCAGTTGCTGGTCTGCGCTGATTCTGCAGCATGGGAGTAAGGAGAAGATGGTCAACTGAGAGGGAACCATACCAGAGAGGGAGAGGCAGTGCCTGAGGCACAGAGCAGCAGCAGCAGTGGCAGCAGTGGGAATGATAGGGCTCACACCTCTGTGGATATTTTGGAGATACACTACCTGTCTCTGTGGGCAACTAGAGGAAGCAGGCATCTCCTCCAGTGGCAGCCACTGGCAGAACAGATCTGGGATGGAAACGCAGGCCCCATGAGTAAAGGTTATGCCTGAGGCGGTACCTGCCTGGGCAGAGCTCAGGACTAAAATATGCATGCGCAGAGACGGCATACTCCCAGTGCAGGGCTGAGCCAGGACTGCTTTAGTGAACCTAAGATGCACCCGGCCCTCAGGGGATCATAGTGGAGACAAAGACAGGCAGGAAGAGGTAGAAACTGAAAGCTGAGTGAGCTCTAGCCATGCCTGCCCCAACACAGACTGCAGCAGAAACAGACAAACCAGCTCTGGGCAGCGGCACAGACCAGGACTGAGTCACAGTTTCTGTGAACTCAAACAGCATCTGATCCACAGGAGAATAAACCAAGGACATAAAGGAATTCTGTGAATTGTTCTCTTCTTTCAGCAACATCAATCAGGGGCAGGGCTGGAACTGAGTGAACCACCACAGCCTCCATTAAGCACCTGAGGTTGTCAGGCCTCAGCTCCCCCTGCCAGATAGTGGCAGAGAGAGGTGGTCCAGCTGAGAGGGAACTAGTTCACAGCCCTGCAGGGTTACTGGTGACTGGGTGCGACAGATGTGCAAGTTGGGGAAGGAGGCATCAACCTTCCCAAACTAATCTATTTGCTGGGTGGGTCCATCTGACCTCGCGGAGCACCAGAGCAAGTCATACTTGAGCTAACAGCTGACCCCATCTATCTAGTTGCTGGAGACCTTTTGAACTCTCCCACCTGAGACCGGTGCTGACTGGAACAATTGATTTGCACCTCTTGAACTTGGTCAATCACCAGAGGACTATCCAAAGTGGTACTCTGGTTGTGTGGTTATGGGAAGGTTTGATTTTCTATTCCCAGTTCTTGCCAGTGGGAGGGCAGGGTCACTTAATTGCTGGTATTTCTCTACAGCTGAGACTTCAACCCAGAGTAACTGATTCAGTAGGGTAGGACAGAGACCAGCTGAAAACAAGACAGAGCCACTTAGCTCCACCACACCAAACAGGTCCCCAGTTTCTCAGGCCATAGCAATGTATAGGTCCTTAGCAAAGCTCTAGGGGGAAAGTTACAGACACCAGTCCCAGTTCTTGGAAAAAGGGCTGTTTAATCACTGCTCCTGGAGCCCCCAACCAAACTTCACTGTATCTTCTCATCTAGTCAAACAGTGTAAAATAATCATGGGGTGGAATCAGCGGGAAAACTCCGGTAACATGAATAACCAGAGTAGATCAATCCCCCACAAAGGAAAGATACGGCAGACACAAATGAAGATCCCATTCATAAACAGATGGCTGAGATGTCAGAAATCAAACTCAGAATTTGGATTGCAAATAAGATTAATATAATGGAGGTAAAGTTGGAATTAGAAATTCAAGGAGCATTTCAAAAGTTGTCTCAAGAATTCAATGAATTCAAAGGCAAAATCATTTTGACACGTCGAGACAAGAATTTGCAGCCCTCAAAGATCTGAAAAATACTAAAGAATCCCTCGATAAAAGAATGGATCAGGCAGAAGATAGGATTTCTGACATTGAAGAAAAAGCTTTTTAACTCCCCCAAATACTCACAGAGGAAGATAAGTGGAGAGCAAAAATGAATCATTCTCTCAGAAAGCTCTAGAATAATTTGAAGAAAAGTAATATTCAAATTATAGGAATTCCTGAAGGCGACGAGGTGGCTTTGAAAGGCAGAAAGACTCATCTTCATGAGATAATGAAAGAGCACTTTCCAGACATGCCATGAGATTCTGGAATCAGATATCAGACAGTTTCAGAATCCCTGCACAACTCAACAAAAATAAGACTGCTCCTAGGCACATTATAATTAATTCGCCAAAGTTAAAATGAAGGAGAAAATTCTGTAAGCAGTCAGACATAATAAAACCATAACCTACAATGGAAAGAATATTAGAATGACTACAGATCTCTCTGCTGAAACCTTTCAAGCTAGAAGAGAGTGGTCATCAACTTTTAATCTCCTAAAACAAAATAACTTTCAACCCAGGATCCTGTATCCAGCTAAACTGTTTCATTTATGATGGAGAAATTAAATATTTTAATGACATTCACATGTTCGAGAAATTTGCCATAACTAAACCACCTTTTCAGAATATTCTCAGACCTATTCTCCATAATGAGCAGTACAATCCTCCACCACAAAAGTAAACACACTCAGAAACTTTTGATCACATTCCAACCTCCTCAGTGGCGAAAGGATTAAAGATGTCCACTGGACCTTCAAAAAGCTTGATACCCAAAATTCTACCAGGCTTATCATTATTTACAATTAATGTGAATGGCTTAAATTGCCCTCTAAGGAGGCACAGGTTGGCTGACTGGATACAAAAACTCAGGCCAGATATTTGCTGCATACAAGAATTTCATCTCATCTTAAAAGATAAATATAGACTCAGGGTGAAGAGATGGTCATCTATATTTTAGGCAAAAGGACATCACAAAAAAGCAGGTGTTGCAATTTTACTCGCAGATACAATAGGCTTTAAACAAACAAAAGCAAGGAATGATAATGATGGTCACGTCATATTTGCTATGGGTAAAATACAACATGATGAGATTTAAATTATTAACATCTATGTACCCAAACAAAATGTGCCTCAAATTATAAGACAGACTCTAACAGACATGAGCAACTTGATTTCCTCCAGCACCATAATTGACAGAAATTTTAACACTTCTTTGGAAGTGTTGGATAGACACTCCAAAAAGAAGATAAGCAAAGAAATTTTAGACTTAAACTTAACCATTCAATAATTGGATTTTACAAACATCTACAGAACATTTTATCCTAACAAAACTGAATATACATTCTTCTCATCAGCCCATGGACATACTCCAAAATTGATCACATCTTAGGTCACAAGTTTAAACTCAGCAAATTTATAAGAATAGAAATTATTCCTTGCATCTTATGGGACTATCATTAAATAAAACTTGGACTCAATAATAACACAAATCTGCATATTCATACAAAAACATGGAAGTTAAATAAACTTAAGCTGAATAATAGCTGGGTCATAGACAAGATTAAGAAGGAAATTACCAACTTTTTGGAACAAAATGACAATGAAGATACGAATTATCAGAACCTCTGGGGTACCACAAAGGCAGTCCTAAGATGGAAATTTGGAGCACTGCAAGCCTTCCTCAAGAGAATAGAAAGAGAGGAAGTTAACAACTTAATGGGACATCTCAAGCAACTGGAAAAGGAAGAACATTCCTACCCCAAACCCTGCAGAAGAAAATAAATAACCAAAATTAGAGCAGAAGTAAATGAAATCGAAAACAAGTATTATACAATAGATCAATAAATCAAAAAGTTGGTTTTTTGAAATGAACAATAAAATACATAAAACTTTGGCTAACCTAACCAGGAAAAAAAAAGAGTAAAATCTCTAATTTCATCAATCAGGAATGGTAAAGATGAAATAACAACAGACTCCTTAGAAATTCAACAAATCCTTAATGAATATTACTGGAAACTATTCTCAAAAATACAAAAATCTGAAGGAAATAGACCAATACTTGAAAGCACACCACCATTCCTAAACTTAGCCAGAATGAGGTGGAAATGTCGATTAGGCCTATATAAAGTTATGAAATAGCATCAACTATACAAAATCTCCCTAAAAAGAAAAGCCCAGGACCTCATAGCTTCACATCAGAATTCTACCAAACATTTAAAGAGGAACTAGTACCTATATTACTTAACTTTTTCCAAAAGTTAGAAAAAGAAGGGATACTACCCAACACATTCTATGAAGCAAACATCACCTTGATCCCCAAACCTAGAAAAGACCCAACAAGGAAAGAAAATTATAGAGGGAATATAAGATGACTAACTGAAGCTGGCTTTCCACAGAGGCTCCCATCCAGAAGGAGAGTTAAAGGACAGAAATTTAGCAAGTAACCTGGCGGATTAGAGCTGTGCCAAGAGAGAAGGTTAAAGAACCCTGCTGAGGCGAGCTGCAACCCCAAGGATACAAACAAAGGGTACAAAATTCATCACCAAGTGGACAGAAGTCCCCTCCCCTGTTAGAATGGCTCAGAGTACCCCATAAAAAATGAGCAAAGCTCAAAACTCCTCCATTATACTCCAGGGGAGAGATCCTCTAAAAACTGGACGTACTTCCCCTGCTAGGGTGCCATGGCACTCTCCTGCCAGGCATAAAACTGTGTAAAACTGTATATATTCTCTACCCACAATCCTGAGCTCCCAGCACTCCCCTCCACTCTCACTCTGAGGCCTGGAGGCCTGTCCCCCAGCAGTCCGGATTCTTGCATGATTTTTTGAGGGGTGTGGACTGGGCCTGGACAGCTTCTGGTCAGTGCTGATTCTGCAGCACGGGAGTGAGGAGAGGATGCTTGGCTGACAGGGAACCACGCAGGAGCAGCAGTGTTTCAAGGAGCAGAACAGCAGCCATTTTTTGGCAAAAATAGGGCTCACACCTGGATATTCTGAAGTCACACCCCCGTCTCTCTGGGCAAACAGAGGAAGACGGGCATCTTCTCAGGTGGCAACCACCAGCAGAACAGGGCTGGAACAGAAACACAGGCCCATGAGTAAAGGGTTTTCCTGAGGCTGTACTGGCCTTGGTGGAGCGTGGGGACTAGAAAACACACGCACAGTGCCGACTGACTCCCAGGGCGGGGCTGAACCAGAGGACCACTTTACTGACCCTAAGGTGCACCCAGCCCCCACGGGATCATCAACCTAGAAAAAGGAGGGCAGGAGGCTAGAACTAACAGCTAACCATGCTGTGAATACAAACCTACAGCAGCAAAGACAGGGCCTGAGGCGCAAGTTCTGTGAACTCACCACAGCTTGTCTTCTGCAGGGGAATTAACCC
The DNA here is from genome assembly GCF_027406575.1 of Nycticebus coucang. Classification (NCBI taxonomy): domain Eukaryota; kingdom Metazoa; phylum Chordata; class Mammalia; order Primates; family Lorisidae; genus Nycticebus; species Nycticebus coucang. The sequence continues at coordinate 123,029,616 of NC_069804.1, forward strand.
GGGACAGAAACAAATTCTGCAAAGTTGTTCTGTTCTGTCACTGACATCAATCAGGGGCAGGGCTGGATCTGAGTGAACACCCCCAGCACCTGAGGTTGTCAGATCTCACTTCACCCTTCTGGATAGAGGCAGAGAGCAGCAACATGGCTAGGGAGACATAGATTTTCTTGTGATTCAGGCAGGTGCAAACCCCTGGAGCATCTGCTCATTGGAGGCAACTGGGTCACAGCCCTACAGGGTTATCAGTGTCTGGGTGTGACAGAGGTGCAAGTTGGGGAAGAAGGCATCAACCTTGAAAGACTAGTCTATTGGCTTTCACGCCAATAGACCTGCTGACCTCACGAAGCACTATAGTAAGTCATATTTCAGTTGTCAGCACATCCCTGTGATCTAGTTGCCAGAGACCTTTTAAACTCTTCCACCTGAGACAGGTGCTGACTGAGACAATTGATTTGGACATTTTTAACTGAGCCAAATGCCCGAGACCTAGTGCCCTAGGTGTGTGGTTGTAGGAACGTTTGATTTTCCTTTTCCAAATGTTGCCTGTGGGTGTGGGGTGACTTAATTGCTGGTATTATTCTAAAGCTGAGACTTCAAACCAGAGTAACTGTTTCACTAGGGTCGGACAAAGACCAGCTAAAAACAAGACAGAGCCATGTAGCCCCACCACACCAAACAGGTCACCAGTTTCTCAGGCTATAGCACTGTACGGGTCCTCAGCAAAGCTCCAGGGGAAAAGTCTAATAGTATAAATAATCATGGGGAAGAATCAGTGGAAAAACTCTGGTAACATGAATAACCAGAGTAGATCAACCCCCCAAAGAAAAGATATGGCAGATGTAGCTGAAGATCCCATTCATAAACAGCCAAGATGTCAGAAATCAAATGCAGAATTTGGATTTCAAACAAAACTAATAGAATGGAGGAAAACTTGGAATTAGAAATTCGAGGAGCAATTCAAAAGTCGAAATTACAAAATCGAGGAGAAATTCAAAAGTTGTCTAAAGAATCCAACAAATGTAAACACAAAACCAACAATAATTTTGACACCTTGAAGCAAGAATTTGCAGTCCTCAAAGATCTGAAAAATACAGTAGAATCCCTCAGTAACAGAGTGGAGCAAGCAGAAGAAAGGATTTCTGACATTGAAGACAAAGCTTTTGAACACTCCCAAACTCTCAAAGAGGAAGAGTAATGGACAGCAAAAATGGATCATTCTCTCAGACAGCTCTGGGATAATTCAAAGAATGCTAATACCTGCCTCATTGGAATCCCTGAAAGTGATGAACTGGCTTCGCAAGACACAGAGGCCCTTCTCCATGAAATTATGAAAGAGAATTTTCCAGACATGCCAAGAGATTCTGAAATTCAGATAGCACACACTTTAAGAATCCCAGCATGACTCAACCCGAATAAAACATCCCCCAGACACATCATAATTAACTTCACTAAAGTTAATATGAAAGAGAAAATTCTGAAAACAGTCAGACGTAAGAAAACCATTACCTATAAAGGGAAGAATATTAGAATGACTACAGATCTCTCTGCTAAAAATTTTCAAGCCAGAAGAGGGTGGTCATTGACTTTTAATCTCCTAAAGCAAAATAACTTTCAATCCAGGATCCTGTATCCAGCTAAACTGAGTTTCATTTATGATGGAGAAATTAAATACTTTAATGACATTCACAAGTTGGAGAAATTTGCCATAACTAAACCAGCTCTTCAGGATATTCTCAGACCTATCCTCCATAATGACCAGCACAATCTCTACCACAAAGGTAAACTCACTCAGAAACTTTTCATCAAACTCCAACTTCCAGAGGCAAAAGGATTAAAAATGTCCACTGAACTTTCAAAAAATTCAATACCCAAAATTTTACAAGGCATATCAATATTCTCCATTAATGTGAATGGCTTAAACTTTCCTGTAAAGAGGCACAGGTTGGCTGACTGGACACAAAAACTCAGGCCTGATATTTGCTGCAACCAAGAATCACATCTTACCTTAAAAGATAAATGTAGACTCAGGGTGAAAGGATGGTCATCCATATTTTAGGCAATTGGTAATCAGAAAAAAGCAGGTGTTGCAATTTTATTTGCAAATACAATAGGCTTTAAATCAACAAAAGTGAGAAAGGATAAGAATGGTCACTTCATATTTGTTAAGGGTAATACTCAATATGATGAAATTTCAGTTATTAATATTTATGCATCCAACCAGAATGCCCCTCAATTAATGAGAGAAATTCTAACAGACATGAGCAACTTGATTTCCTCCAGCTCTATAATAGTCAGATTTCAACACTCCTTTGGCAGTGTTGGATAGATCCTCCAAGAAGAAACTGAGCACAGAAATTTTAGATTTAAACCTAACCATCCAACATTTGGATTTAGCAGACATCTACAGAACATTTCATCCCAACAAAACTGAATATACATACTTTTCATCAGCCCATGAAACATACTCCAAAATTGATCACATCTTAGGTCACAAGTCTAACCTCAGTAAATTTAAAGGAATAGAAATTATTCCTTGTATCTTCTCGGATCACCATGGAATAAAAGTTGAACTAAGTAACAACAGGAATCTTCATATCCATACAAAAACATGGAAGTTAAATAACTTTATGCTGAAGGATAGCTGGGTTAGAGATGAGATTAAGAAAGACATTGCCAAATTTTTGGAACATAATGACAATGAAGACACGAATAATCAGAACCTCTGGGATACTGCAAAGGCAAACCTAAGAGGGAAATTTATAGCACTGCAAGCCTTCCTCAAGAGAACGGAAATAGAGGATGTTAATAACTTAATGGAACATCTCAAGCAACTGGAAAAGAAAGAACATTCCAACCCCAAACCCAAAAGAAGAAAAGAAATAACCAAAATTAGAGAATAAGTAGATGGAATTGAAAACAAAAGAATCATACAACAAATCAATAAATCAAAAATTTGCTTCTTGAAAAGGTGAATAAAATAGATAAACCCTTGCCTAACCTGACCAGGAAAAAAAAGAGTAAAATCTATAATTTCGTCAATCAGAAATAACAAAGATGAAATAACAACAGACTCCTCAGAAATTCAACAAATCCTTAATGAATATTACAAGTAACTTTATTCTCAGATATATGAAAATCTGAAGGAAATTGACCAATACTTGGAAGCACGTCACCTTCCAAGACTTAGCCAGAATCAAGTGGAAATGTTGAACAGGTCTATATCAAGTTCTGAAATAGCATCAACCATACAAAATCTCCCTAAAAAGAAAACCCCAGGACTAGATGGCTTCACATCAGAATTCTACCAAACCTTTAAAGAGGAACTATTACCTACATTACTCAACATGTTCCAAAATATAGAAACAGAAGGAGGACTACCTAACACGTTCTATGAAGCAAACATCACCCTGATCCCTAAACCAGGAAAAGACCCAACAAGAAAGGAAAACTATAAAAATATCACTAATAAATATAGATGCAAAAATATTGAACAAGATCCTAACAAACAGAATCCAGCAACACTTCAAACAAATAATACATCATGACCAAGTGGGTTTTATCCCATGGTCTCAGGGCTGGTTCAATATCCATAAATCTGTAAGTATAATTCAGCACAAACAAATTAAAAAACAAAGACCATATGATTCTCTCAATTGATGCTGAAAAGACTTTTGATAATATCCAGTATCCCTTCATGATCAGAACACTTAAGAAAATTGGTATAGAAGGGACATTTCTTAAACTGATAGAGGCCATGTACAGAAAACCCACAGCCAATACCGTATTGAATGGTGCTAAATTGAAATCATTTCCACTCAGATCAGAAACCAGACAAAGTTGCCCATTGTCTCCATAACATTGTAATGGAAGATTTAGCCATCGGAATTAGGGAAGGAAAGGTGGTCAAGGTTATTCATATAGGGTCACAAGAGATCAAACTATCACTCTTTGCAGATGGTATGATTGCATACCTGAAAAACACTAGGGACTCTGCTAGAAAACTCTTAGAAGTGATCAAGGAATACAGCAGCATCTCAGATTACAAAATCAACATTCATAAATTGGTAGCCTTTATATTATACCAACAATAGTCAAGCTGAAAAAACAGTTAAGGACTCTATTCCATTCACAGTAGTGCCAAAGGAGATGAAATATTTGGGAGTTTATCTAACAAAGAACGTAAAAGATCTCTATAAAGAGAACTATGAAACTCTAAGAAAAGAAATAGCTGAAAACGTTAACAAATGGAAAAACATACCATGCTCATGGCTGGGAAGAATCAACATTGTTAAATGTCCATATTAACCTAAGCAATATACAATTTCAATGCAATCCCTATTAAAGCTCCACAATCATACTTTAAAGATCTTGAAAAAATAATACTTCGTTTTACATGAAATAAAAAAAACAACGAATAGCCAAGATATTATTCAGAAATAAAAACAAAGACAGAGGAATCACGCTAGCAGACCTCAGACTACACTATAAATCAATAGTGATCAAAACAACATGGTACTGGAACAAAAACAGAGAGGTAGATGCATGGAACAAAATAGAGAACCAAGAGATGATTCCAGCTACTTACCGTTATTTAATCTTTGACAAGCCAATTAAAAACATTCAGTGGGGAAAAGATTCCCTACTTAACAAATGGTGCTGGGTGAAAAAAAAAAGAAACAAAAATGGTGCTGTGTGAACTGGCTGACAACCTATAGAAGACAGAAACTTGACCCACACCTTTCACCATTAACTAAGATAGACTCTCACTGGATTACTTTAAACTTAAGACATGAACTATAAAAATACGAGAAGACAGTGCAAGGAAAACACTTGAAAAAATAGTCTTGAGAGAATATTTTATGAGGAGGACCCACTGGGCAATTGAAGCAGCATCAAAAATACCCTACTCGGACCTGATCAAACTAAAAAGCTTCTGCACAGCCAAGAACACAGTAAGGAAAGCAAGCAGACAGCCCTCCGAATGGGAGAAGATATTTGCTGGATATGTCTATGACAAAGGTTTAATAACCAGAACCCACAGAGAACTCAAACATATTAGCAAGAAAAGTACAAGTGATCCTATCTTAGGGTGGGCAAGGACTTGAAGAGAAACTTCTCTGAAGAAGACAGGTGCACGGCCTACAGACATATGAAAAAATGCTCATCATCCTTAATCATCAGAGAAATGCAAATCAAAAGTACTTTGAAATATCATCTGAGGGGGAGGAGACAAGATGGCTGACTGAAGCCAGCTTTCCACAGAGGCTCCCGTCCAGAAGGAGAGTTAAAGGACACAAATTCAGCAAGTAACCTGGTGGATTTGAGCTGCACTAAGAGAGAAGGTTGTAGAACGCACGTCAACCCCGCTGAGGTGAGCTGCGACCACAAGGATACAAACAAAAGGTACAAAATCCATCACCAAGAGGACGGGAATCCCCTCACCCACAAGAATGGCTCAGAGTGCCCCACAAACAAGTGGGCAGAGTTCAAAGTTCCTCCCACTACACTCCACAAGAGAGACCCTCTAAAAACTGGACCTACCCCCACTTCTAGGGTGCCACGGCATCCTCCTGCCAGGCATAAAACTGTATAAACTGTATATAGTCTCTACCTGGAATTCTGAGCTCCCAGCACTCCCCTTCGCTCACACTGGGTTCTGGAGGCCAGTCCCAGTCGGTTGGCTGAGAGGGGACTGCACCAGAGTGGCAGATCCCTGAGGCACATTTCGAAAGCCGTCTTTTGGTGACAATACAGCCAGGCATAAAACTGTAAAGCTGTGTGTGTTCTCTGCCCACAACCCCAGGCTTCCAGCGCTCCCCGCGCTACCCTCTGCTCTTGTTCCAGGTCTGGAGGCCTGTCTCCCAGGGGTCCAGACCCTTGGGCGATTGCTCGAGGGTTGTAAACAGTGCTGGGCTGCAGCCTGTCGGTGCAGCCTCTGGGGCACGGGAGCGGAGAGAGGACGGTTGGCCAGAGGGGAGCTACACTGGAGCAACGGTTCCATGAGCCATAAGGCAGCAGCCCTCTTTTGCTAGCAATACGGCTCACTACCGAATGTTCTGAAGCCACACCTCCTATCTCCCTGGGCAACCAGAGACTCAGTTTGCCTGAGGCAACTACAACTTGCAATCCAAGGAAAGTCACAGGGCAGGTCTGACCCAGAGGTCCGCTTTACTAAACCTAAGATGCACCTGGCCCTCACGGTATTGTCAGCCTATAGACAATACAAGAGCAAAGACAAACTGATTTGGAACTCAATTCAGCTTCTCTTCTGCAGGGGAAACGCAGAGTTGTTCTGTTCTGTTCTGTCAGTAACATTAATCAGGGGCAAGACTGGGACCTGAGTGAAAACCCCTCAAACTTCATCAAGCGCCCGAGGTTGTCAGGCCTCACCTCCTCCTGCTGGAGAGAGGCAGAGCGCAGTGGCCTGGCAGACTTCCTTGTGATTCAGGAAGTCACAAACTCCTGGAGTACCGATTCACTACAGGCAACTGGGTCAGCCAAGTGCAGGGCTATCAGTGACTGGGTGTGAAGTGGTGCAAGGTGGGGAAGGAGGCAGCAACTTTCCCAGACTGATTTATTAGCTGGGTGGCTTCTTCTGACTACACGCAGCATTGGAGCAAGCCACACCAGAGTAGTCACCAGACTCCTATGATCCAGTTCCCAGAGACCTCTTAAACTCTCTCACCAGAGACAGGTGCAGACTGAGACAATTGATTTGGACATTTTTGAACTGAACCAATTGCCTGAAGACAAATCAGGTGGTGCCCTGGGTGCACGGTCGTAGGAAGGTTTGATTTTTCTTTTCCAATTGTTTGCCAGTGGGGGGCGGGGTGACTTAATTGCTGATATTTCTTAACAGCTGAGACTTCAATCCAAAGTATCTGTTTCACTAGGGTGGAACAGAAACCAGCTGAAAACAAGAAAGAACCACTTAGCCCCACCACACCAGACAGGGCCCCAGTTTCTCAGGCCAAAACACTATACAGGCCCTCGACAAAGCCCGAGGGGAAAAAAATCAGAGGGAGTAAAACAACCATGGGGCAGAATCAGTGGAAAAACTCTGGTAACATGAATAACCAGAATAGATCAACCCCCCTAAGGAAAGATACAGCAGATGCAATTGAAGATTCCATTCATAAACAACTGGCTGAGATGTCAGAAATCGAATTCAGAATTTGGATTGCAGACAAGATTAACAAAGTGGAATTAGGAATTCGAGGAGGAATTCAAAAGTTGTCTCAAGAATTCAATGAATATAAAGACAAAACCACCAAAGACGTAGACACACTGAAGCAAGAATTTGTAGCCCTCAAACATATGAAAAAGACAGTAGAATACCTCAGCAACAGAATGGAGCAAGCAAAAGAAAGGATTTCTGACATCGAAGATAAAGCCATTGAACACTCCCAAACTCTCAAAGAGGAAGAGAAATGCAGAGCAAAAATGGATCACTCTCTCAGAGAGCTCTGGGATAATTTGGAGAAGGTGAATATCCGAATCATAGGAGTTCCAGAAACAGATGAAGTGGCCTCGCTGGGCACAGAGGCCCTTCTGCATGAAATTATGAAAGAGAATTTTCCAGACATGCCTAGAGATTCTGAAATTCAGATAGCAGACAGCTTCAGAACCCCAGTACAACTCAACCCCAATAAGACATCCCCCAGGCATATCATAATTAACTTCACTATATTTAACATGAAGGAGAAAATCCTCAAATCTGCCAGGAGAAAGAAAACCATTACCTTCAAAGGGAAGAATATTAGAATGACTGCACACCTCTCTGCTGAAATTTTTCAAGCCAGAAGAGGGTGGTCACCAACTTTTAATCACCTAAAGCAAAATAACTTTCATCCCCGGATCTTGTATCCAGCTAAACTGAGTTATGATGGGGAAATTAAATACTTTAATGACATTCATATGTTAAAGAAATTTGCCATAACCAAACCAGCTCTTCAGGATATTCTCAGACCTATCCTCCATAATGACAAACCCAATCCTATACCACAAAAGTAAACTCACTCAAAAACTTCAGATCAAACTCCAATTTCCACACTGGCAAAAGGATTAAACATGTACCCTGGACTTTTGGAAAACTCGATACCCAAAACTTCACCAGACTTATCAATATTGTCCATTAATGTGAAAGGCTTAAACTGTACTCTAAACAGGCATAGGTTAGCTGACTGGGTACAAAAACTCAGGCCAGATATCTGTTGCATACAAGAGTCACATCATACCTTAAAAGACAAATACAGACTCAGGGTGAAAGGATGGTCGTCCATATTTCAGGCAAATGGTAATCAGAAAAAAGCAGATGTTGCAATTTTATTTGCAGATACAATAGGCTTTAAACCAACAAAAATAAGGAAGGACAAGAATGGACACTTTGTATTTGTTAAGGGTAATACTCAATATGATGAGATTTCAATTATTAATATCTATGCACCCAACCAGAATGCACCTCAATTTATAAGAGAAATTCTAACAGACATGAGCAACTTGATTTCCTCCAGCTCCATAATAGTCAGAGATTTCAACACTCCTTTGGCAGTGTTGGATAGATCCTCCAACAAGAAGCTGAGCAACGAAATCTTAGATTTAAACCTAACCATCCAACATTTGGATCTAGCAGACATCTACAGAACATTTCATCCCAACAAAATTGAATACACATACTTCTCATCAGCCCATGAAACTTACTCCAAAATTGATCACATCTTAGGTCACAAGTCTAACCTCAGCAAATTTAAAGGAATAGAAATTATTCCATGCATCTCCTCAGACCACCATGGAATAAAAATTGAGCTGAGTAACAACAGGAATCTGCATACTCATACAAAAACATGGAAGTTAAATAACCTTATGCTGAATGATAGCTGGCTCAGAGATGAGATTAAGAAAGAAATCGCCAATTTTTTGGAACAAAACACCAATGAAGACATGAACTATCAGAACCTCTGGGACACCACAATGGCAATTCTAAGAGGGAAATTTATAGCACTGCAAGCCTTCCTCAAGAGAACGGAAAGAGAGAAAGTTAACAACTTAATGGGACATCTCAAGCAACTGGAAAAGGAAGAACATTCCAACCCCAAACCCAGTAAAAGAAAAGAAATAACTAAAATTAGAGCAGAATTAAATGAAATTGAAAACAAAAGAATAATACAACAGATCAATATATCAAAAAGCTGGTTTTTCGAAAAGGTCAGTAAAATAGATAAAACTTTGGCCAACATAATCAGGAAAAAAAAAGAGTAAAATCTCTAATCTCATCAATCAGAAACAACAAAGACGAAATAACAACAGACTCCTCAGAAATCCAAAAAATCCTTTATGAATATTACAAGAAAATTTATTCTCAGAAATATGAAAATCTGAAGGAAATTGACCAATATTTAGAAGCACATCACCTTCCAAGACTTAGCCAGAATCAAGTGGAAATGTTGAACAGGCCCATATCAAGTTCAGAAATAGCATCAACCATACAAAACCTTCCTAATAAGAAAAGCCGGGGACCAGATGGTTTCAAGTCTGAATTCTACCAAACCTTTAAAGAGGAATTAGTACCTATATTACTCAACCTGTTCCAAAAGGTAGAAAAAGAAGGAAGACTACCCAACACGTTCCATGAAGCAAACATCACCCTGATCCCCAAATGAGGAAAAGACCCAACAAGAAAAGAAAATTGTAGACCGATATCACTAATGAATATAAATGCAAAAATCTTCAACAAGATCCTAACAAACAGAATCCAACAACACATCAAACAAATTATACATCATGACCAAGTCGGTTTTATCCCAGGGTCTCAAGGCTGGTTCAATATACATAAATCTATAAATGTAGATTTGGAACATAAACAATCTAGAACATAAACAAATTGAAAAACAAAGAACATATGATTCTCTCAATCGATGCAGAAAAAGCTTTTGATAATATCCAGCATCTCTTCATGATCAGAACACTTAAGAAAATCGGTATATAGACTTTTTACTGCAGCTCAATTTACAATCGCCAAAATGTGGAAACAGCCTAAATGCCCACCAACCCAGGAACCCAGGAATGGATTAACAAACTGTGGTGTATGTATACCATGGAATACTATTCAGCCATTAAAAAAAATGGAGACTTTACATCCTTCATATTAACCTGGATGGAAGTGGAAGACATTATTCTTAGTAAAGCATCACAAGAATGGAGAAACATGAATCCTATGTACTCAATTTTGATATGAGGACAACTAATGACAATTAAGGTTACGGGGGGGGGGGGAGCAGAAAACGGGATGGAGGGAGGAGGTGGGGCCTTGGTGTGTTTCACACTTTATGGGGGCAAGACATGATTGCAAGAGGGACTTTACCTAACAATTGCAATCAGTGTAACCTGGCTTATTGTACCCTCAATGAATCCCCAACAATAAAAAAAAAAAAGAAAATCGGTATAGAAGGGACATTTCCTAAACTGATAGAGACCATCTACAGCAAACCCACAGCCAATATCATATTGAATGGAGTTAAATTGAAATCATTTCCACTCAGATCAGGAACCAGACAAGGCTGCCCATTATTTCCATTGCTTTTTAACATTGTAATGGAAGTTTTAGCCACTGCAACTAGGGAAGAAAAGGCGATCAGGGGTATCCATATAGGGTCACAAGAGATCAAACTTTCGCTCTTCACAGATGATATGATAGTATATCTGGAAAACACTAGGGACTCTACTACAAAACTCTTACAAGTAATCAGAAAATACAGCAGCATCTCAGGTTACAAAATCAACATTCATAAATCAGTAGCCTTTATATATACCAACAACAGTCACGTTGAAAAAACAGTTAAGGACTATATCCCATTCACAGTAGTGCCAAAGAAGATGAAATATTTGGGAATTTATCTCACAAAGGATGTGAAAGATCTCTACAAAGAGAACTATGAAACACTAAGAAAAGAAATAGCTGAAAATATTAACAAATGGCAAAACATACCATGCTCATGGCTGGGAAGAATCAACATAGTTAAAATGTCTATACTACCCAAAGCAATATATAATTTAAAGGCAATCCCTATTAAAGCTCTGCTGTCGTACTTTAATGATCTTGAAAAAACAATACTTCGTTTTATATGGAATCAGAAAAAACCTCAAATAGCCAAGACATTACTCAGAAATAAAAACAAAGCAGGAGTAATTACACTATCAGACCTCAGACTATACTACAAATCAATAGTTATCAAAACAGCATGTTATTGGCACAAAAACAGAGAAGTAGATTTCTGGAACAGAATAGAACCAAGACCTGAATCCAGCTACTTACCATTATTTAATCTTTGACAAGCCAATTAAAAACATTCAGTGGGGAAAAGATTCCCTATTTAACAAATGGTGCTGGGTGAACTGGCTGGCAACCTGTAAAAGACTGAAAGTGGACCCACACCTGTCACCATTAACTAAGATAGACTCTCACTGGATCAAAGATTTAAACTTAACACATGAAACTAAAAATACTAGAGGAGAGTGCAGGGAAAACCCTTGAAGAAATCGGGCTGGACGAGTATTTTATGAGGAGGACCCCCCGGGCAATTGAAGCAGCTTAAAAAATACACTACTTGGCACAGTAACTGAGATAACGCCGGAAAGGCTATGTTAACCACTGTGATAAAAATGTGTCAAATGGTTTATGAAGTGAGTGTATAATGCCCCATAATCATATCATTGTATACAGTTATGATTTAATAAAAAAATTAAAAAAAATACACTACTGGGATCTGATCAAACTAAAAAGCTTCTGCACAGCCAAGAACACACTAAGTAAAGCAAGCAAACAGCCCTCAGAATGGGAGAAGATATTTGCAGGTTATGTCTCCGACAAAGGTTTAATAACTAGAATCCACAGAGAACTCAAATGCATTAGCAAAAATAGAACAAGGGATCCCATCTCAGGCTGGGCAAGGGATTTGAAGAGAAACTTCTCTGAAGAAGACAGGCGTGCAGCCTTCAGACATAAGAAAAAATGCTCATCATCTTTAATCATCAGAGAAATGCAAATCAAAACTACTTTGAGATACCATCTAACTCCAGTGAGACTAGCCTATATCACAAAATTCCAAGACCAGAGATGTTGGCGCGGATGTGGAGAAAAGGGAACACTTTTGCACTGCTGGTGGGAATGTAAATTAATACATTCCTTTTGGAAAGAGATATGGAGAACACTTAGAGATCTAAAAATAGATCTGCCATTCAATCCTGTAATCCCTCTACTGGGCATATACCCAGAAGACCAAAAATCACATCATAACAAAGATATTTGTACCAGAATGTTTATTGCAGCTCAATTCATAATTGCTAAGTCATTGAAGAAGCCCAAGTGCCCATCGATCCACAAATGGATTAAAAAATTGTGGTGTATGTACACCATGGAATATTATGCAGCCTTAAAGAAAGATGGAGACTTTACCTCTTTCACGTTTACATGGATGGAGCTGGAACATATTCTTCTTAGTAAAGTATCTCGAGAATGGAAGAAAAAGTACCAAATGTACTCAGCCCTACTATGAAACTAATTTAGGGTTTTCACATGAAAGCTATAAACCAGTTACAACCTGAGAATAGGGGGAAGGGTGAAAGGGAGCAGAGGGAGGGAGGAGGTGGGTAGAGGGAAGGGGATTGGTGGGATTACACCAGCGGTGTATCTTACAAGGGTATATGTGAAACTTGGTAAACGGTCTGTGAAGCTAGTGAATGATGCCCCATGATCATATCAATGTACACAGCTATGATTTAATAATAAAAAAAAAGAAATATCATCTAACTCCAGTAAGATTAGCCCATATCACAAAATCCCAAGAACAGAGATGTTGGCATGGATGTGGTGAATAGGGAATACTTCTCTACTGCTGGTGGGAATGCAAATTAATACATTCCTTTTGGAAACATGTTTGGAGAACACTTAGAGATCTAAAAATAGACCTGCCTATAATTCCTCTACTAGGTATGTACCCAGAAGACCAAAAATCACATTATAACAAAGGTATTTGTACCAGAATGCTTAGTGCAGCCCAATTCATATTTGCTAAGTCATGGAAGAAGCTCAAGTGCCCATCAATCCACGAATGGATTAATAAATTGTTGTATATGTACACCATGGAATATTACACAACCTTAAAGAAAGATAGAGACTTTACCTCTTACATGTTTACATGGATGAAGCTGGAATATATTCTTCTTAGTAAAGAATCTCAAGAATGGAAGAAAAAGTATCCAATGTACTCAGCCCTACTATGAAACTAATTTATGGCTTTAATATGAAAGCTATAACGCAGTTATAACCTAAGAATATGGGGAAGGGGGAGAGGGAGGGGAGGGTTGGGGTAGGATGGGTGGAGGGGTAATGATTAGTGGGATTAAAGCTATGGTGCATCTTACAAGAGTACATGTGAAACTTAGTAAATGTAGAATATAAATGTCTTAACGCAATAACTAAGAAAATGCCAGGAAGGCTATGTTAACCATTGTGATGAAAATATGTCAAATGGTCTATAAAACCAGTGTATCATTCCTCATGATCGCATTACTGTATACAGCTATGATTTGAACCAGAAAATAAAATTTAAAAAAAGAAAATTATAGACCAATATCATTAATGATTATTGATGCAAAAATATTCAACAAGATCCTAGCAAACAGAATCCAGCAACACATCAAACAATTTATACACCATGACCAAGTGGGTTTTATCCCAAGGTCTCAAGGCTGGTTCAGTATATATAAATCTATAAATATAATTCATCACATAAACAAATTAAAAAACAAAGACCATATGACTGTCTCAATTGATGCAGAAAAAGCTTTTGATTATATCCAGCATCCTCTCATGATCAGAACATTTAAGGAGACTTTAAGGGACATTTCTTAAACTGATAGAGGCCATCTACAGCAAAACCACAGCCAATACCATATTGAATAGAGTTAAATTGAAATCATTTCTACACATATCAGGAACCAGGCAAGGTTGCCCATTGTCTCCACTGATTTTTAACATTGTAATGGAAGTCTTAGACATCACAATTAGGCAGGAAAAGGAGATCAAGGATATCCACATAGGGTCAGAGGAAATCAAACTTTCACTTTTTGCTGATGATAAGATTTTATATGTGGAAAACACCAGGATTCTACTACAAAACTCTTAGAAGTGATCAAGGAATACAGCAGAGTTTCAGGATAGAAAATCAACACTCATAAATATGTAGCCTTTATATATACCAACAAAAGTCAGGCTGAAAAAACAGTCAAGGACTCTATTCCATTCACAGTAGTGCCAAAGAAGATGAAATATTTGGGAGTTTACCTAACAAACGACGTGAAAGATCTCTACAAAGAGAACTATGAAACTCTAAGAAAAGAAACAGCTGAAGATGTTAACAAATGGAAAAACATACCATGCTCATGGCTGAAAAGAATCAACATTGTTAGAATGTCCATATTACCCAAAGCAATATACAATTTTAATGCAATCCCTTTTAAAACTCCACTGTCATACTTTAAAGATCTTGAAAAAATAATACTTCGTTTTATATGGAATCAGAAAAAAAGCTCAAATAGCCAAGACATTACTCAGAAATAAAAACAAAGCAGGAGGAATTACACTACCAGACCTCAGACTATACTATAAATCAATAGTGTTCAAAACTATACTGGCACAAAAACAGACAGGTAGATATATGGATCAGAATAGAGAATGAAGAGATGAGCCAAGCTACTTACCGTTATTTGATCTTTGACAAGCCAATTAAAAACATTTAGTGGGCAAAAGATTCCCTATTTAACAAATGGTGCTGGGTGAACTGGCTCCCGACCTGTAGAAGACTGAAACACGACCCACACCTTTTACCTTTAACTGAGGTAGACTCTCACTGGATTAAAGATTTAAACTTAAGACATGAAACTATAAAAATATGAGAAGACAGTGCAGGGAAAACACTTGAAGAAATTGGCCTGGGAGAATATTTTATGAGGAGGACCCCCTGGGCAATTAAAGCAGCATCAAAAATACCGTACTGGGTCCTGATCAAACTAAAAAGTTTCTGCACAGCCAAGAACACAGTAAGTAAAGCAAGCAGACAGCCCTCAGAATGGGAGAAGATATTTGCAGGTTATGTCTATGACAAAGGTTTAATAACCAAAACCCACAGAGAACTCAAATGTATTAGCAAGAAAAAAACAAGTGATCCCATCTCAGGGTGGGCAAGGACTTGAAGAGAAACTTCTCTGAAGAAGACAGGCACATGGCCTACAGACATATGAAAAAATGCTCATCATCCTTAATCATCATAGAAATGCAAATCAAAAGTACTTTGAGATGTCATCTAACTCCAGTAAGATTATCCCACATCACAAAATCCCAAGACCAGAGACGTTGGCATGGATGTGGAGAAAAGGAAATACTTCTACCCTGCTGGTGGGAATGCAAATGTTTCTTGTGGAGAGATGTTTGGAGAACATTTAGGGTTCCAAAAATAAACCTGCCATTCAATCCTACAATTCCGCTGGTAGGTATATATCCAGAAGACCAAAAATCACATTATAACAAAGATGTTTGTACCGGAATGTTTACAGGGCCCAATTCATAATTGCTACGTCATGGAAGAAGCCCAAGTGCCCATCGAACCACAAATGGATTAATAAATTGTGGTACATGTACACCATGGAATATTATGTAGTCTTAAAGAAAAATGGAGACTTTACCTCTTTCATGTTTACATGGATGGAGCTGGAACATATTCTTCTTAGCAAAGTATCTCAAGAATGGAAGAAGAAGTATCCCATGTACTCAGCCCTACTATGAAACTAATTTATAGCTTTCATATAAGCCATAACCCAATTATAGCCTGAGAATATGGGGAAAGGGGAAAGGAAGTGAAGGGAGGGAGGAGGATGGGTGGAAGGAGGGTAATTGGTGGGACCACACCTGTGGTGTATCTTACAAGGGTACATGTGCAATTTACTAAATGTAGACTATAAACGTCTTAACACAATAACTAAGAAAATGCTGTGAAGGCTATGTTAACCAGTTTGATGAAGATAGTTAAAACTGTATATAAAACCAGCACATTGTACCCCATGATTTCATTAATATACACAGCTATGATTTAATTTTTAAAAAATGAAAAAAAAACAATGGAAGAAAAAGTATCCAATGTACTCAGCCCTAGTATGAAACCAATTTATAGCTTTCATATCAAAGCTATAACCCAGCTACAGCCCAAGAATATGGGGAAAGGAGAGAGGGAGGGGAAAGTAGGGGGGAGGATGGGTGGAGGGAGGATAATTTCTGGGACCACACCTATGGTGCATCTTACAAGGGTACATTAGAAATTTACTAAATGTAGAATATAAATGTCTTAACACAATAACTAAGGGGGTGCCATGAAGGCTATTTTAACCAATTTGATGAAAATATTTCAGATTGTATATAAAACCAGCTCACTGGCTCAATGCCTGTGTCTCAAGTACCTAAGGTGCCAGGCACATACACCTGAGCTGGCGGGTTCTAATCCAGCCCAGGCCTGCCAAACAACAATAACGGCTGCAACCAAAAAATAGCTGGGTGTTGTGGCAGGTACCTGTAGTCCCAGCTACCTGGGAGGTGAAGGCAGGAGAATCACTTGAGTCCAGGAGTTGGAGGTTGCTGTGAGCTGTGATGCCACAGTACTCTACCCAAGGTGACAGCTTGAGGCTCTGTGAAAGAAAAGAAAGAAAGAAAGAAAGAAAGAAAGAAAGAAAGAAAGAAAGAAAGAAAGAAAGAAAGAAAGAAAGAAAGAAAGAAAGAAAGAAAGAAAGAAAGAAAGAAAGAAAGAAAGAAAGAAAGAAAGAAAGAAAGAAAGAAAGAAAGAAAGAAAGAAAGAAAGAAAGAAAGAGAAAACCAGCACATTGTACCCCCTGATTGCATTAATGTACACAGCTATGATTTAATTTAAAAAATGAATAATAGATAGACAGGACTACACAAATCTTGCACTGAACTTGCCTCTGCATTGACCATTGCATAGTCAAAAGACAGACAGAAAGGCAAACAGAAGGGGGAGGAGGGACTCTTTCCTAAAACAGAATCATAGGACCCAGGAAGGAGATGCTATATGCTTCACATTTTAAAAATACTCTGGCTGGTGAAAGGAAGGAAGGAAAGAAGGGAAGGAAGGGAAAGAAAAGAAAAGGAAAAAGAGAGAGATAAACAGAGAGAGGAAAGAAAGAGTAAGGAAGGAAGGAAGGAAGGGAGGGAGAGAGAGAGAGAAAATAATTAGAAAGAAAGGAAGGAAGGGAAGGGAAGAGGAAGGAAGGAAGGAAGGAGAGACAGAGAGAAAGAAAGAAAGAAAGAAAGAGAGAGGGAGAGCACATTCACAGGGACCGAGGAGGGGTAGCCCGGGACTATGGCCTGGGAAGAGCTGTCTGTCTCTGTGGGAGGAGCTCAGACGTGGGGTCCAAATTCTTTTTTTATTTATTTTTTTAATTAAATCATAGCTGGTACATTGATATGATCATGGGGTATAAATTCTTCAATAACATATCTCTCTCTCTCTCTCTCTCTCACACACACACACACACACACACACACACACACACACACGTGGGCACAAACCTCGTCAGCTAATCCAAGTGTCAGCCTGGAAAAAGTGGGCTCACTGGTGTAGGGATTATGTAGCTCACTGGGTCGAAGCCCGCAGCCTTCCCCCACTCCACCCATGACCCGTCTTGGGCCAGGTTTCTGGGTCCTGGGCACACTCCCCACAACTAGAATGCCAAAGATCCAATAAGGGGGTGCAGGGCCTTGGTCTCTGCCCTGCCAGAACTTCTCGTGCATCCTTAGGGGAAATTAAACAAAGATCTCCAGCATTTCAGAAAAGGAACAGTGATGGATGTGGGGCATCTGTACATGGGAGGGTGCTATTCCTGCAAGCCACTCTGGGAGTCAGGATTTGCCCAAGCATACGGTCCATCACACGGTGGTGAAGTGGGGCTGGACACAGTAACTCACGACTTATCATTCTAGCACTTTGGGAGGAAGAGGTGGGAGGATCACAGGAGGCCAGGAGCTCAAGGCCAAGGCCAAGCAACACAGGGGGACCCCATCTCTACAAGAAAGAAAGAAAGAGAGAAAGAGAGAGAGAGAGAGAGAAAGAGAGAGAGAGAGAGAAAGGAAGGAAGGAAGGAAGGAAGGAAGGAAGGAAGGAAGGAAGGAAGGAAGGAAGGAAGGAAGGAAGGAAGGAAGGAAGGAAGGAAGGAAGGAAGGAAGGAAGGAAGGAAGGAAGGAAGGAAGGAAGGAAGGAAGGAAGGAAGGAAGGAAGGAAGGAAGGAAGGAAGGAAGGAAGGAAGGAAGGAAGGAAGGAAGGAAGGAAGGAAGGAAGGAAGGAAGGAAGGAAGGAAGGAAGGAAGGAAGGAAGGAAGGAAGGAAGGAAGGAAGGAAGGAAGGAAGGAAGGAAGGAAGGAAGGAAGGAAGGAAGGAAGGAAGGAAGGAAGGAAGGAAGGAAGGAAGGAAGGAAGGAAGGAAGGAAGGAAGGAAGGAAGGAAGGAAGGAAGGAAGGAAGGAAGGAAGGAAGGAAGGAAGGAAGGAAGGAAGGAAGGAAGGAAGGAAGGAAGAAATTCGCCAGGCCTGGTGGCACATGCCTGTAGTCACAGCTACCCAGGAATGTGAGGCGACAGCATCACTTCAGCCAGGAGTAGGTTGGGGGGTGGGGGGTTACACTGAACTAGGATAATACCCTGTTTCCCCGAAAATAAGACATCCTCTGAAAATAAGACCTACTTACAGGAAGGATAAGACGTTCTCTGAAAATAAGACCTAGCGCATCTTTGGGAGCATACCTTAAAATAAGACACTGTCTTATTTTCAGGGAAACAGGGTACTACCACAGTCTGGTCCAGGCCAAGAGACACGTGCTTCTTTATGTAGTTCCCTATTCCAACTGACAACTGACTCATCCTTGTACTTTTGCTCTTGGAAACTGTGAATGGCAAAATTTCTTTCTTTCTATGTTTTTTTTTTTTTAATTTATTATTTTTAATGAGACAGACTCTCACTCTGTTGCCCAGGCTAGAGTGTCATGGGATCAGCCTAGAACACAGCCACCCCCAACACTTGGGTTGAAGGGATCCTCCTGCCTCAGCCTCTTCAGAAGCTGGAATGACAGGAAAGTTGAACAAGGCTTGGCTACCTTTTCTATTTTAATAGAAACCAGGTGTGGAATCGGGGGTGAGGGTGTCTCCCTCATTCTCAGGCTTGTCTCCAACACCTGAGCTCAGGGGATCAATCCCCCTTGGCCTGCCAGAGCAACCAAATACTTTAGTCATGCTTATCAAAAGTCATTGAGCTCTAGTTAAAAAATGACCCTTTCTGGGGCTTTGAGAACTGTCCAATCCTCAGGCCCCTATGACAAATAAGGATTATCTCAAGACTATTTTACATACCTGTGGTGGAAGATATTACCAAAATTATGCACAGATCTTTTTTTGTTTGTTTGTTTATCAGTTTTCATTAGTGTTTGTGTATTCAATGTGTAGCCCAACAAAACTCTTCTCCTTCCTATGTGGCCAAGAGAAGCCAAAAGCTTGGACACCCCTGGAACTGAGGTCAGGAATGTTGGAATTTTCCAGATAAGCTGGTATTTCCAAAGATCTTCACAAATAATTGGAGCTATTGAGGACATTACTGGACACAGTGCTTATCCTGATGTTAAGAGAGGACATTCAGTGAGACTCCTGGCTTTCAAATCAAGCCTATTCTAAAAAAAGAAGTAAAACACCATTAAAGTGGAACTGAGAATTGTGTGATGTACCCTTCAGGTCTGTGAAACCAGTGTCTGATCTTTATGCTTGAGTTTCTGGTCTACAATATCCCAGGGCAGCAGTAGGTGTAAACAACACTCTTCCATTGTCTTACAAATCCAGGAGGTGAAAAGGAAAGAAAGTGTCCTTGAATACCTTTGCACACAGATACAAAGAAACTTTCAGAAGCAGGAATTGAGTGTGGAGAAAAGAACCTCACTCTTATGTAACAGTTTGAAACACAAAAACAACAACAACAAGAAACCCTGATAGCCACCACCCAGGTTTAGCTGGAATAAAGCTAATCTTGAAGATGGTAACATGGGACAACACCCATTGTGATGTCATCCACTGTGACCATGTAGTGAATTTATCCTGTAATGTCTTGGGATCCTGGCTTGTGATCAAAGATACTAACTGACCTCTTCTGCTCACTTCAGCTGGTATCCCTGAAGGGTTGGAACAGGAAACTTGTTACACCTCCATCCACAGAAGGAGGAATATTCTCCCATATATGCCTTATGATTCTAATGACAGTTGAGTTTCTGGCACTATATTCACACAAAAGTTGAGATTTTTGTACAGCACTGTGACTCAAGCTGCATCACAGCTGACAAAACTGGACAGAGTCACTTATGTGGGACGCTATTTCAAGGACCTGTTTAGACACATATCTAAAAAAATCCATTTCATAGAAGCTTACAAATTTCCTATGCTTGGCTACAGCCTCAATTTGGTCATATCTTCACATGTCTTAAAACACGTCCACTTTGCTTGAACCATGAAGGTAATTCTGGTCTTCTTAGATGATGAAAATGTTTGCTGTTGGTTGTTTTTTGTTTTTGTTTTTGTCTGTGCATGTGTGTTGGGGGTTGGAATTTTTGAGACATGGTTTCCCTGTGTTGCCCAGGCTAGACTTACGTGGCCTCAGCCTTGATCATAGCAACCTCAAACTCCAGGACTCAGGCAATCCTCCTGCCTCAGCCTCCCAAATGGCTAGGACTATAGACCCTGCCACAATGCCTAGATAATTCTTCTATTTTGTAGTAGAGACAGGGCCTGACCCATGGTCTCTCTGTTCTTAGCACCACCTAGTTCAAGAATTCCACTCGTCTCAGCCTCCCAGAGGGCTAGGATTGGGTGTGAGCCACCAAGATTGGTCATTTTCTCTTTCTTTGTTTCCCTCCCTCCTTCCCTTTATCCATTCTTCCTCCAATTTTCTCTCTCTCTCTCTCTCTCTCTCTCCTTTCTTTCTTTCATCCCTTTCTTTCTTCTCTCTCACTTTCACTCTTTCTCTCTTCTACACATTCAGGGAAATGACTCTAGTAACAAACCAGCAGCTATACAAATGATCCCTGAAAGTATAGTCTTGAACTGTATACTTTAAATGGGTGAGTTGTGGAGTGTGTTAATTATATCTCAATAAAGATGTTATATTTAACCTACTGGCTATTATCTGTTATGAAAACAGAAACAAACCCTCATCAAAACAAAAGTATAGATGAGCACGGCAGCTCACACCTATAATCCTACACTTTAAGAGGCCCAGACAGGGGGGTCACTTGAAGTGGGGGGGGTTACAGACAAGACTGAGCCACTTATTGAGACCCCACTGGTACAAAAAATATGCAAACCTTATCCATCAGTGGTTACTCCCAGCAGCTGAGGAGGATAAAGTCAGAAGGATCACTTGAGGTAAGCAGGTTGCATACCTGCTTGAGCTATAATGGTACCACTGTATTTTTCTGGGGCAAAGTGGGGAAACACAGTCTCAAATATATAAGTGATAGACTGTATGTGTGCAGAAAAAGTCTGGTAGCATACAAAACATTATAAACATGTTCACCAAATTTGATTTCATACCAGTAAACCGAGTCTAGTTCAATAAAGGAAAATCAACTAATAGAATGCACTTCATTAACAGAACGAAGAAGAGGGCAGCACTCGTGGCTCAAAGGAGTAGAGTGCCAGCCCCATATGCTGGAGGTGGTGGGTTCAAACCCAGCCCCGGCCAAAAACATGAAAAAAAAAAATAGAACAAAGAATAAAAACCACATGATCGTGTCAAGAGACACAGAAAAGGCATTTGAGAGATGTGACACATTTGGAAGATGAAAATCATTTAAGAAACTAAGACTAGGTGGCACCTGTAGCTCAGTGGGTAGGGAGCTGGCCACATACACCCAGGATGGAGGGCTGGAACCCAGCTATGACAACAATGGCAATGACAACAAAAAAATATTCAGGTGTTGTGGCAAGCGCCAGTAGTCCCAGCTAATTGGGAAGCTGAGGCAAGAGAATTGCTTAAGCCCAAGAGTTTGAGGTTGCTGTGAGCTGTGATGCCACAAACTCTACCCAGGGAGATGGCTTGAAACTCTGTCTCGATTTAAAAAAATTAAGAAAGAAAGAAAGAAACTAAGACTGGAAGGGAATTTCTTCAGTAGTGTAAATGGGATCTACAGATGATTGGATAGGTACAATGTGCTATGTTCATATGATGGAATATTTTTTAACATTCAAAAGAAATGAAGAGCATATTTATGTTACAATATGAATGAACCTTAAAAACATTATGATAAGGGAAAATGGCCAGTTACAAAAGACCACATATATTATGATTGAACGTATAAGAAAACATAAAGACCAAGGCCAAACAATGCACCCTAAGAGTAGAGGGGGGGTGGGGGACAGTGGTAGAGAAGATAAAAGTGACTACTAGTAGGTATTGACTTTCTCTGAGTTGGGGGGGGAGAAAAAGTTCTGAAATTAGATTGTGATGATAGCCGTACACTTCTGTGAATGTACCAAGAAACACAGAATTGTACACTTGAAAAGGGTGAATTACATATTTCAATAAAGCTACTTAAAGATGTTTTCCAAAACTTTAGGTGCTATAAATGCTCCCACCATAACAATTACCCAGGTTGTGAGAGTGCCTGATGAGACAGTCTATCCAACCTCCCTGCTCACACTCATGCTACCATGAATTGACATGGAAGGCACATTGATCCATACTATTGAAGTTGGGATCTTTTTTTTGTTTGAAACAGTCTCGCTTCTTCACTGTGGGTAGAGTGCCCTAATGTCATTGTAGCTAACAGCAATCTCAAACTCCTGGGCTCAAGAGATCCTATTGCCTCAACCTCCTGAGTATCTGGGAGTACGGGTGCCCCCCCCCCATGCCCAGCTACTTTTTTCCACCCGCTTCTGCTTCCCAGAGTGCAAGGCTGAAGAGGATGGACTGCTTGAGATCAGGAATGAGAGACCATCCTGAGCAAGAGTAAGATCCCCTCCCAAGTACAAATAGACCTAGCCCGCCAGGACACTCTACCCAGGGCGACGGAGTGAGACTTTGCCTTAGAATAAATAAATAAATAAATAAATAAACAAATCCCACACTATTCATCAGCTTCTCAAAAATATGTCCACGCAAACACTTGCACATGAATACTTATAGCATCATTACCCATAGTAGCCAAAATCTCCATGAACTGATAAACTGATAGATAAAATGTAGTATGTGTATACAATGGTGTATTATTAAGCCATAGAAAGGAATGAAGTGCTGATTCATGCTGCAGCATGGATGGACTGTGAGAACATTACACTAAGTGGAATCAACCAAATCCTAAACGCCACATATTTTATAGTTCTCTTTTCGTGAAATGTTGAGAATAAGCAAATCTACAGAGACAGTAGATGAGTGGTCACTTAGGGCTAGGGGGCTGAAAGGTTTAAGTGGGGAAGTGATAGCTAGAGGGTATAGAATTGCTTTTTGAGATGAAATGTGTTTTGTTTGTATATGTGCCTTTGTGTGTGTATGTGTGTATTTTTGAGATAAGTTCTCCCTCTGTCATCCAGGCCAGAGTGCCATGGCATCAGCCTAGCTCACAGCAACCTTGAATTCCTAGGTTCAAGCAATCCTCCTGCTTCAGTCTCCCAAGTAACTGGGACTACAGGTGCCAATCAAAACGCCTGGCTAGTTTGTCTCTTTCTTAGTAGAGATAGGGTCTGACTCTTGCTCAGGCTGCTCTCTGAATCCCTGAGTTGAAGCTATCCCCTCGCCTTAACCTCTCAGAGTTCTAGGATTATAGGTGTGAGCCATCATGCTGAGTCATTTTCTCTTTGTTTCCCTCCATCCCTGTCTCTCTCCCTTTCTATCTCTCTCCTTCTCTTTCTCTCCTTTCTTTTCTTTCTTTCTTCCTTCCCTTTTTTCTGTTTATGTCCTCTCTTCCTCTCTCTCTCTATTCTACACATTCAGGTAAACTTCTTTAGTAACAAACTAGAAAACTATAGAAGTCATCTCTGAAAGTATAATCTTGAACTGTATAGTTTAAATGGGTGAATTGTGGAGTGTGTGACTGGGAAGATTTACCCCAAAATATGGCACTGCATTATGCTGATTATTTTAAATTAATGGCCCTTGAAGACTAGCAGACACTGATAAAGCTTTATTCAGATACTCCCTTATATGCCTCAAGTCTAGGACAGCCAAAGAAGAAAATAGTTAACTCTGGTCCTTTTCCTGAGTTTCCATTAATTTAACTTATATCCTAGAAAGAGACATTGAAGTCTGTCAACACATCTGGAGAGACTTTTGTCATAAATCATTATCTGATCTGTGGGCCCAACAGACTTCATCTCAGCCAAAGTATATTGTCCAAACCCATTGGGTTCCCCTAAAAATCACTTACTATCCCCCAGAAAACTAGTCACTTTTCCCCATCTTCCTTTCAACTCTGAGAAGGGTATGTAACCACCTATACCTCATTGGATTATTGGGTAATCATTCTCCTGCCATTTCCTTGTGTTATGCACATAAAAATAAATTCTTCATGTCTTTTATCTATTAATTTGCCTTTATTAAGTCAATTTTTCACTGACCATTCAAAGAAGGAAGAGGAAATTTTCCCTTTGCCCTACACATTTCACCTCTAAAATGTATATGCTGAAGCTCTAACCCTCAAAGTAATGGTATTAAGAGGTGAGGCCTTTGGAAGATAATTTGGAAACCTCCATGTTTGGATTAGTGGCCTTGTAATAAGAGACACAAGATATTGATCTCATGCATGCTTGCTCTCTCATCATGTGAAGACTGCTATGTGCAAGCCAGAATGAGAGGCTTTACCAGAAACCAAATTAGCTGGCACCTTGATCTTGGACTTTTCCTAGCCTCTAGAACTGTGAGAAATAAATGTCTGTTGTTGGAAGTCACACAGTATTTTATTTTTTAATTAATTAATTAATTTATTTTATTATTATTATTATTATTGCAGTTTTTGGCCAGGGCCGGGTTTGAACCCACCACCTCTGGTATATGGGGCCGGCACCCTACTCCTGGTACCGCCCATCTATGGTATTTTATTATGGCAGCCTGAGTTGACTAAGACAAGATCTAATGTAGAAAAGCAGAATTCTTTTCTTTGGGTGGATTTGAGGCAGGTGTCTAGGAGGTGTAGGAGAACAGACGCTAAGGCATATTTTTGGCTATGACACAGAGGTGGTTTGAAGGCTTATAAAACCCTGCACAAACCTCTCTGGCTATGCCACAGAGGTGGTTTGAAGGCTTATAAAACCCTGAACAAACCTCTCTGGCCTCTGACTTCCATATTCACATGGACACTTTCCAATGTCTTCTTGGACCTCCCAGAACAACCACAGCCTGAATAAGTCTTTGCTATTGACAATGTCTAGAACTATACCAACTACTAGCAAAGAATCAAATAGTATCTGGTGTATAACTCAGGAGTTTCTCTGGCATTTTGTTTCCTTCAGTTAGCCCATAAAGCCTGATCATCTCCAGGATTCTTATATAGAATAAATAGCTTCTGGATAAGAAAAGCAAAGGGTAGGACAAAAGGCTCATCATTGCATGCTGGTAATGATTCTATTGTTTCAGGATTTAAAATGAAAGAAAATGCACAGGGCGCAGCAGCTCACACCTGTAATCCTATCACTCTGGAAAGCCAAGGTGGGTGGATTGCCTGAGCTCACAGGTTCGAGACCAGCCTGAGCAACAGCAAGACCTCATCTCTAAACATAGCCAGGCATTGTGGCTAAGCGCCTGTATTCCCAGCTACTCAGGAGGCTGAGGCAAGAGAATCACTTGAGCCCAAGAGTTTGAGGTTGCTGTGAGCTATGACACCACAGCACTCTACCAAGGGTGACAAAATAAGACTCTGTCTCAAAATAGAAAATAAAAATAAAATGAAACAAAATTGTCTCTTACTACTCATTTTATTCTCTTTTATGTGTAGTGGTAGCCTTGATTTGATCTGGGGCTAGTAATCAGCTGACCAGAATTTCCATTTACCTTCTCTTCCTTGCTTGTAATATTCCTGTGCTCCTGAAGTAGACTTGAACTCTACAATCCTCTTCATTATGGCTTTAGTACCTGGAATCAGAGAAGAAACCCCTAAGTGAACAGTTACCTAGCATTTTCTGTAAACGATGAGAGTTCCACTCAAAATAGAGCAAGTGTCCTTATGGCTATGGCCAACTGAATGAGAAAAGAGATTTTGCTTTAAGTGTGTGTGTACATGGATATACCTAGTGAAAAAGGTCAGGAAGAAAATAAACCAAAACATCCCTATCGGTTACTTCCAAGTGATGGAGTGAAAGACCTTTTCAAAAGTAATATATTTTCAAGGGTAAGAAAATATATTCATCCTATTAACAATAAGACAAAAGTAATCATTGCTTATGTAATTGGAATTTGGTCCTGTGTCTTTATATATCTGTATGTACCTTCCTGGGAAGACAGCATGCAAAGGTATAGAGAATGGGCTTAGGCCACATGCTCACGCCTGTAATCCCAGGACTTTGGGAGGCTGAGGCCGTTCAAGACCACCCTGAACAACATAGTGAGACCTGTCACTGCAGAAAATTTTTAAAAATTAGCCGGGTGTAGTGGTGCATATCTGTAGTTCCAGTTAATTGGGAGGCTAAGGCTAGAGGATAACTTGAACCCAGTAGACTGAGGTTGTAATTAGCTATGATTGGGACACTGCACTCCAGCTTGGGTGACAGAGTGCATGCCAACTTGTCTCATTAAAAGGGGCTAGGGGAGGCAACAAATCAAGATGCCAACCTTACTGAAAAAGCAAAGCATTTCTGAAAAATTTTTATACTAATACACTAAACATCAGGTATAGAAGTTTGCTATGAGCTCGGCACCCGTAGCACAATGGCTACAGCACCAGCCACATACACCAAAGGTGGAGGGTTCAAACTCTGCCCGGGCCAGCTAACCAACAATAACAGCTGCTACAAAAAATAGCTGGGCCTTGTGGCAGGCTCCTGTAGTCCCACCTACTTGGGAGGCTGAGGCAAGAGAATCTGTTCAGCCCAAGAGTTTGAGTTTGCTGTGAGCTGTGATGCCACAGCACTCTACCGAGGATGACATAATGAGACTCTGTCTCAAAAAAAAAAAAAAAAGAAGTTTGCTGTGACTCATGAGAAATTTATCAACTTTTGTTCATTTAATAAAATGTTTGTAAGTGCAGAACTCAGGACTTGGGTCTTCTTCCTCTCTTGCCATTTTTTATTTAACATATTTCGTGTGGATGAAAAAGTTTTCTTTCTTTCTTTTTTTTTTTTTGAGACAGAGTCTCACTCAGTCACCCTGGGGTAGAGTGTTGTGGTGTCATAGCTCACAGAAACCTCAAACTCTTGGGCTCAAGTGATTCTCTTGCCTCAGCCTCCTAAGTAGCTGGGACTACAGGCCTCCACCACAAGGCACAGCTAGATTTTCTATTTTTAGTAGAGACAGGGTCTCACTTCTATTAGGTCATGTTTTATTACTAATTAATTAATTAATCAATCAATAAACAATATTGAACACATACTTTGTCCCAGACTTTTCTCTAGGACTGAATAAGAAGAATGAGGCACATCCTTTTCTTTGAGTTCTACAGTAATGTATCTGGGACTCAAATATAAAGTGTTACAATGGACATTTGTATTGGATAAGGGCATGAAGTCAGAAAGGGTAGATCTTGACAGTGGTAGACAGAATGTGTGTGGGGTGAGGTGAAGGGTGGTTAGCAAAGTTCTCAATGTAAAAGTGTTGCTTTACATGGTGATTAGTATATCACATTTCTTTTGGAGCTAATAAGACCCAGAGAGGTTAAAAAAAGTCCTGCAGCTTTTTTTTTTTTTTTCAGACAAGGTCTCACTCTGTCACACAAGCTAGAGTATAGTGGGATCATCATAGCTCATGGCAGACTTCAACTCCTGAGATCAAGTGATCCTCTCAC
The DNA here is from genome assembly GCF_027406575.1 of Nycticebus coucang. Classification (NCBI taxonomy): domain Eukaryota; kingdom Metazoa; phylum Chordata; class Mammalia; order Primates; family Lorisidae; genus Nycticebus; species Nycticebus coucang. The sequence goes on from NC_069804.1 coordinate 123,057,686, forward strand.
ATCAGCCTCCCAAGTAGCTGGGACTACAGATGCACATCACCACTCCTGGTTAATTTTTCTTTTCGTTCTTTCTTTATTTTTATTTGTTGAAATATAATCTTGCTCGGTAGAGTGTCATGGCATCATAGCTCACAGCAACTTCAAATTCTTGGGCTCAAGAGATCCTCTTGTCTCAGCTTCCTGAGTAGCTGAAACTACAGGTGCCCACCACAATGCCTGGCTATTTTTAGAGACAAGTTCTCACTCTTGCTCAGGCTGGTCTTGAACTCCTGAGCTCAGGCAATCCACCTGCCTCGGCCTCCCAGATTACAGGTATGAGCCACCTCGCCTGCCCTGGTCAATTTTTCTTTTTCTTTTTTTTTTTTTTTTTTTTTTGAGTATTACAATTTTTTTTTTTATTATTGTTGGGGATTCATTGAGGGTACAATAAACCAAGTTACACTGATCGCAATTGTTAGGTAAAGTCCCTTTTACAATCATGCCTTGCCCCCAGAAGGTGTGGAACACACCAAGGCCCCACCCCCTCCTTCCTTCCCTCTCTCTGCTTTTCCTTTCCCTCCCATAACCTTAATTGTCATTAATTGTCCTCATATCAAAATTGAGTACATTAGGATTCATGCTTCTCCATTCTTGTGATGCTTTACTGAGAATAATGTCTTCCACTTCCATCCAGATTAATATGAAGAATGTAAAGTCTCCATTTTTTTAATAGCTGAATAGTATTCCATGGTATACATATACCACAGCTCCTTAATTCATTCCTGGGTTGGTGGGCATTTAGGCTGTTTCTACATTTTGGCGATTGTAAATTGAGCTGCAATAAACAGTCTAGTACAAGTGTCCTTATGATAAAAGGATTTTTTTCCTTCTGGATATATGCCCAGTAACGGGATTGTCACATCAAATGGGAGGTCTAGCTTGAGTGCTTTGAGGTTTCTCCATACTTCCTTCCAGAAAGGTTGTACTAGTTTGCAGTCCCACCAACAGTGTAAAAGTGTTCCCTTCTCTCCACATCCATGCCAGCATCTGCAGTTTTGAGATTTTGTGATGTGGACCATTCTCACTGGAGTTAGATGATATCTCAGGGTGGTTTTGATTTGCATTTCTCTAATATATAGGGATGATGAACATTTTTTCATATGTTTGTTAGCTGTTCATCTGTCTTCTTTTGAGAAGGTACTATTCATGTCTCTTGCCCATTGATATATGAGATTGTTGGCTTTTTCATGGGGATTAATTTGAGTTCTCTATAGATCCTAGTTATCAAGCTTTTGTCTGATTGAAAATATGCAAATATCCTTTCCCATTGTGTAGGTTGTCTCTTTGCTTTGGTTATTGTGTCCTTAGCTGTACAGAAGCTTTTCAGTTTAATGAAGTCTCATTTGTTTATTTTTGTTGTTGTTGCAATTACCATGGCCGTCTTCTTCATGAAGTCTTTCCCCAGGCCAATATATTCCAGTGTTTTTCCTATGCTTTCTTGGAGGATTTTTATTGTTCCATGCCTTAAATTTAAGTCCTTTATCCATCTTGAATCAATTTTTGTGAGTGGGGAAAGGTGTGGGTCCAGTTTCAGTCTTTTACGTGTTGATATCCAGTTCTCCCAACACCATTTATTGAATAGGGATTCTTTCCCCCAAGTTATGTTATTGTTTGGTTTATTGAAGATTAGCTGGTTGTAAGATGTTAGTTTCATTTCTTGGTTTTCTATTTGATTCCAAGTGTCCATGTCTGTATTTTTGAGCCAGTATCATGCTGTCTTGACCACTATGGCTTTGTAGTACAGACTAAAATCTGGTATGCTGATGCCCCCAGCTTTATTTTTATTACTAAGAACTGCCTCATCTATACAGGGGTTTTTCTGGTTCCATACAAAACGCAGAATCATTTTCTCCAAATCTTGAAAGTACGATGTTGGTATTTTGATAGGAATGGCATTGAATATGTAGATTGTTTGGGAAGTATAGACATTTTAACAATGTTGATTCTTCCCATCCATGAACATGGTGTGTTCTTCCATTTGTTAAAATCCTCTGCTATTTCCTTTCTGAGGATTTCATAATTTTCTTTATAGAGGTCCTTCACCTCCTTTGTTAGGTATATTCCTAGGTATTTCATTTCCTTTGAAACTATGGTGAATGGAGTCGTGTCCTTAATTATCTTCTCATCTTCACTGTTATTTGTGTATACAAAGGCTACTGACTTGTGGACATTGATTTTATATCCCGAAACATTACTGTAAGTATTTGGGTCTTGCTATGTTGCCCAGGCTGGTCTTGAACTTCAGACCTCAAGTGATCCTCCACCTAGGCCTCCAAAAGTGCTGGGATAACAGTTGTGACCCAACATGCTGGGCAGACAGAATTTTTCTTTATGTCCAGATTTGAGCCTGATTTGCCACCTGGTTTCAAAATTCTATTCTAAAATCGTGCTATGTTCATTACATTTCATGGAAGGGGGCTCCTTGTAAGGCCTGACAGATTAGACTTAAAAAATATATAGGACATATATTTAAACAGGATCACTGTATTTCCCTATCATAGCCCAGTAACAGTGATGAGAAAGAGAAAAATAATCCCAGACATATGGGAGCTGACCAATCAATCTCACAAAGTGCCAACCTCTGGCCAGGTCCCTCAGTAACAGTTAAGAATATGACAGAGAAAGCAAAGTCACTGATTTTCAGGTCTAAACACAGACAAAACACAATTATCCAAGCCAGGAGGAGACAAGATGGCAGACTGAAGCCAGCTTTCCACAGAGGCTCCTGTCCAGAAGTGGAAATAAGGGACGAAAATTTAGCAAGTAACCGGATGGATTTAAGCTGCACCAAGAGAGAGGGTTGAAGAACGCACATCAACCCCGCTGATGTGAGCTGCGATCACAAGGACCCAAACAAAAGGTATAAAATCCATTACAAAGTGTATGGGAGTCCCCCCTCCCCCATGAGACCGGCTCAAGAGCCCCACAAACAAACAAACGGGCAGAAATCAAAGGCCCTCCCACTACATTTCACGGGAGAGACCTTCTAAAAACTGGACCTACCTCCCCTACTAGGATGCGATGGCATTCTCCTGCCAGGCATAAAACTGTATAAAATGGCAAATATCCTTTACCTGCAACCCTGAACTCCCATCATCCCCCTCCACTCACACTGAAGTCTGGAGGCCTGTCTCCCAAGAGTTCAGATTCTTAGGTGTTTTCTCGAGGGATGTGGACAGTGCCTGAGCTGTGGCTGTTCAGTGCTGACCCTGGGGCACAGGAGCGAGGAGAGGGCAGGTGGCTGAGAGGGAGCCAAGCCAGGGTGGCACTTCCCTGAGGCGTGGTGCAGCAACCCTCCTTGGGCACCAACATGGCCAGGCATAAAACTGAGTGAAACTGTGTACTTTCCCCACTTGCAGCGTCAAGCTCCCAGCGCTCCCCTCCACTCTCGCTCTGGGGTCTGGGGTTCTGTCCCCCATGAGTCCGGATTCTTGGGTGATTTCTCGTGGGGTGTGGGCAGTGCCTGAGCTGTGCTGACTCTGGGGTGTGGTAGTGAGGAGAGGACGGTTGGTTGGAAGGGAACCGCTCCAGAACAGTAGTTCCCTGGAACGCAGAGCGGCGGCTGTCTTCTGGCAGTGGTGCGGTCAGGCATAAAACTGTGTGGAACTGTGTGTGCTCACTACCTGCAGCTCTGGGCTCCCAACACTCTCCTTCACCCTCGCTCTGAGACCTGGAGGCCTGTCCCCCAGGAGTCCGGATTTTGAGGTGATTTCTCAAGGGGTGTAGACAAAGTTTAAACTGCGACTGGTCAGTGCTGACTCTGGGGTGTGGGAGCAAAGAGACAAGGGTTGGCTGGGTGTGAGCCACACCAGGACAGCAGTTCCCAGAGGTGGATCAACAGCTGCTCTTTTTTAACAGAAAAGCAGCTCACTCCTGGATATTCTGAAGCCACACCCCCTGTCTCCCTGGGCGACCAGAGGAGGCCACCGTGAGTAAAGGATTTGCCTGAGGCTACTCAAAAACCTGGGAAGCTTCCAGGGTGGGCCGATTCAGAGAGGTAACTGAACTCAGAACAGCTTCTCTTCTGCAGGCAATTTTAGCAGGAACAGAGACAGAATCCCGTAAAGTTGTTCTCTTCTATTCTGCTCTGTTCTGTTCTACTCTGTCAGTAACATCAATCAGTGGTGCACCTGAGCCTCAGGGAACAGCACCCGACCTTCATCAAGTGCCTGAGGATGTCAGGCCTCACCTCCTCCTGCTAAATAGCAGCAAAGTACAGAGGCCTGGCAGATTTCCTTGCAATTCAGGCAGGCGCAAACCCCTGCAGTATCTGTTCACTACAGGCAACTGGCTCAGCCATCTGCAGTGATATCAGTGACTGGATCTGACAGAGGGGCAAGGTGGGGAAGGAGGCATCAACCTTCCCAGATGGTCTATTTACTAGGTGGCTCCTCTTGACACCACGCAGCACTGGAGTAAGACATATCAGAGTTGTCACCAGACCCCTATGACCCAGCTCCCAGAGACTTCTTAAACTCTCCCACCCGAGACAGGTGCTGACTGAGACAATCGATTTGGACCTTTTGAACTGAACCAGTAGACTGAGGAATTTTCAGGTGGTGCCCTGGGTTTACAATTTTCCTTTTCCAATTGGTGCCAGAGGGGGGCGTGGTGACTTAACTGCTGGTTTTCCCCACAGCTGAGACTTCAACCCAGAGTAAATTTTTCACTAGGGTCGAACAAAAACCAGCTGAAAACAAGACAGAAACACTTAGCCCCACCACAGCAGACTGGGCCCCAGTTCCTCAGGCCACAACACTGTACGGGGTCCTTGAAAAAACCCCAGGGGAAAAACCAAAGGGAGTAAAACAACCATGGGGCAGAATCAGCAGAAAAACTCCGGTAACATGAATAACCAGAATAGATCAACGCCCCCAAGGAAAGATATGGCAGATGTAATTGAAGATCCCATTCATAAACAACTAGCTGAGATGTCAGAAATCGAATTCAGAATTTGGATGGCAGACAAGATTAATAGAGTGAAATTAGGAATTCGAGGAGAAATTCAAAAGTTGTCTCAAGAATTTAACGAATTTAAAGACAAAACCACCAAAGACTTAGACACACTGAAGCAAGAATTTGCAGCCCTCAAAGATATGAAAAATACAGTGGAATCCCTCAGCAACAGAATGGGGCAAGCAGAGGAAAGGATTTCTGACATTGAAGATAAAGCCTTTGAATGCTCCCAAACTCTCAAAGAGGAAGAGAAATGGAGAGCAAAAACAGATCATTCTCTCAGAGAGCTCTGGGATAATTCGAAGAAGGTCAATAAATGAATAATTGGGATACCAGAAACCGATGAGGTGACCTCGATGGGCACAGAGGCCCTTCTACAGGAAATTATGAAGGAGAATTTTCCAGACATGCCTAGAGATTCTGAAATTCAGATAGAAGACAGCTTCAGAACCCCACCACGACTCAACCCCAATAAGACATCCCCAAGGTATATCAAAATTAGCTTCACTAAAGTCAACATGAAGGAGAAAATTCTCAAAGCAGTCAGGTGAAAGAAAGCCATTACCTTCAAAGGGAAGAATAAAAGAATGACTACAGATCTCTCTGCTGAAACTTTTCAAGCTAGAAGAGGGTGGTCACCGACTTTTAATCTCCTAAAGCAAAATAACTTTTAACCCAGGATCTTGTATCCAGCTAAACTGAGTTTCATTTATGATGGAGAAATTAAATACTTTAATGACATTCATATGTTGAAGAAATTTGCCATAACCAAACCAGCTCTTCTGGATATTCTCAGACCTATCCTCCATAATGACCAAACCAAACCTCTAGTACAAAAGTAAACTCACTCAGAAACTTCGGATCAAACTCCAACTTCCACACTGGCAAAAGGATTAAAAATGTCCACTGGACTTTTGAAACACTCGATACCCAAAATTTCACCACACTTATCAATATTCTCCATCAATGTAAACAGCTTAAACTGTCCTTTAAAGAGACAAAGCTTAGCTGACTGGATACAAAAACTCAGGTCAGATATTTGTTGCATACAAGAGTCACATCTTAACTTAAAAGACAAATATAGACTCAGGGTGAAGGGATGGTCATCCATATTTCAGGCAAATGGTAATCAGAAAAAAGCAGATGTCAAAATTTTATTTGCAGATACAATAGGCTTTAAACCAACAAAAGTAAGGAAGGACAAGAATGGTCACTTCATATTTGTTAAGGGTAATACCCAATATGATGAGATTTCAATTATTAATATCTATGCACACAACCAGAATGCACATCAATTTATAAGAGAAACTCTAACTAATATGAGCAACCTGATTTCCTCGAACTCCATAATAGTTGGAGATTTCAACACTCCTTTGGCAGTGTTGGATCGATCCTCCAAGAAGAAGCTGAGCAAAGAAATTTTAGATTTAAACCTACCCATCCAATATCTGGATTTAGGAGACATCTACAGAACATTTCATCCCAACAAAACTGAATACACATACTTCTCATCAGCCCACGGAACCTACTCCAAAATCGATCACATCTTAGGTCACAAGTCTAACCTCAGTAAATTTAAAGGAATACAAATTATTCCTTGCATCTTATCAGATCACCATGGAATAAAAGTTGAGCTCAGTAACAACAGGAATCTGCATACTCATACAAAAACATGGAAGTTAAATAACCTTATGCTGAATGATATATGAGATTAAGAAAGAAATTGCCAATTTTTTGGAACAAAATGACAATGAATACACGAACTATCAGAACCTCTGGGACACTGCAAAGGCAGTTCTAAGAGGGAAATTTATAGCACTGCAAGCCTTCCTCAAGAGAACAGACAGAGAGGAAGTTAACAACTTAATGGGACAACTCAAGCAACAGGAAAAGAAGAACATTCCAACTCTAAACCCAGTAGAAAAAAAGAAATAACAAAAATTAGAGCAGAAATAAATGAAATTGAAAACAAAACAATAATACAACAGATCAATAAATCAAAAAGGTGGTTTTTTTGAAAAGGTCAATAAAATAGATAAACCTTTGGCCAATCTAATCAGAAAAAAAAAGAGTAAACTCTCTAATCTCATCATTCAGAAACGACAAAAACGAAATTACAAAAGACTCCTCAGAAATACAAAAAATCCTTAATGAATATTACAAGAAACTTTATTCTCAGAAATATGAAACTCTGAAGGAAATTGACTGATACTTGGAAGCACACCACCTTCAAAGACTTAGCCAGAATCAAGTGGAAATGCTGAACAGGCCCATATCAAGTTCGGAAATAGCATCAACCATACCAAACCTCCCTAAAAAGAAAAGCCGGGGACCAGATGGTTTCACGTCAGAATTCTACCAAACCTTTAAAGAGGAACTAGTATCCATATTACTCAACCTGTTCCAAAATGTAGAAAAAGAAGAAAGACTACCCAACGTGTTCTATGAAGCAAACATCACCCTAATCCCCAAACCAGGAAAAGACCCAACAAGAAAAAAAAATTATAGACCAATATCACTAATGAATATAGATGCAAAAATATTCAACAAGATCCTAACAAACAGAATCCAGAAACACAACAAACAAATTGTACATCATGACCAAGTCAGTTTTATCCCAGGGTCTCAAGGCTGGTTCAATATACATAAATCTATAAATGTAATCCAGCACATAAACAAATTAAAAAACAAAGACCATATGATTCTCTCAATCGATGCAGAAAAAGCTTTTGATAATATCCAGCATCCCTTCATGATCAGAACACTTAAGAAAATTGGTATAGAAAGGACATTTCTAAACTGATAGAGGCCATCTACAGCAAACCCACAGCCAATATCATATTCAATGGAGTTAAATTGAAATCATTTCCACTCAGATCAGGAACCAGACAAGGCTGCCCATTGTCTCCACTGCTTTTTAACATTGTAATGGAAGTATTAGCGACCGCAATTAGGGAAAAAAAGGCGATCAAGGGTATTCATATAGGCTCAGAAGAGATCAAACTTTCGCTCTTCACAGATGATATGATTGTACATCTGGAAAATACTAGGGACTCTACTACAAAACTCTTAGAAGTGATCAAGGAATACAGCAGCGTCTCAGGTTACAAAATCAATATTCATAAATCGGTAGCCTTTATATATACCAACAATAGTCAAGTTCAAAAAACAATTAAGGACTCTATCCCATTCACAGTAGTGCCAAAGAAGATGAAATATTTGGGAATTTATCTAACAAAGGATGTGAAAGATCTCTAAAAAGAGAACTATGAAACTCTAAGAAAAGAAATAGCTCAAAATGTCAACAAATGGCAAAACATACTATGCTCAGGGCTGGGAAGAATCAGCATCGTTAAAATGTCCATCCTACCCAAAGCAATATACAATTTCAATGAAATCCCTATTAAAACTCCACTGTCATATTTTAAAGATCTTGAAAAAACATTACTTCGTTTTATATGGAATCAGAAAAAACCTCGAATAGCCAAGACGTTACTCAGAAATAAAAACGAAGCAGGAGGAATCACGCTACCAGACCTCGGACTTTACTACAAATCAAAAGTGATCAAAACAGCATGGTATTGGCACAAAAACAGAGAAGTAGATGTCTGGAACAGAAGAGAGAACCAAGAGATGAATCCAGCTACTTACCATTATTTGATCTTTGACAAGCCAATTAAAAACATCCAGTGGGGAAAAGATTCCCTATTTAACAAATGGTGCTGGGTGAACTGACTGGCAACCTGTAGAAGACTGAAACTGGACCCACACCTTTCACCATTAACTAAGATAGACTCTCATTGGATTAAAGATTTAAACTTAAGACATGAAACTATAAAAATACTTGAGGAGACTGCAGGGAAAACCCTTGAAGAAATTGGTCTAGGCGAATATTTTATGAGGAGGACCCCCCCCCGCAATTGAAGCAACCTCAAAAATACACTACTGCTACTTGATCAAACTAAAAATCTTCTGCACAGCCAAGAACACAGTAAGTAAAGCAAGCAGACAGCCCTCATAATTGGAGAATATATTTGCTGGTTATGTCTCTGGTAAAAGTTTAATAACCAGAATCCACAGAGAACTCAAACGCATCAGCAAAAAAAGAACAAGAGATCCCATCGCAGGCTGGGCACGGGATTTGAAGAGAAACTTCTCTGAAGAAGACAGGCATGCGGCGTTCAGACATATGAAAAAATGCTCATCATCTTTAATCATCAGGGAAATGCAAATCAAAACTACTTTGAGATATCATCTAACTCCAGTGAGACTAGCCTATATCACAAAATCTCAAGACCAGAGATGTTGGCATGGATGTGGAGAAAAGGGAACACTTTTGCACTGCTGGTGGGAATGCAAATTAATACATTCCTTTTGGAAAGATATATGGAGAACACTTAGAGATCTAAAAATAGATCTGCCATTCAATCCTGTAATCCCTGTACTTGGCATATACCCAGAAGACCAAAAATCACATCATAACAAAGATATTTGTACCAGAATGTTTATTGCAGCCCTATTCATAATTGCTAAGTCATGGAAAAAGCCCAAGTGCCCATCGATCCACGAATGGATTAATAAATTGTGGTATATGTACACCATGGAATATTATGCAGCCTTAAAGAAAGATGGAGACTTTACCTCTTTCATGTTTACATGGATGGAGCTAGAACATATCCTTCTTAGTAAAGTGTCTCAAGAATGGAAGAAAAAAGTATGCAATGTTTTCAGCCCTACAATGAAACTAATTTAGGGCTTTCACATGAAAGCTATAACCCAGTTACAACCTAAGAATAGGGGGAGCGGGGAAAGGGAGGGGAGGGAGGGTAGAAGGGGGTAGAGGGAGTGGAATTGATGGGATTACACCTGCGGTGCATCTTACAAGGGTCTATATGAAACTTAGTAAATGTGGAATGTAAATATCTTAGCACAATAACTGAGGAAATGCCAGGAAGGCTATGTCAACAATTGTGATGAAAGTGTGTCAAACGCTCTGTGAAACTAATGTACCGTGCCCCATGATCATATCAATGTACACAGCTATAATTTAATAAATAAATAAATAAATAAATAAATAAATAAATAAATAAAAAGCAATTATCCAAGCCACAGAAATGAACAAACATCCCCCTCTCCTGGCTAGTACGAGTAATTGCTCTTGCTTTTTACCTTTCTTTTTAGTGTGTGTGTATTATTCTGTGTGTGTATGTGTGTGTGAATTACAGGTTTAGCCTCAGTATTATCTATTGTGGTTTTACAGTGCTGATTGTGAGTATTTCTTGTTTTTATGATTTAAACCATATCTCCTCTAACAACTATTCTTGATTTTGCCTTTTTCAAATTCAGGATCTAAATTCAGAATTATAACATTATTAAGATATCTTTTATACCTAAACTATATTTTCTTTTTCTGAGACAGAATGTCAAGCTGTCACCCTGGGTAGAGTGCTGTGGTGTCACAGCTCAGAACAACCTCAAACCCTTGGGTTTAAGCGATTCTCATTCCTCAGCTTCCCAAGTAGCTGGGACTACAGGCGCCCACCACAACACTTGGCTATTTAGTTGTTGTTGTTGCCATTGTTGTTTTATCTGGCCTGTACTGGGCTCAAACCTGCCAGCTTTGATGTACATGGTTGGTGTCCCTCCCACTGAGCTATGGGTGCCACCCTAAGCTATATATATATATATATTTTTTTTTTTGAGGCAGAGTCTCATTCTGTTACCCTGGAAGAGTGCCCCATCATCATAGCTCACAGCAACCTCAAACTCTTGGGTGCAAGTGATCCTCTTCCTCAGCCTCCTGGGTACTTTGGAGTATAGGTGCCCGCCTAATTTTTCTATCCTTAGTAGAGATGGGGTCTGGCTTTTGTTCAGGGAGGTATTGAACTCCTGAGCTCAAGCGATCCACCCACCTCGGCTTCCCAGAGTGCTAGGATTACAGATGTGAGCCAACTCACTTGGTCTATACCTAAACTATATTTGGCATTTCCCAAATGGCAATTAGGTAATAGCAATGGACTGAATGTTTGTCTCCCCACAAAATTCATGTCGTAATCCTAAACTCAATATGATGGTATAAGGAAAAGGGGCGTGTATTGGGTCATGAGAGTGGAACCCTCAGGAATAAGAAACGTACCCTTATAGAGCTTCCACATAGCCTAAGTCATAGAGGTCCCTGGAGGGTGGTTTTTCCAGAGAAGACTCAGAAACTCTACACCACTTCCCACATAACTTTCTCTAAACATCTCTTCCATCTGGCTGTTCACTGGTATCCTTTGCCATATTCTTTCTAATAATTCGGGTAAACATAAATAAAGTGTCTTCTTGACTTCTGTGAGGCACTTCAGCTAAACAATCAAACCCAAGGGGGAGGTCATGGGAATACAAATTTATAGCTGATCTACCAGAAGGCCCTGACTGGTGCCTGCAGTGGAGTACAGTCTTTGGAGACTGAATCCTTAACCTATGGGATCTGATGCTGTCTTCAGGAAGATAGTATCAGAATTGAGTTGAATTACAGACAGACAGCTGGTGTCCACTATAGAATTTCTTGCTTGGTGTATAGAGAAACAATTTCCACTTATCTGGGGTCACAGATGTTATATTGAATGAAGTATTCTGAATATAGTGGAAAAAGCATTTTGGTTTATCCTATATCACAACATGTATGAAGTTTCTAGGGTAATTAACATATTCTTTTTTCTTTCTTTTTTTATTAAATCATAGCTGTGTACATTAATGCAATCATGGGGCACCATACACTGGTTTTATAGACCATTTGACACATTTTCATCATACTGGTTAACATAGCCTTCCTGGCATTTTCTTAGTTATTGTGTTAAGACATTTAAATTCTACATTTACTAAGTTTCACATGTACCCTTGTAAGATGCACCACAGGTGCAATCCCACCAATCACCCTCCCTCTGCCCATCCTCCCCCCTCCCTCTCCTCCTTCTCCCCCTTCCTCATATTCTTAGATTATAACTGGGTTATAGCTTTCATGTGAAAGCCATAAATTAGTTTCATAGTAGGGCTGAGTACATTGGATACTTTTTCTTCCATTCTTGAGATACTTTACTAAGAAGAACATGTTCCAGCTCCATCCATGTAAACATGAAAGAGGTAAAGTCTCCATCTTTCTAATTAACATATTCAAATAATAATTGTGGCTAGGATGTACAACTTTGTTCATATATTAAATATGATTTGATTGTACACTTTATTTTCCTGAGACAGTCTCACTTTGTCTCCCTCAGTAGAGTGCCACAGCATCATAGCTCTCTACAGCGCTCATCTATTTTTATAGATGGGGGTATCTCTCTTGCTCAGGCTGGTCTCGAAGCCTGAACTCAAGCAATCCACCAGCCTCATCCTCCCAGAGTGCTGGGATTACAGGTGCGAGCAACCAGGCCCAGCCTTAACTGTACACTTTAAATGTATGGACTATATAATATGTGAATTTTATCTCAGTAAAACTGTTACAAATAATATCGCCTAGGCCTGTGAATTTTATCTCAGTAGAGCTGTTACAAATAATATCGCCTAGGCCAGGCATGGTGACTCATGCCTGTAATCCTAGCACTCTGGGAGGCTGAGGCAGGTGGATATTTTGAGCTCATGATTTTGAGATTAACCTGAGCGAAAGTGAGACCCCATCTTTACTAAAATAGAAAAACTGAGGCAAGAGGATCGCTTGATCCCAAGAGTTAGAGGTGGCTTTGAGCTATGACACCACAGCACTCTATCCAGGGCAACAGCTTGAGACTCTGTCTCAAAATAATAATAACAATAATAATAATATTGCAATCTCCCCTTGAAGTTGGATGACCGTGTGTTTCCGGGGATAAATCCTATAAAGAACAGTGAAAAAGGGAGACAGTCCCTGGCTAAATGTGGAGCCAAGAGAAACTACCTAAACTTTAATACCATTCTCCAAACCATAGACATGTAGATGGTCCTAACAGACACCCTGAGCAATAGCTTTACCCCACCTCCTTAGAAAATTTTTTTTTAGAAAGTAGTCAGGTATGGGGTACACCTGAGGCAGGAGGATAGCTTGAGCTTAAGAATTCCAGGCTGTCGTGTGCTGATTTTGTCTATGAATAGCCACTTTACTCCAACCTGGAATGTAGCAAGATCCCATCTCTCAAAAAACAGACTCAAAATTGATCAAAGACCTAAACCCAAGAGGAAAAGCTCAAAAACTCTTGAAACAAAATAGAGCCACACATGGTGGCACGCACCAGTGTTCTCCGCTACTCCAGAGGCTGAGTCAGAAAGATTGCTTGAATACAGGAGTTCCAGGCTACAGTGCACTATGAATTCCCCTAGTAATAGCCACTGCAATCCAGGCTGGGCAACAGAAGGAGAACCCTGTGTCCAAACAAAGCAAACCAAAACAAAAAACAAAAACAAACAAACAAAAACCCAAAAACAAAGCAAACCAAAAACCAATAAAAACAGAGACCTTGGATTATGCAACAGTTTCTTAGATGTGACACTAAAAGCACAAACAACCAAAGGAAAAATAGATAATAGATAAATGAGATGTCACTAAAAATTTAAAACTTTAAAAGGATATCATCAAGAAAATGAAAAGAAATGGTGGACATGGTGGCTCACGTCTGTAATCCTAGCACTCTAGGAGGCTGAAGCGGGTCACTTGTTTGAGCTTTTGAGTTCAAAACCAGCATGAGCCAGGGCAAGACCTCATCTCTAGAAATAGCTGGGTGTTGTGGTGGCTGCCTGTAGCCCCAGCTACTTGGGAGGCTGTGGCAAGAGGATCACTGGAGCCCAAGAGTTTGAGGTTGCTATGAGCTGTAATGCCACAGCACTCTACCAAGGGTGACAAAGTGATATTCTGTCTCAAAAAAAAAAAAAAAAGAAAGAAAAGAAAAGAAAATGAAAACATATTCGTTGAATAGGAGAATACATTTAAAAATCATATATCTGATAAAAGGTTTCTATCTAGAATATATAAAGAATACTTACCACTCAAGGATAAAAATACAAACCCAATTTGATTAGCAAATAAGCAAAACAGGACTGTAATCCTAGCCCTACAGGAGGCTGAGATGGGTGGATAGCTTCAGCTAAGGAAGAGACCAGCCTGCGCAAGAGCAAGATCCTGTCTCTCCTGCAAAAAATATGTGTGTGTGTGTGTATGTGTGTGTGTATAAAAGCAAAGGGGGCCAGGCATAGTGGTTCCCACCTATAGTTCCTGCTGCTTGGGAAGCTGAGGCAAGAAGGATCACTTGAGCTCAGGAGTATGAATGAGGCTACAGTGAGATGTGATGATACCACTGCACTCCAGCTGTGGCTACAGAGCAAAACCCTGCCCATAAAAACAACAAAAAGGCTTGGGGCCCATGCTCAGTGGTTAGGGCGCTGGCCACATACACTGGGGCTGGCGGGTTTGAACCCAGCCTGGGCCTGCTAAACAACAATGACATCAGAAACAATAAAAAAAAAATAGCTGGGCGTCGTGGTGGGTGCCTGTAGTCCCAGCTACTACTTGGGAGGCTGAGGCAAGATAATCACTTAAGCTATGAACTGTGACATCACAGCACTCTACCAAGGGTGACAAGTGAGACTCTGTCTCAAAAGAAAAAAAAAAAAAAAAAGCAAAGGATTTGACATGACATTTTTCCAAAGGAGCTATGCAAATACAAATGGTCAATAAACCATGAAAAGATGCTTGACATCATTCGCCACTAGAAAAATGCAAATCAAAACAATAAGCGCATAATACTACTTTACAGCCACTGATAAGGCTATAACTAAAAATTAGCTCATGACCAGGGTTAGTGAGGATGTGGACAAACTGAAACTCATACATTCCTGGTGGGAAGGCAAAATGGTGCAGTCTCTTTGGCATATCCTCGAAATGTTAAATATAAAGTTATCACATAATACAGCAATTCTAGTCCTAGGTATATACTCAGAATTGAAACATATGTTCACACAAACACTTGCACGTGAATATTTATAGCGTCATTACCCATAGTAGCCAAAATGTCCATGAACTGATAAACTGATGGTTAAAATGCAGTATGTGTATACAATGGTATATATGATTAAGCCATAAAAAGGAATGAAGTGCTGATTCATGTTGCAGCATGGACGAACTGTGAGAACATTACACTAAGTGGAAGCAGCCAAACCCTAGATGCCACATATTTTATAGTTCTCTTTTCATGAAATGTTGAGAAAATGCAAATTATAGAGACAAAAAATAGATGAATGGTCACTTAGGGGTAGAGGGACTGAAAGGTTTGAGTGGGGAGGTGATAGCTAGACGGTATAGAGTTGGTTTTGAGATGATGAAAATGTTTTTCTTGTTTGTGTGTGTGTGTGTGTGTGTTCATGTATTTTTGAGATAGATGCTCCCTCTTTCACCCAGGCTAGAGTGCTGTGGCATCAGCCTAGCTCACAGAAACCTCAAACTCCTGGGTTCAAGCAATCCTCCTGCCTCAATCTCCCAAGTAGCTGGGACTACAGGTGCACTCCACAATGCCTGGCTAGTTTTCCTATATTTTAGTAGAGACATGGTCTGACTCTTGCTGAGGCTGGTCTCTGAATCCTTGAGTTCAAGCAATCTACTGACTTTGACCTCCCAGAGTTCTAGGAATATACGTGTAAACCATTACACTGGGTCACTTTCTCGTTCTTTATTTCCCTCCCTCCCTGCTTCCCTCCCTTCCTTACTTCCTTCTTGTCTCTCTCTCTCTCTCTTTCCTTTCTATTCTTCCTTTCTTCCCTTTCTTTCCTTTCTCCCTCTCCCTCTCTGTTCTACACATTCAGGGAAACTTCTCTAGTAACAAACTAGCAAACTATAGAAGTGATCCCTAAATGTATAGTATTGAACTCTATACTTTCAATGAGTGAATTGTAGAGTGTGTAAATTATATCTTATTAATAAAATTGTTATTTTTAAATCTATGGGCTATTATCTATTATGAAAATAGAGAAAAATTCTCATTGAAACATAAGCATGGATGAGCACCATAGCTCACACCTATAATCCTAGCACTTTAAGAGGTCCAGGCAGGAGGATGACTTGAAGCCAGGGGTTTCAGACCAGCCTGAGCAACAGAGTGAGACCCCGCTTGCCCCCTCCGAAAAATGCAAAGTGTAGCCATCAGTAGAGGCATGTGCCTGTACTCCCAGCTGCTGAGGAGGATAAAGTCAGGAGGATCGCTTGAAGTAAGCAGCTTGTGTTGCTTGAGCTAAGATGGTACCACTGTATTTTCTCAGGCAAAGGGGGAAGGAAACACAGTCTCAAATATATAAGATATAGACTGCATATGTACAGAAAAAGTCCAGTAGCATACAAAATATTTTATACATGTTTACCAAGTAGGATTTATTACCAGGAATGTGAGTCTAGTTTAATATGGGAAAATCAACTAACAGAATGCACTACATTAATAGAATAAATTTAAAAAAATGATCATCTCAACAGACACAGAAAAGGCATTTGATAGATGCAACACATCTTGAAGATGAAACTCTTTTAAAAAACTAAGATTAGAGGGGCAGTGCCTGTAGCTCAAAGGAGTAAGGCGCCAGCCCCATATACCAGAGGTGGTAGGTTCAAACATGGCCCTGGCCAAAAAAAAAAAAAAAAAAGCTAAGATTTGAAGGGAACTTCTTCAGTAATATAAATGGGATCTACAGATGATTAGATAGATATAATGTGCTATATACATATGATGGAATATTTTTCAACAATCTAAAGGAATGAAGTGCATATTTATGTTACAATAGGAACGAACCTTAAAAATATTATGATAAGGAGAAAAGACCAGTTACAAAAGACCATGTATAGTATGATTGAACTGAGAAGAAAACATCAAGACAAGGCCAATTGTTTGCTAGGAGTAGAGGGCAGGTGGAGGAGAGTGATGTGGAAGATAAAAGTGACTGCTAGTGGGTATTGACTTTCTTTGGGTGGGGGCAGAAGAAAAAGTTCTAAAATTAGATTGTGATGATGGCTGTACAATTCTGTGAATATACTAAGAAACACAGAATTGTACACTTTCAAAGGGTGAACTACTTATTTCAATGAAGCTACTTAACGATGTTTTCCAAAACTTGAGGTGGTCAAAAGGCCCCCAGCATAAGAATTACCCAGGTAGTGAGAGTGCCTGAGAGACAGTCAACCCTATCTCCCTGCTCACACACATCCTACCATGAACTGACAAGGAAGGCACACTGTTCCATACTATTGAAGTTGTCATTTTTTTTTCCTTTGAGACAGAGTCTGATTGAGTCACCTTAGGTTGAGTGCTATGGTGTCATAGCTCACAGCAACCTCAAACTCTTGGGCTCAAGTGATTCTATTGCCTCAGCCTCTCAAGTAAGTGGGACTACAGGTGCCTGCCAAAACGCCCAGCTAATGTTTGGAGACAGGGTCTCACTCTTGCTTAGGCTAGTCTCAAGCTCCTGAATTCAAGCAATCCACCCGCCTCCCAGGCCTCCCAGAGTGCTGGGATTACAGGCGTGAGCCATTGCGCTTGGCCCTAGAATAGGCTTGTTTTTAAAAGTCATCATCTTACTGACCTTCCTCTCTTAATATGTGGTGAGGCACTGTGTCCAGTAGTGTATTCAATAGCTCCAGTTATTTATGATGATCATGGGAAATATTAGCCTATCTGGAAAGGTCCAACTGTCCTGACCTCAGTACCAAGGGTGTTCTACCTTTTGGCTTCTCTGGGCCACATAGGAAGAAGAAGAAGTTATGTTGGGCTACACATTAAATACACACTGATGACAACTGATAAGAAAAAAAAAGGTCCATGCATAATTTTTGTTATATCTGCTACCACTATAGAAGCGATAAGCAAAAAAGTCCCCACATAATCCACATGTTGGCCTGGAGGCCTGTGGAGTGGATACCCCTCAAAACCCCAGGAAAGGACATTTTTCAACTAGAGCTCAATGTCTTTTTACAAGCATAACTGAAATATTTGCATCCTCTGGCAGGCTGAGGCAGGTGGTTCGCCTAAGCTCAGGAATTGGAGACAAGCCTGAGAAATAATGAGACATTCCCCACAGACACACACTAAAATAGAAAAACTGGCAGAGGCGTTGTCATGGGTGCCTGTAGTTCAAACTACTCAGGAGGCTGAGGCAAGAGGATCACTTGAGCCCATGGGTTTGACGTTGCTGTTAGCTATTACACCATGGCACTCTACCCAGGGTAACAGAGTAAAACTGTCTAAACAAAGATACAAACAAAAATAGCTGTTCTCCTTCAATGTTTCCATTGATCACAAAATCTTCACTCTATTTTATAAATAAATTTTAGCCCCTTTGGACCAAGGAAGAGTCCTCTTATGCCTTACAGCCTATGTGACTAACCTGGAAAATCCTCATGACATTCTACTTGACTAGGGACAAACAGCTACTTGTCATAAAATGCTATTCATTCTACGAATGAACAGTGAACAGCTGTAGCAACCTCTACTCTGCATGGTTTGCCCATCCTGCTGTGCAACTAGGAAGATGTCTATGGTGTCCCATTATTCCTGAGTGCCACCACCTCTCAAGCCCACTCTTCTATTCCTCCAAGCCTCTAGGCTAGTGCTTTGCAGGAAAATATTTATAGTAAGGGTTGGAAGGACAATCTATTGTATGTATTGTATATCCCAGTGACTGTGCCCCTTACCTGAAAGGGGGAAAGCATGAACTTCTGAAAGCCACAGTAGAAAAGCCTCAGCCTTTGCCCCTTGCTCAGGGAGAACCCATTTGTCTCTTCAAGAAGGATCCCTGCTGGCAAGAGGACAAACGATGATTGAGACAGAACACAAAATAGAAAACACATCCTTTAACATTGACAAACCTATTTAGAGATAAAAAGAAGTTTAAATAAGTAGACTTTTTTTTTTTTGAGACAGTCTCACTATGTCACCCTCAGTAGAGTGGCATGGCATCACAGCCCACAGCAACATCACACTCTCAGGCTTAAGCAATTCTCTTGCCTCAGCCTCCCAAGTAGCTGGGACTATAGGAGCCCGCCACAATGCCCAGCTATTTTTTTTTTAATTAAATCATAGCTGTGTACATTAACGCAATCATGGGGTACAATGTGCTAGTTTTATACACGATTTGAAATGTTTTCATCAAACTGGTTAACATAGCCTTCATGACATTTTCTTAGTTATTGTGATTAAGACATTTATATTCTACACCTAGTAAACTTCACATGTACCCTTGTAAGATGCACCATAAGTGTGTCCCACCAATTACTCTCCCTCCACCCATCCTCCTCCCTCCCCTCCCCTCCCTTTCCCTTTCTCCTTCTTGGGCTATAATTGGGTTATAGCTTTCACCGGCTATTTTTTTGTTGCAGATGTCATTGTTGTTTAGCTGGCCCAGCTGGGCTCAAACACGCCAGCCTGGGTGTATGTGGCCGGCATCCTATTGACTTAGCTATGGGCACCACCAACTTTTTTTTTTTTTTTTTTGAGACAAAGTCTCACTCTATTGCTCTAGTCTAGAGTGCCATGGCATCAGCCTAGCTCAGTTCAACCTAAAACTCCTAAATTCAAGCGATCCTTCTGCCTCAGCTTCCTGAGTAGCTGGGACTACAGGGACCCACCACAATGTTCACCCAATTTTTCTATTTTTATTAGAGATGGGGTTTCACTCTTGCTCACGCTGTTCTGGAAATCCTGGACTCAAGGGATCCTCCCACCTTGATCTCCCAGAGTTCTAGGATTATAGGTATGAACCACCCTGCCAGGCCTACATAGTAGACTTCATTCATACACCTTAATTGTTTCCTCCTCAAGTTCCTAAGACCAGACACTCCCAGTGCATTGACATCACTTACTTTTTGCTGTTGGGGGCCAGCACCTCTTGTTTAGCCTTTTCAGGCTACTACAGTTGCCTCCTATGCCACCTAGGTGTGGTAGTGATGTGCTAAGTCCCAAGGAATAAGGGCCACTCCCAGGTTTCCCCTGCCCAACCAGTGTCCTCATTTCTATCTTCCTTCTTTGGGAAAAAGGTACACGCTCCTCTTGAAAAATGATATTCACCTAAGGAAAAATGTAAATAACAGAAGGCAAAAGGAAGATAGCCAGTGATGCCACCACTCAGAGACTTAGATGAGGAATGTTAACTAGAGGCTTGTATCCTCCCAGAACCTTTTTGCCTATGGACAAAGAGAGATGCAAAAAAAAAAATCACCCTAAAAGAATAGTCTAGCACTTTGGGATGATGAGGCAGGAGAATCAGATTACTTCAGTCCAGGAATTCCAGGTCCAGAAATTCTAGGCTGCAGTGAGTTGTGATCCTACCAGAGCATTCCAGCCTGTGTGACAGAGCTAGATTATATTCAAAAAAAAAAAAAAAGGCTAGTGTGTGTTCCGTAGGCCTATGGGTACCTGCAGGATATCTGGATAGTAAATGGTTGACTATGAAGATATAGTTGTGAGCCTTTTTATTTCCATTGACAGATGTAATCATGCTTGATTATTTTTTGGGGAAAAAATCTTCACAAATAGGCTCAGCACTTGTAGCTCAGTGGCTAAGGGTGCCAGTCACATACACCAGAGCTGGTGGGTTCGAATCCAACCCAGGCCTGCCAAATAAAATGACAACTACAACAACAATAAAAAATAATAGCCTGGCATTGTGGCAGGTGCCTGTAGTCCCAGCTACTTGGGAGTCTGAGGCAAGAGAATCACTTAAGACCAAGAGTTGGAGGTTGCTGTGAGCTGTGATGTCATAGCACTCTACTGAGGGCGACATAGTGAGACCCTGTCTCAAAAAAAAAAAAAAAAAAAAAAAAACCTTCACAAATACCTTAAATGTTTCAAAGGAGAATTGAAGTTGCCCCTGCTGAAATTCACTTCGATGCCCTGTGTAACCAACAGGTAAGATGCTGTGCACATATTTTCCTATGTTTATGAAATCAATTTATGTGGAGGGTACAAAAAACTATATACACATTTTAAGAAAGGAAAAACCTCTATTAAAATTGTAATACTCAAGTTACCTTTGAGTAGAAGAGTTGTGTTGGGCCACACATTAAATACACAAACACTAATGAAAATTGATGAGCAGGGGCAGCACCTGTGGCTCAGTGAGTAGGGCACCAGCCCCATATACTGAGGATGGCAGGATGGAACCCGCCCCCAGCCAAACTGCAACTGAAAAAAAAAAAAATAGCCAGGCATTGTGGCGGGCACCTGTAGTCCCAGCTACTCGGGAGGCTGAGGCAAGAGAATCACCTAAGACCAACAGCTGGAGGTTGCTGTGAGCTGTGACACCATAGTACTCTACCTAGGGCAACAAAGTAAGACTCTGTCTCAAAAAAAAAAAAACTGATGAGCAAAAAGAAGGCACATGCAAAATTTTTGTCTTCAATTGCAAGAGATGCAATATACAAAATAACCAATGTATATATTGAGCATTACAACTTTAATACAGTTTTTTGCTTTCTTAAAATGTGTATACACTTTTTTGCACCCTCTGTATGTATTCAAAACATGTTGTAAGGTAATCTCAGCATCAAAGCTGTGGCACTCAACTGGCCTTTGACCAACTCCAACTCCTCAGAATGTCCTGCCTCCATTCCCCTCTTCCCACTGCTGACTTTCAGATGCTCAGGCCCCCCAAGATCACCTGCTGGCCAGAAACTCCCCGCCTTGGACCTTTAGCTGTTGAGGCAAAGGCAAGACAAAGAGGGCAATTAGACTCCTGAAGTGCTTTGTCCTGGACAAACAGTGGCCTTATTGCATTTCAAGCTTTCAATTAGTGGGGAGCAGGTTGGAGGGGTGGTTTAATGTTCTGCCACAACTTTCCCACTTGGGAATGAGTAGAGAGGAAAGAGAGCTTCTGGCCAGGTGCTGTGTGTCACACCTGCAATCATAGCACTCTGGGAGGCAGAGGAGGGTGGATTGCCTGAGCTCACTGGTTCAAGACCATTCTGAGCAAGAGTGAGACCTGGTCTCTAAAAGTAGCTGTGTCTGGCGACTGTAGTCCCAGCTACTGGGGAGGCTGACACAAGAGAATCCCTTGAGCTGAAGAGTTTGAGGTTGCTGTGAGTTGTGATGCCAGGGCAATCTACCAAGGGCCACTGACAAGTGAGACTCTGTCTCAAAAAAAGAAAGAAAGAAAGAGAGGTTCCCCCACTCCTTTGCAGGTGTGATCCTGAGACAATGCCCCAGGCTGTGAATGTCAGCTGCTCCTCTCTGAATTCCTCCCTGTTTTTCTCCTTCTTCACTTCAGGGAGTAATGGCCATTCCCCCATGCACAGAACCAAGTCACAGCCTTTTCTGTGTCCCTTCCCTAGACAGACACAGATTCAATAACTACTTGCTGTGCCAGGAAACTGAGGTCCACAGAGGCTAAATGGCTTTGCCAAGGAAGACCAGGGTGGTCCAGGAGGGATTCACACATGCAGGGCTCTCATACTATAAATCCTTTGCTGTCTTTCCATACTATAAATGGATTTTATAATTTTACCTCAGCCCAGCACTCTGGGAGGCCGAGGTGGGAGGATCGCTTGAGTTCAGGAAATCAAGACTAAGCTTAGCAAAAATGAGAACCCATCTCTACTAAAAATAGAAAAACTAGCTGGGTGCTGTGGTCGGACACTCTAGTCATAGCTACTCAGGAGGCTGATGTAGGAGTATTGCTTGAATTCAGGAATTTGAGGCTGCTGTGAGCTAAGTTGAAAGCACAGCACTCTTGCCTGGTGAATAGAATGAGACTTTGTCTCTCACACACACACACAATTTACCTTAGAATGGTAACTTCATTTGTTTTCTGCTGCTTTAGCAATATACTACAGACTGCTGTCACCAGAAAAGAAGTCATACTCTGTACAATATCAATAATTTAAAGAGGTTTGTTCTGTGCCAAATTTGAGGACCATGACCCAGAGCCACACCTGAGAAGCTTTGAGCAAGCCTTGTGAGGTGAGGTTACAGTTATTTTTTGTTTTTGTTTGTTTGTTTGTTTGCAGTTTTTGGCCAGGGCCGGGTTTGAACTGACCACCTCCAGTATATGGGGCTGATGCCCTACTCCTTTGAGCCACAGGTGCTGCCCTGTTTCTTTGTTTTTGAGGCAGAATCTGACTCCGTTTCCCAGGCTAGAGTGTCATACCGTCATGGCTTACAGCAACCTCAAACTCCCAGGTTCAGAAGATTCTTCTGCTTCAGCCTCCCAAATAGTTGGGACTACATATATCTGCCACATGCCCAGGTAATTTTTCTATTTATAGTACAAATGAGGTCTCACTCTTGCTCAGAGTGGTCTCGAACTCCTGAGTTCAAGTTTTCCACCCGCCTCGGCCTCCCAGAGTGCTAAGATTACAGGCATGAGGCACCATGCCCAGCCTACAGTTTGGTTTTATACATTTCAAAGAGACATGAATTAAAGGTGAAGTAATAAATCAATACATGTAAGACATATGTTGGTTTGGTCCAAAAAGGCACGACATCTCAAAGCAAAGGCCCATAGTTTATACTCAGGTTTAAAGATTCTTTAGCTAGAAATTAGCCAAAAGAGTTACGCTCTGCCTAATATACCAGTGTTACCAAAGAGGGTCTGGCTGCCTGTAGTTGTCAGGCAATATGCAGAGATGAGATACGTCCACCAGCTTCTTTGTCAGAAGGCCAGCAATTCTGGAGAATAGGGAGAGTAGTCTCTTTAAGACTGTACTGTTCTGCCATTTTCAAAATTACAGTCTTATACATAAAAGTTCAAAGTAAAAATCATGTTAATCTTTATCTTAAATAATAATAATCAGCATAACCCACGACCTGTAATAAAGAATAGTCAGGATTACCCTTGACACAAAACAACATTCAAATTCAAAGGTTAATCTCCTTAATCAACTGCCCTAAGCCACTCAAGATATGCACTTTTAGGTTAAAGCTGAATTTACAAAACAGCAAGAATGAGAGATATTATGTGAAGGTCACATAGGACCTAATCTAACCAGACCAGCCGTGTCCTCTCAGCCCTAGCTGGAATGACCCTACCTTATTCTCATTACGTGTGCTTTCAGCAGGAGTCAGGGAAAAGGAAAGCTTGATTTAAGATAAGAGTCTGTTAATCAGAGACAAACTACAGGACATATGCCCAGACTTAAAGTGTTTTGTTGTGTACATGGAGGATCTCCTAGGTAAGTCTTGAATAGACTTAGGACTATTAATGAGTCACAAAGTCACCTCTAAGAAGGCAGGGGAACATGATGAGTTATGTGTGATCTCCTTTCTCATGGCTAGCAACTCAGCTTTAGGGGTGGATCCCTTTGGCCAAGGGGGAAGAGAGCCAGTCAGTCAGCTGCTGGGTGGATCCTTAAGATTTTACTTTAGTTCACACTAGGTATTTTATCAACACTAAGAGTTTATTTGGATTATGGTTCTGGAGGCTGGACAGTCCAAGAGCATGGTGCTTGCATGAGGAAGGGTTCTTCTTGCTGTTTCATGCCCTGGAAGAATGGTGAAAGACAAACCAGTGTGTGAGACAGAGATAAAATTGGCCAAACTTATCTTGTTGTCAGGATCCCACTCCCTTGATAACTAACCCACTTCCATAATTAAGGCTTTAGCCCATTCATAAGGGCAGAACATAATCACCTCTTCAAGGTCTACCTCTTAATATAGTCACAGTAGCAATTAAATTTCAATGAGTTTCAGAGAAAACATTTAGACCATCGTAAGTGGGACCAACTCAATAAGGACTGAACTCTGACCTATTTTCCCTCTTTTCCAAATTCCTTTCTAAGAGGACTGGTGAGTCTCAACTATAAATGATAAAATCTCATTAAATGTGCTTTTATTAACCCAATATAATGTGGCTTACTTTCCATCTTGAATCTAGTATAGTTCAAGTGACAAATTCCTTTCTACTGATTGAAGGTCTTTAGACAAAGCTTACCTCTTTCAACCAATTGCCAATTAAAGAATCCCTAAAACCCATCTATGATTTGTAAGCCCCAGCTTCAAGATGCCCTCCCCTTTGGAGCCAAACCAAGGTATACTTTCCATGTACTGATTTATGGGTTTGTTACCAGGTGAAGAGGGTCTGGTCACCTGTCATTGTCAGCCAACAGGCTGAGACTGGGATAAATCTGCCAAAATTTACTTGTCAGAAGGCTGACAATTCTGGAGAATAAGTAGTCTCACCAAGACTGTTGCTTTTCTAGATCTTAAATCACAGTTTTCTCCATAAAGTTTCAAAGTAAAGACCACATTCACTCTTATTTTAAATAATAATCAACACAACTCAGTGACAATCTATTACGAAACTTTCAATTCAAAAGTCAATTTCCAGGGGACAGAGACAAGATGGCTGACTGAAGCCAGCTTTCCACAGAGGCTCCCATCCGGAAGGAGAGTTCAAGGACAGAAATTTAGCAAATAACCAGGTGGATTTGAGCTGCACCAAGAGAGAAGGTTGAAGAACGCACATCAACCCCGCTGAGGCTAGCTACAACCCCAAGGATACAAACAAAATGTACAAAATCCATCACCAAGTGGATAGGAGTCCCCTCCCCTGTGAGAACGGCTCAGAGTGCCCCAAAAACAAATGAGCAGAGTGCACAGGTCCTCCCACTGCACTCCATGGGAGAGACCCTCTAAAAACTGGACCTACCTCCCCTACTAGGGTGCCACGGTGTTCTCCTGCTAGGCATAAAACTCTATAAAACTGTATATATTCTCTACCTGCAACTCCGAGTGTCCAGCACTCCCCTCCACTCTCACTCTGAGGTCTGGAGGACTCTCCCCCAGGAGTCCAGATTCTTGGGTGATTTCTCGAGGGGTGTGGACAGTGCCTAAACTGCAGCTGGTCAGTGCTGACTCTGGGGCATGGGAGTGAGGAGAGGATGGTCGGCTGAGAGGGAACCACACCAGAGCAGCAGTGCCCCGAGGCACAAAGCAGCAACTGTCTTCTAGCAAAAATAGGGCTCACTCCCGGATATTCTGAAGCCACACCCCCTGTTTCCATGGGCAAGCAGAGGAGGACGGGCATCTCTCAGGTGGCAACCACCACAGAACAGATCTGGGATGGAAACGCAGGCCCTGTGAGTAAAGGGTTTGCCTGAGGTGGTACCTACCTGGTGGAGCGCAGGGACTAGAAACTCACTCGCAGACCCGGGAAGTTCCCAGGGCAGGGCTGACCTAGAGGACCACTTTACTGAGCCTAAGATGCACCTGGCCCTCAGGGGATCATCAGCCTATAGACAAAGGAAGCCTGGAGTCTAGAACTGACAGGTAACCGAATACAAACCTGCAAGAGCAAAGACAGGGCCTGAGGCACAGGCTCTGGGAACTCAAAACAGCTTCTCTTCTGCAGGGGAATTTAGCAGGGACAGAAACAAATTCCAGCAAAGTAGTTCTGTTCTATTCTGTCAGTAACATCAATCAGGGGCGGGGCTGGAACTGAGTGAACACCCCCCAGCCTCCATCAAGTGCCCAAGGTTGTCAGGCCTCACCTCCCCCTCCTAGATAGAGGCAGAGGGCAGCGGCCTGACTGAGCAGAAATAGATTTCCTTGTGATTCAGGCCGGTGCAAACCCCTGGAGTATCTATTCATTACAGGCAACTGAGTCAAAGCCCTGCGGGATAATCAGTGAATGGGTGTAACAGAGCTGCAAGGTGGGGAAAGAGGCATCAATCTTCCCAGACTCATCTATTTGCTGAGTGGCTCCTCCTGACTCCACGCAGCACTGGAGCAAGCCATAGCAGAGTAGTTACCAGACCCCTGCGATCCAGTTGCCAGAGACCTCTTAAACTCTCCCACCTAAGATAGGTGCTGACTGATACAATTGATTTGAACCTTTTAAACTGAGCCAATCACCTGAGGACTATTCAGGTGGTGCCCTGGGTATGTGGGCATAGGAAGGTTTGATTTTCCTTTTCCAATTGTTGCCTGTGGGGGGCGAGGTGACTTAATTGCTGGTATTTCTTGAGAGCTGAGACTTCAATCCAGAGTAACTGTTTCACTGAAAACAAGAGAGAACCACTTAGCCCCACCACACCAAACAGGACCCCAGTTTCTCAGGCCATAGCACTGTACGGGGCCTCGACAAAGCTCCAAGGGAAAAATAAAATGGTGTAAAACAATCATGGAGCAGAATCAGTGGAAAAACTCTGGTAACATGAATAACCAGAATAGATCAAACCCCCTCCCCAAGGAAAGATATGGCAGATGTAACTGAAGATCCCATTCATAAACAGCCAAGATGTCAAAAATCCGATTCAGAATTTGGATTACAAACAAGATTAATAAAATGGAGGAAAATTAGGAATGAGAAATTCAAGCAGCAATTCAAAAGTCGGAATTAAAAATTCGAGGAGAAATTCAAAATTTGTCTCAAGAATTTAACAAATTTAAAGACAAAAATCACCAAATATTTTGATGCACTGAAGCAAGAATTTGCAGCCCTCAAATATCTGAAAAATACAGTAGATTCCCTCAGTAACAGGGTGGAGCAAGCAGAAGAAATGATTTCTGACATTGAAGACAAAGCCTTTGAACACTCCCAAACTCTCAGAGAGGAAGAGAAATGAAGAGCAAAAACGGATCATTCTCTCAGAGAGCTCTGGGATAATTCAAAAAAGGCTAATATCCACCTCATTGCAATCCCTGAAACTGATGAAGTGGCCTCACTGGGCACAGAGGCCCTTCTCCATGAAATTATGAAAGAGAATTTTCCAGACATGCCAAGAGATTCTGAAATTCAGATAGCAGACAGTTTCAGAACACAAGCACAACTCAATCCCAATAAGAAATCCCTCAGACATATCATAATTAACTTCACTAAAGTTAATATGAAGTATAAAATTCTGAAACCAGCCAGACGTAAGAAATCCATTATCTACAAAGGGAAGAATATTAGAATGACTACATATCTCTCTGCTGAAACATTTCAAGCAAGAAGAGGGTGATCATCGACTTTTAACCTCCTAAAGCAAAATAATTTTCAACCCTGGAAACTGTATCCAGCTAAAATGAGTTTCATATATGATGGAGAAATTAAATACTTCAATGACATTCATATGTTGAAGAAATTTGCCATAACCAAACCAGCTCTTCAGGATATTCTCAGACCTATCCTCCATAATAACCAGCCCAATCCTCTACCACTAAAGTAAACTCCCTAAGAAACTTTTGATCAAACTACAACTTCACCACTGGTGAAAGGATTAAAAATGTCCACTGGACTTTCGAAAAACTTGATACCCAAAATTTTGCAAGACTTATCAATATTCTCTATTAATGTGAATGGCTTAAACTGTCCTCTAAAGATGCACAGATTAGCTGACTGGATACAAAGCTCAGGTCAGATATTTGCTATATACAAGAGTCACATCGTACCTTAAAAGACAAATACAGACTCAGGATGAAAGGATGGTCATCCATATTTCAGGCAAATGGTAATAAGAAAAAAGCAGGAGTTGCAATTTTATTTGCAGATGCAATAGGCTTAAAACCAACAAAAGTAAGGAAAGATAAGAATGGTCACATCATATTTGTCAATATGATGACATTTCAATTACTAGTATCTATGCACCCAACCAGAATGCACATCATTTATAAGAGAAACTCTAACACACATGAACAACTTGATCTCCTCCAGCTCTATAATAGTTGGAGATTTCAACACTCCTTTGGCAGTGTTGGATCGATCCTCCAATAAAACACTGAGCAAAGAAATTTCAGATTTAAACTGAAATATCCAACATTTGGATTTAGCAGACATCTACAGAACATTTCATCACAACAAAACTGAATACACATACTTCTCATCAGACCATGGAACATATTCCAAAATTGATCACATCTTAGCCCACAAGTCTAACCTCAGTAAATTTAAAGGAATAGAAATTATTCCTTGCATCTTATCGGATCACCATGGAATAAAAGTTGAGCTCAGTAACAACAGAAATCTGCATACTCATACAAAAACATGGAAGTTAAATAACCTTATGCTGAATGATAGCTGGGTCAGAGATGAGATTAAGAAGGAAATTGCCAAATTTTTTAAACAAAACAACAATGAAGACACAAATTATCAGAACATCTGGGATACCTCAAAGGCAGTTCTAAGAGGGAAATTTATAGCACTGCAAGCCTTCCTCAAGAGAACAAAAACAGAGGAAGTTAACAACTTAATGGGACATCTCAAGCAACTGGAAAAGGAAGAACATTCCAACCCCAAACCCAGTAGAACAAAATAAATAATCAAAATTAGAGCAGAATTAAAAGAAATTGAAAACAAAGGATTATACAACAGATCAATAAATCAAAAAGTTGGTTTTCTGAAAAGGTCAATAAAATAGACAAACCTTTAGCCAACCTAATCAGGAAAAAAAGAATAAAATTTCTAATCTCATCAATCAGAAATGACAAAGACGAAATAATAGACTCCTCAGAAATTCAAAAAATCCTTAATGAATACTACAAGAAACTTTTTTCTCAGAAATATGAAAATCTGAACGAAATTGACCAATAATTGGAAGCATGTCACCTTCCAATACTTAGCCAGAATCAAGTGGAAATGTTGAACAGGCCCATATCAAGTTCTGAAATAGCATCAACCATACAAAACCTCCCTAAAAAGAAAAGCCCGGAACGAGATGGTTTCACGTCAGAATTCTACCAAACCTTTAAAGAGGAATTAGTACCTATATTACTCAACTTGTTCCAAAAGGTAGAAAAAGAAGGAAGACTATCCAACATGTTCTATGAAGCAAACATCACCCTGATCCCCAAACCAGGAAAAGACCCAACAAGAAAAGAAAATTATACACCAATATCACTAATGAATATACATGCAAAAATATTCAACAAGATCCTAACAAACAGAATCCAGCAACACATCAAACAAATTATACATCATGACCAACTCGGTTGTATCCAAGGGTCTCAAGGCTAGTTCAATATACATAAATCTCTAGGTATAATTCAGCACGTAAACAAATTAAAAAACAAAGACCATATAATTCTCTCAATTCATGTAGAAAAATTTTTTGATAATATCCAGCATCCCTTCATGATCAGAACACTTAAGAAAATTGGTATAAAAGGGACATTTCTTAAACGATAGAGGCCACCTACAGTAAACCCACAGCCAATAACATATTGAATGGAGTTAATTGAAATCATTTCCACTCAGATCAGGAACCAGACAAGGCTGCCCACTGTCTCCACTGCTCTTTAACATTGTAATGGAAGTTTTAGCCACCACAATTATGGAAGAAAAGGTGATCAAGGGTATCCATGCAGGGTCAGAAGAGATCAAACTTTTGCTCTTCGCATATGACATGATTATATATCTGGAAAAACCCAGGGATTCTACTACAAAACTCTTAGAAGTGATCAAGGAATACAGCAGCATCTCAGGTTACAAAATCAACATTCATAAATTGGTAGCATTTATATATACCAACAATAGTCAAGCTGAAAAAACAGTTAAGGACTCTATTCCATTCACAGTAGTGCCAAAGAAGATGAAATATTTGGGAGTTTATCTAACAAAGGACATGAAAGGTCTCTATAAGGAGAACTATGAAACTCTAAGAAAAGAAATAGCTGAAAATGTTAACAAATGGAAAAACATACCATGCTCATGGCTGGGAAGAATCAACATTGTTAAAATGTCCATACTACTCAAAGCAATATACAATTTTATTTTTTTTATAGCTACATGTACCTTTATTTACAAAATAGTCAATACAAAATTTTATAAAGAGGTGGCCAAGATGTAGAGAGTGTTTTATAAATGTTCTGTAAAATTTTGTGTACATAGGCATGTATATACTCACGTACCTATATATGCACGTATACATACCGATATGTATACACACACATATATGCACTCCCCCCTATATATATATTAGAGAAATGGGGTCTTGTTATGTTGCTCAGGCTGGTCTCCAACTCCTAAGCTCAAACAATCTTCCCAACTCAGCCTTACAAGTAGCTGGGACTACAGACTGTAGGCATGCACCACTATTTCTCACTTTTAATTTGGGGGGCAACTTCCAAATAAACTATTTGCATTCAAGTTCTTATCTGTTTCCATTTTTGGAGGAAACGTAGGCAAAGACACTGCTTTCAGTCCCATTTTCTCCTTCTGGGACTCAGGAGTGATACTGTCTGATTAAGGTTCATGTTGGGAGAAGACAAAATTGAAGAGTTTGGTATGGCCCCTATTTTTAAAAGTCTTATTAAATGCTATCTAAGAAGTTTTGATCCTGTCCCATAGGATGGAAGGAAGTGAGTATGAGATTGACATGATCTTATTTAAAGACCCAGATTTGAGGACTTCATTTCCCCGAACTTGCATTTCTTTCATTAATACTTTGGGAATAGTAGCATTTCCCTTTCTTCTTCACACCGTTGCTCCAACGACCAAATTAGACAGTGCACTTGCATAAAGAGCTAATTAGAAGTAGGGTGTTACTACCATTACTTTAATCTGAAGCATCTGATATGTTAGGGTGGGAACTAAGCATTCTAATACTTAAGAAAAGTATCTTATTTGCCTATTAGAATTTCCAATTTTCATAAAAAAGTATTTTCAGCATGCAATTTTCACGAGAAAGACAACCTAAATGCAACATTGGGTTGTATCTTTAAAATAACAAAATGATAAACAAACTCTAAGATATCTGTAAGGAACTGCCACGGGTCCTCAAACTGCGGCCCGTGGGCCACATGAGGCAGTGTGATTGCATTTATTCCCGTTTCGTTTTTTTACTTCAAAATAAGATATGTGCAGTGTGTATAGGAATTTGTTCATAGTTTTTTTTTTTTAAAACTATAGTCCAGCCCTCCAACAGTCTGAGGGACAGTGAACTGGCCCCCTGTTTAAAAAGTTTCAGGACCTCTATATCTAAACTAACGTGAGGCATAATGATAGAGGTGGGCCTTCTAGGATTGACATGGAAGCTTTGTGATGGCTCAGGCTGCTTTCTGCTCTGCCAGTCTGAGCGAATGGCTTCCATCTTCAATGTCCTCCAGTTGTTGCTGTGCCTTCAGACATCATGTCAACATTCTTTTTTTTTTTTTTTTTTTTTTTTATTGTTGGGAATCCATTGAGGGTACAATAAGCCAGGTTACACTGATTGCAATTGTTAGGTAAAGTTCCTCTTGCAATCATGTCCTGCCCCCATAAAGTGTGACACACACCAAGGCCCCACCCCACTCTGTCCGTCCCTCTTTCTACTTCCCCCCCATAACCTTAATTGTCATTAATTGTCCTCATATCAAAATTGAGTACATAGTTAATATTTTCAGCTACTTCTTTTCTTAGAGTTTCATAGTTCTCCTTATAGAGATCTTTCACGTCCTTTGTTAGATAAATTCCCAAATATTTCATCTTCTTTGGCACTACTGTGAATGGGATAGAGTCCTTAACTGTTTTTTCAACTTGACTGTTGTTGGTATATATAAAGGCTACCGATTTATGAATGTTGATTTTGTAACCTGAGACGCTGCTGTATTCCTTGATCACTTCTAAGAGTTCTGTAGTAGAGTCCCTAGTATTTTCCAGATATACTATCATATCATCCATGAAGAGCGAAAGTTTGATCTCTTCTGACCCTATATGGATACCCTTCATCGCCTTTTCTTCCCTAATTGCAGTGGCTAAAACTTCCATTACAATGTTAAAAAGCAATGGAGACAATGGGCAGCCTTGTCTGGTTCCTGGTCTGAGTGGAAATGATTCCAATTTAACTCCATTCAATATGACATTGGCTGTGGGTTTGCTGTAGATGGTCTCTATCAGTTTAAGAAATGTCCCTTCTATACCAATTGTCTTAAGTGTTCTGATCATGAAGGGATGCTGGATATTATCGAAAGCTTTTTCTGCATCAATTGAGAGAATCATATGGTCTTTGTTTTTAATTTGTTTATGTGCTGGATTACATTTATAGATTTACGTATACTGAACTAGCCTTGAGATCCTGGGATAAAACTGACTTGGTCATGATGTATAATTTGTTTGATGTGTTGCTGGATTCTGTTTGTTAGGATCTTGTTGAATATTTTTACATCTATATTCATTAGTGATATCAGTCTATAATTTTCTTTTCTTGTTGGGTCTTTCCCTGGTTTGGGGATCAGGGTGATGTTTGCTTCATAGAACGTGTTGGGTAGTCTTCCTTCTTTTTCTACCATTTGGAACAGGTAAAGTAATATAGGTACTAATTCCTCTTTAAAGGTTTGGTAGAATTCAGACGTGAAACCATCTGGTCCTGGGCTTTTCTTTTTAGGGAGGTTTTGTATGGTTGATTCTATTTCCGAACTTGATATGGACCTGTTCAACATTTCCAATTGATTCTGGCTCAGTCTTGGAAGATATTAAAAAATGGAAAAACATACCATGCTCATGGCTTGGAAGAATCAACATAGTTAAAATGTCTATACTACCCAAAGCAATATATAATTTCAATGCAATCCCTATTAAAGCTCTGCTGTCATACTTTAAAGATCTGGAAAAAAAATACTTCGTTTTATGTGGAATCAGAAAAAACCTCAAATAGCCAAGACATTACTCAGAAATAAACACAAAGCAGGAGGAATTACGCTAACAGACCTCAGACTATACTACAAATCGATAGTGATCAAAACAGCGTGGTATTGGCACAAAAACAGAGAGGTAGATGTCTGGAATAGAATAGAGAATCAAGAGATGAATCCAGCTACTTACAGTTATTTAATCTTTGACAAGCCAATTAAAAACATTCAGTGGGGAAAAGATTCCCTATTTAACAAATGGTGCTGGGTGAACTGGCTGGCAACCTGTAAAAGACTGAAAGTGGACCCACACCTTTCACTAGTAACTAAGATAGACTCTCACTGGATCAAAGATTTAAACTTAAGACATGAAACTATAAAAATACTAGAGGAGAGTGCAGGGAAAACCCTTGAAGAAATCGGGATGGGCGAGTATTTTATGAGGAGGACCCCCGAGCAATTGAAGCAGCTTCAAAAATACACTACTGGGACTTGATCAAACTAAAAATCTTCTGCACAGCCAAGAACACAGTAAGTAAAGCAAGCAAACAGCCATCAGAATGAGAGAAGATATTTGCAGGTTATGTCTCTGACAAAGGTTTAATAACCAGAATCCACAGAGAACTCAAACGCATTAGCAAGAATAGAACAAGGGATCCTATCACAGGCTGGGCAAGGGATTTGAAGAGAATCTTCTCTGAAGAAGACAGGCATGCAGCCTTCAGACATATGAAAAAATGCTCATCATCTTTAATCATCAGAGAAATGCAAATCAAAACTACTTTGAGATACCATCTAACTCAAGTGAGGCTAGCCTATATCACAAAATCCCAAGACCAGAGATGTTGGCGCGGATGTGGAGAAAAGGGAACACTTTTGCACTGCTGGTGGGAATGCAAATTAATACATTCCTTTTGGAAAGAGATATGGAGAACACTTAGAGATCTAAAAATAGATCTGCCGGGGCGGCGCCTGTGGCTCAGTGAGTAGGGTGCCAGCCCCATATGCCGAGGGTTGTGGGTTCAAACCCAGCCCTGGCCAAACTGCAACAAAAAAATAGCCGGGCGCTGTGGCGGGCGCCTGTAGTCCCAGCTACTCGGGAGGCTGAGACAAGAGAATCACGTAAGCCCAAGAGTTAAAGGTTGCTGTGAGCCGTGTGACGCCACGGCACTCTACCGAGGGCGGTACAGTGAGAATGTCTCTACAAAAAAAAAAAAAAAATAGATCTGCCATTCAATCCTGTAATCCCTCTACTGGGCATATACCCAGAAGACCAAAAATCACATCATAACAAAGATATTTGTACCAGAACGTTTATTGCAGGCCAATTCATAATTGCTAAGTCATGGAAGAAGCCCAGGTGCCCATCGATCCACGAATGGATTAATAAATTGTGGTGTATGTACACCATGGAATATTATACAGCCTTAAAGAAAGATGGAGACTTTACCACTTTCATGTTTACATGGATGGAGCTAGAACATATTCTTCTTATAAAGTATCTCAAGAATGGAAGAGAAAGTACAAAATGTACTCAGCCCTACTACGAGACTAATTTAGGGTTTTCACATGAAAGATATAACCCAGTTACAACCTAAGAATAGGGGGAAGGGGGAAAGGGAGCAGAGGGAGGGAGGAGGTGGGTAGAGGGAAGGGGATTGGTGGGATTACACCAGCGGTGTATCTTACAAGGGTATATGTGAAACTTGGTAAACGGTCTGTGAAGCTAGTGAATGATGCCCCATGATCATATCAATGTACACAGCTATAATTTAATAAAAAAAAATAAAACCAGGAGGATTAAACATTTAAAAAAAAATTGAGTACATAGGATTCATACCTCTCCATTCTTGTGATGCTTTACTAAGAATGACGTCTTCCACTTCCATCCAGGTTAATACGAAGGATGTAAAGTCTCCATTTTTTTTAATAGCTGAATAGTATTCCATGGTATACATATACCACAGCTCCTTAATTCATTCCTGGGTTGGTGGGCATTTAGGCTGTTTCCAAATTCTGGCGATTGTAAATTGAGCTGCAATAAACAGTCTAGTACAACTGCCCTTATGATAAAAGGATTTTTTTCCTTCTGGGTAGATGCCCAGTAATGGGATTGCAGGATCAAATGGGAGGTCTAGCTTGAGTGCTTTGAGGTTTCTCCAGACTTCCTTCCAGAAAGGTTGTACTAGTTTGCAGTCCCACCAGCAGTGTAAAAGTGTTCCCTTCTCTCCAAATCCACACCAGCATCTGCACTTTTGAGATTTTGTGATGTGGGCCATTCTCACTGGGGTTAGATGATATCTCAGGGTTGTTTTGATTTGCATTTCTCTAATATATAGAGATGATGAACATTTTTTCATGTGTTTGTTAGCCATTCGTCTGTCATCTTTAGAGAAGGTTCTATTCATGTCTCTTGCCCGTTGATATATGGGATTGTTGGCTTTCTTCATGTGGATAAATTTGAGTTCTCTATAGATCCTAGTTATCAAGCTTTTGTCTGATTGAAAATATGCAAATATCCTTTCCCATTGTGTAGGTTGTCTCTTTGCTTTGGTTATTGCCTCCTTAGCTGTACAGAAGCTTTTCAGTTTAATGAAGTCCCATTTGTTTATTTTTGTTGTTTTTGCAATTGCCATGGCAGTCTTCTTCATGAAGTCTTTCCCCAGGCCAATATCTTCCAGTGTTTTTCCTATGCTTTCTTTGAGGATTTTTCTAGTTTCATGCCTTAAATTTAAGTCCTTTATCCATCTGAATCAATTTTTGTGAGTGGGGAAAGCTGTGGGTCTAGTTTCAGTCTTTTACATGTAGACATCCAGTTCTCCCAACACCATTTATTGAATAGGGAATCTTTCCCCAAAGGTATGTTCTTGTTTGGTTTATCGAAGATTAGGTGGTTGTAAGATGTTAGTTTCATTTCTCCGTTTCAATTCGATTCCAAGTGTCTATGTCTCTGTTTTTCTGCCAGTACCATGCTGTCTTGACCACTATGGCTTTGTAGTACAGACTAAAATCTGGTATGCTGATCCCCCCAGCTTTATTTTTATTACCAAAAACTGCCTTAGCTATACGGGGTGTTTTCCGGTTCCATACAAAACACAGAGTCATTTTCTCCAAATCTTGAAAGTACGATGTTGGTATTTTGATAGGAATGGCATTGAATAGGTAGATTGCTTTGGGAAGTATAGACATTTTAACAATGTTGATTCTTCCCATCCATGAGCATGGTATGTTCTTCCATTTGTTAATGTCCTCTGCTATTTCCTTTCTGAGGATTTCATAGTTTTCTTCATAGAGGTCCTTCACCTCCTTCGTTAGGTATATTCCTAGGTGTTTCATTTTCTTCGAAACTATGGTGAAGGGAGTTGTGTCCTTAATTAGCTTCTCATCTTGACTGTTATTGGTGTATACAAATGCTACTGACTTGTGGACATTGATTTTATATCCTGAAACATTACTGTATTTTTTGATGACTTCTAGGAGTCTTGTGGTTGAGTCTTTAGGGTTCTCTAAGTATAAGATCATGTCGTCAGCAAAGAGAGAGAGTTTGACCTCCTCTGCTCCCATTTGGATTCCGTTTATTTCCTTGTCTTGCCTAATTGTATTGGCTAGAACTTCCAGCACTATGTTGTTTGGGTCTTTTCCTGGTTTTGGTAACAGGGTGATGTTTGCTTCATAGAATGTGTTGGGGAAGATCCCTTCCTCCTCAATTTTTTGGAATAATTTCTGCAGTACAGGAATAAGCTCTTCCTTGTAGGTTTGATAGAATTCTGGAGTGAAGCCATCTGGACCAGGGCATTTTTTGGTTGGAAGATATTTTATTGTTTCTTTAATCTCAGTGCTTGAAATTGGTCTGTTCAGGAGGTCTATTTCTTCCTGGCTAAGTCTAAGGAGAGGGGGTGATTCCAAATATTGATCCATTTCCTTCACATTGTCAAATTTCTGGGCATAGAGTTTCTGGTAGTATTCAGAGATGATCTTTGTATCTCTGTGGGATCAGTTGTTATTTCCTCTTTATCATTTCTGATTGAGGTTACTAGAGATTATACTTTTCTATTCCTCATTAGTCTGGCCAATGGTTTATCTATTTTATTAATTTTTTTAAAAAACCAACTCCTTGTTTCATTAATTTTCTGAATGATTCTTTTGTTTTCAATTTCATTGATCTCTGATTTGATTTTGCATATTTATTTTCTTCTACTGAGTTTAGACTTAAATTGTTCTTTTTCCAATTCCATAAGATGGCTTGTGAGATTGTTGATGCGGTCTCTTTCTACTTTTTGAATGTAGGCATCTAACGCAATGAATTTTCCTCTCAAAACTGCTTTTGCAGTATCCCACAGGTTTTGGTAGCTTGTGTCTTCATTTTTTTTTTGCTCAAGGAAGTTAATGATTTCCTGTTTTATTTCATCCTGCACGCATCTATTATTCAACAGAAGATTCTTTAATGTCCATGCCTTTGTGTGGGGTCAAGCATTTTTGTTACAGTTGAGTTCCACCTTTAGTGCCTTATGGTCTGAGAAGATGCAAGGTAAAATTTCAATTCTTTTGATTCTGTTGATATTTGTTTTGTGTCCCAGGATATGATCAATGTTGGAGAATGTTCCATGGGGTGATGAGAAGAATGTATATTCTTTATCTTTGGGATGGAGTGTTCTATATGCATCTATCAAGCACAGTTTTTCTAGGGTCTCATTTAAATCTCTTAGATCTTTGTTTAATTTCTGTTTAGAGGATCTCTCCAGCTCTGTAAGAGGAGTGTTAAAGTCCCCTGTTATTATGGTATTATCAGATATCACATTGCTCAGACTGAGTAAGGTCTGTTTCAAGAATCTGGGAGCATTTAAATTGGGTGCATAAATATTTAGAATTGAAACATCTTATTGTTGTATTTTTCCCTCGACCAATATAAAGTGACCATCTTTTTCTATTTTGGCTTTAGTTGCTTTAAATCCACATGTATCTGAAAATAAGATTGCAACTCCTCTTTTCTTCTGAATTCCATTTGCCTGAAAAATTGTCTTCCAACCCTTGACTCGGAGCTTTACTTTGTCTTTTGAAGCCAGGTGTGTTTCTTGCAGACAGCAAATGGATGGCTTGTGTTTTTTAATCCACTCAGCCAAGCTGTGTCGCTTCAATGGGGAATTCAAGCCATTAACATTTATTGAGATAATTGATAAGTGTGATAGTATTCTATTTGTCTTATTTTGTGAGAGTCCATTGCTTAGTTTTATCTTTTGCATCATTGCGGAGGTTAGGTTGTGTCCTTTAAATTCTGAGTTCTTACTTTGCTTCTGATCCATTGTGGTGGTCAGTGTGCAGAACAGGTTGAAGTATTTCCTGTAGAGCTGGTCTTGTGGCGAATTTCCTCAATGTTTGTATATCTGTAAATGATTTGATTTCCCCATCAATTTTTTTCTTTTTTTGGTTTTTGGCCGGGGCTAGGTTTGAACCCGCCACCTCCGGCATAGGGGACTGGCACCCTACTCCTTGAGCCACAGGCGCCGCCCTCTCCATCAATTTTTAAGCTTAGCTTAGCAGGGTACAGAATTCTGGGCTGGAAATTGTTTTGTTTAAGTAGATTAAGGTTAGATGACCATTGTCTTCTTGCTTCGAAAGTTTCATTAGAGAAGTCTGCGGTCACTCTGATGGATTTGCCCCTCTAGGTCAACCGGCGCTTACTCCTGGCAGCTTGCAGAATCTTTTCTTTTGTCTTGACTTTGGACAGGTTCATCACAATGTGTCTTGGAGAATCTCGGTTAGAGTTGAGGCGACCTGGGGTCCGATATCCCTCTGAAAGCAGTGTGTCAGAATCTTTGGTGATATTTGGGAAATTTTCTTTTGTAATATTCTCTAGTATGGCTTCCATTCCTCTGGGTCATTCTTCTTCCCCTTCTGGGATTGCTAAACCTCATATATTGGAACGCTTTTTAAAGTCCCATAATTCTGACAATGAATGTTCTGCTTTCTCTCTCTTCTTTTCTGCCTCTTTTACTATCTGAGTTACTCAAGAACTTTGTCTTCTGCCTCTGAAATTCTTTCTTCTTCATCCTCTAACCTGTTGCTGATACTTTCCATTGCATCTTTAAGCTCCCTAATTGACTGTTTCAGTTCCTTCAGCTCTGCTATATCCTTTTTATTTTCTTCGTGTCATTCACCTCTTATTTGATTCTGTTTTTGGATTTCCTTTTGGTTATTTTCCACTTTATTAGCAGTTTCCTTCATTGTCTCCATCATTTCTTTCATTGTATTCATCATGAGTATTCTAAATTCCCTTTCTGTCATTCCTAACATTTCTTTATAGGTGGAATCCTCTGCGGTAGCTACCTCATGGTCCCTTGGAGGGGTTGTTCTGGGCTGTTTCTTCATGTTGCCTGGACGTTTCTGCTGATTCTTCCTCATGATTGATTTCTTTTATCTGTTTTCTTGCCCTAATTTTCCTTTCACTTCCTCTTGCTCTTTAAGTTCTTGTGCCTGCGGACTAAGGGTTCGATGAGTCCTTTTGGTACAGGACCAGAAGGGTGAGAAGGTTGAAGAACAAGAAAGGAATGAAAGAAAGGAGGACTGAGTGAATAGAAAAAAAAAAGAGAAAGGAGAGGGAGTGGGTAAAAGGAATATTGACAAAAAGAAGAGAGGCACAGAAAGAGGGAGACAGAGCAATATAGGTGTACAGTAGGGTACTTTGACACAACCTTAAAAAAAAAACCCACCTTCTGGGGGTGCCCAGTTGGGTGGTTCGCTTGAGGTCAGCAGCTCTTTGCTAACCTCATCAGGCACAGTATCCCACCTCCACCAAGTAGAGTGGAAAGACAAAAATGCTATAAATCAAAGCAAAACAAGCAAACAGAAAACTTTACGGGATAAAATTGGGTGAAAAACCAAATAATAGCGGTAGAAACACTAGCAAAAATGAAATTCTAGTTATTGAAAAAGGCAGCAATGGGAAATTATAACTAAACTAGAAAAATTGAGAAAGTAAAAGGATCTGTACGGAAAAGGTTGAAATTAAAAAACAAAGCAACATCAACAACATCAAAATAAACAAAAAAACAACCAAACCCCCCAAAAAAAGAAAAAAAAAAACACAACCAAAAACAAAGCAGTATGTATATGTTGTTGAATATTGTCTGGGAAACACGTGGTCTTCTGGGGTTTGAGATGTTAATCACAGTTCTGATACCACTGGAGGCTGCTGATTTCTCAAACCCCAACAGGTAGACACCCTAAATCTCTCTTCAGCCCACTTAAAAGGCACTTTGAACTTGTAAACTTGCTGAGCAGAATCTTTCCCAGGAAAGTGCTTGTCGCTGGAATCACTGCTAAAGTGGCTATCCACTTACCCAGTGTGTCAAAACTGGTCTCACTCTGCCCCTGAGGGTTAGGGCTGCAAGGCAGCTCAGACCCCACCCTTAGGCTACTCAGTTGCTA
Source organism: Nycticebus coucang (assembly GCF_027406575.1). Taxonomy (NCBI): domain Eukaryota; kingdom Metazoa; phylum Chordata; class Mammalia; order Primates; family Lorisidae; genus Nycticebus; species Nycticebus coucang. The sequence goes on from NC_069804.1 coordinate 123,098,605, forward strand.
GGTTACCAGCTCCTACCTGGATTCTAGCTCTGTGACCCTGAGGGCGGAGCTTGCCAGGGCAGATCACTCACAATGGCTCCCTGTGGCCCACAGCCAAACACTATTAGCTCCGTGTGGCTCAGTGGCTCAGACTGGGGCCCTAGACAATGGCCAAAGTTCTCCACACTCCCGCTCAGGCTCTCCCCAAGGCAGTTCAACTGACTGCCAAGTCCAAAGACACCAAAGCAGTTCACAGGTAAGGCCTTTCTGGTTTGCAGTCTCGCTGCTACTGAACTTACAGTTGCGGGCGGGTTTAGACTGATTAAACACACGCGACCACTTGCCATTTTTCCACTGTTTTAGTTCTCCTCTTGGGATCCAGAAGTCTCTTGCTGACTCTCTGTATGACAAGGGTGATGATAGACAGATCCCACCAGCCAGAGATGCCTGGAGTCCTATCTCCCCAGACTCACAGTGCCTAGATGCAAGGAGGCTGCTACTTGGCCACCATCTTGCTCTCAAGCCAACAAGATATTTTTTAATAAAGCTCATGGAAGCATTATTTCTGTGGCATATTCCAGAAGATGAATCTCCAGATTACAGATCATGCATGGAATGTTTAGGTATGTAGCTTGAAAATGTTGGCTCCGTGCCTGTGTCTCAAGCCACTAAGGCACCAGCCACATAAACCTGAGCTGGTGGGTTCAAATACAGCCCAGGCCCGCCAAACAACAATAATGGCTGCAACTAAAAAACAGCCCAGCATTGTGGCGGGTGCCTGTAGTCCCAGGTACTTGGGAGGTGGAGGCAGAAGAATCGCTTGAGCCCAGGAATTGGAGATTGCTATGAGCTGTGATGCCATAGCACTCTACCCAGTGTGACAGCTTGAGGCTCTTTCTCAAAAAAAAAAATAAAAATAAAAAAGAAAGAAAATGCTTTTATCTTGAGGCTTTGTCTCTAAAAAGAAAATGCATCTTTTATCTTATTTGCATGAGTCTCTTGGTATATTCAGTCACATCACATCTTGTTGAATCTGTGGTTGAACAGTGAAATTCCCAAATGCAGGCTAAGCACAGTGGCTCATGCCTGTAATCCCAGCACTCCGGGAGGCTGACAAAGGATTGCTTGAGCTCAGGAGTTTGAGACCAGCCTGAGCAAGAGCGAGACCTAGTCTCTCCTAAAAATAGAAAATGTAGCTGGATGTGGTGTCAGGAGCCTGTAGTGTCATCTACTGGGGAGGCTGAGACAAGAGAATATCTTGATCATAAGAATTTGAGGTTGCTTGCTGTGAGCTATAATGACACCACAGCACTCTTACCTGGGCAAGAGTGAGATTCTGTCTCCAAAAAAAAAAAAGTCCCAAATGCACGAGGCAGACATTTATTAAATACAGGATATTGCCTGTGGATCCTTGAGAGCTTTTAGCTTACTGTCAACAGGGCTGATGGCAGTTCTTCGGGCCTGGGAAGTCCAAGGGTTATTGAAAGCTTTTGAAAATTATGATTTGAGAATTCTATTAATTGTTTCATTTTTCATGATTTTGAACATGGAAAGAATCAAGGAATTTCTGAATAAAATGTAATATACTAAAGGATTTAAAAATAATGTTATAAGCAAAATGTGTCTTCCTTTTCTATAGAGATACCTTGGGATTTCCCACATCAGAAGTATAAAATCAAGCAATAAAAAAAAATCATTTTATGGGGCCAGAGACAAGATGGCTGACTGAAGCCAGCTTTCCACAGAGGCTCCCATCCAGGAGTGTTAAAGGACAGACATTTAGCAAGTAACCTGGTGGATTAGAGCTGCACCAAGAGAGAAGTTTGAAGAACACACATCAACCCTGCTGAGGCGAGCTGCGACCCCAAGGATACAAACAAAATGTACAAAATCCATCACCGAGTGGACAGGTGTCTCCTCCCCCATGAGAATGGATCAGAGACCACACAAACAAACGAGCAGAGTTCGAAGGTCCTACCACTACACTCCAAGGGAAAGACCCTCTAAAAACTGGACCTATGTCCCCTACTAGGGTAAAATGTCACTCTCCTGACAGGCATAAAACTGTATAAACTGTATATGTTCTCTACCTGCAATTCTGACCTCCCTGCACTCCCCTCCACTCTCACTCTGAGGTCTAGAGGCCTGTCCCCAAGGAGTCCATATTCTTGGGTGATTTCCTGAGGGGTGTGTATAGGGCCTCGACTGCAGCTGGTCAGTGCTGATTCTGCAGCACGGGAGTAAGGAGAGGACGGTCGGCAGAGAGGAAACCACACTGGAGTGGCAGTGCCCCAAGGCACAGAGCAGCAGCCCTTTTTGGCAACAATAGGGCTCACCCCCAGATATTCCAAAGTCACACCCACTGTCTCTCTGGGCAACCAGAGGAGGTTGGGCATCTCAGGTGGCAACCACTGCGGAACAGATCTGGGAAGGAAATGCAGGCCCCTGTGAGTAAAGGGTTTGCCTGAGGCAGTACCGGCCTGGGTGGAGTGCAGGGACTAGAAAACGCACGCACAGATCCGTGAGATTCCCAGGGTGGGGCTGACCCAGAGGACTGCTTTACTGACCTTAGATGCACCCGGCCCTCAGGTGACCGTCAGCCTATAGACAAAGGAAGGCAGGAGGCTAGAACTGACAGCTAACCATGCTGCGAATACAAACCTGCAGGAGCAAAGAAAGGGCCTGAGGTGCAGGTTGTGGGAACTCAAAATAGCTTCCTTCTTCAGGGGAATTTAGCAGGGACAGAAACAAATTCCCACAAAGTTGTTCTGTTCTGTCAGTAACATCAATCCAGGGTAGGGCTGGAACTGAGTGAACACCCCCCAGCCTCCATCAAGCATCCAAGCTTGTCAGGCCATACCTCTCCCTGATGGATAGAGGCAGAGAGCAGTGGCCTGGATGAGCAGGTATAGATTTCCTGGTGATTCAGGCAGGTACAAACCCCTGGAGTATCTGCCCATGGGAGGTAACTGGGTCACAGCCCTGCAGGGTTTTCAGTGACTGGATGTGACAGAAGTGCAAGGAGGAGAAGGAGGCATCAACCTTCCCAGACTAATCTATTTGCTGGGTGGGTCGTTCTGACTTCAGGGAGCACCAGAGCAAGTCATATTTTGAGTTGTCAGCAAACCCCTGTGATCTAGTTGCCAGAGACTTTAAACTCTCCCACCTGAGACAAGTGCTGACTGAGATAATTGATTTGGACCTTTTGAACAGAGCCAGGCACCTGATGACTATCCAAGTGGCGTAATGGGTATGTGGTTGTAGCAAGGTTTGATTTTCCTTTTCCAATTGTTACCTGTGGGGGTCGGGGTGACTTAATTGCTGGTATTTCTCCACAGCTAAGACTTCAACCCAGAATAAATGTTTCACTAGGGTCAGACATAGGTCAGCTAAAAACAAGACAGAGCCACATAGCCCCACCACACCAAACAGGTCCCCAGTTTCTCAGGCCATTGCACTGTACTGGTCATCAACAAAGCTCCAGGGGAAAAGTCAAATGGTGTAAAATAATCATGGGGCAGAATCAGCAGAAAAACTCTGGTAAAATGAATAACCAGAATAGATCAACCCCCCCAAGGAAAGATATGGCAGATGTAACTGAACATACCATTCATAAACAGCTGACCGCGAAGTCAGAAATTGAATTCAGAATTTGGATTGCAAATAAGATTAATAGAATGGAGGAAAATTTGGAATTAGATATTTGAGGAGAAATTCAAAAGTTGTCTCAAGAATTTAACGAATTTAAAGAAAAAACCACCAAAATTTTGACACATTTAAGCAAGAATTTGCAGCCCTCAAAGATCTGAGAAATACAGTAGAATCCCTCACTAACAGAGTGGACCAAGCAGAAGAAAGCATTTCTGACATTGAAGACAAAGTTTTGAATGCTCCCAAACTCTCAAAGAGGAAGAGAAATGGAGAGTAAAAACGGATCTTTCTCTCAGAGAGCTCTGGGATAATTAAAAGAAGGCTCATATCCACCTCATTGGAATCCCTGAAAGTGATAAAGTGGCCTCTCAAGGCACAGAGGCCCATCTCCATGAAATTATGAAAGAGAATTTTCCAGACATGCCAAGAGATTCTGAAATTCAGATAGCAGACAGTGTCAGAACCCCAGCATGACTCAACATGAATAAGACATCCTCCAGGCATATCATAATTAACTTCACTAAAGTTAATATGAAGAAGAAAATTCTGAAAGCAGCCATATGTAAGAAATACACTACTGACAAACAGAAGAATATTACAATGACTGCAGATCTCTCTGCTGAAACTTTTCAAGCCAGAAGACTTTTAATCTCCTAAAAAAACATAAATTTCAACCCCGGATACTGTATCCAGCTAAACTGAGTTTCATTTATGATGGAGAATTTAAATACTTTAATGCCATTCATCCGTTGAAGAAATTTGCCATAACCAAACCAGCCCTTTAGCATATTCTCAGACCTACCCTCCAAATGACCATCCCAATGCTCTACCACAAAAGTAAACTCACTCAGAAACTTTTGATCAAACTCCAACTTCCACAGTGGGAAAAGGATTAAAAATGTCCACTGGACTTTCAAAAAACTCGATACCTAAAATTTTACAAGATTTATCAATATTCTCCATTAATGTGAACAGCTTAAACTGTCCTCTAAAGAGGCACAGGTTAGTTGACTGGATACAAAAACTCAGGCCAGATATTTGTTGCATACAAGAGTCAAATCTTACCTTAACAGGTAAATATAGACTCAGGGTGAAAGCATGGTCGTCCATATTTCAGGCAAATGGTAATCAGAAAAAAAGCAGGTGTTGCAATTACGTTTGCAGACACAATAGGCTTTAAACCAACAAAAGTAAGGAAGGATAAGAATGGTCACTTCATATTCGTTAAGGGTAATACTCAATATGATGAGATTTCAATTATTAATATTTATGCACCCAACCAAAATGAGCCTCAATTTATAAGAGAAACTCTAACAGACATGAGCAATTTGATTTCCTCCACTACCATAATAGTCGGAGATTTCAACACTCCTTTGGCAGTGTTGGATAGATCCTCCAATAAGAAGCTGAGCAAAGAAATTGTAGATTTAAACCTAACCATCCAACATTTGGATTTAGCAGACATCTACAGAACATTTCATCCCAATAAAACTGAGTACACATACTTCTCATGAGCCCACAGAACATACTCCAAAATCAATCACATCTAACCACAGTAAATTAAAGGAATAGAAATTATTCCTCACATCTTCACGGACCACAATGGAAAAAAAAGTGAACTCAGTAACAACAGAAATCTGTATACCCATACAAAAACATGGAAGTTAAATAACCTTATGCTGAATGATAGCTGGGTCAGAGATGAGATTAAGAAGGAAATTGCCAAATTTTTGGAAAAAAACGGCAATGAAGACACAAATTATCAGGACATCTATGATACCACAAAAGCAGTCCTAAGAGGAAAATTTATAGCACTGCAAGCCTTCCTCAAGAGAACAGAAAGAGAGGAAGTTAACAACTTAATGGGACATCTCAAGCAACTGGAAAAGGAAGAACATTCCAACCCCAAACCCAAGAGAAAAAAAGAAATAACCAAAATTAGAGCAGAATTAAATGAAATTGAAAACAAAGAATTATACAACAGATCAATAAATCAAAAACTTGGTTTTTTGAAAAGGTCAATAAAAAAGATAAACCTTTGGCTAACCTAACCAGGAATAAAGAGTTTCATCAATCAGAAATGACAAACATGAAATAACAACAGACTCCTCAGAAATTCAAATAATCCTTACTGAATATTATGAGAAACTTTATTCTCAGAAATATGAAAATCTGAAGGAAATTGACCAATATTTGGAAGCACGTCACCTTGCAAGACTTAGACAGAATCAAGTGGAAATATTCAACAGGCCAATATCAAGTTCTGAAATAGCATCAACAAAATGAAATCTCCCTAAAAAGGAAAGCCCAGGACCAGATGGTTTCACATCAGAATTCTACCAAACCTTTAAAGAGGAATTAGTATCTATATCACTCAACCAGTCCAAAATATAGAAAAAGGAGTAAGACTATCCAACACATTCTATGAAGCAAACATCAACCTGATCCCCAAACCAGGAAAAGACCCAACAAGAAAAGAACATTATAGAACAATGTCACTAATGAATATAGTTGCAAAAATATTCAACAAGATCCTAACAAACAGAATCCAGCAACACATCAAACAAATTATATTTCATGACCAAGTCAGTTTTATCCCATGGCCTCAAGGATGGTTCAATATACGTAAATCTATAAATATAATTCAGTATATAAACAAATTAAAGAACAAAGCCCTTGTGATTGTCTCAATTGATGCAGAAAAAGCTTTTGATAATATCCAGCATTCCGGGGGGTGGAGACAAGATGGCTGACTGAAGCCAGCTTTCCACAGAGGCTCCCATCTAGAAGGAGAGTTAAAAGACAAAATTTCAGCAAGTACCCTGGTGTATTTGAGTTGCACTAAGAGAGAAGGTTGAAGAACGCACATTAACCCTGCTGAGGCGAGCTGCAACCACAAGGATACAAACAAAAGGTACAAAATCCATCACCAAGCGGACGGGAGTCCCTTACCCAATTAGAACGGCTCAGTATGCCCCACAAACACACGGGCAGAGTTCAAAGGACCTCCCACTACACTCCAGGGGAGAAACCCTCTAAAAGCTGGACCTACCTCCCTTACTAGGATGCCACGGCATTCTCCTGCCAGGCATAAAACTGTATAAAACTGTATGTATTCTCCACCTGCAACTCTAAGCTCCCAGAACTCCCCTCCGCTCTCACTCTGAGGTCTGTAGGCCTGTCCCTCAGGAGTCCAGATTCTTGGGGGATTTCTCGAGGGGTGTGGACAGTGCCTAAACTGCAGCTGGTCATTGATGACTCTGGGGCACAGGAGCGAGGAGAGGACGGTCGGCTGAGAGGGAACCACACCAGAGCAACAGTTTCCTGAGGCTCGGAGCAGCAGCAATCTTTTAGCAGCAATATGGCCAGGCATAAAACTGTGTAAAACTATATATATTCTCTACCTGCAACTCTGAGCTCCAGCACTCCCCTCCACTCTCACTCTGAGGTCTAGAAGTCTGTCCCCCAGGAGTCCAGATTCTTGGTTGATTTTTCGGGGGTGATGACAGTGCCTAAACTGCAGCTGGTCAGTGCTAACTCTGGGGCGCGGGAGCAAGGAGAGGACGGTCAGCTGAGAGGGAACCACACCAGAGCAGCAGTTTCCTGAGGCTTGGAGCAGAAGCCGTCTTTTAGCAGCAATACTGCTCACTCCAGGATATTCTGAAGCCACACCCCTTGTCTCCCTGGGCAACTATAAGAGGCCAGCAACAACCCGTGAGTAAAGGATTTGCCTGAAGCAGTACTGATTCACAGACCCAGAAAGATCCCAGGGAGGGGCTGACCAAGAGGACCCCTTTACTGAGCCTAAGATGCACCTGGCCCTCAGGGGATTGTCAGCCGATAGACAAAGGAAGTCAGAAGGATAGAACTGACAGGTAACCTAATACAAACCTGCACAAGGAAAGACAGGGCTTTGGAACTCAAAACAGCTTCTCTTCTGCAGTGAATTTAGCAGTTTTTTTTTTTTACACTTGCATTACATTATTTTTATTTTATTTCCTCCTTTTTTTATTAAATCATAGCTGTGTACATCAATATAATCATGGGGCACCATACACGTGGTTCATAGACCATTTGACACATTTTCATCACACTACTTGACATAGCCCTCCTGGCATTTTCTTAGTTACTTTGCTGCTCTGCCTCTATCTAGCAGGGGGTGGTGAGGCCTGACAGCCTCAGGTACTTGGTGAAAGTTGGGGGGGTGTTCACTCAGTTCCAGCCCCGATCCTGATTGATGTTACTGACAGAACCAGAGTTCTGTAGAAAAACTCTGGTAACATGAATGACCAGAATAGATCATCCCCCCCCCAAGGAAAGATATGGCAGATGTAATTGAAGATCACATTCATAAACAACTGCCTGAGATGTCAGAAATCGAATTCAGAATTTGGATTGCAACCAAGAATAATAAAGTGGAGGAAAATTTGGAATTAGAACTTAGAGCAGCAATTTAAAAGTTGGAATTAGGAATTCCAGGAGAAATTCAAAATTTGTCTCAAGAATTTAATGAGTTTTAAGACAAAACCACCAAAGACTTAGACACACTAAAGCAAGAATTTGCAGCCCACAAAGATCTGAAAAAAAAACAAAACAGTAGAATCCCTCAGTAACAGAGTGGAGCAAGCAGAAGAAAGGATTTCTGACATTGAAGACAAAGCCTTTGAACGCTCCCAAACTCTAAAAGAGGAAGAGAAATGGAGAGCAAAAACGAATCATTCTCTCAGAGAATTCTGGGAAAATTCAAAGAAGGCTAATATCCGACTCATTGGAATCCCTGAAATCGATGAAGTAGCTTCTCTAGGCACAGAGGCCCTTCTCCATGAAATTATGAAAGAGAATTTTCCAGACATGCCTAGAGATTCTGAAATTCAGAGAGCAGACAGCTTCAGAACCCCAGCACGACTCAACCCAAATAAGACATCCCTGAGGCATATCATAATTAACTTCACTAAAGTTAATATGAAGGAGAAAATTCTCAAAGCAACCAGATGGAAGAAAGCCATTACCTACAAAGCGAAGAATATTAGAATGACTGCAGATCTCTCTGCTGAAATTTTCAAGCCAGAAGAGGGTAGTCATTGACTTTTAATCTAAAGCAAAATAACTTTCAACCCCAGATCCTGTGTCCAGCAAAACTGAGTTTCATTTATGATGAAGAAATTTAATACTTTAATGACATTCACATCTTGAAGAAATTTGCCATAACCAAACCAGCTCTTCAGGATATTCTCAGAACTATCTTCCATAATGACCAGCCCAATCCTCTACCACAAAAGTAAACTCACACAGAAACTTTTGATCAAACTCCAACTTCCACACTGGCGAAAGGTTTAAAAATGTCCACTGGACTGTTCAAAAACTCAATACCCAAAATTTTACCAGACATATCAATATTCTCTATTAATGTGAACAGCTTAAACTGTCCTCTAAAGAGGCATAAGTTAGCGGACTGGATACAAAAACTCAGGCCATAAAGTCTTCTGGCTCCCCATCAAAACAAAACAACAACAACAACAAAAAAAACTCAGGCCAGATATTTTGTGCATACAAGAGTCACATCTTACCTTAAAAGACAAATATAGACTCAGGGTGAAAAGATGGTCATCCATATTTTAGAGGATTGGTAACCAGAAAAAAGCAGGTGTTGCAATTTTATTTGCAAATACAATAGGCTTTAAACCAACAAAAGTAAGGAAGGATAAGAATGGTCACTTCATATTCGTTAATGGTAATAGTCAATATGATGAGATTTCAATTATTAATATCTATGCACCCAACCAGAATGCACCCCAATTTATAAGAGAAACTCTAACAGACATGAGCAACTTGATTTCCTCCAGCTCCATAATAGTTGCAGATTTCAACACTCCTTTGGCAGTGTGGAATCGATCCTCCAATAAGAAGCTGAGCAAAGAAAATTTAGATTTAAACCTAACCATCCAACATTTGGATTTAGCAGACATCTACAGAACATTTCATCACAACAAAACTGAATACACATACTTCTCATCAGCCCACGGAACTTACTCCAAAATCAATCGCATCTTAGGTCACAAGTCTAACCTCAGTAAATTTAAAGGAATAGAAATTATTCCTTGCATCTTCTTGGACCACCATGGAATAAAAGTTGAGCTGAGTAACAACAGGAATCTGCATACTCATACAAAAACATGGAAGTTAAATAACCTTATGCTGAACGATAGCTGGGTCAGAGATGAGATTAAGAAGAAAATTGCCAAATTTTTGAAACAAAACAATGAAGACACGAATTATCAGAACATCTGGGATACCTCACAGGCAGTTCTAAGAGGGAAATTTATAGCACTGCAAGCCTTCCTCAAGAGAACAGAGAGAGAGGAAGTTAACAACTTAATGGGACATCTCAAGCAACTGGAAAAGGAAGAATATTCCAACCCCAAACCCAGTAGAAGAAAAGAAATAACCAAAATTAGAGCAGAATTAAATGAAATTGAAAACAAAGAATTATACAACAGATCAATAAATCAAAAAGTTGGTTTCTTGAAAAGGTCAATAAAATAGATAAACCTTTGGCCAACCTAATCAGGAAAAAAGAGTAAAATCTCTAATTTCATCAATCAGAAACATCAAAGACAAAATAACAACAGACTCCTCAGAAATTTAAAAAATCCTTAATGAATATTACAAGAAACTTTATTCTCAGAAATATGAAAATCTGTAGGAAATTGACCAATACTTGGAAGCACGTCACCTTTTAAGACTTAGCCAGAATTAAGTGGAAATTTTGAACAGGCCCACATCAAGTTCTCAAATACCATCAACCATACAAAACCTCCCTAAAAAGAAAAGCCTGGCACCAGATGGTTTCACATCAGAATTCTACCAAACCTTTAAAGAGAAATTAGTATCTATATTACTCAACCTGTTCCAAAAGGTAGAAAAAGAAGGAAGTCTACGCAACACATTCTATGAAGAAAACATCACCCTGATCCCCAAACCAGGAAAAGACCCAACAAGAAAAGAAAATTAGAGACCAATATCACTAATGAATATAGATGTAAAAATATTCAACAAGATCCTAACAAACAGAATCCAGCAACACATCAAACAAATTATACATCATGACCAAGTCAGTTTTATCTCAGGGTCTCAAGGCTGGTTCAATATACGTAAATCTATAAATGTAATCCAGCACATAAACAGATTAAAAAACAAAGACCATATGATTCTCTCAATCGATGCAGAAAAAGCTTTTGATAATATCCAGCATACTTTCATGATCAGAACACTTAAGAAAATTGGTATAGAAGGGACATTTCTTAAACTGATAGAGACCATCCACAGCCAATATCATATTCAATGGAGTTAAATTGAAATCATTTCCACTCAGATCAGGAACCAGACAAGGCTTCCCATTGTCTCCATTGCTCTTTAACATTGTAATGGAAGATTTAGCCACTGCAATTAGGGAAGAAAAGGCAATCAAGGATATCCATATAGGGTCAGAAGATATCAAACTTTTGCTCTTTGCAGATGATATGATTGTATGTCTGGAAAACACTAGGGATTCTACTCAAAAACTCTTAGAAGTGATCAAGGAATATAGCAGCGTCTCAGGTTACAAAATCAACATTCATAAATTGGTAGCCTTTATATATATCAAAAATAGCCACGTTGAAAAAAACATTTAAGGAGTCTATCCCATTCAGAGTAGTGCCAAAGAAGATGAAATATTTGGGAGGTTATCTAACAAAGGACGTGAAAGATCTCTATAAAGAGAACTATGAAACTCTAAGAAAAGAGATAGCTGAAAATGTTAACAAATGCAGAAACATACCATGCTCATGGATGGGAAGAATCAACATCGTTACAATGTCCATACTACCCAAAGAAATATATAATTTTAATGCAATCTCTATTAAAACTCCACTGTCATACTTTAAAGATCTTGAAAAAACAATACTTCATTTTATATGGAATAAGAAAAAACCTCGAATAGCAAAGACATTACACAGAAATAAAAATAAAGCAGGAGGAATCACGCTACCATACCTCAGACTATACTACAAATCGATAGTGATCGAAACAGCATGGTAGCGGCACAAAAACAGAGAAGTAGATGTCTGGAACAGAATAGAGAACCAAGAGATGAATCCAGATACTTACCATTATTTGATCTTTGACAAGCCAATTAAAGACATTCAGTGGGGAAAAAATTCCCTATTTAACAAATGGTGCTGGGTGAACGGGCTGGCAACCTGCAGAAGACTGAAACTGGACCCACACCTTTCACCATTAACTAAGATAGACTCTCACTGGATTAAAGATTTAAACTTAAGACATAAAACTATAAAAATACTAGAAGAGGGTGCAGGGAAAACCCTTGAAGAAATCGGCCTGGGTGAGTATTTTATGAGGAGGACCCCCGCCCAGGCAATTGAAGCAGCTTCAAAAATATACTACTGGGACCTGATCAAACTAAAAAGCTTCTGCATAGCCAAGAACACAGTAAGTAAAGTAAGCAAAACAGCTCTCAGAATGGGAGAAGATATTTGTAGGTTATGTCTCTGACAAAGATTTAATAACCAGAATCCACAGAGAAATCAAACGCATAAGCAAGAAAAGAACAAGTGATCCCATCGCAGGCAGGGCAAGAGATTTGAAGAGAAACTTCTCTGAAGAAAACAGGTGCGTGGCCTACAGACATATGAAAAAATGCTCATCATCTTTAATCATCAGAGAAATGCAAATCAAAACTACTTTGAGATATCATCTAACTCCAGTAAGGTTAGCCCATATCACAAAATCCCAAGGCCAGAGATGTTGGCGTGAATGTGGAGAAAAGGGAACACATCTACACTGCTGGTGGGAATGCAAATTGATACATTCCTTTTGGAAAGATGTATGGAGAACACTTAGAGATCTAAAAATACATCTGCCATTCAGTCCTATAATTCCTCCACTAGGCATATACCCAGAAGAAGAAAAATCACATCATAACAAAGATATTTGTACCAGAATGTTTATTGCAGCCCTATTCATAATTGCTAAATCATGGAAAAAGCCCAAGTGCCCATCAATCCACGAATGGATTAATAAATTGTGGTATATGTACACCATGGAATACTATGCAGCCTTAAAGAAAGATGGATACTTTACCTCTTTCATGTTTATATGGATGGAGCTGGAACATATTCTTCTTAGTAAAGTATCCCAGGTATGGAAGAAAAAGTATCCAATGTACTCAGCCCTACCATGAAACTAATTTATGGCTTTCACATCAAACCTATAACCCAGTTACAACCGAAGAATAGGAGGAAGGGGGAAATTGAGGGGTGGAGGGAAGTGGGCAGAGGGAGGGAGATTGCTGGGATTATACCTGCGGTGCATCTTACAAGGGTATATGTGAAACTTAGGAAATGTGGGATGTAAATGTCTTAGCACAGTAACTAAGAAAATGCCAGGAAGGCTATGTTAACCAGTGTGACGAAAATGTGTCAAATTGTCTATGAAACTAGTGTATGGTGTCCCATGATCACATTAATGTACACAGCTGTGATTTAATAAAGAAAAAAAAAGAATAAAAACATAAAAAAAATGGGCTTAAAAGCAAAGAAAAAAAAAACATTATCCAGTATTCCTTCATGATCAGAACACTTAAGAAAATTGGTATATCGGTAAGGCGCCGGCCCCATATACCGAGGGTGGCAGGTTCAAACCCGGCCCCGGCCAAACTGCAACCAAAAAATAGCTGGGCGTTGTGGGGGGCGCCTGTAGTCCCAGCTACTCGGGAGGCTGAGGCAAAAGAATCACTTAAACCCAGGAGTTGGAGGTTGCTGTGAGCTGTGTGAGGCCACGGCACTCTACCGAGGGTGATAAAGTGAAACTCTGTCTCTACAAAAAAAAAAAAAAAAAAAAGAAAATTGGTATAAAAGGGACATTTCTTAAACTGATAGAGGCCATCTACAGCAAACCCACAGCCAATATCATATTCAATGGAGTTAAATTGATATCATTTCCACTCAGATCAGGAACCAGACAAGGCTGCCCATTGTCTCCACTGCTCTTCAACATTGTAATGGAAGTTTTAGCTATCACAATTTAGGGAAGAAAAGGCGATGAAGGGTATCCATATAGGGTCAGAAGAGATCAAACTTTTGCTCTTCACTGATGATATGATTATATATCTGAAGAACACCAGAGATTCTACTACAAAACTCTTAGAAGTAATCAAGAAATACAGCAACATCTCAGGTTACAAAATCAACATTCATAAATTGATAGCTTTTATATATACCAACAATAGTCAAGCTGAAAAAACAGTTAAGGACTCAATTCCATTCACAGTAGTGCCAAAGAAGTTTTACTATCTGGGAGTTTATTTAACAAAGGACGTGAAAGATCTCTATAAGGAGAACTATAAAACTCTAAGAAAAGAAATAGCTGAAAATGTTAACAAATGGAAAAACATACCATGTTCATGGTTGGGAAGAATCAACATTGTTAAAATGTCCATACTACCCAAAGTAATATACAATTTTAATGCAATCCCTATTAAAGCTCCATTGTCATACTTTAAAGATCTTGAAAAAATAATACTTCATTGTATATGGAATCAGAAAAAAACTCGAATAGCCAAGACATTACTCAGAAATAAAAACAATGCAGGAGGAATCATGCTACTGGACCTCAGACTATACTATAAATCGATAGTGATCAAAACAGCATGGTACTGGCACAAAGGTAGATGTATGGAACAGAATAGAGAACCAAGAGATGAACCCAGCTACTTACCATTATTTGATCTTTGACAAGCCAATTAAAAACATTCAGTGGGGAAAAGATTCCCTATTTAACAAATGGTGCTGGGTGAACTGGCTGGTAACCTGTAGATGACTGAAACAGGAACCACACCTTTCACCATTAACTAAGATAGACTCTCACTGGATTAACGATTTAAACTTAAGACATGAAACTATAAAAATACTAGAAAAGAGTGCAGGGAAATCCCTTGAAGAAATCGGTCTTGGGGAGTATTTTATGAGGAGGACCCCCAAGCAATTAAAGCAGCTTCAAAAATACACTACTGGGACCTGATCAAACTAAAAAGCTTCTGCTCAGCCAAGAACACAGTAAGTAAAGCAAGCAAACAGCCATCAGAATGGGAGAAGATATTTTCAGGTTATGTCTCCGACAAAGGTTTAATAACCAGAATCCACAGAGAACTCAAACGTATAAGCAAGAATAAAACAAGTGATCCCATCACAGGCTGGGCAAGGGACTTAAAGAGAAACTTCTCTGAAGAAGACAGGTGCATGGCCTACAGACATAGGAAAAAATGCTCATCATCCTTAATCATCAGAGAAATGCAAATCAAAACTACTTTGTGATACCATCTAACTCCAGCAAGATTAGCCCATATCACAAAATCCCAAGAACAGAGATGTTGGCGTGGATGTGGAGAATAGGGAACACTTCTACACTGCTGGTGGGAATGCAAATTAATACATTCCTTTTGGAAAGATGTTTGGAGAATACTTAGAGATCTAAAAATAGACCTGCCATTCAATCCTATAATTCCTCTACTAGGTATATACCCAGAAGACCAAAAATCACATTATAACAAAGATATTTGTACCAGAATGTTTATTGCAGCCCAATTCATAATTGCTAAGTCATGGAAAAAGCCCAAGTGCCCATCGATCCATGAATGGATTGATAAATTGTGGTATATGTACACTATGGAATATTATGCAGCCTTAAAGAAAGATGGAGACTTTACCTCTTTCATTTTTATATGGATGTTGCTGGAACATATTCTTTTTAGTAAAGTATCTCAAGAATGGAAGAAAAAGTATCCAATGTACTCAGCCCTACTATGAAACCAATTTATGGCTTTTATATGAAAGCTATAACTGAGTTATAACCTAAGAATATGGGGTAAGGGGAGAGGAAGGGGTGGGAAGGGGGAGGATGGGCAGAGGGAGGGTGATTGATGGGATTACACCTACGGTGCATCTTACAAGGGTACATGTGAAACTTAATAAATGTCTTAACACAATAACTAAGAAAATGCCAGGAAGGCTATGTTAACCAGTGTGATGAAAATGTGTCAAACTGTTTATAAAACTAGTGTATGTTGCCCCATGATTGCATTAATGTACACAGCTATGATTTAATAAAAAAATAAAATAAAATAAATCACCTTCAACTCTCAAGCAAGGAGAGGCCTCAACTTACCCTAATAATAGACAATGATAAGCAGAACACACTCATAGCCCATTTGGAGAGGTCTAAAATGGACCTCAAGTTTGTGGTTCCTGTTTATGTCCTACTCTCATTAGAAGATAAGCCATATTCTACACAGTAATTTTTTTTTTTTTTTTTTTTTGGTGAGACAGAGTCTCACTATGTCACCCTTGGTAGAGTGTGGAGGGCTCCCAGCTCACAGCAATCTGAAACTCTTGGGCTTAAGCAATTCTCTTGCATGAGCCTCCCAAGTAGTTGGGACTACAGGCACCCGCCACAACACTTGGCTATTTTTTGTTGCAGTTGTCATTGTTATTTAGCTGGCCCCAGCTGAGTTTGAACCTGCCAGCCTGGGTTTATGTGGCCAGTGTCACAACCACTGTGCTACAGGCGTCAAGCCGATAAAGTAATTTTTTTTTTTTTGAGACATAGTCTCCATCTGTGCCCAGGGTGGAGAGATGTGGCTTCAGCCTAGCTCACAACAACCTCAAACACCTGGGCTTAAGCAATCCTCCTGCCTCAGCCTCCCAAATAGCTGGGACTGTAGGCAGGCATCACTTTGCCAGGTTACTTTTTCTACCTTTTTAGTAGAAATGGGGACTTGTTCTTGCTCAGGCTGGTCTCCAACTGCTAACATCACGGGATCCTCCCTCTTCATCTTCCCAGAATGCTGGGTTTACAGGCATGATCCACCACACTTGGCCTCCAGAAACATTTTGAACAAAAACGAAAATGGTTTGTAAATGTAGAATCCTGCAAAATGTTTTGGCAAACAGTCATTGCATCAGTCTTTGTGTTTAAACATGAGTATTTTTGTTGTAACTTGAAAAATATTAAACCATTGAAAGATACTCAATTACCACATGTTCTTTGCATATAATTCACTTCAGAAGTTAAACTTTTAAAATTTGTAAAGAATTTTATTGTCATCATCATCATTATTACCAAGTTTGGCGCACAAAAGCTGTCACAAAGTTTTAACTTAAAATTTGGAGAATCACAGGATGGAGGGGGAATAATAATAATAATAAAAAACTTGGAGAAATTTACTTACTGTCTTTTGTAGGATTTTAATAATAAAAAACTTGGAGAAATTTACTTACTGTCTTTTGTAGGATGGAGAATCAAATTTTTGTGTTATTGTCTTAATTAGGGCTGCTATAACAAAGTACAATGAACTGGATGGTTTATAAAAAGGAGAAATTTATTTCTCACAGTTCTGGAGGTTGAATTCGGAGATTAGGTGTTGGCATGGTTGGTTCTGGTGAAGATTCTTCTGGGGTGCATTCTGCTGACTTATGGTGTCCTCCCATGGCAGAAAGAGGATAAGAGAGCTCTCTGTGGGGGGTCCCTTTTATCAGGGCACGTATCTTATTCCTGAGGGCTCTAACCTCACAACCCAACCACAGTCCCACTTCTTTATACCATCATATTGAGGTTAGGATTACAACATGAATTTGGGGGGGGACACGAACATTCAGTTTGTTGCTATTACCTAATTGCCATTTGGGGAATGCCAAATATAGTTTAGGTATAGGCCAGGCAAGGTGGCTCACTCCTTTAATCCTAGAACTCTGAGAGGCCAAGGCAGGTGGATCACTTGAGCTCAGGAGTTCAAGACCAGCCTGAGCAAAAGCCAGACCCCATCTCTATTAAAAATAGAAAAATTAGGTGGGCATCTGTACTCCAACCTACCCAGGAGGCTGAGGCAAGAGAATCCCTTGCACCCAAGAATTTAAGGTTGCTGTGAGCTGTGATGCCAGGACACTACCAGGATGACAGAATGAGACTCTGCCTCATAAAAACAAACAAACAAACAAATATAATTTAAGTATGGAAGATATCTTAATAGTCTTATCATTTGGAATTTATTTTTGTTTATTTATTTATTATTTGAGACAGAATCTTACTATGTCACCCTCAGTAGACTGCAGTGGTGTCACAGCTCACAGCAACCTCAAACTCATGGGCTTAAGAGATTTTCCTGCCTCAGCCTCCCAAGTAGCTGGGACTACAGGAACCTGCCACAACACCCAGCTATTTTTTGTTGCAGTTGTCATTATTGTTTAGCTGGCCTGGTCCAGGTTCGAACCCGCCACCGTTGGTGTATGTAGCTGGCGCTGTAACCACTGTGCTATGAGCGCCGAGTCATAATTCTGAATTTAGATCCTGAATTTGGGAAAGGCAAAATCAAGAATAGTTGTCAGAGGAGACATGGTATAAGTCATAAAAACAAGAAATATTTACAATAAATGCTGTAAAGCCACAATAGATAATACCAAACCTGTTATTCACACACACACACACACACACACACTATAATTCACACTAAAAAGAAAGGTAAAAAGCAATAGCAATTACTCATATTAGCCAGGAGAGGGGGATGTTTGTTTGTTTCTGTGACTTGGATAATGTTTGTGTTTTGCCTATTCAGACCTGATAAAGCAGTGGCTTTGCTTTTTCTCTCATATTCTTAACTGTTACTGAGGGACCTGGCCAGAGGTTGGCACTCTGAGATTTTTTGCCAGGTCAGCTCCCATATGTCTGGAGTTATTTTTCTCTTTCTCATCACTATTACTGGACTGTAATAGGGGAATACAGTGATCCTGTTTAAATATATGTCCTATATATATTTTAAGTCTAATCTGTCAGGCCTTACAAGGAGCCCCCTTCCATGAAATCTAATGAACACAGCACAGTTTTAGAATAGAATTTTGAAACCAGATGGCAAATCAGGCTCAAATCTGGACATAAAGAAAAATCCTGTCTGCCCATCATGTTGGGTCACACCTGTTATCCCAGCACTTTAGGAGGCCTGGGTGGAAGATCACTTGAGGTCTGGAGTTCAAGACCAGCCTGAGCCACATAGAAAGACACAAATCTCTACCAAAAAATAAGAAAAATTGACCAGGCCAGGCCAGGTGGCTCACACCTGTAATCTGGGAGGCAGAGTTCTGGTGGATTGCCTGAGCTCAGGAGTTTGAGACCAGCCTGAACAAGAGCGAGGCCTTGTCTCTAAAAATAGCTAGGCATTGTGGTGGGTACCTGTAGTTCCAGCTACTCAGGAGACTGAGACAAGAGGATCTCTTGAGTCCAAGAGCTGGAGGTTGCTGTGAGCTATGACACCATGGCACTCTACCCAGGGTGACAAAGTAAGACTCTGTCTCAAAAAAAAAAAAAAAGAAAGAAAGAAAAAGAAAAGAAAGAAAAGAAAAATTAACCAGGAGTGATAATGTCTACCTGTGGTACCAGCTACTTGGGGGGCTGATGTGCAAGGATCATCCCAGGAGTTGAAGTCTGCCGTGAGCTATAATGATGCCACTATACTCTAGCCTGGGTGTCAGAGTAAAACCTTGTCTCAAAAAAAAAAAAAAAAAAAGCTGGGGGATTTTTTTTAACCTCTCTGGGTCTTATTAGCTCCAATAAAACTTGTGATATACTTACCACCATGTAAAGCAACACTTTTACATTGACAACTTTGCTAACTACCCTTCACCTCACCCCCACACACATTCTGTCTACCACTGTCAAGATCTACCCTTTCTGACTTCGTTCCACTATCCAATACAAATGTCCATTGTAATACTTTGTGATATTTGTGTCCCAGGTATGTTACTCTAGAACTCAAAGAAAAGGATGTGCCTCATTCTTCTTATTAAGTCCTAGAGAAAAGCCTGAGACAAAATAGGTGTTCAAATTTGTTTATTGATTAATTAATTAATTGGTAATAAAACATGACCTAATAGAAGTGAGACCCCGTCTCTACTAAAAATAGAAAATCTAACCAGGCATTGTGGTGGAGGCCTGTAGTCTCAGCTACTCAGGAGGTTGAAGCAAGAGAATCACTTGAGCCCAAGAGTTTGAGGTTGCTGTGAGCTATGACACCACAACACTCTACCTCAGGGTGACTGAGTAAAACTCTGTCTCAAAAAAAAAGAAAAAAAAGAGGCTCAGAGCCCTTAGCACAGTGTTACAGCGCAAGCCAAGATACACCGAGGCTGGCAGGTTTGAACCAGGCCCAGGCCTGCTAAACAACGACAACTGCAACAAAACAAAGCTTGGCCTTGTGGCAGGCACCTGTAGTCCCAGCTACTTGGGAGGCAGACTGGAGGCAAGTGAATCCCCTAAGCCCAAGAGTTTGAGGATGCTGTGAGCTGTGACACCACCGCACTCTACTGAGGGTGATGTAGTGAGACTCTGTCTCAAAAACAAAACAAAACAAAAACTTCATCCACATGAAATAAGTTAAATAAAAAATGGCTGGTTTTGTGCCGGTTGCTCAGAGGTTAGGGTGCCGGCCACATACACCAAGGTTGGTGGGTTCCATCCTGGCCAGGACCTGCCAAATAACAATGACAACTCTGACAAAAAATAGCTAGTCATTATGGTGGGCTCCTATAGTCCCAGCTACTCAGAGGCTGAGGCAAAAGAATAGCGTAAGCCCAAGAGCTTGAGGTTGCTATGAGCTGTGATGCCACAGCACTCTACCAAGGGCGAAATAGTGATACTGTATCTCAAAAAAAAAAAGGCAAGACAGGAAGAAGACTGAAGATGACTCTCCTGCCTCATGAGTTCTTCACTTACAAACATTTTATAAAATGAACAAAAGTTGATGAAGTTCTCATAAGTCATAGCAAGCTTCTATACCTGATGTTTAATGAATTAGTATAAAACTTTTTGATAAATGCTTTGTTTTCCAGTAAGTGGTTGTCATCTCAATTTGTTGCCTCCCTTCCCCCATTTTTATGAGACAGGTTTGCATGCGCTCTGTCACCCAGGCTGGAGTGCAGTGTCTCAATCATAACAAACTGCAACCTCAATCTCCAGGGTTCAAGTTATCCTCTACCCTTAGCCACCCAAGTAGCTGGGACTACAGATGTGCACCACCACACCTGGTTAATTCTTATTCTTTTGTTTTTTTGAGACAGAGCCTCAAGCTGTTACCCTGGGTAGAATGCCATGGCATCACAGCTCACAACCTCCAACTTCTGCCTCCGCCTCCCAAGTAGCTGGGATTACAGGCGCCTGCCACAAAGCCCGGCTATTTTTTGGTTGTAGCCATCATTGTTGTTTGATAGGCCCAGGCTGGATTCAAATCCGCCAGCTCAGGTGTATGTGGCTGGTGCTTTAACCGTTTGAGCCACAGGCACCGAGCTACACTTGGCTAATTCTTAAAACTATTTTTGTAGCAACAAGGTCTCACTATGTTGCTCAGCTGGTCTTGAAAGGCCTCAGCCTCCCAAAGTGCTGGGATTACAGGTGTGAGAACTTGGTCTAGGCCCATTCCAGGGGTCCTCAAACTATGGCCCGTGGGCCACATGAGGCAGTGTGATTGTATTTGTTCCCATTTTGTTTTTTTACTTCAAAATAAGATATGTGTGGTGAGCATAGGAATTTGTTCATCGTTTTTTTTTTAAACTATAGTCCGGCCCTCCAACGATCTGAGGGACAGTGAACTGGCCCCCTGTTTAAAAAGTTTGAGGACCCCTGTTTCCCAGGAAGATACATACAGATATATAAAGGACAGAGGACCAATTTCCAATTACACAAGCAGTGATCACTTTTGTCTTCTTGGTAATAGGATGAATATATATATATATATTTTTTTTTTTTTTTGCAGTTTTTGTCTGGGGCTGGGTTCGAGCCCACCACCCCCTGTATATGAGGTTGGCACTATACTCCATGAGGCACAGGCACTGCCCTGAATATGTTTTCTTCTTGAATATATATTTTTTTCTTTTTTTTTTTTTTGAGACAGAGCCTCAAGCTGTCGCCCTGGGTAGAGTGCTGTGGTGTCACAGCTCACAGCAACCTCTAATCCAGGGCTTAAGCGATTCTCTTGCCTCAGCCTCCCAAGTAGCTGGGACTACAGGCGCCCACCACAACACCTGGCTATTTTTAGGTTGTAGTTGTCATTGTTGTTTAGCAGGCCCAGTCTGGATTCAAACCCGCCAGCTCTGGTGTATGTGGCTGGTGCCTTAGCTGCTTGAGCTACAGGCGCTAAACCAGAAAATATATTATTTTTTTAAAAGATCTCTCACTCCATCACTTGGAAGTAACCAATAGGGATATTTTGGTTTATCTTCGTCCTGATCTTTTTCACTAGGTATATCCATGTACACACAGACATACACACACTTAAAGCAAAACCTCTTTTCTCATTCATTTGGCCATGGCCATAAGGACAATTGCTCTATTCTGAGTGGAACTCTCCTTATTCACAGCAAATGCTAGGTAAGTGTTCACTCCGGCGTTTATTCTCTGATTCCAGCTACTAAAGCCATAATGAAGAGGAACATAGAGTTCAAATCCACCTCAGCAGCACAGTCATATTAAAAGCAAGGAAGAGAAGATATATGGAAATTCTGGTCATCTGGTTACTAGCTCCAAATCAAATCAAAGCTGCCACTACACATAAAACAGATGAAAATTAGTAGTAAAAGGCCATTTTCTTTCATTTCATTTTTATTTTATTTTTTGAGAGAGTCTTACTTTGTCACCCTCAGTAGAGTGCTGTGACGTCATAGCTTACAGCAACCTCAACCTCTTGGTGTCAAGCAACTCTCTTGCCTCAGCCTCCCAAATAGCTGGGGACTATAGGCATCCACCACAAGGCTTGGCTATGTTTAGAGACAGGGGTCTTGCTATTGCTCAGGCTGGTTTTGAACCCAAAAGCTCAGGCAATCCATCTATCTCAGCCTCCCGGAGTGGTAGGATTACAGGTGTGAGCCACTGCACCCAGCCCATTTTCTTTGATTTTAAATTTTAAAACGATAGAATCATTACTGCGTGCAATGATGAACCTTTATCCAAAGGCTCTTATCCTTTGCTTTTCTTATCCAGAAGCTATTTATTCCATATAAGAATCCTAGAGATGATCAGGCTTTATGGGCTAACTGAAGGAAACAAAATGACAGAGAAACTCCTAAGTTATTCACCAGATACTATTTGATTCCTTGCTAATGGGTAGTATAGTTTTAGGCATTGCCAATAGCAAAGCCTCATTCAGGCCATGGTGGTTTTGGGAGGTCCAAAAGGACATTGGAGAGTGGCCATGTGAATATGGAAGTCAGAGGCCAGAGGTTTGTTCAGGGTTTCATAAGCCTTCAAACCACCTCTGTGGCATAGCCAAAAACATGCCTCAGGGTCTGCTCTCCTGCACCTCCTGGACACCTGCCTCAAATCCACCCAAAGATAAGAATTCTGCTTTTCTACATTAGACCTTGTCTTAGTCAACTCAGGCTGCCATAATAAAACACCATAGACTATGTGACTTAAACTTAACAGTAATTTATTTCTCACAGTTCTAGAGGCTAGGAAAAGTCCAAGATCGAGGTGCCAGCTAATTTGGTTTCTGGTAAAGCCTCTCGTTCTGGCTTGCACATGGCAGTCTTCACATGATGAGGAGAGAGTGAGCACGCATGAGAGCAATATCTTGTGTCTCTTATTACAAGGCCACTAATCCAAACACCTCCAAGGGCTTCCAAATTACCTTCCAAAGTTAGAGCTTCAGTATATACATTTTAGAGGTGATGTTACACAGTCTAGTCTCGAACTCCAGGCCTCAAGCAATTCTACAGCCTCAGTCCCTTAAAGTGCTAGGATCATAGGTATAAGCCATCATGATCAGTCCTGGGATTTGTTGTTGGTGTTGGTGGTGGTGGTCAGAAGGTGCTTTATTCCAGAATCCTACAGCTCTAACTGGATCTCCCCAAATGCTCGCTTCTGTGCGAGCTTCAATTCATGGTTTCCTTTGAACTTGGCTCTTTCCCGAGGTTCCATCATATTCCTCCTCTGGAAGCTCTTGAACAGGTCCTGGAGGATGTTGCCATCAGGCTTCAGGGTCCTGAGCTAGTCAGATAGCTCCAAGCTAAGCTGCACGTGGATGTCAGGGGACTGATACTTGAGCCGTTCCAGCCTGGGGAGCTTGTCGGCCTCGGCCAGCCACTGTGCTTGCTGTAGCCTCTGCCACAGGGCCAGCTCATCCAGCCGCCAGGCCACCTGGGCCTTGATCCCACGTAGCCGGAAGAGCTCCTGGTGCTGGAGCCCGGCAGCTGACACTATGGTCTGCTGTGCCTACAGGCTGCAGGCAGCCTTCTCCTGCCACCTGCTGCTGCTCCATCTTCTTCTCAGGAGTTGCTAGGCAGGAGGAGGGTGGGGAACAGGCCTCAGCTTCTCCGGCCTCAGGGACCTCACCCCTCTGGCCGGCTACCCATCGAAGTCAGACTCCTCCAGCAGTCCCTGGTATAGCTCTCGGAAGGTGGACTCCTGGGTGGCAGCCTGCTCCCCGGGCGAGCAGGGCCAGCTGCCCCTCCAGCTTCACCACCTCCTTCTGCCACTGCAGCTCCACCTCATGGGCGGGAGAGAGCAGGAGATGGTGGTCTTCAACGGGTGGGTTATAAGGGGCTCCAGTGAGTATTATCTCCACAGTAGCTGCCTCGGAGGGCTTGGTGTGGAGACATGGTGGTTGCTTCACTCCTTTCTTCTTGGTCTGCTCCAGGAAAAACTCGTCCGGGTTGACCAATGGCCTGTCCAGAAGGTTGTCTGGGGCACATACATCGTAGAAGGGCTGCTCAACAGCATCCTGGGGGCCCGCCTTGGCCTTGGCCACAGGTCCTGCGCAGCTCCCAGGGCAGCTCACCCTGCTTTGCCAGCTTCTCCAAAAGCTGCTCCTTCCGCCTGAGCTTCTTGGCTTTGGGGACCTGGTGAGCAAGGATGTCTCTGTGGGCAGGGACCTTAGACGTGTTCTCAAGGATGAGATCGACCTAAAGGGGTTTCTTGAGAAGCAGCAACTTCTTCTGGACTTTGGTCCTCTTATTTGTAAGCTCTTTTTCCTTGGAGCCAGTGTCCATGAAGAAGAGTTTACCATGTCCTCTAGGAACTGATCAATCTCCAGCACCAGGAGCTCCTGAGCCAGCTGCCAACAGGCCCGCTTCTTATTTCTCAGGCCACAATCTGCATTACTTTTCGAGCTGGTCCTGCCACCACCACCGCTGCCTCCTGCCGCCATCTTGTCAGAGAGCCCTGGGATGTTTTTGACAGTCCTGCTACCAGAATATTATAAGTACCCCATTCCATATTTTGACTCCCAGGGAATGTTCATTTGAAAGGAGAGTATTATGGCAATAAAACCTTTTGAAAACCGAAGTGTGACACATTGGTATGTTCCAGGAAGGTGACAAGGGAAAAGCAGGAAATTTGTTTTTGTTTTTTTTTTATTATTATTATTATGGGTTAATGTGAGAGGGTACATATGATTAGGTTACATTATTTGCATTTGTAAGGTAAAGTCCAAAGTCAGAGTTGTAGTTAAGTCCTTCACCCAGGAAATATGCCATATACTCCTACATTGTACTGGACAGATGGGAGTTTATTGAGCCCCTGAGCCCACCTTCTTGAATTTAATCATGTTTTTCTCTCTGTGGGACTGTGGTTGTTGCTCTACTATATGCATATTACTACTGAGTACATGAGATGATTGGAAAATCAGGAAGTTTTGAATCAATAATTTTGCTTTGTCTCTTCCTCCCAGAAATATCCTTAACACTCCATCAGCCCTTTAATTCCATTCCTTTCGACTTTCAGCGTTTCTGAATTGGTTTTTTGCTTTATTTTATTTATTTATTTATTTATTTATTTATTATTGAGATAGAATCTCCCTCTGTCACCCTGGTGTAGAGTTAGGCATTAGCCTAACTCACAGCAACTTCAAACTCCTGGGTTTGAGCAATCCTCCTGCCTCAGCCTCCCACTTAGCTGGGACTACAGGTGCCTACCACAAGACCCAGCTAATTTTTCTATTCTTGCTTAGGCTGGTCTTGAACTCTTGAGATCAAGTAATCCACCCACCCTGGCTTTCCAGAGTGCTAGGATTACAGCCATGAGCTACCTCTCCTGGCCCCCAAATAGAACTTTTTAATGGCTTCATAGTATTCTATTTTATGGAAGAATCACCTGCAATCTATTTTAATTTTTACTAAATATCATATGTATAAGAAAAATTGTAGCTATAATGTATATTTTAATATGTAACAATAAAATAAGAACCTATGTGTTTTACTTAGAAAATAGACACTACTTGTGTTTGAAGAACTTTCCCCAAACAGATAACTATAGGGTGCTCCCCACATCACCATACATAGGGAAAATGGGAAAACTGTAGCTAAATGTACCATTATTTACAAAATATTCATTACAAAATTTTATTATTTTTTTTAGAGACAGAGTCTCAGTCTCACTTTATTGCCCTTGGTACAGTGCCATGGTGTCACAGATCACAACACCCTCCAACTCCTGGGCTTAGGCAATTCTCTTGTGTCAGCCTCCCAATCATTACAAAATTTTGTAAAGGGGTAGCCAAAATTTTAAGATGAATATATTGTAAATAAAGGTACATTTAGCTATAATTTCCCGTTTTCCATATGTATGGTGCCTTTGGGGCAACTTTTGGGAAACCTTATATTATCCTAATTTTTATTATTTCCTAGTTTTTCATTGTGTTCCATAGCATTCGAGTCTTTTTGTTTTATTTATTTATTTGATTTTTTGAGACAGAGTCTCGTTCTGTGGCCTTGGGTAGACTGCCATGGCATCATTGTTTACAGCTCTTGGACTCAAGCAACCCTCTTGACTCTGCCTCTTCAGTAACTGGGACTACAGGCATGTGCCACTACTACCAGCTAATTTTTCTATTTTTCAGTAGAGACAGGGTCTTGCTCTGACTCAGGCTGATCTCAAACCTGTGAGCTCAGGCAATCCACCCACCTTGGTCTCCTGGAGTGTTATGATTACAGGCGTGAGCCACTGCACCCAGCTTACTCTTGTTTTCAATCAATGTAATGTAAGTGTGCTGTAGAAGTTTAACCATAGGTTCAAGTGTGCCTTGAGATTAAAGAAGAGGTTGAAAACTACCCCAGTGTATATGTCCAGAAGTGAAACTGAAGGTATGCTCATTTTAACTTTACTTGATAATGCTAATTTATTTCCATAAAGGTTGTACATGTATAAATATGCACTGCCATGAGCAGTATACAAGAGTTCCAGTTGCTCCACCTCCTGGTTCATATTGATATTGTCAGGCTTTAAAATTTTTTTCCAATGTATTATCCGGCTTAGATTTATATCTCTCTGATTCCTAGGTTCAGCAATAATCTCATGGGCTTATTTACCATCTGTGTTTCTCTTTCTTTTATGAAAGGCTTATGCAAATTTTTCACCCTTTTTTTTCTATCAGTTTATTTTTTTCTTATTTGTAGGAACTCTGTATATATTTTGGATACTAGTCTCTTGTCATTTATTTAAAAATATACTCCTTCAGTTTTTGGCTTGTCCTTTCACAATTTCCATAATGTCTTTTGAAGAACAGAAGATCAAATTTATGCTTTTGAGACAGTCTCACTCTGGGTAGAGTGCTATGCCATCATAGCTCACAGCAACCTCAAGCTCTTGGGCTCAAGAGATCATCTTGCCTCAGTTTTTCTATTTTTAATAGAGATGGAGTCTCACTCTTGCTCAGCCTGGTCTCCAACTCTTCAGTTCAAGTGATCCACCCACGCTGGTCTCCCAGAGTGCTAGGATTACAGGCATGAGCCACTGCTCCCAACCATCAAATGTTAATTATAGACAATGGCCGGGCATGGTGGCTCATGCCTGCATACTCTGGAAGGCCGAGGCGGGTAGATTGCCTGAGCTCACAAGTTCAAGACCGGCCTGAGCCAGAGCCAGACCTCCTTTCTAAAAGTAGCGGGGTGCTGTGGTGGGCTCCTGTAGTCCCATCTATTCAGGAGACTGAGGCAAGAGAATCGTTTGAGCCCAGGAATTTGAGGTTGCTGTGAGCTGTGATGCCACAGCACTCTACCAAGGGTGGAAACAGTGAGACTCTGTATCAAAAAATAATTAATTATAGACAAATATATAAATTTTCAGATTTACAGCTTATGAATTTCTTAAGCAATCTTATTCTGCCTCTAGTGTTATCAAATTATTCTCCTTTATTTTCTGATTTTTTAAGTATTTTTCCTTTAAAATATCAACTTTTAATGCAGCTAAAATTCATTCTTGTGTATGATGTAAGGTAGAGATCTAATTTCATATTCTTCCATATAGATAACCACTGTCCCATTATTATGTGTCAAGAAATCAAGCAGTTCTTAAGCACCAGCTGATGGTAGCTACTAGGGAGATTTACCGTGCTTCCATATATTTGGCTTGTACGGAGACAGTGAGCCCTAATGGATTCAGACTATGTATTACTTTTGCTGTCTGCAAAGGCAAACTCAGCATGGCATCAACACTAGTTCCCCAGAGCACTTAACCAGAGTAGGCCAGATAACAGACAACAGGAGTGGTAGGTCACTGTGTTGCTGTGGAGCCAACTCTAGACTGCACCTAAGTGGTTTTATGGACTTCCACTGTACGCTAAAGGAGGTCAAGGTGAAAAACCTTGTGCTTCATTGGAAGCAGGAAATCAGATGAGAAACTGCTCATGGCAGCTTCTCACAAGATAGGGAACCTGTCACAAGATAAGGAGAGGGAACAGAAATGGCCCTGTGATATTATCTTGACATATTCTTGGCAAGTTCTGGGTCAGAATGTGGTTGCACCTTGCCTATAAGGTCTATGTGGAGATATGCGAGGTCACCAGGGTACCATAGCAGAGCTGTTCTCCTAAACTATTAACTGACGGATTTTGAATTATAGTAAATAGTTATTCAGCATCTATTTAAATTATGTAATTGTTCTCTTTATTAATGTTAATGACATTAATTAATTATCTAAAGTCAATGAAATTTTGCATTCCTGGGACAGTCCCACTCTGGTCATCATATACTTTACATTCTAATAAAAAAATGTTGCTACATTAGGTTTACCAATTTTGCTTACAATTTTTATAACAAATTTTATCATAAGTCTGATTTCCCTCTGATTTTTTTCTCATACTTTCCTTGCCTGGTTTTATTAACAAGGTTATATGCAGGTGGGGAATTTTACCTCCTGTTCCAGACTTGGAAGATTTTGTAAAAGATTAGAGCCATTTTTTCCTTGCGTATTTTGGTAGAACTCAATAGTAGAATCATCTGAACATGTTTTCTTTGTTGGATGAATTTTTGTACAGATTCATTTTTTTTCTGAGTTATGGAACTGAACTGTTCACATTTTCTATTACTTACTCAGTCTGATACAGTATGCTATATTTCTAGGTATTTTTCCATTTCACCCAAATTTGCAAATTTGTTATTATGAGGTTTCTTTTCTTTTTTTCTTTCTTTCTTTCTTTCTTTTTTTTTTTTTTTTTTTTTTTTGACACAGAGTCACAGCAACCTCAAACTCCTGGGCTCAAGTGATTCTCTTGCCTCAACCTCCCAAGTAGCTGGGATTACAGGCATCCAACACAACGCCTGTCTATTTTTAGAGGCAGAGTCTTGCTCTTGCTCAGGCTGGTCTTGAACCCGTGAGTGCAGGCAATCCATCTGCCTCGGCTTCCCAGAGTGCTAGGATTACAGGCATGAGCCACTGCTGGCAGCTGCATGAGTTTTTTCAAAATGTCCTTTTATCACCAGTTTAATTGCTATAGCATCTGTTCAGGCTACTTTTTATTTTTAATATTGTTCATACTTTTCTCTTCTTTCTTAATCAATCTGGCTAATGTTTAAACATTCCATCAATGTTTTCTTTTCCTTTTCTTTCTTTCTTTTTTTTTGTTTGTTTTTTGTTTTGTTTTCTGTTTTAGACAGAGTCTCACTCTGTCATCCTGGTGTTGAGTGCTGAGGTGTCATCATAGTTCATAGCAACCTCAGTCTCTTGGGCTCAAGCAGTCCTCATGCCTCAGCTTCCCCAGGAGCTGGGACTGCTGGTACCCACAACAACACTTGGCTAATTTTTCTATTTTTAATAGAGATGGGACCTTACTCTTGCTCAGGCTGGTCTTGAAATCCTGAGCTCAAGCAATCCGCCCGCCTCGGCCTCCCTGAATGGTAGGAATACAGGCAGAAGCCACCATGCCCAGTCTCCTTAATGTTTTCAATGAACCAAATTTTGGTTTGTTCATCCACTGTGAACCTTATTTTATTATTTTCTGGTTTATTATTTTCCTCTTTTGCAGTTATCATGTTTTTTAATCTAAAAAAGTAGATGCTTAGTTCATTATATTCGGCCTTTTCTCACACAAAATTAATGGCCAATGGTTTAGCATTATACCACAAGTTCTGATACATGGTGTGTATGTTTATGATTGTTCAAGTAAGGAAAAATGCCTAATTACAATGGATTCAAGAAAGAATGAGAGTATAAGCAGTGAAGACAGAAAGTAAATAATGCTTTTTGAAGATTTTATGGAATGGAGAGTAGAAAAATGTGGCAATAGCTGGAGAGAGTAATGTTTAATCAAGGAACAATGGTTAACCAAAGCTATTAAATATTAATGAAATGCAACCAATTCAGTTGCAGGCATTTTGCTTAGAATAAATGAGACCTCCTTTTGTATATAGTTAAGTTTTTGGAGTCATTTGGTGCCTCACTCCATATCTAGTGCAAGGTGTAGGCAACAGGTGAAATTCAGATTTGGGGCAAGCTTGTGGGTTTGGCATACCGCGTAGTCAGAGAAATAGTTCAAATTTACTAGCATCTTTAGACACTGTCAAAATATGTGTGCATGTGTGTATAAACAAAATGTGTGTTTGTATATTTGTAGGTACAAAAGTTGGGGGTGGTATTAAGGAGTAAGAGATGTAGCTAGCCAAAAATCAGATCACAGTCGTTCACTAAGGGAGCTGGATTTGTCCAGTATTTGACAGAGCCAGTCTTAGATTAAGAGAAAGATTGTAAGCTAGACTCTCGATAAGCTCCCTAAGGTCCAGCAGCAAGCAAGGCTTAACTCACTTGGTCCTGTAAAAGGCAACATGGAAAGGGAAATAAAGGCATTCTCAAAGGTTTTCCTCGTCTTCCATCAGAAGACCTAAGAAAGTTCTCTAAAAGGAAAGGAAACTATAACCTAAGGACGCTGGAACCCCAAGAAGGATGAAAGAGCAATTGAATGGGTATGAAAGAGGTAAACATAATAGACTAGGCTTCTGACGATTTTAAAAGATATTACTTGAGGTTTGTAGCCAAAATTGCATATGTCTAACATGGCATTCCATGTATATAGAGAAAGTACTTAACATATTGTTATTTTAACATGTAGAGAGGGTGGAGAGAATTTTCTATACCTTACTTGAGGTGGTAAAATGTTATTACTAGTGGGCGGCGCCTGTGGCTCAGTGAGTAGGGCGCCGGCCCCATATGCCTAGGATGGCGGGTTCAAACCCAGCCCCGGCCAAACTGCAACAAAAAAATAGCCAGGTGCTGTGGCGGGCACCTGTAGTCCCAGCTACTCGGGAGGCTGAGGCAAGAGAATCGCTTAAGCCCAGGAGCTGGAGGTTGCTGTGAGCTGTGTGATGCCACGGCACTCTACCAAGGGGCATAAAATGAGACTCTGTCTCTACAAAAAAAAAAAAAAAATGTTATTACTAGTTAGATACGTATGTTCTAACACTTAGAACAAGTCCTAAAGAAAAAGAAATTATAATTTTCTTTTCATTAATTAATTACTATTACTTTTTTTTGGTGAGACAGAATCTAACCCAATTGCCCTTGGTAGAGTGCCGTATCATTGTAGTTCACAGCAACCTCAAGCTCTGGTGCTCAAGAGATCCTCTTGCCTCAGCCTCACAGGTAGTGTGGACTACAGGTGCCTGCCACAATGTCTGGCTATTTTTTTTTTTTTAGAGATGGGGTCTAGATTGGTCTGGAACTCCTAAGCTCAAGCAATCTACCTTCCTCAGCCTCCCAGAGTGCTGGGATTATAGGTATGAGGTACCACACCCCGTCTATCATTTTCTCTTTAAAAATTTTTCTCTTTTTTTTGTTTTCTTTTTTCTTTTTTTTTTTTGGCCTTGTTATATTGCACAGGCTGGCCTCATACTCCTGGACTCAACTGATTCTTTTTGTCCCAATCTCCCCAGTAGCTGGGACTATAGGAGCACACCAATGTAAAATTTTTAAAAATGTTCAGGTAGCTCACAAAAACATAAGAGGAAGAAAAGAGAAGGACAAAAAGTGGAATAAGCAAACAAAAACTAAGTAATAAAATGGCACCCCTAATGCCCTATCAGGAATTACTTTCACCGGGCGTGGTGCCTCACGCTTGTAATCCTAGCACTCTGGGAAACCAAGGTGGGTAGATTGCTTGAGCCTAGGAGTTCTAGTCCAGCCTAAGCAAGATCGAGATCTGGTCTCTACTAAAAAAAGAAAAATTAGCTAGGCATTGTGGCTGGTGCCTATGGTCCCAGCTACTTGGGAGGCTGAGGCAAGAGAATCACTTAAGCCAGTGGTTCTCAATCTTCCTAATGCCATGACCCTTTAATACAGTTCCTGTGAGTCGCGACCCACAGGTTGAGAACCTCTGATTAAGCCCAAGAGTTTGAGGTTGCTGTGAGCTGTGACGCCATGGCACTCTACTGAGAGTGACATAGTGAGACTCTGTCTCATAAAAAAAAAAAAGCTGAGTTGGAAGGAGAAATATTAATACTGTATGTAATTCTGCAATGGTAGTTTCTTAAGGTTAGCAGACTTTTTTGTTGTTTTGGGAATGTGCTAAACAAAACAAATCTAAAGCAAGCAGAAAGCAGGAAATAGTAAAGATAAAATCAGAAATCAATAACATTGTAAACAGAAAGAATAGAGAAACACAAAGGTGCCCAGTCAAGGTGGCGCTTGCCTGTAATCCCAGCACCCTGGGAGGCCAAGATGGGTGGATTGCTGGAGGTCAAGAGTTCGAGACCAGCCTGAGCAAGAGCAAGACCCTGTCTCTAAATAAAAATAAACAGCAGGGAGTTGTGGTGGGTGCCTATAGTCCCAGCTACTTGGGTGGCTGAGGCAAGGGGATCATTTGAGTCCAGGCGTTGGATGTTTCTGTGAGCTATGACACCAAGGCACTCTACCGAGGGCAACATAATAAGACTCTGTCTCAAAAAATAAAAATTAATTAAATAATTATAAAAAAAAAAAGAAACAAAATAGCCAGGTGTTGTGGTGGGCGCCTGTAGTCCCAGCTGCTCGGGAGGCTGAGGCAAGAGAATAGAGTAAGCCCAAGAGTTAGAGGTTGCTGTGAGCCGTGTCGACGCCACGGCACTCTACCCGAGGGCGGTACAGTGAGACTCTGTCTCTACAAAAAAAAAAAAAAAAAAAGAAACATAAAGGTAGTTCTTTAAAAATAGCAATGAGGGTGGTGCCTGTGGCTCAAAGGAGTAGGGTGCTGGCCCCATATATGGGAGATGGTGGGTTCAAACCAGCCTCAACCAAAAAAAAAAAATAGCAATGAAACTTTTAGCAAGACTTACAGTTTATTTTTTTGTTGTTGTTTGTTTGTTTGTTTTTGTTTTTTGTTGTTGTTGCAGTTTTTGACCAGGGCTGGGTTTGAATCTGCCACCTCTGGCATATGGGGCCGGTGCCCTACTCCTTTGAGCCACAGGCGCCACCCGACAGTTTTTTTTTTTTTTTTTTTATTAAATATAGTTTTACTTTGGCTCAGCACCTGTGGCTCAAGCAGCTAAGGCACCAGCCAGCCACATACACCTGAGCTGGCAGGTTTGAATCCAGCCTGGGCCCGCCAAACAACAATGACGACTGCAACCAAAAAATAGTTGGGTGTTGTGGTGGGCCCCTGTAGTCCCAGCTACTTGGGAGGCGGAGGCAGGAGAATTGCTTGAGCCCAGGAGTTGGAGGTTGCTGTGAGCTGTGATGCCACAGCATTCTACCAAGGGCAACAGCTTGAGGCTCTGTCTCAAAAAAAAAAAAAAAAATATATATATATATATACATATAGTCTCACTTTGTTGCTATTGATAGAGTGCTGTAAAGTCATGGCTCACAGCAACCTCAAATTCTCAGGCACAAGCAATCCTCTTGCCTCAGACTCCTGAGTAGCTAGGACTATAGGGCCCCCACCATAACACCTGGCTATTTTTAGAGAGAGAGTCTATGCTTGCTTGGGTTGGTCTCAAACTCCTCAGCCCAGGCGATCCACCTGCTCGTCCTCCAGGAATGTTAGGATTACAGGCGTGAGCCACCACATCCAACAAGACTGACAAATATTAAAAGAGAAAACAGATAAAAGTATTACTACCAGTAGTGAAACTGAAGATATCAATATATATCCTATAGCTATTGAAAATTATAATTAAGGGGGCAGCGCTTGTGGCTAAAAGGAGTAGGACGCTGGCCCCATATGCCGGAGGTGGTCGGTTCAAACCCAGCCCCAGCAAAAAACTGCAAAAAAAAAAAAATATATATATATATATTTATATATATGTATATAATTAAGGAAATGCTACCAACAACTAACTTCCTTCCTTCCTTCCTTTTGTACCTCCCTTCCTCCCTTTCTTTTCTTTTCTTCCTCTCCTCCTCTCCCCTCTCCTCCCTTCCCTTCCCTTTCTTCCTTCCTCCCTTCTTCCTCCCCTCCTTCCTTCCCTTCCTTCTCTCTCTCCTTCTTTCTTTCTCTCTCTCTTTCCTTCCTTCCTTCCTCCCTCCCTCCCTCTCTCCCTCCCTCTATTCCTCTCTTCCTTCCTTCCTTCCTTCTTTTCTCTTTTCTTTCTTTCCTTTCTTTCTTAGAATCTCATTCTGTCACCCTGGGGTTGAATGCAATGGCATCACAGCTCACAGCAACCTCAAACTTTTAGGCTCAAGTGATTCTTTTGCCTCAGCCTCCTGAGTAGCTGGGACTACAGACGCCTGCCACAACACCCAGCTATTTTTAGAGATGGAGGTCTCACTCTTGCTCAGGCTGGTTTTGAACTACTGAACTCAAGCAATCCATCTGCCCCTGCCTCAGCCTCCCAGAGTGCTAGGATTACAGGCATGGGCCACTGCACCTGGCCTAACAACAACTTTATGTTCACAAATTCAGCACCTTAGAAGAAGTAAACAAATTCCTCAAAATTCTAAAATCACTAAAGCACAATCAAGATGAAATAATCATAATAGTCCTATAACCTTTAAAGAAACTGAATTTATAATTACTAGATATCTCCCAAATAATCTCTAGGCTTAGTTTTATTGGAGAATGCTACTAAACATTTGAATAATAATAGTTAACATCAATTTTTGAACTCAGATGTAAAAATCCTCAATAAAATATAAGCAAATCAAAGCCAATAACAGAAGAATTCTACACTATGACCAAGTGTGATTTATTCATCTATGCAAGGTGTGTTTAACATTTGAAAACCAATCGATGTAATCTACCAGATCATAGGCTAAAGAAAATCACGATAATGTAAATTGATACAGGAGAGGCATTTGATAAAATCTAACAATCATTCATGATTAAAAAATGTTTTTGGCTTGGCACCTATAGCTCAGCAGCTAGGGTGCCAGCCACATACACCTGAGCTGGCAGGTTTGAATCCAGCCCAGGTCTGCCAAACAACAATGACAACTACAACCAAAAAATAGCCAGGTGTTGTGGTGGGCCTGTAGTCCCAGCTACTTGGGAGACTGAGGCAAGAGAATCACTTAAGCCCAAGAGTTGGAAGGTGCTGTGAGCTGTGATACCACAGCACACTACCGAGGGCGATATAGTGAGACTCTGTCTCTAAAAATTTTTTTTTTTCTCAGCATACTAGGAATAGTATCTTCATCTTGATAAAAAACATCTACAACAAAACTTGGAGCTACATTATATTTCACAATGACAGAATGCTTTCCTGCTAATATTAAGAAAAAGATAAGGATGTCCACTTTGTTGGAGAGCAGAAAACCGTACCCTGAAATGAAGGTCCTAGTAACAAAAGTTTTTGTCTGACCTTCTCCTGTCCTCCTTTCTTGATCCCGTTTTTCCCCCAGGCTAGCCATAGAAACTAGAATCTCTCTTCCCAAAGGCAAGTCATAGAAACCAGAAGCACTTTTCCCAAAAATAGCCATTAAAATTATTCTGTGTAAAGCATGAACATCAAAAAATCTGAGCATCAGGCACAATGGCTTACGCCTGAAATCCTAGCACTCTGGGAGGCTGAGGTGGGAGAACTGTTTGAGCTCAGGAGCTGGAGATCAGCCTAAGCAGGAGAAAGACCCTGAAAAAAAATTACCTGATCTACCTTGTTTGATTGTAGGTTATTTAGACACCCATTCCAGTAAGGGTTCTGCCTCATGCTCAGTAGGAAGACATGCTGCTCAATGAAGCCACAGGCACAATCTAGACAGATGGGACTTGATGGGTTTCCCCACTCGGTCCATTAGCATTATATCATACATTTTATCCAACCATATTTCTATACAGCTGTTGATACTTTATTGAACCTAAGCATAAAAATGGACAATTTCCCCTGTATCTTTGTATCTCCATTCTGAAGGCTTCCATGTATACATGCAAATAAATCTGTATGTCTTGTACTAACCCATCTACCTCATGTCACTGATTTTTAGCAAACATTACGGGGCTACAGGCCTTGGTCCCTGAAACTTTCACTACTCTTTTTCTTTTCTTTCTTTTTTTTTTTTTTTGAGACAGAGTCTCACTTTGTCAACCTTAGTAGAGTGCCGTAGTGTCATAGCTCATGACAAACTCAAACTCTTACACTCAAGTGATTCTCTTGCTATAGGCACCCTGCCACTACCTGGCTATTTTTATAGAGACGGGGTCTCGCTCTTGCTCAGGCTGGTCTCCCTCTTGCTCAGGCTGGTCTCCAACTCCTGAGCTCAAGAATCCACCCACCTCAGCCTCACAGAGTGCTAGGATTATATGTGTGAGCCACTGTGCCCAGCCTAACTTATTTTTCTTATTCATCACACCACTGGGCATTCTAGCCCGCACCATAAGAAAAAGAAAGAAGGGAGGGTGGCGCCTGTGGCTCAGTTGGTAAGGCGCCGGCCTCATATACCGAGGGTGGCAGGTTCAGACCCGGCCCCGGCTGAACTGCAACCAAAAAATAGCTGGGCATTGTGGCGGGTGCCTGTAGTCCCCGGGAGGGACTGAAGCAAGAGATACAGTCGGGAGGCTGAGGCAAGAGAATCGCTTAAGCCCAGGAGTTGGAGGTTGCTGTGAGCTGTGTGATGCCATGGCACTCTACCGAGGGCCATAAAGTGAGACTCTGTCTCTACAAAAAAAAAAAAAAAAAAGAAATAAGGGAATTCAGATCCAAAGAGAAGAAACAAAACTTTCCTTATTTGCAGATGACACTATTGTCATGTAGAAAATCTCAAGAAATTTGTAAAAACACTCCAAATAAAATGAAGTAAAAATAAAATGAATAGAATATGTACAGAATCTGTGTGATAAAAATTACCAAATATGCGTGGCGCCTGTGGCTCAAAAGAGTAGGGCACAGGTCCCATATACTGGAGGTGGTGGGTTCAAACTCAGCTCTGGCCAAAAAAAAAAAAAAAAATACCAAATATGAGTTGAAGAAATCAAAGAATAAATAAATAGAGATATGGAATGTTTATGGAGTGGAAGAACATAACATAATAAAGATGTCAATTCTCCCCAAGTTGATCCATAAATTTAACACAATTCTAATCAAAATTCCATAAAAATTTTGGTAGACACAGACAAGTTTTTTCTAAAATGTATATGGAGGCTCACTGACTGTATCTCAGTGGTTAGGGTGCCAGCCACATACACCAAGGCTGGCAGGTTCGAACCTGGCCTGGGCCTGCTAAACAATGACAACTATAAAAAAAAAAAAAATAGCCAGGCATTGTGGTGGGCACTTGTAGTCCCAGCTACTTGGGAGGCTGAGGCAAGAGAACTGCTTAAGCCAAAGAGTTTGAGTTTGCTGTGAGTTGTGACGCCACAGCACTCTACCAAAGGTCGACATAGTGAGACTCTTTTTCAAAAAAAAAAAAAAATGTATATGGAAAGCCAAAAGAGCTAGGATAGCTAAAACAATTTTGAAAAAGAAAAAATGGGAGAGCTTACTTTACCTCATGTTGAGGCCTACTATATAACTACAGTAATAAAGGCTGCTTGGTATTGGTAGAGCAATAGATATTTAGATGAATGGAACATAATAGGAAACTAAAAAATACTCAGGAGTTAAGAAGGAAAGGGGAGGGTGGTGGCTGTGGCCATAAAGGAGTAGCACTAGGGAGCCTTGATTATGGTGATTGTTTCATGAATCTCCCCATACTACAATCACACACCACACAAATGAGTGCATGTAAAACTTGGAAAATAAGAATAAGGTCTGTGGATTGTACCAAAGTGACATTCCTGGTTTTTATATTGTACTATTGATATAAAAATGTTATTACTGGGCACAATTGGGTAAAGTAGTACACGGCACCACCTGATCATTTTGAAAGTTCCTGTTAGCCAGCCTATAATTACTTCAAAAACAGAGGATTTAAAAGGACTCAATCCTCCTCCTACCAAATTAGTCCTGTGTCACCTTTTCGAGTCTACCCACTTAATAAAGCCTACAAACGCATACCAGCAGCTTATTTATATCAAGTGTTGTCAATATTATTTTATCTAAATTGCAAAAAATGTTTTTCCACAGTATTTTTTTAAAATTTCAGATTAATATGAGGGTACAAGTGATGAGGTTACATTGTTTACATTTCTGAAGTAAAACTCAAGCTGTAGTTGAGCCCTTCATCCAAGGGATGTGCTGTAATTCTTACACTGTGCGTGTTAGGTGAGAATTTACCAATCCTCCTTTCCCCTCCTATCTCTCCCTCCCCATTTGAATTTAATTGTTTTTGTCTCTTGTAAAAAAAAAAAAAAAGCTTTTTCTTCATTTTATAATCAAAATAATCTAAATTTTAAGGCATTCTATGATAAAACTTGTTTGAACTCTAAAAACATGTCAGGGGCATAAAAGATAAAAGGTAATAGATTGTTCCAGTATCTTAATCTTAAGAGAGAACAGGGACCTGTCAATCAAATGTAATATATAAATTTTGTTTGTACCCTGGATAAGAAAGAACATCTAAAAAATGTTTTTGGAATAAGTTGAAAATTTTGGATTTAAAGTGTGTATTATATATTATATACACAGATATGTTAAATTGGAGAGATGTGACAATGTTATTACAGTTATGTAGGAGAATGTCCTTGTTCTCAGATTTATGCTGAAATATTTAGGAGTGAAATGTCACAATGTCTGCAATTTATTTTCACATTGTTCAGCAAAAAACAGAGAGGAAAAGCAAACATATTCAAATGTTAACAACTGGTGAATGTAAGTAAAGAATGTTTATGTGTATTAATTTGTCAACTTGTGTTTCCATTATGTTATTTGATTATGGCAATGTGTCTGTGTGTGGGTGTTTTTTGTTTTTAATAAACAGGGTCTTGCTTTGTCACCCAGGGTGGAATCCAGCCTTGAATTCTCAGGCTTAAGCAATCCTTCTGCATCAGCCTCTTGAGTGGCTGGCTACAGGTACATGTCTGGGCTCAACCCATCCGCCTACCTCAGCATCCTGAATAGCTGGAATGACATAAGCACCCAATACCACACCTGCTAAGTTTTCTTCTTCTTCTTTTCTTTTAGAGATAGTCTCATTTTGTCACCCTCAGTAGAGTGCTGTGGTGTCAAAGCTCACAGCAACTTCAAACTCCTGGGCTCAAGCAATTCTCTTGCCTCAACCTCCCCAGTAGCTGGGACTAGAGGCACCCGCCAGAACACCTGCCTATTTTTATTATTGTTTAGCAGGCCTGGGCTGGGCTCGAACCCACCAGCCCTGGAGCATGTGGCTGGTGCCCTAACCACTGAGTGACGGGCGCCCAGCCCTGGCTAATTTTTTTTTATGTAGTAGAGACAGGGTTGCACTCTTGCTCAAGCTAGTATCAAATTCCTCAGCTCAAACAGTCCACCCACCTCAACCTCACAGTGTGCTATGATTACAGGCATGAGCCACTGCGCCCAGCCCCAATTTTTTTTTTCATTCAGAATTTTTATTTTTATTTATTTATTTTTTTATTTATTGTTGGGGATTCATTGAGGGTACGATAAGCCAGGTTACACTGATTGCATTTGTTAGGTAAAGTCCCTCTTGCAATCATGCCTTGCCCCCATAAACTGTGACACACACCAAGGCCCCACCCCCATCCCTCCGTCCCTTTTTCTGCTTCCCCCCATAACCTTAATTGTCATTAATTGTCCTCATATCAAAATTGAGTACATAGGATTCATGCTTCTCCATTCTTGTGATGCTTTACTAAGAATAATGTCTTCCACTTCCATCCAGGTTAATAAGAAGGATGTAAAGTCTCCATTTTTTTAAATGGCTGAATAGTATTCCATGGTATACATATACCACAGCTTGTTAATCCATTCCTGGGTTGGTGGGCATTTAGGCTGTTTCCACATTTTGGCGATTGTAAATTGAGCTGCAATAAACAGTCTAGTACAAGTGTCCTTAAGATAAAAGGATTTTTTTCCTTCTGGGTAGATGCCCAGTAATGGGATTGCAGGATCAAATGGGTGGTCTAGGTTGAGTGCTTTGAGGTTTCTCCATACTTCCTTCCAAAAAGGTTGGTTTAGTTTGCAGTCCCACCAGCAGTGTAAAAGTGTTCCCTTCTCTCCACATCCACACCAGCATCTGCAGTTTTGAGATTTTTTGATGTAGGCCATTCTCACTGGGGTTAGATGATATCTCAGGGTTGTTTTGATTTGCATTTCTCTAATATATAGAGATGATGAACATTTTTTCATGTGTTTGTTAGCCATTCGTCTGTCATCTTTAGAGAAAGTTCTATTCATGTCTCTTGCCCATTGATATATGGGATTGTTGGCTTTTTTCATGTGGATTAATTTGAGTTCTCTATAGATCCTAGTTATCAAGCTTTTGTCTGATTGAAAATATGCAAATATCCTTTCCCATTGTGTAGGTTGTCTCTTTGCTTTGGTTATTGTCTCCTTAGCTGTACAGAAGCTTTTCACTTTAATGAAGTCCCATTTGTTTATTTTTGTTGTTGTTGCAATTGCCATGGCAGTCTTCTTCATGAAGTCTTTCTCCAGGCCAATATCTTCCAGTGTTTTTCCCATGCTTTTTTGGAGGATTTTTATTGTTTCATGCCTTAAATTTAAGTCCTTTATCCATCTTGAATCAATTTTTGTGAGTGGGGAAAGGTGTGGGTCCAGTTTCAGTCTTTTACATGTAGACATCCAGTTCTCCCAACACCATTTATTGAATAGGGAGTCTTTCCCCCAAGGTATGTTCTTGTTTGGTTTATCGAAGATTAGGTGGTTGTAAGATGTTAGTTTCATTTCTTGGTTTTCAATTCGATTCCAAGTGTCTATGTCTCTGTTTTTGTGCCAGTACCATGCTGTCTTGAGCACTATGGCTTTGTAGTACAGACTAAAATCTGGTATGCTGATGCCCCCAGCTTTATTTTTGTTACAGAGAACTGCCTTAGCTATACGGGTTTTTTTCCGGTTCCATACAAAACGCAGAATCATTTTTTCCAAATCTTGAAAGTACGATGTTGGTATTTTGATAGCAATGGCATTGAATAGGTAGGTTGCTTTGGGAAGTATAGACATTTTAACAATGTTGATTCTTCCCATCCATGAGCATGGTATGTTCTTCCATTTGTTAATATCCTCTGCTATTTCCTTTCTGAGGATTTCATAGTTTTCCTTATAGAGGTCCTTCACCTCCTTCGTTAGGTATATTCCTAGGTATTTCATTTTCTTTGAGACTATGGTGAAGGGAGTTGTGTCCTTAATTAGCTTCTCATCTTGACTGTTATTGGTGTATACAAACGCTACTGACTTGTGGACTTTGATTTTATATCCTGAAACATTACTGTATTTTTTGATGACTTATAGGAGTCTTGTGGTTGAGTCTTTGGGGTTCTCTAAGTATAAGATCATGTCATCGGCAAAGAGGGAGAGTTTGACCTCCTCTGCTCCCATTTGGATTCCCTTTATTTCCTTGTCTTGCTTAATTGTATTGGCTAGAACTTCCAGCACTACGTTGAATAGTAAAGGTGACAGAGGACAACCTTGTCTGGTTCCAGTTCTAAGAGGAAAAGCTTTCAGTTTTACTCCATTCAGTAAAATATTGGCTGTGGGTTTGTCATAGATAGCTTCAATCAGTTTTAGAAATGTGCCACCTATGCCTATACTCTTCAGTGTTCTAATTAGAAAAGGATGCTGGATTTTATCAAATGCTTTTTCTGCATCTATTGAGAGGATCATGTGATCTTTATTTTTGCCTCTGTTAATATGGTGGATAACGTTTATGGACTTGCGTATGTTAAACCAGCCTTGCATCCCTGGGATGAAGCCTACTTGATCATGATGAATGACTTTTTTGATGATAAGCTGTAATCTATTGGCTAGGATTTTGTTGAGGATTTTTGCATCTATATTAATGAGTGAGATTGGTCTGAAATTCTCCTTTTTGTTTGGGTCTTTTCATAGTTTTGGTATCAGGGTGATGTTTGCTTCATAGAATGTGTTGGGGAAGATTCCTTCTTCCTCAATTTTTTGGAATAATTTCTGCAGTACAGGAATAAGCTCTTCCTTGAAGGTTTGATAGAATTCTAGTGTGAAGCCATCTGGACCAGGGCATTTTTTGGTTGGAAGATTTTTTATTGTTTCTTTGATCTCAGTGCTTGAAATTGGTCTGTTCAGGAGCTCTGTTTCTTCCTGGCTAAGTCTAGGGAGAGGGTGTGATTCCAAATATTGATCCGTCTCCTTCACATTGTCAAATTTCTGGGCATAGAGTTTCTGGTAGTATTCAGAGATGATCTCTTGTATCTCTGTGGGATCAGTTGTTATTTCCCCTTTATCATTTCTGATTGAGGTTACTAGAGATTTTACTCTTCTATTCCTCGTTAGTCTGGCCAATGGTTTATCTATTTTATTTATTTTTTCAAAAAAACAACTCCTTGTTTCCTTAATTTTCTGAATGATTCTTTTGTTTTCAATTTCATTGATCTCTGATTTGATTTTGGATATTTCTTTTCTTCTACTGAGTTTAGGCTTAGATTGTTCTTCTTTTTCCAATTCCATAAGATCTCTTGTGAGATTGTTGATGTGCTCTCTATCTGTTTTTCGAATGTAGGCATCTAAAGCGATGAATTTTCCTCTCAAAACTGCTTTTGCAGTATCCCACAGGTTTTGGTAGCTTGTGTCTTCATTGTTGTTAGGCTCAAGGAAGTTAATGATTTCCTGTTTTATTTCTTCCTGCACCCATATTTTATTCAACAGAAGATTGTTTAATTTCCATGTCTTTGGGTGGGGCCGAGCATTTTTGTTAGAGTTGAGTTCCACCTTTAGTGCCTTATGGTCTGAGAAGATACAAGGTAAAATTTCAATTCTTTTGATTCTGTTGATATTTGTTTTGTGACCCAGGATATGATCAATTTTGGAGAATGTTCCATGGGGTGATGAGAAGAATGTATATTCTTTATCTTTGGGGTGGAGTGTTCTATATGCGTCTATCAAGCACAGTTGTTCTAGGGTCTCATTTAAATCTCTTATATCCTTGTTTAATTTCTGTTTAGAGGATCTGTCCAGCTCTGTAAGAGGAGTGTTAAAGTCCCCTGTTATTATGGTATTATCGGATATCATATTGCTCAGACTGAGTAAGGTCTGTTTCAAGAATCTGGGAGCATTTAAATTGGGTGCATAGATATTTAGAATTGAAATGTCTTCTTGTTGTATTTTTCCCTTGACCAATATAAAGTGACCATCTTTGTCTTTTTTGACATTAGTTGCTTTAAATCCACATGTATCTGAAAATAAGATTGCAACTCCTCTTTTCTTCTGAATTCCATTTGCCTGAAAAATTGTCTTCCAACCCTTGACTCGGAGCTTTAATTTGTCTTTTGAAGCCAGGTATGTTTCTTGCAGACAGCAAATAGATGGCTTGTGTTTTTTAGTCCAGTCAGCCAATCTATGTCTCTTCAGTGGGGAATTCAAGCCATTAACATTTATTGAGATAATTGATAAGTGTGGTAGTATTCTATTCGTCTTATTTGGTGAGAGTCCATTGCTTAGTTTTATCTTTTGCATCAGTGTGGAGGTTAGGTTCTGTCCTTTAATTTCTGAGTTCTTATTTTGCTGCTGATCCATTGTGGTGGTCAGTGTGCAGAACAGGTTGAAGTATTTCCTGTAGAGCTGGTCTTGTTGTGGCGAATTTCCTCAATGTTTCTATATCCGTAAATGATTTGATTTCTCCATCAATTTTGAAGCTTAGCTTAGCAGGGTACAGAATTCTGGGCTGAAAATTGTTCTGTTTAAGTAGATGAAAGGTAGATGACCATTGTCTTCTTGCTTGGAAAGTTTCATTAGAGAAGTCTGCGGTCACTCCGATGGATTTGCCCCTGTAGGTCAACTGGCGCTTACTCCTGGCAGCTTGCAGAATCTTTTCTTTTGTCTTGACTTTGGACAGGTTCATCACAATGTGTCTTGGAGAATCTCGGTTAGAGTTGAGGCGACCTGGGGTCCGATATCCCTCTGAAAGCAGTGTGTCAGAATCTTTGGTGATATTTGGGAAATTTTCTTTTATAATATTCTCTAGTATGGCTTCCATTCCTCTGGGGCATTCTTCTTCCCCTTCTGGAATTCCTATAACTCGTATGTTGGAACG
Source organism: Nycticebus coucang (assembly GCF_027406575.1). NCBI lineage: Eukaryota > Metazoa > Chordata > Mammalia > Primates > Lorisidae > Nycticebus > Nycticebus coucang. The sequence continues at coordinate 123,143,059 of NC_069804.1, forward strand.
CTTCATAAAGTCCCATAATTCTGACAGTGAACGTTCTGCTTTCTCTCTCTTCTTTTCTGCCTCTTTTACTATCTGAGTTATCTCAAGAACTTTGTCTTCTACCTCTGAAATTCTTTCTTCTGCATGGTCTAACCTGTTGCTGGTACTTTCCATTGCATCTTTAAGTTCCCTAATTGACTGTTTCAGTTCCTTGAGCTCTGCTATATCCTTTTTATATTCTTCATATCATTCATCTCTTATTTGATTCTGTTTTTGGATTTCCTTTTGGTTATTTTCCACTTTATTAGCAATTTCCTTCATTGTTTCCATCATTTCTTTCATTGTTTTCAACATGTGTATTCTAAATTCCCTTTCTTTCATTCCTAACATTTCTTCATAGGTGGAATCCTCTGCAGTAGCTACCTCATGGTCCCTTGGCGGGGTTGTTCTGGACTGGTTCTTCATGTTGCCTGGAGTTTTCTACTGATTCTTCCTCATGAGTGGTTTCTTTTATCTGTTTCCTTGCCCTAATTTTCCTTTCACTTCCTCTTGCTCTTTAAGTTCTCATGCCTGTGGACTTCCGGACAGGGGCGAGGCTCTCTGCTGATTTTTTCAGCCAAATGATGACTCTTTACGATCCACTGACACAGAATGTGGACGGTCTTTATGACTTGGGATTGAAGAGCACGTTTGCTGTTTCCTTCCTCTAAAGATGAAATGTGTGCCTGTGCTGGAGCTTACGGGATAGGAATGGAACTCCTGGAAAGGACTGCTTCATGAAATAGGTGTTCAACCTGTCTGAACTTCTGAGTTCCAGAAGAAAGCCAGTGAGGCTGTGTACCCACCCAAGTGGGAAGTAGTGAAGTCTGACCCCTAAAGCCAAAGAGAATTTGTACTTGCCCCCAGAAGATCTAACATTTCCTCTCTCCTTCTGAATCCCAGCCCCAATTTTTAAATTTTTTAAGAAACACGTTATTACCTATTGCCCAGGCTGGTCTTTTTTTTATTATTATTATTAACTTTTTGTTTTTTTTGGAGACAGTCTCACTTTGTCACCCTCAGTAGAGTGCTGTGGCATCATAGAGCAACATCAAACTCTTGGGCTCAAGCAATTCTCTTGCCTCAGCCTCCAGAGTAGCTGGGACTACAGTGACCCACCACAATGTCTGGCTATTTTTAGAGACAGGGTCTTCCTCTTGCTCAGGCTGGTCCTGAACCCATGAGCTTAGGCAATCCACCTGCCTTTGCCGCCCAGAGTGCTAGGATTATAGGCGTGAGCCACTGAGCCCAGCACCCAGGCCTGCCTCAAGCAATTCTCCTACTTCAGCCTCCCAAAATGCTAGGGTTACAGAAGTGGGCCACTTCGCGCGACCCGTATGTTTTAACTTTCCTTTTAAAGCTTCCCCAAATTGGCTGGGCACAGTGGCTCACGCCTGCAATCCCAGCACTCTGGGAGGCCAAAGCAGGCAGATTGCTTGAGCTCAGGAGTTTGAGACCAGCCTAAGCAAGAGTGAGACCCCATCTCTGAAAAATAGCTGGGTGTTGTGGTCGGCACCTATAGCCCCAGCTACTGGAGAATTACTTGAGCCCGAGAGTTTGAGGTTGCTCTATGACGCCACAGCACTCTACTGAGGGTGACAAAATGAGACTATCTCCAAAAAAAGTTTCCCCAAATTATAGAAACATGTAACAAAAGTGAAAAGCTCTTGTCATTCCACTTCGCTCTCCCACCCCAGGTAAAACTATAGAAATTTATGTATTTATGTAGTTTTGTCAACGTTTTATCTATGTACAGAGTACCATTAAAAAAGTCAGATAATATGTGACATCTTTCCATGTCAGTGTATGTACAGTATATATAGTAACCACAGCAGGTTTTTTTTTTTTTTAACAGCTACATAAATATCCTATTGCGTGGATGGAACACCACTTAATTTTATCAATCCTTCATTACAATACAAGATATATCAAGAACGTTGCTGTACTTGCTGGCTGTGAAGTTGAAGGATATGTCAGTTTTTAGTTTATAACTGTTACCCACTTGCCTCTGCAGATCGCTTTTACACTTGTGGCGTTAGAAACTGCCTGTATAACTATACTTTTATCAACATCAGATAATTATCAATTTTTACTAGTCTAATAGGTAAAAAGGGCATTCATAAAAGAGGCTGTTCTCTTTAGAAATGAATTATCATTACCATGTGAAAGAAACCAATTTGAAAAATCTACATGCTTTATGATTCCAATTATATGACATTCTAGAAAACGAGAAACTATGAAGACAGTGAAAAGATCAGTGGTTACTGGGGTTGGTGGAAGATAAGTAGGTCAAACAGATCTTTTAGGGCACCGGCCTTCTTCTGTATGGTAATACACTGGTGAGTATATGTCACTATGTTTGTACAAAGTCATGGAATGTAGAATGAACCCCAACGCAAACTATGTCTGTCTTAGGGTGGCAATGATAGATCAATGTAGTTATATCAGTTCTAACAAATGTACAGCTTCCTTCCAGGATGTTGATAGTGGGGGAGGCTGTGCATGTGTGGAGGCAGGGGCTATATGAAAAATCTCTGTACTTTCTGCTTAATTTTTCTGCGAAACTAAAACTAAACAATAAAGTCTACTTTTGTTTTTATTTTTGAGACAGTGTCTCGTTATGTCACTCTGGGTAGAGTGCCGTAGTGTCACAGCTTACAGCAACCTCAAACTCTTGGGCTTAAGCAATTCTCTTGTCCCAGCCTCCCAAGTAGCTGAGGCTACAGGTGTCCGCCACAATGCCCAGATATTTTTTTTTTTGTTGCAGTTGTCATTGTTTAACTGGCTTAGGCCGGGCTCGAACCTGCCAGCCTCGGTGCATGTGGTTGGCACCATAACCACTGTGCTACAGGTACGGAGCCTATATTATAAAGTTTATTTTTAAAAGCACAGTTCTTGGTTGTTTTATATTCTGTAGCCCTGATTACCTTTGAGAATCACCATCCCTTTCTATGTTCATTGTTTAAAGTTTTTAAAATTCAATAGTCATCTCCTTTGCTCATTTTATTTATATGTTGTCTTTATTCCTTTATTTTATTTTATTTTTTGAGACCAGGGTAGAGTGCCATGGCATTAGCCTGACTCACAGAAACCTGTAATTTTCCTGCCTCAGCCTCCCAAGTAGCTGGGACTACAGGTGCCCACCACAACTCCCAGCTATTTTTAGAGACGAGGTTTTGCTCTGGCTCAGGCTGGTCTTGAACCTGTGAGATCCAGCAATCCACCCACCTTGGCCTCCCAGAATGCTAGGATTACAGGCTTGAGACACAGTTCCTGGCCTAGTCTTACTGTTTTTAGTAGAAATAGGGTCTCACTCTGGTTCAGGATGGTCTCTAACTCATTACCTCAAGCAATCTTCCCGCCTCAGCCTCCCAGAGTGCTAAAATTACAAGCAAGAACCACCGAGCCAGGCTTTCTTTCTTTTTTAAAGACAAAGTCTTGGGCCTGGTGCAGTGGCTCACATAACCTTAGCACTCTGGGTGGCCAAGGCGAGTGGATCGCCTGGGCTCACAAATTCAAGACCAGCCTGAGTCAGAGTGAGACCCTGTCTCTAAAAATAGCCGGGCATTGTGGCGGGTGCCTGTAGTTCCAGCTACTCAGGCAGCTGAGGCAAGAGAATCACTTGAGCCCAAGACTTTGAGGTTGTCATGAGCTATGATGCCACAGCACTCAAGCCCAGGGCGACTGAGTAAGACTGTCTCAACAATAATAACAACAAAAGGTCTTGGTTATGTTGCCCAGGCTGGTCTTAATCACCTGGGCTCAAGATATTTTCCCACCTCAGACTCCGGAGTAGCTGGGATTTCAGGCACGAGCCACTGCACTCAGCCTCTTTGCCCATTTTCTACTATAACTTTTTCTTATAGATTTGTTAGAACTCTTAATATATCAATTATTTCAGTTCATTGTCCTATATGTTCCAGAGTTTTCTGGAGGAAAGATGAACTCATGGGTCTGAACATGCCCACTGCTTTATATGAATATTCAACTATTGGCTGGATGAAGTGGCTCACCCCTGTAATCCTAGCACTTTGGGAGGCTGAGGCAGCAGATCTCTTGTGCGCAGGAGTTTGAAGCCAGCCTGAAAACCCTGTCTTTACTAAAAATAGGAAAATTAGCCAGATGTTGTGGCAGATGCCTGTAGTCCCAACCACTTGGGAGGCTCAGGCAGGACAATCCCTTGAGACCAGGAGTTTGAAGTTGGTATGAGCTAGGCTGACACCACTACACTATACCCAGGGTGATAGAATGAGCCTCTGTCTCAAATAAACAAAAGAAAACAAAACAAAACCCTCTTCTTTTTTTTTTTTGTAGAGGCAGAGTCTCACTTTATCGCCCTCAGAAGAGTGCCATGGTGTCACAACTCACAGCAACCTCTCAGGTGTCCTCAAACTTTTTAAACAGGGGGCCAGTTCACTGTCCCTCAGACCAAAGGGCCGGACTATAGTTAAAAAAAAACTGAACAAATTCCTATGCGCACTGCACATATCTCATTTTGAAATAAAAAAAAAAAAAAAAAAACGGGAACAAATACAATCACACTGCCTCATGTGGCCCCCGGGTTGCAGTTGAGGACCTCTGCTCCAGCTCTTGGGCTTAGGTGATTCTCTTGCCTCAGCCTCCCGAGTAGCTGGGACTACAGGCACCCACCACAATGCCCGGCTATTTTTTTGCTGCAATTCAGCCGGGGCTGGGTTTGAACCTGCCACCCTTGGTATGTGGGGCCGGCGCCCTACTCACTGAGCCACAGGCATCACCCCAAAAACCTCTTCATTTTCAAGACAAAGTAGAGTTGTCAAATTTATCGTTCTCTTATTATTCTATGTCCCTGGAGTTCATACAATATTTAGAAAGGGTTTTTCCTATTATTATTTTCAGATTATACATATATTTTATAATATTACCCTGTAATCAGATCCTCAAAGGACTGTACTTAATACTAGTCACTCACACAAAGGCTTGAAAGGGTACCATGAACCACTGGTTGTCAAGGAGGGAAGATTTTTCTACCCAGGAGACATCTGGCCCTGTCTGGAGACATTTTTGAAATAACTGGGGGGTGTGCTACTGACATCTAGCAGGTAGAGGTTATTAATATGGCTAAACCTCCCTCGATATACAGGTCAATCCCTTCATGTGCCACCTCCAAGGAAGAATTAATACCCATCCCAAAATGTCCACAGTGATGAGGCCGAAAAAATCTTGCCATTCATCATTTCACTTCCCAGGCTGTTCAGATTCCCACTGTTTTGGGGTCTGTATATAGATTGAGGGAGATAAAAAAAAAAGGGAGGGAAGAAATATTTCATGTATATTGCCCTTACCTAACTGGTATCTCCATTTCAGTTCCCAAAACTCAAATTTAATAAACACCATTCTATAGAATGCACCAGAAAAAGGAAAAACACCTGACGAACAATGGTATACTTTCTAAGGGACAGAAACATGAAGAAGAGACTATTATGTAAATGCCTTTATTTGAACTACTACATTGCTATCAGATTACATCACTTTTTCAGAGTTAGAGTAACATGATCTTAAAAACTATAGCAAACAGCTTGACAAAGCAGGAGTACATTAAGTCCTACATGTATATTTCATTTTTAGTGATGACATCTTTTCTTAGGTGTAAAATTAAAAAATATATCATACACTTAGCATACTTGGCCTACCGAATCCTTTCGAAGTTCTGAGCACACTCTCTCCTCAGGTGCCTATTCCACAGCATTTTAATTTTAAAGAGAGTATGATGATACAGGTCTTAAAACAAATAAGCATGTATTCAACCAAGTGATTTAAGACAAAATATTTCAAATGTTTGCAGCTTGGGTGTGAGAGGGAAGATGCGAATTTAAGGTACATTTTTCCTCTACCTACAATGTATGTTTTTCACTTACTTGAAGACCCCTTAAAAAAAGTAGCAAAATCAGCAGTCTTATTTGATGTAATCAAAATATTCTTAAATGTACAAAAAAGGATCATGTAGAAAGAATACTGTAAAAAGATACTGATCTTAAGAATAAAAGAATAAGAAAAGCTTCTATTACATTCTGCACAGCCAGTTACTTCGGCAAATTTTCAGTACTACAAATATAAGCAAAGGATACTCATATCCAAATACCCTCTGATCATAGTTCTCAAATAAGAACTAACATATTGGATAGAAAGCAAAATTACTGTCTAATAATATTCATATCCAGTCATCTAAGCAAGACCCAAGAGAGGGACATTCTAAGAGGAAAAAAGTTACAGAGCGACAAAGAACATACAGAAACAGGAAAGAGTAAAACAGTTTGGCTATGAGCACACTTCAGGTGTGCCTGGAAAATCCAAGTTTGACTATGGGAAAGAGGAGTTGTTTTTATTAGAACCCTTTCCCCTGCGGGCTCTCATGATGAGCTAGTCTTGTTAATTCAAACTAAAGTCCTTTAATGACCAAGAGTTCCTTAAGCCATGAGCACTTCACCTGGAAATAGCTGACCTAGGAATCATCCCCCTGGGAGTAAGGTGGTTTTATTCAGATTGGTTATTTTACACTCTCTTCATTCCCCTGCCCATCAAACATGCAAACACGGTCATAACCATCTTGGGCTTTACTTCCACAAGGTCTTCAGGAAGAGCGTACACTCTGGCTCCAATTCTTCTAGCCATTGACACGGCATACCTATTATTTGAGGAGACAAAAATTAAGATGAAATTCTTCTCAATTAAGGACACTGCCGTATAAGGCATCTATTTCCTCTTAAATAATCATTTAGCTGGGGATGTAAAAATTCCCTACTGAAAGTTCAAATCAGAACGATTTCACTTTGTGTTTTGTTCGATTTTGGTTTTGAGTTTGCTTTTGCTTTTAAGGTTTACTTTTAAGTTAGAGCATCTCTGTTTTAAAACTCTGCTATTTGGGATTGATAATGTTTATTCATTCCTTTTATCCAATGTGAAATGAGAATTAAGCTTGAAGCACTGACTATATGAAAATGAAATTATATATATGTATACATGTACATATAAATTGTCAAGGCTGTCTATACCGTTCATTGATGTGGATATTCTTGTTACACATGTAGTAAGTTAAGACAGTCTCATGCGATGTCAGAGATATGTGGTGGAAAATTATGCCAGATGCAGTGAATATTTCTAAATATTTAAGGGAAGGGAGAGAGTCTACATTTTACATGAATAGAGTGGCTGGACCAAAGACGGGAAAGGGTAGGCAAAGGAAGGAACAAAAGACCTGACATGTCCAGCTGGGGTAACTTACACGAACACTTCAACTAATTCATAAAATGTTTCTAGGTCTATTGTAACAGGAGTCTAAAGTTGATTAAATTATCAAGTTTCTGGAAAAAGAGTTTCAAGAGTTTTTTATATATTACAGGTATTAAGCCTATATCATATCTGCTATAAATATTTTTCAAGGAAGAAAGAACTCATGTGTCTAACTTCAAAGTTTGGGAGAAATGCTTCTTGGCGATCCTATAAAGCACTGTTGTGGGTAGATTTTCAGCGTATATTAGTGAAGTTTTCATAGGTCACCCATGAATCCAGGTGACAGACAGCCTAGGCCTTTGGTGAAGAAGTGAAGAGACAAGTATAAAATACATTCTAAAGAGCAGTGCCTGTGGCTCAACGGAGTAGGGCGCTGGCCCCATATGCCAGAGGTGGTGGGTTCAAAAACCCAGCCCCGGCCAAAAAGTGCAAAAAAAATAAAATACATTCTAAATAGGCTCGGCGCTCATAGCACAGTGGTTAGGGCACCTGCCACATACACGGAGGCTGGTGGGTTCGAACCTGGCCCGGGCTAGCTAAACAACGGGTGGGCACCTGTAGTCCCAGCTACTTGGGAGGCTGAGGCAAGAGAATTGCTTAAGCCCAAGAGGTTGAGGTTGCTGTGAGCTGTGACACTACGGGCACTCTACTGAGGGTGACACAGACTCTGTCTCAAAAAAAAAAAAATGCATTCTAAATATGCAAGTAACTTTCAAGGCATATATTTATGTTGAAGGGTAGTAAGAATCCTGCCACATTGGGGACCCAGGAAGATAAACAACAAATAGTAAGAACGATCTATGTGCAGTAAAAGAGACCTAAGTGGATACAGTGTGTTTAAAAAAAAGAGTGAGGCAGACAGATGAACACTCTAAGGCAGTGGTTCTCAACCTTCCTAATGCCACGACCCTTTAATACAGTTCCTGTGTGTCACGACCCACAGGCTGAGAACTGGAGCTCTAAGGTATGACTATCCTTAGTTCATTTTTCCTTGTTGTAAACTTGTACCCGATTTGAATGAAAATATACACTACGTTATTTCTGTAATCCCCCACTAAAGCAATAATAGATTGAGCACTTGGTGAGCCAGGCACTATGCTAGGTCTTACACATTTTTTCAGTTAACCTTTACAAAACCTCTAAGGTAAGTATTATTGCCCCTAATTTACAGATGAGAAATCTGAGGTTCAAAGAGGCTTCCCCCAGGTGATAGCCCTCTTAAGTGGCAGACCCTAAATTAGAATTCAGATCTGCCCAGGTGCACAGCCTGTGTGCTTTCCACAATATTGTCTCCCTTACTTGGCATTATTGTGCTTGTCATCTTCTGTTAGATTACCACTCTTAACAAGGTCATAGTTTATGCAGCCTGGCTGGATGGCATCAATTAAATCCACAACTGCCAAACTGGAGCTGATCGTCTTGTCCTAGTATAAAAGGAAAACAAATCTGTGAATTTGAATATGTACAAAATAACATGTGTTTACTTAGTATACAAAGTGACCAAAACAAAGCCTAGTGAATTAAAAGAGTATCTTGTGGCTTATGCCTATAATCCCAGCACTCTGGGAGGCCAAGGTGGGTGGATTGCCTGAGCTCACAGGTTCCAGACCAGCCTAAGCCAGAGTGAGACCCCCACCTCTAAAAATAGCCAGGCATTGTGGCAGGTGCCTGTAGTCTCAGCTACTCAGAAGGCTGAGGCAAGAGAATTGGTTGAGCCCAGGAGCTTGAGGTTGCTGTTGAGCTATGACACCACAGCATTCCAGTGAGGGCAAGAAAGTGAGACTCTGTCTCAAAAAAAAAAAACCAAACGTTGTCCCTCCAAATGGTAGATATCATGTATTATCTAGCCATAATAATATTTAACCATCAAATATAGATTCTGACCTTAAAACTCTGAATGGAAGTAGATTTTCCAGCTTCACTCAATGTTCTATTCACCCAGTTCACAATGATGTCATCGTTAGCTTTCTGACCCTCTCCCAGATCCTCCAGGACATTGAGTGTGTACCTAAGAGAAATAGCAGAAGAAAAGTTTACATAGTCTACTTTATCAGAAAAAAATGCGAGGCCAGGTGTGGTGGCTCGTGCCTATAATCCTAGCACTCTGGCAGGCTGAAGAGAGTGAATGGCCTGAGCTCAGGAGTTTTGAGACCAGCCTGAGTAAGATCCAATCTCTGCTAAAAATAGAAAAACTAGCTAGGGGTGATGGTGCACTCCTGTAGTCCCAGCTACTGCCAGGGCACTCTAGCCTGAGGGAACAGAGTGAGACTCTGTCTCAAAAAAAGAAAAGAATGCAAATATCAGAAAGATGCTTTACCTTTCTCGTTTCTTTTATTCCTTAGGTTTGAAAGACTAAAGATTTTATGGAAAGAGATTCACATTAAGTGAAAAAAATATTTTGAGTAGTACCTTGCCACTGATATACCCTTTGAAGTGGTGGGAAGAAGACTGATGGAGCTTTCATGAGCAAGCCCAGCAATGGACTGCAGGCACATTTCATTCTTACTGTAACAGTGATAATGACTTCTAATAAGCTGTGCTTTGGGGCTGGTGGTATCCAGTCATAATGAATGTTTTTAGCATTATAGTTAAGAGATCTTAATTTTCAAATGGCTACATAGGGATGTTCATCATTTTGTTCTTAAAATATTTTTATTCACTGACACTAAATGAGGCTTAATTCTACATGTCAGGCATCCTGTTTTTTTTTTTAAAGGAAATAGTCATAGATATGCTGCCTAACTTATGAGGAAGCACCTCCTACTGAACACCCAACATATATTCATTACTTAAATTCATTTGAGAGTCTAATATATTTCAAAAGTGTAGTTATTGATGTTGACGAATAAAGACTGGAATCACAGAGCTGCATTATAGTAAAGCTTAAACAGCTAAAATTATGCATTTTACCTTCTCATCAGCTGCCAGACTAAAGCTAAAGTCAGAGTTGGGTTCCCATCATTCAGGTCTTGCCCTCCAATGCCAACCAGGGAGAATTTAGCAGGATGCTTCCCTAATTCAACAGCATAGTTGCAGTTTTCTAGCTGCAAACACATAAAAGTAAATGGTTAAAGACCTTTACTTGTTTAATCTACATACATATGTGTATGTACACCTGTTATATAATGCTAGGTATAAGCACACAAAAACAAATAAGACACAGTTCCTGTCCTCAAGAAGCTCCCAGTCAAGAGTTTTTGAAACAGAAGACAATCGAGAATAAGAATAGTCTGTAGGGGGCTGAGCACAGTGGCTCACGCCTGTAACCCTAACACTCTGGGAGGCTGAGGTGGGTGGATTGCCTGAGCTCACAGGTTCAAGACCAGCATGGGACAAAGTGACACCTCGTCTCTAAAAATAGCTGGGCGTTGTGGCAGCACTTATAGTCCCACCTACTCAGGAGGCTAGAGGGGCAAGAGGATCACTTGAGCCCCAGACTTTGAGGTTTTTGTGAGCTATGACACCACAGCACTCTACCAAGGGCAACAAAGTAAGACTGTCTTAAAAAAAAAAAAAAAAAAAAGAATAGTCTATAGATCTTTCTGTGCTGCGTGGACACCTGCTGGTGGAAGAAGGAATAGCTCCACTGCCCTTCACTTCTTTTTTTTTTTTTTTTAACTTTTTTATTAAATCATAACTGTATACAATGATATGATTATGGGGCATCATACACTCACTTCATAAACCATTTGACACATTTTTATCACAGTGGTTAACATAGCCTTTCCTTCACTTCTTTTGTTGGGTTGCAGCTCCTTTGGAATCATGGCGCCGTCACCGTGGAAGGGGCTAGTGGGCATTCCCTACCTACCCCACACTGCCTTTTCCGCTGCTCAGCATTGTTCTTATATGCAACTAACAGAAAAGGAAGATGAATGGTATAGTTCATATTGTAGGGGAGTTTAAAGACATGGATACCACTTCAGAACTAAAAAATAAGACATTTGATACATTAAGGAATCATCCATCCTTTTACATGTATTTAATCACCGTGGTTGAGTACTGTTCCAGCCTTCAGATACATCATATTCTTCAAACCAAGATGCATTGTCCTCTAACACATCATTGAAGTTATGAAAACTCGAACTACTGCATCATTATACAACAGGACAGGACACAGGGCTGGAATAGTGGAGTTTGGAGTATAAAAGCACTCCCCACATCAGTATTTATACTGATCTTTCAGACCTAATTAAAAAAAAACTATGGCCCTTATTTATACACTGCTAATCAAATCATTATTCGTGAAATGAGTCTTTGGTATTTCACATAGAGAATTTTTTTTCATTTAAAAAAAATTCACGCCTTTTGTAAAAGCTACTGTTTTGAACATCTTTCCTTAGAAAATGTTGGTTTTGTGATTATTTTCTAAGATTTCTTTCCTTTTGCCCTACGGTTTTTGGAATCCTTTATACTATGTGACTATTGCATTTTGCATCATGATCATGAACTGTAGCAAAGTGGTCTTTACTTCTCAACATATGGATTTCCCTAATGAGACCAAAATGGTGACTTATCAAGTTTTTTTTTTTTTTTTTTTTTTTTAATTTTGAGACAGACTCTCACTTTGTCACCCTTGGTAGAGTGCCTGGTGTCATAGTTCACAGCAACGTCAAACTCTCGGGCTCAAGAGATCCTCTTAGGCCTGGCGCGATAGCTCACCCCTGTAATCCCAGCACTCTGGGAGGCCGAGGTGAGCAGATCGCCTGAGCTCATGAGTATGAGACCTGCCTGAGCCAGAGCGAGACCCCGTCTTTAAAAAATATATCTGGGCATTGTGGTGGGCATCTGTAGTCCTAGTTACTCTGGAGGCTGACGCAAGAGAATGCCTTGAGCCCAAGAGTTTGAGGTTGCTTTGAGCTATGACACCACAGCACTCTAAGGAGGGTGACAATGTGAGATTCTGTCTCAAAAAAAAAAAAAAAAGAGATCCTCTTGCCTCAGCCTCCCAAGTAGCTGGGACTATAGGCGATGGCCACAACTCCCAGCTATTTTTAGAAATGGGGTCTCATTCTTGCTCAGGCTGGTCTTGAACTTGTAAGCTCAAGCAATCCTAGCCTCCCAGAGTGCTAGGATTATAGGCATGAGCCAGCATGCCCAGCCCCTTATCAGTTTTTCTTGTTTCCCCCTATACAGTGGCTCTGCATCAGATAAATTAAAAACTTGCCAGCTTTTAATTTACCCATGACTTCTCACCCTACCCCACTCCTATATAAATTGTAACATCAGCCATCTTGTTTCAATACTTCTAAGGTTCTATGTATAGTGAGCAATTTTGTGTCAGAAATTCTTGGTCATAAAAAATATATTTAACAAGGTCAACTTGATGTAAAGCTACATGTGTTCTCTTCATTGATCTGTAAAAATTTTCCCTAAATGATTATGTACTGTAAAAATAGCAGGAGATAAACCAAAAAGACCATTATTTTATTTCATTATCCTGCCTATGTAAAAGAATAATCATTGAGAAAAAAATGATGACTTATCTGTCATTAATTAGTATCAAGTTATTCAAAGTCTCTTAGTTTCTTTCACACTGAAGTAGTGAATTAGTGAAAATAAGGAAACTTCTCATTTATCTAAAGACAGACTTCAAAGGAACTGGGACAAATATTTGGAACTAATTGATATCTTTTAGAAAATTAAGGTCATTTAGGAAATTGGTAGTGCTTATTTGTAGCAAGCTTAGTTTCCCATCTTCACTTTATGTTACCGAAGGTGAGGATGAGGATGCAGAGTTGAATTTTTTTTGGAAACAGTAATTTTACTTTAGGGAGATTTGGCTAGTTCTTTGAGCTGCAAAGTGGTAGGTAGCTCAACATCACAGAGAACATTGCTTTTGTTGAATTGTACAAGTATAAAAACATTGCTTTTGTCCAATTGTAAAGGTGTAAAGGAAATAACCATATGCAGGTTTAAAAAGGAAATGTACCTTTGGCAAGAGTCATAAAATGCCCTTTATACCTACTTGAACTTGATGGCACCTGTTAGAGATAAACCTCAGCTCTTCTGTTCTGCCTAGTAACACATAGTCCCAAAGTACAAGATTGTTTTGTCATTGGGTTTTTACTGTTTAGTTTACTTTTGTTTTGCCAACACAGTCTGTCTGCGGAACACTGACTATGATCTCTAATGAGAGCAAAGTTAGAAATCTGATAACCTAAAATGACTTAGAAACGAGTAAAACATGTGAAATCAGGGGTTAAAATGATGACAATTAAAATACACGTGAGAAACAAGCTCCTTCCATCAGGCTTGTCTACCATTTCCTCAGGTAGGATTTGATTGGAGAGAGCCTCTTGTTTGCTTTTTGAGGAATTGTCCTCCTTTTCTAATATGTTTTTGTAACAATGTTACAATGAGCTGCATTTTATATACCTTACAATAACACAATTAAAAGGGTACGATTCGATGGTTTTACAATATTCACAAAATTGTGCAATCCTGACCACAATTTTAGAACATTTCATTACACAGAAAATCCCCTTAACCCTTAGCAGTCTCCTCTTCTTTCCTCTCAATGGGCTCCTGGGAACCACTATCTATTATACATTATCTCTGTAGGTTTGCCTAATGTGGTCACTTATTATAAACAGAATTCTGTAATATCTGGTCTTTTGTGATTTGCTTCTTAAGTAGGTTTTCTATGTGGAGTGAGAGACTTTTCTTCTCATCTGGAGAATGCTTATTGCTGTGAAAGGGTGTGTTTGGTAAAATTAGACTTAAGTAGGGAGAGCCAAAATACCTAAGAGGTTTCTCAGCTAATCTTATGCTGAATAATTTTTCCTCAAAGCCGAACATTCATGATGCACTACTACTTATAACATTTGGGCTAAGCCAGATGTGGTGGTTTGAGCCTGTAATCCCAGCTATTCTAGAGACTGAGGTGGGAGGATCGCTTGAGGCCAGGAGCATGAGACCTGCCTGATAGGGAGACATCATCTCTTAAAAACCAAAAAAAAAAAAAAAAAAAAAAAAGGCTAATCTCTGGAATGGTTAATGAAATCTTTGCCAAGAAAGTCCTGCTAAAAATGATGCCAAATTATTTGGTAAGTAATTAACATGGTAGTTGTCAAGTGTATCTATCTTTGCTACCTGCTTTGTGTTTCAGGTGAATTCAATGTTTTTTTAACTGACTCAAGTGAATTTCTGCTATTTTTTCAAGTATGTGTCAAGTACAGAATTTTATTTGCAGTACTATGAAATCCATTACTGCCTAGGGTAGTTCAAAAATGTAAGTGATGTGAGCTAGTTAACGCTGTAGTTGTCTATCATTTCAGTGACATTCAGAAGTGTGTACAAATCAGAGCTCTTTAAAATATGGGGAGGACTCACATTTAACCAAGGAACTAGCCAAATACTGGGCTAATGGCCCAGCTGCAGAAAATGCAGGTCGGTGAATTATCAGTACTATTATGCTCTGTTCCTCCCCCAGTGAGTTTTTCCTAAGTATTGTGGCTTTTTTGAGTGGTATGACAGCATCTTCCTGGTTGTATGTGGCCTGTTTCCTTGATGCTTTCAGTCGTGTTGTTTGTTGTGATCACTGATGCCTGTAACACAAAGCTAAACACATTTTGGGGGGATACGTTTCTTCTCTAAATGACCTTGCTCTGTCCAATAAATAAATGATTGTCTCAAAAAAAAAAAAAAAAGAATAGTCTGTAACAAAGATACATAGTAACTTAATTACCAACCTTTTTCATGTTGGCTCCAAGTTTCGGGTAGGGAGGTTTATTAACCTTACTCCAGTCAACAGGAACTTTAATTCGTTCATATAACTGTAAGATTACCAGGGCATCTTGCAGGTCACTAATGATTTTAAAAAATAACTTAATTAGTGTTTTCAGACAATTGGGCCTTTATTTTCCTTAAAAAAAATAATACTAGACTGCCAACCAAGATATACAAAATGATAAATAATACCCAAGATTCATATTTTCTATCAGTCTATGTTGAAAATAGAGCAAAAACCATCTGATTCACTTAAAAGTATTTACTGAGAGCTTACTGTGAGTGAGGAATTGTCCTAAATGCTGGGCACATGGGACAAAAATCCTTGTCCTCACATTAGAGTGAACAACATAGACAATAAACAAGTAGATAATATAATTTTGGTTGTATATAAGTGCTAGGAAGAAAAATAGGGACTAGGGAGGGTTGAGATTAACAAGCAACAAGTAGGTAGTATTCAGGAAGTCTTGGAATCAATGGCAGGAAAATAGTAAGGGTATGAGCCATTACATGTGGGCAAAGACATTCTAGGCTGAGAAACAGTGAGCCAAAGGCACTGAGACATCACAGATGTCTACTCAAAGGGTTCCCCGGTCTGTGTTTCAAAACATAAAGTATCTGCTCTCTAGGGTTCTAGAAGGACATTTATACATTCTATCACTTACAGTTAATGATTATGTAAAGAAATAGAGCTTTTGGGTGGCGCCTGTGGCTCAAGGAGTAGGGCGCCGGTCCCATATGCTGGAGGTGGTGGGTTCAAACCCAGCCCCGGCCAAAAACCACAAAAAAAAAAAAAGAAATAGAGCTTTTGTATATTTGGGAAATGATACAAATCACCACCCAACATTTTCCAATATAAACAATTGCTACAAACTAAGGTTTAGCAAATCCTTAGAGCTGTCATTTGGGTAGCATCCATTCATGATGTTCATAACTGTTTACAATAGCAGTAAGAAGGCTTACGCATAGAGATGGTTCACGTGGGGATTAACACCAAGAGAGTTCATCCAGTTACGGAAGGTTCTTTCTTCACGAGTTTCTCCTATTAAGAATATTCATAAAATTCATTCATTCGTTAAACACCTTGTATACTGTGCCAAGCCATGTATTACTTTTTCTGCTTTCTTCAGATCTAGTTTTCCCCAATACAAATTTCCAAGCATTGTCTCTAAATATATCCTCTCTAGATACATGCTTATTTTTAAAACTTGTTTATTTTTAAATCAAAGAATACAACTTAAGGCAGCACCCATAGCTCAGTGGGTAGGGTGCTGGCCACATGCAACGAGGATGGCAGGTTTGAACCCGGGCAGGGCTAGTTAAAATAACAATGATAACTACAACAAAAAAATAGCCGGGTGTTGTGGCAGGCACCTGTAGTCCCAGATACTTGAGAGACTGAGACAAGAGAATCTCTTGAGCCCAAGAGTTGGAGGTTGCTGGGAGCCGTGACACCACGGCACTCTACCCAGGCAACAGCTTGAGACTCAGTCTCAAAAGAAAAATGCAAATTTATTATAGTAAGTTAAACAATTTGGAGGTTTATGAACCTTTTATAATCTCTTCTAATGTTTCTCCAATATCTCCTCAACGTGAATACCTCAGAGGAACCACTCTTATCAGTTTAGTTTATATTTTAAAAACTCTGCTATCACCACATCAACCTATACTTATATGAATTTGTTTTTCCTCTGCTTATTTTAAAATACCAAACTACACGTAATTACTACTTTTACAGACCTATGTTAAAATAACAAATTTCTCAAAACTTCAAAGGCATACAATTTAAAGATTTTAAACGTAATGCCAGTGGATACTTAATGAACTATTAGCATTTATTAATTTTTATATACTATACTTCACCCAAATATAATCTGGAAAAGGTAAACTCTGCCTTTCTCAAACTTAAACAAATAATTACCATATGTTATCATCTGAGTTTTGAAAAGGTAAGGGTGAGAGGGGCTGGGGCTAGTTCTAGTTAAGTCTGACTGTGGAAGAATGAAACTACCAAATACTACAAATCTATAGGTCAAATTAAATGCACATATCCATTTTTCTGGTGAGAAATTTAAAAAGTAGTCTCATCCTAAATATTAAAACAAAACATTGGTTTACTAAGTGGCTTTACATTAAATGACCCTGGATTACTTTATCATCTCAAGTTCACTTATATTATTTTATATAATAATATTTATATTATTTATATAATATAAAATTATATAATATTTTCCCTCTCTGACAATTTCTACTCAGTGCTTACATCTACTTCTAGCAGATATTTACGCAAGAAAAGCAAATAAAGAAACTTATTAAGTCAAAATTCTAAAATCACTGTGTATGTATTTCTACTCTACAACCCCACACATTCGAATTTGAGAGGCATTCAGTTACCTTCTAATAAAGTCCAGTCAATATCCTGGTTCTCTGGCTTAGTTAATGCCGGATATTTATTAAACAGGTTAGCCACGAAGGCTAAGTTGAGTTTGGGGTTTCCACTGACAACATCAGCAGGAGTAACAAACTGTCTGCAACCTAATTTATCTGCTTGTTGAAGCATACTCTCAGCTCTCTTCAAATCATCTGTTTCCTGTTGAAGTAAAATAAGAAGACATTTGCCAAACTTCATACTAAAAATATAGAAATTTTCCCTACAATCGTAGTCAGAGTATACAATTCGACTTTCTTTTAGCCAACATGTGGTACTTATTACAAAATTGTTTTGAACGCAAAAAGAACAAAATAAGTTGGTTCTGCTGGAATGTAGTACCTTTAAAATACCCCAGATGGCGCAAGATCATATTGCTAACTACTGAGTATGTTTAACCCAATTGGGATTACAAATCTCCCAGGCCAAAAGAAAATGCAGTAAGAAAAAAGTTAAATTGCACTGTAGAGGCCTAGGTGGGAGGTTAGCTCAAGCTCAGGAGTTGGAGACCAGCCTGAGCAAGAGACCATGTCTCCACTAAAAATAGAAAAATTATCCTGCACTGGCTCCCGCCTATAGCCCTCACTACCAGGAGGCTGCAACAGGAGGATCACTTGAATCCAAGGAGTTTGAGGTTGCTGTGAACTAGGCTGATGCCAGAGCACTGAAGTCTGGGACAACGGAGTGAGATGCTGTCTCAAAAAAAAAAAAAAAAAAAAGTTAAGTTGGAAATAAAAAAATAATAAAACTGCTTAGATTTTAAAACTAGTCCCTTAAAGAAGGTTTAAGGCTGAAAAAGATGAAGGATGCTGAAAAACACAGGGAAAGCAGGAGGAAAGGTACAGAGGTAAAGTGATTGTTTGGAGAAGACTGAGGCACCTGGGTGGTGATGGGAAGGGCAGCTTGCGGGTTACAGGCTTATAAGTAACACTGGCTAGGAGACACAGAGCAAGATTATAGAGGGCCTTAACTGCTAAGCAGAGCCTTTTAACCTGATTCTGCAGTCAACAGTCAATCCTTGACGGATTTTGAAGAGGAAAGAGACAAACAGGCGTTTTCAGATCAATCAGGAAGGACTGACAGAAGAAGGCCTGTATCAGAATCAGAATAGTATACTTGTGCCATTTACCCAAGCATAATACCATCTGGCTAGCCATCACAGAGAGCTCCCTTAATGTACAGGATGGCCCCTCATCCCTTCCAAGAGTGACCTGAGCTGAAAAGTTTTCCATTTAACATACAGACAAAAATATAAGCACACAAATCAGTTACAAATTGCATTTGGGTAAGGGCAATGTAAAACAGCTTAGCCAATGTAATCCATTCAAACCCATTGCATAATAGGCTATATGTGTGGATTCCATTAAATAGTACGATTACATTTTATAGCTACTGGGTATAAAGAACCACAGAATCCTAGAAACTTGGGGCTAAATAGTCCAGTCCAACTCCTTACTCCACGGATAAGAGAAGTGGGATCAAATTTGGGGAAGAAACCTGTCCAAGGTCACCAAATAAATTTGTGACATAACCTAGTAACCTGGCCCCTGACAGTAATTCCCCAAATTGCATTTCATGGATGGGGATTTTGTAACATTCACATTACTCTCAGCACAAGAATATTATAGATGTATATATGAATATACAGTCTTTACATCTATTACTGTGGTTATAGTGTAAATACTTGCAAACTGTTAGTCTCTAGTTCTTATTTCCTTACACTTGCTTTGAATATTTTATGCCATCCACATAACCAATACCATCATAACGACAGAATTCACCAATAAACTTCAACATAAATTAAAGGTAATTTTTAACCTCCAAATTACATATATAGTAATACATTTTTAAATAATGCTTAAAATTGCCAACACCACTACATAATTGTAAAATTCTTGTATTTATAATAAATTAACCTGAGCAACATAATGAGACCCCATTTCTACAAAAAATTAAAAACTCAGCTGGGTGTGGTCATGCATGCTTATAGTCCCTGCTACTTGGTTAGCACAGGAGTTTCAGGTTGCAGTGAGTGATGATGATGTCACTGCAACTCTAGCCCAGGCAATAGAGTAAGATGCTGTCACAAAACAAAACAAAACACAACAAAACAGAAACTGACAATAATTTTGCAAGACTGTAGAATTCAAAGGAGTACCTATACTTACATTGAAACCTGACATGCTAATGTCTATCCGTGGTTCACCTTCCTTTTGTCCTTTTGGTGCAATTTGATTGAGAAGATGGAAATAGGCTTTGGAATCCTACAAATGAATTGAAAATGTCAGTGAGATCACATTTACAAAGAATGAATGTATCCTATTGTCCCATGTTTGGATGGCTACTTGCATTTGATTTTGTGAGAATATATGGTATAAATCTCTGTCTTCTCGTTTAACTGGTCTTTTCCCCAGAAAAGTCCCTCCATCTGGCCTTATATCTATCTTGCATATGGATGAATTGGACGCTGACACGACTTTACAATTTACTGAAGCCATCAATACACTAATGCTAATAAACATATAACTAGTTCTGTACCTTCACTGAATTACTGAAGTCAATAAGCTTGAAAGGCAAAACAAACATTAAAACAAAGGAGAGCAGAAATCCAGGAAGCATAGGAAAAGAGAAAATAAACATGTTATATATCATTACAAAGCACAATATATATCATATCCTACGCAGAAGAAATTAGCTATGTTAAAGACGTATTAATACTAAATTTAAATGAAAAATTTTTAAACAATCAACACTTCAGTTGCTAAAATAGAACTTAACCCTTTGTGATCTGAATATACTTATCAGAACAAGCTTTAATTTTTTGTTTTAAGACTCTGGACACACCGAGAATATTGTTTACTTGGAATCTCAATACATAAAACAGAGTGGAGTTGCTCATATTGGAGGTGGGGTGAGCAAATTCATGCTGTGTGGACAACGCCACATAACATAGTTTAAAAACCACTGTACTGGCTCAGAACCTGTAGCTCAAGAGGCTAGGACGCCAGCCACATACACCAGAGGTGGTGGGTTAGAGCCCAGCCCACCTGCCAAACAGCAATGACAACTACAGCCAAAAAATAACTGGGCGTTGTGGCAGGCACCTGTAGTCCCAGCTACTTGGGAGGCTGAGGCAGAAGAATCGCTTAAGTCCAAAGAGTTTGAGGTTGCTGTGAGCTGTGATGCCACAGCACTCTACTGAGGGTGACATAGTGAGACTCTGTCTCCAAAAAAAAAACACTGTACTAGCACACTTATTAAGAGTCTTCACACACACGTCCAATAAATTCCTGCCTCTCTGGAATACTAGAGGACAGGAACTTGAGTCACCATTCCTTAATCCTGCCATATCTGAAGACCACCTACCTAGCACTGGGCCTTAAAAGTCCAAATAAGCTGTATAAAGGAGTGTTTCTCATAGACAGCTCCACAGACTACGTGCATCCTAATCTCTTGGGAAGTTGCTCAATATGTGAGTTACTGGATCCAATCCCAGACCTACCAAATATGAATCTCTAGAACTGTCTAGAAAAATGCACCTTAAACAGCTACCCGAGTGACTTTAAAACATGGTGCCATAAATGATTCTAATGAGAGAATCAGAAAAGCCATTTCAGGCCAGGTGCAGTGGCTCACCCCTGTACTCCCAGCACTCTGGGAGCCCGAAGCAGAGAGATTCCTTGAGTTTAGGAGTTTGAGACAAGCCTGAGCAAGAGTGAGACCCTAATTTTTCTAAAAATAGAAAAATTAGCTGGCTGTTGTGGCCGGCATCTGTAGTTCTAGCTACTTGGGAGGCTGAGGCAGGAGGATCATCTAAACTCAAAGTATGAGGTTGCCAATACCACTACATACAATTGTAAAAATGTTTGTATTTATAAGAAATTAGCCTGAAAAATATGACAAGACCCCATCTCTACAGAAAATTAAAAATTAGTCATGTGTGACTGTAGTCCCTCCTACTTGGCTAATGAGGGAGTTCGATGATGCCATGGTGCTCTAGCCTGGGGTAACAGAGGGAGACTCTGTCTCAAAAACAAAAATCCATTTCAGAGCAATGCATGATATAAATGTCAATCCAGATCCTATTATTAGAGGGTAAAGTGTTTACCTCCTCCTAAGGAATGTGAACATGTTTCCACTTCCTATTACTTGCCAGAGGCACGTTAACAATTTATAATGAATCCTATGTGCTTGAGGAGAACACAATCTATTCACTACCCTGTACTGGGCTTTACAGGTGAAAATTTGAGCTTGCATAGAGATAAAGTGGAAGTTAGTTTTCACATTACCAAACAATTCTTTGCTTTTTAAAAATAGTCAAAGCAGGTTTCATGAAAAAAAAAATAGATTCTTTTTATATATTTAAAATATGTCTCAGTACATAAAATTCCCTTACAAATTGTTCTCAGGAACACATCTAATGCAGGAAGCAAAATATACCTGGCCACACATGTTATCTAAATTAAGGGAGGAAGTAAGGACAATTGGTCTTATAGTTTTGGGGTTAGACTACATTTTCACTGATGAAATCAGTGGTACGAGTATCCCATTGCCTCCTCTCATCACTGGGATCACAGAATGTTGTTTTCATAGCATTCTTGATCAGTGACATCTGATGAAGATCCTTAGATTTGTTCCCTATGTTAGAACATTTGGATTTTAGAGAGAACTGAGGCAGTTAATGAGAACTCCACAATGTCTACTGTGGTGATGCTGGTCCTCTCTGAATGAGAAACCAAAGGCAACATGTGATGATGAATGCTACCGATGCCCTCTTCCATTGCTAGTTTTCCCCCACTTCTGCCAGTGAACAATGAGTGAGTCCCAAAATTCAACACACGAATCATTTGAGTTTTTTTTTTTTTTTTTGAGACAAAGTCTCTAGAGTGCCGTGGTGTCACAGCTCACAGCAACCTCAAACTCTTGGGCTTAAGAGACTCTCTTGCCTCGGCCTCCCAAGTAGCTGGGACTACAGGCACCTGTCACAACGCTCGGCTATTTTGTTGTTGTTTAGCAGGCCCGGGCCAGGTTCAAACCCACCAGCCCCGGTGCATGCGGCCAGTGCCCTAACCTCTGAGCTATAGGAGCCAAGCCTATTTGAGGGTCTTTATGTGCCAGATATTAGGTTGACTTTGGAGGAGAGCCCTGGGGTAGGGGCTGAGGTAGGGAGCCCATCACTACCCTTAAGAAACTCACATCTAAAGGTGGAAGAATATGACAGGAAAGAAGCCAAATAAGAAAGATGAAGGGGAAATCTTGAGGCCTTTCTTCTCTTTTCTAGGTCTTTACTAACAAGTAGACTGAGGCCAAGGAAAGGCAGTTAGGGATGGAATAGTCATGTCCCATTCTTTTATACGCCATGTACAACAGTAGGCAGGATATTAAAGATTGGCATTCTAACACTTATACCCTTTTCCACAAAATGCACCATAGACTTAGTGTTCATGCTCCTTACCTCTCTAACTGAAATCTATCATCAAGGTCAAGAGGCAACCAGGCTTAGTGACAGTGTTAGGATTTTCCCTCTTTTGAGCTGGGATAAACTCTCCCCAAGGTATTATGCTTCTTTGCACAGTTACCTTGATATCAGCACTGAAGTTGTTGATTTTTTGCCAGCCCGAGTTTTCCAAATGAAAATTTGCCCATCTAAGCAGAAGCTCTTCTGGAGACAATTTCATAAGCTCCTCCAATGTCTCACCATCTCGAAGTAAAGCAGCCAAAGCTAAAAGCAAAAAAATCCCACAACAAATATATGATACGGTAATGGTCACGCCAAGTTTATTCAGTCTTTTGACACTATTAATAGAGTTACAAAAGCTAGCATGAAATAGTGCCTAGTTTCAGAATACTCCTAATGTAATGAAAAAGAAAAATAATTAAGTAGACAATGATAAAACAAGGTGATTCAGATAGATGCATGGCATTATAAGAATGCACAGCAAATATTACATAATAAATTATATATGATTATAATTTATGTATTCTTTTCTCTATTATTCTTCACATTCCAAATACCATGTATGGCTACAACTTTTTAAGTTTAATGTTTTCACGTTATGTCACATATTTATACAAATGCTTCTTGTTTAACATTTTATTTTTTGGTGAGACGGGGGTCTTGTTCTTGCTCAGACTGGTTTTGAACTTCTGAGTTAAAGCGATGCACCTGCCTCAGGCTCTCTGAGTGCTAGGATTACTGGCCTGAACCACCTTGCCTGGTCTTGTTTAACACTTCTAAAATCAGGGATTTGGGAAGGTTATTTAAAATTTGAGAATCATCTTCTTGCCTTGGTATTTATATTTAACTATAATTAATCATTTAACTCTTGAAGGGTTAAACCTATTTTAAAGGAAATGTAATATTTTCTATAGGACCTAACATTATAAAGGCCAATTGATAATTTTGTTGTTATAGAACTAAATGTATGAAAACCGCCAAACTTTTTTTGGTAGATATTACCATAAGAAAAGGCAAAAGCTTAAGTGTTTGCATAGAGAAATGTCCAAATTTAGGTCAAATGTAGTGGCTTATGCCTACAATTCCAGCACTTTGGGAGGCCAAGGCAGGAGGACCTCTCCAGGAGCTTGAAACCAGCCTGGGCAACATAGCAAGAGCCCATCTATTAAAAAAAAAAAAAAGAAAGAAAGAAAATTAGCTAGGCATGTTGGTGCAAGCTTGTAGTCCCAGCTACTTGGGAGGCTAAGGCAGGAGGATCACTTGAGCTCTTGAGTTGGGAAACTGTGGTGAGCTATGATCACACAACCGTACTCCACCCTGGGCAACAGGGCAAGAATTCTTCTCGAAAAATAAAATAAAGGGCAGCGCCTATGGCTCAAAGGAGTAGGGCGCCGGCCCCATATGC
The DNA here is from genome assembly GCF_027406575.1 of Nycticebus coucang. Classification (NCBI taxonomy): domain Eukaryota; kingdom Metazoa; phylum Chordata; class Mammalia; order Primates; family Lorisidae; genus Nycticebus; species Nycticebus coucang. Next base: position 123,167,368 of record NC_069804.1, read on the forward strand.
CAGAGGTGGCAGATTCAAACCCAGCCCCAGCCAAAAGCTGCAAATACATAAATAAATGAATAAAATAAAATAAGCATTGTTTTAAGAAGTAGAATAGTCCTTATACAATAACTGCCTCCCATTAAATGAAAGGATATTAATATGATTCAACAAGAAGAATAAAACCACCCGATTTCTGAAGAGGTCCAAGGAATACCTACATTAGGCAAATTTCATCTTCGATAAACCCCACTTTATGCCATGTCATTTTGGTACTCATGGATTTAAGCAATAATAGAGGCAACATGGCCATCTATCTGTACAGAGCCCTGTTTCTGCTCTACCATCTCCACCAAGTCAAAGGCTGGAAAGGATTAACAACATCTATGTACCTGTGACTTCGGCAAGTCAGGTAAATTATTCGATTTATTACCTTAGCCAATGTTATTTTATTTTTGTTTTCTCCTTTTCTTGTTTAAATGGACTTCAACTCCTTTAAAGAAGACAAGCACCAAGGTGAAGAAGGCCAACACTTAGAATAATTTTATTAATTTTCAAAATGAGGTATCTTTGAGTGGCCGAAAATGTAAGTGTAATAAACTCTTGAAAAAGTCTTATATGAGATAAATGTGCAAAATGAGACTATTATCAGACATTATGAACATATCGAGAATCCCAAATCTATATTTTTCCTCTAGTGTATCTGAGGATTGAGATAGTGATGCTAGGGATTTCTAGAATTAGATCTGAGTATTAAGAGTGATGCTCAATATTCCCCCCCCCCTTTTTTGAGACAGAGTCTCACTATGTCACCCAGGGTACAGTGCCGTGGCGTCACAGCTCACAGCAACCTCAGACTCTTGGGCTTAAGTGATTCTCTTGCCTCAGCCTCCCAAGTAGCTGGGACTACAGGCGCCTGCCACAACACCCAGCTATTTTTTTTGTTGCAGTTGTCATTGTTGTTTTAGCTGGCCCAGGCTGGGTTTGAACCTGCCATCCTAGATGTATGTGGCTGGCACCCTTCCCACTGCGCTACAGGTGCCACCTGATGCTCAATATTTTCAATTTGATAGGGAGAGGATAATATAATGTCATACTTCCTAGGACCTGGTGAGTACTGTATAGCATATGCTTATACATTCTATAAACCCACAATGTGATTTTAAACCTATGCTGTAAAAATGATGCCAGTTAGAAAAATATGAGAACATCAAGGATAGGTTAGAAAAATCTAACCTAAATCTATGATAGAATATAAAAGGCATTCAAAATAATAGGAGGTGGACCATGGTGGTGGGGGGCTGCAGGTAGTAATGGGGTGGAGGGTGTGTAGGTAGAACAGAAAAAAAAAAACAATTCTCAAGTTTGGGGTCCTTGAGAAAATTCCCTAACTTCTCTGTGCTTTCATGTCTTTATTCCAAAAATAAGTTGTAAAATGCCAGACAAACCTGAGTTACTATTAAGAAGAGAGTTATATAATTAGGTTGTTTTCCTGAATTACTCACCATATGTTAATTCTAGTTTTCATCTAATTATGCCAATTAAGTGAAAGTATGACAGTTTGCATGACTAGAAAAAAAACCCAATAAACAACTTTAAAATAATGACTATGTTCCATTACCTTCATTCCTGCTTAATTCAATGTCAGCGAACAAACCAATCTTAATAATCTGCCAAAGTAGTCCCAAAACCAGATGCGGTTTCCCAGCCCGCAAGTCCTCTGCACCAATGTTCACAACGTGACACCCAATGGCAGAAGCAGAGTTCAGTGCCAAGTTCAAGTTTTCCTGCAAGACAGCCAAATAACACACTCGCTTCTTGACCTTTCCATTTTTTAGCATTCTACTTCTTTCACTGAACACTCAAGGAGGAAATTAATACCTTGCATTAATTTTATCCATATACGATCCACAGAAAATAATTTTCAGATTTTAACGTTAAAAAGCACAACGAAAACAAACAAATTTCAGCCTTACAGCTATTGACTTTTGCAGAATTCCACAGGATGTTAACTTGGTATTTTTATTTGGTCCTTTTTGAAATATGCTGACACTAAAGGAAAGGGTGACTGACTGACAAGAGAAAACATGTATGTGAGTAAAGTGTTACATTTTGGAAAATGCCTAAATCAGAGTCCAATAGTTATTGAATATACTTGGAAGAGTTCTAGAAGTTATCAATGTCCATATCTCAGGGGGCACTCTTGCCTGAGGGAATTTTGCTATCTACTACTAGTCTAATACTCACTTGACAGAAAAGAGAAAAGAGACAAGCTCCATTCCTTAAGTATGCCAGTCAATTAAGAGTTTAAATAATTTTGCTTATTTATACAATGTTTGAACACATTATGAAATGAAAATGACATAGTACTTTGGTGTTAGAATGAGATCTGAACCTCAGTTCCGACATTAACCTCAGGAAAGTTAAGAAACCTTTCTGAGTCCCAATTCTCTTTGTAAAATCTGGACAATAATCCTAACTCACAGGGCATAAGAGCGAGACTCTGTCTCAAACAAACAAAATCCTAAACTCAGACTTGTTAGGAGGATTAACCGAGAACATTTAAGGGCAGAGCCTAGAGTCTGTAGAACAGGTCCTTGAATAGTAATTTCATGGAAGATGGATGGAAGAATAATGCGCACCTGAATGATGAAGGGTGTAAGTTTCTTCTTATTAATTGCTCTTTCATCAATTGTATCAGGAACTGAAAGGTTGATCATTTTACTGAAACCAAAAATGAAAAAAATGAGTTGATTTACTTTTAAAGAGTTTATAAATATTCACAAATACTTTAAGGCTTACTATAACTTGTCTTTCATGAAATCTAAAAAAAAAATCACTGCAAATGGATGACTTTTATCATGGTGATCACAAATAACTATATGTATGAAAAGTTAAAATTATAAAAAATACTAAAATGTTTATAGTTGTTGGTTATGTCTAAGTAGGGAATTAAGACATGCTTTCTCATTTTTTATTTTTCAAACATTTTTTTGTAGAGACAGAGTTGCACTATGTTGCCTAGGCTGCTCTTGAACTCCTGACCCCAAGTGATCCTCTGATTCTGGCCTTCCAAACTGCTGGGATTACAGGTGTAAGCCACTAGGCCCAGTCTCTCATTTTATTTTTTTAATTTAATTTGTATTAAATCGTAACTGCATATATTTATGGGTTACAATGTGATGATCTGATATACAATGTGGAATGCTTAAATCAAACTGATTAACATAACCATCACCTCACTTACTTTTTTAAGACGTTTATAATATAGTCTTAGTTGTTTTGAAATGTACCCTTGCATTGTGCACATTAAGTAAGATCCTGCCAAACACCCTCCCCTCCACTTGTCCTTCCCTTTCCCCTCCCTCCTCTCCCTTCCTTCTTGCTGGACTATATTTGTGTTCCCAGCCTCTCATTTTAATTTAAAACATTTTCTTCCACATTATCTTATAAGAATGAATAACTCAGTATTGAAAATAAAACTTTATTGAATAAATGCTAAGAATAGATAAAATTCCATATTGAAAACGAGTCTCTCTCTCTCTCTCTTTTTTTTTTTTTCCTGAGACAGAGTCTCACTCAATCACTGGGGTTGAGTGCCGTAGTGTCATAGCACACAGCAACCTCTTGAGCTCAAGTGATCCTCTGGCCCCAACCTCCCGAGTAGTTGGGACTACAGGTGCCCACCACAACACCTGGCTATTTTTAGAGACTAGGTGTCACTCCTGCTCAGGCTGGTCTCTGAACTCCTGAGGCTCAAGCAATCTGCCTACCTCAGCCTCCTAGAGTGCTGGGATTACAGGCATGAGCCACTGCACTTGGCACTCTACCAAGGGCATCAAAAACCCCCTCAAAATGTTAAAAGGGAAGGCCCAAGTGAAGGCACCCCTGGAATTAAGAAATCTGACAAAAAGTATGCTATTTCCTGTGCCTGAGTTGATGATGACCCTTGATTCCATTCCTATTTTAAACATCTAGATTCCGTGCCATAACATCTATTGCCACCTATACCTAAAATGAAGTGTTGTCTTAGAGCCTGTTGTACATTCGAGAACAAACTCTTGTTAAGAAAAAAAAATCATATGGTGGCTCATCATCTGTTCAGTTGTTTTCACTCAGCTGTTCCTACCTTAACTGTGAATATAAAGTATCAATAAAACCAGGATGGCTATGGTAGCTCATGCCTATAATCCAAGCATTTGAGGAGGCTAAGGCAGGAAGATCACTTGAAGCCAGAAGTTTGAGACCAGCCTGGACAACACAGCAAGATCCCCCGTGTCTACAAAAAAAAAAAAAATACTAGGCGTGATTGTGTGTGCATGTAGTCCCCAGCTACATGGGAAGCTGAGGCAGGAGGATTGCTTGAACCCAAGACTTAGAGGCTGCAGTGAGCTATGATGACACCACTGCATTCTAGCTTGGGCAACAGAATGAGACTCTGTCCCTCTACTCCAAAAATAATAATAATAAAATCAAATAAAACCAGCCCAGGATCTGCAGAGCCTGTTCTTTGGCCTTTTTCCACTCTAAATTCTGTATTACTGGAATTAAATCAACTTATTGGCAAAAAATTAAATATTAAGTTAAAGTAGTTCTATATGATTATCTCTTATAAAACACAAGGAAAAATATTTCTTTAGTGCCCATTAATGGACCAAAAATGGGATAGCTTACATTTTCAAAATCAGCTTTTCAAACAAATAAAAAAGACCTCATTGCAAAAAGGGTAAGTTTACCTATAATACACTGTCACTTGAAATATACCTATTGCACTGTTCTAAGCACTCTATATTTAGTTAACAACTTTCACGACAGCCCTCTGAGGTAAGTACACTAAGGTGGAGATCATAATAGATGGAAACTGAGAAGCAAAGTGGTTGAGTATCTTTTTTTTTTTTTGGTAGGGGTGAGTATCTAGATCACAGCTGCCCAGCTGTTAGTGGTGAGAACAAATATGAACCCTGGCAGCTGATTGTGGAGCATGCTTTTTTTTTGTTTTTTACAATAGACTCTTCCTTTGTTGCCCAGGCTAGAGTGCCGTAGCATCAGCCTAGCTCACGGTAACCTCAAACTCCTGGGTTTAAGCCATCCTTCTGCCTTAGCCTCCCAAGTAGGCCTCACTTCCATGCCCAGTTAATTTTTCTATTTTTAGTATAGATGGGGTCTCGCTCTTGCTCAGGCTGGTGTCCAACTCCTGAGCTCAAAGGATCCTCCCGCTTCGGCTCCCAGAGTGCTAGGTTTACAGGTGTGAGCCACTGTGCCCATCCTGGAGCGTGCTCTTAACCACTGTGCTACACTGCCTCTATGAACAGGAGCACCTACCAGCAGTGTTGATAATCTTATATCATTTTTTTCAAAAACATTGTTGACTGTGGGACAGCAGCAGTGACAAAGAAATTTTTCAGAAATAGGTCATTGGAGAGTGAGAACTGAAGAGTAGTCTCTTTTTTCTTTTGAAAGCTATGGTCATTTAGAATAAATAGATACTGACATACTTAAATTCAACAAAGTTGTAATATTCTGCTTACTCAGTGGTAAGAAAAAAATGGAAGCTGACAGCTTCTCTATAAAGAGGAAAGTCTGTGACTGAGTTTTAAGTTCATGGACAGATCTAGAGATGAAATGAAAAAGGCAGAACCTGGATAATTTTTTATTCTAATTATTTCCTGAGGTGAAGCTGTCAAGCATACAGAAAACTAATACATCAATGATGTGGAAGACAATTTTTGGAAATCTGGATATAAAGCAAGTTAGTATCTTACCAAAGCACAATTCCATCACCAACAGCTTTGAACAGGTCATCAGTGTTTGGGTTCATTGGTATAACGTGTCTACAGTCAGGATCATTTTCCAAAGCTTTGTTCATCCAGTTAACAAAAGCATATTTTTCTTCCTCTAAAATTATAATAAATAACAAGACATTAGTTCATACTTTAAGTTAACTATGTGACTCCAAAGCCTAAAATGGTTGTGAAGTCATACTGAAAGTTAATGTGTCATAAACATGTGATTATCCTCTTTAGAAACCCAGACACTGGGTGGCTATTAGGAATTACAAAAGTTTTTAAAAGGCTAGAACACATTAACTGATCTTTAGAGAAGTTAGTTACAAAATTCTTTAAAAAATACATTTATGTTGCTGTAGAACTCTGCCTACCATTAGGTGAATGGTATAATGTCTTTTGCAAAGTAACAAAGCCACATGATAAACACCTATAATGCCTTTATGACCTGTATTAGCCCCAACCTCAAATACATGACACAAAGAACTTCTACTCTTTTTTATTTATTTATTTTTTTGAGACAGAGTCTCATTCTTGTTCTTAGGCTAGAGTGTCAGCCTAGCTCACAGCAACCTCCAACTCCTGGGCTCAAGTGATCCTCCTGCCTCTGCCTCCCAAATAGCTGGGACTACAGCAGCCTGCCACAATGCTTGGCTAATTTTTTTCTATTTTTAGTAGACATGGGTTCTCACTCTTGCTTTTGCTCAGGGTGGTCTCAAAGTCCTGAGTTGAAGTGATACTCCCTCCTCGGCCATCCTAGAGTGCTAGGATTATAGCCATGAGTGATTACACCGAGCTTCTTTTCTATTTTTAGTTAGGAGGAAATAGACATCACCTTACTTCATTCATAGTGTTAACCTAATGACTACTTACCTGAGTAAGAATGCTGTGTTCCTTCGCTGGACAATTCTGAAGTTCCTCCCAAAGCACAAATGCCTTCTTTTCTGTTGATTGCTTTGCGGAAGGTCTTGGCAATATCACTGCTTTTAACCTCTTGAAAAATCTATTAATTGAAATAACCTTGTTGATTCATGATTAATTTTAAGTCAGGCACTGTAAGCATATTTATCTTCTTGTACCTTGATCACTTATTTTTTTCAAGGTCATGAGTATTAAAATACTCAAACTCAATACGGAATATTGGGCTTGAATTCTTTGAGTGCCACACAAGTGCTACAACACTGCTGCTGAAAATGTGCCAGAAAGCCAATTGCACACACACTTGTCAAAAACATTAAGGGCTACATGCACTGAATTCACTTTAAGCCAGAAACTAGTGTGGTTCAAAGGCACAGGTAAATCTGTTAATTTTTTATGAACAAGGAAGGTTTTGTTCTTTTCCTGAAGAAAAAAGGCTGAAAGATCCCCCTTCTTTGACCACAATTCGTAGTGCAAAGAAAGATAAAACATTATGACTCAACCAAAAAAATATTTTGTGGCCTAATGTGGTAGCTCAGTAAAACTTGATTCAATCAAAAGTTACAGAATAATAAGGAAAAAAAATGTGTTAAGTTGGCAGTAATAGACAACTATCAAGAATAAACAGCAAAAAGATTTTTTCAGTGATTGTCTTGTGTGGGCATTTATGAAATCCAGCTTTTCTTCACAGTAAGGAACATGGCTGAAGAAATTACTTTGTACATTCTAACTGTATAAAAGCAGTTGTAACTATATAACCACTTGATTGAAATGGATGGGCATTTAAAAATTTTCCATACTTTTGAAACACTGCAAATCACCTATTCTGCAATTTGTTCCTGATCTCTGTCTGTTTGGCTGAATTAGCCACTGCCAGTAAAACAAGAATAAAATGTAGCAATTTTATAAAATTTTCTCTAAATGGTGTTTAGAGCTCTGTTTAAGGGGACTTATCAAAAGACACTTAAGACTTAATGGAAAAGTTGTTGTACAAATGCAAAATAATCAAATGTCTTTAGAGTTTACTTTTTATTTTATTTATTATTATTCTTTTTTTGAGACCGAGTCTCACTTTGTCATCCTCAGTAGAGTGTCATGAAGTCATAGCGCACAGCAACCTCAAACTCTTGGGCTCAAGTGATTCTCTTGCCTCAGCCTCCCAAGTAGCTGGACTACAGGCGCCCACCACAACACCTGGCTATTTTTAGAGACTGGGTCTTGCTCTTGCTCGGCTTGGTCTCCAACTCTTGAGCTTGGGTGATTCACCCTTCTTGGCCTTCCAAAGTGCTAGGTGAGCTGCCACGCCTCGTGTCTTTAGAGTTATTGACAAATACATACTGATATACACACGTCAGGAGGACACAGTGTACATCTGAGGTTCATAGAATAGGATCAAAATATGTAATAGTAGTTCATGTTGTTGCTGTCAGAACAGAAATCCAGTTAACCAAGCCTCATGTCTTGTACAAGCCGGTGTCAAGATGAAAGGAGTGCCTTTTTATATTTAGTCTGTCCAGGAGACCACCTTTTTGTAATTAATCCATACAGAGGAAGTGATTTTTTTTGTAACTGGTAGAAAAGTTACTGTATGTGTTGTCAGTAGCCCATCACAAAGTCATCTTTTCCTACTACCTTTCTTAAATCCTAACTTTCCTTGAACTTTTATTATTATTATTATTTTGCAGTTTTTGGCTGGGGCTGCGTTTGAACCTGCCACCTCCAGCATATGGGGTTCACACCCTACTCCTTTGAGCCATAGGTGCTGCCTATTTTTTTTTTGGCCAGGGCTGGGTTTGAACCTGCCACCTCCAGCATATGGGCCGGCACCCTACTCCTTTGAGCCACAGGTGCCGTCCTTCCTTGAACTTTTAAATACAATTTTATGGCCAGGTGCGGTGGCTCATGGCTGTAATAGCACTTGGGAGGCCAGGGCGGGTGGATTGCTTGAGCTCATGAGTTTGAGACCAGCCTGAGAAAGAGCGAGACCCTGTCTCTAAAAATAGTCGGGCATTGTTGCGGGTGCCTGTAGTCCCAGCTACTTGGGAGGATGAAGCAGGAGAATCACTTAAGTCCTAGAGTTTGAGGTTGTTATGAGCTATGATGCCACAGTACTCTACTGAGGATGACAAAGTGAGGCTCTGTTTTAAAATAAATAAATAAATAAACAAACAAACAAATAAAATTTTATTTAGAAAAGTAGTAAGCAGTTAATTTTACAAAAATTAAGCTCACTGAATTTCTATAGCTGTGATTTGTGTTATATCTGTAATTTCAGAGGTAGAATTTTAGGATGGATATGTGTTTGTGTATTTATCTGTTTATGTATAGAGATATACACACACACTACTCTAAATACTGCACACAACCAATGAAATCACCCATCCGACTTCATGGTCATTATATTGACTCTTTTTTAGTATTAATAGTGTGGAGCTGACTCTAGGTAATTTTCAAATTAATAAAATTATTTTTAGTTATGATCTGATTTTTCGGGTCCAACTTTACTGGGAATGTAGCAAAGCCTTAACTGCAATGCATTTTAACCCCATTAACTCTCTTTTGATAACATTGAAAAAACATTATTCACTAATCTACCTCATTCTGAACTCTATTTCATTTAGTAAAACATTGTCTAGTAAGTTAAAATCTAAAAGGTGTGCCTTTCCTCATGCCTAACATACCACAAATCACTGCAATGACTAAAAATGCTGCTGCCTCAGAACAAGACATGAAATATTTTTCTTATTATGAGTGCTCTTGCTTCAAGGATCATTTACTTCTAAAAATTAGGCTGTTTCAATGATTACAGTATCAGCTGAAAATTAAAGCCAAATTTGTGTACATCATAGAAAGTGAAATAATCTAAAATTTTTAGAAAAGTCTTTCCTGTATATCCTAATGCAATTACTTCCACAGCTCTGGTAAAACTCCTTATTGCTTGGGAATGCATGCCAAATAGTAATTAAGTTTGTTGATTTTAAACTGTCTTACAAAAGTTACATGACTTTCATTTTCTAAATAGTTTTAAATAAAGTATTCTAGCTAAGCTCAAGTTTTCATCTTCACAGTATTTTCCTTTGTTCCTTAGATTAAAAATGTTTTTCATAATGATAAGAGAAAACTTAAGATTTGCATATCGTTTACATTGATTCACTACACAAGAATTTGCATTTTACTTTCTACTTTAGCAAAGAAATTGCTGGAGTGGATGATAAAGCTATTTGAGTATAAGCTTTGCTTAACAAGAATCGGTGAAATCAGAGATAGCACAAGGCTTGACTACTGTGCTGGAGACTTCTCAATGAATCTTTTCAAAGCTGCCTGTTGTGATACTAAAGAGCTCACTGTTTTATGCCATTTTCTCGCCACAAGGAAAGAGTTGCTTTATTTTCTGTGAACAAATCCTGGTGTACTTTCCTCAGGCAGCAATATCCACTCTCATTCTATCTTTTCAGTCCCTTTATGGAATGTATGTTTCTTATTCTTTTTGTAAGTTTCATCACCTTTCTCTCAAAGACCCTCAGCAACCAGTTAACTTCTTTTGACCTCAGAGTTAGCTCAGCACAGGACTAGTGGCCAAACCAAAGCAATCCAAAGGCATATGATTTCAACTTTTTTTTTCTTTTTTTTGCAGGTTTTGGCCGGGGTTGTGTTTGAACCTGCCACCTTTGGCACATGGGGCTGGTACTCTACTCAATTGAGCCACAGGCACCGCCCCAAAGGCATATGATTTAAAGAAGGAAAAATTTGAGAGAAGAATTGCAAAAAAACAAAAAATATTGACTGGCTTCCAGTGTTGTGGGTTTGTTCTCAAAGTAGAAGGTTTAATTTTTTCCTTTTTTAAGAATCTGTTATAGACCTAAAACTTAGTAATCATTGGAAAAGAATATTGCTTTTCGAAAAAATAGAAATAACTACCCCAATAGCTAACACCTCTGTAGCATTTACTAGATGCCTGACACTATTCTAAGCACTTTACTGGTATTATTTAATCCTACGAGAGCAGTACTATAGTAAAAACCTTTTAAAAGTCAATAACTTATTTTTTTTTTTTTGCAGTTTTTTGGCCGCGGCTGGGTTTGAACCTGCCACCTCTGGCATATGGGGCCAGCGCCCTACCCCTTTGAGACATAGGCGCTGCCCAAAAGTCAATAACTTATTACCATTATGCAAGAACAAATTTCTCATTGTGAAAACTGCAGCCATCTCTTCTGAAAGAATTTGTTGCCATGCTAGTCTTTAACAATAGAAGGAGGCAGGGTGGGGGGTGTGAGTGGTGAGAGATAAAAACACACCCGTGGGGTATGATGTACACTATCCTGGGACTGGCACACTAAAAACCCTGACTTTAGCATTATACACTTTATCCATGGAACAAGAACACTCATACTCCCTAATATTTTGAAATAAAAATAATTTTTTAAATGGAAGGACATAAATCCTATTGCTTTGTAAGTATAAAAATCCAGTAATCTAGTTTCAAGTTGCTTAGCAGAAACAAAAGCAGAACGTTAAATTTAATTTTTGCATTTGAAGCTTATATATAACTTTGGGACTCTTTTCTGCCTTCCATATTCTTCTCCAAAAGTAATATAATCTGATTTTGGTTGTTAGCTTGATTGCAATTAACACCCTTAAACAGCAATTCAAATAAAAATAAAAACTTAATATGCAAGAACATGTTTATTTCTATTTCCTTATGTTAATACTTGAAAGGAATAACATGCTTCCTATTTCTTAGATAACTAAGTTTTACCCATAATTTGTAAGATGTTTCACTGATGACAAAGCAAATTGGAGTGCACAGATGTTTGGTTGAACTCCCACTTTTCTTTCAGTACAGTCAGGATAGTACCATTCTGAAATTGCAGGCAGGATACTGTTCATATTTAAAATTTCTTCCATAGCAGGGAGGTACCTGGAAAAAGCCACTAGTCCTCTGTGTAACGTTGGGCAAGTCACTTCCTTTTTGAGAAACTTAAGTTGGTTTCTTTTAATTTGAAAAGTGAAGGAGTGCAAACATATTGATTCCAATTCTAAAATGTATGTCTTAATCTAAAATATCCTCATTAACGTTTTATTTTTTTTAAATCCCCGATGTTGCCAAAATTATTATGCATGTTCTTTAGTTTTTGAGAATAGGTAATCACACCTCCTTATTTAAAAGTCACACACAAGTTGTGTGAAGACGTAACGTTTCGAAATCTACAAAATCAAAATTTTCCCAAGACATTTTCATAATTTTGTCCTTAATAACACTGGCATACTGAAAATCGTAATGATTTAAGTCTGTTCTTTCTAGTAAATTAAATTCTGCTAGTAAAAAATTCCAAGCAGTAAGTTGTATCAAAGACAACCAATCATTTGCTGGTTTCTTGGGTCATTTGGGGAAAAAAAAAAATAATAAAGAAAAAACCAACCATCATAGTTAACTGTTGCTCTTCGCTGCTTTAAATTCACAATTAAACATGCAGTCACAAGGGGAGCAAGTTATATATGTCAGAGGACATGCAAGTGAGCAAACTGAAAAATCAACTTCAACTTACTATTGAACCTAGAATTCAAAACAAAAGGCTTTCGCCAGAACTGGAGACAAAAACAGTGGGAGGAAATCAATACTATGGCATTTCAAAAGAAAAGGGCAAGAAATATATCATTGTAATTACAACACAAGTCTATATTTTTAAAATCAACATCCTTACAAAGTCCTGTCAACCTGAGGAGGTAAACATTACTCAATTCGCTTTTTGAATTCCTACAGGGGTTCTGAAGGAATCGATTCTAATCAGAAAGAACATACCAGAATTTCACTTGCTCTAGTGAGCTATAGTTGCTGATGTTATCATATCAGATGTCTTGGGGCAAAAATAAACCATAGAAGAGGAGGATAGGACTGCTAAGAAGTTTGTGATAAATATTAGGTACTAATTACTACTTTGTAATATACTGAAAGGAATGCCCTTAAGATCTAGCAAATTCAACCTTAAATTACCAATAAATACATCCTTACAATCTTAAGAGTATTTTTAATTGAGGGAATAAGCAACAGCTATTCTTTAATATGTGTATATATTTCAATATATGTCAATAAATACAGACTGAAAATGACACGAGTCTAGAAAAATCTAGATCCTACTTTCTAGCAGCCAAAAGTATTAGGCTTCAATAAAGAGCCATTTGCCACACATGTATTTTCCAGACACTGAGTATGAACACCAAAGTAGGTGTGTGGGGGATAGAAGAATTAAAAAATTAGCCCCTAACCTTTACTAGTATGTGATGGATGATTATAAGTAGAGAGCAAACATTTTAAATGCCTCTTGTAATGGCTAAAAAGATATGCTTCTAACTTTTAATTATCAAAATTATCATCCTAGAGAAAGCAGTACGGTTAAGTATCTTTACCACTAGAGTAGAAAACAACTTTTTAATCAGAAAGTTCAGCTCAGGAAGCTTCCAAGACTGTTGAGTCAGGGTGTATCATTAAAATTTTGGAGCACATTGTTCACCACAGGAGAGAGAAAGAACACATCAAAGATGTCACTTAGCACCTTGAAAAATGCCTTTTAATGATGCTTCCAAATGAGACTATTCACCTTACACAGTGAGCATCAGGCATTAAATTATATCTTTGCTTCTGTCACTGTGCTTTTTCTCAATTCTTTCATTAAGGTATTTCCAGTGGCTAAAAAAACTAACAGAAAATAAGTGGGAGGATGACAAATGTTATTATTTATAACAGTACTAATATATTTAGGAACTTAATAAAATAGTGCTTTTTACTATACCATCCCACTAGACAAAGCAACACACATTGCTTCTAATAATGGTGAATTTTCACATACTCACATAAACAAATTCATCAAAACTTATCTTCCCATCTTTATTCCTGTCACCATCCAACATGAGTTTCTGAATAATCTCTCTCACTTTATATCCCGGTAATGGCATATTGGCTTCCTTGAACAGCTCATGAAGTTCATAGTCACAAATGAATCCATTGCTGTTGAGATCTTTGTAAAAAGGGAGAGAAGAAAAAAAGGAGGGAAAAATTAAGAGAAATAAGTTTAAAGAGAGTTTTCCTTCATTTAAGTCTCAGTTCATAAGTTCGCCTAAATATTAATGCATTCTTTTCTTACTGTGTGGCACTCTAAGGCTATTGGAAAGGAAAATGCTCACTTTAAATGAAAGAACAAGGTTTCACATCATATATCCTGTATTTTAAATAATGCAAAAGTAGCTTTATTACAAAGAGCATCCCCAATTTCAAGAAATATTTGGTTAATAAAAGCATCATTAAATGGTAGATCTAAGAAAACTTTAGAAGAAAGAATTAGCTGTCAAGAAGTTTCATATTCCTTATTCTTCTACTGGTCTAAAAGAAGTTTTACGAATTTAATACTGACTGTATTTCAAAGCACACCTGAAATTAAGCAACTACTTTTAGTGCCAGTTTTTTTCAAGAGTTAATGTAAACAAACATTAATCCAAGACAAATACAGAGTTCATAATAATAAACGCAATACTGAGTAAAGCATATGTTTAACATGTCTCTATAAATAACCTTTTCGTGCTACTGTAGTTTTAAGAATATGTATCATAGGGCTGATTAAATAAATGATGCTTATTCTAAGACTATTAAAAATGGGGAAAAAACTATTGTCAGCAAAAGTGAATTTGTTGACAAAAAGAGCTAATTTCCTAAGGACTGTAAGCACTGGTTTAATTTACTGTGTGTGAATAAAGTTTGATGTTCATTAGCAATTTCTTTGTTTTTACAAGAATATTCATAGTAGCTTTATTCATTATATATATATATATATATTATCATTATTAGGGAAACATTAAGGGTACAATGAGCCAGGTTATACTGCTTGTGTTTGCTAGGTCCCTCTATTAATAGTGTTCCACCCCCAAGAGGTGTGTCACACACTGTGGCCCCACACTCCCCTCCCCCCACCATGAACTAGCATCAATTGTCCTCATATCAGAATTGAGTACGTTGGATTCTTGCTTCTCCATTCTTCTGATGCTTTACTAAGAAGAATGTATTTTAACTCCATCCAAATTAATACAAAAGATGTAAAGTCACTATCCATGGTATACATATACCACAGCTTGTCAATCCATGCCTAGATTGGCGGGCATTTGGGTTATTTCCACAGTTTGGCAATTGTAAATTGAGCTGCAAAAACAGTCTAGTGCAAATGTCCTTATGGTAAAAGGATTTTTTTTCTTCTGGGTACATGCCCAGTAATGGGATTGCAGGATCAAAAATGGGAAGTCTAGTTTGAGTTATTTGAGGGTTCTCCATACTTCCTTCCAAAAATTGTATTATTTTTCAGTCCCACCATCATTAGCAATTTCTAATACCTTCTATTCAATAATACTCTTTATGCCTTAGGCCTTACTGCGTTTCATATGTGAATTTAATTATAATAGAAGGAAACAATATGAACAGAGAGATGACTCAAGATGACCACAGCACCATTCAAACAAATGTACTGTGAATAATTATATTTAAACTATTTGATATAATTATTTTAAAACTGTGTAGTACGTACTGTTTGGGAGATTGGATATACCACAGCCAACAAAAGAAAGTCTTGCTCTCAGCCAGGCAAGGAGGGTCATGCCTATAGTCCTAGCACTTTGGGAGGCTCAGGCAGGAGGATTGCTTGAGGCTAGGAATTCAAGACCAGCCTGAGCAATATAGCTAGACTCTGTTTCTACAAAAAAAATAAAAATAAACTAGCCAGATATGTGAGGCTCAGGCAGAAGGATTTGATTGAGCCCAGGAGTTCCAAGTTGCAGTGAGCTATGACCATGCACTATATACCCAACTGGGCAACAAAGCAAGAAACTGTCTCCAAAAATTAAAAAAAAAACAGTCTTACTCTCAAGGAGCTCACATTTTAATGACAATTAATAAACAAATAAAATATGAAGTATGACTGTAAGATAGAGTATAATATAAGTGCTAGGAAGAAAAATAAAGCAGGGTAAGGGGTTAGATTTAGGCTATTTTATGCCCCAGGGGACATTTTAGGACATTTCTGCTTGTCATAATGGGGGAGAGAGAGAGCAGGGAGAGGATGCTCCTGGCATACAGTGGGTAGAGGCTAAGGTTGCTGCTCAGTGCTGATGACACCCTCTACTGCAATGTGCAACCCAGTATTATGAAGCTCAAATGTCAACTGTGCTGAAGCTCATGGGTTCTGAGTTATAGTGACACTGGGAGGTGGGAATGGCAGTGGTGCTATTTGGACAAAATGGTCAAAGAAAGCCAAGGCCACATTTAAGACACTATATTTGACTGAAGAATTGCATGAGGTAAGGGAGCAATTCATGCAGATATCTGGGAAAAGATTTCAGGTAGAGGAAACAGCAAATTCCATCTGTGATACAGCAGTGTGATGCATGTGTTTTAGGACAGCAAAAATTCAGTATGACTTGGGTAGAATAAGCAAGGGGGAAAGTGAGAGATAAACTCAGGGAGCTGATCGTATGTTCTTCTAGGCCATGGAACATATTTGGGAGTTTTTTTCTAAGTGTGATCTAAGTGTAATTCATATTAGCTAATACTTTGTCAATTAATAAGAGATAGAGCATCTCTCTGTCATGTGGGCTAGACTGCCATGGTGCCAGCCTAGCTCACAGCCACCTCAAATTCAAACTCCTGGGCTCAGGTGATCCTCTAGCCTCAGCCTCCCAAGCAGCTGGAACCAGACACCCACCACAATGCTCGGTTAATTTTTCTATTTTTAGGGGAGATGGTGTCTTGCTCAGGCTGGTCTTGAACTCCTGACCTTAAGCAATCATCCCGCCTCAGCCTCCCAGAGTGGTAGGATTATAGGTGTGAGCCACCAGACACCACCCCAATTACTAAAATATTAAATATCCTATATGAAACCATATCACTAATACTTTGAAGGCTGATAAACGTCTATTTTTTTTTTTGAGACAGAGTCCCACTTTGTTGCCCTCAGTAGAGCGCCATGACATCATAGCTCACAGCAACCTCAACTCTTGGGCTCAAGCAATTTTCTTGCTTCAGCCTCCCAAGTAGCTGGGACTACAGGCCCCTGCTACAACACCTGGCTATTTTTAGAGACAGGGTCTCGATCTTGCTCAGGCTGGTCTTGAACCTGTGAGCTCAGGCAATCCACCTGCCTCACCCTCCCAGAGCGCTAGGATTACAGGCGTGAGCAACTGTGCCCGACTGATGAAGTTCTACGCTTAGTGTTACGTATCGAATATTCTTAAGTATCAAATATTCTTACTAATTGATTACTACATTTTAATCTACGGGTTAAGGTCATGCCTGGTGGCTCACATCTGTAATCCTAGCACTCTGGGAGACCAAGGCAGGAGGATTGCTTGATCTCAGGAGTTTGAGACCAACCTGAGCAAGAGCAACACACCATTTCTAAAAAATAGCCGGGTACCATAGTGCATACCTATAGTCCCAGCTACTTGGGAGCCTGAAGCAAGAGAATCGATTCTATGGCTTGAGCCAGAGTTTGAGGTTGTTGTGAGCTATGATGCCACAGCACTCTACCCAGGGCAACAAATGAAACTGTGTCAAAATAAATAAATAAATAAATCTACCAATCAAAATATGTGTACTTTTAAAACATCAATAGCAAACCACCCAGGACTTCTGAAAATCACTTGTATTTCCTTCAAGGAAAGAACTTAACTTCTTCACTTTCTTTGCTGTGAATTTATAAAAGATCATACATCAAACTCTTTATTTCTACATATAAGTGTTTATTATATGTAGAAATCAATCCAGCAACATCTGCAGTAAAAAGAGACAAAGTAATCCTTATGGCACTGGGACCGACCTTTAGCAGCTCTTATGTGAAAGTCTTGGGTTTACATACACCTGCCCCTGTGCAGAAACTAATCTGTTTCTCCCATTTCCTTTATAAAGTTAAAATGGAGCTCAGTACTTGGGAGTTAAGTGTGGCATAGCCAAAGATACACAGCATAGCTGAGCGGACACAGAATCTAATTTCAACTTGGCTATTAACTTGCACAAGTCTACCTTTTTTATTGGTAAAAGGAGCACTTTGCACCAAATGATCTATGAAGCTCCCTTTTCAGTTCTATTACTCTCTGATTCCAGATTGGAACACAAAATTTTCTTTTATTATTTATTTATTTTATTTATTTTTTTTTTTGGAGACAAGAGTCTCAAGTTGTCGCCCTGGGTGGAGTGCCGTGGCATCAAAGCTCACAGAAACCTCCAACTCTTGGACTTAAGTGATCCTCTTGCCTCAGTTTTTCTCATTTTAGTAGAGATGGGGTTTGCTTTTGCTCAGGCTGGTCTCCAAACTCCTGAGGTCAAGCAATCCACCCTCCTTGGCCTCCCAGAGTGCGTGAGCCACCGTACCCGGCCAAAATTTTCTTTTAATAAAATAAAAAACAATTGCAACACATGGGACTTCACAACCCCTTCCCCTACTCACACACTTTTTTTTTTTTAATTGAGTTTCACTCTATCACCCTGAGTAGAGTGCCATGGTGTCACTGCTCACAGCAACCAGCTATTTTTCTTTTTAGTAGAAATGGGGGTCTCACTCTTGCTCAGACTGGTCTCAAACTCTTGAGCGCAAGGAATCCGCCTGCCTCGGTCTCCCAGAGTGCTAGGATTATAGGAGTGAAATACCGCACCCAGACCACACACACATAGTTTAAAAATCGGAGATAGAATCATAATTCACATCAAAATACAGATGCAGGGGTGGCGCCTATGGCTCCAAGGGGTAGGGCGCTGGCCCCATATGCTGGAGGTGGTGGGTTCAAACTCAGCCCTGGCCAAAAACTACAAAAAAAAAAAAATACAGATATAGAGTGATACACTTATGAACACTACTATTCCTCATTAAATATAGTATTCTTTCATTTTATGTTATCTTTGGAGAAGTAGATAGATTGTACTTCTGATCCTATAGTCCCAGCTACTGGGAAGGCTGAGGCTGAGGCAGGAGAATTACTTGAACCCAGGAGTTTGAGGTTGCTGGAAGTTAGGCTGACAGCATAGCACTCTAACCTACTCAGCAGAGTGAGACTCTGTCTCAAAAAAAAAAAAAATAGACAGGTCATTCTTTTTAACTATTAAAACTTTGTCCACTTTAGTACTTTATTGGGCAGTTTATCTGTATTAGGTAGAAATAGAAGTTTTGGTAAAAGGGAAAACACAACTGCTTGCATGAACCCTTCTCTGAAATAACCTCTCTTGAGCATTAATTAGAAGATAGCTCACTGATGTGATTAAAAGATGCCAGGAAGTAGCTACCCTACAATGTAACTGACATAACCACATGCAGAAACTCCATTTCAAAGCAAGGGTATCAATAACAGATGCTTTTAGGTAAGCGACAGGAAAATTTTAAATGGGGTTGGATTGTATGGCTGGGCACAGTGGCTCATGCCTGTAATCCTAGCATTCCAGGAAGCTGAGACGGTAAGATCCTTTAGGGCCAGGAGTTCAAGACCAGCCTGAGCACAAGAGCTAGACCCGCCCAACTCTACTAAAAATAGAAAAAAAAAAAAAATCAGCCAGGTTTGGTGGCATTGTAGTCCCAGACACTTGGAAGGCTGAAGCAAGAGAATTGCTTAAGCCGGAGAGTTGGACGTTGCAGTGAGCTATAATGATGCCATTTCACTGACTAGCAGGGTATTGACCAGGGAAAGAATGCCTTACTCCTAGATGAACATTTAAAAAACAAAACTAAATAACAATTACAAAAAAACACAGAAATAGCACTGAAGGACTGAATGGCAATTCATCAGGAAACCAAAACTTGACAGAAATATCCCTTAAATAACATTTAATCTCACTCCCTTTGTTCTAATCCTCTCCCCACCCAGCAGCCTTCAGATCTGTAATTTGGTTTTGTAAGTGAACACACCCACCAAGGAGGGCCCAAGTAGACAACCAGTGATGCCTGTCAGGTCAGGACCTCTCTCCCCTTCCAAATGTAGAAACCTGCCTTGGCTTTATTAAGAAAGGTCATTGGCACTTGTTCAGCCTGAGTCACCCTCCAGAGAAAACTGAGGTAGATACCCACTGAGCTAGATACCAAAGATATACAAGTGAATCAGACAAAACACCTTGGTCCTACCTGAAGCTGTGGCTTCAAAATCTCCATAAAGTGTGAGTCACTTGGGATATCCTTTATCCTTCCTGGGATAAGAACATGTGTCTTCTTTTGAAAGTTTCACCTCCTCTACTATTTTTCCTTATTTTATCAGCAGATGTTAATCTAGCTTATACTACCTCCTGTGATCAAAGGCATTTTAGCATTAGTACTAATGAATTACATCAAGCCTTTCTTTGAGGTCCTAAATCATATATTTTGAAGAAAAACGATTTTAATTTCAATAAGAAGGCAGAGGGAGCTTAAAAAGGCGGCTGGCAATTAATTTTACAAAATCTCCCAGCTGGTATAGTACTCAAAACACAAAATAGCATGCAATTATTCTCAAAGAGTTTTATGTTAATTTTATGTCCAATCCCCAGTCAAAAAACAAAAACACATCCTTAAACAGTATCAGGGATTTAATGTGCTTTGGAAGGCCAGAAAATGAGGTAGCATAATGGCATTTTAGAATGCTTCCATCTCGCCAGAGATGTTCACAAGGTGCTTAACACTTTTTGTCTACTTCTAAGATGAACATGTCATAATTTAAAAAAATAAACATAAACAATGACTATTAAATCTAATTTTTTTACACCTGAGAGAAGTAGTTTCACTTTAAAAACCAGTTAAATAGGGTGGCTCCTGTGGCTCAAAGGGGTAGGGCCCCAGCCCCATATGCGGGAGGTGGTGGGTTCAAACCCAGCCCCATATGCGGGAGGTGGTGGGTTCAAACCCAGCCCCGGCCAAAAACTGCAAAATAAATAAATAAAATAAAAGGACATTTATTATTTTCAAAAATGGTTAAATAATAGCCTTTAGGGGGATGGTTTATTTTAAATGATAGCCTTTCAGTTAGGCTTTCCTCATTTGTAAGGTGACTGAGATACATGAACAACTGATTACCAAATAATCATCCAAAACGAATTTTGGATAATTTTTAATCAATCCATAGCAATATAGTAAAATCTACGTGCCGCATTTTTCAAATACAATTTAATTTTTTAAATCTTAAGCCTATATCCTTATTTGCTGTTAAAATATCATTTTTAAAACAAAGTGATGGAATTAGAATGGTGCTTTTTAGTATGGTGGATGGTGAACTTTTCCTATTCTGAATTTTGACATAAACGTGAGAATCTAACAATAAACTGATCTCAAAACACAGACCTAGATTGAAAGCAATTTTAACAACTGTAAACTAAAATCACAACCACCAGGCATGATGGCAGTCCTTTATTTTCTCATTAAAGCAGTCAATATTCTGGAACCCCTTTCTGGCTCCCACTTGCCACTGGCTCATTAACTATACATTGGTATGGGGTGGGAAAGTCTGCATTTTGAAGACTCTTCTGTTCCAGTATCATAGTTCTCAAACAGCTGCTAAAGTCGATAAGAATTACCATACAGTGAATATTATCCACAGCAACTTCAACGTTTCTGCCAGTAAGGTCTCAAGTCTTTGGTTCAGAAAATATGGTCAGTATGGGTAGATATTAACAAGCAGCAGGGAAAAAGAAATCCCACTTAACCACTGAACAAAGTTCTGGCAGAAAGTAAAGTGCTAAATTTCAATAAACTGACAAAGCTTTCTTTTTTTTTTTTTAAGAAGTTAAAAAAAAAAAAATGACTATACTTTGAAAAGAACCCTAAGAGGTTCCCAGTGCTTCACCAGACAGGCCCATCTTTCATGCTGGCTACTGAATTCATTAGAAAAGAACCAACTGTTATAAGCAATTCATATTCTCTCTCACTCTTTGGTCTCTCTCTCACTGATGACACATGTAGGTTCACATGTGCATTTTATTTTAAAGGACACTTCATTATTCTTTTTTAGCAAGTATTATTTTAAATCCAGTTAACTCCCCCCAACCCCCTTCCCCAAGAAACTTTAAAGTAAATAAACTTATTACATAGCCATGTTCCTGCAGAAGTTTGAATCACACCAAGAATGCATATCCTTAAAAGGAAATGTTTTCCCTCCCCTTGTATCCTGTTATTTAAGCTATTTTAAGTACTTGTCTGGAGAAAGCTGAGCCAGAATTCAAGTGGTTTTGATTTTAGCTGCTGTTTTACACTGCCCTTGTCCAGGTGGTATGTGGCACAATCAATCTATCACTTCAAACGCATCTTTTGGTGCTACTTTGTCTTATAAATCTGACAGTAAGACAAAGACTGGGATTTCCTTTGACCCTCAGCTTGTGCGTTGTGTGTATGTTGCTTTAACCATCCTTGAATCTGCCTAAATCTGGTGTCTTTCTTTGTAAAGAGGTCACATGTTATATGCTCTCATCTGCAACACACATGGAAACCTCTTTATTAACCCACTCTGGACAGTGCTCATTAGGACTTAAAGAAGAAAACCAATCAAGGGCAGATGCGTATATTTTCAGAAAGCTGGATTTAAAAGTTCAATTTAGTTTGACCAATACATTCCACAAATTTTTTGCACTGAAGAAATGAAAAAATGAATCTACATGTCTAAGAATAACAGATTCTCTCTATCTCTGTTTCTTTCTCTCTCTCACAGACACACACTCTCTCTCACACACACAGACACACACACACACACACGATCTTCAATGCCCATGAAAGCTCACAAAATATTGATTTAAAAGACTCAGTCAAAAGACATGGGCAGAAGAATTTAAACCATATTCTATCCTAAGTTTTACTAAGCAGTAAAGTCAAGCTTTCATTAGACATTAAAACCTTAGGAAAGGCAGCTGCTAAACATTTCCAGGTGCCTTTCACAGCTTCTACCTTTTGGGGTAGCTCACTCCAGCAAACTTAAGAGGCAGTTTAATGGGTCCCAGCTAAGAGTAGACTAGAGGTTGACACATTAAGAGTGTCACCCTACTGGTGAATGCCCAAAAGTGGAGGTCAAGTACTGCTAAAGGCTGGACAAGTTTAGAGGGCTGTGAAAAGGCAATCAAATGTTTATCAATCCTTTTCTCATTCAAAATTTCCAGTGGTTTGGCCATCACTTTTCGCATGCTGCCACTCTACTAGTTTTAAAAATACATACCTGAATACACACGCTCACATGAGTGTTCTTACACCCATGATGCTCTTGCCTTCACCCACACACCCACAAAAGTGTGCTCCTATTTTGTACACAGTCAAAACAATGTTTTCAGACTATCCCCAAACCATCACTTCCAGTAATCCATAGATAATTAACCAGATGGTAAAGCAAAAGAACACTGGTTAGTTTTGTTGTAGATGGCCTATAGTTTTTATTTTTTAAGGCATAATTAAGCAACTATGCACTGGTACAGTTTTATAGAATACTAAAAGAAAATTAAAGTACCATGTTTTATGTGGCATCATCCTGATGTGGTTTTTATATACTAGAGAATAGCAAGTAATTTGAAACAACTCAACTTCCTGGGATGAGAGACGTCTGGTACAGCTACAATCACCACAACCAAAATTTTTTGGCTGAGTTTGGTGGGTAACCTCAAAGGAATACACCCACACTATTCCTAGTCACTTAAGAAACCCATTATTCTTTTATTTCAAAAGTGCTGAATTCATGCTTTAAAAAGCTCAGTACAGAGTGCTTAAGAGAGAAAAAAAGTCAGATTTAAGTGTTTGCAGGACTAAAGCAAACCTGAAAAGATTTACATTACATGGATGTCCTTATGACAAGTAATCATTCAAATGACCACTAGCTTCCGTAGCAAGATTAAAGTTTTAGAATGTAAAAGACATTTTTTAACTGGTAAAATATTAGTACCTAAGTGTTCTGAAAGTCTTATTTATTCCTCTTTAGAAGGAAGTTATATGATATCGCTGCACTGAAATTAAAACAAACATTATGAAGTAGGAAAAATGAGCAGGTTTCTGCTAGTGGGAAATACTAGAAACAATTGTTGAGAAAATTGAAATAATTATATGAGCTTGAAGCTTAAAACTAAGCAGGTGCAGAAAGTGAAAGGAGAACTTTAAATTCTAATACTCAATTTATTTCTAGTAAAGAGAGTTTCAAAGCACTATTAATTGATTGAACAAAACCTACGATTAGTGGTAATTACAGAGGGTTTCCTCCACACACTATGATTTTGGTGAATTTCTAAGGAGATAATCAAGGCTATTATTGTTAACAGATGGGGATGGGGAAAAATCATTTAATGATTTCCACATTTTGTCACAATTGAACTGAGACAAAGTAGTCTTCCCTACTTTCTCCCACCACTTCTATCAAAAAAAAAAAAAAAGAGGGGGGACACAACTGTCCTTGACAGCAAAAGAAGTTATGGAGCCTGTTATTAAAATAAAGTTTCCCTGAATGTAAACAAAAAATTCTGTAACAGCTTGGACAGTTGCCTGAGGGCTCTATAACTAACAACAACTAAAAACTGCAAAGATTTTTTTTTTTAAACTACAAAGTTTTTTTTTTTTTAATTGTTGGGGATTCATTGAGGGTACAATAAACCAGGTTACACTGATTGCATTTGTCAGGCAAAGTCCCTCACTACAAAAATTTTTAAAAAGAAAATCAAAAGACTCAGCTGGGTTTTTAAAGTAGTTTCTAAAAGACAGACTACACACAAGCCTTTATGATGCTGAAATATATATATATATATATACATTTTATGTGCTACAATATAATAGCCAAAACTGTTAATAATAAATTCCACTATAATAAAAATCTTCATAACAAAAGCCCTTTGAATGTATAGTTCATAATGATAAAATCTCAGTACATCAAAAGACTATAGCTCCTTGGGATTCAATCAATTAAGTATTTATTGAGAACCTAACACACGTGCAACACTGTGCTAGATTAGATACTGAGCAGGGGTTACAAAAGAATAATATTTGGAACTGGCAGAAATTCTGGACTCCAGAATTCATATTTACAGCATATTTAATAGTAAGAGTCTGCATGTCTTAAGAACATATGCTGGTAGGGGCTTCAGGAAGCTGTTTATCTTAAACTCTACTTCAACAATAGTTCCATCATGACCTTTTTGCACAGTCAATCCTCTAATTATTCCCTGAGTTACTACAATTTAACCTTGTTTCCTTCATGGAGATAATTGGTCAATCTTCTTTATATCATTAAGCTTTTAAGGAGCAATTAAGCTCTTTTACTGATAAAAGTGTTCCAAATCCCATCATGTAAGCACTCTGTGAATTAGCTTTAATTTTTAAGAAATATTATGCACAAATTTTCCAAGATGCTACCCATGAGCACAAGGCCCATATTCAACAATAAACATTTACTTGAGAAGAGATTAAGCGACAACAACATTAAAAAGGTGTGCTCTCTATCCCAACATTCTAGTCACAAAGAACAAGGTAAGCCGCTCCCAATACTGAACAATTAATATAAATAAAACAGGAGGTTTGAAGGGAATTATAAATTACACAATTATAAGTAAAACAATTATAACACTTTTGCTACAGAATAGAGAGAAAAATAAAGAAATATATCTTGCAGCCAAGAATCCACTTGCTGTTTTTCATAATCAATCTACTATCAGACTGTGTAGTGCTCTTCTTATAGTTAATGGTATCTGTGGCAAGTTAACTAACCTCTATATTTGTATGCACAGATTGAGAACTATTCAGTTTTTGTCCAGTGGGATTCTGAAGGGTCACTCTGGCTATGGGTTATTCTTCTTCCCAAGGTATGCTGCTACTACTAAAGGCCTTCATAAAAAATGTTGGTCAGAAATATATATAGGAATAGAGATGTACATTTTCTCACTTTCACTAATAGGACTTTCAACAGAAGTATAAGAACAAATTCTGATTTAAATAACAAGTAATTGTAATCTAACTTTATACCCTTTAGTCAAGGAGTTGTCAAATAATAATGGTCAACCTATTTTTTTAAAAATAATAGTCAACTTCTGGGCGGCGCCTGTGGCTCAGTGAGTAGGGCGCAGGCCCCATATGCCGAGGGTGGCGGGTTCAAACCCAGCCCCGGCCAAACTGCAACAAAAAAATAGCCGGGTGCTGTGGCGGGCGCCTGTAGTCCCAGCTACTCGGGAGGCTGAGGCAAGAGAATCGCTTAAGCCCAGGAGCTGGAGGTTGCTGTGAGCTGTGTGATGCCACAGCACTCTACCAAGGGGCATAAAGTGAGACTCTGTCTCTACAAAAAAAAATAAAATAACAGTCAACTTCTGTAAGCACATGTAGACTCTGTTATGTGTGTGTATGTATGTGAATCTCAGTTTATATTCTGTTTTCTCATTATCTCCTACAGACTTGACCCAAGCACTGGAATTTGGGATATAAATCTTATACAGGGCTTTCATAGCTGCTCAATTATATGACATGTTATATGATGTTGATGTATACTTTTCCATCTTTTTTTTTTTTTTTTGAGACAGTCTCATTATGTCGCCCTCGATAGAGTGCTGTAACATCACAGCTCACAGCAACCTCAAACTCTTGGGCTTAAGTGATTCTCTTGCCTCAGTCTCCCAGGTAGCTGGGACTATAGGTGCCCACCACAGTGCCCCGCTATTTTTTTGTTGTAGTTGTCATTGCTGTTTAGCAGGCCCAGGCCAAGGTTCGAACCCACCAGCCCCGGTTTATGTGGCTGGCGCCCTAACCACTGAGCTATGGGCACCAAGCCTACCTTTCCATCTTACACTGATGCTATAATTGAATGTGTGAAGATATAACAAACTACATTATCCTAAGGCACAGAAAATCCCTGAAAAAAGGCAATAAGGTCAAACTAATTAGGGAAGGGTAAAACATCACCTAATTTTTTTTTGGGGGGGTGTCACACTTCCCACTTGAGAATATGATGAAACCTCCAAATCATCTCCTACAAAAAATGATACAAAAAAATACAGTAATTACGGCGGCACCTATGGTTCCGGAAGTAGGGCGCCGGGCTCCATGTACCGAGGGTGACGGGTTCAAACCCGGCCCCGGCTGAACTGCAACAACAAAAAAATAGCCAGGCGTTGTGGCAAGCTCCTATAGTCTCAGCTACTTGGGAGGCTAAGGCAACAGAATCGCCTATGCCCAGGAATGGGAGGTTGCCGTGAGCTGTGTGATGCCACGGCACTCTACTGAGGGCGATAAAGTGAGACTGTCTCTACAGGAAAAAAAAATAGTAATTACACAAAATTTGTCATAAAATATTCAGGAGGCACTAAGGCCACCAGTTAAAAACTCGAGGCTAGAGCAGCGCCTGTGGCTCAAAGGAATAGGGTGCTGGACCCATATGCCGGAGGTGGTGGGTTCAAACCCAGCCCCAGCCAAAAAAAAAAAAACCCTAGGCTAAAACCTTTAACCATGTTAGATACCAGATAAAATTAGAAATAATGTAATTTTGAGTATATAGTTTCTAAAACTTTATATCATCCATTTTTGCTATTTTACCCTAAGGTTCATGTTTAATCATTCATACAATGTTCTAGAGAAGTAACTTTGTTTAGGACTAAACAAAGATGCTTTCTTACAGTTATAATACAAAAAAAAAAAAATACTCACCAACTTTTGCAAAGGCCTCCCTGAGTTCATCAAGCTCATCTTTGGAAATTTGAGTGGTAGCCATCTCATCCATTTAAAGATCTAAAGAAATACCCAAAATTTTGAGACTTAAAAAAGTTTGTGATGAATATAGTGTAAGCATTCTTGCTAAAATTCTCATTTGAAGGGTAATTTAAACAGAATTTCAAACTATCAAAACAATCTGAATAGGTTACCATATCTGTAGGCACAACCTTAAGAAAATAAATTGAAAAGTCATCATTTACTGAAAGTTATTCAGAAAAAATATTTCTGAATTTTCCTCTCAAGGGCAAATTACATTCAAAGAGTTTAAGGAAGGGCCAAGATACCCAGCAATGACAAGAAATGCATACATAATGGAAATTCCTGGTTATATGTGCCAAAGATTAAAGTCAAAATTATGTGACAATTGATTCATGTGAAATTTCATTTTTCCATTAAGCCACTTTAAAATCACTCACAGTGAAAACATTGATTTTCAAGTAATATACTGACATCTATCAATCACTCATGTTAAAGGAGGGGTAAAGAGGAATCAATTAAAACAAATTATATTTGGTTTTGATATAAAAGAACACAGAGCATGTGCTAATATTAACACTCTTATGCATGTAACCTATTATCTATATTTGCACCCTTTCCAATTTGGCTCTATTTGATCAAACTACATATGGCCTGTGGACCAGATCTAGATCACAACTTGTTTTTGTTAAGAAATCAGTTGAACTTTATTCATTGCCCTTATAGCCAGTCATTGACTGGGGCCACTTCTCCTTCTTGCTTTGGCTTTAGATCCAGTTAGACTCTGTTTTCTCCTTTACCCAGGTAGACAAACCTACACATGACTTCTTGCAGTCTCTCCTTATACAACACAACTTGTTTTTGTATAGCCCCAAGCTAAATATGTTTATTATAGGAGAAATTCGGCAACCAATGTTGATGATAGGGCACATTAACTTTGAACCCCAATTAGTGAAATATCCCAGAAATAAAAGAATTCCACTCTTGTCATAAGAACCATATTACAAAAAAATTATATTTGGCTTGGCACCGTGGCACAGTGATTACAGCGCCAGCCACATACACCCAGGCTGGTGGGTTCGAACCAGGCTTGGGCCAGCTAAACAACAATGACAACTGCAGCAGTAAATAGCCAGGTATTGTGGCGGGCGCCTGTAGTCCCAGCTACTTGGGAGGCTGAGGCAAGAGAATCGCTTAAGCCCAAGAGTTTGAGGTTGTGAGCTGTGACGCTACGGCACTCTACCCAGGGCAACATAGTGCAACTCTGCCTCAAAAAATATATATACTCAATTATATAATGAATTATGTCAATAAATATTTGTAGAAATTACATATCCTTGATATTAACAGCATAATATTCTTGATTTTGCCTCTTGACACAGTCAAGAACAGAAAAACCTTGGTTATCCCTGCAATAGAGAAAGGAGATCTGCACATGGATAATCTCCAAATGCAACTTATTAACAATTTTTGGACAAAGAAAAATGAAAATAATTATATTACCTTGCTCTTTTCCCCTTTGTTTTTATTCTTTCTTTCTTTCTTTTTTTGAAACAGGGTCTCATTTTGTTGCCCTCAGTGGAGTACTGTGGCATCATACTTCACAGCAACCTCAGACTCCTGGGCTCAAGCAGTTCTCTTGCCTCAGTTTCCCAAGTAGCTGGGACTACAAGGCACCTGCCACAACACCTAGCTGTTTTTAGAGATGGGGTCTTGCTCTAGCTCAGCTGGTCTCGAACCAGTGAGCTCAGGCAATCCGCTTGCCTTGGCCTCCCAAAGTGCTGGGATTACAGGTGTGAGCCGCCGTGCCAGCCTTTTTTTTTTTTTAAAAAATACACTTTAATTTTAGATCAGTTTAAGGTTCACAGCAAAATTAAGCAGAAGGTATGAAGAGTTCCGATATACAGCCATGTGTCATTTTATGTTGGGGACAAGTTTGGAGAAATGCACCATTAGGAGATTTGTGGGTGTGTGTACATCACTGAGCATACACACACAAACCTGGATGGTATAGCCCACTACACGCATAGGCCAGATAGTATAGCCTACTGTTCCTGGGATACATACCAGTATCAGTAACAGTATGTTACTGTACTGAATACTGAAGGCAACTGGACCACAATGCTAAATATTTGTCTATCTAAACATATCTAGGAAAGGTACAGTAAAAATACAGTAATATAATCCTATGGGACCAGCCTGACACTGACCAAAACGTCATTATGCAGCACTCAAACATGCATAGCCACTATCAATATCTTGCATCTGAATGGTACATGTGTTAAAAATGATGATCCCACATCCATACATTATTATCACCTAGAGGCCACAGTGTACATTAGGGTTCACTCCTGGTGTTGTACATTCTGTAAGTTTGGACAAATGTATGACTTGTACAGTATCATGCCCAGAAGTTTCACTGCCCTATACATTTTGCTTTTTCAAAAAACTATTCTATACATCTTTTATGTATCAATAAAAAATTAAGTATTCTACATGTTAAATTTAACAAATTATACAAAATACAATTTTGAGATCTTGCATTTATCCTTTCTAGACAGTTTTTATTTTTTAAGTAAATTTATTTCAGATTAATGTGGGGGTACAAGCAACCAGGTCAAAATAATTGATTTAGTTAGGGAGAGTTCCTCTTGTGGTTATGTCCCAAACACAAAAGGTGTGTCAACACCCCCCACCCCACCCCCACCCCTGAGCGTGCCTATTCAGTGAGAGCTCCCCAATTCCCCCCTTCCCTGGTTACTTCTACCCCCAGCTTGAATTGAAATGAGTTTTTCTCCTATTTGGGCATACATTGGATCATCTACTGGCTTCATATTAGTATTGAGTACATTGGATACCTTTTAGACATTTTTTATTTATTTATTTATTTTTATTAAATCATAGCTGTGTACATTAGTATGATCATGGGGCACCATACACTTGGTTCATAGACCGTTTGACACATTTTCATCACACTAGTTAACATAGCTTTCGTGGGAGTTTATCTAACAAAGGATGTGAAAGATCTATATAAAGAGAACTACGAAACTCTAAGAAAAGAGATAGCTGAGAATGTTAACAAATGGAAAAATATATCATGCTCATGGTTGGGAAGAATCAACATTGTTAAAATGTCCATACTACCCAAAGCAATATATAATTTCAATGCAATCCCCATTAAAGCTCCACTGTTATACTGTAAAGATCTTGAAAAAACAATTCTTCGTTTTATATGGAATCAGAAAAAACCTCGAATAGCCAAGACATTACTCAAAAATAAAAACAAAGCAGGAGGAATCACGCTACCAGGCCTCAGACTATACTACAAATCGATAGTGATCAAAACAGCATGGTACTGGCACAAAAACAGAGAAGTAGACGTCTGGAACAGAATACAGAACCAAGAGATGAATCCAGCTAATTACCGTTATTTAATCTTTGACAAGCCAATTAAAAACATTCAATGGGGAAAAGATTCCCTATTTAACAAGTGGTGCTGGGTGAACTGGCTGGCAACCTGTAGAAGACTGAAACTGGACCCACACCTCTCACCATTAACCAAGATAGACTCTCACAAGACATTTTTTAAAAGATAATTTACTCACCAACGAATTTTCTTGCTAATAAGCACAATACTCAGTACAGAGAAGTAGGAGACCAGGAGCATGGGAGGGATTCGTAAGAGAGCCAGGCCATATCTGCCTTTTTTCATAGCATAGTTGTTATTTCTAGAATTTATCAGTCCCAGGCACAGAGTAAGGCACTCAATAAAATACCATTTTAATAAAATTCATTCATTCAACAACTATGTGCCAAGTATTACATTAGATAAATTCAAATGAATATTAATTCCCTGAACCCTTGTAATAGCCCTATGAAGTAAATATTCTTGTCCCCTTTTTTTTCTTATTAGAAGAATTGGGCTCATTGGGACTGTGGAACTGGATTTCAAACTCAGGTTTCTCAAATCCTAGGGAAGTTTCAAAATGACCATAAGATACTATTAGCTAAGTGCTCACTATAATGTAATATACATATATAATGACTGGCATTTAAAAAAACTAAAGACAATCAAACTTTTTAAAAAATATTAGAAAACTTGCCTGTTCATAAACTATTCTTACCTATGATATTAAAATGTCACTAAAGATGGAGAACTTCTCAGTAGATCTTTCAGAGTAGTCTCAGGACCTATGAGGTAGAAAAAAAAGATCTTCAGTTAAATGTGAAGTTAGGTATTTCTACGATTAATAAAAAGAAATTTTTGTGCCAGCATGGTGGCTCATGCCTATAATCCCAGCACTTTGGAAGGCTGAAGCAGGAGGATTGCTTGAGGCCAAGAGTTTGAAACTGACCTGGACAACGTAGTAAGATCCCATCTCTACAAAAAACATAAAAATTTGCTGTGTAGGTACTGTGGTAGGCACCAGTAGTCCCAGATACTTGGGAGGCTGAGGCAGGAGGATCTCATGAGCCCAGGGGTTTGAGGTTGCTGTGAGCTATGCTGAGGCCACTGCACTACAGCCTGGGAGAGAAAGCAAGACTAGGGAGGAAGGCAGGAAGGGAAGAAGGGAAGGAATTTTCTATAAATTAAGCTGCAGACTAAGGACAGTAATTGTTTAAAAAGTTCTATATTTCGGCTTGGTGCCTGTAGCTCAAGCAGCTAGGGGGCCAGCCACATACACCAGAGCTGGCGGGTTCAAATCCAGCCCAGGCCTGCCAAACAACAATGACAACTACAATAAAAAAATAGCCGGCTTCATGCCTGTAGCACAGTGGTTACGGCACCAGCCACATACACGGAAGGTAGCAGATTGAAACCTGGCCTGGGCCAACTAAAACAACTGCAACAACAACAACGACAAAAAAAAATAGCTGGCATTGCAGCGGGCACCTGTAGTCCCAGCTACTTGGGAGGCTGAGCAAGGGAATCGCTTAAGCCCGAGAGTTTGAGGTGGCTGTGAGGTGTGACGTCATAGCACTCTACCGAGGGCGACATAACAAGACTCTGTCTCAAAAGAAAAAAAAAAAGTTCTATATTTCACTAAGATGATGATCAATACTGCAGATTACAAAACTACTATATAGAATTTATTCCAGTTCCGTCTACATGTATTTTAATTCAATCGATGTTTTCAACATAAAACTATTACCTATCTCCACATATTGTACCAAGGAGAAAAAAGGCACAGAAAATTTGGAAGTGAGATAATCTCAGAAAATCTAAAACAGGCTCGGCACCTGTAGCTCAGCAGCTAGGGTGCCAGCTACATACACTGGAGCTGGAGGGTTCGAACCCAGCCTGGGCCTGCTAAACAACAATGACAACTACAACCAAAAAAAAGCGGGGCATTGTGGCGGGCACCTGTAGTCCCAGCTACTTAGGAGGCTGAGGCAAGAGAATCACTTAAGCCCAAGAAAGTTAGAGGTTGCTGTGAGCTGTGATGCCACAGCACTCTACTGAGGGCAACATAGTGAGACTCTGTCTCAAAAAAAAGAAAGATAAAAGAAAGAAAATCTAAAACATGTGGCCTCTTCAGATCTTAAATGTCCTTTACAGTTTGGTAAACTAATAAAGTCAGTTTATTAGTCAGCAATAATTTAAAATGAGTGAAAACAACACAAAAGTCTGGGCGCAGTGGCTTATGCCTGTAATCCTAGCAGTCTGGGAGGCCAAGGAGGTGGATGGCTTGAGCTCATGAGTTCGAGACCAGCCTGAGCAAGAGTAAAACTCCGTCTCTACTACATATAGAAAAACAAGTCCAGCATAGTGGAGCAATCCTATAGTCACAACTACATGGAAAGCTGAGGCAAGAGGATTGCTCAAGCCCCAGAGTTTGAGGTTGCTGTGAGCTATGACACTACAGCACTCTAGTGAGACAAGGTGAGACTCTGTCTCAAAAATAAATAAATAAATAAATCACAAAAACCCCACACAAGTGAGTTTATTCTCGTATTATCCTATCACTTCTATACAAAAGAAAATAAAGGCATGGCACCTGTAGCTCAGCTGCTAGGGCCCAGACACATACACTGGAGCTGGTGGATTCAAATCCAGCCCAGGCCTGCTAAACAACAATGACAAGTACAACCAAAACATAGCTGGTCATTGTGGTAGGCACCTGTAGTCCCAGCTACTTGGAAGGCTGAGACAAGAGAATTGCTTAAGCCCAAGAGTTTGAGGTTGCTGTGAGCTGTGATGCCAGGGCACTCCACCAAGGGTGGCACAATGAGACTCTGTCTCAAAAAAAAATAAATAAATAAATAAGGATTGTTAATTCCTTCTCAGAGAGGCCAGGAAGGCAATTATTTTGTTTCTCCTACAAAATTATAAGATGCTTAGATCTCATAGAAATGAATTTTAGGGTACCAGCCTACTTAGTCCAATGTATATACTTTCAAGGTTTCTAATTTCTTATTTCTGTGTGTCTTAACAAAATTCCAAAGTGACTTATTTTGCACATATAACTAAGATTTTCTTTCTAGTGGAGACATTAAGAGACTCACCTCAGTAAGAATAAAAAGAAGAGCTGAAACACACTCACATCCTGCAAACAATTCCAGGCAAAGTTGGTTATCAACAGAATAGTTTAACATAAGATCCTACCATTTAAATAAAGACATATTCATTTATTGATAATTATTCCAAAGGAAACAATTTCACTCTGAGATACCTAAGCTATACAACTAAAAAATAAAAGGTCAGACTTAAAAAACCAGCCAGGCATAGTGGTTCATGCCTGTATTCCTAGTACACTGGGAGGCCAAACAGGAGAATTGTTTGAGGTCAGGAGTTTGAAATCAGCCTGATAAAGATCAATACCCCTTCTCTACAAAAATAGAAAATATAATTAACCAGGCATAGTGGCACTCTTTGGGAGGCTGAGGCAGGTGGATTGCTTGAGCACAGGAGTTCAAGACCAGGCTGAGCAATAGTGAGACCTGTCTCTACTAAAAATAGAAAAATTAGCTAGGTGTCATACTGGGCTCCTATAGTCCCAGCTACTGGGGAGGCACTCTAGCCAGGCAATATCAAAAATAAGAAAAAAAAAAGTCCACAATATAGGCTCTAGTTGATGAGAACAGTTTTTGTTTATTTTTAAGAGATGGGCGTCTTTCTGTGTCATCCAGGCTTCAGTATAGTGGCACAATCATAGCTTACTGCAGCCTCAACTCCTATGCTCAACTAATCCTCCTGCCTCACACTCCTGAGCTATTGGGAAAAATCAGTTTTTTAATTTGCCATTTGAAATTTAAAATGAAGATGTTTAATGTAAATTTATTCCCACTATGAATAAAAAATAGGTTTCTTATTAAGACTCCTCATAGGCTTGATAGTATCTTTAAGGTGATCAAGCAATAAAACATGATCTTCGGAAAAACATCATATCAATTAACTTGGAAATGACTGAAATTTAAAAAAATTAAAACCTTGGCCAGGCTCGGTGGCTCATACCTGTAATCCTAGCACTCTGGGAGGTCAAGGCATGTGGATTGCCTGAGCTCACAGGTTCGAGAGCAGCCTGAGCAAGAGTGAGACCCCTGTCTCTAAAATAAGTCAGGCGTTATGGTGGGCACCTGTAGTCCAAGCTACTTGGGAGGCCGAGGCAAGAGAATCGCTTGAGTCCCAGAGTTTGAGGTTGCTGTGAGCTATGACGCCACGGCACTCAACCAAGGGTGACAAAGTGAGACTATCTCAAAAATCAAAAATAAATAAATAAATAAAAATAAAAGGGCAGTGCCTGTGGCTCACTGAGTAGGGCACTGGCCCCATATACCAAGGGTGGCGGGTTCAAACCTGGCCCTGGCCAAACTGCAACAAAAAAATAGGCAGGCATTGTGGTGGGCGCCTGCAGTCCCAGCTACTTGGGAAGCTGAGGCAAGAGATTGCCTAAGCCCAGGAGTTGGAGGTTGCTATGAGCTGTGACGCCCCAGCACTCTACCGAGGGTGATAAAGTGAGACTCTGTCTCTACTAAATAAATAAATAAATAAATAAATAAAACTGTTCTTAAAAAAATAAATAAATAAAATAATTAAAACCTTGAAGTCAGGTGTGGTGGCTCACACCTGCAATCCTAGCACTTTGGGAGGCTGAGGCAGGTGGATTGCTTGACTTTAGGAGTTGGAGACCAGCCTGACCAAGAGTGAGACCCCATCTCTACTAAAAATAGAAAAATTAGCTAGGTGTCAGTGTGTGCTTGTAGTCCCAGCTACTCTGGAGGCTAAGGCAACTGGATCACTTGAGCCCAAGAGTTTCAAGTTGCTGTGAGTTGTGATGATGCCACAGCAATCTATGCAGAACCAGGGTGACAGAGTCTCACTCTGGTAACCCCCTCCCCATAAAAAATTAAAAGCAGCTCTATTCTTCTTATGGGGCTTCATTGTACTATAGGGCCTTTTTCTCCAAAGCCACTAAAATATCCCAGAGGGGTTCACTAACCAAAACAGAAAACTAACATCAGTTTTGCCCTATAGATACTTTATTTAATCCTGAGTACCTGTACCAAGCTATTGTTCCTGACACAAGGACATAGTATTTTCTAAAGCTAAGACTGTTGGATGTGAAATCAGAGACATCCATTATTTCCTAGCAGTGTGTCCATGCGAAAACTTAATAACCTCTCTGAGCCTCACTTTCCTCATTTGAAAATACTAATAATAATGCCTACTTCCTCCAGATCCCCAGAAGATTAAGATGGCATGTTGTATACTATAAAGTATTATGTAGCAATTTCAAATCCTTGATAACAGAAAATGGAGAATAAATGAATGCCTAAGTAATTGTGGAAGTCTATATAATAAATATAAGGCATTAGTTCTAAGGGCCTTTTACACAGGATACATGAAAAAGTTATCTTATCTCTCCAATAATTATTTACTACAGACTATAGCAGTTCTCCCTCATATATAAAAATTATAAGCCTTTACTCAAAGTCATTTGAGAAGGATGGACCTAAAGAAAAGCTGTTTTACCTATGACTCAATTTGGTTTCTTCATAAGGCCAGTTTCTAAAACACAACTTGAAAGACAGGAGGTTTTTTTTTCTTTTTTTGAAACAAAGAGTCTCACTATGTCGCCCTGGGTAGAGTGCCGTAGTGTTACAGCTCGCAGCAACCTTCAACTCTTGGGCTTAAGTGATTCTCTTGCCTAAGCCTCCCAAGTAGCTGGGACTACAAGCGCCCACCACAACACCTGGCTATTTTGTTGTTGTTGTTGTAGTTGTCATTGTTGTTTGGCAGGCCCGGGCCGGGTTTGAACCCGCTAGCCCCGGTGCATGTGGTCAGCTCCCTAGCTACTGAGCTACAGGTACTGAGCCACAAGAGTTATTTTAAAACACAAATTTAACTTCAAATATTCCGGGACCACTTTTCAAAATGGCTCACAGCTTGTCAATATTTTCAGCTTCCTCCTAATCTGGACATTTTTTTATGAGCAATGAAAAATTAAAGGTGAAAAGATAGAAAAGTAAATATTCCTTACTGAATAAAAGTTTACCCCCGATTTCACAATATGTGATAGACAGAAAGAAAAACTGATTTTGAAATATGTCCTTTTTCCCAGTCTGTCTACTTGTAAGAGTGGACTTTATTTACATGACAAGAAAAAGAGAGAGAGAACAAATATTCAATGAAATAGAAATATACTTCCCTCTATTTAAATCTAGCAATTCAAATACTAATCAAATAAAACCTTTCAGGGTCTCTACATTTGTCTGGATTTTCCTGTTTGATCTGTCCCAAATTCTGTTTTTTCCCTAACTCCTATGCCTGCCCTCTCTATAAAGGGAAAGCCACAGAAATAAGCAAGCCTTCTTTCCCCTAAACATCTGAGACACAGGAAAATAGATTTTCAAATAAGGCAATCAAACAAAAGCAAACAAAACCTTGTTTGTTTGTTTTTTTCATAAAAGGATATGGTGTACAACTGAGTACGAATTTAGGGCGTCACCCATAGAAGAATTGTATGCCTATGAAGTCATCCCTAATTAGAGAGTTCTACTAACAATACAGCAATTATGAAACCACTCCGCCAGCTCATCTAACTATACGTAAACCCTGAACACAAATCTTTGCTAAGAAAGGTGTACATACAACTACCTGAAACTATTACTCAAATTCCAAAAGGTATTTGAGGGAGAAGAGGGGTGCTTGTTTTCATCTCCCAAAGCACTCCCTTTAGGAATGCAGCTGAGTGGATAAACTACTATTCATCTCTGCCACTCAGTACCACCTAGGTCAAGAGGAAAGGCACACACATGGGAAACTCGTCTATGGGTAATCAACTTTGATGATAAACTTGATCTTTTTGTGTTGAAATGGAAAGACAATCAAAGGATGTAAACAAGGAATATTCACCATAGATTCTATCCCAACCACTGCCGTAGTATGCTAGGCAAACAGAGTTGGGAAAGAGAGGCCAATGACTTAAATCAGAGATTGGGCAACACACACTTGAGCTCCTATCAGAAAGGAAGCAAACAACAAAGTGTGGACACAACAGAAACGAACACACGATTTCACTATGGAAATTTAAAAACAACACAGCCACCATTATGTGTGAACAGCTTAAGTGTGATCCAAAAAAGATGTTATTTTTGCCCACAGAAGAGAAAAACTCAAATCCATTCAAAGTGTGGGGGGAGGAGGCAGACAAGGGAGCAGGGAGAGGGGAAAAGGGAGGGGGATGGGTGTGCTTCCACTTAATGGGCACACCTCTTGGGGGTGGGACACAATTATAAGAGGGACTCTACCTAACAAAAGCTAACATTGTAACCTAATTCTTTGTACCCTCAAATTAACCTGAAACAATAAAAAAAATGTTATTTCTCACCTTCCTCCATCCAAAACCAGGCAGTGCTTTGGAACACCCACTCTTCACATACCTACCCATCCCAACAGAAACTGCTGCCCTGCCTCCTCCCTGATTAGGAAAGTCCAGGGCACTAGTCTCCAGGTTAGATGGGCGTGCAACATTCTGTTGGCTAAAGCTCACCTACTCTTACTATGATGACTCAAGCTCTAGTCCCGTGTTTCCTAATGGATTTAGAAGGTTTCAACTTGAATGCCTACCAAGTTCACCAAGTTATTCATTTATATTCATCAAGCTTTAACTGAAGGCTTAGTATGTGCCAGCCCTGTATTGGGTGATTCAGATACAGACCATTAGGACCTTCTCTCCCAAAGTTTACTGCATAGTAGGGGAAACAGATGGAAAAACAGGCATAGTATCAGTGTTATCATGCCATCACAGACATATATACTGAGCAGTGGGTGTCAAGGAAGGTTCCAAAGGTGACTTTTGAACTTTGTCTTATAGCTCAAGTAGGTATTTCTCAGATAGGCATCACTGGTAAAGGGCATTCTAGGAACAGAGATGGATAAAAAGGATGCTATCTGGAGCTGGAGAAAAACAGTGTGGCTAGAGTATTGTGTCCAGAATTAATGATAGATACAATTGCAGCAGCAAGTCAGGATCCAACTTAGAAGTGGCTCAGGGAGAAGGAAGGAAGTCAGCGAGGAGGATTCCATGTTAGGAAAAGTCTAAGTGTCTATGATTGAATTTATTGCCACATTATTTTTTCTCTTTTTTCCAACTATCTCTTGCCAAAGTAGGTCTAAGTTTTAACTTCTCCACTTTCCTCAGTCTCTAGGTGCATAGATTTGAACTGCAGTTTGTCCATAAAAAACAAAGGAAGGGTCAGTCAATCACCAAGCCTCCTGGATTCTTCCTTTGCAATCTCTGGGATTCTTCCATCATATCCCATTTATCACATAAAGTCTGGCCTACTACAAAAGTCTTTTAGCAGATCTGTCTGCAATCTTATCTCTCTCCAGTGTAATCTTTACATAGCAAACTTCCCGAATCGCAGATCTTATGGTACATTCTGTACAAAAGAAACTCACAATATTTTAGCACAGCATTCAAGGTCATATACGTCTCCTTTTTTTTTTTTTTGAGACAGAGTCTCACTATGTTGCCCTGGGTAGAGTGCCGTAGCATCACAGCTCAAAGCAACCTCCAACTCTGGCTTAAGCAATTCTCTTGCCTCAGCCTCCCATGTAGCTGGGACTACAGCTGGCCCCCACACCACCTGGCTATTTTTTTTTTTTTTTTGCAGTTTTTGGTCAAGGCTTGGTTTGAACCCACCCCCTCTGGTATATGGGGGCCGGCACCCTACTCTTTTGTGCCACAGGTGCTGCCCACCACTTGGCTATTTTTTTGTTGCAGTTGTCATTGTTGTTTAGCTGGCCCGGGTTTGAACCTGCCAGCCTCAGTGCATGTGGCTGGCACTGTAACCTCTGTGCTACGGGCTCTGAGCCAATGTCATACACTTTTCTGAGTTGATACCTGACTATCTTTCTAATGTGACTTCCCATTACATGTACTGCACCCTTGAACCCAACACTCTAAAGATATTCTGTTCCCCAAACAGGCCCTGCATTTTCCCACTTCCACTCCTTTTCCTCTGTAGCTTTTCCCAGTGGAATGTTTTTCACCTACCTCCTAGCTATTCTCCAAAAGCATCTGTCAGAAAGTCTCATCAAGCCAGGAGTGGTGGCTCACACCTATAATCCTAACACCCTGGAAGCTGAGGTGGGAGGATCCCTTGAGCTCAGGAGTTCGAGACCAGCCTGAGCAAGAGCAAGACCCCATCTCCACTAAAAATAGAAAAAATCAGCTGGCATAGTGGCGGGCACCTGTATTCCCAGCCACGTGGGAGGCTAAGAAGAGGATCGCTTGAACCTAGGCATTTGAGGTTGCTGTGAGCTATGATGATGCCACACCAACAGAGTGAGACTGTTTCCAAAAAAAAAAAAAAAAAGGAAAGAAAGAAAAATCTCATCAGATTGTCCTCATGCTAGACAAAATTTCTCTATTCCTAGTACTCTCACAGAACCATGTTTTCTTCTATTATGGCCAGTGCTAGACTCTCTCAGACAGGTCCAACTTAAAAAAAATCTTGTCTCAGGGTGGCACCTGTGGCTCAAAGGAGTAGGGCACCAGCCCCATATGCTGGAGGTGGCGAGTTCAAACCCAGCCCCGGCCAAGCACTGCAAAAAAAAAAAAAAAATCTTATTTCACTGTCAGACCTTATGTACCATTTTTTTATTTAAAAAATACTCACCACAGGGCGGCGCCTGTGGCTCAGTGAGTAGGGCGCCAGCCCCATATGCCGAGGGTGGCGGGTTCAAACCCAGCCCCGGCCAAACTGCAACCAAAAAAATAGCCGGGCGTTGTGGCGGGCGCCTGTAGTCCCAGCTGCTCGGGAGGCTGAGGCAAGAGAATCGCGTAAGCCCAAGAGTTAAGAGGTTGCTGTGAGCCGTGTGACGCCACGGCACTCTACCTGAGGGCTGTACAGTGAGACTCTGTCTCTACAAAAAAAAAAAAAAAAAAAATACTCACCACAATATTTAGCATGTAATGCTATTACACAAAGCTCTTGGATGGGAGGGACCATAACCTATTCACTCTCATATTCTCAGCCAGTACCACAGTGCCTACGTAGAGTAGGTAATAATAATAATAATAGTAACTTAATAACGTATTATTGTTCTAATTATGCAGCTAAGTTGTTTTTTTGTTTTCTGAGACAGAGTCTCAAGCTGTCACTCTGGGTAGAGAACCAAAGCGTCATCATAGTTCACAACAACCTCCAACTCTTGGGCTCAAAAGATCCTCTTGCCTCAGTTTTTCTATTTTTAGTAGGTATGAGGTCTCATTCTTGCTCAGGCTGGTCTCCACTCGTGAGCCATCAGGCCCAGCCTATGCAGCTAAGTTTGGGAGAACTTATTATCTATTATGGACTTACTAAATGCTTTATATATTCAGAATCTAGGATCAAAAAAGATAAAAGTTTTGTATACATTATGTAAGTTATTTCTCAGAAAAGCTCTGTGAGCCAGGTGCAGTGTTATTTCCATTTTACAGGACAGCAAACAGGCTTAGAGAAGTTGAGTAACTTCCTTGAAGTCACACAGCTAGTGTTAGAGGCAGACCATGTCTCAAAGCCAGGCCTGTCTGGCACCGAAGTCAAAGTCGGTATGTGTTTTCGGCCATTATTCTCCACAGCAACCGCTTATTGAATGACTTTACTTCCCCAACAAGACTATCGACTTATTAAAACAGAAATACAGTTTACTCAAACAGGTATTCCCCACAGCACTTGATAGAATGCTCGGACACAGTATGTTCACAGTAATTATCTTTTGAATTAAAAAGGGCCCACAACTAGTATACACAACTGTTAGATTTGTCAATTCCCTTTCCTCCAAGTTGTAACTGCTTATGCCTTATCGATTATATAATCTCTGCCAGATATTCCCAATTTTCTATAACCATCCTACTAGCCACACTTCACTACTTCTACTTTCAACAAAACTCACAACTTCTTCTTCTTCTTTTTTTTTTTTTGAGACGGAGTCTAACTCTGTTACCCAGGCTAGCGTGCCATGGTGTCATAGCTCATAGCAACCTCAAACTTTCGGGCTCCAGTGATCCTTTTTCCTCAGCCTCCCAAGTAGCTGGGTCCATAGTTGCCGGCCACATCTTTCTATTTTTATTTTTTTATCTGTCTATTTTTAATAGAGACAGAGTCTCACTATTGCTCAGGCTGGTCTCCAATTCCTGAGCTCAAGCAATGCCTCGGCCTTCCACAGTGCTAGAATTATAGGCGAGAGCCCACGCCCAGCCCAGAACAAACTTTTGATCCCAGCTATCTTCCTGAACACATTCTGTTTACTCCTACATCAGTATCTTTTGTTTTATCCTGTCCTTTTACTCTTTCCCTCTCTCCCACTAAGGACTTCCTCTCTCTGTATCTATTTCTCACACTCAGAATGCCCTCTCCTTGACTTTTCTTCTCACCCTATCCCAGTTCTAGTCACCCCTCAAAGTTCAGCAGAAGCTTCATCCTCTCCCCCAAGCATGTTTCCCAAAACTCCACTGATCTCTCTCTTCAACTCCCACAGAATTGAGAATCTTGGCACAAAAGTTAGCAACTTAATTACAGACCTCCCCCTATAGTGATACAAGTGGATATGAGGACAGTTTGGCTGGGACATCCGTCATCTTACTTGATTCAGTTCATCTGCCTCCCCCACACAGGTCTTTAAACTTAGTCAAAAAGAATAATTTATTTTTTTTGTTTTCTGGAAAAGAGTTTGAACCTGCTGAGGTGCTGGAAGAGGGTGGAGAAGGAAATTAAGAGAAACAGGGGTACGGATGGGATTTGAGGAAATGCACCTGTGTGTTGGGCAGACTGGGTGAAGGGCAAGAGTTGGAGATAGGGAGAGAGGAGAGGAAAGAGAGGAGAGCACTCAAAATAATAATCTTGACAAAAGAAAACCATTATTTCACCAACAGCACACAAAGACTTGTCTAATTCCTTGCTCTGCAAGTCTTATTTCAAGACTGTGTCTGGAGACCAATCTTTTTTTTTTTTTTAGGCTATGAAAGTTTAGACTTTTATTTTATCTTAGAAAGGGAAGAGAGGAACTCAGAGAGAGAGGAAAGGAGTGGGAAAATCTGGAGAAGGATTCTTAACTTCATCTTTCTCTTGAATACATCATAACACCTTGCTGGATACTGGAAACATAGGCAGGGCTTAAAAAAATATTCCAACTTATTGCAGTATTTCCAGGGTGGTGGTAATTACCAGCATGCCCAATCTCTGGTGACCACAAAAATGAGAATTTGAAAGCTGATAAGTCTGTGGGGTCCTATAACTTCATGCCCTAAGTTTTATTAAAGAAAAAGCAAGTGCCTGGGGTAGATAAATGACTTTGCCCAGAACACAGAGCTTTATAGCAATTGTAAAATCTTAAAAATGAGTATATGAAAAATTACTCTTCTGGTAATTACTTTCACCAAAAAAAAAAAAAAAAAGAGGCTACAGACTGGTTTGCAAAGGGAGGCTCCATACCTAGTATAGCCAATGGAAGATCATTTAAAATCTCTTAACAAGTGTGCCAAATTTCTGAATAACACATGATATTGAGAAATAAGAACAGATACCAGAAAATGTAGATGGTGACAGACCCCTATAGTTAATACTAATTTCTTTTCATTACCTTAAAAGGATAAGGGGATTCACTTAAACTTTGAAACGGAATAACCAAAAGTGTAACTGTAGGCTCAGCTCTGTTGCACAGTGGTTATGGCGCCAGCCACATACACCCAGGGTGGTGGGTTCGAACCCTGCCTGGGCCAGCTAAACAACAATGACAATTGCAACAAAAAACAGCCGGGCGTTGTGGTGGGTAACTGTAGTCCCAAGCTACTTGGGAGGCTGAGGCAAGAGAATCACTTAAGCTCAAGAGTTCGCAGTTGCTGTGAGCTGTGACAGTACAGCGCTCTATCGAGGGCAACATAGTGAGACTCTGTCTCAAAAAAAAAAAAAGTGTAACTGAATAAAACATATAGAACATAGAAAACAGGTTCTGTAAAGACTATACAAAATTGTTTTTTTAGAAAAAACACAAGTCATCAATCCTTTTTATTTG
This sequence comes from Nycticebus coucang, assembly GCF_027406575.1. Lineage (NCBI taxonomy): Eukaryota > Metazoa > Chordata > Mammalia > Primates > Lorisidae > Nycticebus > Nycticebus coucang. Next base: position 123,211,215 of record NC_069804.1, read on the forward strand.
ATGCATTTGATTGCTTTTTAAAAATAATCATCTTCATTGAAGTATAATTTACCTGCAATAAAATTCATCAATTTTAAGCATACAATTTAATGCATTTCATTAAAATAGTCAAAAACTATCACCACAGAGCTGGGCGAGGTGGCTCACGCCTGTAGTCCTAGCACTTTGGGAGGCCGAGGTGCATGGATTGCCTGAGCTTGTGGGTTTGAAACCACACTGAGCCAGAGCAAGACTCTGTCTCTAAAAACAGCCAGGCATTACGGCAGGCACCTGTAGTCCCAGCTTCTTGGGAGACTGAGGCAAGAGAATTGCTTGAGCCTAAGAGTTTGAGGTTGCTGTGAGCTATGACACCACAACACTCTGAGAGCCAAAGTGAGATTCTGTCTCAAAAAAAACTATCACCACTATCACAATATAGAACATTTATGTTAACTCAAAATATTCCTTCATATCCCTTTATTGTGAATCCCATCCTTTCTATGAGTCCTCGGAATCCACCGATCAACTTTCTGTCACTAGTTTTGCCTTTAGTGTAATTTGATATAAATGGTGTATACCCTTTTGTGTCTGGCTTCTTGCACTTAGCATAACACTTTTGAAATTAATCCTTGTTGGTTTATTATCAATAATTCATTCTTATGATTGCTGTGTGATATCCCACTATGTGGATATGCCATCACTTATTTCTCTATTCGCCTATTTATGGACATTTCAGTTATTTCCAGGCTAGAGCTATTATCAGTAAAGCTGGTACAAACATGAAAGTACAAATCTTTGTATGGGTATGTTTTTTCTTTTCTCTTGAGTAGATGCCTACAGTGAGATTGCTGGCTCATACAGTAAATGCATGTTTAATCCTACTGACAGACTGTTTCCCAAAGTAAGCTGTACCATTTTGCATTTCCAGGACAACGCATTGAGTATTCCAAAGACTCTGTATCTTTGACAAGACTTGTAGTTATCTGTCCTTTTAATTTATGCATTCTGATGTATGTGTAGTAATGTGTCTCACTGTGGTTTTACTTTTCATTTCCATAATGACTAATGATGTTAAGCATAATTTATGTATAATTATTTTTCACTTGAATATCTTTGTGAAAACTTTTTCTTTTTACAATTTTTCTTTCATATTTTTATACTACTTTTCCATTTCAGAATATTAGAAGGTATGTGTTTTGTTTACATACTTTGTTTTTGTACAGTGTGCCAAAGCTGTAAGAGTACCCTTCACTCAGATAGTGTATACTGTACTCAACAGATGTAAAATTTACCCACCCCTCCTTTGCCCTCTCCCACCTTAATTTTCATTACGCAAGTGTTGATTAGTTGGTTCCAATTTGGTATTGAGTAAGTGTTTATTTCCCTGTTTTTGTGATGCTTCACTTAGAATGGTTTCCATTTCTATCCAGGTTGTCACAAAAGATACTACCCTGTTTCCCCGAAAATAAGACAGTGTCTTATATTAAGGTTTGCTACCAAAGATGTGCTAGGTCTTATTTTCAGGGGACGTCTTATCTTTCCTGTAAGTAGGTCTTATTTTCGGAGGATGTCTTATTTTCGGGGAAATGGGGTAGATCACCATTTTTTTCAAGGCTAAATACTGCATAGTATGCACATATCACATTTTATTAATTCATCATATACTGGTGGGTACCTGGGTTGTTTCCACATCTTTGCAATTGTGAATTCTGCCACTGTAAACATTCAAGGGCAGGTGTCCTTTTACAAAATGACCTTTTTCCTTTGGGTGTATACCCAGCAATGGGATTGCTGAATCAAATGGCAGGTCTACTTTAAGTTCTTTGGGATATCTCCATACAATTTTCCATAAAGGTTGTACTAATTTGCAGTCCCACCAACCGTGTATATATAAGAGTTCCTTTCCTCCACATCCACACAAGCGTCTGTTGTTTTGGGACTTTTCATTACGAACCATTCTTATCAGAGTGATAACTCATTGTGGTTTTGGTTTGCATTTCCCTAATGCTTAAAGAAGTCAAGCATTTTTCCATGAGTTTTTTGGCCATTATATGTCTTCTTTTGAAACATTTCTGCTCATGTCTTTTGCCCACTTCTTATTTATTTATTTTTTTGAGACAGAGTCTCACTATGTCACTCTTGGTAGAGTTGCCGTGGTGTCACAGTTGACAGCAACCTCAAATTCTTGGGCGTAAGCAATTCTCTCTCTTTTTTTTTTTTTTCTTGTCTGAAGGAGACTGGCAGCATTACTACTTACAGTTATACTGCTAATTAGCCTTCAACTATTTGTATAGCACATAAGAAATAACACTGCTCACATATAAAGAAAGCAGGTCAATGAAATGTGCACGCATAAGCAATTCTCTTACCTCAGCCTCCCAAGTAGTTGGGATTACAGGCACTCGCCACAATACAGCTATTTTCTTGTTGCAGATGTCATTGTTGTTTAGCAGGCCGGAGCTGGGCTAGAACCTGCCAGCCTCAGTTTATGTGGCTGGCACCATAACCACTGTGCTACGGGCTCCAAGCCTTTTGCCCACTTTTTAATGGGGTTGTTTGGTTGTTTCATGCTGATTTGCTTGAGTTCCTTCTACATTCTGGTTAACAGTCCTTTGTCAGATGTATAGCATGCGAATATTTTCTCCCATTCTGTGGGCTGTCATATATGCTTTTTTGATTGTGTCCTTGGCTGTGCAGAAGCTTTTTAATTTGATTAGGATTGTACAGAGTTCTAAAAGTTCTTACTTCAAACTATTGGTATTAAATTGGCACTGACCATAAAACAAACCATACTCTTTCAAAATGAACACACAAGTGCTTATCTTTTCTTGAGACACATTCATTCCAATGTATGACAAGCTTCTGCTTCACCATATATAATATTGCTTAATTTCAGCTTCTTGAACGCTAAGTATTATGAACAACCACTCCCACCATATCAGTACTAATAAGTGACTAAGTCTCAACCACACACTCAAGTATCTGACTTATTTTTCATTTTAGAATTTTTTTTCTATCAAGATTGTTCTCAAGGAACACAGTGGCTTAGAGTTTTGTTTGCTTTGTTGTAGAAAACTTTCATGGAATCTTAGTAAAGGAGTAATTAGAAGAGCTTAATAGGGTATATTCATCATTCTCATTTAATGGTTTGTTGCTCTGAAAGTCAAAACAAGGGAGTCAAACCCTAAATGCCCTTACACGTATCACAGGTTCCTTGTCTGGGAAGTTTAGGAAAGGTTAAAGCAGAAGTGGTGAAGGGTTTTACTATTTATTAACTCTAGTACATCAGCATTATTATTTCTTCTTATAGTCAGTGCAGGTAGCAAACTTCTATGAAACAATATTCAACATGTACAGCAAAGTTTGCGAGGTTATTTTTCAGGCCTAGATTTTCTGATAATTCTATTTAACATTTCAGCTGCAAAGTATAAAACTCAACAGAGGACATCTTTTCATATCCCAAACCATTTTCTACATTTGACCTTAGCCAAAAGGCCAAGAACCTATGAACAGTATTTTCTCATGAGGCATTGTTATATGTGCTAACTAGGTTATATAATATCAAAAACTAGAGAATAAAGCAACTGCTTTATGAAACATAGATGTGGGTATATTGAGAAACTCTACTTCTATAATTTATTTAGATTAAAATAATATGAACACAAAAACATATCATGTCAGGAAACACAGTATAAGATTTTAGGAACATTTGTGAAGAAACCTGAACAATCTTACTATTTCCATGACCAAATATGCTTTGAATTCAAAATCAATCGAGAAACGAACTTTGGAAGGCCATGTCTGTGACTGAAGGCCAACTCCGCCCTTTATCCGATCCCAAGTAGCTGCCTACCTACAATTGGAAATTTTGCCTTGGGCATATCTAAAACACCTTTAAGGAGATTTGAGTATCATTAAACAGTGTACTGTTTAATGTGAAGAAGAGATTGCTCTGTCTTGCACATAATGCTACTCCATACCCCCTGAAGATCCCAGAGAGATTCACAAAGTTTTTATTAAGAAGGGCAGGGAGCGGTGCCTGTGGCTCAAAGGAGTAGGGTGCCAGCCCCATATGCCAGAGGTAGTGGATTCAAACCCAGCCCTGGCCAGAAACTGCAGAAAAAAAAAAAAAAAAAGGCAGAGAAGCAGAGCTGGGAATAGAGAAGTTATTTGCAAAGTCACGCACAGAGTTAAACTAAGCTACCTTAGCACTCTTCCTACTTCTCTAATACTCACAACCAACTAAACCGTAACTAATTTCCTGTTTGTATCTTTTTTTTTTTTTTTTTTTTTTTGCAGTTTTTGTCCGGGGCTGGGTTTGAACCCTGCCACCTCTGGCATATGGGGCCAGGTGCCCTACTCCTTTGAGCCACAGGCACCACCCCCCTATTTGTATCATTTTAAAGGAGCTGCATGGTGGGATAATGGTAGCTAATCAGTTCCTTCGGTTCCCCATATTCCTGTAGCCTTTTTCATTATAATGACCGTCTATCCACTTCCTCCTCTGGCTCTTCCATGAGTCTATGAGCTCCGTGACAGTGAGTTGTTGTTTGTATTTTGCCTCACAAGTACTCACTGAATGTTTGTTTGTTTGTTGTTGGAGACAGAATCGCTCCATCACCCTCTGGCACTCTGGGTAAAGTCAGCCTAGCTGAGGGTAACCTCAAACTCTTGGGCTCAAGCAATCCTCCTGCCTCAGCCTCCTGAGTAGCTGGGACTATAGGTACTCACCACCATAGGTGGGTACTTTTTAGAAACCAGGTCCTCCCTCTTGCTCAGGCTGGTCTCACACTTGAAGGGATCCACCCACCTCAGTCTCCCAGTGTGCTAGCATTAAAGGCATAAGCCACCATGCCTGCTGAGTATTTGTTTAATAAATAGATTTTGATGGAAGCGAGTAGGAAAAGTGCACAGATCCACACATCAATACAGGCTTTATAGTCATCTCATGTGGTTTAAAAAACACTCTATTAGAGAAAGCTGTGAACAAAATAACGACAAGATAATGTTCCCACATTCTTCACATACAATTAGCCTGTTATCACGCTTTAACTATCTACTCCTGTTCAATACTTCAAGATAACTAGAAAGGCTTCAAGTTGTTTGCAACCTGTTCTTTGTATTTAGCTGAAAGTCAAACAGAAACAAGTCTTTTCAGAAACAGTTTTTACTTGCAACTATTTTGGCATGCAAGCAGCACATTTCACCTTTACAATAACACACACACACACACACACACCGTGCACAGATCTTGTTCTGACAGATCTGCAATTTACAGATACAAGTTAATATTTAGAAATAAATATAAGTTGCCCCAAACTAAAACTATACTTACGTTTTGTATTATGAACATTTTCAATATAACCAAAAGGAAGCAAAAATAGTACTACAAACACCCATAAACTCATCACAGATTCTTCATTTGTCAGGATTTTCCCACAATTGCTCGTTTCATCTCTCTTCCTGTCCTCTTTTCCCCACCCCAATCTGTATCTCTTCCCTGAATTATATTCAAGCGAACCCCAGATATCCTGTGATTTCACCCCTATATAGCTGTTAAGAAATAAGTTATTTTTTCTGGAAACACCTCTATTTTGTGCTAGAGTCAAGCATAAACTAGATTCTAATTGATTTTTTTTTCAGCACTAGTTATCTATGAGTCACTTAAACCCCAAAGGGTGCCCAACCCTGTGTCATTTCCTGGAGGAATATCAAATACCTCCATTTTAAGTAAAAGTTTTCTTTCCTCTTTTTGTACTTAATAAACAAAGATAAGATCTGAAAGCAATGGCTATTTAAAAAATAAGTTAATACATAACCTTTCTAATAATAGAAACATTCAATTCAATTTAGGTAGATGGAGGACATTTTTAAAATGTTTTCCAAACAAGAACGTTATAGCTATTTAATGCAAATCTTAATTATGATCTATAAACCCCCTCTCCTGTGATGAAGAAAAGTATATTAAACCAAAAGACAAAACAGGAAGGCACCTCCTGCCCTATTTTTACAACTAATTCATTCCGAGGCTTGAAATAACCCACTTTCCTTTTAAAAGGTCTAATCTTTTTCCATATTTCCTAAGTAAACTTTTACATTCTCTAAAAAAATATGAAAATTTGTGGAAAAATAAATCTGCTAATGAAATTAATTAACCTTCACACCTGAGAGATATTTCCAGTTTCCTTTCCTATGAAAACTAATGTAAGTTTGAGTGAAGTGAAGGGCAACCTTCAGGGGTATTGTGTGAGGGTGTGAAGTTAGGCAAGATCAGACTAGTTAGCATGCTTCAATTCAAAAGGAAAACACCATAACATATTCTGACCTACAACTGAGAAATCACTGGATACACAATTTCAGCCTAGACTTGAGCTAAGCAGAAAGTTTACCTGCAAGTCACCAACAGTGCCTCTTGTAGTGTTATATACCTTGCTTATATATGCTCTCAAATATATACTTGTTCATTGAAAAAAACTAGTCTTTTGTTTCATACTTCACTTTTCACTTCATATAAGTGTACTAAGTACAACCAATCTGAGAAGTGACTCAACTCAGAGTTAAGATTTACTAAATATGCTTCCCTCTGCCAGAAATGTGGGGAAATAAAACTTACTATGATCACCATGTGATGGAAAACCCTGGTGAATCTGAGCACCAGAAATCACTGCCATTGCCATGTTACAGTAACACCATCACAATTTCATTATTCAACGAGTTTCATGTATTTTGTAAACTATATAAACACTAAAGCAACTGTTTGACGTAAGTCACTTTACAAGAGTAAAATACCAATCTAATCATGACATGCTGTCATGACAGCCACCTCAACCTCTATTTCACAGAATTTTGAAAAACCATTTAACAGAGATCCAAAGTATTTGAAATCCTGCCTACCCTGCCCCAGCAAGATATATAGGCAGATAATAATTTTTATCATTTAAGTTTTGGGGTATCTAACTTAACAAATGTCTATATAATTAAGGATTTTAAAACCCACTTTTAAAAAGTGCAAAGTCCCTAAAATGTTCCCCAAGTAAAGAAAACAGTACAGAGAACATATTAGATTCTAAACTTCAAAAATTTCTTAAAACAAATTTGATTCTCCTTGAATAAGTATCTAGCAAGTGCCTCTGAATGTTTTACTCAAATAAGTAAAAGGAATTTCAGGCCTCTTAAAGTAAACTTCTGTTTAAATATTTAGTATTTAATTTTAAATTTAATAATCTAACGTAAAAGGCTATCATAATAATATTAAAATAGTTACCCGTCTGCAAGGAGAACAAACCTGTTTCTTTCTCGCAGCACTAATAGAAAAGAACCTTCTCCCACGCCTAGAACGGCAATCTGGAAACCCAACATTCTTCTTACAATTACAACTTTAGCGAGCAAGTCACAACACTTCCTGCTAGCAAAAGAGAACACCCTGACAAAAGAATGATACAATACTTACGAATCCCCTTCCTGTCAGGCCTGGGAGTATTTTGCCAAGGATTTAATAAATTCTAACTTAAACACAACATTTAGAGAAAAGTTTATTTTTTCATTTCGGCTCCAGTAAAACCATACAAGGAATCCAGGGAATTTTAAAGTTGGTTCAGGTCAAACAGCTACAACCCATATACCTATTTAGAGTTTGAACAGTAGCCAAGTAACCTGCTTATTTGAGGACACATGGAACAGCTTCTCCCCAGTGCCCCAGTCGCTCATCCACAGTCAAGTACATTACTTAGGCTGGCAAATTAACTGCCTCATACCACTTATAGTTTCTATTATTCATTTCAACCCACATACAACATTTACACTCCAAATGCCAGGTACTGTAGCACTCATTTCAAGTATATACATTTTATTCTATTGAAAATGTAAGCTCTTACGTGTAGCACCAGCATAGCACATAGAAACTAAGCCAATACTTGCTGAACTGAATAGTTTTCTCCTAAGAAAGAGATCTGGGGCAAAACTGGGTTCAAATCCTAGCCTGACCTTGGGCAAGTTAACTCTTCTGTCTCTATTCTATCATTCCAGAAGGAAAAGAATGGTAATTCCTTCATTCAACAGTAGCTACTTTCTACGTTGTTGTGTGGCTTAGATGATTTATTAAGCCTCGTAAATTTGGATCACAGCCTGGCACATGGTAAACACTAGGCATGTGATAACTGCTCTTATTATTGAAATTTGCTTTTTAGTTGGTCTAGCAGTCTAATCAGTGAATTGCTAAACAAAGCAGCTGGTTAAAATCAACAGGATACTGGGCTTGGCTGAAGAGACCATTTCTAGACTGATACAGGGCAAGTTAATAAATGGATAAATGAGAGGAAATGGAGCACAATGGAAGCACCAGGGTCTTAGGAGTCTGACAGACTTAGGTTGAAGTCTGTGTGACTTTGAACAAATTAACTTAGCTTCTTTGAGCCCCAGATTCCTATCTTTAACAATGGAGCTGGGCAGGGCATGGTGGCTCATATCTGTAATCCTAGCATTCTGGGAGGCTGAGGCAGGGTGGATCACTTGAGCTCATGAGTTTCAGACGATCCTGAGCAAGAGTCCAGACCCCCCTCTACTAAAAACAGAAAAGCTAGCCAGGCATTGTGGCAGATGCCTGTAGCCCCAGCTATGCAAGAAGCTGAGGCAAGAGGATTGCTTGACCCCCAGGACTTTGAGGTTGCTGTGAGCTATAATGCCATTGCACTCTACCCAGGGTGACTGAGTGAGACTCTGTCTCAAAAAAAACAAAAAAAAAAGGAGCCACTAACCCACATATTTCATGAGGTTGCTATGATGATATCCAGGTCCAGCAAGGTGCTCAGCAAGTGGCAGACATTATCATAATCTGTCTGAGATAAAAGATACCTAATCTCATCTGCTGCTCTTATCTATCCCATGAGAATGAAATAAAGTGAGAAAATATGCTCTAGTCCTTCATGAACAACGTAAAACAAAGTAGAGTATTTTATGGTAACATAACTGAATTCCTGGCATAGGAGGAGACTCACAGTGCATTCATTTGAGAAAAGGAAGCCTCCCTGGACAGTCCCCGTCATGAGGCAGGCAGGGTTTGGTTCTCCTGTCCTTATAACCACCACAAGCAGATACCAGATTGTATTTTGTCTTGGAAGTGTTTATTTTACTTACCACAAAACTAACATGAAATATCAAAAGGCATTGTGATGGATGTATTACCTAGTTCAATGTAAGCATTTCACATTGTATATCGAAGCAGTACCCTGAACTCCATAAATCCATCAATGGAGATTAAATCACAAAGTTGTGATTTAATAAAAAATATTTAATTAAAAAAATCATTAATAACAAAAAAAAAAGAAAGAAAAGAAATATCAAAAGGTACCTGTAGCTCAGTGGCTAGGGCGCTGGCCACATACCCTGGGCAGGTTCAAACGGGCCCGGGCCTGCTAAACAATAATGATGACAACAACAACAACAAAAATAGCCAGGCATTGTGGCAGGAGCCTGTAGTCCCAGCTACTTGAGAGGCTGAGGCAAGAGAATGTCTTAAGCCCAAGAGTTTGAGGTTGGTGTGAGCTGTGATGCCCCCCCTGGCACTCTACTGAGGGCAACATAGTAAGACTCTGTCTAAATATATATGTAATATATATATATATATTTTATATATATAATCAAAAAGCAACACAATCCAGAAGAGAAGATGATACAGGACAGGTGGCGCCCCAGCCAGCTCCACCAGCTAAGGAGCGGACCTGCCGCCTCCGCCCTGGCAGTGTTGGTGCCTCATAGCTGCACAGCCGGCAGAGGAAACAGCGGGTTGGGTTGGGGGGGCACAGGAGGCTCCAGTAGCCTGAGGGGCCAGACAACTGATGAGGGGACACCAGTGCCTTAGTGCCTCCCTTCCCTTGCACTTGCGGCTGAACAGGGACCCCCCCCCCATTTCCTAGGCCTGGACAATTTCATGAATAGACTGTATCCATTCATTAACCTTGCCCCAGCAGAAGGTACTGTATCCATTCATTAATGCACTCACTCACCTCGCCCCAGCAGAAGGGACTATATCCATTCATTTGTTAGAACGTCCTGGCCTAATGTCACTACAAAAGACCCATGTGACTATATATAGCCCTAGATACAGAACCCAGAGAGAGACAGAGAGCTTTTTTCCCCCTGACTTGGGTTGTTTCTCTCTGCCTAGAGCTTTGGTGTTTTTGTATTCTTTTCTGTAAAATAAATCCTGTCTTACCACTGATCTGTGGTCCGTGGATTCATTCTTCAAATCACTAAGACCAGGAACCTACTGAAGACCTAATTCCGGTATCAAAGAAATATAACAATAGGAACCGGAAGACAAGTTTTTCCATGTGTCTTTGTTGCTTACTCACTGTGTGACTGAAACCCCTTTGACTTTCCTGAATCTCAATTTCTCCATTTGTTAAACAAGCACAGAACTACAGGCCTACAGCTTGTGAGGAAATACAGGGCATAGTAAGTAACAACCAAGCACTTTGAGCTAACTGAAAGAAAGAAAGAATATATATGTATATTGTATCACGCACTTATCAGACAAAAAATTAGGGCAGAAGCAACTGCCTCCAGTAAGAAGACAGTATCAGTGTTAGACCAGAAATATTAGGTTTTCTTATCCTTATCTTTCTTCAGCCATACCTGTCCCCTCAAACCAATTAGATGGGTCTGTCCCAAATGCTATGTAAGTACTCTTCAGATTTGTAGTATTATCATTGAGAAAATTAATGTTTTAAACATATAATGCTCAACTTTAGAAGATGGTGTTATCTTTTTAAGGAACAAGTTTTACAGTTATAACAGTGTTACCTAAAAACTGTTTCTCTGATATTCCCTTTTTTAGTTATCGGGAATGTATGTGCTATCCAAACTCGAAAGCTAATTTTTTATTTTTTTTTTATTTTGAGACAGAGTCTCATTTTCTTGCCCCAGGTAGAGTGCCATGGTGTCATAGCTCACAGCAACCTCAAACTCTTGGGCTCAAGTGACACTCTTGCCTCAGCCTCACAAGTAGCTGGGACTACAGGTACCGGCCACAATGCCCAGCTATTTTTAGAGATGGGGCACACTCTTGCTCAGGCTGCTCTCCAACTCCTGAGCTCAGGCAATCCATCTACCTCAGCCTCCCAGAGTGCTACAATTACTAGCATGGGCCACTGTGCCCGGCTTTTCTTTTCTTTCTTTTTTTTTGAGACCGTTTCAAGCTGTCACCCTGGGTAGAGTGATGTAGAGCCACAGCTCACAGCAACCTCCAGCTCTTCGGCTCAAGCTATCTTCTCGCCTCAGTTTTTCTATTTTTAGTAAAGATGGGGTGGGGGTGTATCTCGCTTTTTGCTCAGGCTGGTCTCGAATTCGTGAGCTCAAGCAATCCATCCTCATCCTCCCAGAGTGCTAGGATTACAGGCGTGAGCCACCACACCCAGCCCCTTTTCTTCTTTCAAAAACATTTTTCGAAGACTAATCTTTGATCAGAGCAAAATCTGATAACACCAAGTTGCTAATTTTAAAGTCTCTTTGCTATGACATAAGAGAATTTATTTCAACTGCAAAACATCATAGTTGGAGTTCTAGGAATGGAAATTCCCTTCAAAAATCTGTATCTTCTACTTGGTAAATACTAGGTAGGACATTTCCTAAAAGTTCTACCCAATCAGTATTCCAACCGGTTTTAGTCTGTGGCCTTTATGAACTTCTATCTCACTCACCATTTGAGGGGTACATGTGTGGGTGTGTGGAAGGTAGAGGCGGGTATGTTTGTATTTGTGTATGTGTGTACCTTTGTAAGTGAACAGGATATGTTTTTATTATGGGTAATGAACATTGGTTTGAGAAGAGAAGACAGTGGCAAGGGTTGTGTAATAAATTCTACAATTTTATAAGCAAGCCACAGAACAAAAACAAATGTACACTGCATTCCACATTCATCATGATGAAAGCTAAGGAAAGCCCATGGAAACCAAGCTCTCACTCTTTCTCTCTCTAGATGTTACAAATAAAACCATAAAGTTAAGAGCTCATACACTTGCACCTGTGGACACACACACACACACACCTCAAGGTGGAAAGAAGGAAAAGGCACACCCAAAAAAGTTGCATGAAGAGTTTCACGTACATATTAAGTGGAATATGCAATCAAAACACATTTTTAAAGTCTCTTCCAACTTTCATCCAAATGTCATGCTCTCCACCACACCCAGTCTACTAGGTGTCCTCTTTCCGTGTATGACATGTACATTGGAGGCCTCTCCCGCTGGGTTTAATGACACATCTCAATAACTCTCATCTGTTTTCCTTTCATGAAACAGGCTTTTAGCTATCTTCATGACTTCTAAAAGCAAAGCAAACAAATAATACCCAGAAGCATCAAAGCAAAGGGATCTAGCATATAAAATAGGTTATCACGTTAACATGCAGGAAACTACTACTGTAGTTCTGAATTATATAGAAAAGTTTAGGAAATCCATACTAGGAGTAGCGTTACGTATACAAACTTCCTGTTGCACAGACGTGTCAATTTTAACAATCAAGTAAATTTGGTTTGTGTAATCTCCTGTTTCATACTTGGGGAGAAGTCATAAAAATATCTTATTTCAATATTCCAAGGGATGTCTCCTTGAAAGTATTTATCAGTTCTTTGTTTAACAAAGTAATCAAATCTTTTTAAAAATAGAATGCCTTATATTGTACATAAAATTATGTATTTTGTCCTTATGCACTAAAAACAAAAGGCTAAAATAAACTGAAGACAATGTTAAGTACAAGTCCTCCAAAAATCAACTAAACTACACATAGGGCAAGGAACTGATTTAAAATACATCTGTGTTTTGTTCATAGCTAATAAAAACATACAAAGGAATAACTCATATGCTCTACACCTTTCTATCCTGAAGGTCTCCCATTCAAAAAAAAAGAAGGAAAGGACAGGTAAAGGAAGGAGGAGAGAAGAAAAATAATACCAAAAGCCCAACTCAGAAATTCCTAAACTTTTTGGCCTCTGGACCTGAAAACTCCAAAGAGCTTTGTGATAGGTGGATCAGAGATATCAATGTATTTATCATATCAGAAATTAAATCTGGAAAATTTTAAAAATATTTATTTTAAAATAATAATTCTATGCCATAGATCTGTATTTATATTTTTGTGCCAATACCATGCTGTTTTGATCACTGTAGACTTATAATAAATATAACCTAAAGTCTGATAATGTAATGCCTCCAGATTTCTTTTTATTTCTTAGAATTGCATTAGGTATTCGGGGTTTTATTTGGTTCCATATGAAATGAAGTACTATTTTTTCAAGTTCTTCAAAGTATGACATTGATACTTTGATGGAGATTGCATTAAATCTGTAGATCACTTTGGCAGTATGGACATTTTAACAATGTTGAATCTTTACAGCCATGAGTACGTTCTTCCATTTGTTAACATCTTCTGCTATTTCTTTTTTCAGGATTTCATAGTTCTCTCTGTAAAGGTCCTTCATGTCCTTTGTTAGGTATATTCCCAGGTATTTCATTTTCTTTGAAGCTACTGTGAAGGGTACATGTCTTTGATTCTCGGCTTGACTGTTACTGGAGCATATTAAGGCTACTAATTTGTGGACACGGATTTTGTATCCCAAGACTTTACTGTATTTATTAATCACTTCCAGGAGCCTATGGTTGAGTCCCTGGGGTTTTCTAAGTATAAGATCATTATCATCAGTAAAGAGCCGGGAGTTTGACCTCTTCTGTCCCCATTCAAATACCCTTGATATTCTTCTCTTGCCTAATAAGGCCATTACATGTTAACATAACATTTTTATGAAAAATAACTGCATTTTCAAAAAATAATGAGTGGAATTGTTTACATTGTTATAAATCACTTTAATTCTTAACTTAATACAAGGTATTTATTTTCAAATCTGCTTCTGCATTCGATCAGTTGCAATGTGTGTGTGAATGCTAAGAGCAGGGTGGTGTAAAACAGGGTTGGGCTGAGTCCCCTGTACTTAGCACAGTGCATGGTGTACAGTCAATGCCCAATAAAATAGATACATTATTGAAGAAGGAAGAAGTATTCTAAGAACCTTTCCAGGTAATTATGGATATTTGTCTTTAATACTACACCAAAATTCAAGAAATGTTTGTTTTTTCTGTTTTGTTTTATGACAATCTCACTCTGCTGCCCAGTCTAGAGTGCAGTGGCATCAGCCTCGCTCATAGCAACTTCAAACTCCCAGGTTCAAGTGATCCTCCTGCCAAAGACTCCTGAGTAGCTGAGACTTCAGGCATCTGCCACAACACCTGGCTAATTTTTCTATTTTTAGTAGAGATGGTGTCTCACTCTTGCTCAGGTTGGTCTCCAACTCCTGAGCTCAAGAAATCCACCTGCCTCGGCCTCCCAGAGTGTTAGAATTACAGGCGTGAGTAATCTTAAAGGTTGGTTGCAATGTGCAATCTGATACCATATCAACATTTTTTCCATATTCTGTTATATTAAAATTCATTGGTCTATCATGAACTAAGAAAGAGCCTTTCACTTGTGTCTAATTTTGTAACATCATGTATTGATCATTTGGAAGTCTTGTTTCACTAAGTTATGCAGGTCTTCCAACATTTCATTATACAATATCTAACAAATCGATTTCATTAGTTACACCATTGGTTGCATTAGAAAAGCCTTAAGTATTGAGTATTAAAAAGATATCATGGTGGCCAATGCACATTTTTAAAAAATCTGACTTTGCTTTGCTAATGTTATCATAGGCAAATACTTGCCAGTTGTTTCCTTTGCAGGGATAGGCATAGTTGGTTCATTTTTATAAAATATGTGCCAAATATTAAGGTCTGAATAATCAAGTTAATTCACTCTTTCAAGTAAGAATAGTTTCTCTGTATAAAGGCAGCTAAGGTAGCTCACAACTCAAATAATTATCCTCAACACAGCCATTGTACAAATATGCAGCAGGAATCCTTCATAGGTATATTCCATCTTATCATACAAAAGATTACAAAGGTGCATCCTGGAGTTGAGATTTAATTAAATAAATTTTTCCTGCTTCATCAAGGATACTCGAAAATGAACTCCATGTTGTTGGTTTTTCCTTCTTTCCTTCCCTTTCTTCTTCTTCTTCTTCTTTTTTTTTTTTTTAGACAAAATCTCACTCTGTTGCCCAGGCTAAAGTGCCATGGTGTTGATACAGGGTGGGTGGCACCCCAGCCAGCTTGGTGAACCTGAGGGGTGGAACTGCAGCCTCCTCCCTGGTGGTGTTGGTGCGCCAACAGCCAGCAGAGGAACCTGCTGGCTGACGGGTGGGTGGGGCTTGGGGGCACCAGGAGGCTCCAGTAGCCAGACGGGCCAGACAACTGCCGCGGAGACACCAGCATCTTAGTGTCTCCCTTCCCTGGCACTTGCAGCTGAACAGGGAACCCCTATTTCCCAGGCCTGGTCAATTTCATGTAGGTTTCCTAGGCCTGGGAAACAAAGGGGTTGTATCCATTCATTTACAAAGGACCCATGCAAGCCAAATGTAACTACACAGTCATGGCCATATATATATCCCTAACAAAGAGACCAGGGAGAGAGCTTTTTTTCCTGACTTTGGTTGTTTCTCTTTGCCAGGAGCTTTGGTATTTTTGTATTTTTTCTGTAAAATAAATCCTGTCTTACCACTTATCTGTGGTCCGTAGATTCGTTCTTCAAATCACGAAGACCAAGAACCTACTGAAGATGAAATTCCAGTTATCAGCGTCATCCTATTTCATAGCAACCTCAAACCCTTGAGCTCAAGCAATCCTCTTGCCTCAGACTCCAGAGTAACTGGGACTACAGGTGAGCCCAACCATGCCCTCCTAGTTTTTCCATTTTTAGTAGAGATGGGATCTTGCTTTTGCTCAGGCTGGTGTCAAAATCCTGAGCTCAAGCAATCCACCCGCCTCGGCCTTCCAGAATGCTAGGATTACATTATAGGCGTGAGCCACTATACCTGGTGAGGTATGATGGCTTTAACAAGAATTTTCAAGTTGAGAATAAAACTATTGTAAGATTGCGTATTTTGCTTTTAACCTGAGTTCTGTGCTGCTGAACTGTGAACAGAAAAACAGTTTCATTAATATTAATTCTGAGGTGATCAATCTATAGCTTATCTGCTCCAAAGACCATTTTGCTACATCAGGTTTATGTCCAAAAGACATGACTTTAATGTGACAGTGTAGTTTAGAATCAATTAAATTGTTTTAAAAGATTAAGAAAGGAAAAATATTTGTTACAAATTGACTTAACGTCCAGCATATATGGAGCAAATAGGATTTTTCTTCTGATAAACAGTAAGAACTTCCTCCTGTAGCATAAAGCATCACAGAAAAGGTTTAAAAGTAAAATTCTATATGAAATGCAAAAGTTATTACTATCTTAAAATATTGAAAACTAAGCATACTGTAGTATTATGGGTAAAATGACTGCTGAATTTTATCCATAATACTGAATTTCACCCACAACGGGTGAATCATTTTAAAGCAAATACCAAATAAAAAAGAAGGGCAGGGGCGGCATCTGTGACTCAGTGAGTAGGCCACTGGCCCCATATACCGATGGTGGCAGGTTTGAAACCAGCCCTGGCCAAAACTGCAACAACCAAAAAAAAAAAAAGAAAAGAAAGAAAGAAAATAGCCGGGCATTGTGGCAGGCGTGTGTAGTCCCAGCTACTGGGGAGGCTGAGGCTGAAGCAAGAGAATCACCTAAGCCCAGGAGTTGAAGGTTGCTATGAGCAGTGTGACGGCACAACACTCTACCGAGGGCAATAAAGTGAGACTCTGTCTCTACCAAAAAAAAAAAAAAAAAAGAAGGGCAGGAGAAAGATGAAATAAGAACATCAAATACTGATAATTGTTAAAGCTGTCATTTTGCACTGTATATTTGAACATCTCCATAAAGATAAGTTTTAAAAAATTCTGCCTGCCTACATTAAAGTATTTGGTAGATGGGAAAATGAAACTAAAGCTTCTGCCTCATATTCATTCAATAGGCAAATACTGATAGAGAAGCTGCTCTATAAGAGGCACTATACTAGATAGCATCAGGAAATATAAGGATTTATGAAACGTGCCTTTCATACTCTCAAGGGGCTCAGAGTAGCTGTGTCTGTATATGTAATTAACTTCCTAAAAGGGGTATAATGCTTCCACTATGACCGATGGTCTAGGTGGTATTTACTTACGTTATTACAGAGTACAATTCAAACCAATTGGATTGCAAATCATTATAACACAATTTTAAGGAAAAATAAAGGAAAATGGTATAAGAAAGGCAATACAAAAAGGAACTTAACAAGAAATGTGACTCTCTCTGGTTTTCCTCTATAAAAGGAAAGGAACAGGAGATGTGAGCATATGGGCATGACCACATCATTTTTCCACCACAACCCATCATCTTATTTCACTTCAGGACAGGAACCATCATGTCATCTCCTTTGAGTCAGCTCTTGTACTACTCACATAGACAAAAATAACTGAGCAATACATTAATTTTCCATGGTGAACAATAAATTTAAATGTCTTATAATTTTTCTGATGACTGAAGATACGTTCTGACTTTACCTTAATTTCCAAAGCTACTATGTCCTTTCCTTACTGCCCCCCATACAAATTAAGTCCATCCTCAAGAAGAAATCCACAAGTTAAACTAGTAACATTCCTCAGCATACCACTGATAAACGAAAGATAAAAATGAGTATCGGCTCAGGGCCCGTAGCACAGTGGTTATGGTGCCAGCCACATACACCGAGGCTGGCAGGTTTGAAACTGGCCCAGGCCAACTAAACAACAATAACAACTGCAACAAAGAAATAGCCTGGCATTGTGGTGGTCGCCTGTAGTCCCAGCTACTTGGAAGGCTGAGGCAAAAGAATCTCTTAAGCTCA
The DNA here is from genome assembly GCF_027406575.1 of Nycticebus coucang. Lineage (NCBI taxonomy): Eukaryota > Metazoa > Chordata > Mammalia > Primates > Lorisidae > Nycticebus > Nycticebus coucang. The sequence goes on from NC_069804.1 coordinate 123,229,084, forward strand.
AGAGTTTGAGGTTCCTGTGAGCTGTGACGCTACGGGATTCCACCAAGAGTGACATAACGAGACTCTGTCTCAACAACAACAAAAAAAGAATATCCAAAAGGAAAATATTTAGTTGTCAGTTTCTGGCTTCTTGCTCTATATTCCAAATAAACCGTCAATTTTTTCCTATTCAAACTTCATATAAAATGTGCAAATGTTCTTAAAACTAATTCAGTGAAGGTCTTTAAAAGCTAAAAGATAGTATTAAATGATCATAAATTGCTTTACTGTTTTATTATTTAATATTTATTAAGCTGGGCTCAGCACCTGTAGCACAGTGGTTAGGGCGCCAGCCACATACACCAAGGCTGGCGGGTTAGAACAGGGCCTGGGACAGCTAAACAACAATGACAACTGCAACCAAAAAACAGCAAAATAGCCGGGCATTGTGGTGGATGCCTGTAGTCCCAGCTACTCGGGAGGCTTAGGCAAGAGAATCGCTAAAGCCCAAGAGTTTGAGGTTGCTGGGAGCTGAGATGCCACAGCACTCTACAGAGGGCAACACAGTCACACTTTCTCAAAAAAAAAAATAATAATAATAATATGTATATATATATATATATATTTTTTTTTTTTTTTGTAGAGACAGAGTCTCACTGTACCGCCCTCGGGTAGAGTGCCGTGGCGTCACACGGCTCATAGCAACCTCTAACTCTTGGGCTTATGCGATTCTCTTGCCTCAGCCTCCAGAGCAGCTGGGACTACAGGCACCCGCCACAACACCCGGCTATTTTTTTATTGCAGTTTGGCCGGGGCTGGGTTTGAATCCCCCACCCTCGGCATATGGGGCCGGCATCCTACTCACTGAGCCACAGGCACCGCCCCCCCAAAAAATTATTAAGCTGTAAGTGGACAGTGATTTTTTTTTGCCCATTTTGTTAAGCAATCTACTTTTAGTGTCTACAACAGTGCCTGGCACACAGTAGGCACTCGAAAAATATTTATTAAATTAATTTACATTGTAGGAAGGGGGAAGGTAATGAGAAATTACTTAATGGGTACAACATACATTATTTGTGTGATGGATACACTAAAAGCCCAGACTTCACCTATAAGCAATATACCCATGTAACAAAAGGGGCAGTTGTACTCTTTAAATTTATAAGAAAGATACCATGTGACTGACTTCCTTGAAAAAGAAGAAAGAGAGAAAAAGAAAATATAAGGGAATGAAAGATGCCATAATAAATTTTAAAAATAAATGTATGTTGATGATACTGCATCCTAAAGGAATTCAACTCACTTTCGTTTACTACAGTGGCTTATTACATAAGCAAGAGGAAATGATTAGCATTTGTCTTTTGAATGCAAAGCAAATAAAGATAAAAGGCATCTACTCTTGTCCAACTGGCTAACTATAGAATAGGGTAATTGCCAAGAGCTAAACTGGGCCAAGCAATGGTAGGTTACATCTTCTAAGGGCACCAATCTATGATCATATTTGGCAGTTGAAATTATTTTCTAAATTTTGCACCTCTAGAAAATAAAGACATTTCAGAGAAAAGTGGAGTGGAAAATATAAAGAACCTTCAATGTATCACATTTTTTCCTCAAACTTGCCACACACACACAAAAAAAAAAAAAAAAAAGAAAGAAAGAAAAAAAACTCTGCTGTCAAGACATCACTGCTTTAGCTTTCCAAACTTTAAAACAACTCCTTTTTGACCTCACAAGAAATAACAAAACCTTCAAAAGAAGGAACCGATTTAGCATTTCCTGCCAACCTGTCCCAGTCCAAGATTAACCTTGTCAGTTCTTAGGAAGACATATTAACCCCCTTTTAATGACTAATTCAGATGAAGTGGTAACATGAAGCCATAGTTTTCTACTTGTTACCAGATGTTGCTATCACTTCAAAGTGTTAAATGCATCCATGAAGAGTTTCAGATAAGTTTGTAGGTGAAATACAGTATTTTCTGACTTCCGCTATTAGTGTAGAGACTTGTTCACAGAGAAAATTGTTGCCTTGATGTCTAATAAAACATCCTTAGGATTGTCAATGTTCCCTTTGAGAACTACCAGGTACTCTATGTCAGTCTAACTTGCCTGTGTAATTCTTTTTTTTTTTTGGTTTTTGGCCGGGGCTAGGTTTGAACCCTCTACCTCCGGCATATGGGACTGGCGCCCTACTCCTTGAGCCACAGCACTGCCCTGCCTGTGTAATTCTTGCAAGCACGTATATATACTTTCAAAACACAATACAAATTAAGTCCATTGTATTGGGAGTGTTGCAAGAATAGCCTTTTTTTTTTTTTTTTTGGCAGTTTTTGGCGGGGGCTGGGTTTGAACCCACCAACTCCGGCATATGGGGCTGGCGCCCTCTTCCATTGAGCCACAGGCACCACCCAATAGCCTATTTTTTTTTTTTTAATTTTCTAGTGGACCTATCTCAGAAAGGCCCAACTAAAAAATCCAAATTTTGATGTGTTTATACTTCTGGAATTACTTTTTTAGACAAGTAAACAGTCCCCAACTTTACACATAGTTCAGAGTTCCTTTGCCAGGTATAATTCAACAATTCCACTATGTTTGCTGTTTCTAACCACTTTTCTCTGGTTAATTTTTTTTTGCTGCCACTAAGGTTTTATTATCCCTTAATTTTTTTTAAATCTCCAAAGAAAGTTTAATTCAGCAACAGTGGTTACTATTTTCTACACATAATGGTCATTGTTAGGTTTGGTCCAAAACAGTCCTGAACACAATGTAGATTTATCCTTAAGATTGGCTGCAAAAATAGAATGGTCTCATAAAGCGGTTATACACCCTCACCATTCAAATGTATGGAAGATGCCCTACAAAATTTATTTATTACTGCTGAGATATCTTAATTGTAATTCTTTGAGGATGGAGTTGAATCCATAAACACAACTTTATGCTGTGTCCGATTACTACAGACTGAATTGTAACTGACTGCTTTTGCTTGTTTGGTGTTTTATTTGGCAATACATTACCTGGTACAGGTATTAGATACCATGCTATTTTTGCAGCCAGTTGTAAGGACAAATCTACATTGTGTTCAATACTGTTTTGTTTTGTTTTTTTGTTTGTTTGTTTTTGTTTTGTTTTGTTTTGTTTTTTATTTATTTATTTTTATTAACCATAGCTGTGTACATTAGTATGATCGTGGGGCACCATACACTTGGTTCATAGATCGTTTGACACATTTTCATCACATTAGTTAACATAGCTTTTGTAGCATTTTCTTAGTTATTTTGCCAAGACCTTTACATTCCACATTTACTAGGATTCACATATACCCTTGTAAGATGCACCGCAGGTGTAATCCCATTAATCCCCCTCCTTCCCCCTCCCTCCCCTCCCTTTCCCCCTTCTCCCTATTCTTAGGTTATAACTGGGATATAGCTTTCATGTGAAGGTCCTACATTAGTTTCATAATAAGGTTGAGTACATTGGGTACTTTTTCTTCCATTCTTGAGACACTTTACTAAGAAGAATATGTTCCAGCTCCATCCATGTAAACATGAAAGAGGTAAAGTCTCCATCTTTCTTTAAGGCTGCATAATATTCCATGGTGTACATATACCACAATTTATTGATCCATTCATGGATCGATGGGCACTTGGGCTTTTTCCATGACTTAGCAATTACAAATAGGGCTGCAATAAAAATCCTGATACAAATATCTTTGTTAAGCTTCTGTACAGCCAAGAACACAGTAAGTAAAGCTAGCAAACAGCCCTCAGAATGGGAGAAGATATTTGCAGGTTATGTCTCCGACAAAGGTTTAATAACCAGAATCCACAGAGAACTCAAACGCATTAGCAAGAAAAGAACAAGGGATCCCATTGCAGGCTGGGCAAGGGACTTGAAGAGAAACTTCTCTGAAGAAGACAGGCGCATGGCCTTCAGACATATGAAAAAATGTTCAAGACTGTCTTGAACCAAACCTAACAATGACCATTATGTGTAGAAAATAGAAACTCCTGTTGCTCAATTAAAACTCCCTCTGGATATTTAAAAAGATTTAAAAAGTCTCATTATTAGCGAATTCAGCCACAAGTTAAAAGGCTTTTGTGGTCTATACTTGCTAAAAATCATATTGTTAGCAAAAGGCCGGGCGTGGTGGCTCACACCTGTAATCCTAGCACTCTGGGAGGCTGAGGCAGGTGGATTTCTTGAGCTCAGGAGTTCAAGACCAGCCTCAGCAAGAGTGAGACTCTGTCTCTACTAAAAAATAAAACTGAAAAATTAGATGGACATTGTGGCAGGTGCCTGTGATCCCAGCTGCTCAGGAGGATGAGGCAAGAGGACCCATTGAGCTCAAGAGTTTGAGGTTGCTATGAGCTATGATGTCACAGTGCTCTACACAGGGTGATGGAGTAAGACTCTATCTCAAAAAATATATATATATACATATATAGATATATGTACACACACATATATATTTTTGAGATACGATTTTACTGTGTCACCCCGCATAGAGTGCTGTAAGTGCCATTTATATATATTTTTTAAAATGATGAAATTGTATGTGTGTGTGTGTGTGTGTATATATATTGCTAGCAAAAGGTCACCCATGCAGGAGTAACCAACCTCTTCCCACTCCTGGCTTATTACCTCAGAAATTGGCTAAAGCAATTAACAGAATTCTTTCAGTGTAGCTTATTCTGGGCTCACCAGCTCTGATAATTCATTGCTGTAAAGAATGAGCTTTTAGGGCAGCTCCTGTGACTCAAAGGAGTAGGGTGCCAGCCCCATATGCCAGAGGTGGCGGGTTCAAACTCAGCCCCGGCCAAAACTGCAAAAAAAAAAAAAGAATGAGCTTCTAAAAGTCTCTCATTAGACTGAATAAATACAAAAATGCAGATAAATTGTATGTGAATGAAGTTAGATGTCTCCTCATGAGTGCATTGTACTCTATTTTTCTTTAAATTATATCTTTTTCAATTACACCTTTATGATTTTGCTGCAGCTGTGACTATTACCTAAGCAGGTATCTAAGAGTAAGTGGGAAGAAACAAATCACTGATATCAGTGGTGATAAACTTGACTATAATGATAATACTATGAGCCTTATGCTATAACTTAGGGACGTTTTATTTAGAGAATTCTGTTAACTGTATTTAGGTTAGGACATTTTGGACTGTGATTTTTTACATCTCTGCTAAGTCTGACCACTTAATCCCATATTCATAATGTTATAGGTCAGCAGTGATGTATTTTATTAAAGCAATAATAGCCAATTTAAAATATAAACAGGATGGGAAAAAGAACCAGAAGTTTTTTTGTGCCTCTCACCCTGAATCAGAAAGCCAACAGAAGAGTGGAAAAGCTTTGTCTTGAGAAAGGAAGACAGAAATGAAAACATGAGCTCATTCAATTCTCCCTCACCCAAAAGCAACAAGGTGACATTTCACCTCAGTTTTTCAGCCCTAATGGGTTTGACAGCTTCCTGCTTTTTAAAAAACATCTATTAGTAAATTGCTGAGTGTTCTTTTAAATCCAGCAGTTTATCAGACACTTTTTGTAATTTTTATGATTTTATTTTGCAAGGGTGGGCATGGTGGCTTACGCCTGTAATGCCAGCATTTTGGAAGGCTAAAGTAGGAGGATCACTGGAGGCCACAAGTTTGAAACCAGCCTGAGTAACACAGCAAAACCTTGTCTCTACCAAAAAAAAAAAAAAAAAAATAGCCAGGCATGGTGGCATAAGCCTGTAGTCCTAGCTACTCAGGAGGCTGAAGCAGAAGACTCTCTTGAGCTCAGGAGTTGAAGGATACAGTGACTAGGTATGGACCACTGTACTCTGGCTTAATTAAGACCCTCTCTCTACAAAAAATTGTGTTTTGCAGAATCAATGATCAAAGCATGCGCATACACAAACATTTTCTTTCAAAATGTTTCTTTCTTTCTGATTGGGTGGCACTTGTGGCTCAAAGGAGTAGGGCGCCAGCCCCATATGCTGGAGGTTGCAGGTTCAAACCCAGCCCCTGTGAAAAACTGCAAAACAAACAAACAAACAAAAAAAAAACTTCTGATTTAGGCTCAGCCCCCATAGCTCAGTGAATAGGGCACCAGCCACATACACTGAGGCTGGCGGGTTCAAGCCTGACCCTGGCCTGATAAACAACAATGACAACTGCAACCAAAAAATAGCCAGGCTTTGTGGCAGGAGCCTGTAGTCCCAGCTACTTGGGAGACTGAGGCAAGAGAATTGCTTCAGCCCAAGAGTTGGAGGTTGCTGTCAGCTATGATGCTACAGCACTCTACCGAGGGTAACATAGTGAAATTCTGTCTCAAAAAAAAAAAAATTCTAATTTACTTCATGAATAACAAACACATCCCAAACAATGTATATTAGTAGCATATTATTTTGCTATTTGGGGAGATAAATTTGTTTGAGACGACAGAAGAGGAAAACCATACTACTTTCCATAAGCCAGAACAATAAGCTTAGGAATCTTGTTAACAGTCTCATAAATCTACTGGGTAGACACCCAAGTTATATGTGTAGAGAAACTGCCCAATTAACGTTCCTTCAGTGTTTTGAAAATCATTAAAGTATTTCTTTAGAAAATAAGAAACTTAGACTCTAGAAGGAACTAAATTGTTTTCCTTAATACAATTACCATTTTTTAATATTACACATGAAATCTTAAAAGTCTAATTAATGAAATTCTCAAAATCCTAAAACAGAGTTTTGTAGTTATAGACAAGCTTTTTCTAAAAGTTTGCATGGGAAGAAACAAGCTTTAGATTAGCTAAAACGCACTGCAAAGTAAGGTAAGGTGGGGCACAGTGGCTCATGCCTGTAATCCTAGCCCTCTGGGAGGCTGAGGCAGGTGGATTGCTTGAGCTCAGGAGTATGAGACCAGCCTCTATTAAAGTCTCTGAGTAAAGTCTCTATTAAAAATAGAAAAACTAGCCAGGGTCTACAGCAGATGCCTATAGTCCCAGCTACTCAGGAGGTTGAGACAACAGGATCTCTTGAGCCCAAGAGTTGAGGTTGCTGTGAGCTATGATGTCACAGTACTCTACCCAGGATGACAGAGTGAGACTGTGTCTCAAAGACAAAGTCAATGGACAAAACTAAAAAGAACACTAAAGCCAGGGCACAGTGACTCATGACTATAATACTAGCACTCTGCAAAGCCAGAGTGGTGGGAGGATCGTTTGAAGATCACTTCAAGACCAGTCTGAGCAAGAGCAAGATCCATCTTTAATAAAAATAGAAAAAAAAATTGCCATAGTGGTGTGCACCTGTAGTCCTGCAGTCCCAGCTATTTAGGAGGCTAAGGCAGGATGATCACTTGAACCCCGGTGTTTGAGGTGACTGTGATCTAGCCCAGGGGACACGGTGAGAGCCTGTCTCAAAAAAAGAAAAAAACCTCAAGGTAAACCTCACACCTTGCAGTAAAATTAAGTAAAGTAAAAATAGATCACAAACCTAAATGTAAAACATAATACCATAAAACTTCAGGAAGAAATTCTTCAGTAACCGAATTTGGTGAAGAGTTCTTACACATCAAAGATGTTTATGAATTTTTTTACATAAAAAATTCATAAAAACAAATATTGATAAATATAAATAAATACTTTTGTTCTGTGAAAACTCTTTGGTGAAGAGTTCTTACACATGAAAGATCTGTAAGGATTTTTTTTACACAAAAAAATTCATAAAAACAAATTTTGATAAATATAAATAAATACTTTTGCTCTGTGAAAAACCCTGTTCAGAGGATAAAAAGATAATCTACAGACTAGGAGAAAATATTTGTATACTATGTATCTGACAAAGGATTAGAATCTACAATATATAAAGTCTCTCAAAACTCAACAACAAAAAAACCAATCCTATAAAAAAAAAATGGGCAAAAGACATGAACAGACATTTCACTGAAGAGGAAATACAGATGGGAATTAAGCACAAGAAAAAGATGTTCAACATCGTTTGCCATTAGAGAAATGAACAAGTGAAGAGGAAATACAGATGGGAATTAAGCACAAGAAAAATATGTTCAGCATCGTTTGCCATTAGAGAAATGAACGAGAAGACTTCAGCTCTCACTACACACCTATCAGAATAGCTAAAATAAAAAGGTGACACCACCAAATGGTACAAGAATGTGGAAAACCTGGATCACTCATACATTGCTGGTGAAAGCACAAATTGGTACAGTCACTCTGGGAAAATACTTTGGTGATGTCTTATAAAACTAAACATGTAACTCCCATACAGTCACACAGCCCAGCAATTGCACTCTTTAATCCCAGAGAAATGGAAACTTACGTTCACATAAACACCTGTACACAAATGTTTACAGCAGGTTTATATGTAACAGCTAAAAAACTGGAAATGGCTCAGATGTCCTTCTGAGGAAGAATGAATGGTTAAATAAGAACAGTGGTATATTCACACCACGGATTATTTAGTAATAAATAGGAACACGGTATTGATATCCACAACTTGTATTAATAAGAGGAATTTCAGAGAATTATACTCAGTGAAAAAAGCCAATCCCCGAAGTCTACAAACTATATGACTCCATTTATATAATTTTTTTTAAAGTTAAGCCATTATTTTATTTATTTATTTGTTTGTTTGTATTTATTTATTTATTTTTTTTTTTGCAGTTTTTGGCCAGACCAGGTTTGAACCCACCACCTCCGGTATATGAGGCCAGCACCCTACTCCTTGTGCTACAGGCGTTGCCCAATACATATTTTTTTTTTAAATGACAAAGTTATAGAAACAGAGAACAGATTAGTGGTTTCCAGGGGGTCAGTAATCTCAGTGGGAAAAGGCAGGAATTGTGTGTGGTTATCAAAGAGCAACAAAACAGGGCTGTGCCTGTGGCTCAAAGGGGTAGGGCGCCGGCCCCACATACCAGAGGTGGTGGGTTCAAACCCAGCCCTGGCCAAAAACTGCAAAAAAAAAAAAAAAAAAAAAAGGCAACAAAAGGATGGAGATGTGGTGACCGAACCATTTTGCATCGATGTCAACATCTTGGTTTTGATATTGTACTATGATTTTACAAGAAGTTACCATTAACGAAAATTGGGTAAAGAGTACATGAGAGCTCTCTGTGCCATTTCTTAATACTATGTATGAATCTACAATTATCTCAAAATAAAAAGTTTAATTATAAAATCGAATTCAGGATTAAACACAGAATATGGTATAATTAAATGGATAGGGTAGGCCAGGCACGATGGCTCATGCCTGTAATCCTAGTAGATCTATTGCGCTCAGGAGTTTGAAACCAGGCTGAGCAAGAGTAGAGACCCTCTCTTTACTAAAAATGAAAAACTGAGGCAAGCGGATCACTTCAGCCCAAGAGTTTGAGGTTGCTGTGAGTTACAACACCATGGCACTCTACTGAGGACAAAAAAGTGAGATTCTGTCTCAAAAAAGAAATGGATAAGAAAAAGGAAAGAAAATTTACTTGCATTAATTCCACATTATATTTTATGCATTGTCACTAATTTTTCCAAAATATTACTGACATAGCTACTAACATGATCTTCTCAGCACATATAGTCAATTCATGATTTCACTATAGTGTTTAATCTTTAAACAAAAGGTGTTTTGTTCTGTTCAATACTAAAATTAATAAGAGCTGACACAGATGAATTTTAGGACTAAAACCCACCAATCCACGATGATTTATTCAGGTATCTGTTATTATGCCATAATTTTTACTTTATCAAGTGACACTTCTCCTCCGCTAGTCATGGGGTAACTCCTTAATCCCTTTTATGTCTTGCCTGAAATATTTACCTCAGTGACACTTCTGTGACCACATGATTTAAAATGGTAATGCCCTTCTTCTCACTACCTATATTGTTTAATCTTACTTTAATTTTCTCCATAACACATAATCATCTAATACACTAAATAATTTTTTTCCTATTTACTCCCTAGTAGGACATAAGTTTCAAAAGGGTGGAAATTTTTGTTTGTTTCATTCACAGTTATAATTTCCAGTGCCTAAAATAGTACCTGACATATGTAAGGTGCTCAGTACGTACTTAAGTAAATGAAGAAATGAATGAAAAAAGAAAGCAAATGAAAATTTTTTCTCAGTGAGGGGTAATATAGAGGGGAAAGACTGACTCTCTGAAAATGATAAAATACAGTTTAGAAGAAATCAGGAGTGATAAACCCTATAATATATTCAATATATTTGAATTAAAGTTTTTGAATCTTTTCACTATAGGAAACTCTTTACAATCAGTAATTACAGCTGCAGTTTTGTTGGCATACAAGTACTTTGGATTGAACATAATGACCTAGAAAAAATAGTTTACCACTGTAATGCTATTGCTAATGCATTTCCATTAGCTACAGAAAAGCTGGTCAGACTTAAAAGCTTTAGCTATAAGTAATGTGAGTTTCAGAGAGTTCATGGCAGCTTTAATGACATGACATCTGAAATTTTGTTAATATCTAAAAGAAAATGCCAGTTGTATAAACTGATTTAGGGAAGAATAGGCCATTAAACAAAGTTGCCCTGCATGTGGTGTTTAAATGTACAGCAAGGAAAGTGATGTATTATGTTCACTACTAAATCCACCACCAATGTCCTCGACCAGTCTAAACTGGGGCAAGCCAAAATCAGATCTCAACTCCTTTGTCTGTAAAATTAGTTGCTGGATTAGACTCTGAGCTCTTCAAAGGATGGCATGTTGTTTTATTTATCTTAGTGTGCCAAGCACATTGTTAATGATTAACAAAAGCTTGTTAAATGAATTAAGTAATTATACAGGAAGTTAGAAATGGGACTTTTCTGAACTCAAGCTCTCCTTTCTCAAGAAAGCCTATCCTTTCCTAAAGGACCTGCAAGGTACTAACTGCCCATAAGAGGAAGAAGACTGGATCCAGAAATTTCTCTGTGGGTTCACCCCAGAAGATAATGGCAGACTAAGGTTCTAGGGGTCATAAGCTATTCTGAGCTGAGGTCATGGAGGTAGATGTGTGGTCAAGGGTGCTTAAGAGAAAAACTCTCTGACACTGAAAATGATTCTTTTTTACCATCCTTTCATGATCCCTCGTTCTCATTTTCATCCGTAAAAAGCCAAAAGGTAAAGATTCCATCAAAGGTCATGCCACAATTCCTAAATGTAAAATACCAAACTCTTTTGAAAATGTCGTGTTACCTTATTTGCTTTTCATTATGTCCCATTATAGCTTTCAATTTTTGTTCTATGTGAATATATTTCATATTTGAAAGGTAAATATAAAAAATAAATGTGTTCAATAATGCTTTTAGTTGCTGCAGTGTGGTGGCTCATGCCTGTAATTCTAGCACTTTAGAAGGCTGAGGAAAGAGGACTGCTTTAGCCCAGGAGTTCCAGATGAGCCTGAGCAAGAGAGAGACCCCCATCTCTATAAAAGAGAAAAATTAGCTGGTGTGGTGTCATACACCTGTAGTTCCAGGTACTCGGGAAGCTGAGTCAAAAGGATCACTTGAGCCTAGGAGTTTGAGGTGGCAGTGAGCTATGATGACATCATTGCACTGCTGCAGCCTGGGTCACAGAGCAAAACTTTGTCTCAAACAAAAAGAAAAAATACTGTTTTAAGATGATTACAAATATTGTGTTTCAAAGCATTTATGATTTATTTCTATACTCCTTAATACTGCTTGGCTTTGTTCCTCACAGTAGTGTTCAAAACTGTGATTAAACAAAAATGGTTTTTATTTTTTGGGTTTTGTTTTTTTTTTGAGACAGAGCCTCACTTTGTCACCTTCGGTAGAGTGCCTTGGCATCCTAGTTCACAGCAACCTCCCTCTTGGGCTCAAGTGATTCCCTTGCCTCAGCCTCCTGAGTAGCTGAGACTATAGGCGTCTGCCACAACACCTGGCTATTTTTAGAGACAGGGTCTCGCTCTTGCTCAGGCTGGTATCGAACCTGTGAGCTCAGGCATTCCACCCGCCTCGGCCTCCTAGAGTGCTAGGATTACAGGCATGAGCCACTGCGCTTGGCCAAAACAAAAATGTATTTAATAGAATTTTGTAAACATCAAGTACACAAGTTTTAGGAAAAAAATATGCTATGTTATTTAAATATTACTAATGAAAAAGTTATTGAAAACAAGTTGATGATTAATAAGCCAATAAGCATCAAAAACAAGGAAAAATAATCAAACAGAAAAATCAGTATTGCTCAGAGTATATCAAAGCAAGGATTTACACTAATAGCAGAGTAGTAATAAATGAAATGTTATCTTGTTAGCACCAACTTTAGTATTCAGAATAGTCAAAATGTAGAAACAACCCAAATGTCCATCAGTGGACAAATGGATAAACCAAATATGGTATACAGCCACAGAGTGGAATATGGAATATTATGCAACTACAAAAAGGAATGAAGTACTAACACCTGCCACAATGTGTGTGAACCCTGAAAATGTTATGCAGTATGACAGAAGGTGCTCACAAAAGATCCTCTATTCCATTACTCCATTTATATGTAATGTCCAGAACAGAAAACTCTACGGAGACAGAAATAGATCAGTATTTGCTTAGGGGTGGGGAGCTAAGGAATGCAATAGCGAAAGAGTATGGAGCTTCTTTCTGAGGGGATGAAAATGTAACCGGTGCTATGAACAAATTTCCACGACTTCTATGTTTTTATAATCCTCTCCCTGTCATGATTTAGATTCTCAGACCAGTAGGACATGATGACTAGAAACCGGAAACTTTTAATTACTTGATCTTTCTGAGTTGTTTCCCAGAAATACTGGGATTTCTGCGAGACAAGGTGCTGAGATTCAAAGGCCCCTGAGTAGACTTTTTGACTCCAAGGTTCACTGTCCCCCACAACCTATCCCAGTGCACAAAGTCCCTCCCTAAAAAAGCCCATAATCTCTGTTAGTTGAGGAGATGAATTTGAGGTTGATTCCTCATTTGTATTAAAAAATTCCTTTTTAGGCTTGGTGCCTGTACTCAGTGAGTAGGGCATCGCCCACATACATACACAGAGGCTGGCAGGGTTTGAGCCCAGCCTGAGCCTGCTAAACAACAATAACAACTGCAACCAAAAAATAGCCAGGCATTGTGGCAGGCGCCTGTAGCCCCAGCTACTCAGGAGGCTGAGGCAAGAGAATCGCTTAAGCCCAAGAGTTGGAGGTTGCTGTGAGCTGCGATGCCACAGCACTCTATGAAGGGTGACATAGTGAGACTCTGCCCGCCCCCACAAAAATTCCTTTCTTCCTTGGGGATCCTCATTTGCTCTTTGTGTTGCAAGCAGTTGGATGTAGGCCAAGACCCCCTTGTGGTTTCTATAACAAAAATGTTTGAAAATTGTGGTAATGGTTGGACATATCTGTCAATATACTAAACTCTATTGAACTGGACACCTTAGATGGTATGGGGTGTGAATTATATCTCAATAAAGCTTCTAAAAATTAAAATATAAGTATGTCCTATTTTCCTCTTTGACTGTAAAGTTAAGCAGTTCTCACAACAAAAGCACTATTCCTGGGTGGGTTTGGTGGCTCAAGCCTATGATCCTAGCACTCTGGGAGGCAGAGGTGAATGGATCCCCTGAGCTCACGAGTTCGAGACCAGCCTGAGCAAGAGTGAGACCCTGTCTCTACTAAAAACAAAAATGAGCTGGGTGTTGTGGTGGGCACCTGTAGTCCCAGCTACTCAGGAAGCTGAGGCATGAGGATCATTTGAGCCAAGAGACTGAAGTTGCTGTGAGCCATGATGACTCCATGGCACTCTACCCAGGGCGACAGAGTGAGATTCTATCTCAAAAAAATAATAACAATAAATAAATAAATAAATAAAAATTAAAAAAAAAAGAAAAAGAAAGAAGGAAAGAAACCCTTCACTTAAAATAACTAACATTCATAACAGTCATTTAAAGGGCCAGGTGTGGCTCGGGGCCTGTAGCTTATTGGCTAGGGCACCCACCACATACACCGGGCCTGCCAAACAATGACAACTATAACAAAGAAATAGCTGGGCATTGTGGCAGTGCCCATACTCCAAGCTACTTGGGAGGCTGAGGCAAGAAAATCACTTAAGCCCAAGAGTTTGAGGTTGCTGTGAGCTGTGACCCCATGGCACTCTACCAAGGGCAACATAGTGAGACTCTATCTCAAAAATAAATAAATAAATAAATAAAGGGGCCAGGTGTGATGGCTCACACCTGCAATCCCAGCACTTAGGGAGGCTGAGGCAGGAGCATTTCTTGAGGGCAGGAGTTCAAGACCAGCCTGGGCAAAATAGTGAGACACCATCTCTACAGAAAACTTAAAAATTAGCCAGCCATGCTGGCACAGGCCTGTAGTCCCGCTACTTGGAAGGTTAAAGCAGGAAAATCACTTGAGCCTAGGAGTTGGAGGTGATCATGCCACTGCACTCCAGCCTGGGTGACAGAGTAAGAAGCTGTCTCTTAAAAAATTTAAAAAAACCCTGAAAGGAAAACTAAGGAACCCGTTTGCTTAGCCTTCTTATAGGCTTGAATCATAATGTATTTTATTCAACATAGTTCATAAGTTGCTAATTTATTGATTAGATTTTTTCAATTTAGTCTTTATCAGCCAGAATCATTTGCGATCATCCATTTTTCACTCTTTCAATTTCAAATATAAATATCAAGACCTGCTGTGCCCACATGAACTGTGAAAGAACTAGGAGAAGGGGCTTTTCCTCAGGGCTTATTTCCTTTCTCCCTAGAAGTGTAACTCTTTCCCTTGGTACATGGCAGGAATTTATTACTGCCCATCTACAATGGACATAGTACATTGCTTTGATCCTCTCCCACCAAATGATGCAATTGTCAGATTTGAAATCCCAGGTTTTCCTGTTCAATTCAATCTATGACAATCAGGAAGTTGAAGGCAGGAAATTAAGGTGTCAGTTATACCTGTAGTTATTTGCTATTATCCACGAGTCAGATAAAACTTAATGGAATATTGTATTACAGAAAGTTATGAGAGTCACATGTGTGAGTAATGGTGAATAGATGTTTTTTAGAGCTTCTGCATACATAGATATTTCCACAGCTGCGGAACCAACTACTGCAGAAGTACATGCTGTGCACAACATCTACAATTTAGTAAAGCTGGAAAGAATTTTATTTTTGTAAAAAACGAAATGGGGTGTGGCTCATTTTCTTGCCAAAGGGCTATTTTCTTCCAAGACACTGGTGTCTGCTGACCTTCATTTGTAGGCTGAGCAATGTTCTATTTAAGTAACATTAACTCATAGTGGGCTCTTTTTTTAGGATGCAATAATTATTGCAAAGAAATAACAATGTTTAAAGTTGATTTGTCCTTAGTTTAGATTTGATTATATTGGTTTATAAGTGAATGTCTTTGTTCACACAAAGTTATATTTAGAAAGTAGTATATGCTGAGAAAAAAGGGTTGTATTTAAATTCATTTGTACATGTAAGAATATTTTTAGTTTTCTTGAGAACCAATATTATTTTAGTGTCTTTTTTTCTCTTCTACCAGACTGCAGGAGTGTTTTATTCATCTTTGTAGCCCTAGCACCTAACAATCTTCAGTAAACTTTTTTTTTTTCTAGAGACAGGGTCTCATTATGGCACCCAGTTTGGAGTGTAGTGGCGTCATCAGAGCTCACTGCAACCTCAAACTCCTGAGCTGGAGTGATCCTCCTGCCTCAGCCTCCCCCCATGTGCCACCGTGCCTAGCTAATTTTTCTATTTTTTTGTAGAGACAGGGTATCGCTTTTGCTCAGGTTAGTCTCGAACTCCTGACCTCAAGGGATCCTCCAGCCTTGGCTGCTCAAGAGTGCTAAAACTATAGGAGTGAGCCTTCATTAAACTTTTTTTCCTTTTATTAAGTCATATACACATAGATCATGAATACATTTATGCATTTGTGGGATACAATGTGTTGATTTTTTATACAATTTGGAGTGCTTACATCCAACTAATCAACATAGCTTTCACCTCATTTACTGATGAAACTATTCCACAAATAGACTGTTGTTCTCCATGCTACCATCCTTGGTTAACTATTACTCTATCTGTAGTTTGTACTACATCTCAATATGTACTTAAGAACTTTGGGCATATTTTACAGTTGTCCTGAGTTTTACATTTATTTATCAATGGCCTATAGGCTTTCTTTTATGTAATCCATATATCTTTAAGGGTACTTGACATGTCAAACCTTCTCTTCATTTTTACACAAATCTCTGGTAAGGAAAGTTCTTGCTCTTCTGCTAGCACCTACAAATATATTCTAGTTTGCTTTCATCCTGAGGGCGTGGTGGCTCACGCCTGTAATCCTAGCACTCTGGAAGGTCAAGGCTCATGGATCACTTGAGCTCATAAGTTGGAGACCAGCCTGAGAAAGAGAAAAATCCCATCTCTAAATATAGCTGGGCCTTGTGGTGGGCATCTGTAGTCCCAGCTACTTGGGAGGCTGAGGCAAGAGAATTACTTGAGCCCAAGAGTTTGAGGTTGCTGTGAACTATAATGCTATGGCAAAAAAAAAAAAAAAAAGCAAGAACACTTTGATTTAGGATAAGATAACAAATGCATGAGTTGGCTTATATTTTTAATCATGTAAATCTCTCAAATATTACTTCTGTCTTATCTACACTTAATGATAATTTGACTCCACTTTTTTTTTTTTTTTTTTTTGGAGACAGAGCCTCAAGCTGTTGCCCTGGGTAGAGTGCCATGGCATTACAGATCACAGCAACCTCCAACTCCTGGGCTCAAGCGATTCTCCTGCCTCTGCCTCCCAAATACTGAGACTACAGGCACCCGCTGTAACGCCCGGCTATTTTTTGGTTGCAGCCATCATTGTTGTTTGGCGGGCTCGGGCTGGATTCAAACCCACCAGCTCAGGTGTATGTGGCTGGCACCTTAGCCACTTGAGCCACAGGCGCCAAGCCAACTCTACTTGTTTTTTAATCAACATAGCACTAAATATAAAATTTCAATTATTCATAACACTCACAAAAATGATTCAACTGTATCTTTAAACTGGAGACCCACAAACTGCTTAAAATATTTGTTGAATGTGTCAATATCCTTCAACATTTCCTGGTTTTTGCTTTTGAAAACTTCCACTAGGGGAAATAATGGAATCATAAATTTAAGATTAGTATGTTTTGGTTTCAAACCATTTTTAAAGGTCACGTGTCATCCTGGAAAGACACTGATTTAATTTCTAATTCTCTGCCTCTCCAGCATCTTAAGTTTTAACTAATCTATTTTCTCATTACTCTTATTTTTCTCCCAAAGGTAAACCTTCCAATATTCACATTCTTACTATTTCTACTACTGTACAAACACTGAAGAACTTGAAGATTTTTCTCACCTCTCCCCAAACTCAGGCATCAACATTATCTATTATGTTTCATATTAATTTAAACTATATTTGTTAGTGGCAATAAATTTATAATAATGTCAGTAATTTATTCAGTAGTGTCTCCAATTTTCCTTTGAAAGTGAGTTCTTTAGACTATAAGATGTCATATACTCACAAAAGGATAAATTAAACAAGTAACAAGGTTTCTGAGCTAACCAAGGAACCCTCTGCAACCTCGAATATTGCTAAAATCCTTCACATTCACATTGAAAAGCAATAGAGAGCAGTATTTTCCTAATGCCATTAAATAAAACAACTACTTTATTTCTCTTGAATGGTGATATTTAAGGAAAAGGGGTTCACCTTACAGGAAACTGAAGAGGTAAATACAAATAACTGATAAAAATCATCTAAGGCAATATTAACTGATCTGAAAAATGGGAATATTTATTGAGCACCTATTATATGCTAGCTGCATAAAAAGCAAATGGTATTACCTTCATTTTATAGATGGGGAAACTGAGGTTTAAAGGAGTTGAGAAATGCCACAGGGATATAAAATGGCAAAGCCAGCAGGTGCAGTGGCTCATGCCTATAACCCCAACACTTTGGGAGGCCAAAGTGGGAGGATAACTTGAGCACTGAGTTTGAGACCAGCCTGGGCAACATAGGGAGACTCCATCTCTATGAAAATAATTAGCTAGCAGCCAGGCATTGTGGCGGGTGCCTGTAGTCCTAGCTACTTGGGAGACTGAGGCAAGAGAATAACTAAAATAAGCCCAAGAGTTTGAGGTTGCTGTGAGCTGTGACACCACTGCATTCTACTCAGAGTGACATAGTGAGACTCTGTCTCAAAACAAAAAACAATTATAAAGAAAAAAATTAGCTAGGCAAGGTGGCACACATCTCTGTTCTCACCACCAAGTTCAAAGGAGGCTCAGGCAGAGGATTGCTTGACCCCAGGAGTTTAAGGCTGCCATGAGCAATGACTGTGCCACTGTACTCCTATCTCAAAAAAAAAAAAAAAAGGCAAAGCCATTGAGACCTTTATTTTATGCTAAAATCCATTCTGACTATGCAACATAGCATGTACAGGATCCTTAAGAAGGAAAACATGGTGGTGAGAATGTGTTTTTGGGTCAGACAGACCTTCCACATCACTTGTGGGTCATCACAGAAGGTGCCTAGATCAATAGGGTCTTTAGTGAGGCTGGTGAACCGGGGTAAGGAGAAAAACACCAGGTAAGGGTCTGTGAAGTGGCAAGGGTTAAGTTTTAGGAAGGAAAAGCAGTGTATGACGAGGCATTCAAGTATACAAAATATTTGTGAAGACAAGTGTTTGTATTATTATTTAAGCAATATGAATGAAATATAAAACTTTGAGATTAACTATAGTTTATTAAGTGATAAAGTAATTTTAAGAGGCCAATAACCTGAAATAAAAGTGCCTATCAACAGTCATTTCACTAATTCCAGGGTTAAAAATTTCTTTAGCATACTGAATGTTTATGAGCACAAATAAGCTATATATACTTGAACTGAGTTTTATAGCTACCTGAAAATAAAGGCTACTCATTAAAAAAAAAAAAAAAGTGTCTCCCTTCCTCCATTAACAGTTTCATTTCAAAAAACAGAACTTCCTATGATTGTATACTCCACAGGATCCTACTTCATCCATCCTGCCTTCCACCTGTAAACTAGATCAGAGGAAACAAAAATATTTCTAAGGCATATACTTTAGCTAAAACAGTTCCGGTTTAAAGTTACATATGATACAATACACTATATAAAGAATGGCCTCTTTTTTTAAGTGTCATTGTTTGAAATCAAGGCTATCTTTTTGTTTAAACCTCTTTATCTGTTTGTTTTGTTTAAATGTCAGAGACTGTAAAAGGAATTAATATTTTAAAATAGTGTTAGTAATTTCCAGTTAATAATCACAGAGTTGTGATTGATGCTTGAGCAAGAATATTCACTAAACTAAAGCATTATCTATATGATCTGTAAACAGCTTAAATGTCCAACAACATGGAATTAGTGAAAACAATTATGAAATATCCATTAAATATGCAATGTTTTACAGTAATTTTTAACATTTCCAAAAATAAATACGTGCGAACATGTTCGTAATGTAATAAGTGGAAAGAATGGATACAAACTATATATACAATAGGAATCCAATTTTTAAAATTGTCTCTCCTTGGGCCAGGCATGGTGGCTCACACCTATAATCCCAGCACTAAGGAGGCTGAGACGGGTGAATTGCCTGAGCTCACTGGTTCGAGACCAGCTTGAGCCAGAGTGAGACCTCATCTCTAAAAATAGCCAGGGGGCTGAGACAAGAGGATCGCTTGAGCTCAAGAGTTTGAGGTTGCTGTGAGCTGCAACGCCACCACACTCTACTGAGGGTGACCAAGTGAGACTCTGTTTCAAAAGGAAAAAATGTCTCTCCTCATATATATGAAATAAACAATTAAAATACGAGCAGGTGGTACAAATTATGAGTAATTTTTACTTTCTTCTTTATTAACCCTTTTATGTCTTCCTCTAATGTTTACTACGATCTTGAATTTTTCTAATTCAAAGCAGTGATTACAAACATCTTAAATATGCACTACTTAAGACACTTTCCCAGTAGATTAACTAATTTAAACATACTGAACATTACACCAATAGGATGCAGTGGTATATGCATTCATATCATTTTTACCTCTGAGCAAGCACCTCATAGCCTATAGTGGTACTTCTCCCTGACTTGAAACACAAACCCCCAAATATTAAAAAGAACAGTAAGAAACGGCAAAAATGGGAAAATACAAACAAGTTAAGAAATATACGGCAAAAGCTTAAAATTACACTCATTTATGAAAGACAATGTATATTATTCAGTGTCAGTAGCAAACATCAATCTGACTGCCACACTATGTAATTAGAGCTTTAATGTAGAACACAACAATATGAGTATTCAAACTTATTATATGGCCCTAGTAAATCTTATTTTATAGAAAGTAAAAACTTTATATATATATATATATATATATATATATATTACATAAAACTTTGTGTAACATCCATATATACTTATAGGTATATTCTGTATATTTGTGTGTGTGTTTGTGTATGTGTGTGTTTATCACAGCTGAAGGCAATGACAGTTGTATTTCCAATGAATGAGTTACAAGATTATAAAAAATGTTTTGCTACTCAATCTTTTGAACCAGAGATAGTAGAAATAAGAGACTGGACTTTACAAATGAAAATAATTTCTAGTGGCAAAAAGAAACGACTCTTCAGAACTAGTCATACCACCTTATTTTCAAAAGCCATTAAACATTAAACTCAGGGCTTTCTGATTATTCCTTTTTAATTAATCACTTGATAAATTAATCACCTGATAAAGGATATATGACACCTGATAAAGGACATATGAATAAATATTATCGATATAACTTTAACAAAATAAAAAAGCATAACTCAAAGACAGACAGTTATAGAACCATCATAGCAACTAGCAAGATGAGAATATTGAAAATATTGAAAATTCCCAGTTAATAATTTTCAGGGTGGGGATTGAAAACAACCTCACAATTTATCTTGTCCAACATATTTATTTTTCTTTAATTTTTTTTTATTTTGACAGTAACATTTCCGTTTTTCTTTCTTTTTTTTTTTTTAACACAATTTCACTTTTTCACCCTCAGTACAGTGCAGTGGTATCGCAGCTCACAGCAACCTCAACCTTCCAGGCTCAAGCTATCTTCTTGCCTCAGTCCTCTGAGTAGCTGGGACTACAGGCATGTGCCACCATGCCAGCCCTATGCTTATTTTTCAAATATAGATCTGGATTAACTTCTCACATTTTCTGTGTTATTAATGGCATAGCACTTAAAATATACAGATTATCTTTTCTTTCCATTATGCACTTTTCCACACTTGCATATTGTCTTCCTTTAGACTGCAAATTATGAGGACAAACACTTGATTTTTTTGTGAGCTGTTTTACACAAAATCTCCCATTACAGGTAATCACAAAACTAAGAATGAACTATCATAAACAGATTCTTAACTATTACCAGGAAAGACCAAAATGCTGCTCTGTAGATAGCTAGAGGTGGGGGGAGCTCCACCAAATTAATGGCACTAAACAGGCTACTTTACACATTATTTGTGGGAATATAGGAAAGTTTTACATGTAGGGTTTTTTTTTTTTCTCTTGTTATCAACCATTTCTCTTATTTTTCATTGTACGATGTCTGGCTTTATTTTCCCTTGGCTTGTAGTCACTGGATGGCTACAGAACATTTATAGACAAGTAAAACTGTGGCCGGACTTAAGTGGTAAGAACTCTGCCATTTCTGTAAACTCTCATTAAAGCCTTAGTGTTTCTCTGAGATACTACTACAGTACTTTGAATTTATAATAGCACCTGTCTACTGAAGAGCCAAGGCTTCATATAGCTTTTCACCATGCCTGTGAAATACGTAGATTGGAAACAGATGGCTTAAAAATAAAGTGAAATCCAGATATGACTACAGAGAACTTCAGTGATTTACTTATGATGGTCTATCTGTCTGGACCATCTGAGGACTCAAAGACCCTGGATTCCATGCTCAATGTTTTTCCAATAAACACTATCTTCTTATCATAAAACAACTTTCTAAACTTCAAAGAAAACTTAAACTCCCTCATATTATAAAGTCAGTAGTTTTAATGTACCAAAAATCTTTGTTAAGGAATTATATAAATGGTACCCCTGTATTTTAATTTAATTAATTCTTTTATTCATCTATTTTTAGATATAGGGTCTTGCTCTGTAGCCCAGGGTGAAGTTCAGTGGCATCATTACATCTCACTGTAGCCTAGAACTCCTGAGCTCAAGAAATCTTCCTGCTTTAGCTTCCTAAATAGATGGGCCTATAGGCAAGTGCCATCATGCCTACTTATCTTTTTATTTTTTGGTATGGCACCCAGTTTGGTCTAGAACTACTGACCTCATGATTCTCCTACCTAGGCCTCCTAAAGTGTTAATATTTCAAAATAATTAAGAGTAATTTATAGGCTCAGTGCCTATTGCTCAGTGGTTAGAGCACCAGCCACATACATGGGGGATGGCGGGTTCGAACCCAGACTGGGCCTGCTAAATAACAAGGACAACTGCAATAAAAAAAAGCCAGCCGTTGTGGAGGGCATCTGTAGTTCCAGCTACTGGGAGGCTGAGGCAAGAGAATCGCTTAAGCCCAAGAGTTTGAGGTTGCTGTGAGCCGTGACGCCACAGCACTCTACCGAGGGCAACATAGTAAGACTCTGTCTCAAAAAAAAATAAAAAAGTAAATTATAAATGTCTTACCACAAAAAATAAGTGAGGTGATGGTAATGTTAATCAGTTTGATTTAAGCATTCCACATTACATATCAAATCATCACGTTATATACCATAAATGTATACAATTATGATTTTAATTTAAAAAAAAGATTACAGATGTGAGCCACAGTGTCAAGCCAAATATATTAAGGAGCTAACATTAGATATGGAATAGCCACGGATGATCATCTTCCTAAATAGTCACCATTTGCCAACAAGGTGTTTAGCTTGGTTAAATAGAGTTGCACCAAAATTTGGAAAATCACCTGATAAATATAACTGAAATACATACACCAAATTATAAGTATTTGAAAAGAAAATCAAAAACCTTGAGCCATATGAGATAGAGCACATTCATGGTGGTATGGACAACTTGGACTTTACCTTACAAACGCAAACAACATAACCTAATCATATATATCCTTATATTAATTTGAAATAAAAAATATATAAAATAAAAACCTTGTGCCAACCCCTCATTTTACAAAAAAGAAAATGAATGGTGCTTGGCACATATAGGTACTCAATGTTAGTTATGAAAATAATAATTTTAAGTGACTTTCTCAAAGTCAAACTATGAGAGAGAGGCAGAGCATTGTCCAGAATATAGTTCCTCTGCGGCCAACTTCAACATCTGTCCCCCTTACTATCTTCATTTTCATGTATCAGTGATGTTCCTTCATTCCTAAAATACTTTACACTCAGTAGTATTTGTCTTTCAAGTGCTAAGAATAAGGCAACATTCAAAATTAAATTTATTAAGAGTTTTTGAAACTGTCTTACCTCCATACCTAAAATAAATTGACCCAAGTATGAGCCTACCTCCACCTAAGACTTATATTTCATGATCAGACTATTTCCATAACTTTAACCAAAGCTCTCTCACAACTAAAAACAGGTAGCAGTGACCACTCATATGTAAAAGAGCATCCAACATTATGATGTATCCAAAAAGCTTTTGAAAACTCCAACACATTGAATATACATTATATATCACTCTCCAGAATAATAGAAACTCAAAACATGATCCAGCTGTTATTCTAACGTGAGTTATGTTATTTTCAAAGATCAAATTTTCCCCTGTACATCACTCTGCATGAAAAGAAAAATTACCATATGAGCAAATACAACATGATTCTTAAAAACAGATATCCGTGTTACCATGTACTGATAAATATTCATTTACAAATTTTATTTTATACGAGTTACAATTGAATCTGTACCAAATAGCAAAAACAAGAAACTGTCTGGCATATACATTGCACCTAGATTATACCAAATTCATCTATTTATTATATGTGCTAAGAATATTGTCAATAAATTTCCTGGAAAGCCAAGTAGAAATAATCCCTAAGGTTTGGCACCCATAGCTCAGCGAGTAGGATGCCAGCCACATACACTGAGGCTGGCAGGTTCGAACCCGCCCAGGCCTGCTAAACAACAATGACAATTTGAACCAAAAAATAGCCCAGTGTTGCAGCAGGCACCTGTAGGCCCAACTACTTGGGGGGCTGAGGCAAGAGAATCTCTTAAGCCCAAGAGTTTGAGGTTGCTGTGAGCAGTTTTGGATGCCATTGCCTTAGAGGCGACATAGTGAGACTCTGTATCAAAAAAAAAGAAAAAGAAAAAGAAAAGAAAGGAAGAAACAATGCCTAAAACAGAATATGGAATTATGGAATAATGGCAAGTGGACTTTCTTCCTTTTCCCTGTCAGTTTCACCAAAAAGATCAATTTAGTGTTCAAGCGCCATGGCCAAGCTATCCTTTTCTTTTCAGTAATTCATTGTGTTTCCCTAAGAAGAAAATCTCTTTGGGTTTCTGATAGTGCTCTGGATGCTGACATTTTGCCAGTAATGAATAGTCAAAGTCTAACATGTACCTGTAACCATTTGTAGAAGACACTTAACTCACCCAAAATAGTACCCACTAGTTATAATCAATCCTTCTAACCAAACTGTCATTTTTAGCAGCTGAATTTAAATCTTGGCATCAGACTCGAGACTTTAGACTTCAATGCTGATTGTATTAAGCAAAGGCAAAGCATAATTTTTCTAGCTCTCTATCCCCAAGTAAAGAGATGGGTTGCTGGATGACTGGATCTAACAGTAGAAATTGAGAATTAGACTCATAACCCCCTAATTTTAATAAAAATGTATGTTTACTAGATCATAACAATAAAATGAAGTCTTACAATATTGAGGATGGTTTTAAACGAGTGGGCATCCCAAGACAATGAAATACTGTGAACTAGAGCCTGTTTTGACATGATTTTATAATACTTAAAAAAGAACTTACCTTCTTACTACTTTAACCTGGTTGGATGGTAGTAAACCCCCCTTTTTGAGGTGAAACATTTATTAATTCAATGTAAGATTCTATTATCACCTTACTTCCACTAGGGGGGTCTATCTACCAGTGTAGCTAACTCTAGTAACTCAGGTGCAGCTTAAATCCATTTCCAGCTAATTTGTGCCACAAGCCAAGATAGAGGTCAGAGCTACATGCTTTAAGTTCTAGTTTTCAGGCTTAGAAAAGGATGCACAGCAAGAAAACGGTTGCTTAAGTTATTCATAGGTTGCTGCAGTAACGATAGGGTTTCGGCTAACGAATACAGGGACAAAAATCTTTTTTAAAACATTCCCCATTTCATTTATAGCTTCAGCCCTAGTTGTTTCCAAGGCTGAACATTATCATCCAATCCATTTTTGCAAATAAGTAAAGCTAAACTTCTGACCTCAGAGATTTCTCTGCCCGTTTCTATACTCTGCAATGTATAATCTGAATAGCAAAATTGCCACGTTATCCCAGCAGCAACCATAACTTGGGGCACATGGGCGGGTATAAGTCAATATGGGAAAGTTGCATCAGTGTCCTCTCATTATTCTACAAAGCCATGGGCAGGCAAAAACCCAACAAACTCGATTTTTCAAATTTAGTGTTCACCTATTTTGTGCATGATTTTTGATCTAATAAATTTCGAACCACAACTAACTGATGGTGAATTTTAGCTGAGATTATCCACTACTTTTAAGTAGATGCATCATATACAGAATGATTCAATTAAAATATAGGCCAGATCAACCAATATAACAAAACCTTATTTTTTAAACACTACTTATGGCTTCAAATCTAGCATTTAGGGATGAAATGGGGTATGAGTAAAAGGATGACTTTCCTAGAAAATAATTAGTAAGACTTTTTAAAATTTATGAAAGCCATAACCAGATTGAAGGAGACCGGGGGAGATGTATGTCCCAGCACACATATATTTCAAGCTTTAATTTCAAAATCAGCTCCTGTTATTATTTTGGATAAAATACGAGCACCAAATTACCTTTCTGTCCCCCTCATCCAAATCCAAGTACAATTCCTTAAGTGGAAGCTAGCTCACACAACCCTCCTTACTCCCCCCAAGCTCCCTCTTTTTTGTGTGTGGAGGTAATTTTTGGAATATGGGCCTCAGCCATTACATTCCAATTTTAAAGTCAAACGATGTCATGTGACCATCACCCTGGGGGCATCAGAGACTCCGGCATGTGATGCTAATTGGCATGAGTGGGACTGAGGCCACTTAGTTGGAATTCACGGTAAACTTCACCTCCAGGATCAAGTTTAGGCTTCCAAATCCATTGTGACAGCCAGTAATGTGGAGTACATGCTTCCGCCTCAGTAGTTTTTAATTCCACCTAAGTTTTTTACCGACGGTGACGAGCCAGGCTCCAACCTACCTCCCCAGCCCTAGCAACAGACTGGGCACCCCCAGAATCCCGCCTGTGTGATGCTAAATAGCGAGGCTCTTCAGCCCGCTTAGTTTCAAGCTCAACCTTCTGTACAACGTTGTGCCCATCAGGTGAGAAGTAAGGAGAAGCGCATACCACAAGTTGTCAGATGCCATTAACCTCACTCAACTTCTGGACTGGGATCATCTAACTCCCCCGAGCCCGGGCGGTCAGAAACGCCAGCACGGCAGAGCAGCAGCGGCAGCAGTAACTTTGGTACTGGCCAAAAGCCAGGGCGGGGTTGGTCGGCGTCCCCGGGCCTCTCATTAGACCGCTTAAGTACTGAGGTTGGAGAAAAGTAAACACAGGCAAGTGCAGCTGTGCTGGGGGAAGTCGGGGGATATTACCCTCTCCCAACACTCCCTCGGCTCTGTCCGTCCAGGAGGCCGGAGAGGTTCCTGGTTGCGGCTGCCCGACCGCGCGCTCGGGGCTGCAGAGCCGAAGGAGCTAAGCAAGCTGCATACAGGAGCGCGGGGTCCGAGGAGAAGAGAACGGAAAGGTACTGCCCTACTGGCCTGGAGATGTTCTGCTACTGAAAGAAAAAAAAGTGCTTACTCATAGGGAGACGCCGTGCGATCGCGATGCTCTCGCTAAGGGCAAACGAGGGAAGCAGCTTGAGGAGGCAACCCGAGCCTGTTCCACTCCTGGGCCACGGCCACCCCACCCCCGAAGCCCAGGGTCGGCTTAAGCCCGTCGGGTCACCCGAGGCGGGCGTGTGGGGGCTGGAGGAGTAGCAGGCTGCTGGCTCCGGGATTTCCTGAGTCCGGGCGGGAGTGGGGCGGGGTGGGAGGGAGGTTGGCAGTAGCTGGAGGACAGAGGGAAGTTAGGCGCTCAATTTCCACTTCGGGGCCGAAGCCGCCTAAGAGGATCAGGGCAAGGGCTGGCGTCAAGGACTCCAGCCCAAGGTTTGCAACAAGTTAAGAGCAACTAGTGAGAAAGCACCGGTTAATAGAGTGAAGAGCAGAGAGCGTGTTTGCAGTGGGTGGGTGGTGGGGAACCCTCCGTCTCTCCCACCCATTTCTGTTTGGGAATGAGCGTCTGAGGGCTCCTACTGAAATTTCTCCGACCTCCCTCTGTGCCCTCCGCACCAGCTCCACCACCCCGTGCGAGACACGTTCCTGCTGAGATTCCCGAGATGCTGTACCCAGGACTCAACTCCTGCCCACGCCCAGGAAACCCGCTCCCCTGGTGCCGGTCTGAACCATCAAAGCACTTACGTAAAGTCGCAGAGTCCGGGAGCCGGCCCCACGACCTCCAACCAACGCGCTCAGACAACTTCTCCGCTCAGAATCTTTGCGGTTGTGGTTCTAAAGCCAGCGCTCCCTCGCCTCTTGCCAGCCCCCTCCGCCCCTCGGCCGCCGCCATTGGCTCGGGTGGTGCTAGCAGTCGGCCTGGGAACCAGGAAGGGGATTGGGCCACGAGTCTGTCACGTCAACTGGGTGGGGATCTGGGAGAACTGGCTTGGGGATGGGCACCCAAGAAAGATGGGGACTGTTACTCTGGGGCAGGGAGCGGAGACCGATTCCCCCCCCCCTTCTTTATCCTCCTCCTTCTTCCTGAGCTAAGAAGAGGTTTTCGAAGCCCAACATGGGAGTACATATTCCTAAAATCTTGAGGAATACATGAAAAATGGGAATGTCGGGCATGAGAATTTGAACGTCGCTTATTTAAGTTTGGGGGGAGGGGTCGGAATACAATCTTGAAGAGAATCTCAGCATGTGGGTGGGGGGGGCTTTCCTACTTCACTCTGTTTGGACTGGCCCAGGTGCCCAGTGACGCAGAGGGAAATCTTCCCTTTGCTTAAGAAGTCAAGTGGGGGGGGGGAATATAGGCAGGGCAGCGCCCTCAAACCTTTGGCCTCAAGCCAAGTAAATTGTTGACCAAAATCACCTCTCTGATGTTTGTTCTTGCGGAGAGGGCTAAGAGGTGGAGATGAGAGAGGGTGGTGGAAGCACCTTGGAAGTACTCTTTGTCTGAAAATGAGTGTCAATTCTTATTTCCTTTCACCAGAAAAAACCTCTTGCTTCTTAGAGCATCGTTTTTTCTCTGATCACAAAGATTGCCTCAATACCATAGCTGACCTCTTTAATTAATACACCCGGGGTTTCCCCTTCTTTCTTATCTGTATTCCAATCCTATAGCTTATCCTTGGTCCAAAATCAACTCCTAGGGCCAGAGTTTGAGGGATTCTCCAGGGTCATGTCAAGTAATTGGCTTGTGGGACAGCTGTAGAAGAAAAAGTCTAAACTCAGATGGTGCCTGTGGCTCAAAGGAGTAGGGCACCGGCCCCATATACTGGAGGTGGTGGGTTCAAACCCGGCCCTGCCAAAAAAAAAAAGAAAAAGTCTAAACTCTTTCTTGTTCCAGTCCTACTCCTTTTGTTCAGAGAACATGTACTTGGAATGTTCTGTCAAAAACTGAAATGGGTTCAATGAAGTTGCATTTTACATGTACCAGGAAAAGTGGTAAGAGAAGCTTTAAAATTTGAATGTTCTTGTAAAGGAACCCCCATTTCATCTGCTGTTATGAATTTCCTTAGAGAAATTAACCCATAATGAGTGCCAGAGCTTCTTAAATGGGAGAGAGTTGGGGAGTTCATACACTGCCTAAAGGCTAGACTAGCAGAGGACTTGGCACTGGGAAAAGGCCTCCTCCTTAAATATTAATTAATGATTAACCAGCTGGAAGAACTTATGAAAGGCACAGGAAGGTGAAAAAGAAATGAGAGAGCAATCGTGCTTTCAGAAACATTAAATTTCTGTATGGGAGATTTTCTTCTGGGTCAGGTTTGGGTCAGCGCAAAAATACTGATTGCAACATGTTGGTGATGGATAGAATATGCAGTGTACCGCCCCACACATCTACAGTAGGCTCCAAAATGAGATTTCTAACATTCAATAATTGGCTCAAGGTTAAATGTGACTTCTGGAATTCTCTGTGCAAAATTTATAGATACAGGAAGTGACCAGTTTTCTACCTTTACGGTATCTTTCAGTCACCACTGAAGAGTTTCCACCTGCTTTTTTGTTATTGTTAGAGAGACTGAGTCTCACTTAATCGCATCAGTAGAGTGCTGTGGTTTCACAGCTCACAGCAATCTCCAACTCCTGGGCTTACGTAATTCTCTTTCCTCAGCCGCCCAACTAGCTAGGACTACAGGAACCCTTCACAACGGCCTGCTATTTTTTGTTGCAGTTTGGCCGGGGCTGTGTTGGAACCCGCCACCCTTGGTATATGGAGCCAGCACCCTACCCAATAAGCCACAGGCCGCCCTCCACCTGCTTTTTTTTTTTTTTTTTGTGGGTCTTATATTGCCTTTATTTTCAAAATATGGAACGCTTCACGAATTTGCATGTCATCCTTGCGCAGGGGCCATGCTATTCTTCTCTATCGTTCCAATTTTAGTATATGTGCTGCCAAAGCGAGCACCCTCCACCTGCTTTTAAACTTAAATTACAATCTGAGCAATAGCATGAAGGGACTCTACAATCTAAAATTTCAGAATGGATTTATTTGTCTCAATTACTTCACTTGGTATTCGAGTTTAGTTTATTTTTCAAGTTTTAAGGTTTAAAAAAGTCAAAATATTAAGAATCTTATGCATATGCTACTTATGTTTTCCTGTTTCTTATTCAAGAAAGCTTGCATAGAAGCTTCACTTTCATAAAGGTCTTCCTTCACCACTAACACTGAGGATGTCAAAATTCAGTGAAGAAGCATCATTTTTTTTAATTTTTTTTCTTTTTTTTTTGAGACAGAATCTCAAGCTGTCCCCCTCAGTAAAGTGCCGTGGCACCATCATAGCTCACAGCTACCTCCAACCTTTGGGCTCAAGCGATCCTCTATTTTTAAACTTTATTTAATAATTTTTTTTTTTGAGAAAGCGTCTATACTCTGTTGCCTGCACTACAGTGCTGTGGCGTCAGCAAGCTCACAGCAACCTCAGACTCCTGGACTCAAGCTATCCTCCTGCCTCTGCCTCCCAAGTAGATGGAACTACAGGTGCCCACCACGACGCCCGGATATTGTTTGGTTGCAGTTGTCATTATCGTTTGGCAAGCTGGGGCTGGGTTTGAACCCACCACCTCCAGTGTATATGGCCAGCGCTGAGCTATAGGCGCTGAGCCACAGGTGCTGAGCCAAGAAGAGACATTTTAATGGAAATACAGTAGTAGGCCATAGTCTCAAAACTGCAGGGTGTCCAGGTAATGGCTTTACTTTTCATTGCCTCAGAGTAACTTGCCAACAGATAAAATATGCCTTAAACACAGAAGCACCTATCTGGATGCTTGTTGAGATTTCTATTTAACAAGCTCAAGGACATAATCCAGGTACAACTCCATTATAGGGAGTACTGTTAAGATGGCCAATTTTATGTAACTAAGCTCCCTTTTGTGTTGCCCAGAATCTAAAAGCCTTTTCAAAGTTTCGCATTTTGCTCTAAGAAAGGAGCCTGAGACTCAAAGCTCTATTTAAATACTCTTTCTTTAAGATCTTTCACACCATCAGTTTACCTACTATAGGATAATTCATCTTTCTTTAAGGCTGCATAATATTCCATGGTGTACATATACCACAATTTATTAGATGGAGACTTTACCTCTTTCATGTTTACATGGATGGAGCTAGAACATATTCTTCTTAGTAAAGTATCTCAAGAATGGAAGAAAAAGTACCCAATGTACTCAGCCCTACTATGAAACTAATTTAGGGTTTTCACATGAAAGCTATAACCCAGTTACAACCTAAGAATAGGGGGAAGGGGGAAAGGGAGGGGAAGGAGAGGGGAGGTGGGTAGAGGGAAGGGGATTGGTGGGATTACACCAGTGGTGCATCTTACAAGGGTATATGTAAAACTTGGTAAACGATCTGTGAAGCTAGTGAATGATGCCCCATGATCATATCAATGTACACAGCTATGATTTAATTTTAAAAAAGGATCATTCACAGAGTAACCCAAAGTTGATAGTTTTCTTATCTGTACCAAAAAGCCTGCACAGATGATCTTCAGAGTCCCCTACAGCTGCTTATAGGCAGGTTATAGACTCTAATTCGTCTTAACAGTGCCTTGCATAGAGCTGGCACATAGGAGTTCAGTAAATGTTTGGTGAACTAATGGTTATTTTATGAGTCTATTCTTACAAAACAACAGCAACAAAAAGCAATGTATGTAAGTCTCTCACAGACCCTGTGAATCAGTAACTTAAGAGTTTTTGCCTTTTCCTTCCATCTCTAATTTTCAATCCCACATGCCTTTGTAATAAATAACCTAAAGTCAATATCACAAAAATTTGAAAAGCATTTCTTCTTCCTGTCCTCTTTTGATGTCACAGGTAGGCTTCAATTTCCCCATTAGGTATTGCTGTCTGTCCAACCTACCTTTCTTTCCTCCTTTCAATATGCTCATCCCCCTTTTCCTTGCTCTTTTTCCTATTTGTCTGCTCAACATCTCCCCAGTCCAGTGCACAATTTATTATGTGTAGTCTGAATTTTCCCTTGAAATTTTCCTGGAGTAAGTTGTCAGTTTCCTTTTTATCCATTTTTTAAAACCTCCTTTTTATAGTCTATTAAAATGTGATTTTGCTCTGCGAGCTTTTTATAATATTATAGAAGAATAACCTACAAAATGTTGATCAGTTTAATACTGAAGCCTTTTTCTAACTCATCTAATTGCTTTCTCAGTGCCTAAATGTACGGTTGTGTACAAATCTGTTTTAATTAATTGCTTATTATTTTATCAGTTCATTTATTATTTTTTTACATGATAATTCTGTTGCATGTTGTGCTACTTTTCAGGTTCCTGAATTGATACTCAATTCATAGTATGGTGGCATCACAGCTCACAGCAACCTCAAACTCCTGGGCTTAAGGGATCCTCTTGCCTCAGCTTCGCAAGTAGGCAGGACTATAGGCGCCCACTACAACGTCTGTCTATTTTTAGAGATGGGGGGGTCTCACTCTAGCTCAGGCTGGTCTGTAACTTGTGAGTTCAGGCAATCCACCTGCCTCAGCTTCCCAAGTGCTAGGATTACAGGCGTGAGCCACCGAACCCCGACTTTTTTTTTTTTTTTGAGGCAGACCCTCTATTGTCCAGTGCCATGGTTTTAGCCTAGCTCATAGCAACCTGAAACTCATGGGTTCAAGCAATCCTCCTTCCTCAGCCTCCCTGAGGCCTGGCTAATTTTTCTGTTTTTCAGTAGAGACTGGGTCTCTCTCTCTTTTTTTTTCTTTTTTCTTTTTTTTGCAGTTTTTGGCCGGGGCCGGGTTTGAACCCACCACCTCCGGTATATGGGGCCAACGCCCTACTCCTTGAGCCACAGGCACTGCCCCCTGGGTCTCTCTCTTGCTCAAGCTAGTCTCAACTCTTGAGCTCAAGTGATCCTCCCACCTGGATCTCCCAGACAGCAAGGATTACAGGCATGAGCTACTTTTCCCACCCCTCAATTTCTTTTTTTTAGAACATAATTGAAGTTAGGTATGGTGCCTGGAGGCAGTAGCATCGCTTGAGGCCAGTAGTTTGAGACCTGCCTGGGTAAGAAAGGGAGATTCAACCTCTAAAAAAATATATGAAAAATTAGCTGGGCTTGGTGGCACTCCCCTGGGGTCCCAGCTACTCAGGAGGTTGAGACAAGAGGATTGCTTGAGGCCAGGCGTTAGACACTTCAGTGAGTTATGATGGTGTCACTGTACTCCAGCCTTGGTGACAGAATGAGACTTCATCTCTTTTTAAAAAATGTTGTGACATGAAATTTTTATTACATTATGATTTGAAAGGTTTATTCTTAAAATATCAGGGATGGAGGAAATCTAGGTAGATGTGAACAATTCTTAATTTTTTTTATTTTTTTATTTTTTGAGACAGAGTCTCACTATGTTGCCCTTGGAAGAATGCCGTGACATCACAGCTCACAGCAACCTCAAACTCTTGGGCTTAAGCGATTCTCTTGCCTCAGCCTCCCAAGAAGCTGGTACTACAGGCACCTGCCACAATGTCAGGCTATTTTTTTGTTATTGTTGTCATTGCTGTTTTAGCAGGCCCTGGCTAAACAACACTCACCAGCCCCAACCACTGAGCTTAAAGCGCCGAGCCCAATTCTTAAAATTTTTTGATCCAGGCTGGGCATGGTGTCTCTTGCCTGTAGTCCTAGCACTCTGGGAGGGTAAGGCAGGTAGATTGCTTGAACTCATGAGCTTGAAACAGCCTGAGCAAGAGTGAGACCCCATCTCTACTAAAATAGAAAAACTAGCTGGTGTGGTGGCACATGCCTGTAGTCCCAGCAACTCAGGAGGCTGAGGCAGGAGGATTGCTTGTGCCTAAGAGTTTGAGGTCGGTGTGAGCTATGATAACACCACAGCACTCTACCAAAGGCAGCAGACTAAAACTGTGTCTCAAAAAAAAAAAATATATATATATATATATATATATTTGATTCAAAGGATGCAAAGTTGAAGTTATTCCTATTATTTACTAAGTGAAGAGTGTTTTCCTGTTTTCAACTCAAAATATACACATGCATAGCACAGGAATGTTAATTTCTTTTTTTTTATTGTTAAATCATAGCTGTGTACATTAGTGCAATCGCCTATACCCATTCTAAGATGCACCATAGATGTGGCCCCACCCATTACCCTCCCTTCACCAAAAAGGAATGTTAATTTCTTTAATAGGCAATTGTCAAATATTTTTAAAGCCTCAGAAGTTACTATAAATCTGGATGTCTGCTAAGGCAGGTCAATTATCTTGCAAACACGTTCTTAAGAACTACTGTGATGTGTTCGAAGTTATTTCAGAATTTCACTTGCTGAAAAAAAGAGTAGGGTGGCACCTGTGGTTCAAAGGAATAGGGCACCGGCCCCATATGCCAGAGGTGGCAGGTTCAAGCCCAGCCCAGGCCAAAAACTGCAAAAAAATAAAAAAAAATAAAAAAAGACAAAAAGACAAAAAAAATTGAAATATCTTTAATATAATTAGGACAGATTTAATCAGCATTAACTTTATATTATGTACATTCAATGAAGGTCACTGTCATCGCTGAAAATAC
This sequence comes from Nycticebus coucang, assembly GCF_027406575.1. Taxonomy (NCBI): domain Eukaryota; kingdom Metazoa; phylum Chordata; class Mammalia; order Primates; family Lorisidae; genus Nycticebus; species Nycticebus coucang. The sequence continues at coordinate 123,263,577 of NC_069804.1, forward strand.
TCAAAATTAAAGTGTTTCCCCTGAGTTTGGTGCCTATTAAATATATATAATCAGTCAAGAGTAATCTTTAATGAGCCTGTTATGTACTACTAACATTCAATCAGGTATTATAAGCAACATCAAAAAAGTATAGGCCCAGCATCCAAGGAATTGAGAATCTAATATTCAAGATCAAAATCAACATAAGTGCCTTGACACCTGTAGCTCAGCACCTAGGGTGCCAGCCATATACACTCGAGCTGGTGGGTTTGAATCCAGCCTGGGCCTGCCAAACAACAATGACAACTACAACCAAAAAAAAAAAAAATAGCCAGGTGTTGTGGTGGGCACCTGCATTCTCAGCTATTTGGAAGGTTGAGGCATGAGAATCGCTTAAGCCCAAGAGTTTGAGGTTGCTGTGAGTTGTGATACCACGGTACTCCACCCAGGGTGACACAGTAAGACTGTCTCTCAAAAAAAAAAAAAAATCAACATAAGTAAAGTAATGAGAAAACAACTCAAGGCAGAATATTTAAGGAGTGCTGTGAGAATTCCAAAAAAAAATGGGAATGTGGCCAGGAGGGGTGGCTCAGGCCTGTAAACCCAGCACTTTAGGAGACCAAGGCAAGAGGATCTCTTGAGGTTAGGAGTTCAAGACCAGTCTGAGCGGGTGGCACATGTGGCTCAAAGGGGTAGGGCACCGGCCCTATATGCTGGAGGTGGCGGGTTCAAACCCAGCCCTGGCCAAAAAGCTGCAAAACAAACAAACAAAAAAAGACCAGTCTGAGCAACATAGTGAAATGTCCATCTCAACAAAAAAATATAAAAAAATTATCCCAGTGTAGTGGTATGCACCTGTAATCCTATCTACTCAGGAGGATGAGGTGGAAGGATCATTTCAGCCCAGGAGTTTGAGGTTACATGGGCTTTGATGTTTGTTTTGTTTTGTTTTTTGTGGTTTTTGGCCGGGGCTGGGTTTGAACCCGCCACTTCCGGCTTATGGGACTGGCACCCTACTCCTTGAGCCACAGGTGCTGCCCAGGGCTTTGATGTTTGATGTCACCATCATACTCCAGCACGCCAGTGTAGCAAGGGGAGACCCTGTCTCTCTCTCTCAAAAAACAGAAAAAAGATACAAGGTGGCTCAAGTCTGTAACCTAGCGCTCTGGGAGTCTGAGGTGGGAGGATAGCTTGAGCTCAGGAGTTGGAGACCAGCCTGAGCAAGAAAAAGACCCAGTCTCTCCTAAAAATAGATAAATTAGGCTCAGCACCTGTAGCTCAAGTGGCTAGGGCACCAGCCTCATACCCCAGAGCTGGCGGGTTCAAATCCAGCCCCAGCTGCCAAACAACAATGACAACTACAACTAAAAAATAGCCAGGCATTTGTGGTGGGCCCCTGTAGTCCCAGCTACTTGGGAGGCTGAGGCAAGATAGTCCCTTAAGCCCAAGAGTTTGAGGTTGCTGTGAGCTGTGACGCCTTGGCAATTTTTTTTTTTTACTCTGTCTCAAAAAAAAAAAAAAAAAAAGAAAAAAGAAAGAAAGAAAAGAAAAATAGATAAATTAGCAGGACAGTGCAATGGACTCCTGTAGTCTTAGCTACTCCAGAGGCTGACGCAGGAGGATTACTTGAACCCAAGAATTTGAGATTGCTATGAGCTAGGCTGACACCATGGCACTGTAGCTTGGGGGGAAAAGGAAAGCACTCAGGGAAAATATGTTTTATGTAAGGGGACTCGTGCTAAGCTTGAAAATACAGTTAAGATTTGATATAGCTAAGTAGAAAAGGAATTCCATTCCTGGGAAGAAAGGGAAAAAAGAACATTTTATTTATTATTACTTTATTTTTGAGACAGAGTCTCACTCTGTCACCTAGGCTAGACTGCCAGAATCATAGCTCACAGCAACCTCAAACTCTTGGGCTACAGCCATCTTCTTGTCTTAGTTTTTCATTTTTAGTAAAGACAGGGTTTTACTCTTGCTCAATCTGTTTTTTGAACTCCCGACCTCAAGTGATCCCCTTGCCTAGGCAACCCAGAGAGCTACTAAGATGGGCTTGAGTCCCTGCCCCTGGCCTAAAATGACAGCTTTTTTTTTTTTTTTTGAGACAAAGTCTCACCATGTCACCCTGTGTAGAGTGCTATGGCATCACAGCTCACAGCAACCTCAAACTCTTGGGCTTAAGCGATTCTCTTCTCACCCGCCTAAGTAGCTGGGACTATAGGCACCTGTGACAACATCTGGCTATTTTTTTGTTGTTGTTGTAATTGTCATTGTTTGGCAGACCCAGGCTGATTTTGAACCCTCAAGCTCCCGTGCATGTGGCTGGCACCCTAGCCGCTGAGCTACAGGCCCCGGGCCAGGATCTTGCTTTTGTTTGCAATAACTTTAACAATTAATTTAGATTAGCCAAACTAATCCCTTCTCCTCCCAATGAGGTTTACATAACTGACACATATCACAATTTGTTTTGGAGGACAGAGAACAATGCTGTAACTTAAAGGGATATTAAGGTAGGTGAGTACAGCGGCTCACATATACATCTTGATGTCATCATTTTTTGTGTCTTGGTTATAAAGCATTATTTTTGGTGAGCCTTCATCAGAATGTAATTTTAAAATTAGAGGTTTCCTGTGAGAAATGTCTGTTAAATATATACTAATGACCCCTCAAAATAAATTATGAAGCATATTTCAAAATTCATAAGGACTTAGGTGGGGGAATCACTTGAGCCCTGGAGTTTGAGGCCAGCCTGGACAACACAGTGAAACTTCATCTCTGAAAGCAAAAATTCATAAGGGATTTATGAATTTTATATATTATAGATAAATATATTTATCTATAATTCTCCACACCACTAACTAGACTCATAAACAGTCATATCCAATCTATTATGTTTGATTAATATCCAAATATGTGAGGCCAGATGTCAGTGAATTTAGAAGTTTCATCCTACATGTGTGTGACAGAGAGAATATAAAATCACGTTTTAAAATGCTATCACTATTTATTCTTCCAAGAATGCTCATAGTTAAATATGTGGGTCTACGTCTACTAAATATGCAAAATGTGACTTTAAAAAGAGATTGACAGTATTACACTGGGATGAACCATGGAAATACTGTGCTTAGTAAAAGAACCTAGTAACCAAAGACCACATATTATATGATTTTACTTATCTAAAAGGCACAAAAGTAAAATCCCAGAAATAAAAATTAGATTAGTGGTTGCTTTGGGGTCCAGGGAAGAATTTAAAGGAAATGGAGAGTGACAGTTAATGGGCATGGAGCTTGTTTTTGAGATAATGAAAATGTTCTCAAACAGATTATGGTGATGGTTACACAATTTTACAATTTTACAGGCTTTTGCCTGTAATCCTAGCTCTCTGGGAGGCCAAGAGGGAGGATCCCTTGAGCTCAGGAATTGGAGACCTGCCTGAGCAAAGCGAGACCCCATCTCTACTAAAAACAGAAAAAAATAGCTAGTCATAGGCTGCCCTTGATAGAGTGCTGTGGTGTCATCATAGCTCACACCAACCTCAACTCTTATGCTCAAGCAATCCTCCTGCCTCAGCCTCCTGAGTTGCTGGGACTACAGGCATGTACCACCACAACCAGCTAGTTTTTCTATTTTAGTAGAGATGGGATCTCAAAAAAAATGAAAAAAAAAAAAAACAAGGAAAGTAAAGAGAAAAGAAAAACTTTACACAAAATAAATTTAATAGCATTTAACTGAGCAAGGAAAAAGGGGGGGAAATGATTCAAGAATCAGGCACCCCACAGAGTTAGAACATATTCAGAGAGACTCTAGGGTTGCCACATGGATGGAAAAGATTTACAGATGGAAAAAGAAAAGTGATGTACAAAGAAGGGAAGTGATATAGGAACAGCTGGATTAGTTAACAGCTTTCCCATTTGCCTTATTTGGACAAAGTTTAAATACTTGGTCACCTGTGAATGGTTGAAATATAGCTGCTGTGATTGGCTGAGACTCAGCTATTGTTACAGAATCTTAGTTAGGTTTTCAGTTTGCTTAACTACTCAGGTTATGGTTCTATGTAAGAACTTAAGTATTCCAGTATGAAGGCTTTCTCAGGCCAAATTTTAGTTCAGTTTTTTTTTCTTTTTTTTTTTTTTTCGTTTGTTTCTTTTGTTTGTTTGTTTATTTTTTAAGAGACAAGGTCTCACTATATTGCCCAGGCTGGAGTGCAATGAGCTATTCCCAGGCAGGATCATTGTATGCCATAGCCTTGAACTCTTCCTAATAGCTGGGACTACAGGTGCTTGTCACCATGCCTGGTTCAAATTTTAGTTTGATAAAGCACATAATGTCATTGAAAGGAGAACAAACCACTTCAATCTACCATAAAAGAAATTTAAGTTAAACATTACCAAAAATATTACAAACAAATCAAAGAAGCCAGACAGAATCTGAATAGCGAAAGGTGACACTATGTATATTTCTTCTTTCATACATTTAGAAGTTTTGAAGTACCGGGCGGCGCCTGTGGCTCAGTCGGTAGGGCGCCGGCCCCATATACCGAGGGTGGCGGGTTCAAACCCGGCCCCGGCCAAACTGCAACCAAAAAATAGCCGGGCATTGTGGCAGCCGCCTGTAGTCCCAGCTACTCGGGAGGCTGAGGCAAGAGAATCGCTTAGGCCCAGGAGTTGGAGGTTGCTGTGAGCTGTGTGAGGCCACGGCAATCTACCGAGGGCCATAGGATGAGACTCTGTCTCTACAAAAAAAAAAAAAAAAAAAAAAAAAGAAGTTTTGAAGTACCTTGTGACTAAACTTGCCTCAGTATTTAAATCATGCCACCTTTCCCCCCCCTGAATTAGAGTCTCACTCTGTGCCCAGGCTAAAGGGTAGTGGCATCATAGCTCACAGCAGCCTGAATCTCCTCCCTCAGACTCTCAAGTAGCAGGGACTACAAGCACCCACCACAACTCTGGGCTAATTTTTCTATTTTTAGTAGAGACAGAGTTCCACTTTTGTGCAGGGTGGTCTCAAATTCCTGAGCTCAAGCCATCTTTCCACCTTGGCTTCCCAGAGTGCTAGGATTATAGGCATGAGCCACCATGCCTGGCCCATGCCACACAGTTCTAAAGATAATTGGTCATGTGGTCTGAATAACCAAAACGTTCCTTAGGAAGTGTCACAGAAGGTTTGATGATATGAAGTTTCAGTTTCAGTTTGAATCAACAAACAGCTCCTGAAATTGAGAACCAATAATGCTTTCACTATTTTGCTTCTAGATCTATGCCATAGGGTCACCTGCACTAGGGTGTAAATTAATGTGAAGCTGTCCAGGGTGGTGTTACCTTTCATACCCTGAGCACCGTTACCTTAAAATAAATCCGATTTTGTAGGTGAAATAGAATAGGCTTATAACTAACTATATTTAAGCTTTTTTAAAAAATTTAAAATAATATGGGAGTCTTCTGGAAAGAATGTCATGTGAAACAAGATGAGATCCTAAGGAATATCCTAAGTTAGGTGTGAGTATACTTTGTCTGTAAATGACCAGTTGGTTAGTGCTTTTGGCACATAAGCCATACAGTCTTTCCTGTTTGTTTTTTTTCTGAGACAGAGTCTCAAGCTGTCACCCTGGGTAGAGTGCCATGTTGTCATAGCTCATAGCAAACTCCAAACTGGGCTCAAGAGATCCTCTTGCCTCAATTTTTTTTTTTTTTTTTTTTAGTAGAGACGGGGGTCTCATTTTTGCTCAGTCTGGCCTTGAACTTCTGAGTTGAAGCATTCCACCAACCTCAGCTTCCCAGAATGCTAGGATTACAGGCGTGAGCCACTGTGCCTGGCCAGGCAATACAATCTTTGTTGCAACTATTCATCTCTGTTGAAGCCATAGAAAATAAACAAGCTTGAGGGTGTGCCAATAAAACTTTATTTATAAGAGCAACTAGTAACAAATTGGGCCTGCAGGTTGCAGTTTGTCAACCCCAATCTAGATTCTGGTGCTTGCCCTGCCATGGTCTTGTCCTCTGGGTGGAGCTCTTTTTTTAAAGAGGTATTTCATTAAGAGTCAGTTCATCACTGAAGATATGTCACCCTTCCTTTATTATAATCTTAGGCCTTTAAATCTTTAATATAAAGCTACCAATGGATGGCTATCTACTCTCTTTTTTTTTGTCTTTCAAATTTGAATGTAATCACAGTGGCAAAATTCCATGGTGTGGGGAGGGTTCTAGTGAGGAAGGAATAAAATGGCAACTACTACAAACACTCCTTGAGTTCCTTTTTTATGGCAAGCTTTGTACTAGGATCTTTATGTAATCTCATTTAATGCTAATAACTCCTTTTTTCCATTTTCAGATGAAAAAAGATGAAAATGAAAGAAGTAACTTTTGCCCATGATCATTTGGCTCATAATGCAGGACTAGGGGTGTGTGAGTGTGTAGGATGATTCCATGTCATGTCTGACTCTACAACTTGTGATTAGAAGCAAAGGATGTTACAAGAAGTATTCATTGTACTTTTATCCCAAGAAATAAAGCATGGGAACGCTGCTAATGATTTCACTTTCTTCTCACTTCTATGGAAAATTGGTTAGTTCAACTGGTAGTAAATCTCTCAGATAAGCAGGCATGTTTATTACATGCTGTGGTCTGAATGTATCCTCCCCAAAATTTCATTTGTTGAAACCTAATCGCTTAGGGGATGGTGTTAGAAGATATTAGATGAGGCGGCGCCTGTGGCTTAGAGTACAGGGTGCGGCCCCATATACCGAGGGTGGCGGGTTTGAACCTGGCCCCAGCCAAATTGTAACAAAAAAATAGCCAGGCGCTGTGGCAGGTGCCTCTAATCCCAGGTATTTGGGAGGCTGAGGGAAGAGAATCACCCAAGCCTAAGAGCTAGAGGATGCTGTAAGCTGTGATGCCACAGCACTCTACCGAGGTCGATAAAGTGAGACTCTGTCTCACACACACAAAAAAAAAGATAGTAGAGGATGGCATTAGAAGAACAAGGCATAATTTACACAACTTTCCAGAAAATATACTATTACAGCCCAACTTGTCCTACTTCATTAACTCTAAATAATGGGTCACATAAATCACTATAGAGGGGTAGCTTTAAGCAAATTAAATATATAGTAAAATAAATGGGTTCATAAGAAAAGTACTGAAAGCATATGGCTGACAATACATTTCATTTCATTTAATATAGGATCACTAGGGCATCAAATGTAAAAAGTAAAATAATTTGGCCAGGCAGGCTGGCCCACACCTGTAATCCTCGTACTCTGGGAGGTAGAGATGGATGGATTGCCTGAGCTCAGGAGTTCGAGACCAGCCTGAACAAGAACGAGACCTTGTCTGTAAAAATCTAGCTGGGTGTTGTGGCAGAGGCCTATAGTCCCATCTCCTTGGGAGGCTGAGGCAAGAGGATTCCTTGAGCTCAAGAGTTTAGGGTTGCTAGGCCTGGCACCGTGGCTCACACCTGTAATCCCAGCACTCTGGGAGGCCAAGGTCCGGTGGAGGTCGAGCTCAGGAGTTTGAGACCAACGTGAGCAAAAACAAGACCTTTCTCTACTAAAAATAGAAAAACGAACTGGGCATAGTGGGCACCTGCAGTCCAAGTTACTCAGGAGGCTGAGGCAAGAGATTCGTTTCAGCCCAAGAATTTGAGCTTGCTGTGAGCTATTATGCCAAGGCACTCGAGGGTGACAAAGTGAGACTCTGCCTCAAAAAAAAAGGGGGGGTGGGGGAAAGCGCCTGTGGCTCAAAGAGATAGAGCGCTGGCCCCATATGCCGGAGGTGATGACTTCAAACCCAGCCCTGGCCAAAATCTGCAAAAAAAAAAAGCAGAGAAGCAAGATTGTTGCACCCTGCATTAGTAGAGTATTTGATTCTTCTCTGGCTAATTCCTGGGAGGGGGGTAGAGAAGATTGAAAGTTAGTGTTCTATGAATTATATGAGTTGTCTGAGCCCATATTCTGTGCCAACCTCTGCCCCAGGCCTCCTACCTCTTCAGAACAGGCTGGAAACCTCCAATCCTCAGCATATTTTTGTCATACCTAGTGCCATTCCCCTGGCCCAGACACTTCATCATAGCTTATGGTACACTTACCTATTGAGTTTGAAAATAGACACAGAGTACTTGTGTTTTTTTTTTTTTATATTATTCAGACATGGTTGTTTTATTTTGCATTTTAAAATTCACAAACAGCTTTACAGTATCTGCATTCCTCTTTTTGATCAGCAAGGCTTTATGATAAGACAATGACAATTTTATCACATAATTGGGCATATTCAAAAACAATGGATAATTTACAAACACATCTCTTTATTTATTTATTTATTTATTTATTTATTTATTTATTTATATTAAATCATAGCTGTGTACATTAGTATAATCATGGGGCACCATACACTTGGTTCATAGATTGTTTGACACATTTTCATCACACTAGTTAACATAGCTTTTGTAGCATTTTCTTAGTTATTTTGCTAAGACCTTTACATTCCACATTTACTAGGATTCACATATACCCTTGTAAGATGCTCCGCAGGTGTAATCCCATTAATCCCCCTCCCTCCTCTTCCCTCCCCCCTCCCTCCCCTTCCTTTCCCCCTTCTCCCTATTCTTAATAAAAAACATTTTGTAAAATACACGTTCTGATACACACCAGAATTATCTATTTTAAATTAGACTTTAAAGAGCTTAAAAAAAGCTCTAAACAGTTTAACACTGACAAGCCTACCAGAATGATGCTGATGGTAAACTATAAACAGCTTTAAATGCTAAATGTAATTTGGGGGATAGAGAAAGGAAGAAATTATCTGTTGAACCTACATTTATTTATTTATTTATTTTTATTAAATCATAGCTGTGTACATTAATGTGATCATGGGGCACCATACACTAGTTTCATAGACCGATTGACACATTTTCATCACAATGGTTAACATAGCCTTCCTGGCATTTTCTTAGTTATTGTTCTAAGACATTTATATTCCACATTTATTAAGTTTCACATATAACCTTGTAAGATGCACCGCAGGTGTAATCCCACCAATTCCCTCCCTCTGCCCACCTCTCACCTCCCTCCGCTCCCTTTCCCCGTTCCCCCTATTCTTAGGTTGTAACTGGATTATAGCTTTCATGTGAAAACATAAATTAGTTTCATTGTAGAGCTGAGTACATTGGATACTTTTTCTTCCTTTCTTGGGACACTTTTCTAAGAAGAATATGTTCCAGCTCCATCCATATAAACATGAAAAAGGTAAAGTCTCCATCTTTCTTTAAGGCTGCATAATATTCCATGGTGTACATATACCACAATTTATTAATCCATTTGTGGATCGAGGGGCACTTGGGCTTTTTCCATGACTTAGCAATTATGAATTGGGCTGCAATAAACATTCTGGTACAAATATCTTTGTTGTGATGTGATTTTTGGTCTTCTGGGTATATGCCTAGTACAGGAATTATAGGATTGAAAGGCAGATCTATTTTTAGATCTCTAACTGTTCTCCATACATCTTTCCAAAAGCAATGTATTAATTTGCATTCCCACCAGCAGTGCAGAAGTGTTCCCTTTTCTCCACACCACGCCAACATCTCTGGTCTTGGGATTTTGTGATATAGGCTAGTCTCACTGGAGTTAGATGATATCTCAAATTAGTTTTGATTTGCATTTCTCTGATGATTAAAGATGCTGAGCATTTTTTCATATGTCTCTAGGCTGTGCACTTGTCTTCTTCAGAGAAGTTTCTCTTCAAATCCCTTGCCTAGCCTGCGGTGGGATCACTTGTTCTTTTCTTGCTTATACATTTGAGTTCTCTGTGGATTCTGGTTATTAAACCTTTCTCGGAGACATAACCTGCAAATATCTTCTCCCATTCTGAGGGCTGTTTGCTTGCTTCACTTACTGTGTTCTTGGCTGTGCAGAAGCTTTTTAGTTTGATCAGGTCCCAGTAGTGTATTTTTGAAGCTGCTTCAATTGCCCGGGGGGGTCCTCCTCATAAAATACTTGCCCATGCGGATTTCTTCAAGGGTTTTCCCTGCACTCTCTTCTAGTATTTTTATAGTTCATGTCTTAAGTATAAATCTTTAATCCAGTGAGAGTCCACCTTAGTTAATGGCGAAAGGTGTGGGTCCAGTTTCAGAATTCTGCAGGTTGCCAGCCAGTTCACCCAGCAACATTTATTAAATAGGGAATCTTTTCCCCACTGAATGTTTTTAATTGGCTTCTCAAAGATTAAATAACATTAAGTAGCTGGATTCATCTCTTGGTTCTCTATTCTGTTCCAGACATCTACTTCTCTGTTTTTGTTCCAGTACCATGCTGTTTTGATCACTATCGATTTGTAGTATAGTCTGAGGTCTGGTAGCATAATTCCTCCTGCTTTGTTTTTATTTCTGAGTAATGTCTTGGCTATTTGAGGTTTTTTATGATTCCATATAAAATGAAATATTGTTTTTTCAAGATCTTTAACGTATGACAGTGGAGGTTTAATAGGGATTGCGTTAAAATTATATATTGCTTTGGGTAGTATGGATATTTTAACGATGTTGATTCTTCCCAGCCATGAGCATGGTGTGTTTTTCCATTTGTTAATATTTTCAGCTATTTCTTTTCTTAGAGTTTCATATTCTCTTTATAGAGATCTTTCGCGTCCTTTGTTAGATAAACTCCCAAATATTTCATCTTCTTTGGCACTACTGTGAATGGGATAGAGTCCTTAACTGTTTTTTCAACTTGACTATTGTTGGTATATATAAAGTCTACCGATTTATGAATGTTGATTTTGTAACCTGAGACACTGCTGTATTCCTTGATCAATTCTAAGAGTTTTTGAGTAGAATCCTTAGTGTTTTCCAGATAAACAATCATATCATCTGTGAAGAGCGAAATTTTGATCTTTTCTGACCCTATATGGATACCCTTGGTTGCCTTTTCTTCCCTAATTGCAGTGGCTAAAACTTCCATTACAATGTTAAAGAGCAATGGAGAAAATGGGCAGCCTTGTCTGGTTCCTGATCTGAGTGGAAATGATTCCAATTTAACTCCATTCAATATGATATTGGCTGTGGGTTTGCTATAGATGGCCTCTATCAGTTTAAGAAATGTCCCTTCTACACCAATTTTCTTAAGTGTTCTGATCATGAAGGGATGCTGGATATTATCAAAAGCTTTTTCTGCACCAATTGAGAGAGTCATATGGTCTTTGTTTTTTAATTTCTTTGTGTGCTGAATTGTACTTATAGATTTATGGATATTGAACCAGCCTTGAGACCCTGGGATAAAACTGACTTGGTCATGATGTATAATTTGTTTGATGTGTTGCTGGATTCTGTTTGTTAGGATCTTGTCGAATATTTTTGCATCTATATTCATTAGTGATATTAGTGTATAATTTTCTTTTCTTGTTGGGTCTTTTCCTGGTTTGGGGATCACGGTGATGTTTGCTTCATATAATGTGTTGGGTAGTCTTCCTTCCTTTTCTACCTTTTGGAACAGGTTGAGTAATATAGGTACTAATTCTTCTTTAAAGGTTGGTAGAATTTTGATGTGAAACCATCTGGACCCAGGCTTTTCTTTTTAGGGAGGTTTTGTATGGTTGATGCTATTTCAGAACTTGATATGGGCCAGTTCAAAATTGCCACTTGATTCTGGCTAAGTCTTGGAAGGTGATGTGCTTCCAAGTATTGGTCAATTACCTTCAGATTTTCATATTTCTTACAATAAAGTTTCTTGTAATATTCATTAAGGATTTTTTGAATTTCTGAGGAGTCTGTTGTTATTTTGTCTTTGTCGTTTCTGATTGATGAGATTAGAGATTTTACTCTTTTTTTCCTGATTAGGTTGGCCAAAGGTTTATCTATTTTATTGACCTTTTCAAAAAACCAACTTTTTGATTTATTGATCTGTTGTATAATTCTTTTGTTTTCGATTTCATTTAATTCTGCTCTAATTTTGGTTATTTCTTTTCTTCTGCTGGGTTTGGGGTTGGAATGCTCTTCCTTTCCCAGTTGCTTGATATGTCCCATTAAGTTGTTAACTTCCTCTCTTTCCATTCTTTTGAGGAAGGCTTGCAGTGCTATAAATTTCCCTCTTAGAACTGCCTGTGAGGTATCCCAGAGATTCTGATAATTTGTGTGTTTATTGTCATTTGGTTCCAAAAATTTGGCAATTTACTTCTTAATCTCATCTCTGACCCAGCTATCATTCAGCATAAGGTTATTTAACTTCCATGTTTTTGTATGAATATGCAGATGCCTGTTGTTACTCAGCTAAACTTTTATTCCATGGTGGTCCGAAAAGATGCATGGAATAATTTCTATCCCTTTAAATTTACTGAGGTTAGACTTGTGACCTAAGATATAATCAATTTTGGAGTAATTTCCGTGGGCTGATGAGAAGTATGTGTATTCAGTTTTTTTTGTGATGAAATGTTATGTACATGTCTGCTAGATCCAAATGTTGGATGGTTAGGTTTAAATCTAAAATTTCTTTGCTCAGCTTCTTGTTGGAGGATCGATCCAACACTGCCAAAGGAGTGTTGAAATCTCCGACTATTATGGAGCTACAGGAAATCAAGTTGCTCATGTCTGTTCGAGTTTCTCTTATAAATTGAGGTGCATTCTGGTTGGGTGCATAGATATTAATAATGGAAATCTCATCATATTGAGTATTACTCTTAACAAATATAAAGTGACCATTCTTATCCTTCCTTACTTTTGTTGGTTTAAAGCCTATTGTATCTGCAAATAAAATTGCAACACCTGCTTTTTTCTGATTACCATTTGCCTAAAATATGGATGACCATCCTTTCACCCTGAGTCTATATTTGTCTTTTAAGGTAAGATGTGACTCTTGTATGCACTAAATATCTGGCCTGAGTTTTTGTATCCAGTCCGCTAACCTATGCCTCTATAGATGACAGTTTACGCTGTTCACATTAATGGAGAATATTGATAAGTCTGATAGAATTTTGGGGATCGAGTTTTTCAAAAGTCCAGTGTACATTTTTAATCCTTTCAGCAGTGTGGAAGTTGGAGTTTGATCAAAAATTTCTGAGTGAGTTTACTTTTGTGGTAGAGGATTGGGTTGGTCATTATGGAGGATAGGCCTGAGAATATCCTGAAGAGCTAGTTTGGTTATGGCAAATTTCTTCAACGTATGAATGTCATTAAAGTATTTAATTTCTCCATCATAAATGAAACTCAGTTTAGCTGGATACAGGATCCAGGGTTGAAAGTTATTTTGCTTTAGGAGATTAAAAGTCCATGACCACCCTCTTTTGGCTTGAAAAGTTTCAGCAGAGAGATCTGCAGTCATTCTAATATACTTCCCTTTGTAGGTAATGGCTTTCTTCTGTCTGGCTGCTTTGAGAATTTTCTCCTTTATATTAACTTTAGTGAAGTGAATTATGATATGCCTGGGGGATATTTTTTTGGGGTTGAGACATGCTGGGGTTCTGAAGCTGTCTGCTATCTGAATTTCAGAATCTCTAGGCATGTCTGGAAAATTCTCTTTCATAATTTCATGGAGAAGGGTCTCTGTGCCTAGAGAGGCCACTTTATCGGTTTCAGGGATTCCAATGAGTTAGATATTAGCCTTCTTCGGAATATCCCAGAGCTCTCTGAGAGAATGATCCATTTTTGGTCTCCATTTCTCTTCCTCTTTGAGAGTTTGGAAGTGTTCAAAGGCTTTGTCTTCAATGTCAGAAATTTTTTCTTCTACTTGCTCCACTCTGTTACTGAGGGATTGTACTGTATTTTTCAGATCTTTCAGGGCTGCAAATTCTTGCTTCAGTGTGTCTAAGTCTTTGGTAGTTTTGTCTTTAAATTCATTAAATTCTTGAGACAACTTTTGAATTTCTCCTTGAATTCCTAATTCCATTTTATTAATCTTGTCTGCAATCCAAATTCTGAATTCGATTTCTGACATCTCAGCCAGTTGTTTATGAATGGGATTTTCAGTTACATCTGCCATATTTTTCCTTGGGGCGGGGGGGGGGGTCGATCTATTCTGGTTATTCATGTTACCAGAGATTTTCCATTGATTCCACTCCATGATTGTTTTACTCCCTTTGATTTTTCCCCTGGAGCTTTGTGGAGGACCAGTACAGTGCTGTGGCCTGAGAAACTGGGGCCCTGTTTGGTGTGGTGGGGCTAAGTGGTTCTGTCTTGTTTTCAGTTGGTTTCTGTTCAATCCTAGTGAAACAGTTACTGTGTGTTGAAGTCTCAGCTGTGGAGAAATACCAGCAATTAAGTCACCCCGCCCACTACAGGCAACAATTGGAAAAGGAAAATCAAACCTTCCTACAACCACACACCCAGGGCACCACCTGAATAGTCCTCAGGCGACTGGCTCAGTTCAAAAGGTCCAAATCAATTGTGTCAATCAGCACCTGTCTCAGGTGGGAGAGTTTAAGAGGTCTCTGGGAACTGGATCACAGGGGTCTGGTGACTACTCTGATATGGCTTGCTCCAGTGTTGTGTGGAGTCAGGATGAGCCACCCAGCAAATAGATCAGTCTGGGAAGGTTGATGCCTCCTTCCCCACCTTGCACCTCTGTCACACCCAGTCACTGATAGCCCTGCAGTTGGCTGACCCAGTTGCCTGTAGTGAACAGATACTCCAGGTTTTTGCACCTGCCTGAATCACAAGGAAATCTGCTAGGCCTCTGCGCTCTGCCTCTATCTAGCAGGAGGAGGTGAGGCCTGACATCCTTGGTTGCTTTGTGAAGGTTGGGAGGTGTTCACTCAGGTCCAGCCCTGCCCCTGATTGATGTTACTGACAGAACCAAACAGAACTGCTAAATTCCCCTGCAGAAGAGAAGCTATTTTGAGTTCCAAAGCCCTGTCTTTGCTCCTGCATGTTTGTATTAGGTTACCTGTCAGTTCTATCCTGCTGACTTCCTTTGTCAATAGGCTGATGATCCCCTGAGGCCCAGGTGTGTCTTAGGCTCAGTAAGGCAGTCCTCTGTGTCAGCCCCGCCCTGAGAGCTTCTGGGTCTGTGATTCAGTACCGCCTCAGGCAAATCCTTTACTCACACGTTGTCCTGGCCTCCTGTGGTTGCCCAGGGAGACAGGGGGTGTGGCTTCAGAATATCCAAGAGTGAGCCGTATTGCTCCTAAAAGACGGCTGCTGCTCCAAGCCTTAGGGAACTGCTGCTTTGGTGTGGATCTCTCTCAGCAAACTGTCCTTTGCTTGCTCCTACACCCCAGAGTCAGCACTGACCAGCTGCAGTTTAGGCACTGTCAACACTCCTCGAAAAATCACCCAACAATCTGGACTCCTGGGGGACAGGCTTCCAGACCTCAGAGTGAGAGTGCAGGGGAGTGTTGGGAGCTCAGAGTTGCAGGTAGAGAATATATACAGTTTTACATAGTTTCATGCCTGGCCATATTCCTGCTAAAAGATGGTTGCTGCTCCAAGCCTCAGGGAACAGCCGCTCTGGTGTGGTTCCTTCTCAGCCAACCATCCTCTCCTCTCTCCCATGCACCAGAATCAGTGCTGACCAGCTGCAGTTTAGGCACTGTCCACACCCCTCGAGAAATCACCCAAGAATCTGAACTCCTGGGGGACAGGCCTCTAGACCTCAGAGTGAGAGTGGAAGGGAGTGCTGCGAGCTCAGAGTTGCAGGTAGAGAATATATACAGTTTTACACAGTTTTATGCCTGGCCGTATTGCTGCTAAAAGGTGGCTGCCACTCTGTGCCTCAGGGAACTGCTGCTCTGGTGTGGTTCCCTCTCAGGCAACTGTCCTCTCCTCACTCCCATGCCCCGGAGTCAGCAGTGACCAGCTGCAGTTCAGGCACTGTCCACACCCATCAAGAAATCACCCAAGAATCTGAACTCCTGGGGGACAGGCCACCAGACCTCAGAGTTGGAGTGAAGGGGAGTGCTGGGAGCTCAGATTTGCAGGTAGAGAAATTTTATACAGTTTTATGCCTGGCAGGAGAACACCATGGCACCCTAGTAGGGAAGGCAGGTCCAGTTTTTGTAGGGTCTCTCCCGTGTAGTGGGAGGACCTTTGAACTCTGCCCGATTGTTTGTGGGGCACTCTGAGCCATTCTCATGGGGGAGGGGACTCCAGTCTGCTTGGTGATGGATTTTGTACCTTTTGTTTGTATCCTTGTGGTCGCAGCTCACCTCAGCGGGGTTGATGTGCATTCTTCAACCTTCTCTCTTGGTGCAGCTCAAATCCACCAGGTTACTTGCTAAATTTTTATCCTTTAACTGTCCTTCTGGATGGGAGCCTCTGTGGAAAGCTGGCTTCAGTCAGCCATCTTGTCTCCACCCCCCACCCCGACCCTACATTTAAATGATTCTGTTATTAAGACTTATCTAACTTAATGAATTTCAACAAAGTGGACAACTCCTTTGCCTTTGGTGGTTTCAGTTTTATTTTTAAACTTGTGACATCTTGACTAAAGATAATGAATCCTGGGACTAGAATATTTGAGGAAAAGAAAAGCATTGGTGGGGAAAGAGGGAAAACAAGATCACTACCCTCTTAGTTTATCCAAAGTGGATAACAAAAATCACTGCCATTAAGGAAGAATACTATAGTTGATATGTATTAGTTTGGCTTAAGATTAGGTAAGTTAACATCTAACCGGCAAAAATAAAGATTAAAGGTAGTCTCATTTATGAAATTTTAAAAAGTAATTGTTTCCCTCAATTAGTTGGTAGATCTATGGTCAGCATAATACATACTTCAAGGCACCTATTATAGGATCTGTTAAAATTATTCATACTGCAACTTCCATTTTTCATATAATTTTTTTGTAGCTCTTTAGATTTTATCAGTAGGGAGCCACTAAAAATGCCACCAGAATTTGAGGGAGAATAGAGCAGAAAATGAAAAGAGGATGGGAGGGTAATGAAATTGGGTAGCAATAACAAACATTTTTTAAGGTTTCCTCGCTAAGCAATGCTACATAACTGTATTTTGGCTCAATGCCACTGGGCTCCTGAAGTGATCAGGAAACGAATGGAACATCGTAATTGTCCCACTTAGATTCTCAACTAACCCGTGATTTGGATGGGTCACTCATTAACGACTGTTTACACAAACTTCTTGGGAAGGGGTTGCTGAGTTGGGCCTACTACCTACTGCTTTGTTTCTTTTAAGAAAACTTCTGAAAGGCTAAGGACCTCTAAAGGGCAGAACAAAGAACTCACTCAACTACAGAGATTAAAAAGAATATAATCTATACATAGTGTAATCATGGGCATGTTATCAATCACCTTTCTTGTGGTGAAGAGTATGGGCCTATGAAAAAAACACAACTCCACCCCCCTACTGAGCCTACGACAAAATAAAAGTCTAATTTTTTTCTCTTTTGGTCAGAAATCTCAACTTTGAGATATCCCTAATCTCCATCCAAATTACCCCTTCTTTTAGTTTTATTAAATAATATTGTTTAAGTCCCACATCAGTGAAAGACTCAGGAGTTTCAGGATTAATAGAAGATGCTGATTCTTGGGAAAAAAGCCTTTTAATTCTGAGGTGTATTTCAGAGATTTAAAAGCTCTATATTATTGGTGAATGAGACTTATTCTCAAACATTCTGTACGATCCTAAGCATTCAGTTTATGATAGTACTTTAACACATAAAAGTTACAAAGCCTTAGAAAACCAAGCAACAAGTCAATAAAATCACAACTCAGAATTCTCAAATTTTCACATGGTATCATGCACTATGAGAAGCAAACAGACTACTAATATTTAAGTGGAATGATCTCTGGCCTGTAAATTACACTCCTGTGACCAAATGATTACATACTTGGAAGACGAGGGAACTTGAGTAAGCACAGAAAGCTATTCTTCAGGACTGCTTTTTCAGAACTTGAAAAATTAATTGACCATCATTTTAGGGAGCAAAAAAAAAAGGTGAGTATGGATTAAGACGCTCTACATGTAGAAAAAATTCTAATGAAAACATTTTAAATAGACTATTTTAGATGTTTATTTGATACTGGAAATATGGTCAGCCATCATTAAGTTACTTCTCTTCATCACAAAACGTCCACATATTAAGGATTTATGCAATTCAGGGAGGGAAAAAAATCTAGAAACATTTTGCCTGAGCAAGAAATCCAAAAAGGCTCTTCAAACTCTTGAGTCGAAGTATCGGACTCTGCAATGAAATACTTGAGTTCTTCAACTCGTCGCTCACCTATTTCATGTAAATTCTGCCTCAGCGCAAACTGTATAGACTTTTCTAATGAAGGATCTTTTTCAATCAGCATTTTCACTACCCTCTAGAAAGTTTCACAGTCTTGTCAGTAAGGCTGTTCAATCTCTTTGGTTTTTAATGCTATTGCTTTAGAGGGACGGGTTAGCTCGTCTTCCTATAACTCTATGCCATATGCTGCATTTGCCTCAGGTTCTTCTGCCTGGTAAATGAACGGTGGTGCTGTGGATCCCTCTTCATACTGGTAAAAATCAGGCAAATTACTTGCATCTGACTTCTCTCACTTTTCAGCAGCCCACTGTCTTGCAGCCTCAGCAAGTTCTTTTTCAGTTAGCCTATGCGGTTTGACTAACACCTTGGATGACGAAACTGCTGAATAAAACCAGGGTGAAATATCTCTTGATGTTTTCAAAGATCGTACAGGCCTCTCCTTATCTGTTTCTGGCTTTCTTTCATGCTGCCGTTTGTAGGAGACATCAACACCCCTGTACTTTCTACGTTGAAACTGAAGGAAAGACTGCCAGGTTCTCTTGAAAGGATTTCATAGTCAAATCGTCCCTCCGACCACATTTCATCTCTTCTATAAACCATGAGTCCAGGCCGCCCAGAGACTCCCCGACCGCTGCCCACAGCTATCCCAGGCAACAGGCACTTCCGGCGTGCACGATGATGTCACAAAGCGCCAGGTTTCAAGAAGCATTTTGTTTTGTCTTGAGGCAGAGTCTCACTATATTGGCCTGGCTAGAGTACGTGGTGTCACAGTTAACAACAACCTCAAACTCTTGGGCTTCAGCAATTCTCTTGCCTGAGCCTCTCAAGTAGCTGGGACTCCAGGCCCTCGCCACAACGCTCAGCTATTTTTTGGTTGTAGTTGTCATTGTTGTTTGGCAGTCCTGGGCTTGATTCCAACTCGCCAGCTCTGCTGTATGAGGCTGGAGCCTTAGCTGCTGAGCTACAGGCGCCGAGACAGTACTTGTGGTTTTTAAAATCATTATTAAGGCATGAGAATTTGCCCCCCAAATTAAACCCATTTAGCATCATTTGTCTCATAGCTGCCATGTTGTTCACCGCACAAAGGCACGTGAATGACAGAAAGGAAATGAAGCTGGTATCCCACCCATGCTTTGTTCATCATGGTCTGAGGCTGTGTTCCAAGAGTGTCTTTTTCTAAATCACACAAAGGTGCTTTATTGACTAGCAGCAGCTCTCTCTGTTCTAGGGAAATAAGCTTGGAGTACTTGGTATAATTGGTACTCATGGAAACATCTAGCTCAGCTAGATGCTTTTTTAAAGACCTGGAGAGGCTGGGTGCAGTGGCTCATGACTGTAATCCTAGCACTCTGGGAGGCCAAGGTGGGCAGATTGCCTGAGCTCAGGAGTTTGAGACCAGCCTGAGCAAGAGCAAGACCCCCTTCTCTAAAGATAGCCAGATGTTGAGGTGGGCACCTGTAGCCCCTGCTCCTTGAGTGGCTGAAGCAAGAGGATCGCTTGAGCTCAAGAGTTTAAGGTTGCTAGGCCTGGCACAGTGGCTCACACCTGTAATCCCAGCACTCTGGGAGGCCAAGGTGGGTGGATTGTTTGAGCTCAGGAGTTTGAGACCAACGTGAGACAAGAGCAAGACCCTTCTCTACTAAAAATAGAAAAACAAACTGGGCATGGTGGTGGGCACCTGCAGTCCAAGTTACTCAGGAGGCTGAGGCAAGAGGATTGTTTGAACCCAAGAATTTGAGGTTGCTGTGAGCTATGATGCCAAGGCACACGAGGGTGACAAAGTGAGACTCTGTCTCACTAAAAAAGGGGGGGCGGTGCCTGTGGCTCAAAGGAGTAGGGCGCTGGCCCCATGTGCCAGAAGTTGTGAGTTCAAACCCAGCCCTGGCCAAAGACTGCAAAAAAAAAAAAAAAACCTGGAGAGGTAAGAGTGTTGCACTTTGCATTAGTAGAGTATTTGCTTCTTCTCTGGCTAAGTCTGCTGGGCGAGGGGGGACAGAGAAGAATGAAAGTATTTGAAAGTTAGTGTTCTATGAATTATATGAGTTGTCTGAGCCCATATTCTGTGCCAACCTCTGCCCCAGGCCTCCTACCTCTTCAGAACAGGCTGGAGAACCTCCAATCCTCAGCATATTTTTGTCACACCTATTGGCATTCCCCTGGCCCAGACACGTCATCATAGCTTATGGTACACTTATCTACCCTGTTTTCCCAAAAATAAGACATCCTCTGAAAATAAGACCTACTTACAGGAAAGATAAGACGTCCCCTGAAAATAAGACCTAGCACATCTTTGGGAGCACACCTTAAAATAAGACACTGTCTTATTTTCGGGAAAACAGGGTATTGAGTTTGAAAATGGCCTCAGAGTACTTGTGTGTTTCTTTTTTTTTTTTTTTATTCAGACATGGTTTCTTTATTTTGCATTTTAAAATTCACAAAAAGCTTTACAGTATCTGCATTCTCCTTGTTGATCAGCAAGGCTTTATGGTAAGAGAATTAAGTAGTCATTGAAGTAGTTAGGACTAACTGCCTCACTGTACCCAGAGCAACATAGTGAGACTCTATCTCAAAATAAACAAATAAACAAATAAATAAATAAAGTTACTTTAACAGGTCACATTTTGAGGATTATAGTTTTCTTTTTTATTTCTCAATTTTTAGTGTGTCTTTGCAAATATGCTAGATGATGCATTCCAGGGATATTGCTTTAACTCATGCCATGTAGTAGGGTGGAGTCCCTTCCAGATGTCAGTTTCCTAGAGAAGGGTTGTAAACAATAGGGTACCAGTTGAGGTGAGTAGGTAGATAGGACATAAGTGGGTCTGCAAAGTCTTGCACTTACAGAGCAAGAGTAAGGCCAAGATCAGGAACCCTGTCAACCAAAGGAAATGCAAAATCCAACCTTTAAGGATGTAATTCACGATGAGGGCTTGACAAGGAAGCAAGATAAGGCAGGGGAAACCTGAACAGCGCCTCAGCAGAAAGACGATTTATTAGTTTTGAGACACTTCCCTAGGCAAATCACACCATGCAAAGATTATTTATGCTCCTTGGGTCTGTTCTCTAATGACCGATTCTAAGAGGCATGAAAGTCACTACATCGTTCTTTGGGAGGCTGGAGGTCCCTTGTCAGATCATTCTGCCACATAATAGAAAGACTTCATTTTCTTTGCTTCCTTAAGTCTCCTTTCTTCCTTACCTTATCTTTGCATATATGAGATCCCTTCTATTCTGTTAAAGGAGAAGGATGCCTTTCTCTTCATCAATTCTGAGAAATAAACTCCAGCCTTATTTATTCTTTCTTTTCTTTCTTTTTTTTTTTTTTTTGAGACAGAGGCTCAAGCAGGCCTCCCTGGGTAGAGTGCTGTGGCATCACAGCTCACAGCAACCTCCAAGTCCTGGGCTCAAGAGAGTCTCCTGCCTCCGCCTCTCAAGTAGCTGGGACTACAGGCACCCGCCTCAATGCCGGGCTATTTTCTGGTTGCAGCTGTCATTGTTGTTTGGCGGGCCGGGCTGGATTTGAACCCACCAGCTCAGGTGTATGTGGCTGATGCCTTAGCCACTTGAGCCACAGACGCCGAGCCTTATTTATTCTTTCTAATTTCTTTTTCACATTGATTGAATCAGGTACTACCTACTTAAAAGGCATGATCATTCTGGATTAGTGTAAATTTCAACTTTTACAGAATAGAAATCTCACCAAGGAGAGAATCACAGGTAACAGATTGTAAAGGGTTGGCAGTACTTCCTTTAAATTCGAATATGAATATCAGCCTCTCCTACCTTACAGCAACATATGATTATGTATGGGAGCTCCTTGGGTGCACAAAATGGATGTGCAAGAGCTGAGCCAGTTGTCCGGGATTCTTTCTTCTTTCGAAATTTGTCTTGTAATATTTGAAATGTTAATATATGTCATTCTTTTTATCAGAAATGATTTAGTACATTGACATATTTCCTATGGCCTCTTTTCCATTTTGAATTAAAATACATATTTTTCAAAATGAATCAATATCTTCATTAATATTTATATCAGCCCAATTTTTTTGTGTGTGTAGGAAAGAAAATCCTCTGAAGATTTGGAACAGCTCAGCCTCCAAAGTGTAGGTCAGAAAATTGGGCTAATTTATCCATAGGACTTATCCATAGGACTGTAATTTTTTCCAAATGTCTATAACATTTTATAAATAATTGGGAAATACAAATTTCATTTCTGAAAGAAAAGTTGATGCATAATTTATAACAGGTATGAATTCATAAAGTGTTATATAAACTCAGGAAATGCATACTCAGTTTTTTCAATTATTTAAAAATTGTGTAAAATGAAAGTGCTGTGTTCATAGCTAATTTCTGTATTTTCTCTTATTCTTATTGTAAACCATTAAATTGTAATGCTTCAGTACTCTAGGGAAACTATTTGTGTAAACATTAACATCTACAAACTTAAAGCCAATATCTTAAATCTCAGTACAGGGTATTCTTTTCTGTGATCACTAAGATAGGTCATTTTGATTACTGCCCCAAAGCCTTAATAAAATTCCCATGAAATGACTGTTGGTTTGAGATATTGTACAACTCAATTTTTATTGCAAAACACTTCCTTTTATTTTGTAACACTACTCAATATATTTATAGATCATTTAAGGGGATTTAGTTTTATAAGTAATGAGTTTTCAAGGTTTATGCAGATTTTGGCAATGTTTTTTGGAATAAGAAAACATGAAACTAAACAAAATATAGTTATGATTCAGTGTGAAGACTGTCATTTTTGTGTGGCACTCTTCTCCATATTTGCTTCAGACAGCTGTTCCTTTATCGTTGGTTGAGTCCTGGTATAGTGACTAGAAAGCTAAGTGATAAATATTCACGATTCATGATGTTTTCAAGTAATTGCAAATAAAAATGGTTGCATTGAGAATCAATTTTAATTCCTTCTTGTTTTTTCCCCTCTCTACGTTATGGGGTCATAAGTCTTTTAAAATCTTTAAAAGTTGTTATTGTACTTGTTCCAGGATCTCTTTGAAAAGGCACAAAAAATGGAATCATTCCCTCACCACCACCACCCCCACTTTTGAGACAGAATCTCACTTAGTTCCACAGGCTTGGGTGCCATGGCCTCAACCTAGCTCATGGCAATCTCAAACTCCTGGGCTCAAGAGATCCTCTTGCCTCAGCCTCCCGAGTAGCTGGGACTACAGGCACTGGCCAAAACTTGAGGCTAATTTTTCTATTTTAAAGGTGGGGTCTCAAACTCCTGAGCTCAAGGGATCTGCTGCCTTTGCCTCTCAGAGTGCTAGGATTGCAGGCGTGAGCCACCAGGGCTGCCTGGTCTTATTTCCCCTTCTCTAAAATCAAATGTAAATTTGATCAGATATGAAAACTTTAACATGCAAATTTGTGAAACATTCCACAGATATTCTGCTGCCACTCTTCATCCCACATTTGCTTACATATTCTAGTCCCACCAGATATTTCATCATTACCCAAATATGCCTGTACACCTATATAATCTAGCTTAGGGAAGTGGAATGGAGTACATGCACGTTTAGTAGAGAGTTAGAACTTGGTTTAAATCTTTTTCTCTGTTTCTTACTTCTTGTGTGACTTTGGAAAAGTCTCTTTCTCTCTCTAGGTCTCAGTATCCCCATGTGAAAATTTCTTTTTTTTTTTTTATTGTTGGGGATTCATTGAGGGTACAATAAGCCAGGTTACACTGATTGCATTGTTAGGTAAAGTCCCTCTTGCAATCATGTCTTTATTTTTTTTTTTATTTTTATTTTTTTTTAGAGACAGAGTCTCACTTTACTGCCCTCGGTAGAGTGCCATGGTGTCACACGGCTCACAGCAACCTCCAATTCCTGGGCTTATGCGATTCTCTTGCCTCAGCCTTCCAAGTAGCTGGGACTACAGGCGCCTGCCACAACGCCCGGGTATTTTTTGGTTGCAGTTTGGCCGGGGCCGGGTTGGAACCCGCCACCCTCGGTATATGGGGCCGGCGCCTTACCGACTGAGCCACAGGCGCCGCCCCTGCAATCATGTCTTGCCCCCATAAAGTGTGACACACACCAAGGCCCCAACTCCCTACCTCCATCCCTCTTTCTGCTTCCCCCCCCGTAATCTTAATTGTCATTAATTGTCCTCATATCAAAATTGAGTACATACGAATCATGCTTCTCCATTCTTGTGATGCTTTACTAAGAATAATGTCTTCCACTTCCATCCAGGTTAATACAAAGGATGTAAAGTCTCCATTTTTTTAAATGGCTGAATAGTATTCCATGGTATACATATACCACAGCTTGTTAATCCATTCCTGGGTTGGTGGGCATTTAGGCTGTTTCCACATTTTGGCGATTGTAAATTGGGCTGCAATAAGCAGTCTAGTACGAGTGTCCTTATGATAAAAGGATTTTTTTTTCCTTCTGGGTAGATGCCCAGTAATGGGATTGCAGGATCAAATGGGAGGTCTAGCTTGAGTGCTTTGAGGTTTCTCCAGACTTCCTTCCAGAAAGGTTGTACTAGTTTGCAGTCCCACCAGCAGTGTAAAAGTGCTCCCTTCTCTCTACATCCACGCCAGCATCTGCAGTTTTGAGATTTTGTGATGTGGGCCATTCTTACTGGGGTTAGATGATATCTCAGGGTTGTTTTGATTTGCATTTCTCTAATATATAGAGATGATGAACATTTTTTCATGTGTTTGTTAGCCATTCGTCTGTCATCTTTAGAGAAGGTTCAATTCATGTCTCTTGCCTATTGATATATGGGATTGTTGGCTTTTTTCATGTGAATTAATTTGAGTTCTCTAGAGATCCTAGTTATCAAGCTTTTGTCTGATTGAAAATATGCAAATATCCTTTCCCATTGTGTAGGTTGTCTCTTTGCTTTGGTTATTGTCTCCTTAGCTGTACAGAAGCTTTTCAGTTTAATGAAGTCCCATTTGTTTATTTTTGTTGTTGTTGCAATTGCCATGGCAGTCTTCTTCATGAAGTCTTTCCCCAGGCCAATATCTTCCAGTGTTTTTCCTATGCTTTCTTGGAGGATTTTTATTGTTTCATGCCTTAAATTTAAGTCCTTTATCTATCTTGAACCAATTTTTGTGAGTGGGGAAAGATGTGGGTCCAGTTTCAGCCTTTTACATGTAGACATCCAGTTCTCCCGACACCATTTATTGAATAAGGAGTCTTTCCCCCAAGGTATATTCGTGTTTGGTTTATCGAAGATTAGGTGGTTGTAAAATGTTAGTTTCATTTCTTGGTTTTCAATTCGATTCCAAGTGTCTATGTCTCTGTTTTTGTGCCAGTACCATGCTGTCTTGAGCACTATGGCTTTGTAGTACAGACTAAAATCTGGTATGCTGATGCCCCCAGCTTTATTTTTATTACTAAGAACTGTCTTAGCTATACGGGGTTTTTTCCGGTTCCATACAAAACGCAGAATCATTTTCTCCAAATCCTGAAAGTATGATGTTGGTATTTTGATACGAATGGCATTGAATAGGTAGATTGCTTTGGGAAGTATAGACATTTTAACAATGTTGATTCTTCCCATCCATGAGCACGGTATGTTCTTCCATTTGTTAATATCCTCTGTTATTTCCTTTCTGAGGATTTCATAATTTTCTTTATAGAGGTCCTTCACCTCCTTCGTTATGTATATTCCTAGGTATTTCATTTTATTTGAAACTATGGTGAAGGGAGTTGTGTCCTTAATTAGCTTCTCATCTTGACTGTTATTGTTGTATACAAAGGTTACTGACTTGTGGACATTGATTTTATATCCTGAAACATTACTGTATTTTTTGATGACTTCTAGGAGTCTTGTGGTTGAGTCTTTGGGGTTCTCTAAGTATAAGATCATGTCGTCAGCAAAGAGGGAGAGTTTTACCTTCTCTGCTCCCATTTGGATTCCCTTCATTTCCTTGTCTTGCCTAATTGTATTGGCTAGAACTTCCAGCACTACGTTGAATAGTAAAGGTGACAGAGGACAACCTTGTCTGGTTCCAGTTCTAAGAGGAAAAGCTTTCAGTTTTACTCCATTCAGTAAAATATTAGCTGTGGGTTTGTCATAGATAGCTGCAATCAGTTTTAGAAATGTGCCACCTATGCCTATACTCTTCAGTGTTCTAATTAGAAAAGGATGCTGGATTTTATCAAATGCGTTTTCTGCATCTATTGAGAGGATCATGTGATCTTTATTTTTGCCTCTGTTAATATGGTGGGTAATGTTTATGGACTTGCGTATGTTAAACCAGCCTTGCATCCCTGGGATGAAGCCTACTTGATCATGATGTATGACTTTTTCGATGATAAGCTGTAATCTACTGGCTAGGATTTTGTTGAGAATTTTTGCATCTATATTCATGAGTGAGATTGGTCTGAAATTCTCCTTTTTGTTTGGGTCTTTTCCTGGTTTTGGTATCAGGGTGATGTTTGCTTCATAGAATGTGTTGGGGAAGATTCCTTCTTCCTCAATTTTTTGGAAAAATTTCTGCAGTACAGGAATAAGCTCTTCCTTGAAGGTTTGAAAGAATTCTGGAGTGAAGCCATCTGGACCAGGGCATTTTTTGGTTGGAAGATTTTTTATTGTTTCTTTGATCTCAGTGCTTGTAATTGGTCTGTTCAGGAGCTCTATTTCTTCCTGGTTAAGTCTAGGGGGAGCATGTGATTCCAAACATTGATCCATTTCTGTCACGTTGTCAAATTTCTGGGCATAGAGTTTCTGGTAGTATTCAGAGATGATCACTTGTATCTCTGTGGGATCAGTTGTTATTTCCCCTTTATCATTTCTGATTGAGGTTACTAGAGATTTTAATTTTCTATTTCTCGTTCGTCTGACCAATGGTTTATCTATTTTATTTATTTTTTTCAAAAAACCAACTCCTTGTTTCATTAATTTTCTGAATGATTTTTTTGTTTTCAATTTCATTGATCTCTGATTTGATTTTGGATATTTCTTTTCTTCTACTGAGTTTAGGCTTAGATTGTTCTTCTTTTTCCAATTCCATAAGATGGCTTGTGATATTGTTGATGCGCTCTCTTTCTGTTTTTCCAATGTAGGCATCTAAAGTGATGAATTTTCCTCTCAAAACTGCTTTTGCCGTATCCCACAGGTTTTGGTAGCTTGTGTCTTCATTGTTGTTATGCTCAAGGAAGTTAATGATTTCCTGTTTTATTTCTTCCTGCACCCATCTGTTACTCAACAGAAGATAGTTTAATTTCCATGCCTTTGTGTTGGGTCAAGCATTTTTGTTAGAGTTGAGTTCCAACTTTAGTGCCTTATGGTCTGAGAAGATACAAGGTAAAATTTCAATTCTTTTGATTCTGTTAAAATTTGTTTTGTGTCCCAGGATATGATCAATTTTGGAGAGTATTCCATGGGGTGATGATAAGAATGTATATGCTTTTACTTTGGAATGGAGTGTTCTATATGCGTGTATCAAGCACAGTTGTTCTAGGGTCTCATTTAAATCTCTTATATCTTTGTTTAATTTCTGCTTAGAGGATCTGTCCAGCTCTGTAAGAGGAGTGTTACAGTCCCCTGTTATTATGTTATTATCAGATATCATATTGCTCAGACTGAGTAAGGTCTGTTTCAAGAATCTGGGAGCATTTAAATTGGGTGCATAAATATTTAGAATTGAAACATCTTCTTGTTGTATTTTTCCCTTGACCAATATAAAGTGACCATCTTTGCCTTTTTGACTTCAGTTGCTTTAAATCCACATGAATCTGAAAACAAGATCGCAACTCCTCTTTTCTTCTGAATGCCATTTCCCTGAAAAATTGTCTTCCAACCCTTGACTCGGAGCTTTAATTTGTCTTTTGAAGCCAGGTGTGTTTCTTGCAGACAGCAAATGGATGGCTTGTGTTTTTTAATGCAGTCAGCCAATCTGTGTCTCTTCAGTGGTGAATTCAAGCCATTAACTTTTATTGAGATAATTGATAAGTGTGGTAGTATTCTATTCACCTTATTTTGTGAGAGTCCATTGCTTAGTTTTATCTTTTGCATCAGTGTGGAGGTTAGGTTCTGTCCTTTAATTTCTGAGTTCTTACTTTGCTGCTGATCCATTGTGGTGGTCAGTGTGTAGAACAGGTTGAAGTATTTCCTGTGGAGCTGGTCTTGTTGTGGCGAATTTCCTCAATGTTTGTATATCCGTAAATGATTTGATTTCTCCGTCAATTTTTAAGTTTAGCTTAGCAGGGTACAGAATTCTGGGCTGGAAATTGTTCTGTTTAACAATATTCCTTTTACACAGCCCCTCTCCTTTCTCTATTTTCATTAAAATAGAGAAAGGATGAAAGAAAATATAGAAAGGATGAAAGAAAGGAGGACCGAGTGAAAAGTAGAATAAAGATAGATGACCATTGTCTTCTTGCGTGGAAAGTTTCATTAGAGAAGTCTGCAGTCACTCTAATGGACTTGCCCCTGTAGGTCAACTGGCGCTTACTCCTGGCAGCTTGTAGAATCTTTTCTTTTGTCTTGACTTTGGACAGTTTCATCACAATGTGTCTTGGAGAAGCTCGGTTAAAGTTGAGGTGACCTGGTGTCCGATATCCCTCTGAATGCAGTGTGTCAGAATCTTTGTTGATATTTGGGAAATTTTCTTTTATAATATTCTCTAGTATGGCTTCCAATTCTCTGGGGCATTCTTCTTCCCCTTCTGCGATTCCTATAACTCGTATGTTGGAACGCTTCATAAAGTCCCATAATTCTGACAGTGAACGTTCTTCTTTCTCTCTTTTCTTCTCAGATATCTGAGTTATCTCAAGAACTTTGTCTTCTACCTCTGAAATTCTTTCTTCTGCATGGTCTAACCTGTTGCTGATACTTTCCATTGCATCTTTAAGTTCCCTAATTGACTGTTTCAGTTCCTTCAGCTCTGCTATATCCTTTCTATATTCTTCATATTGTTCATCTCTTATTTGATTCTGTTTTTGGATTTCCTTTTGGTTGTTTTCCACTTTATTAGCAATTTCCTTTATTGTTTCCATCATTTCTTTCATTGTTTTTATCATGTGTATTCTAAATTCCCTTTCTGTCATTCCTAACATTTCTTTATAGGTGGAATCCTCTGCAGTAGCTACCTCATGGTCCCTTGGGAGGGTTGTTCTGGACTGGGTCTTCATGTTGCCTGGAGTATTCTGCTGATTCTTCCTCATGAGTGACTTCTTTTATCTGTTTCATTGCCCTAAATTTCCTTTCACTTCCTCTTGCTCTTTAAGTTCTCGTGCCGGTGGACTAAGGTTTCGATGAGTCTTTTTGGTACAGGACCAGAAGGATGAGAAGGTTGAAGAGCAAGAAATGGATGGAAGAAAGGAGGAACGAGCAAAAAGAAAAAAAAATAGAGAAAGGAGAGGGGATGGGTAATAGGAATATGGACAGAAAGAAGAGAGGCACAGAAAGAGGGAGACAGAGCAATATAGGTGTACAGTAGGTACTTTGACACAACCTTAAAAAGAACCACCTTCTGGGGGTGCCCAGTTGGGTGGTTCCCTTGAGGTCAGCAGCTCTTTGCTAACCTGATCAGACACAGTACCACACCTCCACCAAGTAGAGAGGAAAGACAAAAATGGTATAAATCAAACCAAAACAAGCAAACAGAAAACTTTAAGGGATAATATTGGGTGAAAAACCAAATAGTAGTGGTAGAAACACTAGCAAAAATGAAGTTCTAGTTATTAAAAAAGGCATCAATGGGAAATTATAATTAACCCAGAAAAATTGAGAAAGAAAAAAGATCTGTACGGAAAAGGTTGAAATTAAAAAACAAAACAACATCAACAACATCAAAATAAACAAAAAAAGAACCAAACCCCCCCCCCAAAAAAAAAAAAAACGCAACCAAAAACAAAGCAGTATGTATATGTTATTGAATATTGTCTGGGCAACACGTGGTCTTCTGGGGTATGAGATGTTAATCACAGTTCTGATATGACTGAAGGCTGCTGATTTCTCAAACCCCAGCACTAGACACCCTAAATCTCTCTTCAGCCCACTTAAAAGGCACTTTGAACTTGTAAACTTGCTGAGTAGAAGCTTTCCCAGGAAAGTATTTCTCACTGGAATCACTGCTGAAGTGGCTATCCACTTACGCAGTGTGCCAAAGCCGGTCTCACTCTGCCCCTGAGGGTTAGGGCTGCAAGGTGGCTCAGACCCCACCCTTAGGCTACTCAGTTGCTGGGTTACCAGCTCCCACCCAGATTCTAGCTCTGCAACCCTGAGGGCGGAGCTTGCCGGGGCCGACCGCTCACAATGGCTCCCTGTGGCCCACAGCCAAACACTATTAGCTCCGTCTGGCTCAGCGGCTCAGACAGGGGTCCTAGACAACAGCCAAAGTTCTCCGCATTCCCGCTCAGGCTCCCCCCAAGGCAGTTCAACTGAGTGCCAAGTCCAAAGACACCAAAACAGTTCACAGGTAAGGCCTTTCCGGTTTGCAGTCTCTCTGCTACTGAACTTACAGTTGCGGGCGGGTTTAGACTGATTGAACATACACGACCACTTGCCATTTTTCCACTGTTTTAGTCCTCCTCTTGGGGTACAGAAATCTCTCGCTGACTCCCTGTATCCTCACAGGGGTGATGATAAGCAGATCCCACCAGCCAGAGATGCCTGGAGTACTATCTCCCTGGACTCACGGTGCCCAGATGCAAGGAAGCTGTTACTCGGCCGCCATCTTGCTTTCCACCTCCATGTGAAAATTTCAATAATGTGCACTTTGACATAGTGCTAGGTTTACAGCATGTGCCCAATAAATTGTTATTGAATGGAGGATCAGATAACATATAAAGCACATAATACAGTGTCTGGCACAGCACGTCAGTAAATTTTAACACTTACCGCGTATCCTTGTCTGTCTCTGAGGCCTGCTTTCATGTTCCTTTTTATTTTTTATTAATATTAAATCATAGCTGTGTACATTAATGCGATCATGATCGCATTCATGTTTCTTTTTAGTCTAGCAGATCCCTAACCATCCTTCAATCCCGACATCAATAGC
This sequence comes from Nycticebus coucang, assembly GCF_027406575.1. Lineage (NCBI taxonomy): Eukaryota > Metazoa > Chordata > Mammalia > Primates > Lorisidae > Nycticebus > Nycticebus coucang. The sequence goes on from NC_069804.1 coordinate 123,294,716, forward strand.
ATTTCTTTGGAAATTATTGTCCCCAGCTCTTCCAGGCAGATGCCTCTATATCTGCATTTTCAAAACATAGTCCCCCAACTTGTTGTGCCCCTCAAGTAAAGAGAGCTTTTATTTCTCTTCCCATTAGGAAGGTCACACAGGTGAAGCCAAGTCTAACAACATAGAGCTGAGAATCTCATAACTTCCTCTACCCAGCTGTTATAACATTGGATTGCCACTGACATTGTTGATATATCTATCTCCCCAACTAGACTGTAATAAGCTCCTTAAGGGCAATGACCCTATCTTACTGGTTCTTATATCTATAATTTCTAACAAGTCCTAGGCATATAATAAAACAAATAAATATTTGATGAAAAATGAAGGAGAAACTGAGTTGTCTGCTAGAATTTTTACTAAACATAAGATTTTTCTATAGTTTGTAATTCACAAATCTATCTTGTCTTCCCCAGTGACCATGCAATCTTTAAAGAAAAGATTTTTTTTTTAAAAAAAAAGATTTTTTTTTTTTTTTGAGACAGAATATCACTTTGTTGCCTTGGTATGGTGCTATGGTGTCATAGCTCACAGCAACTTCAAACTGTTGGATTGAAGCAATTCTCTTGTCCCAGTGTCCTGGGCATCTGGAACAACAAGCACCCACCACTAGCCTGACTAGGTTTTCTATTTTTAGTAGACACGGGACTTGCTCTTGTTCAGGCTGATCTTGAACTCCTGAGCTCAAGTAATCCATCCACATAGGCCTCCCAGAGTGCTAGGATTGTACATGTGAATCACCCTCTCAGACCCAAGAAAAGCCTTCTCGCTGTGCATCTGCAGCACCTGACACAGTGCCTGGCTTAATAAATATCTGTTGAACTAATGTAGGCAAAAATCTGCCCTTAGGTCTCTTTTACTCATTCTCTTTACTGTTTACTAATATCTCACTATTATTTGTGTCCCGACCCGCGGGACAGCAACGGGGGGCGCAGGAACCACCTAAAGGAGAAAAACAAACAAGGGGCGTGAGAAAGGGAGACAAGACAGTTTTCTGATCAAGTCTCAAACTTTATTGAAAAAACTTGTGCCTTATAAGCATTACGGGGAAGGTGGGTAGGTCTTGTTGGGAGGTTCAGAGGAGTTGTTAACTGGGGATTGGCTAGAGTAAGTAAGATGGGGCATAAGGTGATTGGTTGGCTAGTTGCCAGGTAAAGTTACCGGGAAAAGGTAAAACTGTTTTTTACTTGAAGAGGAAGTAAGGCCGAGCTGTACCTTATATGGCTTCTGATATCTCCTCCATTTTTGTTTTAAGGAGGTGGGCATTAACCGAGAGAGGGAGTAGTGACCTGGCTCCTCTCGTGGATTTCCCAGATCCACATTTGTTATTTACGGTATCTTTTGGAGAGGAGAGGTGAGCGAAATTTTTGATACCAACTTCTATGCAAGCCAGGTTTGCTCTCAGAGAAAAATCAGAGGGGGTCTGATCCTTCATTTGACTTCTCCTTGGGATCGGGAGGTCGAAGGATTGTGGGACCTTCTCTTGCAATGCCTTGCTGTGCACTCAACTCGGTGCCCATACCCTTTTTTCCTTTTATTAGGAATGGGTAAGTGTACCTCTGATCTATACACTGCCCTCATTATGAGGGGAAGCCATGAGAGTCGGTTTCTTGGTCATTCACAGCCAGGCGATGGTAGTGAATTTGAATTGGTTTTGCTAGTGCAGAGTCTATTTGTTGTTTAATGAAGGTGGTGACCTTTTTGAATAGCCAGGGGCCAAAGGAAAGGACTAATAGAAGACCTAAAAGGGGGCCTAGGAGTGGGAGGAGATAAGGGAGAAGTCCATTGAGTCCTGTCCAAAGGGGGTTATCATGAAGTTCCTTTCTTCTTTCTTCCAGCTGGTCTTGCAGGGTTTTTATCTTGTCTCGAACAATGCCTGACTTGTTGGTGTAGAAACAGCATTTTTCCTGTAAAGCCAAACAGATACCTCCCTGCTCTGCCGTGAGGAGATCTAACCCTCTACGATTTTGTAGGACTACTTCTGCTAGGGAGTCTATTTGATCTTGGAGATCGTGAATTGTTTCAGAAAGAGCTGAGACATCCTCTATTAGTTGATGAGACAGTTTGTGGTAGGAATGTATAGATATTCCTGTTCCGGTAACTCCTGTGGCTACTGCTGTAGTGATGCCTAGTCCTGCTATTAGTGGGATAAGTTGAATAGCTCTTTTAGAGCGTGGATGTCCAGCTATATAATCAAGACTGGGGAGAGGAACAGGTTGATCTCCTAGTATAATAGAGATATCAGGGAGTATTTGGGCACAATAGCCTGTCCAGTTACCTGGTAGGGCCGTGTAGGCCAAATTTCCTCCTCATACAAAAACATGTCCAGGAGGGGGGCACCGGTGTGAGGTGTTGTTAGAAATGGAGGAGCAATTTGTGAAGGTGATGCTTCCTAAGTCTACATCATAATTATTGTTCTGGGGAGGTTTGTATATACAAGGGGTTTGTGTAAATTCTATAGGTTGGACTCTAAAAGGTAGACTGTCGCTACAGTTTAGATGTGAGTTGTTTAGATGTGAAGTGGAGGTGTTTGTTAGTAGGGCTAGGGGCATAGGTATGCCAAGAGTTAGACATAGCCAGCAGTTTTCCGCGAGGGTTGGGTTGGAATTATTTAAAGCTTTGAAAGTGGCTTCTAAAATATCAGAGGTTTGGATGTCGAGATCTATGTCCTGAGATTTAGGTAAAACTAAGGGGTGGTATTGTAGGGGAGTATATTTTTCTTTAATTATTTTTTCAATTTGTTTTTGAACTACATCTTCTATTATCCTATCTGATGGCCCACCACCATCAGATGTGTGAATTGGTGGTTTTAGTGGCCAGCAAACGTTTTTGCCAATAGTGCCTAAGCAGGAGGCTTGGGCATATTTAGAGTGTCCCAGGTTATGAGTAGAATCAAGCTCACCTCCAAAGGAGCCAGAATAAGTTCTTTGTAAAATGGCTGTTAGATATGTGTTGCCGTTTGTGTGGGTGCACTGCTGGACACTATTGTAGCACATAGAGTGCATTTGATCGGTTATTTCGCACTCCGTGAGACAAGGTCCTGGTTCGTTTTGAACTGGGAGTATTATTTTGGGTGCATTAACACACTGCCAGTTTTGTTTATGTCCTCCTCCTACCTGTGACGTGAAAGTTAAATAGGCGGTTTTGCCGCTGCAATCAACTTGGCTAGTATGGGAGGTGGGTATTATTGTAGTTGTTCCTCCCTTACAGTCACAAGGTGCCCCATTTTTGGAGTAGTTGTTCTGTGGTAATTGGGGGCCCCATGCCACCTAGGGTAGTGTTTAATAAGGTAAAGAATATTATGGTAGGGTAGAAAACCATGGTTTTGATTGATTTTGTTCTAGCAGGTAGGAGTTTATTGAGAAGTAGTGTCTTCAGGAAGGTCGTGTTCCAGGGCCGTATCTGTAGGGGAAGATAAAGTTTTCTCAGGGATTTTCCCTGGAACTGATACTGTTACGGAGGGGTTGATGGGTTTGATTAATCGTTCTGGGAGCCAACGAGGTCCATCTTCTTTGGTATCATATATACAGGCATGTCCTCGACCCCAAATGAGAACAGGATCGGGGCCATTCCATTTTAAAGTAAAGGGATCTTTCCACATGACTTTAGCATATTGGGTGTTTGTTTCTTGGTGCCAGAGTCTGTCAGCTGCAGATTTTCCGTGGTAATCTAATTGTAAGAAGTTTAGGACAAATAGAGCATGGTTAAGGAGGCTATGAGGGGAGCCTTTGGTGGGATAAAAGGAGGTAGTTTTAAGTTTGTTAATTGTGGTTTTTAAGGTTTGATGTGCTCTTTCAACGATCCCTTGGCCTTGCGGGTTATAAGGGATCCCGGTAATGTGTTTGATTTCTAATTGATGGCAGAATGATTGAAAGGTTTTGGAAATGTATCCAGGGCCGTTGTCAGTTTTGATTTTTTGAGGTTTATTCATGGTAGTAAGACATTGGAGAATATGGGCTATGACATTTTTTGTGGCTTCACCGCTTTGAAGAGTGGCAAAGATGAATCCACTGAAGGTGTCAATAGTGACATGGATATATTTAAGGGTGCCAAATTCAGGGAGATGGGTAACATCCATTTGCCAGATTTCATTGGGGAGTATACCCCTGGGATTGACTCCCAAGTGAGGAACCGGTAATGAGGTTACACATCCGGGACAGGACTTGACAATTTGTCGAGCTTGTTCTCTGGAAATTTTGAATAGGAGTCGGAGGGTGTGAGCATTAAGATGGTGAGTAGCATGAGTTTGTTGGGCTTTGGTAATAGGGTCTGTAAAGATGGGGTATATAGGTCGGGTATTTTTGTCAGTGATGGCATTGCCCTGGGAAAGGGGCCCTGGTAGTTCTGTATGTGCTCTTAAGTGTCCGATGTAAAAGGGAGTTTGCCTGGTTCTTATTAACTTTTGTAGTTGATAGAATAGAGGTACTGCATTAGTGGTAGGTTTGATATAGGGAATAGTTTCTAACAAAGGGATGGAAAAGGCTAGATAAGAACTATCAGTGTAAAGATTAAAGGGAGAATTGGGTAATTTTGTAAAGACTTGAAGGATTGCAAAAAGTTCTACAAGTTGGGCAGATTTGAAAGAGGATTTAATGGAATGTTCTTTATCATTGATAGTAAAGGCAGCCATGCCATTGGAGGAGCCATCCGTAAATACTAAGAATGCTTGTTTAAGTGGTGTTTTTGAGGTGATTTTGGGGATAATGAAGGGATGTAATCATGCAAATTGGAGTAATTTGTGGGGAGGGAAATGGTTATCTATTGTTCCTTGGAATGAAGTGAGGGAAATGGTCCAATCGTCATCATGTTGAATAAGCCAATTTAATTGTTCCTTAGTATATGGAAGAATAAGTTGATTGGGATCTTTTCCGATGTATTGTAAGCTTTTTTCTCTCCCTTGTCGTATGATTTTTGTGACTAATGAAGGTTAGGGGGTAAGTACCCAGGAGGGAGAGGAGGGTAGGTGAATCCAAAGAAGGGGATTGTCTTGCCATAAAACTCCGGTTGGTGTGTGAGGTGTAGGGCATATGATAAGAGAGAAAGGTTGATTGTAGGAAAGGAATGTAATTTGTTGTTGTTGAATGGCATTCTCAACGGAGCGAAGGGCTTTCTTTGCTTCAGGGGAGAGGGAGTGCGGGGAGAGAGGATTAGAATCACCCTGTAGGGTGTTAAAAAGGGGCTTAAGTTCCTCGGTTGTAAGTTTTAGGTAGGGTCTTAACCAGTTAATATCGCCGAGGAATTTTTGGAAGTCATTAAGGGTTTGAAGGTGTGAAGTTTTTAGTTGGATTTTTTGAGTTGTAATTTTGTTTGAGTTTATTTCGAATCCAAGATAATAATAGGGGTCTTTGAGTTGTATTTTATTGGGAGCTATTTGGAGTCCTAAGGTGTTGAGTTGATTTATTAGTTCTTGGCTGCATTTGAGTACTTTTGAGGCCGAAGGTCCTGCTAGAAGAATATCATCCATATAGTGAATGATATACATAGAGGGCCATAGTGGCCGGAGGGGGTCTGTGGCTTGGGCGACAAATTTTTGACATAGGGTGGGACTATTTGCCATTCCCTGTGGGAGTACTTTCCATTGATAGTGGGGCATAGGCCCTTTGAAGTTGATAACGGGGAGGCTGAAGGCAAAACACTCCCTGTCCTGAGGGTGTAAAGGAATGGTGAAGAAACAATCTTTAAGATCAATAATAATTTTGAAATAGTTGGCTGGAATAGCAATTGGGGAGGGGAGGCCTGGTTGAAGGGCTCCCATGGTATACATGGTTTTATTAATTTCTCTGAGATCTTGGAGAAGTCTCCAGGATCCTGTTTTCTTTTTTTATTGTAAATATGGGGGTGTTCCAGGGGGAAGTAGTAGGTTCTAAGTGGTCAGCTGCTAGTTGTTCCTGTACTAACTGAGTAGCCACTGTAAGTTTTTCATTACTTAGAGGCCATTGATCTACCCACACCGGTGCGTCGGACTTCCATTTTATCTTATCAGCATGGGGTACAGGAAAGTCAATGGCCATTATGGAAAATGTTCACTCCCTAAACCCGAGTGGTTACTGTTTTGTACTAGGGAAAGGGGTTGTTTTATTCCTTGGCCATTTTTACCTAATCCTTGCCCTGGTAAGAAGCCCTGCTTAAGCATTTGATGAGTGATGATTTCATTGGGACTGCACATAATGATTTTCGTCTGGGATAAGATGTCTCGCCCCCAAAGATTGATGGGCAGCCCTGAAACAATGTAAGGTTGTACTTGTCCGGTATTACCTTCTTCATCTTTCCATGTTAATATTTTGGAACTTTGTTTAGGGTTGGTGGATTGACCAATACCTTTAAGGTAAGTTATGGAGGCTTCACAGGGCCAACTAGAAGGCCAGTTTTGGGCAGCGATGACTGTAGCATCAGCCCCTGTATCTACTAGGCTTGTAAAGGCTTTGCCATCAAGTTGTAAAGTTAACAATGGTCTTTCAGGGGTTATTTCTTGTGCCCAATAAGCATCAGCTGATCTGAGAGCAGCATTTAGTCTGGGGAAGGAGGAACTATTTTTATTGGAGGAATTTATGGGGAGCAATATAAGTTGGGCTATTTTTTTGCCTTTGGGGATGGACACAGGTCCTGATGGTGCTGAGGCTAAGAGTGTTATTTGTCCTGTATAATTATTATCAATAATTCCAGGAGTGATGTGGAGACCGGCCAGTGTAATACTTCCTCTGCCTAAGACGAGGCCAAAGGTCTCAGGAGGTAGGGGCCCATATGACTCTGTGGGTATGAGCTGTATTCCTTGGTCAGGAATTAATATTGTATCAGTGGCGGCACAGAGGTCCAATCCTGCGCTACCTGGGGTGGGGTGGAGGAGAGATTTGACATCTGAGTGGGGAGAATTTGTTGTTGGTTTTCCTGGGCTTGAGGGATGAACCTGGTAGCCCCTTGGTTCGGTCCCTGAGTTGGGGCCAGGGGCTGGCCCCTCAGGGAGTTTCCCTGGTTGGGGTTTTCCCACGAAGGGGTAAGGAGTTTACCTTCGATATCAGTTTTGGAGTAGCATTCATTAGCCCAGTGAAGGCCGCGCTTGCAACGTGGGCAACGAGTTTTGGCAGGTGCTCGGGGCTGGGAACATTTAGGCGGGGAATTGGTGGTAGCTGCTGATTGTTTTTCATTAGGGCAGTTACAGGCAAAGTGCCCTGGCTGTTTACAATTATAACAGGTTTTTTGTTGGTTATTTGAGGTGAGGTCTTTTAAGGCTGCCCCAATGGCTAGACCAAGCGTGTGAGAAGTGCCAATGCCTGAGCATAATTTTATGTAGTTGGACAGACTGCCACAACGATGGGGTCTAAGGATTTCCTGGCATGTTAAATTTGCATTTTCATAAGCAAGATGTTTAATGAAAGTGCCCTCGACTTCTGCTTCCCCTAATAATCTTTCGGCAGCATCAGTGAGGCAGCTGACAAAGTCACTATAGGGTTCATCAGAGCCTTGGTGAACTTTAGCCAAGGAGGTGGTGGCTGAGCCTTTAGGAGGGAGTCATCGCCAAGCTTTGAGGCCTGCATTCTGAATTTGAGCTAGTAATCCAGGGGGAAATGTTGCTTGGATTTCATTAGTTTCATAGGGACTCCGGCCGAGTAGTTTATCTTGGGTCCAAGAGCGTGTGGTTTTATTTTCACTATTGCGCTGGGCGGTTTCATGACAATTTTCTACAAAGTCAGTCCACCAAAGGACATAGTCACCTCCTGATAATGTAGCTCGTGCCAGGGAGAGCCAATTGTTGGGTGTTAGCCATCGGTCACTAAGACTCTCAAGGATGGTAAGTGTATAAGGAGCAGTGGGGCCATAATTGGTAACTGCCGCTTTTAGGTCTTTTAAATGTTTAAGGTTTAGGCGGCGGTATTTTTGTCCTTTAACGAGATTTTTTTGGTCAGTGTCTAAATCCTCCGTATCTGAATTATCAGGATCAGGTTTTGTGGAGTCGGGGGAGGTTTCATTTTCATTAGAAGGGTCTTCCTCAATCTCATTGTCTTCAGATTCTGCTACGGCAGGGTTAGAATTTTGGCTACAGGTGACTGGAAATGTAAGAACAGGGGGTTTGTCTTTGGCCCTTTTTGTTTTCCCTATTTTTTGTGGTGGTGAGGGAGATGGATTATTGGTGGTGAGGTTGGGGTTTAGTTTAAAAAGTTCAGTTTCAAGGGCCTGAATTTCTTTAATAAGGTGAAGGTGCTTATGCTTGGTTTGTAATATTTCTTTGAGGGAGGAGACTTCTTGAGTGAGTGTTGTTTTTGCTAGTCGGATGGGGTCAAGTGGGAGATTATTGTGTATAGAGGGGGGTTTTGGAATAACTGAGGTGTTGAGGTTGTAAGAGTGTGGGTTATGGGGGGGGTGTTATTGATGACAGGGGCTGTAAGGCCCCAGGGGTTATCATGGTAATGGACAGCCTGATTTTCTAGGGATTCTTCTTCCTCAGGGTTTAAATGATGTATTTGATTATTAGAAATGAGCGATGGGTAGAGTTTGGGAGATGAGGGTTTTTGAGGGAAAGGGTTGGTAACATTTGGAGTTTTAAGAGCGTTGTCAGGGCTGTTCGGGGGTTTAGGGGAAACTGGGGGGTTGTCAGGAATTTCTACCGTGACAGAGGGGCAGGTGGAAGGAGGGCAAGAAGCCCCTTTAAGGACTTCTTCTCCTACTTTGATGACATCTCGAATGTCAAGATCTAGTGAATGAACTTTTAACATGTCATGAATTAAATTCCAGTAGGAAAAGGCTGTAACTGGGACTTTGTCAGGACCAAAGGTGTGGTAAAAGTCCTGCAAGGCATCTCCTACTCGTTCCCAGCGTTTTTGGCTTATTGTTCCCTCTAAAGGGAACCAGGGGCAGGTGTCATGAATAAAATTAAAAAATTCTTTAAGGTCCTTTCTTTTAACCCTTACTCCTCGCACTCTGAGTGAGCCTTTGAATCCGTCAAGGAACATTTCATGTGTACTAAGCGAATTCCCTATTATGTTGGCTGGATGGCTCTCTCAGGATCTCGGTTCACACAAGTCTCCAGTCGACTCGGAACTTAAATTTCTCTGGGACCACTCTCCCTGTGCCTTATGATCTCTGCTCGCGTGTCATAGGTCGGCAGGTATAATCCGCCTGCTCGGACCCTCTCAGGCAGGACAGCTGCCTACTGCCCTCAGGCATAGCCTTTGGGAGGCAGCGTCCCTGGGAGTGCCCTTGAGGTGGACGACCGTATAAGACATAGCGAGCTCAGAGTTTGTTAGAGAGTGTTAGGCAGAAAAACTAGTCCAAGTGTTTTGGAGTTCTCACTGCCGAAATGGGTACCTCTCGTCCTTCCCCGCTTTGGTGATGTGAGTGTTGATAAGTGGATTAGATCCAGGAGAGCCAATAATAACAGCCAAGACAAAGGGGTGAAATGTTTGAAACCTTGTAAGTTATCGATTGCCTACCTTCTCTTCTGATCCATCTCACGCGGGTGAACCGAGGCGATCTGAATGGGGAGTGCACACGGGTCCTCGCTGCAGCTCCGAAGGGTGCCCGGCCGGGGCTTCCGTAGGCAAGCGTTCTCCTCCAGGGGGTCCCGATCGCCCCACGTTGGGCGCCAGGATGTTCCGACCCGCGGGACAGCCACGGGGGCGCAGGAACCACCTAAAGGAGAAAAACAAACAAGGGGTGTGAGAAAGGGAGACAAGACAGTTTTCTGATCAAGTCTCAAACTTTATTGAAAAAACTTGTGCCTTATAAGCATTACGGGGAAGGTGGGTATGTCTTGTTGGGAGGTTCAGAGGAGTGTTAACTGGGGATTGGCTAGAGTAAGTAAGATGGGGCATAAGGTGATTGGTTGGCTAGTTGCCAGGTAAAGTTACTGGGAAAAGGTAAAACTGTTTTTTACTTGAAGAGGAAGTAAGGCCGAGCTGTGCCTTATATGGCTTCCGACAATTTGCATAACCCTCTTCCCCCTACTTCACAGAATCCTTACAATATCTGCTTTTCCCTGTATGCTCTTAGTCTCTGCTTTCTCTTTGCTAAGTTCCAAAGAATAGGTTTGAATAAGATAAACCCATCTCTGCTAGGGTATTCTTAGCTAACTCCTTGCTCTTCCTCCAATCAGTGCCTCAATTCAGCAACAATGTACATTGTACATTGTTCATTCAGTATGAAATTTTGATTTTGAATGACAAGTTTTGTTTGTTATTATTATTATTATTTTTGAGACAGAGTCGGAAGATGTCACCCTGAGTAGAGTGCCATGACATTGTTGTAGCTCATAGAAATCTCCAAATCTTGGGCTTAAGTGATCCTTTTGCCTCAGTTTTTATATTTTTAGTAGAAACGGGATCTCACTCTTCCTCAGGCTGATCTAGAACTCAAGAGCTCAAGCAATTCACCTGCTTCAGTGTGAGCCACAGTGCCTTGCCAAAAGTTTAGTTTATTATATCACAAACAAGAAGCAGTGCAATTAATCAAAGTGTGCATGCCTAAACTGTCAACCCAGTTCTGCCATCTTTTTTTTTTTTTTTGAGGCAGAGTCTCACTTTATCTCCCTTGGTAGGGTACCATGGCGTCACAGCTTACAGCAACCTCAAACTCTTGGGCTTAAGTGATTCTCTTGCCTCAGCTTCCCAAGTAGCTGGGACTACAGGTGGCCACCACAACACCCAGCTATTTTTTTTGTTGTGGTTGTCATTATTGTTGTAGCTGGCACTGGGCTGGTTTGAACCCACCAGCCTTGGTATATGTGGCCAAAGCCCTACCCACTGAGCTACGGGTGCCACCCAAGTTCTGCCGTCTTAAAGGTAGCTTGTTTATGCCAGCAGCAAAGAAGCCTGGAGGGCAGGTGGCAATGAATTTGGAAAGGTGTTTTCCACAGCTTCCTGAAAGTCAAATATTTTTCCTTGCAAGAAGTGGTCCAAAGCCTGGAGGAAGTGATCATCAGTGGGTGCAAGGTCTGGTGAATATGGTGGATGACAGAGCGTTTCCAAGTCCAGTTTCTGTATTTTGAACAGCATTGTTTGTGTGACATGTGATTGAATGTTGACTTGCAAGAAGATTGGCCTGGCCAGGCATGGTGGCTCACGCCTGTAATCCCAACACTTGGAAGGCCAAGGCAAGTGGATTGCCTGAGCTCACAGGTTTGAGAATGGCCTGAGCCAGAGTGAGACCTCATCTCTAAAAAAAACAAGTTAGCCAAGCATTTTGGCAGGTGTCTGTAGTCCCAGCTAATTGGGAGGCTGAGGCAAGAGAATGGCTTAAACCCAGGAGTTTGAGGTTGCTGTGAGCTATGACGCTACAGCACTCTACCAAGGGTGACAAAGTGAGACTCTGTCTTAAAAAAAAAAAAAAAAGACTGGCCTGTCTCTATTGACCAATTTTAGATGCTTAATCACAGACATCCTCATCATTTCATTCATTTGGTTGCAGTAGACATTCACTGTAATGGATTGACCAGGTTTCATGAAGCTGTGGTGGATAATACCAATGCTAGACCACCAGATACCATTAGGTTTTTTTTTTTAAGGAATATTTTGTTCTGGACTGTGTATGTTTTTGACACATTGTCTTTATCCAACCATTGTGCCAAATGCTTGTGATCATTACAAAGAATCAATTATTCATCAATACAGGGTAGAAATGTTTTACTTTTATGTCATGACAGCAAGGAAAGGCCAGCTTCGAGACAATTTCTCTTTTGATATTCCTTAAATTAATGTGGAACACATTTATCCAACTTCTTTACCTTGCTGATTTGTTATAAATGGTCCAATATTTTTGGAATAGTAACATCAAACCTTGCTGCTAATTCTCACGTAGGTTGAGATGAACTTGCTTCCCCTACAGCTTTCAGTTCATCCTTATCTACCTTAGTCTCAGGTTGCCCACATGGCTCATTTTCAAGATTATAATCACCAGAATGGAACTTCTGAAACCATCAAGGTACTATGCATTCATCAGCCATATCCTTCCCAAACACTTCGTTGATATTTCTGTGTGTGCTGCATTGGTCTCAAAGCAGAACTCATATTGAGAAGTAACACAAATTTTTAACTTATTCATGGTTTCCACAAAAATTACTCTAAAAAACATTTGAAAGATTATCACAAGCCAAAATGTGTGCTTAAAAGAATGAGGGATGAAGGCCAGGCAGGGTGACTCACACCTGTAATCCTAGAACTCTGGGAGGCTGAGGCAGGTGGAATGCTTGAGCACACAACTTTGAGACCAGCCTGAGCAAAAGTGAGACCTCATCTCTACTAAAAATAGAAAGAAAAACTGAGGCAAGAGGATCTCTTGAGCCCAAGAGTTGGAGGTTGCTATGAGCTCTGACACCACAGCACTCTATCTGAGGTGACAGCTTGAGACTCTGTCTCAAAAAAAAAAATGAGGGATGCACCTTAACAATAAAAATAAAACAAGAAGTATCAAAGTGACATGTCAGAGATAGGGCAGATTGCCTGAGCTCACGAGTTCAAGAACAGCCTGAGCTAGAGCAAGACCTCGATGTAAGAACAGCCAGGTGTTGTGGTGGGTGCCTGTAGTCCAAGCTACTTGTGAGGCTGAGGCAAGAGAATTGCTTGAGCCCAAGAGTCTGAGCTTGTTGTGAGCTATGATGCCACAGCACTCTACTGGGGAGCGACAAAAGTGAGACTCTGTCTCAAAAAAAAAAAAAAAAAGAAAAGAAAAGAAAAAGAAAAAAAGAAATTTCAGAGATAGCCACTGTCAAGCTTAAGGAAATAGGACATTTCATGCTTAATATACAGTGGCTACCCAGTTGTCACTTGGCCTGTCCAGCCCTGGGAAAGGTGGGATAAATTATACAGGGTGGACATAAAGTTTGTGTGCAATTTAAAATAGTTTAGTATAGTAAATTGCACATAAACTTTATGTTGACCTTATATATAGTGAAATCTCTCAGCTTTAAAACTATCCCCTTGGGCGGCACCTGTGGCTCAGGGGGTAGGGCATGGGCCCCATGTACCGAGAGTGGCGGGTTCAAACCTGGCCCTGGCCAAAGTGCAACAAAAAAATAGCCGGGCATTGTGGTGGGCGCCTGTAGTCCCAGCTACTTGGGAGCCTGAGAGAAGAGAATCACCTAAGACCAGGAGTTGGAGGTTGCTGTGAGCTGCGATGCCAGGGCTCTCTACTGAGGTTGTCTCTACCAAAAAAAAAAAAAACCTATCCTCTTAAGTAGACTCACCAAGTCTAATTTCAGGTCCCTTTAAATATGGAAATGCTCAAATAATGAACTCCTAGGGAGAGAATCTTGTCTCTTCTTCCTCCCAGATTACCGGAAATGACGCCCACTCTGTTTTTGCTTGCCCAGCAACCAAGAGGAGATCATTTTCCATGCTGATTTTAATATGAAGAAATTTGATTTCTAGTTGGGTATTCAGCAAGCACGTAGCATACTTTGTATTAGAATTATCTCTGTCCCATAATCTATGGAGCATTACTATCAAGCATTAGCAATACAATATGAATATGGATACCTAAATTTTTTTTATATTTTCTCAGGCAAAGTTACCCTTTCATGGGGTGGCTCAGGTAACTCATTATGTATCGTCTTCCTTTTCAGTCTTTTCTTTTTTATTTTTGGCCAGAGAGGGGGCCTCCTCTGGAACTCCTGGCTTCTGGCTTCAAGCAATCTTCTCTCCCTTTTTCAGTCGTTTGATTATCCAAGCTAATCCCTACCCAACTGTGCAAACTTCAAGTAAGGAATAAGACACATCTCATATGATTCAATTTTAAATTCTTGCAGTAAAACCTTTTCTATTTTTTAAACACATTCATAAATATGAACGGTGTTTGTTGTGCTGATAAATTGGTGTACCAGTTTGTGCAGGAGAAATGTTTTGGTTTAAGAGTCCTAAATTAGAATGTAGTGAGACTAAGGATTGTTAGTAAAATTTTCCTTTTACTTTATCCTGGCACTTGTTTTGTCTCCCTTCAGACATCTGTTCCCAGAGTCTGTTGTCTTTTCTCCATATCCCCCTCTTTCAGTGAGGGAGACAGATAAGCAGTTGTCTTGAGAATATAAGGTCACTGGCATTCCATAAATGGATTCCAGTGCCTGCTACAGAAACAAGTAGTGAATGTTCTCTGTCACTTGCAAACTATAAATTAATTAAGTTGACAACTTTTCCTTTTTTATGTTATGTTTTAAGAGGAACTTTTGGAATATCTTTTATTACATTTTCTGATTATAAAAGTAACATATGGTACTGTAGAGAATTGATAGCACATAAATGTACTAAGAGGAGAATAAAAGTCTTAACACCCAGAGATAACAGCTGTTAACATTTTGATGTATTTATTTACAGGTTTTTTATATGCATATAAAAATATTTTAAAAGAAAACTGGCTAGTTTTTGATTTTTTTTTTTTTTTGCATTTTTTGGCCGGGGCTGGGTTTGAACCCTCCTCCTCCGGCATATGGGGCCATTGCCCTACTCCTTTGAGCCACAGGCGCCGTCCCCTAGGCTAGCTTTTGAGATGAAGTCATGAAGAACAAAAAATAAAATTTGCATCATATTATACATAAATGCTACATCTTACTTTTTCAAATTGTTCTTGTATCTGAAATATTTTAAGCACCATTAAGTGCCTGGGAACACCATTTTAAATTGCTATATAACATTCTGTTATGTGAATATACCATGATGTTTATTGAGACATTCTTTTATTGTCAAACATTTAGTTTGATGCCAATATTTTCATCTAAAAAATAATACCATACTTAACCCTTATCTGAATTTCTGATTATTTCAGTAGACTAGAACCCTAGAAAAGGACTTACTGGGTTTGAGATTTTTTTTTCCCCAATAACATTCATGATAATAATTCTTGAATTGTTTTAAAGAAATACTGCATCAATTTATCCACCTACCAGCAGTGTTTGAGTGTGACCATCCATTTCACTGAACTTCCTCCCTCTCCCAATTAATAACTTAAACTTTTTAATTTCATTTGCAAAAATGGTATGTATCTGTGGTGTTTTAAAATGCTGAACATTAAAGAATATTGATCCATTAAGTTCTTAAATTTGTCTCATGTATTTATCTCTTTTCCTGTTCTTTATCCATTTTCCTTTTTGACTTTTGTAAGCTTTATCTGTCAAATATATCATCCCTTCTCAATGTCTGTTGCAACTATTTTCCCAGTTTGTGGCTAATGTTTTAGGTTTTTGTGCCTAGTATTTTTTTTCTTTTTTTTGAGACACAGTCTCACTATGTTGCCCTTGGTAGAGTGCCATGGCGTCACAGTTCACAGTAACCTCAACTCCTGGGATTAAGCAATTCTTTTGCCTCATCCTCCCAAGTAGCTAGGACTACAGGCACCCACCACAACACCTGGCAATTTTTTTTTTTTTTTTGAGACAAGTGTCTCACACTATGTTGCCCTTGGTAGAGTGCCTTGGCGTTACAGCTCACAGCAACCTCAAACTCCTAGACTCAAGCAATTCTCTTGCCTCAGTCTCCCAAGTACATGGGACTACAGGTGCCAACCACAATGCCTGGCTATATTTTTGTTGCAATTGTTTAGCTGGCCCTGGCTGGGTTTGAAACCACCACCCTCGGTGTACCTGGCTGGTGCTGTAAAACTGTGCTACCAGTGACAAGCCAGCCCAGCTATTTTTTGGTTGTAGTTGTCATTGTTGTTGAGCAGGCCTGGGCCGGGTTTGAACCCACCAGCCTTGGTGTTTGTGGCCAGTGCCCTAACCACTGAGCTATGGGTGCCAAGCCTAGTAATGGTTTTTGAACTTCAACTTTTTCATTGTTGTGTAGTCCAAATCTATTGATTTTCCATGTATGATTTATTCCATTGCTTGTTTGTTTAAAAATTCCATTCTTAGTAAGTATAGTTTTTTTCGATAGTTTTAATTAACCTGGCTTATAATTTTGAAGGCAATGGATTTGTTCTACATGACTGCAAATATAGCTATAACGGCAATTTGTTTATTTTAAATATTTTATAGACAGATTTGGAACTCTTGGTTATAAAAGTAGGAGCAGCTGTAATTCCCTTTAAACAGGACCTTGTGTGGAAAGAGCAACTCTTAAGAAGTCTTTTCAGAAAAGACTTGAAATGTTGACATTTTATTGCAGTGAACAACTGTGTTGATTGAATGTTCCACATTACTCGTTTCATATTGTGTAAGAGTGCTATAACACAAGGCAACACGGCACTCAGACGGAAGGGTCCTCCAGCATTTTTACTTTGAGTATTATCTGATTATAGCCTTATTTCAGAAGAGCTCAAACAGCATTTTTTAAAGGGTGGTCAGTGGACTCCTAGCGTCGTAATCACCTGGATTACCAGTTAAAATGTAGACTTCCTAGCTCCCTCTCCAAACATACCAAATCAGATAATTTGGGACTGAAATCACACAGTCCAAGTTTTAAAAAGCACCCCAGATGATTTTGGTGTGCCCTCAGATTTGAGAATCTCTAGGCTAGAGAGGAACAGCCACGGAAGTGAGGAACAAAAAGCAAGCAAGAATGTGAGGACAATGAGGTCAAAGATAGATCTGAAACTGCTGTATCAGTCTCACTTTGTTGTCCTCAGTTGAGGGCCATGGCATCACAGCTCATGGCAACTTCAAACTCCTGAACTCAAGCAATCCTCTTGCGTCAGCCTTCCAAGTAGCTGGGTCTACAGGGGCCCACCACAACATCCAGCTATTTTTTAGAGACGGGGTCTTGCTCTTGCTCAGTCTGGTCTCAAAGTCCTGAGCTCAGGCAGTCCACACACCTCTCAGAGTGCTAGGGTTACAGGTGTGAGCCACCCTGCCCTGCCTATTTTTGTGATCCTGAATACAATGTATATGAACTATACATAGTTTTTGAAATCTGGAAAATGGAGATAAAAATGTTTACTTGAACAGTGGAGGATTAAATAAGGTATAATAAAAAAAGAACCTCGTACAATGACTGCAAGTAAATAATACATAATAACTGCCCAGTATTCTTTTTTTTTTCTTTTGAGACCAAGTTTCACTCTGTCACCTGGGCTAGAGCACAGCTGCCTGATCATAGTACACTGCAGTTTTCAACTCTTGGGCTCAAGTGATCCTCTTACCTCAGTCTCCCAGAGTAGGTGGGACTATACTTGAGTGCCACATGCCCAGCTATTTTTTTTATTATTATTTTCTGTAGAGATGGAGTCTTTCTATGTTGCCTGGGCTAGTCTGGAACTGCCGGCCTCAAGCAATTCTCCTGACTCAACCTCCTGAAGTGCTGGGATTACAAGTGTGAGGCACCAAGGTTGGTCCTAGTATTCTTTTAAATAGATTAACTGAATTTCAGGGGCCCAACATGGTGACTCATGCCTATAATCCTAGCACTTTGGGAGGTCTAGACAGGAGGATTACTGGAGGTCAGGAGTTCAAGATCAGCCTGAGCAAAAGCTAGACCTCCATCTCTACTAAACAATAGAAAAAATTAGCTGAGCAAGGTGGTGCCCACCTGTAGTCCCAGCTACTTGGTAAGCTGAGGCATGAGGAATGCCTGAGTCCACGAGTTTGGGGTTGCAGTGAGCTATGATGATGACATTTTTTTTTTTTCAGATTTCCAACTTGATTTTCTAGTATAGTGCCTAACTCCTTACTTTAGTCGTATTCTATGGGATCCTCAATTCTTCCTCACAAGTTTTAGCCTTATTTGCTTGATCTGTCTCTTCATTTTTGTTATCTTTCATGTTCTCTCCTTCCTTCCTACTTTTATTTTTAAACAAGTGACCTTCCTTTGATCTGGAATCTAGGACCACTTCTCTTTAGATTAAAAATTCTCTCCTGAGTTTGAAGTTGCTGTGAACTATAATGACACAACTGCTCTCATGCCTGGTCAACAGAGCGAGACTTTGTATCAAAAAATAAGAAAAATTTCTTTTCTTAGCCTCCTAAATACTCAATATATTCCCATAGACTTCTACTCAGAGGAATCTCTCTGAACGTGGCAACCATTTTTTTGTGTATGACACCTTCCTATTTTTTTTTTTTTTGACACAGAGTCTCACTACGTCACACTTGGTAGAGTGCTGTGGCATCACAGCTCACAGCAACCTCAAATTCTTGGGTTAAACTGATTCTCTTGCCTCAGCCTCCCAAGTAGCTAAGACTACAGGCACCACCACAACACCCAGGTATTTTTTTTTTTTTTTTGAGACAAAGCCTCAAGCTGTCATCCCGGGTAGAGTGTTGTGGCATCACAGCTCAAAGCAACCTGCAACACCTGGGCTCAAGAGATTCTCCTGCCTGCATCTCTCAAGTAGCTGGGACTACAGGTGCCTGCCACAACGCCCATTTTGTTTGTTTTTTGGTTGCAGCTATCATTGTTGTTTGGCAGGCCCTGGCTGGATTCAAACCCACCAGCTCAGGTGTATGTGGCTGGCACCTTAGCCACTTCAGCCACACCCAGCGATTTTTTTTTTTTACAGTTGTTGTTTAGCTGGCCCTGGTCAGGTTCGATCATGCAAGCCCTGGTATATGTGGCTGGTGCCATAATCACTGTGCTACAAGCTCCAAACCCCCTTCCTAATTTTTCTTATTACACATCAATTTTCCTACTGCTGTATATGACATTTTTTTTCACATCTCTGCTGCCCTCAACCTGGAGTAATATTTCTAGCCCTCCAATGTTCATCATCTTCTTCTGGCCACATTCAAGTCATTCTACAGATATGCAAAAGTATAGTGACTTAAAAATCCAATTAAAGATAGATGATGTTCCAACCAGGCTGCAGTTTTCACCACCTGACTTCAAGAGTATAATAAGAGACTTAGTTTTAGGCTTTCAAATACACTGCACTTACATTCATTATTCACTTTTTACCCCTGTAATTTAATTTTATTTAATTTAATTAAACCTTTCAATTTATCCATAGGGGCCCAAGAAATTTTTCAAGTTGTGGAGTGTTACTTACTTTTTAGAATTTGTCAGGGGGGAAAATGCCAAAACCTTTTTACTCTTTCTGCTTCCAAGTAGTCCTGGATAATAGAATTACAAAGTGGTTTTTTTTTTTTTTTTTGAGTTAATGAAAGGAAAAAGGTTCCTTTCTGATCTATTTGCTTGGAAGCCCCACACATTTGGGTATGCTCTGATTATGCTATAGGTAATGACAAAATGAAAACGGTTCATTTACAATGATTTATTCACAAAGTATTTATCAAGAACCTATTATGTACAACATAAAGTTCTGGATGAGCAGATTAAGATGACTAACTAGATGGAATCTACTCTCATGGAGTTTCTGGTTGAATAGGGGAAATAAGCCACACACACAAACAACAGCATAAAGAGATAAATGGCCTGCAAGTGGTACAGATAAAACAGAATGTATCTTAAAAGAACAGAGAGATTCCTCCAGGTTGAAAACCTCATGTCATTAGTTTCCTCCAGTGACTGACCAAATGGTATGTCAGTTTCATGGCCTCAGCCATGAGATATTAAAATTTTTCAACTCAATATGAGGAAGAAATGTGATTCAATCGTCTTAACAATGAGCGTAGTGTCATTGGATGAGGCAGCCTATGGGCACCAAAAGGCCTTGACAACTGCAGCGTGCTGTAAAGCCTTCTTTCTTTCCCTCAGGTTGTAGAAAAAAAACAGTCCTCAAAAATATTCAAGTGGAGAATTTCCAATTTTGTCCTTTAATAAACGGTTTGTTGGCATTGAATAGAATGAAAATAATGATAGGTCTCTTGCCACCAAAGCATAATGACCCTTGTGGCCTTTCTCCTCACTCTGTACCCTGTACTTTAGATGGTAAGCAGCAATTTGAGTGGCAATATTGAAAAAGATGTTAACCCTCTGTTGCCCAGCAAGTCTGAAGCACATACACAGTCTACTTTGTGCTCCCTGCACCAAGACTAATAGCAAAGCGATATTCCCGAATTTTTCCCCTTCCCCCAATTACACGGAAACAGAAAGTCTGGTATTAAAAAATACGGGGCCCGAGTAAGAAGGTAACAGACCCATGGATAGCTAGAAAACTTACCAACCTGAAACTTACTCTTACATTGATACTAACTCTGGGTAAGAATTTGGAATGTAAAATCTGTAAATAAAATTACCACCATCCTAAAACTTCTGAAAAGTAATGGAACAGTTAGGTTTCAATTTGTTTTTTTATTATCAAAGAAAAAACAATGATTTTTTTTTTCTATTCATAGCAGTGTAAGAACTTTTTGCTCCTTAAAGAATGCTAAATTATGAAAATGGACTCTAAATTTTAAATGCCACAGATGTGATGGTGTAACGCCTTATTAGGGTTGCCAGGTTTAGCAAATAAAATTACAGGATGCCCAGTTAAATTTGAGATAAACAATAATTTTTTTTTAATGTAAGTATGCCCCATGCAATATCGAGCAACCCTAACCTTAGAGCAGCAGTTCTCAACCTGTGGGTCACAACCCACAGGAACTGTATTAAAGGGTCGCGGTATTAGGAAGGTTGAGAACTACTGCCTTAGAGACTATTGCTTGATTATATAAAATTCCAGTGGGCTGGCTAATTTTTAGGAGGCAGATTTGCTTTTAGTTCTCAGGTTTTCATCTTTTCCCAGTTCTGGCTGTCTCTATAGCATGTAGGATTTCTTGTGATGAATGGAAAGATTTTCTGTGAAGAAAACTATTTATTTCATGAATGAATTATTTTAAAGTTATGCACTACTCTGCAAAAAAAAAAAAAAGTGAACAAAAAGTCTCTTTCTGGTCCCCTTTTTGTGCGGTCCCAATTGCTCTTCATTTGGTGATCTAGGTTGAATCATATGGATAAGTGCTTTAACTGTAAGTGCCTAAACCCTGTTCTGAGTAGAAAGACTCAGCCAGGATGGGGTAGAGGTTGGGGTCTGATGGGCAGGAGTAAAAGCAATGGAAACCTAGCAGAACCTCCATAGCTGACCACCTCCTTAAGTTGACCTAATTTTCATAGGCTGGATATGCACCACATGTACATATCAGTAGAGTAGGCCTAGTTCCTTATCTTGACCACATCTGTATATTGACCAGTTTGTCACATTCCCTTCGGTGGTTAGCTTATAGAACTCCAACTGTATTTAATATGAGAACATCATATGTTGTATCCTTATATTAATCTAAAATAAAATAAATAAAATGAGAACGTGGAGAACATCCAAAATGGATATGTAGCTGGATATCCCAAGTATACTGATTTGACCTTTACCAATTATATGAATGTTTTAAATTATCACATGTACTCTGAAACTGTATACATGTATTATACTACATATAGCAATTAAAAAATGAGTATGTCCTCATGTGGACTTTCTTTGAAATTAAAGAATGTCACTTCCCCACACATATCTCTCTGATGCTGTACCTGTTCTGATCATTTCAATGAACATTTTCACACTTCCATCAGAGGGTTCAAAAGTGCATGAAAAGTTGATGATTCCGCATTTAGTACTTACCAATTTTAGAAGGAGAAATACATTTTCTTTGTATTTGAATGCCCTGATATCTGCTTCCCTGATCACTTAATTACTGCTTATCTCAGAAGGAGATTAGTTCCCTTCATTCCAGGCTATCCCTAAAGGTAGATTCTAAGTATGACAAATAGTACAAATGAGCATAACATAGGCTGCTCCCTAGATTTACAATTTTTGGAGGGGAATCCTATTATGCAAACTAAACATTGTCAGAAATATTATAGATTTTTCGTAGTTGCTTTATTGTGTCATAAGAAAATCTTTTTATGAAATCCTGAGACAGCTTATTATAAAAGTTTTACCTCTATTATGACAGATATCCATTATGATGAAGTAAATTTAGAAATCATTTAAAAATTTATAGCTTCTCAAATATTTCTCATGAATTCTCCAACCATTTAAGTTAAAAAATATAATTTATCCCAGGCATGGTGGCTCAGGTCTGTAATCCTAGCACTCTGGAAGGCCAAGGCAGGTGGATTGTTTGAGCTTAGAGTTTGAGATCAGCCTGAGCAAGAGTGAGACCCCAGTCTCTACTAAAAATAGAAAAACTAGCCAGGCATAGTGCTACACTATAGTCACAGCTACTCAAGAGGCTGAGGCAAGACAATTGCTCAAGTCCAAGAGTTTGA
This sequence comes from Nycticebus coucang, assembly GCF_027406575.1. Taxonomy (NCBI): domain Eukaryota; kingdom Metazoa; phylum Chordata; class Mammalia; order Primates; family Lorisidae; genus Nycticebus; species Nycticebus coucang. The sequence continues at coordinate 123,316,804 of NC_069804.1, forward strand.
GGTTGCTGTGAGCTATCACGCTACCACACTTTACACAGGGCCATAGAGTGAGACTCTGTCTCAAAAATAAATAAATAAATAAATAAGTAAGTGCTCGCTTTGGCAGCACATATACTAAAATGAAACAATACAGAGAAGATTACCATGGCTCTTGCTCAAGGATGGCACGCAAATTTGTGAAGCGTTCCATACTTTTCCATGAAGAAAAAACAAATAATATGATTTTATAAACTTTCTTCTTGTGGTGGTATAATCACCAATGTTTGTATGCTTGGCAAAGCACTGAATGTTTTGTGTACTATATCTTACTTGAAACTTACACCAACCCCATGAATTATACAGTGATATTCGTTTTTTTACTGTAGACACATATTCAGGTTCAGAGAAGTTAAGTGATTTGCAGAAGGACTTGCGGTAGTAGTGCCTAAGCTGCACCTAGAAATGAGTGAGAGCTCTATTTAAATCTGCCATCTCTGGAATCTTCTTAATGGGAAAACATTGGTGTTCTTCTGTTTATTATGATTATTAAATCTTTTGTTTAGCCCCCCAAACCTACAAAAGTTCAGAAATACAGCATGTCTAATATCTTAGGACACTAGAAGTTGAACAGAACTTGAGAAATTTGACAAAAGGCATCCTTAACATCATATTAATGGTAAAAAAATAAAATAAGTGAATGCTTTGCTCTTGAGGAGAGGAACCAGAGGACGTTTGTTCTCACCAATTCTTTTCAACATTGTACTAGAAGTTCTAGTCAGTGTAATAAGGCAAGAAATTAAAAGTCTTCAGATTGGTATGAAAGAAGTAAGACCATTTTTATTCACACACAACATGTTCATCTATACAGAAGATATTCTGAAGCCACACCCACTGTCTCCCTGGGCAACCACAGGAGGCCGGCAACAACCCGTGAGTAAAGGATTTGCTTGAGGTGGTACTGACTCACAGACCTGGGAAGCTCCCAGGTGGGGCTGACCCAGAGGACCGCTTTACTGAGCCTAAGACGCACCTGGACCTCAGGGGATCGTCAGTCTGTAGACAAAGGAAAGCAGCAGGATAGAACTGACAGGTAACCTAATACAAACCTGCAGGAGCAAAGACAGGGCTCTGAATCTCAAAACAGCTTTTCTTCTGCAGGGGAATTTAGCAGTTCTGTTCGGTCCTATCAGTAACATTAATCAGGGGCAGGGCTGGACCTGAGAGAACACCCCCCAACCTTCACCAAACACCCGAGGATGTCAAGCCTTGCCTCCTCCTGCTAGATAGAGGCAGAGTGCAGAGGCATGGCAGATTTCCTTGTGATTCAGGCAGGTACAAACGCCTGGAGTATTTGATCACTATAGGCAACTGGGTCAGCCAACTGCAGGACTATCAGTAACTGGGTGTGACAGAGATGCAAGGTGGGGAAGGAGGCATCAACCTTCCCAGACTGATCTATTTGCTGGGTGGCTCATCCTGACTCCACGCAACACTGGAGCAATCCATATCAGAGTAGTCACCAGACCGCTGTGATCCAGTTCCCAGAGACCTCTTAAACTCTCCCACCCGAGATAGGTGCTGACTGACACAATTGATTTGGACCTTTTGAACTGAGCCCATCACCTGAGGACTACTCAGGTGGTGCCCTGAGTGTGTGGTTGTAGGAAGGTTTGATTTTCCTTTTCTAATTGTTGCCTGTGGTGGGCAGGGTGACTTAATTGCTGGCATTTCTCCACAGCTGAGACTTCAACTCATAGGAACTGTTTCACTATGGTCAAACAGAGACAGGCTGAAAACAAGACAGAATCGCTTAGCCTCACCACACCAAACAGGGCCCCAGTTTCTCAGGCAATAGCACTGTATGGGTCCTTGACATGGCTCCAAGGTTAAAATCAAAGGGTGTAAAACAATCATGGGGTGGAATCACTGGAAAAACTCTGGTAACATGAATAACCAGAATAGATCAACTGCCCCTCTCCCTAAGGAAAGACATGCCAGATGTAACTGAAGATCCCATTCATAAACAACTGGCTGAGATGTCAGAAATCAAATTCAGAATTTGGATTGCAAACAAGATTAATAAAGTGGAGGAAAAATTGGAATTAGAAATTTGAGCAGCAATTCAAAAGTCGGATTTAGGAATTAGTGGAGAAATTCAAAAGTTGTCTCAAGAATTTAATGAACATAAAGACAAAACCACCAAAGACTTAGACACACTGAAGCAAGAATTTGCAGCCCTCAAATATCTGAAAAATACAGTAGAATCCCTCAGCAACAGAATGGAGCAAGCAGAAGAAAGGATTTCTGACATTGAAGACAAAGCCTTTGAACACTCCCAAATTCTCAAAGAGGAAGAGAAATGGAGAGCAAAAATGGATCAATCTCTCAGAGAGTTCTGGGAAAATTTGAAGTAGGCTAATATCAGCCTTATTCACTAGGCACAGAGGCCCTTCTCCATGAAATTATGAAAGAGAATTTTCCAGACATGCCTAGAGATTCTGAAATTAAGATAGGAGACAGTTTCAGAACCCCAGCATGCCCCAATCCCAATAAGACATCCCCCAGGCATATCATAATTAACTTCACTAAAGTTAATATGACGGAGAAAATTCTCAAAGGAGCCAGACATAAGAAAGCCATTACCTACAAAGGGAAGAATATTAGAATGACTGCAGATCTCTCTGCTGAAACTTTTCAAGCCAGAAGAGGGTGGTCATTGACTTTTAATCTCCTAAAGCAAAATAACTTTCAACCCTGGATCCTGTATCCAGCTAAACTGAGTTACATTTATGATGTAGAAATTAAATACCTTAATGACATTCACATGTTGAAGAAACTTGCCATAACCAAACCAGCTCTTCAGGATATTCTCAGACCTATCCTCCACAATGACCAACCCAATCCTCTACCACAAACGTAAACTCACTCAAAACTTTTGATCAAAATCCAATTTCCACACTGGCGAAAGGATTAAAAATGTCTACTGGACTTTCGAAAAACTCAATACCCAAAATTTTACCAGACTTATCAATATTCTCCATTAATGTGAATGGCTTAAACTGTCCTCTAAAGAGGCATAGGTTAGCTGACTGGATACAACAACTCAGGCCAGATATTTGCTGCATACGAGTCACATCTAACCTTAAAAGACAAACATAGACTCAGGGTGAAAGGATGGTCATCCATATTTCAGGCAAATGGTAATCAGAAAAAAGCAGGAGTTGCAATTTTATTTGCAGATACAATAGGCTTTAAACTAACAAAAGTAAGGAAGGATAAGAATGGTCACTTCATATTTGTTAAGGGTAATACTCAATATGATGAGATTTCAATTATTAATATCTATGCACCGAACCAGAATGCACCTCAATTTATAAGAGAAACTCTAACAGACATGAGCAACTTGATTTCCTCCAGCTCCATAATAGTCGGAGATTTCAACACTCCTTTGGCAGTGTTGGATAGATCCTCCAAAAAGAAGCTGGGCAAAGGAGGTGGAGCAAGATGGCAGCTGAGTAACAGCTTCCTTGCATCTGGGCACTGTGAGTCTGGGGATATAGGACTCCAGGCATCTCTGGCTGGTGGGATCTGCCTATCATCACCCCTGAGAGGATACAGGGAGTCAGCGAGAGACTTCTGGACCCCAAGAGGAGGACTAAAACAGTGGAAAACCAGCAAGTGGTCGCATGTGTTCAATCCGTCTAAACCCGCCCGCAACTGTAAGTTCAGTAGCAGCGAGACTGCAAACCAGAAAGGCCTTACCTGTGAACTGTTTTGGTGTCTTTGGACTTGGCACTCAGCTGAACTGCCTTGGGGAGAGCCTGAGCCGGAGTGCTGAGAACTTTGGCCTTTGTCTAGGGCCCCAGTCTGAGCCGCTGAGCCAGACGGAACTAATAGTGTTTGGCTCTGGGTCACAGGCAGACATTGTGAGCGATCTGCCCTGGCAAGCTCTGCCCTCAGGGTCGCAGAGCTGGAATTGGGTGGGAGCTGGTAACCCAGCGACCAAGTAGCCTAAGGGTGGGGTCTGAGCCGCCTTGCAGCCCTAACCCTCGGAGGCAGAGGGAGACCAGTTTTGACACACAGGGTAAGTGGATAGCCACTTCAGCAGTGATTCCAGTGACAAGCACTTCCCTGAGAAAGCTTCTCCTCAGTAAGTGAACAAGTTCCAAGTGCCTTTTAAGTGGGCTGAAGAGAGATTTAGGGTGTCTACCTGCTGGGGTTTGAGAAACAAGCAGCCTCCAGTCGTATCAGAACTGTGATTAACATCTCATACCTCAGAAGACCAAGTGTTGCCCAGACAAAATTTAATAACATATACATACTGCTTTGTTTTTGGTTGTGTTTTTTTTTTTTTGGTTTGGTTGTTTTCTTTTTGTTTATTTTCATGTTGCTGATTGTTGTTTTGTTTTTTAAGTTCAACCTTTTCCATACAGATCCTTTTTCTTTCTCAATTTTTCTAGTTTAATTATAATTTCCCATAGCTACCTATTTCAATAATTAGAACTTCATTTTTGTTAGTGTTTCTATCGCTATTATTTGGTTTTTCCAGCCAATTTTATCCCGAAAGTTTTCTATTTGCTTGTTTTGGTTTGATTTATAGCATTTTTGTCTTTCCTCTCTACTTGGTGGAGGTGGGGTACTGTGTCTGATCAGGTTAACAAAGAGCTGCTGACCTCAAGGGAACCACCCCACTGGGCACCCCCAGAAGGTGGTTTTTTTTTTAAGGTTGTATCAAAGTACCCTACTGTACACCTATATTGCTCTGTCTCCCTCTTTCTGTGCCTCTCTTCTATTTGTCAACATTCCTTTTACCCACCCCCTCTCCTTTCTCTATTTTTCTTTTTTTTTTTCTTATCACTTGGCCCTCCTTCTTTCATACCTTTTTTGCTCTTAAAATTTCTCACCCTTCTGGTCCTGTAACCCTTAGTCCACAGGCACAAGAACCTAAAGAGCAAGAGGAAGTGAAAGGAAAATTAGGGCAAGGAAACAGATAAAAGAAATCACCCATGAGGAAGAATCAGCAGAAAACTCTAGGCAACATGAAGAACCAGTCCAGAACAACCACACAAAGGGACCATGAGGTAGCTACTGCAGAGGATTCCACCTATACAGAAATGTTAGGAATGACAGAAAGGGAATTTAAAATACACATGTTGAAAACAATGAAAGAAATGATGGAAACAATGAAGGAAACTGCTAATAAAGTGGAAAATAACCAAAAGGAAATCCAAAAACAGAACCAAATAAGAGATGAACGATATGAAGAATATAAAAAGGATATAGCAGAGCTGATGGAAATGAAACAATCAGGGAACTTAAAGATGCAATGGAAAGTATCAGCAACAGGTTAGACCATGCAGAAGAAAGAATTTCAGAGGTAGAAGACAAAGTTTTTGAGATAACTCAGATAGTAAAAGAGGCAGAAAAGAAGAGAGAGAAAGTAGAACATTCACTGTCAGAATTATGGGACTTTATGAAGCGTTCCAACATACGAGTTATAGGAATTCCAGAAGGGGAAGAAGAATGCCCCAGAGGAATGGAAGCCATACTAGAGAATATCATAAAAGAAAATTTCCCAAATATCACCAAAGATTCTGACACACTGCTTTCAGAGGGCTATCGGACCCCAGGCCGCCTCAACTCCAACCGAGCTTCTCCAAGACGCATTGTGATGAACCTGTCCAAAGTCAAGACAAAAGAAAAGATTCTGCAAGCTGCCAGGAGTAAGCGCCGGTTGACCTACAGGGGCAAATCCATCAGATTGACTGCAGACTTCTCTAATGAAACATTCCAAGCAAGAAGACAATGGTCACCTACCTTTAACGTACTTAAACAGAACAATTTCCAGCCCAGAATTCTGTACCCTGCTAAGCTAAGCTTCAAAATTGACAGAGAAATCAAGTCATTTACAGATATAGAAACATTGAGGAAATTCGCCACAACAAGACCAGCTCTACAGGAAATACTTCAACCTGTTCTGCACACTGACCACCACAATGGATCAGCAGCAAAGTAAGAACTCAGAAATTAAAGGACGGAACCAAACCTCCACACTGATGCAAAAGATAAAACGAAGCAATGGACTCTCACAAAATAAGACGCATAGAATACTACCACACTTATCAATTATCTCAATAAATGTTAATGGCTTGAATTCCCAATTGAAGAGACATAGATTGGTTGACTGGATTAAAAAACACAAGCCATCCATTTGCTGTCTGCAAGAAACACTCCTGGCTTCAAAAGACAAATTAAAGCTCCGACTCAAGGGTTGGAAGACAATTTTTCAGGCAAATGGAATTCAGAAGAAAAGAGGAGTTGCAATCTTATTTTCAGATTCATGTGGATTTAAAGCAACTAAAGTGAAAAAAGACAAAGATGGCCACTTTATATTGGTCAAAGGAAAAATACAACAAGAAGACATTTCAATTCTAAATATCTATGCACCCAATTTAAATGCTCCCAGATTCTTGAAACAGACCTTACTCAGTCTGAGCAATATGATATCTGATAATACCATAATAACAGGGGACCTTAACACTCCTCTTACAGAGCTGGACAGATCCTCTAAATAGAAATTAAACAAGTATATAAGAGACTTAAATGAGATCCTAGAACAACTGTGCTTGATAGACGCATATAGAACACTCCACCCCAAAGATAAAGAATATACATTATTCTCATCACCCCATGGAACATTCTCCAAAATTGATCATATCCTGGGACACAAAACAAATATCAACAGAATCAAAAGAATTGAAATTTTACCTTGTATCTTCTCAGACCATAAGGCACTAAAGGTGGAACTCAACTCTAACAAAAATGCTCGACCCCACCCAAAGGCATGGAAACTAAACAATCTTCTGTTGAATAACAGATGGGTGCAGGAAGAAACACAACAGGAAATCATTAACTTCCTTGAGCATAACAACAATGAAGACACAAGCTACCAAAACCTGTGGGATACTGCAAAAGCAGTTTTGAGAGGAAAATTCATCGCTTTAGATGCCTGCATTCGAAAAACAGAAAGAGAGCACATCAACAATCTCACAAGAGATCTTATGGAATTGGAAAAAGAAGAACACTCTAAGCCTAAACTCAGTAGAAGAAAAGAAATATCCAAAATCAAATCAGAGATCAATGAAATTGAAAACAAAAGAATCATTCAGAAAATTAATGAAACAAGGAGTTGATTTTTTGAAAAAATAAATAAGATAGATAAAACATTGGCCAGACTAACGAGGAATAGAAAAGTAAAATCTCTAGTAACCTCAATCAGAAATGATAAAGGGGAAATAACAACTGATCCCACAGAGATACAAGAGATCATTTCTGAATACTACCAGAAACTGTATGCCCAGAAATTTGACAATGTGCAAGAAATGGATCAATATTTGGAATCACACCCTCTCCCTAGACTCAGCCAGGAAGAAATAGAGCTCCTGAACAGACCAATTTCAAGCACTGAGATCAAAGAAACAATAAAAAATCTTGCAACCAAAAAATGCCCTGGTCCAGATGGCTTCACTCCAGAATTCTATCAAACCTACAAAGAAGAGCTTATTCCTGTACTGCAGAAATTATTCCAAAAAATTGAGGAAGAAGGAATCTTCACCAACACATTCTATGAAGAAAACATCACCCTGATACCAAAACCAGGAAAAGACCCAAACAAAAAGGAGAATTTCAGACCAATCTCAGTCATGAACATAGACGCAAAAATTCTCAACAAAATCCTAGCCAATAGATTACAGCTTATCATCAAAAAAGTCATTCATCATGATCAAGTAGGCTTCATCCCAGGGATGCAAGGCTGGTTTAACATACGCAAGTCTATAAACGTTATCCACCATATTAACAGAGGCAAAAATAAAGATCACATGATCCTCTCAATAGATGCAGAAAAAGCATTTGATAAAATCTAGCATCCTTTTCTAATTAGAACACTGAAGAGTATAGGCATAGGTGGCACATTTCTAAAACTCATTGAAGCTATCTATGACAAACCCACAGCCAATATTTTACTGAATGGAGTAAAAATGAAAGCTTTTCCTCTTAGAACTGGAACCAGACAAGGTTGTCCTCTGTCACCTTTACTATTCAAAGTAGTGCTGGAAGTTCTCGCCAATACAATTAGGGAAGACAAGGAAATAAAGGGAATCCAAATGGGAGCAGAGGAGGTCAAACTCTCCCTCTTTGCTGATGACATAATCTTATACTTAGAGATCCCCAAAGACTCAACCACAAGACTCCTATAAGTCATCAAAAAATACAGTAATGTTTCAGGATATAAAATCAATGTCCACAAGTCAGTAGCTTTTGCGTACAACAATAACAGTCAAGATGAGAAGGTAATTAAGGACACAACTCCCTTCACCATAGTCTCAAAGAAAATGAAATGCCTAGGAATATACCTAACGAAGGAGGCGAAGGACCTCTATAAAGAAAACTATGAAATCCTCAGAAAGGAAATAGCAGAGGATATTAACAAATGGAAGAACATACCATGCTCATGGATGGGAAGAATCAACATTGTTAAAATGTCTATACTTCCCAAAGCAATCTACCTATTCAATGCCATTCCTATCAAAATACCAACATCGTACTTTCAAGATTTGGAAAAAATGATTCTGCCTTTTGTATGGAACCGGAAAAAACCCCGTATAGCTAAGGCAGTTCTCTGTAACAAAAATAAAGCTGGGGGCATCAGCATACCAGATTTTAGTCTGTACTACAAAGTCTGTACTACAAAGCCAGATTTTAGTCTGTACTCAAGACAGCATGGTACTGGCACAAAAACAGAGACATAGACACTTGGAATTGAATTGAAAACCAAGAAATGAAACTAACATTTTACAACCACCTAATCTTTGATAAACCAAACAAGAACATACTTTGGGGGAAAGACTCCCTATTCAATAAATGGTGTTGGGAGAACTGGATGTCTACATGTAAAAGACTGAAACTGGATCCACACCTTTCCCCACTCACAAAAATTGACTCAAGATGGATAAAGGACTTAAACTTAAGGCATGAAACAATAAAAATCCTCCAAGAAAGCATAGGAAAAACACTGGAAGATATTGGCCTGGGGAAAGACTTCATGAAGAAGACTGCCATGGCAATTGCAACAACAACAAAAATAAACAAATGGGACTTCATTAAACTGAAAAGCTTCTGTACAGCTAAGGAGACAAACCTACACAATAGGAAACCTACACAATAACCAAAGCAAAGAGACAACCTACACAATGGGAAAGGATATTTGCATATTTTCAATCAGACAAAAGCTTGATAACTAGGATCTATAGAGAACTCAAATTAATCCACATGAAAAAAGCCAATAATCCCTTATATCAATGGGCAAGAGACATGAGTAGAACTTTCTCTAAAGATGACAGACGAATGGCTAACAAACACATGAAAAAATGTTCATCATCTCTATATATTAGAGAAATGCAAATCAAAACAACCCTGAGATATCATCTAACCCCAGTGAGAATGGCCCACATCACAAAATCTCAAAACTGCAGATGCTGGCGTGGATGTGGAGAGAAGGGAACACTTTTACACTGCTGGTGGGACTGCAAACTAGTACAACCTTTCTGGAAGGAAGTCTGGAGAAACCTCAAAGCACTCAAGCTAGACCTCCCATTTGATCCTGCAATCCCATTACTGGGCATCTACCCAGAAGGAAAGAAATCCTTTTATCATAAGGACACTTGTACTAGACTGTTTATTGCAGCTCAATTTACAATCGCCAAAATTTGGAAACAGCCTAAATGCCGACCGACCCAGGAATGGATTAACAAGCTGTGGTATATGTATACCATGGAATACTATTCAGCCATTAAAAAAAATGGAGTCTTTACATCCTTCGTATTAACCTGGATGGACATGGAAGACATTATTCTTAGTAAAGCATCACAAGAATGGAGAAGCATGAATCCTATGTACTCAATTTTGATATGAGGACAATTAATGACAATTATGGTTATGGGGGGGAATAGAAAGAGGGAAGGAGGGAGGTGGGTGGGGCCTTGGTGTGTGTCACACTTTATGGGGGCAAGACATGATTGCAAGAGGGACTTTACCTAACAATTGCAATCAGTGTAACCTGGCTTATTGTACCCTCAATGAATCCCCAACAATAAAAAAAAAAAAAGAAGCTGAGCAAAGAAATTTTATATTAAACCTAACCATCCAACATTTGATTTGGCAGACATCTATAGAACATTTCATCCCAACAAAACTGAATACACATTCTTCTCATCAGCCTACGGCACATACTCCAAAATCAATCAAAATTTAGGTCACAAGTCTAACCTCAGTAAATTTAAAGGAAGAGAAATTATTCCTTGCATCTTCTCGGACCACCATGGAATAAAAGTTGAGCTGAGTAACAACAGGCATCTGCATACTCATACAAAACATGGAAGTTAAATAATCTTATGCTGAATGATAGCTGGCTCAGAGATAAGATTAAGAAAGAAATTGCCAAATTTTTGGAACCAAATGACAATGAAGAGAAGAATTCTCAGAACCTCTGGGATACCGCAAAGGCAGACCTAAGAGAGAAATTTATAGCACTGCAAGCCTTCTTCAAAATAATGGAAAGAGAAGACGTTAACAACTTAATGGGACATCTCAAGCAATTGGAAAAGGAAGAACATTCCAACCACAAACCCAGTAGATGAAAAGAAATAACATAAATTAGAGCAGAATTAAATGAAATTGAAAACAAAAGAATTATACAAGAGAACAATACATCAAAAATTTGATATTTTGAAAAGGTCAATAAAATAGATGAATCTTTGGCCAACCTAATCAGGAAAAAAAGAGTAAAATCTCTAATCTCATCAATCACAAACAACAAAGACGAAATAACAACAGACTCCTCAGAAATTCAAAAAAAATCCTTAATTAATATTACAAGAAACTTTATCTCAGAAATATGAAAATCTAAAGGAAATTGACCAATACTTGAAAGCACGTCACCTTCCAAGACTTGGGCAGAATCAAGTGGAAAAGTTGAACAAGCCCAAATCAAGTTCTGAAATAGCATCAACCATACAAAACCTACCTAAAAAGGAAAGCTCAAGACCAGATGGTTTCACGTCAGAATTCTACCAAACCTTTAAAGAGGAATTAGTACCTATATTACTCAACCTGTTCCAAAAGGTAGAAAAGGAAGGAAGACTACTGAAGACGTTCTATGAAGCAAACATCACCCTGATCCCAAACCAGGAAAAGACCCAACAAGAAAAGAAAATTATAGACCAATATCACTAATGAATATAGATGCAAAAATATTCAACAAGATCCTAACAAACAGAATCCAGCAACACATCAAACAAATTATACATCATGACCAAGGCGGTTTTATCCCAGGGTCTCAAGGTTGGTTCAATATACGTAAATCTATAAGTATAATTCAGCACATAAACAAATTAAAAAACAAAGAGCATATGATTCTCTCAATTGATGCAGAAAAAGCTTTTGATAATATCTAGCATCCCTGCATGATCAGAACACTTAAGAAAATTGATAGAGGTCATCTACAGCAAACCCACAGCCAATATCATATTGAATTGAGTTAAATTGAAATCATTTCCACTCAGATCAGGAACCAGACAAGGCTGCCCATTGTATCCATTGTTCTTTAACATTGTAATGGAAGTTTTAGCCACCGCAGTTAGGGAAGAAAAGGCAATCAAGGGTATCCATATAGGGTCAGAAAAAATGAAACTTTTGGTCTTCGAAGATGATATGATAGTATATCTGGAAAACACTAGGTCTACTCAAGAACTCTTAGAAGTGTTCAAGGAATACAGCAGCGTCTCAGGTTATAAAATGAACATTCATAAGTCAGTAGCCTTTATATATACTAACAATAGTCAAGTTGAAAAAACAGTTAAGGACACTATCCCATTCACAGTAGTGCCAAAGAGGATGAAATACTTGGGAATGTATCTAACAAAGGACGTGAAAGATCTCTATAAAGAGAACTATGAAACTCTAAGAAAAGAAATAGCTGAAAATTTTAACAAATGGAGAAACATGCCATGCTCGTGGCTGGGAAGAATCAACATTGTTAAAATGTCCATACTACCCAAAGCAATATATAATTTAACGTAATTCCTATTAATGCTCCACTGTCATACTTTAAAGATCTTGAAAAAACAATACTTCATTTTATATCGAATCAGAAAAAATCTCGAATAGCCAGGACATTACTCAGAAATAAAAGCAAAGCAAGAGGAATCATGCTACCAGACCTCAGACTATACTACAATTCGATAGTGATCAAAACAGCATGGTACTGGCACAAAAACAGAAAACTAGATGTCTGGAATAAAATAGAGAGCCACAAGATGAATCCAGCTACTTACTGTTATTTAATCTTTGACAAGCCAATTAAAAACATTTAGTGGGGAAAGATTCCCTATTTAACAAATGGTGCTGGGTGAACTGGCTGGCAACCTATAGAAGACTGAAACTGGACCCATACCTTTCACCATTAACTAAGATAGACTCTCATTGGATTAAAGATTTAAACTTAAGACATGAAACTATAAAAATACTAGAAGCGAGTGTAGGGAAAACCCTTGAAGAAATTGGCCTGGGTGAGTATAAATTGGCCTGGGTGAGTATTTTATGAGGAGGACCCCCCCCCAGGCAATTGAAGCAGCTTCAAAATTACACTACTGAGACCTGATCAAACTATAAAGCTTCTGCACAATCAAGAACACAGTAAATAAAACAAGCAAACAGAATGGGAGAAGATATTTGCAGGTTATAATTCTGAGAATGGTTTAATAACCAGAATCCACAGAGAACTCAAACGTATAAGCAAGAAAAGAACAAGTGATCACATCGCAGGCTGGACAAGGGATATGAAGAGAAACTTCTCTGAAGAAGACAGGCGTGCGGCCTACAGACATATGAAAAAAATGCTCAGCATCTTTAATCATCAGAGAAATGCAAATCAAAACTACTTTGAGATATCATCTAACTCCAGTAAGATTAGCCTGTATCACAAAATCCCAAGACCAGAGATGTTGGCGTGGATGTGGAGAAAAGGGAACACTTCTGCACTGCTGGTGGGAATGCAAATTAATGCATTCCTTTTGGAAAGATGTATGGAGAACACTTAGAGATCTAAAAATAGGTCTGCCATTCAATCTTATAATTCCTCTACTAGGCGTATACCCAGAGGACCAAAAATCGCATCACAACAAAGATATTTATACCAGAATGTTTATTGCAGCCCTATTCATAAATGCTAAGTCATGGAGAAAGCCCAAGTGCCCATCAATCTACGAATGGATTAATAAATTGTGGTGTATGTACACCATGGAATATTATGCAGCCTTAAAGAAAGATGGAGACTTTACCTCTTTCATATTTATATTAATGGAGCTGGAGCATATTCTTCTTAGTAAAGTATCCCAAGAATGGAAGAAAAATTATCCAATGTACTCAGCCCTATAATGAAACTAATTTATGGCTTTCATATGAAAGCTATAACCCAGGAATAACCTAAGAATAGGGGGAAGGGGGAAAGGGATGGGAGAGAAGGGGGAGGTGGGCAGAGGGAGGTGGATTGGTGGGATTATACCTGCGGTGCATCTTACAAGGGCATATGTGAAACTTAGTAAATGTGGAATGTAAATGTCTTAGCAAAATAACTAAGAAAATGCCAGGAAGGCTATGTTAGCCATCATGCTGAAAATGTGTCGAATCGTCTATGAAACTAGTGTATGGTGCCCCATGATGACATTAATGTACACAGCTATGATTTAATAAAAAAATTAATTTAACATATAAACTTTTAGATATTTTCCTTTCAATTAAAACTTTTCTAAAGTATACTTGTTTTGTGATAACAACATGGTCCGGAAGATCCTAACAAATAATCATGAAACTTATCACAAAAGAAGGTTAAATGTAGAAGGTTATATATATAGGTTCTAATACCAGCTTTGTTGCATAATTACTGTACAGCGTAATTGGAAAGATCCATATTGACTTTTCTTTTTTTTTTTTATTGTTGGGGATTCATTGAGGGTACAATAAGCCAGGTTACACTGATTACAATTGTTAGGTAAAGTCCCTCTTGCAATCATGTCTTGCCCCCATAAAGTGTAACACACACCAAGGCCCCACCCACCTCCCTCCTTCCCTCTTTCTGTTTCCCCCCATAACCATAATTGTCATTAATTGTCCTCATATCAAAATTGAGTACATAGGATTCATGCTTCTCCATTCTTGTGATGCTTTACTAAGAATAATGTCTTCCATGTCCATCCAGGTTAATACGAAGGATGTAAAGTCTCCATTTTTTTTAATGGCTGAATAGTATTCCATGGTATACATATACCACAGCTTGTTAATCCATTCCTGGGTCGGTGGGCATTTGGGCTGTTTCCACATTTTAGCGATTGTAAATTGAGCTGCAATAAACAGTCTAGTACAAGTGTCCTTATGATAAAAGGATTTCTTTCCTTCTGGGTAGATGCCCAGTAATGGGATTGCAGGATCAAATGGGAGGTCTAGCTTGAGTGCTTTGAGGTTTCTCCAGACTTCCTTCCAGAAAGGTTGTACTAGTTTGCAGTCCCACCAGCAGTGTAAAAGTGTTCCCTTCTCTCCACATCCACGCCAGCATCTGCAGTTTTGAGATTTTGTGATGTGGGCCATTCTCACTGGGGTTAGATGATATCTCAGGGTTGTTTTGATTTGCATTTCTCTAATATATAGAGATGATGAACATTTTTTCATGTGTTTGTTAGCCATTCGTCTGTCATCTTTAGAGAAAGTTCTACTCATGTCTCTTGCCCATTGATATAAGGGATTATTGGCTTTTTTCATGTGGATTAATTTGAGTTCTCTATAGATCCTAGTTATCAAGCTTTTGTCTGATTGAAAATATGCAAATATCCTTTCCCATTGTGTAGGTTGTCTCTTTGCTTTGTTTGTTGTCTCCTTAGCTGTACAGAAGCTTTTCAGTTTAATGAAGTCCCATTTGTTTATTTTTGTTGTTGTTGCAATTGCCATGGCAGTCTTCTTCATGAAGTCTTTCCCCAGGCCAATATCTTCCAGTGTTTTTCCTATGCTTTCTTGGAGGATTTTTATTGTTTCATCCCTTAAATTTAAGTTCTTTATCCATCTTGAGTCAATTTTTGTGAGTGGGGAAAGGTGTGGATCCAGTTTCAGTCTTTTACATGTAGACATCCAGTTCTCCCAACACCATTTATTGAATAGGGTGTCTTTCCCCCAAGGTATGTTCTTGTTTGGTTTATCAAAGATTAGGTGGTTGTAAAATGTTAGTTTCATTTCTTGGTTTTCAATTCGATTCCAAGTGTCTATGTCTCTGTTTTTGTGCCAGTACCATGCTGTCTTGAGCACTATGGCTTTGTAGTACAGACTAAAATCTGGTATGCTGATGCCCCTAGCTTTATTCTTGTTACAGAGAACTGCCTTAATTATACGGGTTTTTTTCCGGTTCCATACAAAAGGCAGAATCATTTTTTCCAAATCTTGAAAGTACAATGTTGGTATTTTGATAGGAATGGCATTGAATAGGTAGATTGCTTTGGGAAGTATAGACATTTTAACAATGTTGATTCTTCCCATCCATGAGCATGGTATGTTCTTCCATTTGTTAATATCCTCTGCTATTTCCTTTCTGAGGATTTCATAGTTTTCTTCATAGAGGTCCTTCACCTCCTTCGTTAGGTATACTCCTAAGTATTTCATTTTCTTTGAGACTATGGTGAAGGGAGTTGTGTCCTTAATTAGCTTCTCATCTGGACTGTTATTGGTGTACGCAAAGGCTACTGACTTGTGGACATGGATTTTATATCCTGAAACATTACTGTATTTTTTGATGACTTCTAGGAGTCTTGTGGTTGAGTCTTTGGGGTTCTCTAAGTATAAGATCATGTCGTCAGCAAAGAGGGAGAGTTTGACCTCCTCTGCTCCCATTTGGATTCCCTTTATTTCCTTGCCTTGCATAATTGTATTGGCTAGAACTTCCAGCACTACATTGAATAGTAAAGATGACAAAGGACAACCTTGTCTGGTTCCAGTTCTAAGAGGAAAAGCTTTCAGTTTTACTCCATTCAGTAAAATATTGGCTGTGGGTTTGTCATAGATAGCTTCAGTCAGTTTTAGAAATGTGCCACTTATGCCTACACTCTTCCGTGTTCTCATTAGAAAAGGATGCTGGATTTTATCAAATGCTTTTTCTGCATCTATTGAGAGGATCATGTGATCTTTATTTTTGCCTCTGTTAATATGGTGGATAACGTTTATAGACTTGCGTATGTTAAACCAGCCTTCCATCCCTGGGATGAAGCCTACTTGATCATGTTGAATGACTTTTTTGATGATAAGCTGTAATCTATTGGCTAGGATATTGTTGAGAATTTTTGCGTCTATGTTCATGAGTGAGATTGGTCTGAAATTCTCCTTTTTGTTTGGGTCCTTTCCTGGTTTTGGTATCAGGGTGATGTTTTCTTCATAGAATGTGTTGGTGAAGATTCCTTCTTCCTCAATTTTTTGGAATAATTTCTGCAGTACAGGAATAAGCTCTTCTTTGTAGGTTTGATAGAATTCTGGAGTGAAGCCATCTGGACCAGGGCATTTTTTGGTTGGAAGATTTTTTTATTGTTTCTTTGATCTCAGTGCTTGAAATTGGTCTGTTCAGGAGCTCTATTTCTTCCTGGCTGAGTCTAGGGAAAGGGTGTTATTCCAAATATTGATCCATTTCTTTCACATTGTCAAATTTCTGGGCATAGAGTTTCTGGTAATATTCAGAGATGATCTCTTGTATCTCTGTGGGATCAGTTGTTATTTCCCCTTTATCATTTCTGATTGAGGTTACTAGAGATTTTACTTTTCTATTCCTCGTTAGTCTGGCCAATGGTTTATCTATTTTATTTATTTTTTCAAAAAACCAACTCCTTGTTTCATTAATTTTCTGAATGATTCTTTTGTTTTCAATTTCATTGATCTCTGATTTGATTTTGGATATTTCTTTTCTTCTACTGAGTTTAGGCTTAGATTGTTCTTCTTTTTCCAACTCCATAAGATCTCTTGTGAGATTGTTGATGTGCTCTCTTTCTGTTTTTCTAATGTAGGCATCTAAAGTGATGAATTTTCCTCTCAAAACTACTTTTGCAGTATCCCACAGGTTTTGGTAGCTTGTGTCTTCATTGTTGTTATGCTCAAGGAAGTTAATGATTTCCTGTTGTATTTCTTCCTGCACCCATCTGTTATTCAACAGAAGATTGTTTAGTTTCCATGCCTTTGGGTGGGGTCGAGCATTTTTGTTAGACTTGAGTTCCACCTTTAGTGCCTTATGGTCTGAGAAGATACAAGGTAAAATTTCAATTCTTTTGATTCTGTTGATATTTGTTTTGTGTCCCAGGATATGATCAATTTTGGAGAATGTTCCATGGAGTGATGAGAAGAATGTATGTTCTTTATCTTTGGGATGGAGTGTTCTATATTCATCTATCAAGCACAGTTGTTCTAGGGTCTCATTTAAATCTCTTATATCCTTGTTTAATTTCTGTTTAGAGGATCTGTCCAGCTCTGTAAGAGGAGTGTTAAGGTCCCCTGTTATGATGGTATTATCAGATATCATATTGCTCAGACTGAGTAAGGTCTGTTTCAAGAATCTGGGAGCATTTAAATTGGGTGCATAGATATTTAGAATTGAAATGTCTTCTTGTTGTATTTTTCCCTTGACCAATATAACGTGGCCATCTTTGTCTTTTTTTACTTTAGTTGCTTTAAATTCACATGAATCTGAAGATAAGATTGCAACTCCTCTTTTCTTCTGAATTCCATTTCCCTGAAAAATTGTCTTCCAACCCTTGACTCGGAGCTTTAATTTGTCTTTTGAAGCCAGGTGTGTTTCTTGCAGACAGCAAATGGATGGCTTGTGTTTTTTTAATCCAGTCAACCAATCTATGTCTCTTCAATGGGGAATTCAAGCCATTAACATTTATTGAGATAATTGATAAGTGTGGTAGTATTCTATTCATCTTATTTTGTGAGAGTCCATTGCTTAGTTTTATCTTTTGCATCATTGTGGAGGTTAGGTTCTGTCCTTTAATTTCTGAGATCTTACTTTGCTGCTGATCCATTGTGGTGGTCAGTGTGCAGAACAGGTTGAAGTATTTCCTGTAGAGCTGGTCTTGTTGTGGCGAATTTCCTCAATGTTTCTATATCTGTAAATGATTTGATTTCTCCATCAATTTTTAAGCTTAGCTTAGCAGGGTACAGAATTCTGGGCTGGAAATTGTTCTGTTTAAATAGATTAAAGGTAGATGACCATTGTCTTCTTGCTTGGAAAGTTTCATTAGAGAAGTCTGCGGTCACTCTGATGGATTTGCCCCTGTAGGTCAACTGGCGCTTACTCCTGGCAGCTTGCAGAATCTTTTTTTTTTGTCTTGACTTTGGACAGGTTCATCACAATGTGTCTTGGAGAAGCTCGGTTAGAGTTGAGGCGACCTGGGGTCCGATAGCCCTCTGAAAGCAGTGTGTCAGAATCTTTGGTGATATTTGGGAAATTTTCTTTTATAATATTCTCTAGTATGGCTTCCATTCCTCTGGGGCATTCTTCTTCCCCTTCTGGAATGCCTATAACTCGTATGTTGGAATTCTTCATAAATTCCCATAATTCTAACAGTGAAGATTCTGCTTTCTGCCTCTTTTACTATCTGAGTTATCTCAAAAACTTTGTCTTCTACCTCTGAAATTCTTTCTTCTGCATGGTCTAACCTGTTGCTGATACTTTCCATTGCATCTTTAAGTTTGCTGATTGACTGTTTCATTTCCTTCAGCTCTGCTACATCCTTTTTATATTCTTCATATCGTTCATCTCTTATTTGATTCTGTTTTTGAATTTCCTTTTGGTTATTTTCCACTTTATTAGCAGTTTCCTTCATTGTTTCCATCATTTCTTTCATTGTTTTCAACATGTGTATTCTAAATTCCCTTTCTGTCATTCCTAACATTTCTGTATAGGTGGAATCCTCTGCAGTAGCTACCTCATGGTCCCTTTGTGGGGTTGTTCTGGACTGGTTCTTCATGTTGCCTAGAGTTTTCTGCTGATTCTTCCTCATGAGTGATTTCTTTTATCTGTTTACTTGCCCTAATTTTCCTTTCACTTCCTCTTGCTCTTTAAGTTCTCATGCCTGTGGAAGTTGTGGTTGGGTTTAGACGGGTTGAACACACGCGACCACTCGCCGGTTTTCCACTGTTTTAGTCCTCCTCTTGGGGTCCAGAAGTCTCTCTCTGACTCCCTGTATCCTCTCAGGGGTCTTGATAGGCAGATCCCACCAGCAAGAGATGCCTGGAGTCCTATCTCCCCAGACTCACTGTGCCCAGATGCAAGGAAGCTGTTACTCGGCTGCCATCTTGCTCCCAACCGTTTGTCGCAATCCATATTGACTTTTCTAATCAGGATTATTGTCAGGATTAAATGCAAATATATATAAAAGTTTCTTAGAAACCATTAAACATTGTGGAACCACGAGGTGTTTTCTCCAGGCAACCGCCCATATGTAAGTTGTGAGTTTTCAGTTTTCTGAAGTGTAGGCCATGAAAAAATAATGGGATTACACATAAGTAATAGAGGTCAGCTTTGTGGTTGTTCATTAAATTGAAATTGTATTTAATACATGCTCATGTAAAATATTTACAAATTAAAAGTGAATATTATAATTTATATAAGGATGATAATAGGTAACATTAATTACGCACTTTGTTGTATATTGTTCCTGGTGCTAAGCAGTTTCTGTTTGTTATCTAATTCCACAGTTGAAATGATCCTGTAAGGTGAATGTTATCATTGCTACCATATTATAGAGAAGAAAAAGATAAAAGCCAGGATTTCAGATTGAGGCAATTTGACTCCTCTTAGCCATTATAATTTTATGCCTTCCAACACTCTGGAAAATCTGCTATCAACTTTTTATTTCTAGTGGAACATTGTTCAGAATAAATACAAGACATATACTGCAGAGAGGCTTCTGGAAACTATAGGCTCTAGATAGTCAATTTCAAGACTTACTGAGTAATCTGGTTAAGTGAAGGGTAAACATTAGGATTCCCGAAATGCAGAACATAATGGAGAAAAACCTACTTGATTTCTATAACGTGATATACTGGAGTTTGAGATAGTAAAAAGTAGACACAAAAGGAGAAACCTATAGGTACAAGCATTTTAAACTAAAAATAAAGAGGGCTTTAAAAGTTCTCAGCCTGAGGAGTGTTTTGATTCCAGTCAACACAGTGTTGTGGGAAATGCAATATAAAAGTTAGGGATGAGTAGGAACTGATGGGGAATTTTCTATGCACTACCACCATTATGCACTGGCATACAACTTGTCTATTACTCTATGTCTTCCACACCTCTGTGCCATTTGATGATCATAGTATTGTGAGGAAAACAGAATAAATTTTATGACATATTAATTTTTAAATTTGTTTTCAACAAGTTAATACAGTACATTTAATACAAAAACCAGTCATTTTCTTCCTTTCAAAATATGACTTATACCTGAACAGAAGCTGTGTGATAATCTACTATACTCCTCTAAGAACAGATACTTTTGTTTTTTGAGTCTCACTCTGTTGACCCGGGTAGTGTGCCTTGTCATCATCATAGCTCAATAAATCCTCTTGTGAGGGGCAGAGACATGATGGCTGACTGAAGCCATCTTTCCACGGAAGCTCCCGTCCAGAAGAAGAGTTAAAGGACAGGAATTTATTAAGTAATATGCTGCATTAGAGCTGCACCAAGAGAGAAGGTTGAAGAACGCACATCAACCCTGCTGAGGTGAGCTGCGTCCCCGAGGATACAAACAAAAGGTACAAAATCCATCACCAAGCACACGGGACTCCCCTCCCCCATGACAATGGCTCAGAGTGCCCCACAAACAAATGAGCAGAGTTTAAAGGTCCTCCCACTACACTCCATGGGAGAGACCCTCCAAAAACTGGACGTACCTCCCCTACTAGGGTGCCATGGCGTTCTACTGCCAGGCATAAAACTGTATATATTCTCTACCTGTAAGTTTGAGCTCCTAGAACTCCTCTCCACTCTCACTGCGAGGTCTGGAGTCCTGTCCCCCAGGAGTCCAGATTCCTGGGAGATTTTTCGAGGGGTGTGTACAGAGCCTGAACTGCAGCTGGTCAGTGCTGACTCTGGGGCATGGGAGTGAGGAGCGGATGGTTGGCTGAGAGGGAACCACACAGGAGCAGCAATGCCCCGAGGCACAGAACTACAGTCATCTTTTGGCAATAATAGCGCTGACTCACGGATATTCTGAAGCCACACCCCCTGTTTCCCTTGACAACCAGAGGAGGCTGGGCATCTACTCAGGTGGCAACCACCATGGAAGAGATCTGGGACGGAAACACAGGCCCCATGAGTAAACAGTTTGCCTGAGGCGGTACCGGCCTGGGTGGGGCGGGGGGACTAGAAATGCACGCCCAGAGCTGGGAAGTTCCCAGGGTGGGGCTGACACACAGGACCGCTTTACTGAGCCTAAGATGCACCTGGCCCTCAGGGGATCATCAGCCTATAGACAAAGGAAGACAGGAATCTAGAACTTACAGCTAACCGAATACAAACCTGCAGGAGCAAAGACAGGGCCTGAGGTACAGGCTCTTGGAGCTCAAAACAGCTTCTCTTCTGCAGGGGAATTTAGTAGGGATAGAAACAAATTCCCGCAATGTTGTTCTGTTCTGTTCTGTCAGTAACATCAATCAGGGGCAGGGCTAGAACTGGGAGAACATTCCCCAGCCTCCATCAAGTATGCAAGGTTGTCAGGCCTCACCTCCCCCTGCTAGATATAGGCAGACCACAGTGTCCTAGCTGACCAGAAATAGATTTCCTTGTGATTCAGGCAGGTACAAACGCCTGGAGTACCTTTTCACTATAGGCAACTGGGTCAGCCAACTGCAGGGCTATCAGTGACTGGGTGTGACAGAGGTGCAAGGTGGGGAAGGAGGCATCAACCTTCCCAGACTGATCTATTTGCTGGGTGGCTCATCCTGACTCCACGCAACACTGGAGCAATCCATATCAGAGTAGTCACCAGACCCCTGTGATCCAGTTCCCAGAGACCTCTTAAACACTCCCACCTGAGACATGTGCTGACTGACACAATTGATTTGGACCTTTTGAACTGAGCCAATCACCTGAGGACTATTCAGGTGGTGCCCTGGGTGTGTGGTTGTAGGAAGGTTTGATTTTCCTTTTCCAATTGTTGCCTGTGGTGGGCAGGGTGATTTAATATTTCTGGTATTACTGCACAGCTGAGACTTCAACCCACAGTAACTGTTTCACTAGGGTCAAACAGAAACCAACTGAAAATAAGACAGAACCACTTAGCCCCACCACACCAAACAGGGCCCCAGTTTCTCAAGCCAGAGCACTGTACTGTCCTCGACAAAGCTCCAGGCAAAAAATCAAAGGGTATAACACAATCATGGGGTGGAATCAGTGGAAAAACTCTGGTAACATGAATAACCAGAATAGATCAACCTCCCCCAAGGAAAGACATGGCAGATGTAACTGAAGATCCCATTCATAAACAGCTGGCCGAGATGTCAGAAATTGAATTCAGAATTTGGACTGCAAACAAGATTAACAAAGTGGAGGAACATCTGGAATTAGAAATTTGAGCAGCAATTCAAAAGTTGGAATTAGGAATTCGAGGAGAAATTCAAATGTTGTCTTAAGAATTTAACGAATTTAAAGACAAAACCACCAAAGATTTAGACACACTGAAGCAAGAATTTGCAGCCCTCAAATATCTGAAAAATACAGTAGAATCCCTCAGTAACACAGTGGAGCAAGCAGAAGAAAGGATTCCTGACATTGAAGACAAAGCCTTTGAACGCTCCCAAACTCTCAAAGAGAAAGAGAAACGGAGAACAAAAACAGATCATTCTCTCAGAGAGCTCTGGGATAATTCGAAGAAGGCTAATATCTGCCTCATCGGAATCCCTGAAACTGATGAAGTTGCCTCGCTAGGCACAGAGGCCCTACTCCATGAGATTATGAAAGAGAATTTTCCAGACATGCCTAGAGATTCTGAAATTAAGATATGAGACAGTTTCAGAACCCCAGCACGACTCAATCCCAATAAGATATCTCCCACCCATATCATAATTAACTTCACTAAAGTTAATATGAAGGAGAAAATTCTCAAAGCAGCCAGACGTAAGAAAGCCATTACCTACAAAGAGAAGAATATTAGAATGACTACAGATCTCTCTGCTGAAACTTTTCAAGCCAGAAGAGGGTGGTCATCGACTTTTAATCTCATAAAGCAAAATAACATTCAACCCCGAATCCTGTATCCAGCCAAACTGAGTTTCATCTATGATGGAGAAATTAAATACTTTAATGACATTCATATGTTGAAGAAATTTTCCATAACCAAACCAGCTCTTCAGGATATTCTCAGACCTATCCTCCACAATGACCAACCCAATCCCCTACCACAAAAGTAAACTCACTCAGAAACATTTGATCAAAATCCAATTTCCACACTGGTAAAAGGATTAAAAATGTTCGCTGGACTTTTGAAAAACTCGATACCCAAAATTTTACCAGACTTATCAATATTCTCCATTAATGTGAATGGCTTAAACTGTCCTCTAAAGAGGCATAGGTTAGCTGACTGGATACAACAACTCAGGCCAGATATTTGCTGCATACAAGAGTCACATCTTACCTTAAAAGACAAATATAGACTCAGGGTGAAAGGATGGTCATCCATATTTCAGGCAAATGGTAATCAGAAAAAAGCAGGTGCTGCAATTTTATTTGCAGATACAATAGGCTTTAAACCAACAAAAGTAAGGAAGGATAAGAATGGTCACTTCATATTTGTTAAGGGTAATACTCAATATGATGAGATTTCAATTATTAATATCTATGCACCGAACCAGAATGCACCTCAATTTATAAGAAAAACTCTAACAGACATGAGCAACTTGATTTCCTCCAGCTCCATAATAGTCGGAGACTTCAACACTCCTTTGGCAGTGTTGGATCGATCCTCCAATAAGAAGCTGAGCAAAGAAATTTTAGATTTAAACCTAACCATCCAACATTTGATTTGGCAGACATCTACAGAACATTTCATCCCAACAAAACTGAATACACATACTTCTCATCAGCCCATGACACATACTCCAAAATCGATCACATCTTAGGTCACAAGTCTCACCTCAGTAAATTTAAAGGAATAAAAATTATTCTTTGCATCTTCTCGGACCACCATGGAATAAAAGTTGAGCTGAGTAACAACAGGCATCTGCATACTCATACAAAAACATGGAAGTTAAATAACCTTATGCTGAATGATAGCTGGGTCAGAGATGAGATTAAGAAAGAAATTGCCAAATTTTTGGAACCAAATGACAATGAAGACAAGAATTCTCAGAACCTCTGGGATACCACAAAGGCAATCCTAAGGGAAAAATTTATAGCACTACAAGCCTTCCTCAAGATAACGGAAAGAGAGGAAGTTCACAACTTAATTGGACATCTCAAGCAACTGGAAAAGGAAGAACATTCCAACCCCAAACCAGTAGGAGAACAGAAATAACCAAAACTAGAGCATAATTAAATGAAATTAAAAACAAAAGAATTATACAACAGATCAATAAATCAAAAAGTCGGTTTTTTGAAAAGGTCAATAAAATAGATAAACATTTGGCCAACCTAGTCAGGAAAAAAAAGAGTAAAATCTCTAATCTCATCAATCAGAAACGACAAAGACAAAATAACAACAGACTCCTCAGAAATTCAAAAAATCCTTAATGAATATTACAAGAAACTTTATTCTCAGAAATATGAAAATCTGAAGGAAATTGACCAATACTTGGAAGTACGCCACCTTGCAAGACTTAGCCAGAACCAAGTGGAAATGTTGAACAAGCCCATATCAAGTTCTGAAATAGGGAGCAAAACTTCCCTAAAAAGAAAAGCCCGGGACCAGATGGTTTCACGTCAGAATTCTACCAAGCCTTTAAAGAGGAATTAATACCTATATTACTCAACCTGTTCAAAAAGGTAGAAAAAGAAGGAAGACTACCGAAGACGTTCTATGAAGCAAACATCACCCTGATCCCCAAACCAGGAAAAGACCCAAGAAGAAAAGAAAATTATAGACCGGGCGGCACCTGTGGCTCAGTGAGTAGGGCGCCGGCCCCATATGCCGAGGTTGGCGGGTTCAAACCCAGCCCCGGCCAAACTGCAACAAAAAGATAGCTGGGCGTTGTGGCGGGCGCCTGTAGTCCCAGCTGCTCCAGAGGCTGAGGCAAGAGAGTCGTGTAAGCCAAAGAGTTGGAGGTTGCTGTGAGCCATGTGACGCCACGACACTCTACCCGAGGGCGGTACAGTGAGACTCTGTCTCTACAAAAAAAAAAAAAAAAAGAAAATTATAGACCAATATCACTAATGAATATAGATGCAAAAATATTCAACAAGATCCTAACAGAATCCAGCAACACATAGAACAAATTATACATCATGACCAAGTCGGTTTTATCCCAGGGTCTCAAGGCTGGTTCAATATTTGTAAATCTATAAGTATAATTCAGTACATAAACAAATTAAAAAACAAAGACCATATGATTCTCTCAATCGATGCAGAAAAAGGTTTTGATAATATCCAGCATCCCTTCATGATCAGAACACTTAAGAAAATTGGTATAGAAGGGACATTTCTTAAACGGATAGAGGCCATCTACAGCAAACCCACAGCCAATATTGTATTGAATGGAGTTAAATTGAAATCATTTCCACTCAGATCAGTAACCAGACAAGGCTGCACATTGTCTCCATTGCCCTTTAACATTGTAATGGATTTTTTACCTAATGCAATGAGGGAAGAAAAGGTGATCAAGTGTATCCATATAGGGTCAGTTAAACCTTTTTCATGGTAACCTCGGCATACATGTCACTACCTATTTAGGAGCGAAAAAAATCTCAGTCATTCTTCAAGAATATATGCTTGTACTCCTCTCTCTCTGATCTAAATATTCTTTCCCTTTTTATTTTTACCAATGATACCAAGTAACTCCAAGCTTATTTTCCTAGAGAGAGCTGCTGCTAGTCCATAACGCACCTTACCTTTGTGTTACCTAGAAAAAAACACTCTTGGAATATAGCCTCAGACCGTGATGAACAGAGCATGGGTGGGATATCAGCCACATTTCATTTTTCTCATTCAGGTGCCTTTGTGTGGTGAACAACACGGCAGCTGTGAGACTAATGATGCTAAACAGGTTGAATTTGGGGGGCAAATCTCATGCCTCAATAATGATTTTAAAAACCACAAGTACTGCCTCAGCATCTGTAGCTCAGCAGCTAAGGCACCAGCCACATACAGCAGAGCTGGCGAGTTGGAATCAAGCCCAGGCCTGCCAAACAACAATGACAACTACAACCAAAAAATAGCTGAGCATTGTGGCAGGGGCCTGGAGTCCCAGCTATTTGAGAGGCTGAGGCAAGAGAATAGCTGAAGCCCAAGAGTTTGAGGTTGTTGTAACCTGCAACACCACGCACTCTAGCCAGGGAGACCTAGTGAGTCAATGCCTCAAAACCAAACAAAACACTTCCTGAAACCGGGTGTTTTGTGACGTCATAGTGCGTGCCGGAAATGCCTGTTGCCTGGGATAGCCTTGGGCAGCAGCCAATGAGTTTCTGGGCCGTCCTGGAGTCATGGCTTATGGGCGGCCTGGACTCATGGCTTATAGAAGAGATGAAATGTGGTCCCAGGGACGATTTGACTCTGAAATCTCTCCTTTCAAGAGAACCAGTCAGTCTTTCCATCAGTCTCAGGGTAGAAAATCCAGGCGTGTTGATGTCTCCTACAAACGGCAGCATGAAAGAAAGCCAGAAACAGATAAGGAGAAGCCTGTACGATCTTTGAAAACATCAAGAGATACTTCACCCTGGTTTTATTCAGCAGTTTCATCATCCAAGCTGTCAGTCAAACCGCGTAGGCTAACTGAAAAAGAACTTGCTGAGGCTGCAAGAAAGTGGGCTGTTGAAAAGCTAGAGAAGTCAGATGCAAGTAACTTGCCTGAAATTCACGAGTATGAAGCGGGATCCACAGCACCATCATTCATTTACCAGGCAGAAGAACCTGAGGCAAATGCAGCATATGGCATAGAGTTATATGAAGACGAGCTAACTCATTGCTTTAAAGCAATAGCATTTAAAGCCACAGAGATTGAACAGGCTTACCGACAAGACTGTGAAACTTTCTGGAGGATAGTGAAAATGCTGATTGAAAAAGATCCTTCATTAGAAAAGTCTGTACAGTTTGCGCTGAGGCAGAATTTACATGAAATAGGTGAGCGATGTGTTGAAGAACTCAACCATTTCATTGCAGAGTACGATACTTCAACTCAAGAGTTTGGAGAGCTTTTTTAGATTTCCTACTCAGGCAAAAAGTTTCTAGATTTTTTTCCCTCCATGAATTACATAAATCCTTAATATATGGACGTTTTGTGATGAAGAAAAATAAGTTTATGATGGCTGACCATACTTCCAGTATCAAATAAACGTCTAAAATAGTCTATATAAAATATTTTCATTAGCATTTTTTCTACATGTACAGCGTCTTAATCCATACTCACCTTTTTTTGTCCACTAAAATGATTGTTAATTAATTTTTCAAGCTTTGAAAAAGCAGTCCTGAAGAATAGCTTTCTGTGCCCACTCATGTTCTATAGTCTTCCAAGTATGTAATCATTTGGTCACAGGAGTGTAATTTACAGGCTGGAGATCATTCCACTTAAATATTAGTAGTCCGTTTGCATTTCATAGTGAATGATACCATGCAAAAATGTGAGAATTCTGAGTTGTGATTTTATTGACTTGTTGCTTGGTTTTCTTAGGGTTTGTAACTTTTATGTGTTAAAGTACTATCGTCATAAACTGAATGCTTTAGGATCGTGCAGGATGTTTGAGAATAAGTCTCATTCAGTAACAATATAGAGCACTTAAATCTCTGAAATACACCTCAGAATTAAAAGCCATTTTTTCCAAGATTCAGGATCTTCTATTAATCCTGAAACTTCTGAGTCTTTCACTGATGTGGGAGACTTAAATAATATTTAATAAAACTAAAAGAAGGTAATTTGGATGGAGATTAGGGATATCTGAAAGTTGAGATTTCTGACTCAAAAGAGAAAAAATTTAGACTTTTATTTTGTCGTAGGCCCAGTAGTGGGGTGGAGTTGTGTTTTTTTCATAGGCCCATACTCTTCACCACAAGAAAGGTGATTGATAACATGCCCATGATTACACTATGTATAGATTACATTCTTTTTAATCTCTGTAGTTGAGTGAGTTCTTTGTTCTGCCCTTTAGAGGTCTGTAGCCTTTCAGAAGTTTTCTTCAAAGAAACAAAGCAGTAGGTAGTATGCCCAACTCAGTGACCCCTTCCCAGGAGGTCTGCGTAAACAGTCCTTCATGAGTGACCCATCCAAATCACGGGTTAGTTGAGAATCTAAGTGGGACAATTACGATGATCCATTTGTTTCCTGATCACTTCAGCAGCCCAGTGGCATCGAGTCAAAATACACAGTTATGTGGCATTGCTTAGTGAGGAAACCTTAAAAAATGTTTGTTATTGCTACCCAATTTCATAACCCTCCCATCCTCTTTTCATTTTCTACTCTCTTCTCCCTCAAATTCTTGTGTTATTTTTAGTGGCCCCCTGCTGATAATATCTTAAGAGCTACATAAAAAGTATATGAAAAATGGAAATAGCAGTATGAATACTTTTAACAGATCCCATAACAGGTGCCTTAAAGTATGTATTACGCTGTCCACAGATCTAAAAGCTAATTGAGGGCAACAATTATTTTTTTAAATTTCCTAAATGAGACTACCGTGAATCTTTGCTTTTGCCAGTTAGATGTTAACTTACCTAACACTAAGCCAAACTAAGTCCCACATATCAACTATAGTATTCTTCCTTAATGGCAGTGATTTTCGTTATCCATTTTGGATAAACTAAGAAAGTACTGATCTTGTTTCCCTCTTTCCCCACCAATGCTTTTCTTTTCCTTAAATATTCTAGTCCCAGGATTCATTATCTTTAGTCAAGATGTCACAAGTTTAAAAATAAAACTTAAGCCACCAAAGGCAAAGGAGTTTTTCACTTTGTTGAAATTTATTAAGTTAGATAAGTCTACTAACAGATGCATTTAAATGTGGGTCGGACAGATCATGTCTTCTTTACCCTGTCCCCCGAATTACATTTAGCATTTAAAGCTGTTTATAGCTTGCCATCAGCATTATTCTAGTAGGCTTGTCAGTGTTAAACTGTTTAGAGATTTTTATAAGCTCTTTAAAGTCTAATTTTAAAATAGATAATTCTGGTGTGTACCAGAATGTGTATTTTACAAAGTGTTCTTGATTAAAGAGATTTGTTTGTAAATTATCCATTGTTTTTGAATATGCCCAATAGATGTGATAAAATTTTCATTGTCTTACCATAAAGCCTTGCTGATCAACAAGGGGAACACAGATACTGTAAAGCTTTTTGTCAATTTTAAAATGCAAAATAAAGCAACCATGTCTGAATCATAAAAAAAATACAAGTACTCTGAGGATATTTTCAAACTCAATAGATAAGTGTACTATAAGCCATGATGAAGTGTCTGGGGAAGGGGAATGGCACTAGGTGTGACAAAAATATGCTGAGGATTAGAGGTTTTCCAGCCTGTTCTGTAGAGGTAGGAGGCCTGGGGCAGAGGGTGGCACAGAATATGGGCTCAGATAAATCATATAATTCATAGAACACTAAATTTCAAATACTTTCGTTCTCCCCCCCCCCCCGGAATTAGCCAGAGAAGAAGCAATTACTCTACTAATGCAAGGTGCAACAATCTTTACCATTCCATGTTTTTTTTGTTTCTTTGTTTGTTTTTGCAGTTTTTGGCCAGGGCTGGGTTTGAACCCACCAGCTCCGACATATGCGGCCAGCACCATACCCCTTTGAGCTTCAGGCGCCGTGCCTCCCCGCTTTTTTTAATTTTTGAGACAGAGTCTCACTTAGTCACCATCAAGTGCCTTGGAATCATAGCTCACAGCAACCTCAAATTCTTGGGCTCAGCGATCCTCTTGCCTCAGCCGCCTGAGTAACTTACACTGCAGGTGCCCACCACTATGCCCAGTTCATTTTTCTATTTTTAGTAGAGAAAGGTCTTGCTCTTGCTCATGTTGGTCTTGAACTCCTGAGCTCAAACAATCCACCCGCCTTGGCCTCTCAGAGTGCTGGGATTACAGGTGTGAGCCACTGTGCCAAGCCTAGCAACCTTAAACTCTTGAGCTCAAGTGATCCTCTTGCTTCAGCCTCCCAAGGCTACAGGTCCCATCTCAACATCTGGCTATCTTTAGAGATGGGGGTCTTGCTCTTGCTCAGGCTGGTCTCAAACTCCTGAGCTCAGGCAATCTACCCACCTCAGCCCCACAGAGTGCAAAGATTACAGGCATGAGCCACTGTACCCAGCCTCTCCAGGTCTTTAAAAAATCATCTAGCTGAGCCAGATGTTTTCATGAGTGGTATGCAAAACTATCTTGCTTAAATAAATAAAAAGGTTGCAAATTGCTGGCAAGGCTTGGTGGCTCATGCCTATCATCCTAGCACTGTGAGAGGCCAAGGTAGGAGGATTGCTTGAGCTCAGGTATTCGAGACCAGCCTGATCAACAGTGAAATCTCATCTATAAAAGAAATAGCTGGGTGTTGTGGTGAGTGCCTATAGTCCCAGGTATTTGGGAAGCTGAGGCAAGAGGATTGCATGAGCCGAAGAGTTTGAGATTGCTGTGAGCTATGATGCACAGCATTCTTACCCAGGGTGACAGAGTAAGACTCTTGTCTCAAAAAAAAAAAAAAAAAGATTTAGTGCTATAGAATCTAACCTGTGTACTTGTATCCTCTTATACATTTAACCCTAATCCCCTAGTGCCAAATATAATTACTCCTTGTGAAAAAAAGTACAGAATATTACCCTAGCTGGAGATAAGCAAAGTAGGAATACCTGGTTTGAAATTTTAAGTCTGTCATTTACTATGTGATCTTTGTGGAGAGACCTGTAAGACGACGATGGCCGCTGGCCTAAAATGGCGGAGGGATGGGAAAAACCTAACCTGTAGAGATAGCTGCTCCCCAGAAACAGATGACGCGCTAACTGCTTGTACTACATTAGGCAACCTATAATGGAGCCCCTTCCCTAAGCCCGGGGGCCCCCTCCTCAGCCGGTGAGACTCAGTACAGAGGCGTCCCTCCAGGAGGGTTTTAGACTCTGTAGGGAAGATGAGACAATTAGGCTTTCTCGCCTGAGGGCCACGAGGAGCCAGATTATTTTGAGTAAGGATGATTAGTCAGGCAGGTGTCCGTGCTTTCTTAAGTAATGGTCATTAGGCGTGATTCAGAGCCACTGTTGTTCTGGCCACTACTTAAGGCTTTCCACCCGGGGACACTGCGGCACGGCGCTTGCTCACCTGTCCTCCGCAAGCTGCCTTCAGGGCGCCCCACGGGTCTGTCCGAATCCTGTGTGAACCTTCCTGCCTCAAACCCTGGCAGTACAGATTCCATTTCAGGAGAAAGAAGAGGAAGGAAGAGGAGAGCTTGCTTTTTTCCGAGCTGTATCATTTCTACAATAAAGTGCCCTTGATCCTTCCGTTGGTGTCCTCGTCCCTGCTGGTCAGCGGCCCTGCGACACCGACAATCTTGATACTTTTACTTTAACTGATTGAGCATCTGTCTCTTTACCAATAAAATGAATATGATAATAACGGCTTTACACAATTATTGTGAAGCACACAGTGGTTATTCAGCAAATGCCTGATAAACTGAACTACTCAATGAACTTCACTTCCCTCTCCCTAGTCCTTTTTGGTGATCATGTCATCATAATAGAGAACCTCATTATGAACCTAAGTGATATTTACTCTAAACATTATGCACAACTGGTTGGGTACATCTGGATGTTTGATACGGCATAAGCATTGAGAAGCCTCCTGGGAAATAAATCATCCAAAGTTAAAAGAATTTCATATAACTTGGCTCAAAGGCAATTGGAGCTGTGTAAGATGGAGCTTGGCTAGATTATGAGTCCACCAGTATATCTGTCACAGATACCATCTGGCCCAGATCCTTTGAACCCATGCTGAAATCTTACAGCAAAGGCTCTCTAATAAAACAACAAGTGAAAATGAAAAGAACGTTTTTCCACCATGCCAGCAGCCTCAGTGCCAAAAGCTTTGGCAGCATCCTGGGAGTTTGCACCACTAGCTCTTCTAGCATTGGAAGACAGAATCTTTCTTATTGGGCTGGCACTGACAATATGTGTGTGGACACTGCAGGCCACCAGTTGTACCTTGGGAAGGCACCAGTAGAGGTCTGGCTTTTGATGGCTGTTGACCATGACAATACGCATTTCTGGGGCAAGCTCTAGAGATAGAGAAGAGAAATGGGTACCTGACTCCAGAGAACTTGTGAAATACCTTTGTAACAGAGGCAAAGGCCTGAAAAGGAGCAAAAAATGTTTTATGAGCTGTCTCTTTAAAACCCCCTTACCCTTTCGGGGAATTAAAACCTGCATTCTTGCAGGCCAGTAATCAGACGTGCAGGGAGTGTTGTTTTTTATGACACAGGAGATGGCTGAACATAATTGTCAGAGGTCATGGACAGGTCATTAGAATGTCTTCACTGGAGATACTACAGTTAAACAGCAATAGTCTGAAGCTGAAAACTCCCTTCATAAGGGAGTTTAAAGGGAGGATGATGGTACCGTAATAAAATAGTCTGGAATCTTCATTTTCTGTCAAATTAATAAACTTCTCTCTCTTTTTTCCTCAATCTACTTGTTCTTGTTCAGTAGTGAGGACAAGTACCAAACTTCTGGTAACAGAGACCCACACAGTCTTTGCTATATTAGGGAAGTTGTTCTCAAATTTGCTCAAGTATCAGAGTATTTGGATGTCATGGTACTCTTTGTGGGGACTATAAGAAATGGCATTTTTTCATTTGTGATTCTAGCACTTAATTATGAGAAGAATGAAATGAGCAGTGTCACAGCCCCTGGCTTTGAGGGGCACTTAACTATGTAGCAAACACTCTACTAATTCCTTTATATTGGTGACCTTATTCAACTCTCACTATAACCCTGCCTAATATATACTAGGTAAAGATACAGGCTCAGAGAAGTTCAGAAAGTTGCATAGGGGCACACAACCAGGAAGTGGCAGAAAACAGATATGCATCCTGGGCTTCAAGTTTATGACCTTAAGTAGTACATCTACTGACTTTTTTTGTTGTTGTTGTTTAGCAGGCCCAGGCTGTGTTCAAACTCGCCGCCCCCAGTGCACAGGGCTGGCGCTTTAACAATTGGGCTATAGATGCCCTGAACAATTTTTTTTTTTTTTTTTGAGACAGAGTCTCATTTTATTACCCTGGGTAGAGTGCCCTGGCGTCACAGCTCACAGGAACCTCAAACTCTTGGGCTTAAGTGATCCTCTTGCCTCAGGCTCCCACATAGCTGAGACTACAGATGCCCCCCCCCACAATGTCCAGCTAGTTTTTCCATTTTTATTTTATTTTTTCATTTTAATAACTGTATAATTAAATACTGTAAAAGATACAAAACAAAACATCAAATCAGGAGGAAGACTGGGAAAGTTTTCATGAGGAAAGATGATCTTTTCAAAGGTCGTTTAGCGGCAGATGTGATATCAGTCTGCTGTGAAAAGACACTGGCCAAAGCATCATTCATCAATGTGGAAGATTCATAAGACATTGGGCTCTGAGTTTTTCCATTTTTAGTGGAGACGAGGTCTCGCTCTTGCTCTGGCTGGTCTCAAATTCCTGAGCTCAAGCAATTCACCTGCCTTGGCCTCCCATAGTGCTAGGATTTACACAGGCATGAGCCACCGTTCCCAGCCTACAGAACAATTTTTGATAATCAATATATGCCTATATATATTGGTAGTATTAAATAAAACCTCTAGAATATGGATTTGAGCATACACAAAATAAGCTGATGAATACATATTTCAGCTCTTTGCACACCATAGTAACACAGTTTACTGTGTCTCCTTGGGCTTGTTTACAGTAATTAGCTGCACTTTCTTCTCCTCTGAGGTTCATTTAAAAGCATCAGTTGATATCAAATGGTGTATTGTTTGCTATTAGCAGCTAATATAAGCAAGGAAAGAAAATTATTTTCTTATGGGTTCACTTTTGATTACTTCAAGAGACTGTTCTTTGAAGAGTAAATTTATTTTAATCATTCTTTTGCAATTCCTTTCACAAAAATTGAGATCTTCACAATTTTAAAGAGCAGAGTGTTAGAGATGTTAACTAGAAGGGTGTTTGAGACCTGTTTCTTTTCTTTCAACACACTTTTTTGGGCCAAAATGCTAGGACTATTCAAGTAACAGAATAGTCCCCATTTTTGTTATCACTTTCTCATCACCATTCCTCAGAGGTTGAAGAGTTTCTCCTTTTATATATCGGTACTCCTCAGAATTGACCTTTAATCCTCAGACAGGAAGGATGCGCAGATAGCCACAGTGAAAAATGTCAGGATCCAAACCATATCCAGGTAACAAATGATAATTGCCCAGATAAGTCTGGAGACAAACCTTACAGGGCTGTTCACAAGTTTGTTGTCCTTTTCCTTTCCCCCCCCTTTTTTTTTTTTTTGAGACAGAGTCTCACTCTGCCACCCTGGGCAGAGTACTGTGGCAATATAGTTCACAGCAACCTCAAACTCCTGAACTCATTTTATCCTCTTGCTTCACCCTCCTGAGTAGCTGGGACTACAGGCATGCGTCACTATGCTCAGCTAGATTTTTCTATTTTTAGTAGAGTTTGGGGAGGGTCTCACTTCTGCTCAGGCTGGTCTCAACTCCTGAACTCAAGCAATCTACCTGCCTCACCATCTTAGGGTGCTGGCATTGCAGGTGTAAGCCACTCTATCCAGCCTGTCCCCATCTTAGTTTCAACCTTCTTCATCCTCAAACCAGCTAGGGCAACTGCTACACCTCTGTCAATTGTGAAAAAGTAGGTACTTGTGACTGGCCTCCAAGCATAAGCCTGGGATTATAGAACAATTATGACATATAAATTTCCCTGACATACCAGCTGGATGCTCTCCAAATCTCATGAATAAAACCTTAGCCTAGGCATTTGACCTATGCCAAGATACATGAGCTGCTATCAAGTCTTGAGTCTAGTTTGTTCATGCTATATTTTCTTCAGTCTGTTCTTGTCACCTCAGTTCTTTGTTTTAATTTTTTTTTTGAGTCTTTGTTTTTAATTATTTGGGATATATACTGAGGAGTGGAATTTCTGGGTCATATAGTAATTCTATGTTTAACTTTTTGGGAAACTATTAAACTGTTTTCCACATATACCATTTTGCATTTCCATCAGCAATGTATGAGAGTTACAATTTCTCCACATCCCCACCAACATTTATTTCACTTATTTTCCCTTTTTTGTTATAGTCTTCTTAATAGGGGTGAAGTGATACCACATTGTGGTTTTGATTTGCATTTCCCTAGTGATTAATGGTGTTTCATATACTTGTTGGTTATTTGTGTATCTTCTTTGGAAAAATGTCTATTCAAGTCCTTTGCTCATTTTAAATTGGGTTGTCTTCTTTCTGAGTTATAAAAGTTCTTTATGTATCTTGTATATTAAACCCTATCAGATTTGTAAATATTTTCTTCCATTCTTACAGCTATCTTTTAACTTTCCTGATAATATCCTTTGATGTATAAAAGTTTTTAAGTTTGATGAAGTCCAATTTATTTTTTCTCTGTTGCTCATGTTTTTGGTGTCATATCTAAGAATCCATTACCAAATCCAAGGTCATGCAGACTTATCCCGTGTTTTCCTGGAAGAATTTTACGGTTATAGTGCCTATATATTTTTTGTATTGTTGGGGATTCATGGAGAGTACAAGAAAGCAGGTTACACTGATTGCATTTGTTAGGTAAACTCCCTCTTATACTTGTGTCTTGCCCCCAAAAGGTGTGTCACACACCAAGACTCCCACCACTCCTCCTTTCCTCTCTCTACTCTTCCTTATCCCACCCCCACTCCTTCCCGCTCTCTGCTCTTCCTTTCCCCCATCCCTCCTTTTTTCTCTCTCTGCTCTCCCCTTCCCCCACCCCCACCATGTACTAGGTCATTAATTGTCCTCATATCAAAATTGAGTACATAGGATTCATGCTTCTCCATTCTTTTGATTTTTTTTTTTTGTAGAGACAGAGTCTCACTTTATGGCCCTCGTAGAGTGCCATGGCCTCACACAGCTCACAGCAACCTCCAACTCCTGGGCTTAAGCAATTCTCTTGCCTCAGCCTCCCAAGTAGCTGGGACTACAGGCGCCCGCCACAACGCCCGGCTATTTTTTGGTTGCAGTTTGGCCAGGGCCGGGTTTGAACCCTCCACCCTCGGCATATGGGGCCGGCGCCTTACCGACTGAGCCACAGGCGCCGCCCCATTCTTTTGATTTTTTACTAAGAATAATGTGTTCCACTTCCATCCAGGTTAATACAAAGGATGTAAAGTCTCCATGATTTTAAAGACTGAATAGTTTCCATGGTATACATATACCACAGCTTGTTAATCCATTCCTGGGTTTGTGGGCATTTAGGCCGTTTCCACATTTTGGCAATTGTAAATTGAGCTGCAATAAACAGTCTAGTGCAGGTGTCCTATGGTATAAGGATTTTTTTCCCTTCTGGGTAGATGCCCAGTAATGGGATTGCAGGATTAAATGGGAGGTCTAGCTTGAGTTCTTTGAGGGTCTCCATACTTCCTTCAAAAAAAGTTGCGTTAGTTTGCAGTTCCACCAGCAGTGTAAAAATGTTCCTTTTTCTCCACATTCGCACCAGCATCTGCAGTTTTGTGATTTTGGGATGTGAGCCATTGTTGCTGGGGTTAGATGATAGCTCAGGGTGATTTTGATTTGCATTTCTGTAATAATTAGGGATGATGAGCATTTTTTTCATATGTTTACTAGCCATTCATCTGTCTTCTTTAGAGAAGGTTCTATTCATTTCTCTTGCACATTGATATATGGAATTGTTTTTTCATGTGGATTAATTTGAGTTCTCTGTAGATCCTAGTTATCAAGCTTTTGTCTAATTCAAAATATGCAAGTATTCTTTCCCATTGTGTAGGTTGTCTATTTGCTTTGGTTGTTATCTCCTTAGCTGTACAGAGCTATTGAGTTTAATTAAGTCCCTTTGTTTATTTTCCTTGTTGTTGTTGCAGTTGCCATGGAAAAGTCTTTCCCCAGGCTGATACCTTCAAGTGTTTTTCCTATGCTTTCTTTAGTGATTTTTATCATTTCATACCTTAAATTTAGGTCTTTTATCCATCTTGAATCAATTTTTGTGAGTGGAGAAAGGTGCAGGTCCAGTTTCAGTCTTCTACATGTGGTTATCCAGTTCTCCCAGCACTATTTATTGAATAGGGATTCTTTCCTCCAGTGTATGTTCTTGTTTGGTTTATCCAAAATTAGGTGGCTGTGAGGTGTTAGTTTCATTTCCTGGTTTTCTATTCGATTCCAAATATCTATGTCTCTATTTTTGTGCCAGTACCATGCTCTTTTGATCACTATGGCCTTGTAGTACAGCCTAAAGTCTGATATGCTGATGCACCTGGCTTTGTTTTTATTACTAAGAACTGCCTTAACTATATGTTTTTTTTTTTTGGGGGGGGGGTTCCATACAAAATGGAGAATTATTTTTTCCGAGTCTTGAAAGTACAATGTTGGTATTTTCTTTATATATATTGAGACAGAATCTCACTATGTTGCCCTGGGTAGAGTGTCGTGGTGTCATAGCTCACAGAAATCTCCAACCCTTGGGCTTAAGCAATTCTCTTGCCTCAGCCTCCCAAGTAGCTGGGACTACAGGCACCTGCCACAATGCCCAGATATTTTTTGTTGCAGTTGTCATTGTTGTTTTAGCTGGCCCAGCCCAATTTCAAAACAACAAGCCTTGGTGTATGTGGCTGGCGTCATAACCACTGTGCTATAAGCGTCAAACCAAAATGTTGGTATTTTAATAGGGATGGCATTGAATTGGTAGATTACTTTGGGAAGTATAGACATTTTAACAATGTTGATTCTTCACAGCCATGAGCATGGTATGTTCTTCCATTTGTTAATATCCTCTGCTATTTCTTTTCTTAGGGTTTCATAATTTTCTTTATAGAGGTCCTTCACCTTTTTGTTAGGTATATTCCTAGGTATTTCATTTTCTTTGAATCTATGGTGAAGGGAGTTGTGTCCTTAATTAGCCTCTCATCTTGGCTGTTATTGGCGTATACAAAGGCTACTGACTTGTGGACATTGATTTTATATCCTGGGACATTACTGTATTTTCTGATGACTTCCAGGAGTCTTGTGGTTGAGTCTTTGGGGTTCTCTAAGTATAAGATCATATCGTCAGCAAAGAGGGAAGAGTTTGACCTCCTCTGCTCCCATTTGGAAGCCCTTTATTTCCTTGTCTTGCTTAATTTTATTGGCTGGAACTGCCAGCACTATGTTGAATAGAAGTGGCAATAGAGGACAACCTTGTCTGGTTCCAGTTCCAAGTGGAAAAGCTTTCAGTTTTACTCTATTCAGTAAAATATTAGCAGGGATTTGTTGTAGATAGCTTCGATCAGTTTAAGAAATGTGCCACCTATGCCTATACTCTGCAGTGTTCTCATTATAAAGGGATGCTGGATTTTATCGAATGCTTTTACTGCATCTATTGAGAGGATCATATGGTCTTTGTTTTTACTTCTGTTGATATGGCAAATAATGTTTATGGACTTGCATATGTTAAACCAGCCTTGCATACCTGGGATGAAACCTACTTGATCATGATGTATGACTTTTTTGATGATAAGTTTTAATCTATTGGCTCGGATTTTGTTGAGAATTTTTGCATCTGTATTCATTAGTGTAATTGGTCTGAAGTTTTCCTTTGTAGTTGGGTCTTTTTCTGGTTTCGGTATCAGGGTGATATTTGCTCTTCATAGAACGTCTTGGGGAAGATTCCTTCCTCCTCAGTTTTTTGGAATAATTTCTGCAGTACGGGAATAAGCTCTTCTTTGAAGGTTTGATAGAATTCTGGTGTGAAGCCATCTGGACCAGGCATTTTTTTGTTGGGAGATTTTTTTTATTGTTTCTTTGATCTCAGTGCTTGAAATTTGTCTGTTCAGGAGATCTATTTCTTCCTGGCTAAGTCTAGGGAGAGGGTGTGATTCCAATATTGATCCATTTCTTTCACATCCACTTCCTTGTCAAATTTCTGGGCATATGGCTGGTCTAAAGGTAGTGAGTTATCTTACTTGATTGTTCATAATCAGTTACAGATTGAACTCCTTGTTCTACTCTTTCCCCCCTTCTCATTACTGCACTTGACTAGTCTAAAAAAAAAAATGTCTGGGCATGGAGTTCCTTATAGTATTCAGAGGTAATCTCTTGTATCTCTGTGGCATCTCTTGTTATTTCCTCTTTATCCATTCTGATTGAGGTTACTAGAGATTTTACTTTTCTGTTTTTAGTTACCTAAGGTTTATCTATTTTATTTATTTTTTAAAAAGCCAACTCCTTGTTTCATTGTCACCTCAGTTCTTTCTCTTCTTGTCTTTTTACAGTTTGTACTTGACTCAGAATAATTTTAAAGTCTAGATTATCTGTACATTTGTATTTTATCACTCATGAGCCAGCATCTACATTGCTTACATTTTCTTCAACGTGTATAAGATCGCATTTCTTAGAATAAAAAGGAGCTATCTAGATGATAAAAATATTCTATGGGAGGCACGATCCATCACATCTTCAATGCATAATGTAATTGGTGCATCATATCAAAAAAACAAGTCTCCAAAGTCTCAGACCATTATATATGCACCAAAACCTTGAGGAGATAGAAGGGATTGTTGTAAGAAATGTCTGTTTCTTTTTAGACTTTGCCTTAAAAACATCTTTAAAAATCACAAGTAGTGAACTGAAAATCATTTTTTTTTTTTTGAGACAGAGTCTCACTATGTCACCCTCAGTAGAGTGCTATGGCATCATAGCTCACAGCAACCTCCAACTCTTGGGCTTAAGTGATTCTCTTGCCTCAGCCTCCCAAGTAGCTGGGACTACAGGCACCCACCACAGTGCCTGGCTATTTTTTCATTGCAGTTGTCATTGTTGCTTAGCAGGCCTGGGCTGGGTTCGAACCTACCACACTAGATGTATGTGGTTGGTGCCCTGATGACTGAGCTACGGGCACCACCTGAATTGAAAATCTTATTCTTCTGTGCAAAGATTCAGGTGTGGCTGATTAAAAAATATATTAGTTTAAATTTCTTTTGGGGAACCTAAGCTGTCAAAAAGTATGTGAAAATCTTCAGGCTAATTTTGCCTTAAGAGAAAAGTTCTCTTAAGGCAAAAGTCAAATGCAAATTGCATCTTATCTTGATGGTTGTAATATTGTCAAAGTTGCTGCCTGATGACAGTAACTTTCTTTCATAATCACTTGCTATACAGATCTTTGTTAAATTAAAAATCCTTTACCAGAAAGTTTCCTTTAATAAAATTTCTAGAAAGTCATTCAAAAGAAAGAGCATGGGTGGCACCTGCGGTTCAGTGAGTAGGGCGCCAGTACCATATATTGAGGGTGGTGGGTTCAAACCCAGCCCCTGCCAAACTGCAACAACAAAAAAAGAAACAGCAGCTAGTTATTTGTGTAGTAATTTTCTTTTTAAGCTTTTTAAGCTGTGTTCAGATCCTAGCGTGGTGGGAATGAAAAACTTCCCATTTGACCCCAGTTTCACTGAAAGCTCAATTCACATTAAGGCAGATTAATAAAAGAAAGAGATTACAAATTTATTTAGTGTGCAAATGGGGAGAATAATAGAGTGGTTACTCAGTATCCCAATGGGGCCCAAAAGTTTATATCCCTTCTTTTTAGAGGGGATGAGGGAAATGAGGAATATAAGTAATTTTACTGAGGTTTTTATACAGGTGGAGGGAAAGCCCTTTCTTTCTTTTTTTTTTTTTTGTTAATGAAAATAAGCTTTATTACATCAAGTAATAAATACATACAAAGATACAAACGGTTTTAATCATTTTCTTCCAGATGTTTTTTATCAACTTACAGTAAATGCAGAACTGAAATCTACTTACAGTCTTAGTATGAAAATTTTCGGGGGTCCTTGTTAGGTTTGGTAGGTTGCTCTTTCTTCTGTATTTATAACTTGTGCATTTTTAAAACTGACTTCAAAGCACTAATAGTCATGCAAATGCTTAAGCAAAAAGGAAGTTACATTAAGCAGAATCTACACTGTATGGCAAACAGAGACCAACTACTAAGGAGAGCGTGCTGTCAGTGTGCATTAAAACAATCCCCAGAGCTGCATCAGTTTATGAAAAGGAACAAAGAACAACGTGGGTAAACAGAAATATATTCAAAAGATTAAAAGGAGACCAGGGTGTCTTGGGGGCAAACTAGTTTGCTGTAAGATAACTTCATGTGTATCTTTTAAATCAATGCTAAAAAAAAAAAAAAATCCAAAGTGGTTTCTAACTACTTAAAATGTAAATCCTAATTAAAGCAAAACGTTTTCTAATACCTGTTTCATTATTAAATCATAGCTGTATACATTCAAAATATTCTTTATATAATTCAAAATACTCTTTATACCAAGGAGTTGTATTTTGGGGTAAAATTCCCTGGGCTCCTTCACTAGATTTTGTGCCGAATTATAAAGACTGAGCTTATTATATGCATGGCACTGTAATCAGACAAAACTACTCTCCAAAGTTAGGTCTGACAATTAAGTTCACGAACTTGCCACCGTGCGCTTACGTTGGCATCATTGTAACAAACAACAAGCTTTCATGACCTCGTTATATTAGTGTCTCACACTTGTGTTCATGTAGATGTTTGGTGGTATCTTGCTGAGTTGCATTCATTATTGTTCCATCTTTTTTGGCGTCCCATTT
This sequence comes from Nycticebus coucang, assembly GCF_027406575.1. Classification (NCBI taxonomy): domain Eukaryota; kingdom Metazoa; phylum Chordata; class Mammalia; order Primates; family Lorisidae; genus Nycticebus; species Nycticebus coucang. The sequence continues at coordinate 123,358,864 of NC_069804.1, forward strand.
CAAGAATGTTGGAGCTTGAATTAGAGCAACAAACAAACATTTGTTCTGGGAGACCAAGGCAGGTGGATCCCCTGAACTCAGGAGTTAGAGACCAGCCTGAGCAAAAGCAATACCCTGTCTCTACTAAAAATAGCTGAGCATTTTGGCAGGTTCCTGTAGTTCCAGCTACTGGGAAGGCTGAGGCAGGAGGATCACTTGAATCCAGGAGTCTGAGGTTGCTGTGAGCTATGACTCTATGGCACTTTATCGTAGGTGACAGAGTTAGACACTGTCTCAAAAAAAAAAATACCAAAAAACAAAAAAATGCACATTCATAAATTTCTTGCTAAACTTGACAAGAGTGGAAGTGAAATCAGGGACATGTTACTCTAAGTTTATGAGGATAATGCCATGGAGAAAATGGCAGTGGAAAGATGGATTAAATGTTTTTCTTTTCTTTCTTTCTTTTTTTTTTTTTGTTCTGAGACAGAGTCTTACTTTGTCACCCTTGATAGAGTGCCCTGGGGTCATAGCTCACAGCAACCTCAAACTCTTGGGCTCAAGTGATTCTCTTGCCTCAGTCTCCGGAGTAGCCATGACTACAGGTGCTCTCCACAATGCCCAGCTATTTTTAGAAACTGGGTCTCACTCTTGCTCAGGCAGGTCTCAAACTCCTGACATCAAGCAATCCACCCACATTGGGTTCACAGAGTGAAACCATGGGATTATGGGCATGCGCCACCTAGCCTGGCCTTGGATTAAATGTTTTTCTGAGGGGAGAGAAAGTGACACTGATGAAGAGACATCAAGGTGGCCAGTAATGAGCAGAACAGATGAAAACATTGCACAGAATCATCAAATTGTGCATCAGAATCATCAGCTGATTGTGAGAAGCGTTGCAAACCAAGTAGACATCAATGGAGAAACAGCTGGGAAAATCTTAACTGAATATCTTGGCCAGCAATTCATGGCTCTTGCATCACCATAATGCACCAGTTCACAAGGCACTGTTCATAAGGGAGTTTTTAGCCAGTAAATAAATAACTGTATCACAACACTCTCCCTACTACCCTGGTCTGCCCCCAATGACTTTTTGCTTTACCTGTAGATAAAGGAAATATTGGAAGGAAGACATTTTGATGACATTCAGTACATCAAGGATAATTCCAAAGAATAAGTTCCAAAATTGCTTTGAAAGTGAACTAGGCACTGGAGTCAGTGCATAGCAAGTGGAATACTTCAAAGGTGATTGCAGTGCTAGTCAGCAATATAGTACTTTTTCTAGGATGAGTTTGCAAACTTAATTGTCAGACCTCATACGTGTTTAGCCCTTTTACTATTTTTTTGCCACTCTTAGGTTTTTAGCTGTCTATAGACATCTTCATTTGGGTTTCTCAAATTTGGATTTTCTCAAACCCCTGTTTATATAAATAAACTCATCCTTACCCCCACCTTTCTATTTCTCTGCTATTCATCTATATTTCCTACCCAGAAATCTTGGTGTCACCATGAACACGTACCTTTCTTTCATTAACAAGTATTTATTGAGCATCTACTTTGAGCCAGGTTCCACGCAAAATGCCGGGACATAATGTCAGCTCTCAAGATGCTCTATATTCAGATAGTAACTGAGTTAATTAGATAGTATCTAATTAACACAAAGGCATATTGAAAATGAGAAATGGTATCTACTGTTATTTTTAATATTGTCAGAGTTTTAAAATGTCTTAAATTCATCCTGCTCATAAGCTAGGATTTAGATAGTGAAAAGGAGAGCCATGTAACCACTGATATTCTGTGAAGACAAGAAAAAGTTATTTCAATATCTGTAGTTGCATGTCCTTCCTTTTAGTATTGTTGTTTAGTCTACTTCCTGAATTTGTTGTTTTCAGACTTAGCTTTATTTTATGCATGTTATTAACCTCATTCTTCTTGTGTCAGATTCAGTAGAAACAGAGCCTGGGACAGGGATTTGGTTGCATAAGATGTACTGAAGAAAATACTCTTTAGGAAAATTAACATACACAAATCAATAGCACTAATATACATTAATAACAACAAAGCTAATAATCAAACCAAGAACTCAATCCCATTTGCAATAGCTGGTAAAAACTGCCTTGGCATACACTTAACTGGGGAGGTGAAAGATCTCTACCAGGAGATCTATAAAACACTGGTGAAAGAAATTGTAGATGATACAAATAAACAGAAAAAAAATCTCCCATACTCATGGAAGAATCAATATCATGAAAATGACCACACTGTCCATAGCAATCTATATATTTTATGAAATTCCTATTGAAACATCAATGGACATTTTTCAAAGAACTAGAAAAAAACCCTAAAATTCATATGGATCAAAAAAAGATAAATACAATAAAAAAATAGCCAAAGTGATACTACGCAAACACATCACATCTGGAGGCATCACATTACCCAACTTTGAATTATACTATAAAGGTAGAGTAACCAACACAGTGTGGTACTGGTATAAGAGTAGGCACAAAGACTAGTAGAACAATATAGAGCAATGGTTCTCAACCTGTGGGTCGTGACCCACAGGAACTGTATTAAAAGCTTGCAGTATTAGGAAGGTTGAGAACCACTGACATAGAGAAACCAGAAATAAAGCCAAATATCCACAACCAACTGATCTTCAACAAAACAGAAAAAAATACACCAGGGAAAAGACATCCTATTAAATAAATGGTATTTGGAATATTGGAAAGCCATATGCAAGAGACTGAAACTTGATCCCCGTCTCTCAGCAAATACAAAAATTAATTCAAGATGGATTAAAGAATTAAATATAAAACCTGAAACCATAAGAATTCTAGAAGAAAACCTAACCTAGAAAAAACTCTTCTGGAAATTGGCTTAGGCAAAGAATTTATGACTAAAACCCCAAAAGCAAATGCAACAACACCATAATTAAACCAAAACCTTCTGCACAGCAAAAGAAATAATCAATAGAGTAAACAGACAACCTGCAGAGTAAGAGAATATATGCACAAATTATGCATCCAGCAAAGGACTAATATCCAGAATCTTTAAGGAACTTAAACAAATCAGCAAAACAAACACACAAACAAACTCCCCCACTAAAACCAACAAATCCCCCCATAACCCCTTTAAAAAGTGGATAAATTACATTAACAGATTTTGTTTTTAAGAAGAGATACAAACGGCCAAGAAACATATGAAAAAGTGCTCAGCATCACCAATCATTAGGGAAATGCAATTAAAACCACAATGAGATACCACCTTACTCCTATCAGAGGGGCCATTATTTGTTTGTTTATTTACTTATTTATTGAGACAGTCTCACTTTGTCACCCTCGGCAGAGTGCTGTGGCATCATAGCTCACAGCAACCTCCAACTCCTGGGCTCAAGCGGTTCTCTTGCCTCAGCCTCCCTACCCTGTTTCCCCAAAAATAAGACAGTGTCTTATTTTAAGGTGTGCTCCCAAAGATGCGCTAGGTCTTATTTTCAGGGGACGTCTTATGTTTCCTGTAAGTAGGTCTTATTTTCGGAGGATGTCTTATTTTTGGGAAAACAGGGTAGTAGCTGGGACTACAGTCACCTGCCACAACGCCTGGCCTTTTTGTTGTGGTTATTTAGCATTATTAAAAAATCAAAAGACAATAGATATTAGCACGGATGTGATGAAAGGAGAACTCTCAAATGCTATTGATGGGAATGTAAATTGGTACAACCTCTATGTAAAACAGTATGGAGATTTGTCAAAGTACCAAAAGTAGATCTACCTTTTCACCCCGGCAATCTCACTACTACATATCTAACTCAGAGGAAAATAAGTCATTATATCAAAAAGATGCTAGCAATTTTAAGTTTATTGCATCACAATAATAGCAAAGATATGGAATCAACCTAAGTGCCCATCACCTGATGAGTGCATACAGAAAATGTGGTGTGTGTGTGTCTATATCTATACTGACATACATATACACACACACACACACACACACACACACCCCATTGAATACTACTCAGCCATAACAAAGAACGACATAGTGTCTTTTGTAGCTAGTTGGCTAGAACTCAAGGCCATTATGCTAAATGAAGTATCTCGGGGACAGAAAAAAAATATTGCATGGTCTTACTTATAAGCGGGAGATAAGCTATGGGTACACAGTTGCATACAGAGTGGTACAACAGACAATGGAGATTCATAAGTGGGGGAGAAAGAAAACTTACCTATTGGGTGGCAGTGTATGCTATTTAGGTGATGGGTCCACTAAAAGCCCCTAGACATCACCACTATACAATTCATCCATGTAATCAAAAACCACCTGTACCATTTAATCTATTGAAATAAAGAAAAAAAAAAGACAGTTGTTCAAAATACAGAAAACGAAATGCTCTTTAGGAAACACCGGTGAGTGACTGAGAACTGCAGGATAGGGGAAAGAAAAGAACCAGGAAAAGGTAAAGTCTCAGATAAAGTGTAGCCTCCGTCTGATCCACAGTTAGGGGCCTGGAGCATAAACCACATGGCAGAGTTGTTACCCCTTTTGACAAGATATTAGCCATTTATACCTGTCTGAGTTGTTTTAATAAATTGTGGGTCACACCCATGCTGGGACAGAACTTGCAATTTGACACCAGTCAAATATATACTTGCTGGGAGAAGTGACTCTGACAGCTGAGGGTAATTCTCCAGAGAAATGGGGATAGATGTGAGACTTGAGCAGCCAACTCTTTAGCAGCTGCAGGATGGATGCACTGGTGAGATCTAGGTGGACACTAACAGAGATGCTTCTACCAGTCATTTTCAAACGTTAGTATGTATCAGAATCACCGGGTGGGCTTTTAAAACAGAGATTTGTAGTCTCTAAAGCCCAGAGTTTCTAATTCATTTGGTTTGTGGAAAATGAAGCCTGAGAATCTGCGTTGCTAACACGTTTCCAGGTAATGCCTATGCTGCTGGTCTCAGGATCACTTTGAGAACCACTGCTCTAGTGCTTATAATGGGATTTCAATAGATCTTGATGAATTTAAATGAATCACGCCCAGAATTGCCAGACTGAATAGGATGCATAGTTAAGTTTCAATTCTCTATAGAAAACAAGAAATTTTTAGTGTAAATATATTCCAAATATTGTATGCGACATACAAAAATTTTTTTCTCTGAAATTCCCATTTAAATCTAATTGTATTTATTAAATTGGACAACTCTAATCCTCCATCATAATAAATAAAACATAGAGAAAGTGTTTCAAGCATCACAAGATAGCTTAGCATTATTAAAAAGTCAAATATATACTAATAACAACAAAGAATAACTATATTCATGATGAAAATAAGAGAATGAAGAAATGGAACTTGGTGAGAAATGACCAAATGACCAGCATATGATAGGATGACTCCTTCCTTCTATGATAGAAATAATTTGAACAAAAAAGAGCAAACGATGGCAGATGTAAAAAGTTCTGTGCATTTACAATACTCAGGAAGAGAAGATATAGATCATTTGGGGGAAGTAGAAAACTGTTGGATGTGGAACTGAGGGCCCAGCATCAGTGTTATATGCCTATTAGTGTAATATTAATTTAGGAAGCTAGTTTAGAAGTTTAAAAACTCTGAAGCTAAGCCTGGTAAAAATGCTGTGAATGAGACTTCTGGTTTTCAGTTCAGCATGTAAGAAGATTAGAAGTCATCACTCCATCCTAATAAGAAAAAACTGAAGAAAAAAGAAAACCTGAAAAACCAACAACTATTATTTGATCTAAAAGAGAAATGAGATCATGGGGCAAACCACTTTCTGCAGTAATTAGAAATACAGAGAATCACAATTTATCAGAGCAGAAACTTCTGCAGGAAATCAGTGCTGGGGCAGGAAAACCTGAAGTGTAATTGAAGAATTGCTGAAGACTGAGGGTGGGCAAATCTGAGAGTTAAAAACTCCAGAGGGACGCAGTCACTGGGGGCTTCACACTTCTTAAAGTTTTGCCTCCAGGGGCTTGACAGGCACCTCCCAGAGCATTCTATACTTTAAAAGTCTGCCTTCCTGAGAAACTATTTAACCAGAGCCTAACCTGCTAGGATTTTATCAATATCTAACTGTCTTGGGGAAAGGTAAATACCCAAGTCCAGTCCAGTTTAGCCATCCTGTCCCAACAAAGTAGGAGAGAGGGAAGACTAAGAAGCACTTGTAAGGTTTATAGTCTGTAGCAGTGTTTTTCAATCTTTTTCATCTCATGGTACACTTCAATCTAGAGTTAAACTTCTGGGGCACACTTAAATTGTGTTGATCAAAAAAAAAGTGAAAAAAAAGAATATACTTACTGTGCTTTGAACTTCTTTTGAAAATAATTTAATTAATGATCTTTAAAAATGTTCTCGGCACATCTAAGATCCTCTCACGGCACATCGGTTGAAAATCACTGGTCCAGAGGCATAAGCACACTAAGAAACCAAGAACTAAATGTAATGTTTCCTTTCCCCCAACATCTTGCCTCCACATTATAAAGGTCTATTTACAGCTGTTCCTCTTGCCCAGTACATCATGTTCACTCTCTCAAAAAAAGGATAAAGCATATGAAAAGGCAAAAAATACAATCTTAAGAGCCTAAACAAACATCAGAACCAGAGTCAGATATGGCAGAAATATTAGAATATTCAGACTAGGAATTTTTAAAAACTATCATTAATGTGCAAAAGACTTTAATGCAAAAAGTAGACAACATGTAAGAACAAGTGGATAATGTAAGCAGAGAGATGGAAATTCTAAGGAAGAACCAAAAAGAAACGCTCAAGGTTAAAAACACTGTAATAGAAATGAAGAATGCATATGAAAGCTGTAACCCAGTTATAACCTAAGAAGATGGGGAAGGGGGAGGGGGGTAGAATATAAAAGTCTTAATACAATAACTAAGAAAATGCCAGGAAGGCTATGTTAACCAGTGTGATGAAAATGTGTCAAATGGTATATAAAACCAGTGTATGGTGCCCCCTGATTGCATTAATGTACACAGCTATGATTTAATAATAAATTTTAAAAAACATAAAAAAAAAGAAATGAAGAATGCCTTTGATGGATGGACTTATTAGTTGGCTAGACACAGCCAAGAAAAGAATCTCTACACATGATGATATGACAATAGAAACATTTAAAACTAAAAAACAAAGACAAAACACTCAAACTAAAAGTAGAACAGAATATCCAAGAACTGTGGAACAATTACAAAAACTGTAACATACATGTTTGAGTAATGAGAATACCAAAAGGAGAAAAGAGAAAGGAACAAAAGCAATAATGATTAGAAATTGTCCCAAATTAATGTTGGACATCAGACTAAAGATCCAGGAAACTCAGAGAACACAAAGCATAATAAATGCTCTAAAAACTATGCCAGGGCACATTATATTCAAATTTTAGGAAATCAAAGATAAAGAAAAAAATCTTGAAGGAACCCCAAGGGGCAGGGGAAACTTATCTGTAAAGAAAGAAAGATACGGATTATATTTGACTTCCCCCCAGAAACCATGCAAGCAAGAAGAGAGTGGAGTGAAATCTTAAAAATTTAAGTGTTTAAAGATTAAAGTGTTAAGAGAAAAAAGCCACCAGCCTAGAATTGTGTAGCTTGCAAACTTATCATTAAAAAGTGAAGGAGATGGCCTGGTGAGCTGGCTCATGCCTAGAATCCTAGCACTCTGGGAGGAGCTCAGGAGTTTGACACCAGCCTGGTTAAGAGCAAGACCCCATCTCTACTAAAAAAAATAGAGAAAACTAGCTAAGCATCATGGCAGGTACCTGTAGTCCCAGCTACTTGGGAGTCTGTGGTAAGAGGATTGCTTGCATTAAATTGCATATATTAGAAAAGAAAAAAGATCTAAAAGGAATTATCTAAGTAGTCACCTTAAGAAACTAAAGAAAGAAGATCAAATTAAATCCAAAGCATGCAGAACAGAAATAATCAAAACTGAGCAGAAATCAATGTTATTGAAAATAAAAAAAATTGAGAAAATCAACAAAAAAAGAAAAAAGAATGAATGAATGAAAATCAACAAAATCCAAAGTTAGTTCTTTGAATAAAATGAGTAAAATTAATGCCTTGCTAGCCAGACTAAGAAGAAAATAAACAAACTCCAGTCATCCCTTGATATATACAATGGACTAGTTCCAGGACCACATACATATATAAAAATCTGCATATACTCACATCCCACAATTGGCCCTGACAATCCTCATATATGAAAAGTCAGCCTACATATATGGTTTTGCATCCATTGAATGTTCTATTTTCAATCCATGTTTGATTGATAAAATCTGCATATAAGTGGGCCCACATAGTTCAAATCTGTGTTGTCCAAGAGTCAACTACAATAATATTAGAAGTAAAAGAGGAAACATCACTACAGAGCCTATGGATATTAAAGATAAGAAAGAAATACTATGAAAAACTCTATGCTCACAACTTTGATAACCCAGAAGAAATGGATTGATTCTTTGAAAAACATATTCTGCCCAAACTCACACAAAAAGAAATTAGAAAATCTGAATCGGCTGATCTATTTAAGAAGTTGAATCAATAATTAACAATTTTCCAAAACAGAAAGCACCTGACCCAGATGGATTCACAGGTGAATTCTACCTAAAATTTAATGAAGAGATTCTATCAATTCTGTACAATTTCTTTCAGAAGATATAAGCATAGGAATACTCCTAACTCATTTTAGGAGGCCAGCATTGCTCTAATCAGGCAAATTCATTACCAAAAGAAAACTATAGACCAATATCTGTCATGCACATATATGTAAAAAACCCCAACAAAAATCAAACTTAACAATGGGCTGGGCGCAGTGGCTAATGCCTGTAATACTAGCATTCTGGAAGGCTAAGGCAGGTGGATTGCCTAAGCACACAGGTTCGAGACCAGCCTGAGCAAGTGCAAGACCTGTCTCCAAAAAAAAGAGAGAGAGAGCTGGGCGTTATGGCGGCCACCAGTAGTCCCAGCTACTTGGGAGGCTGAGTCCAAGAGAATTGCTTGAGCACAAGGGTTTGAGGTTGCTGTGAACTATGACTCCACGGCAGTCTACTGAGTGTGACAAAGAGAGACTCTGTCTCCAAAACAAAACAAAACAAAAAAAAACAATGTATATAAATAATTACATGCCATAACCAAATATGATTTATTCAAGGCATGCAAAACTGGTTCAACATTCAAAAATCAATTAATGTAATCCATCACATAAAAAAGGCTAAAGAAGAAAAATCACACAATCATCAATAGATGCAGAGAATGCAGTTAACAAAATCTATCACCCATTCAGATAAAAAGTCTCAGTAAATTAGCAATGGAAGAGAAGTTCCTCAAATTGATAGAGAATATCTATGAGAAGCCTACAGCTAAGTTGTGGCATAACTAATAACTTCCAACTAAAATCAGGACCAAGTTAAAGATGTCCCCTCTCACTACTCCTTTTCACCCTTACACTGGAGGTTCTAGTTAAATCAGTAAGATGCAGAAAGGAAATAACATGTATACTTATTGGGAAGGAAGAAATAAAATTGTCTTTGTTCATAGGTGAAATGGTTGTCTATGTAGAAAAGCTGAATGAATTAATAACAGAAATACTCCTTCAAGTTTCTAGGATGTGAAGTTAAACTAAAAATTTAATCACTCTCCTATATATCAACAATTAACAAGTGGAATTTGAAATTAAAAGGCAGTATCTTTTACATCAGCACTCCCCCCAAATAAAATCCTTAGGTAGAGATCCAACAAAATATGTAGAAGATCCATTTGAGGAAAAACTACAAAACTCTTTTTTTGGGGGGAAGGGGCAGGGTCTCAAGCTATTGCCCTTGGTAGAGTGCTGTGGCATCACAGCTCACAGCAACCTTAAACTCTTGGGCTTAAGAGGTTCTCTTGCCTCAGCCTCCCAGGGAGCTGGTACTACAGGCGCCCATCACAGTGCCCAGCTATTTTTTGGTTGTAGTTATCATTGTTGTTTGGCAGGTCCGGGCTAGATTGGAACCCTCCAGCTCCGGTGTATGAGGCTGGCACCCTAGCTGCTTGAGCTATAGGCACCAAGCCTACAAAACTCTTAAGAAATAAAAAGAATTAAATAAATGAACACATATTCCATATTTATGAATAGGAATACACAATATTGTCAAGATGTATATCCTTTGCCACTTGATTTATAGATTTGACGTAATCTCAATTAAAATCCCAGCAACTTATTTTTTTTTTCAGATATTGACAAACTGATTCTAAAGTTTATGTGCAGAGACAAAAGACCCAGAATAGCCAACACAATATTGACAAAGTTGAAGGGCTGACACAAGCCTACTGCAAGATTCACTATAAAGTTACAGTGAAGGCAATGTGTTATAATGAAAAAATAGACAAACAGATCAATGAAATAGACAATAGCCAAGAAATATACAACAGTAAAATTGTGGATATTAGAGGCAGAAAAACATAGAGGAGAGAGGAGGATGGGGAGACAGGTTAGTTAATGGATACAAAATTACTTACACCTAGATTAGAAGAATGAGCTCTAATGTTCTGTAGCACTGTAGAATGAATATAGTTAACTATAATTTATTGTATATTTTCAAAAAACTAAACAGTTCATAGTTGTGCATGCCTATAATTCTAGCTCCTCGGATCCTGATGTAGGAGAATCACTTTAGCTCAGGAGTTGGAGGCTAACCTGGGCAACATAGTAAGACACCATCTCTTCAAAACCAAAAAAGCTTGAAGATAGGATTTTGAAAGTTCACAACATAAAGAAATGATAATAAACATTTGAGGTAATGGATATGTTAATTACCTAATTTGATCATTATACCTTGTATACACGTATAGAAATATCACTTTATATCCTATGACTCGCACAGTTAATATGTGTCAACTACAATCAAAGGAAAATAAAAGAAATACACTTACACAAATATCCAGTTTGCTGGGAGATAAGGTCCATGACAGCAAGGATCATCATTCAAATCTTTGACAAAGGGGCAAAGTCAATACAATGGAGCAAAAAGATGATAGTCTTTCAACAAATGATGCTGGAACAACTGGATATCTACATGCAAAAAACAACCTCAATAAATGTAGACACAGACCATACACCCTTTGCAAAAATTGACTCAAGTGGATCACTAACCTAAATGTAAAATATGAAACTATGAGACTCCTAGAAGATGCAGATAACCTTGGTTTGTTAATAACTTTTTAAATAGGACACAAAAGGAATGATCCACAAAAGAAATAATTGATAAGCTGGGTTTCATTCAAAACAAACAAACAAAAATGCTGCTCTGCTAAAGACATTGTCAATCAAATGAAAAGCCACATGTCAGAAGAAAATATTTGCACAGGCATATCTAATAGACGTCTGTTATCCATAATATACAAAGGACTCTGAAAACTCAGCAATAAGGAAACAAACAACCTGATTAAAACGTGGTCCAAAAATTCTAACAGAACCCTCATTAAGAAATGTGTATAAACACACACACACACACACACACACACACACACACACACACACACACCAAGCACAGTGGCTCATGCCTGTAATTCTAGCACTCTAAGAGGCAGGTGGATTACTTGAGGTCAGGAGTTAATGACCAGCCTGAGCAAGAGGGAGACCCTGTCTGGACTTAAAATAGAAAAACTAGCTGGGTGTTGGGGCAGGTGCGTGTAGTCTCAGTTACTTGGGAGGCTGAGGCAAGAGGATTGCTCAAGCCCAAGAGTTTGAGGTTGCTGTGAGCTATGACCCCACAGTACTCTACCCAGGGTGACAGTCTAAAAAAAAAGAAGGAAAGAAAAAGAAATGTGCTATCAAGCCATGAAAAGACATGGAGGAAACTGAAGTGTGTATTACTAGTAAAAGAAGACAATATGAAAAGGCTACATACTATATGACATTCTGGAATAAATGAAACTATGGAGACAGTATAAAGAGCAGGGCTTTGAACAGGATTGGTGGCTCATGCCTGTAATCCCAGCACATTGTGAGGCTCAGTTAGGAGGATCTCCCTGAATCCAGGAGTTCAGAGTTCAAGACAAGGCTGGGCAACATAGCAAGACCTCGTCTGAGAAAAACAAAAAAGCTTAAAAAAAAATCCCAGTGTTTGCCAGAGGTTAGGAATGAGGGAGGAATGAATAGGCAGAGCCCAGGGTTTTGTTTTGTTTTTAGGGCAGTGAAACTACTCTGTATGATACTGTAATGGTGGGTACATGTCATTGCAGATTTGTCTAAACCCATAGAAGATAGAACACCAAGAGTGAACCCTAATGTGCAGTATGGACTTTGGGTGATTATGATGTCTCAATGCAGGATCATCAGTCGGAGGCTATGGATGTGTGGGGGTGAGGGGTAGGTGGGGAATCTCTGTCCCTTCCACTCAATTTTGCTGTGAATTTGCAGGGCAAGGTGGCTCACGCCTATAATCCCAGCACTCTGGGAGGCCGAGATGGGCAGATCATCTGAGCTTGCAAGATTAAGACCAGCCTGAGCTAGAGAGAGATCTCATCTCTAAAAATAGCTGGGCAGGCGGCACCTGTGGCTCAAAGGAGTAGGGCGCCAGCCCCGTATGCCAGAGTTGTGGCAGGTTCAAACCTAGCCCTGGCCAAAAACTGCAAAAAAAAAAAAAAAAAGCTGGGCATTGTGGTAGGTGCCTGCAGCCCCAGCAACTTGGGAGACTGAGACAAGATAATCTCTTGAGTCCAAGGGTCTGAGGTTGCTGTGAGCTATGATGCCACAACACTCTACCAGGGGCAACAAAGTGACACCCTGTCTCAAAAAAAAAAACTGCTGTGTATTTAAAATTGCTCTATAAATAATCTCTTTTAAAAGTGCTGCAAATGAAAATTGTGTTATTTTGCAGTAATTTAATCTTATGATCTGATGTTATAATACTGCAGCTTCCTCGTCCCACTCTTCACTTCTCACCCTTGATGCTTTTGATCTCTCCTACCTTGTTCTATCTTTCTTTTTCCACATCACTTATTTCCTTCAAATGTACAATTCACCTATTTATTTTGTTTGTTGTATGTTTCCTTTGTTCATTGATGTATCCTAAGAGCCTATAACAGTCTGTGACACATACTAAGACCTTAGTACATATTTCTGAAGAAATGAACAGATGAATGAATGCATCACAAGCAATGACTTGTTTCTGTGGTCTGGGTTCCCTGGGTTCAAGGTCTTGATCAGGTGGTGAAGGGATAACAGAGTTTCTAGAATTCTCTAAGGTACCAGCTACTGATTGGTGGGATTACACCAGCGGTGCATCTTACAAGGGTATATGTGAAACTTGGTAAATGGTCTGTGAAGCTAGTGAATGATGCCCCATAATCATATCAATGTAAACAGTTATGATTTAATAAAAAAAAAAAAGATACCAGCTACTGTCAGATATTATAGGGGCTGGTGTTGAGAGGAGGTATCTACCTCAACAGATTTTCAATGAGTCCCAAACTTATCTTTTTTGGGGAAAGATGCTTGATAGAATTTATCAACAAGGAAGAGAATGGTGTGCTTAGTTTTAGAGCTGGGAAGGACAGGCTCATACTGACTTTACCTATGGCAGATGGTTCTTTTTTTTTTTTTTTTTTGACAGAGTCTCACTCTGTTGCCCAGAGTAGAGTGCTGTGGCCTCAGTGTAGCTCACAGCAACCTCAGACTCCTGGGTTCAAGCCACTCTCCTGCCTCACCCTCCTGAGAAACTGGGACTACAGCACCTTCCCCCACCCACTCCCAAACACCTGGCTAAGTTTTTGTAGAGACTGGGTCTTACTCTTGCTCAGGCTGGTCTCTAATTCCTCTTCTCAAGCAATGCACCTGCCTCAGCCTCCCAGAGTGCTATAACAGGTATTAGCCCCCACGCCGGGACAGCAGATGATTCTTGAACATATACTGCAAGCAGTGTTGTTCCCTCTGTATCAAGGACCAAACTTTTGAAGCCCTTATCAATATGTCTCTGGATAGGCGCCACTTCCACACTGGGGTGTCGCCTCCTGGGTAGGCAGCTCCCATCATCCCAGGAAATTCTCTGGAGAAGAGGGTGAGCTGGGAGTCCCTAGCAGCTGGTTGTAGTTTCTAATGACTATAGCCTTAAACCTCTCTCTTTTGGTTTCTGAAAATCACTTGAGTCCAAGAGTTTGAGGTTGCTGTAAGCTGTGACATCATGACACTCTATCCAGGGTGAAAGCTTGAGACTGTATCAAAGACAAAAAAAAAAAAAAAAAAAAAAAAAAAAGAATTGTCTGTATTTAGGTGAAGGGAGAAGGGAAGCTCTGTTGAAAGTTTGAGTTAAGAGAGGGGAAGCAGGGAGAACTATAAGAAGGCTAGATGGGTGTGAAGGTGCAAGTGGCAAGGAGGGTTGAAGGTAGGGATGCTGGAGAGCCATCACTTAGAGTGGGATGGACTCCTTGTGTCTGACCCAAGAATAGGTCCTGTTTCTGGCTTACAAAGAGAATAAATCAATGACACAATGACTACAATGTTCTTCATCTTTGACAACTCATGAAAACAGAAATCTTCCCCCCTCACCCTGCTGAAGGTTAAGTTAAAACATCTTTAGTAAATTCTCCACTTAAGACTGTAATCTTCAAATATTTTTACTTTCATAACCTCTAAAATAATTTTGGAAAAACTATGTGTTCCATAACATACCTAATAGTTGACATCTAATGACTTTTTTTTAAAGAGACAATGGCCCTGTCAGGTGTGGTGGCCCATGCCTGTAATCCCAACATTCATTATGAGAGGCACAGACAGGTGGATTGCTTGAGCTCAGGAGTTCTAGACCAGCCTGAGCAAGAGCAAGACCCCGTTCCTATTAAAAATAGAAATATTAGCTGGGTGTTGTGGTAGGTGCCTGTAGACTCAGGTACTCTGGAGGCTGAGGCAAGAGGATCTCTCCAGCCTAAGAGTTTGAGGTTGCTGTGAGCCTTGATACCAAGGAACTCTACCCAAGGCACTGTCTCAAACAAACAAAAAGACTATGTTTCACTATGTTGCCCAGGCTGGTCTCAACTTCCTGGCCTTAAGTGAGCCTCCCATCTCAATCTTCCAAATGATATCCAACAGATTTTTAAGGAGGGATTTATTGGTTAAATATTGAAAGTAATATAATTTCTGGCATGTTGTGTCCTTCCTTTAAATACATTAATGGGGACCAATTACCATGGCAGTTTGATGTACACCATTATCCATTTAAAATATACATAAACAGGAGGAGAGCAAGATGGCGTCCGAGTAACAGCTTCTTTGCATCTGGGCACAGTGAGTCTGGGGAAATAGGACCCCAGGCATCTCTGGCTGGTGCGATCTGCCTGTCATCACCCCTGTGAGGATACAGGGAATCAGCAAGAGACTTCTGGACCCCAAGAGGAGGACTAAAGCAGTGGAAAACCGGCAAGTGGTTGCATGTGTTCAATCTGTCTAAACCCGCCCTCAATGGTAAGCTCAGTAGCAGCGAGACTACAAACTGGAAAGGCCTTACCTGTGAACTGTTTTGGTGTCTTTGGACTTGGCACTCAGTTGAACTGCCTTGGGGAGAGCCTGAGCGGGAGTGCGGAGAACTTTGGCCGTTGTCTAGGGCCTCAGTGTGAGCCGCTGAACCAGACGGAGGTAACACTGTTTGGCTGTGGGCCACAGGGAGCCATTGTGAGTGGTCTGCCCTGGCAAGCTCCGCCCTCAGGGTCGCAGAGCTAGAATCAGGGGGAGCTGGTAACCTACCGACTGAGTAGCATAAGGGTGGGTCTGAGCCACCTTGTAGCCCTAACCCTCAGGGGCAGAGTGAGACCAGTTTGGCACACTGGGTAAGTGGATAGATAGCCACTTCAGCAGTGATTCCAGCGACAAGCACTTGCCTGGGAAAGCTTCTGCTCAGCAAGTTTACAAGTTCAAAGTGCCTTTTAAGTGGGCTGAAGAGAGATTTAGGGTGTCTACCTGCTCGGGTTTGAGAAATCAGCAGCATCCAGTCGTATCAGAACTGTGATTAACATCTCAAACCCCAGAAGACCACATGTTGCCCAGACAATATTCCACAACATATACATACTGCTTTGTTTTTGGTTGTGTTTTTTTTTTTTGTTTGTTATTTTTTTTATTTTGATGTTGTTGATGTTGTTGTTTTTTAATTTCAGCCTTTTCTCTACAGATCTTTTTTCTTTCTCAATTTTTCTACTTTAATTATGATTTCCCATTGCTGCCTTTTTCATAACTTCATTTTTCCTAGTGTCTCTACTGATATTATTTGGTTTTTCACCCAATTTTATCCTGTAAAGTTTTCTGTTTGCTTGTTTTGGTTTGATTCATAGCATTTTTGTCTTTCCTCTCTACTTGGTGGAGATGGGGTACTGTGTCAGATGAGGTTAGCAAAAAGGTGATGACCTCAAGGGAACCACCCAACTGGGCACCCCCAGAAGGTGGTTTTTTTTTTTAAGATTGTGTCAAAGTACCCTACTGTACACCTATATTGCTCTGTCTCCCTCTTTCTGTGCCTCTCTTCCATTTGTCAATATTCCTTTTACCCACTCCCTCTCCTTTCTCTATTTTTTTTCTTTTCACTCAGTTCTCCTTTCTTTCATCCATTTCTTGCTCTTCAAACTTCTCACCCTTCTGGTCCTGTACCAAAAAGACTCATTGAAAGCTTAGTCCACAGGCACAAGAACTTAAAGAACAAGAGGAAGAGAAAGGAAAATTAGGGCAAAGAAACAGATAAAAGAAATCACTCATGAGGAAGAATCAGGAGAAAACTCCAGGCAACATGAAGAACCAGTCCAGAACAACAGTGCCAAGGGACCACGAGGTAGTTACTGCAGAGAATTCCACCTATAAAGAAATGTTAGGAATGAAAGAAAGGGAATTTAGAATACACATGATGAAAACAATGAAAGAAATTATGGAAACAATGAAGGAAACTGCTAATAAAGTGGAAAATAACCAAAAGGAAATCCAAAAACAGAATCAAATAAGAGATGAACGATATGAAGAATATAAAAAGGATATAGCAGAGCTGAAGGAAATGAAACAGTCAATTAGGGAACTTAAAGATGCAATGAAAAGTATCAACAACAGATTAGACCATGCAGAAGAAAGAATTTCAGAGGTAGAAGACAAACTTCCTGAGATAACTCAGATAGTAAAAGAGGCAGATAAGAAGAGAGAGAAAGCAGAACGTTCACTGTCAGAATTATGGGACTTTATGAAGCGTTCCAACATACGAGTTATAGGAATCCAAGAAGGGGAAGAAGAATGCAGCAGAGGAATGGAAGCCATACTAGAGAATATTATAAAAGAAAATTTCCCAAATATCATCAAAGATTCTGACACACTGCTTTCAGAGGGATATCGGACACCAGGTCGCCTCAACTCTAACCGAGCTTCTCCAAGACACATTGTGATGAACCTGTCCAAAGTCAAGACAAAAAAAAAAGATTCTGCAAGCTGCCAGGAGTAAGCGCCAGTTGACCTACAGGGGCAAATCCATCAGAGTGACCTCAGACTTCTCTAATGAAACTTTCCAAGCAAGAAGACAATGGTCATCTAACTTCAATCTACTTAAACAGAACAATTTCCAGCCCAGAATTATGTACCCTGCTAAGCTAAGCTTAAAAATTGACAGAGGAATCAAATCATTTACGGATATACAAACATTGAGGAAATTTGCCACAACAAGACCAGCTCTACAGGAAATACTTCAACCTGTTCTGCACACTGACCACCACAATAGATCAGCAGCAAAGTAAGAACTCAGAAATTAAAGGACAGAACCTAACCTCCACACTGATGAAAAAGATAAAACTAAGCAATGGACTCTCACAAAATAAGATGAATAGAATACTACCACACTTATCAATTGTCTCAATAAATGTTAATGGCTTGAATTCCCCACTGAAGAGACATAGATTGGCTGACTGGATTAAAAAACACAAGCCATCCATTTGCTGTCTGCAAGAAACACACCTGGCTTCAAAAGACAAATTAAAGCTCCGAGTCAAGGGTTGGAAGACAATTTTTCAGGCAAATGGAATTCAGAAGAAAAGAGGAGTTACGATCGTATTTTCAGATTCATGTGGATTTAAATCAGCTAAAGTCAAAAAAGACAAAGTTGGTCACTTTATATTGGTCAAGGGAAAAATACAACAAGATGTTTCAATTCAAAATATTTATGCACCCAGTTTAAATGCTCCCAGATTCTTGAAACAGACCTTACTCAGTCTGAGCAATATGATATCTGATAATACCGTAATAACAGGGGACTTTACCACTCCTCTTCCAGAGCTGCACAGATCCTATAAACAGAAATTAAACAAAGATACAAGAGATTTAAATGAGACCCTACAACAACTGTGTTTGATAGACGCATATAGAACCCTATCCCAAAGATAAAGAATATACATAGATGAGTGCAGGAAGAAATAAAACAGGAAATCATTAACTTCCTTGAGCATAACAACAATGAAGACACAAGCTACCAAAACCTGTGGGATACTGCAAAAGGAGTTTTGAGAGGAAAATTTATCACTTTAGATGACTACATTTGAAAAACAGAAAGAGAACACATCAACAACCTCACAAGCCATCTTATGGAATTGGAAAAAGAAGAACAATCTAAGTGTAAACTCAGTAGAAGAAAAGAAATATCCAAAATCAAATCAGAGATCAATGAAATTGAAAACAAAAGAATCATTCAGAAAATTAATGAAAAAAGGAGTTGGTTTTTTGAAAAAATAAATAAAATAGATAAAACATTGGCCAGTCTAATGAGAAATAGAAAAGTAAAATCTCTAGTAACCTCAATCAGAAATGATAAAGGGGAAATAACAACTGATCCCACTTAGATACAAGAGATCATCTCTGAATACTACCAGAAACTCTATGCCCAGAAATTTGACAACGTGAAGGAAATGGATCAATATTTGGAATCACATGCTCTCCCTAAACTTACCCAGGAAGAAATAGAGCTCCTGAACAGACCAATTTCAAGCACTGAGATCAAAGAAACAATAAAAAATCTTCCAACCAAAAAATGCCCTGGTCCAGATGGCTTCACTCCAGAATTCTATCAAACCTTCAAGGAAGAGCTTATTCCTGTACTGCAGAAATTATTCCAAAGAATTGAGGAATTGAGGAAGAAGGAATCTTCCCCAACACATTCTATGAAGCAAGCATCACCCTGATACCAAAACCAGGAAAACACCTAAAAAAAAAAAGGAGAATTTCAGACCAATCTCACTCATGAATATAGATGCAAAAATTCTCAACAAAATCCTAGCCAATAGATTACAGTTTATCATCAAAAAAGTCATTCATCATGATCAAGTAGGCTTCATCCCAGGGATGCAAGGCTGGTTTAACATACGCAAGTCCATAAACGTTATCCACCGTATTAACAGAGGCAAAAATTAAGATCACATGATCCTCTCAATAAGATGCAGAAAAAGCATTTGATAAAATCCAGCATCCTTTTCTAATGAGAACATTGAAGAGTACAGGCATAGGTGGCACATTTCTAAAACTGATTGAAGCTATCTATGACAAACCCACAGCCAATATTTTACTGAATGGAGTAAAACTGAAAGTTTTTCCTCTTAGAACTGGAACCAGACAAGGTTGCCCTCTGTCACCTTTACTATTCAACATAGTGCTGGAAGTTCTAGCCAATACAATTAGGCAAGACAAGGAAATAAAAGGAATCCAAATGGGAGCAGAGGAGGTCAAACTCTCCCTCTTTGCTGACGACATGATCTTATACTTAGAGAACCCCAAAGACTCAACCACAAGACTCCTAGAAGTCATCAAAAAATACAGTAATGTTTCAGGATATAAAATCAATGTCCACAAGTCAGTAGCCTTTGTGTACACCAATAACAGTCAAGATGAGGAGCTAATTAAGGACACAACTCCCTTCACCATAGTTTCAAAGAAAATGAAATACCTAGGAATGTACCTAACGAGGAGGTGAAGGACCTCTACAAAGAAAACTGTGAAATCCTCAGAAAGGAAATAGCAGAGGATATTTTTTTTTTAATTTTTTTATTAAATCATAACTGTATATAATGATATGATTATGGATATTAACAAATGGAAGAACATACCATGCTCATGGACGGGAAGAATCAACATTGTTAAAATGTCTATACTTCCCAAAGCAATCTACCAATTCAATGCCATTGCTATCAAAATACCAACATCGTACTTTCAAGATTTGCAGAAAATGATTCTGTGTTTTGTATGGAACCAGAAAAAAACCCGTATAGCTAAGGCAGTTCTTAGTAATAAAAATAAAGCTGGGGGCATCAGCATACCAGATTTTAGTCTGTACTACAAAGCCATAGTGCTCAAGACAGCATGGTACTGGCACAAAAACAGAGACATAGACACTTGGAATCGAATTAAAAACCAAGAAACATCTTACAACCACCTAATCTTCGATAAACCAAACAAGAACATACCTTGGGGGAAAGACTCCCTATTCAATAAATAGTGTTGGGAGAACTGGATGTCTACATGCAAAAGACTGAAACTGGACCCACACCTTTCCCCACTCACAAAAATTGATTCAAAATGGATAAAGGACTTAAATTTAAGGCATGAAACAATAAAAATCCTCAAAGAAAGCATAGGAAAAACACTGGAAGATATCGGCCTGGGGAAAGACTTCATGAAGAAGACTGCCATAGCAAATGCAAGAACAACAAAAATAAACAAATGGGACTTCATTAAACTGAAAAGCTTCTGTACAGCTAAGGACACAATAACCAAAGCAAAGAGACAACCTACACAATGGGAAAGGATATTTGCATATTTTCAATCAGACAAAAGCTTGATAACTAGGATCTATAGAGAACTCAAATTAATTCACATGAAAAAGCCAACAATCCCATATATCAATAGGCAAGAGACATGAATAGAACCTTCTCTAAAGATGACAGACGAATGGCTAACAAACACATGAAAAAATGTTCATCATTTCTATATGTTAGAGAAATACAAATCAAAACAACCCTGAGATATCATCTAACCCCAGTGAGAATGGCCCACATCACAAAATCTCAAAATTGCAGATGCTGGCGTGGATGTGGAGAGAAGGGAACACTTTTACACTGCTGGTGGGACTGCAAACTAGTACAACCTTTCTGGAAGGAAGTATGGAGAAACCTCAAAGCACTCAAGCTAGACTTCCCATTTGATCCTGCAGTCCCATTACTGGGCATCTATCCAGAAGGAAAAAAATCCTTTTATCATAAGGACACTTGTACTAGACTGTTTATTGCAGCTCAATTTACAATCGCCAAAATGTGGAAACAGCCTAAATGCCCACCAACCCAGGAATGGATTAACAAGTTGTGGTATATGTATACCATGGAATACTATTCAGCTATTAAAAAAAATGGAGACTTTACATCCTTCGTATTAACCTGGATGGAAGTGGAAGACATTATTCTTAGTAAAGCATCACAAGAATGAAGAAGCATGAATCGTATGTACTCAATTTTCATATGAGGAGAATTAATGACAATTAAGGTTATGGGGGCGAGGAAAAGCAGAATGAGGGACGGAGGGAGGGGGGTGGGGCCTTGGTGTGTGTCACACTTTATGGGGGCAAGACATGATTGCAAGAGGGACTTTACCTAACAATTGCAGTCAGTGTAACCTGGCTTACTGTACCCTCGATGAATCCCCAACAATAAAAAATAAAATAAAATAAAATAAAAAAAGATACATGAACAAACTCCTTTTGAACAGACAGAAATTCTACATCATACTTTTTTTCTGTTGAACCTGTATTTTCATTCTTCTCCACAGAATTGTATCTTAATGTAGTGTATTTTTAATTTTGAATGTCTTTTTTCATCACATATGTATCCCTGCCATAAAACATGTATAAACCTACATTGTAAAATATTCTTCTTTCCTCTGTCTGTAAGGCTCTCAGTCTTTTGGACTATTTTTTGGACTATTTTTTTATAGTTATTAGTACATAGTTGGTTAAAATAATATAAATGTATTATAAAACCATAAATTTAATAAACAAAAATAGAATATGAGAACATATATCTTTATGTGATGGAAAGGAATTTTTTTTTTTTTTGTAGAGACAGAGTCTCACTGTACCGCCCTTGGGTAGAGTGCCGTGGCGTCACACGGCTCACAGCAACCTCTTAACTCTTGGGCTTACGCGATTCTCTTGCCTCAGCCTCCCGAGTAGCTGGGACTACAGGCGCCCGCCACAACGCCCGGCTATTTTTTTGTTGCAGTTTGGCCGGGGCTGGGTTTGAACCCGCCACCCTCGGCATATGGGGCCGGCGCCTTACTCACTGAGCCACAGGCGCCGCCCTGGAAAGGAATTTTTAAAATAAAAGTAGATTATATATCCCTGTGGATGAATGTTATTTATGTTATAGTGAGACTAAGTTTACCATTTTAGTACAGTTAAGATGTTCAGAAATCTTGTTCATATAAACAAGTGGCTTGGATTGAAAAGTAGTTTAGTTAAAAAAATATCATTCAATTGAGCACTTTCCTAAATATATGCCCCAAATTGCAGAGCAATCATCATAAATTTTATATGTAATGATCTGTCAAATGACAATTTCTTTTTTTTTTAATGCCAATTTCTTTAAACCCTCCTCTGATTTTGTTGAAAGCAAGGCATTAGAAACCATGTGCCTTGACACAAGGACTTGTTATCCCATTGTAACAGAGGTAAAGTTCTGAAAAAAGGGGAAAATATTTTATTATTTGTCTCCTTAAAATCTCCACACTTTTTGGGAATTAAAACTTGCATTCCTACATGAGGCTAGTAATTAAAGTGGCAGAAATATGTTCTTTCCTGTTTGTTTTGTAGAACCCTTTTCTTTCTTTTTTCTTTTTGACATTTCTGGCAAGTGGAATATTTTCTAGCATCTTAAACTACAGGAGGTGCCTCAACAGAATTGTCCAGACAAAGATGAGATAGTCCTCCTAGGAGATAAACCACCGGCTATATTTGAACAACAGCCTGAAGCCACAACATGTGACACTGGTCACTTAGACCCAAGCCTAACCACGGACCCCTTCCCCTTTGAAAAGCCATGCATTTATGCTTAATAAGCAGGATAGTGGCCTTTTGAAATGCTAGTCTGCTACCCTCCTCATTTGCTGCCAAATTAATAAACTTCTCTTTTCTTTTTCTCAAACGACTTGCCCTTGTTCTTCCTTCTCACTGATTGAGCCTTGGAGACAAGTACTGAACTTCCAATGACAGCATCATTAAAATAATGCTTTTTCTCTCTATCAACCTCAATATTTCCGGTGGGCACTTTTGGTGCCCAGAAAGGTTTTGTACCTGGGCTCCAGGCACCAAGGTAAGCCTTTAGATGATTTTGAGATGTGCTTTTCTTTTCTAAGATGGGAGAAAGAAGGTGGGAACGTAGAAGCATTAGGTATGTTTCACACAGATAAAGTTTAGGAAAGAGTGCACATGGAAGTTAAAAATCTGGAAATTGGTTAAAAACACATAGACACACAAATAATACTTACATTTGTATCTTTTTAATTCTTAATGTACCTTGGGAATATGTACATTCAGTTTGAAGAACATTAACTCAAAGGACGGAATAATGTGAAAAACAGGGGACTGGAACAAGGAGGAAGGTATTATCCCTACTGATCCTTCCAAGACAAAACAACATGGCTTTGAGAGTCATTGTTGAGGCAGTGTGATGTGGGATCTCAAAACTCACATGCTTGATCTAGAACTTAACATGCATACACAGCATATATCCTTGGGACAAGGCCTTATTTACTTCTATCCATACTGAAGTGTAAAAGACTAACAAAAGGGTGGGGTGGGGATTGTAGAAGTGCAATTGGCCCTGTGGACAAAGGAATTCAGTATAGGAAATGAAGGATGAGGGCCAGGTCTGGTGGCTCATGCCTACAATCCTAGCACTCTGGGAGGCCAAGGCAGATAGATTGCTTGAGCTCATGAGTTTGAGACCAGCCTGAACAAGACCGAGACCCTGTCTCTAAAGATAGCCAGGCATTGTGGTGGGCACCTTTAGTCCCAGCTACTTGGGAGACTGAGGCAAGAGAATCACTTGAGCCCAGGAGTTTGAGGTTACTGTGAGCTATGATGCCACAGCACTCTACCCAGGGCAACAAAGTGAAACTCTGTCTCAAAAAAAAAGAAAGAAAGAAAAGAAAAGAAAGAAAGAAATGGAGGATGAGAACCACAAATAAAGTAACTTGTTTATTGGTTTCTCACTTTCCTCTTAATTGCAGGGGTGGGAAAAAAGCTCTTTGAAGTGCTTTAGGTAGTTTGCCGCACACAGCTTAGATTCATGGATGGAACAATGGATCAAGAAAATGCTTAAGAGGCAACTAAGGTAATTTCTCCTTAAGTAGTTTAATGATTGTCTTCTAGCCTAGCTCAGTGTTTTTGGACTTAAGTAGATGAAATTCTATCCCTGCAGGTTTTCAACTGGGCTCCCCAGGGACTCACATGCTCCAGAGTTCTGCGAACAATGAAATATTTTGCCCCAAATATTTAAAACACCCAAGGAATTGATTCATCACTTCTGTTTCATTTTATTTTATTTTTTAAGAAGTATAGTGTATCACAAACGTCTATTTTAAATATTGATGTCTGAAGAAAGTCACACACATGCACACCCCACTCAAGCCATTCACTGAGCGCACAATTACTTTCATTCATTATTGCCCTTGCACTTGCTTCTTCCACCTGGAATAACCACAGCTTACCTCCCCAACCCTTCCAGACAAACGTGTTTGCTTTCCCTTCTGTGCATTCTTTTGTCTTTACCATTATTATACCACTTGCCATGTTGTATTCTAACTGTTTTACACGTACTGGGAATTCAATCTTCTCAATGTCTCTCTCCGTATGTCTTCTCCTCTCTGTTCCCTCTACCAATGCCTTAGTTCTGTTTACCATTGTCTCTTATCTGGATAAGCATCCAGTCTTGATCTTTTCTTTTTTTTTTTTTTTTGAAACAGAGTCTCACTTTGTCACCCTCAGCAGAGTGCTGTGGCATTGCAGCTCACAGCAACCTCAAACTCTTAGGCTCAGGTAATTCTTTTGCCTCAGCTTCCCAAGTAGCTGGGACTACAGGCACCCACTACAATGCCCAGCTATTTGTTGTTGTTGTTGTTGTCGTCATTATTGTTTAGCAAGCATGGGCTGGGTTCCAACCCGCCAGTCCCGGTGTATGTGGCTGGCTCTATAACCACAGAGCTACAAGTCCTGAGCCTTGATCTTTTCTTATCTACTTTTCTATACAGCCACCAAGGTGATCTATCCAAGACTCTATTCTGATTATATTATGCTCTTACAATACTTTCGTAGATCCCTATTGCTCTAAAATGATCAAGTCCATTCTAGCCTAGTTCACTTGCCCCGTCCTCCTCCAAAGGCTTCTTTGTGTCCCTCCCTCTGTCCTTGAATCCAGCCACAAGGGAATACTGCTTATTCGCCCAAAAAGCCATGTTTTCTCAAGATTTTGTCCCTTTGTAAATACTGTACCCTTCCTTTACTTGAGATATCTATTGTCTAGTGTTTATTGAGGTTAATTCCTGCATGTACTTTAGATTCTCATTTAGATGTCACTTCCCTCCTGGAAGGTTTCTCTACAATAATGTGCCCTTCTTTTTTGATCCTACAAAAAAACAGGATTCTTATTTACTACATTTCATAGTAAAAGTCTGCTTTTGAGTCTGTCTTTACTATAAGACTCATGTCTTAAGGCCGGGGACTGTATCTTAATCATGTCTGTATCTTCATTTCCTAGTATGTTTTGCACAAAGTAGTTGTTCCAAAAATAAGTTTGGTTAAAAATAATAAGAGATTGGGCGGCGCCTGTGGCTCAAGGAATGGGGCGCCCGTCCCATATGCCAGAGGTGGCGGGTTCAAACCCAGCCCAGGCCAAAAACCAAAAAAAAAAAAAAATAATAATAATAAGAGATGAATGTTTAGGTGGAAATTTTATGAATGGCCTAAGGCATGCTTAAGTCAGCTACTTTACATTGCAGTCCTGGGTCACTCCCAACTAAGAGGTCACAGACCTTTAAAGCATGACATAGAGAACCAGGGTATTTCAAGGCTATGCCTGGAAAGCGGTATGGCTTCACTATAAACTACCAAATTTATGGAGTTATTTGTACTAAAACTAGATTAAACAGAGTTCCAGAGTCTCATAGCCACTACAATATTCACTGTAGCACAATCAATAGCAGGAACATGAAGACATTAGGAAAATGAGGTTGCTGAAAGACTAAAGCAGAAAGGAATCTGGGTGCTATAGAGACCAAACAGTAGTCACAGCTGTTGACTCTAGGGAACAACAGAACAAGAGGAGTATAAAAACAGCAATAAAAGGCCATTGAAAGCACACCTGTTACAGTAGGAGACAGGCCTTGCACAGTATCCAGTTACATGTCTAGGACAATTCGCCTTTTATTTGCTTTAAACTCTGAGTAATCTAGGGATAAAATTGGCCTAAGATGGGGACATTGTTCTAACATTTCCTATTGGCAATATCCTTTCTGTATTACTGAGCAAAGAAATATATATATATATATATATATAGTCAAACACAAAACAAAGGCAATTTATCTTTCAAAATAAATGTATAAAATGTAAATAATATTGAGGTTGATAAGAGGGAAAAAGAAAACTATGGCACAAGTAACCATCTAACTCAAATGTAATCTTACTTTTAACCTTTTTTGATGTCCTATCTTACCAATAAGTATAGTTCTGTTTAAGAAATTTATCATGCAGATGTTATTATTAAAATAATTCTTTCATCTTTAGCCTCCCAGATAACTTAGATACACATCTAAGTATCATATTTTAAAGATTCCTGAAAGTGGGTAGCTTAATGAAGCAGATAATATGTGCAGACAACCACAAATATTTGGATAAAAGTGGAACTATTCAGTCAAAAATCTGGATTTATATCTAAATGATAACATAATAAAATTCTCATTTTTCATGCATCATGTAGTCACTGTAAAAACATGTCCTTTTACTTATTAATTCTTCTGTATAAAAGAGATTACTGATGCTCCAATAAGAACAACAAACTTCGAGTATATTAACTGATACTAAGATTGGCTGGTCTAATGAAAGAAGAACCTCCTATAGGACTTCTGTTTGTTTTCTGTGTTTGCTGTTATATGAACCACAAAATTTCCTAACTGCTACCATTGACAGTTTATGTCAGCTCTGGCGGGATTTATTTATCTGTTTTTATTTATTTATTTTTCTGAGACAGATTCTTGGTCTGTCACCCTAGGTAGAGGGCCATGGTGTTTCAGCTCACAGCAACCTCAAACTTATGGGGTCAAGTGATTATCTTGCTTCAGCCTCCCAAGTAGCTGGGACTACAGGCACCCACCACAATGCCTGGCTAGTTTTTCTATTTTTTAGTAGGGACTGTGTCTCATTCTTGCTCAGGCTGATCTCGAACTCCTGAGATCAAGCAATCCACCTGCCTCAGCCTCTTAGAGTGCTAGGATTACTGGTGTGAGCCACCACACCCAGCCAGTTCTGATGAGATTTATTCATTCATCTGAAAATGAAACTGTTGGTAAAGGGAGAGGGTATAGAAGGATATTCCAAGTTGAACAGCACATGCAGACTTGAGATGGTAGGAACATGACATATTGGAGGACATAAAAGGAGTCCTGAAGAGGCCAGGTATGGTGGCTCACACCTGTAATCCTAGTACTTTGAGAGGCTGAGGTAAGAGGATTGCTTGAGCTCAGGAGCTCAATACCAGCCTTAGCAATGTAGTGAGACCCCCGTGAAAGGTATAAACAATGGCACTCAGAGACAAGGCCTCAGCAGAGATGTTTAAACCAGGTTTATTGAAAGGGGAGGATGACTTGCTTGGGCTGTGCAAAGATAGCATCTATGCTCAGGGCCATTTAAACACCCCTTTTACAGAGGGCTGTTGGGGGGAGTGCAAATTCCACAGCTTGCCTGGAAAGTTAGGGTCCTTTAGTGTGAACTTCTGGGGGATGGGGCTAGCCAGATCCTTTGTGTCTTTGTCTTAGGTGGAAAGGAGGAGGAGGAGGAGGAGGAGGGGAAAGGGTTTATGAATAGCTGCTTTAGGCCTTCCAACATTCCAGACTCTTGTTAAAAGGGGTGATGGGGCTGATGGTCTGTCTTCTTAAATTGCTTCTGGCTGGATAGGGTCATGGTTGTCCTCAGTGAGATGAGTCAGGTGTTAGTAAGGCTGTATGGATTTGGGTACATTGGGAGAGGGCTTGGGGAGGAGTAGGAACTGGGCGCAATTGCAGCTAACTTTTCTTTTTGTTTGTTTTTGGAGACAAGAGTCTCACTATGTCACCCTCAGGATAGAGTGCCATGGCGTCACAGCTCACAGCAACCTCAAACTCTTGGGCTTAAGTGATTCTCTTGCCTCGGCTTCCCAAGTAGCTGGGACTACAGGCACCTGCCACAGTGCCCAGCTATTTTTTTGGTTGCAGTTGTCATTGTTTAGCAGGCCTGGGCTGGGTTCAAACCTGCCAGCCTGGGTGTATGTGGCCAGCGCCCTACCCACTGAGCCATGGGCACCCTGGGTATTTAACTATTTAGGGAACTACCAAACTGGAATTCACATTGCATTCACATGAGCAGTATATTAGAGGCACAGTTGCTTCACATTCTCACCAATACTGAATATGGTCACTCTTCTCATTTCACCTATTCTAACAGACCTGTCTCTATGTATTGTCATGCATTTGGTGTATGTGGCTGGTGACTGAGCTAGGGGCACTAAGCCAGCCGATAATTTTATTATCTTGTCTTGAATAAATAAGGATAGGAATTGGATGACACAAGGGCAATGGTTAATAACACGAGGATTGCAGTGAGGGGGCCCAAGAGGGGTAAGATCCAGCATCCCCATGAGCTGTCCAACTAGGGTCTCTCATTTTGAGACTGCAGGTGGGTAGTTTGTTCCTGGAGCTGGGTGATGCTCTCTTGGACCAGACCAGACTTACTGATATAGAAACAATAGGTCTCCTGTGTTAGAGAGTAAGTAACTTAAGGCCATCCTGGTGTGATGAAATTGATCCCTTTGCAAGTCAGACATGTCTGTTGGTTGAAAGACATTCTTATGTTGACTTAGGGGATCACAAAATCTAGAAGGTGTTTATAAACTCCAGTTTTAAGGCAATTATCCTCTCCCTTTTAGTGTCTTTCTCCTT
This sequence comes from Nycticebus coucang, assembly GCF_027406575.1. Taxonomy (NCBI): domain Eukaryota; kingdom Metazoa; phylum Chordata; class Mammalia; order Primates; family Lorisidae; genus Nycticebus; species Nycticebus coucang. The sequence goes on from NC_069804.1 coordinate 123,388,070, forward strand.
TGTTGAGAGGACACAGTTTTAGGGTTCTAGTGAAAGATGGCTTTGAGCCATTTTATTTTAGAGGACTCAGAATCCTGATAGTAGTAGGCAGGGTTCTGTAGAAGGGGATGGTCTTCTCCCTTGGGCCTTTTGAGTACCTATCTCTGGAGAAGTCTTAAAGTGGCAGCCACTATTGAAAATCTTTTCTGTTTCCAGGGCTGCTGTCAGTCCTCTTTTCTCTTTCTTTATCCTCTCTCCCTTTGAAGCCCAGTAAAGCAGAGCAAAGTCTGTGAAGGGGGTGGGGACGAGGCAGTTGCTGGGCCTGTGAGCACACTCTGTCCTGCCAGCTGTGCTGCCATGCTTGTGTGGGCTATGTCCTATGGAACATGCATGGCTTCCCATGCCACTGCTGCAGGAGCTGTGGGGATCTGCGGGAGTTTCAGGGAGCTGTCGGATCAATGGGAACCTCTGGATCTGCAGCCTCATAGCTCTGCACCTTGCTCTGGCAGCCCCACCTGCAGTGTTGAGGTGGGGGAGAAGCCATGAGAAGTCCCAGGATGGGTGGGGTGGGGTACAGGGGAGGGCTGGGGTGGGTTAGGAGGTGGAGGAGCTGCAGGAGCTAGAGAAATCCCTGGAGGAGGAGCTGCAGGAGCTAGATAGGGAGGAAGACTGGGGAAGATAGAGGGGGAGGTGCTGCAGTGACAATTTGTATAGAGAGGGATAAGAGCAAAAAGAGTGAAAAGGTCTGAAGATGGGGAATTTTGTTCCATCTGCCATTTTTTTTTTTTTGAGGAAATGATTTAAGTTCTTTAAGATATAAAAATTAAAGGTCCCTTTTTCTAATTTGTACTGAGGACAAAGAGACTTGTTGAGGGGGGGTGACATAGCCAGCTCCCATGTCTCAGATAGTCTTCTCCTCCCTGGGTGAAAAAGAGGGTGTCCCTTGTTTCCCAAAAACCAGGAGTGAAAAACAAAGAAAGATTGAGAAAGGTCAGATGTCCCTATTTTTTCTTGGACAACTTAAAGTCCTCAGGATCTTAAAAGCCTAAAAGAGAGTCCAGGACTGGGATTGAAGTGAAAAACAAAAAATAAAACAATTTGAGGTCCTGGACCCCAGGAGGGAGCACAGCTAGGACAAAAAACCTCTAATTAGGCAGGAATGAAGGAAGAAAAAGAAGTGAGGGAGATGTAAGGACATAAGTGCCCTGCAGTGAGTCAAAGAATGAGCTTAGGGGGTTTCTGTTTGAAGCTATTTAGAGACCCTACTCACATTTAAATGGCAGTTGGGGCGAAATCCTCAAAGACTCTCTGACAGGTGGGTCAGCAGAATCCAGTCTGGACACAATCGAACTAGCTTCTGAAAAAACTGATGTGTCTAGTGGGGCCAGCAGCCGGCCTCTAGTCAGCCACCAGTACAGGGTCTTCAGCACCATATGAAAGGTGTAAATGATGGTGCCCAGAGATGAGGCAGCCTCAGAGATGTTCAGGCCAAATTTATTATAAGGGGAGGGGGACTTGCCTGGGAAGTGCAAAGATGGTGCCTAGGTGGGTGGGAAGCAGTTAGAGAAACTTTTTACATGTGAGCTTAGCGGGTGGGCAAATTCCACAACTTGCCTGGAAAGTTCCAGGTCCTTTGGTGTGAACTTCCCAGGATGGGGCTAGCCAGATCCTTTGTGTCTTTGTCTTAGGAGGAGAGATTGAGGAGAAGGAGGGGAAAGGGTTTGTACGTGGTTGAGTTAGGCATCCCCAAACGCTGCCTGTATAAAAAATAGAAAAATTCACTGGGCATAGTGGCAAATGCTGTTAGTCCCAGCTACTCAGGAAGCTAAGGCAGGAAGATTGCTTGAACGCAGGAGTTTGGGGTTGCAGTGAGCCTTGACAATGCCTGTATACTCTAGTTCAGGCAACAGCAGAGGAGACCCTGTCTCAACAAACCAAAAGAAAACGCGAGAACATTACAAGATAGTGAGAGTAGGAGCAAGAGTTCGGCCTTCACCCTAAGAGCAAGAGGAAATTATTGCATGGCTTTCATATTCAAGAGTGACATCATCTTTTTTGTATATATATTTTTTCTTTTTGTACCTTAATAAATCATTCATTGGAAAGCAGTGACACAATCTGATGAATGTGTCTATAAAGTCCCTTGGTTTAAAGTGTGTGAAATGGATTGGAGAGCCAGGCAAGGTAAGAGCTAAGGGCAGTGATTTTTGTTGGCTTGCTCTAGGGTTCCAGTAATGGAGATGGGGAGAAGTGGACAGACTTGAAGGAGATACCAGAAGTAGACTCAGTAAGATTTAGTGATTAATTAATGTCAAAAGAGAGCCTGTAATATTGAAGATGACTTTTGGTTTGTTGATTTGGATAATGTAATTGACTTAGCAGTTGTGCTTTTGACTGCACTGCAGAGCATGAAGAATAGGAATTTGGGGAAGGTGGTATAACTCTTGAGTAGATGCTCTGCCTTGTTGAATTTTTGGTACCTATGATACACCTATGGTAGGGAGGTTTTGAGTTTGGAATTAAAACTAGCATGGTTTCACTGGCACACAGCTGAAATCCTGGGAATGTGTAGGAATCATGGGAGAGTAGGAGAAAGAGTTTGGCCTTTTTCTCCCCGAAAATTTGCTGAAAGATCAACTTACAGTTAAGGCAGATTAATAAATGATGTGTTTATTTCTGAATACCATGCACAAGAAGGGAATCACAAGAGCGATTACACAACGTCTCAATGATGGTCAGTTACCTTTATACATGCCTTCTAGAAGGAAAGGGGAGAATGTGGAGTGTAGTAGGTGCAGTAAGAGGTTGCTAGGGAGGATGAATAGATGGGGAAAAACAGATTGACTTGTAAATTAACCTGAGAAACTGGTACTGTGTTTTGAATGATTTAGGCCAGGTACGCTAGCATTGAGGGAAAGAAAGGAAGTTGGTTGCCCCTCTTTGATCTTCTGATCACATCTGTTAAGTTTTATGTAGATAGAGGGGAAGCCCCTTCCAATGGTTTCTGATGTGTGAATGGCTTTTAATTCAAAATATCCTTTATACCACTAGGCACATTTTGGGGTGAAATTTCTTTAGCTCTTTCAAATGAAATCATCTAAGGAGAAAAGGCCATACCCTAAGGTGTGTTCTGTGATGGAGGAATCAAAAATGGAGCCAGAGAAATGAATAGATTAACAAAAGGAAAACTGCAAAAACATGTTATCACAGAAATCAAGGGAATATTGATTCAACAAGGTGGGTGTGATCTTGTAAATTGAAGACAGAAATGTACATACGTATGATCTCTCCAGTGATTGCCCATCAAGCCCTCCTACTTTGACGTGAATTGAATGGTATAAAAAGCTGGCAAGTCAACTTCTCTAAATACACAGGGCTAGGGTATATGGAGGAAAGGCATTCTCTTCTTGAAATCCAATAAAACTTATGGAGAAATACCTTGGGTATTTTTCCACAGGCATATAACAAACTATCTTCTTTTCTTAGAGAAGAGAATCAGGCTTCCTATTTATGATTTATTGGCATCCACATGTGCCAAGCACACTGAAAAGAATATAAATGTTATATTCTTCTAAAGCAGAAAGAAATATAACTTCAGGAGGAAATGTCCAGAGGGACTTTTATTATGTCTATGTTTATCAAGCAGGCACAGGAGAAAGATCAAACATCAAAATACACTAAACAATGGTCCTTGAGCTAAAACTTCCTAAAATTTGTGGATTTCTGGGAATCTGAATTCCTTTGACTGAAGAGTGTAAGTTGTACACAAAGTTTGGGTTCAGTTAGGATCAGATATCAAAGATGATCTTGCTTATTTCAAATGATTTAACTGGATATTTGCAGAAAATAGCTTAAGCTAAAAAGGAAATAGATCGTGACTAACATTCTGACAGATGTGATTAACAGAAAGAAAAACTCTGGCAGTCCTGAAGAGGAAAAAAATGAAGAACAGGCCAAATAGATGAAAACTGCTGATTACTTTGATTGAATTGCATTGCAATGATAAATTCAAATAGTAAAGATCTCATTTCAGAAAAACAAATCTCTTTTAATGAAGAAAAATTACACACTGTGGAATTTCTAAGCTCATGCTCTTAACCTTTTAGATAGAGGTTGAAGAGGAAGAGAAGGAAAGAGAAAAAGGGAGAAAGAAGAAGGGAAGAAAGAGAGAAATTGATTCTGAGAAATTGACTCTGTATCTGACTGATAGTCATTGGATGAAATCACAAAGAAAACACTGGCAAGAGATCAGGCCTCCTGGAAGCCATTAAATACAAAGAAGGAGAAAAAAACAATAACTAAATGTTGGTTGCAGATCAGCATGTTATATCCAAAGATTTGAGCAGAACAGTTTAAGGGTGAGCAGATCCAGTAATAAAATTTCATAATCAGTCCTCATAAAAATAACAGGAACAGAAGTTTGTTAGGTTAGAAACCAACTGCTGCTACTACATATGTTAGATTCCATACGTCAGTCTTAACCAGAAACAAAGATGTTGGTGGACATTTAGCCCTCATTTTTGTTCTTGCCTCTCAGCATATGCAAGTTTCTGCAACGCCTCCACTAGCTAACTAGTCACAATTATACAGTCTTTGAAGGTGTACTTAGAATAAAAGACAAATCTTCCAATCAATTTAACCATAAACTTAGAACAGAAATTAGAACTTGTCTAGGCTGGGGGATGATCAGTGCAGCAGTCATGCCCTTGCTCCCACACCTCCTTTGGTGGATCAATTCAATAAACAAAAGAGATATATGGTGGAATTACTTGACATGAAAGTGTAGCCTACCGTAATAAAGAAGTGTCATAGAGAAATTAGAGATCAGATAGGCAAGATGCCAAGGACAAGGAAGTCTGCTAGCACAGGATAAAACAGGTTGGTACGGAGGTTTAAATACATGTAGAGTAGAACAATGGTTTTTGACCTTTTAGAAAATGAACACCACACATTACTAGTAAAGTAACTTTTTGAAAAATTACAAAAGCAAAAACATTGTTCTATAAAAATTTTACAAAACAGATATCTACTAAAAGAAGAAGATAGGTTGGGCATGGTGGCTCACGCCTGTGATCCTAACACTCTGGGAAGCCAAGGAAGGTGGATAACTTGAGCTCAGCAATTCAAGACCAGTATGAGCAAGAGCAAGACTTTGTCTCTATTAAAAATAGAAAAACTAGCTGGGCATCATGGCAAGTGCCTGTAGTCCCAGCTACTTGGGAGGCTGAGGCAAGAGGATTGCTCAAGTCCAAGAGTTTGAGTTTACTGTGAGCTATGCACTCTACTGTGAGCTATTACTCCAGGGCAACAGAATGAGACTCTTTCTCAAAAAGAAGGAGAAGAAGGAGGGGAGAGAGAAAGGGGGAGGGGAGAAGGAGAAGGAGAAGGAGAAGGAGAAAATAAATAACACATACACCATCACCCACATAGATAGCCAAAATTCATTCCTTGTTGTACATCTTACAAAATCTTCTTTATGTAACTTTAAGTGTGTCTATGCATATACCGTATTTTAGTCAGTTTTGACTTTCATTTAATGATTTTTTATGAATGGTACTATTTTTATTTCTATATAATATTGCATTATAAAGGTATACCACAATTTATATTACCAATCTATTGTTGAACACCATATATGGTGTTTCTAGTTTTTTATGAGAAGTCTATTGACATTATACATAAATCACACTAAAATCTCTTTCAGTAAATAAAAGGTAACATTTTAGCAGACACAGGGAAATTAACCTTTGCCTTTAACAGGCTAATGAACACCAATTAAAACATCAGTGAGTCTTAATTGGTTCTGAGACAATGAAGGGATTTTCCTAGTATTTAAATATATTCACATAACCAGTTATACAAATCTTAATATATTAAAACCAATCTTCAACAGGTTTGGAGATGGCAATTTACTATCCTTGTGAAAAGTTTAACATCATTAATTAAATCCAATCATATCTATAGAAGATGAAAACAGTGATAGCATTTACCAAAATGGAATTATTATCAAAATCTGGACTATCCAACAAAATTATTGTATTACTCATTCGTGATCTGAATTCTGGTGTATGAAATGAATCTCAAATTATGATACACATAAAAAATTCCATTAGACATTTCTGTTTGTAATAACTAAGGCAGTGGTCAACTATTACTCATTAGTAGCTTTTTTGAGATAAGCTAGCAAGTCTGCCACTTCTCCCTAATGCCCACGAAGATCATTTTTGTTCCAGGAATGGACTTTTTGAGATTCTTCAAATACACCATCAGTGTATCCTCTCCTCACATGATGCCTTTGTTCTCACTGGTGTCTGTGTAAGATAAGCCAGTGGCCTGACATGTCTTTGGCCCAAAGAGACCACGGAGATTTGGCCTAGTCTTGGGAATGAGCCTGTTCTGGTTCAATATTTGTAACTTGGACCACTTGTTGGTTTCTTTTCTTCTCTTCTCTTCTCTTCTCTTCTCTTCTCTTCTCTTCTTTTCTCTTCCCTTCCCTTCCTCTCCCCTCCCCTCTCTTCCCTTCTCTTTTTTCTTTCTTTTCTTTTTCTAGACAGAGTCTCACTTTGTCACCCTGGGTAGAGTGCCGTGGCATCAAAACTCACAGCAACCTCAAACTCTTGGGCTTAGGTGATCCTTTTACCTCAGCTTCCTGAGTAGTGGGACAACAGGCACCTGCCACAATGCCTGGCTAGTTTTTCTACCTTTAGTAGAGCCAGTGTCTCACTCTTGCTCAGGTTGGTCTCAAACTCCTGAGCCAAGCAATCCACCTGCTTCAGCCTTCCTGAATGCTAGGATTACAGGCGTGGGCCACTGTGCCTGGCTGTTTCTTTTATTTTCTGTGTACAGCTTTTGCTTTCCTATATCCTATAGAGACACATGGGGCCTTTAAATATTTGTGCATGAATGATCAGCTGAAAAGCTGGGACCCTAGAAAATATGACTGGACAAAATTGTAGGTTACATCTGGTTCATGAGTAGTGCCGCTTTTCTTTCTGAGAGTTGTTTTTGTGGCTTTTCTAGATTTTGTAAAAACTATTCTCTACCTCTTTGAAGACATCTCTTACTTTTTTAAGTTTTAACCTTGGGTAAAGTTTATTGGTTTTACTTAAAAAGATTTCTTTAATTTAAAAGCTCAAAAGTAAAAAGTTCAGTTATTCGTCCTCAATAAAATTTGCTCCATTCATCTTCACTCCTTTCTACTCTTTCTTCTCTGCTGATCGTGGAGTTTTGGCCAATCAAAGGTGGACAGCTGTTCAAACTGTATTTAATTAAGGCAAATGCTGAGCTGTTACCGACCCAACTGGGTTTTTAATACCTCATTTTCTCTTTTCTGTCCATGAATCTTCTTAACATTAGAGTTTCTCTGAACCTCTTCTAGTTTAACTGACAAGTTGTGAATTACTCTTTGCTCAATTTAACTGTTATATTTAATTTTTTTTTTTTTATTTTTTTTATTTTTGGCCGGGGCTGGGCTTGAACCCGCCACCTCCGGCATATGGGACCGGCGCCCTACCCGTTGAGCCACAGGCGCCGCCCTGTTATATTTAATTTTAATCAAAGTGAGTTCTGAGATACAGTTCCCAGAGACCTCCAAGAACACAGAGTCCAAGAGAGGTACATGCTGGACCTATTTACTCTCTCATTGCACCTAAGGCTCGTGGGTAAGTTCTCTTTCAGATTTCAAAATACCACAGATTTGTGGGTTTTTTTTTTTTTAATGCCCTGAGTTTGTTTGAGAACATTTTTGATCCTATCTTCAAAAGTTAAGACAGAAACTAAATTAGGTGTAGGATCAGATTGGATCTGATAATTGAATTATCTTAGATTTGGTTAGAGGCCTCAAATGTCTGTATCAGGCAGGAACAAACAGTAAGTAGACAATATTTCAGGAGTTGCAAACCCTAACTTTCAGGAATTTTCAGAGACTTCTGTGTTCTCTCATTTGTTCTTTTTTCTTGTATAAGGAAAAATCATTGATTGCTGAAGTTGATCATGGAAATCTGAGAGCTAAAACCAAGATTTATAGTGAAAATAGCATCTTTTTCAACAAAAACTGACTACTCTACTTTCTGGCAATGCTTACCTATACATGGGGTAAGTATGTGGTCCCTTAAAGTGGCAAATACTTACACAAATGACAAAAATCTTACCAAAAGGCAAAATTCTTGCCTGGCTAGTAATTGCTTAAAACAATACAATAGGTAATTAATGGATTGATAGTCATAATTAAAAAATGGTATTTTTTGAGAGCTGGCAAATAAAAATCCTTTATAAAGGATATTAAAACTGCTTCTGTCAGTATGTGTATATTTCTATGTCTGTATATGTTATTTGTATGTGATTTTACTGCCAAATTATATTTAAGGGCGGCACCTGTGGCTCAGAGGAGTAGGGCACTGGCCCCATATACTGGAGGTGGTGGGTTCAAACCTGGCCCCAACCAAAAACTGCAAAAAAAAAAAAAATAATAATAATAATTATTAAAATAAAAACAGCTTAAAAATTATTTTAAAAAATATTTAAAAGTTCTAATTAACTGGCTTGAAATAATAAATGCTTTTGATCCTACAATTCCTCTACTAGGTATATACCCAGAAGACCAAAAATCACACTATAACAAAGATATTTGTACCAGAATGTTTATTGCAGCCTAATTCATAATTGCTACGTCATGGAAGAAGCCCAAGTGCCCATCAACCCATGAATGGATTAATAAATTGTGGTATATGTACACCATGGAATATTATGCAGCCTTAAAGAAAGATGGAGACTTTACCTCTTTCATGTTTACATGGATGGAGCTGGAACATATTCTTCTTAGCAAAGTATCTCAAGAATGGAAGAAAAAGTATCCAATGTACTCAGCCCTATTATGAAACTAATTTATAAAGCTATAACCCAATTATAGCCTAAGAATATGGGGGAAGGGAGAGGAGGGGAGGGGGGAGGATGGGTGGAGGGAGGGTAATTGGTGGGACCACACCTACGGTGCATCTTACAAGGGTACATGTGAAACTTACTAAATGTAGAATATAAATGTTTTAGCACAATAACTAAGAAAAAGCCAGAAAGGCTATGTTAACCAGTGTGATGAAAATATTTCCCATTGTATATAAAACCAGCACATGGTACCCCATGATTACATTAATGTACGTGGCTATGATTTAATTAAAAAAAAAAAAGAAAAAGTAGGCCAATGACAGATTACTTCATTCACAAAATGCAATTTCTTGACTATTAAATTTTCCAAAAAAATGTGAACTTAAAAAAAAAAAAAAGCTAGAAACTAACCCATGGATTTAGTTCATGTGACTTTAGGAATACAGTAATTGACTTCTGCTGAACTTTTTTATTCTGTTATACTCTGATTCACAATTTCTCTTTAACTGTTAGTTAATTTAAATCTGAATATCTCAGAGATACTATGACCCTCCTTCAATATTCTCTCATTCTCTGAACTGATTTAGACACTGTAAACTTTACCCAGAGATCCTCTTCTGTTCAGTATGTCATTTGCTCTGTAATCAGGGTTCTGTCTTAGACTTGTTTTTTAAAGACTTTAGCTGAATGAGGCCATAAAGCCTCTAAGTCTAGACTCCAAGGGATATAGGCAACTGTTGCTTAAAACAAATACCTCAGGGCACCCTAAAGCTTACCCCAAAATTCTTTGAGTCAAATTTGTTATAGCCCTCCCTAGAACTTGCACATTGGAAAAACGAAAAGCTGCCACTATTTACACAAAGTCCAAATATAACTTTGGAGTCTGCCATGCAGTTGGCACAATTTTTTTTTTTTTTTTAGAGACAGTCTCACTTTATCACCTTTGGTAGAGTGCTCTGCATCACAGCTCACAACAACCTCCAACTCCTGGGATTAGGTGATTCTCTCACCTCAGCCTCCCAAGTAGCTGGGACTACAGGCACCCATCCCAACACCCAGCTATTTTTTTTTTTTAATTTTTTTAGATAACGAGGTCTCGGTCTAGCTCAGTCTGGTCTCGAACTCGTGAGCTCAGGCTATCCACCCATGTTGGCCTCCCAGAGTGCTAGAATTATAGATAGGCATGAGCCACCCTGCCTGGCCTTCTTTTAACTTTTTGACTGGCATTTATCTCTCATCATACAGGAGATTCGTGCAAATGGGGGATGATTAAGGATGAATATATATACATATATAATTTCCCTGGGATCTACAATATCTCTGACCAGATTATTTCCCAGTGTACTGTTTGTCTATTTGTATATCTCATCAAGTCTCTGGAGGAAACGGGCCCACACAGCTCAGACTATCTCCTGTTTTGACACTCCAAATTGATTCTACAGATTTATCTCCAGCTTTAGGCTTTTCTCGCTACTGGTTATATGATTAGTGGATAAATTGAATGTTGTTTAACTAGATATGCTGCGGCTATAACAGTGGTAAAAGAGATTAGTAACTGAGAAATCTCATGTTTTGGTATTCCTTTATGGATTGAGTCAAATCAGGGGATTCATTTTTTTTTTTTTTTTGACCATTTGTGGTGAACGTTTATTTTCAGTATCTCATTTTTTTTTTTTTTTTTTTTTGCTTTTCTTTTTTTTTTTTTTTATTGTTGGGGATTCATTGAGGGTACAAAAAGCCAGTTACACTGATTGCAATTGTTAGGTAAAGTCCCTCTTGCAATCATGTCTTGCCCCCATAAAATGTGACACACACTAAGGCCCCACCCTCCTCCCTCCATCCCTCTTTCTGCTCCACCCCCCATAACCTTAATTGTCATTAATTGTCCTCATGTCAAGATTGAGTACATAGGATTCATGCTTCTCCATTTTTGTGATGCTTTACTAAGAATAATGTCTTCCACTTCCATCCAGGTTAATACGAAGGATGTAAAGTCTCCATTTTTTTAAATGGCTGAATAGTATTCCATGGTATACATATACCACAGCTTGTTAATCCATTCCTGGGTTGGTGGGCATTTAGGCTGTTTCCACATTTTGGCAATGGTAAATTGAGCTGCAATAAACAGTCTAGTACAAGTGTCCTTATGATAAAAGGATTTTTTTCCTTCTGGGTAGATGCCCAGTAATGGGATTGCAGGATCGAATGGGAGGTCTAGGTTGAGTGCTTTGAGGTTTCTCCATACTTCCTTCCAGAAAGGTTGTACTAGTTTGCAGTCCCACCAGCAGTGTAAAAGTGTTCCCTTCTCTCCACATCCACGCCAGCATCTGCAGTTTTGAGATTTTGTGATGTGGGCCATTCTCACTGGGGTTAGATGATATCTCAGGGTTGTTTTGATTTGCATTTCTCTAATATATAGAGATGATGAACATTTTTTCATGTGTTTGTTAGCCATTCGTCTGTCGTCTTTAGAGAAAGTTCTATTCATGTCTCTTGCCCATTGATATAAGGGATTGTTGGCTTTTTTCATGTGGATTAATTTGAGTTCTCTATAGATCCTGGTTATCAAGCTTTTGTCTGATTGAAAATATGCAAATATCCTTTCCCATTGTGTAGGTTGTCTCTTTGCTTTGGTTATTGTCTCCTTAGCTGTACAGAAGCTTTTCAGTTTAATGAAGTCCCATTTGTTTATTTTTGTTGTTGTTGCCATTGTCATGGCAGTCTTCTTCATGAAGTCTTCCCCCAGGCCAATATCTTCCAGTGTTTTTCCTATGCTTTCTTTGAGGATTTTTATTGTTTCATGCCTTAAATTTAAGTCCTTTATCCATCTTGAATCAATTTTTGTGAGTGGGGAAAGGTGTGGGTCCAGTTTCAGTCTTTTACATGTAGACATCCAGTTCTCCCAACACCATTTATTGAATAGGGAGTCTTTCCCCCAAGGTAAGTTCTTGTTTGGTTTATCAAAGATTCGGTGGTTGTAAGATGTTAGTTTCATTTCTTGGTGTTCAATTCGATTCCAAGTGTCTATGTCTCTGTTTTTGTGCCAGTACCATGCTGTCTTGAGCACTATGGCTTTGTAGTACAGACTAAAATATGGTATGCTGATGCCCCCTGCTTTATTTTTGTTACTAAGAACTGCCTTAGCTATATGGGGTTTTTTCCGGTTCCATACAAAACGCAGAATCATTTTTTCCAAATCTTGAAAGTACGATGTAGGTACTTTGATAGGAATGGCATTGAATAGGTAGATTGCTTTGGGAAGTATAGACATTTTAACAATGTTGATTCTTCCCATCCATGAGCATGGTATGTTCTTCCATTTGTTAATATCCTCTGCTATTTCCTTTCTGAGGATTTCATAGTTTTCTTTATAGAGGTCCTTCACCTCCTTCGTTAGGTATATTCCTAGGTATTTCATTTTCTTTGAAACTATGGTGAAGGGAGTTGTGTCCTTAATTAGCTTCTCATCTTGACTGTTATTGGTGTATACAAAGGCTACTGACTTGTGGACATTGATTTTATATCCTGAAACATTACTGTATTTTCTGATGACTTCTAGGAGTCTTGTGGTTGACTCTTTGGGGTTCTCTAAGTATAAGATCATGTCTTCAGCAAAGAGGGAGAGTTTGACCTCCTCTGCTCCCATTTGGATTCCCTTTATTTCCTTGTCTTGCCTAATTGTATTGGCTAGAACTTCCAGCACTATGTTGAATAGTAAAGGTGACAGAGGACAACCTTGTCTGGTTCCAGTTCTAAGAGGAAAAGCTTTCAGTTTTACTCCATTCAGTAAAATATTGGCTGTGGGTTTGTCATAGATAGCTTCAATCAGTTTTAGAAATGTGCCAGCTATGCCTATACTCTTCAGTGTTCTAATTAGAAAAGGATGCTGGATTTTATCAAATGCTTTTTCTGCATCTATTGAGAGGATCATGTGATCTTTATTTTTGCCTCTGTTAATATGGTGGATAACGTTTATGGACTTGCGTATGTTAAACCAGCCTTGCATCCCTGGGATGAAGCCTACTTGATCATGATGAATGACTTTTTTGATGATAAGCTGTAATCTATTGGCTAGGATTTTGTTGAGAATTTTTCCATCTATATTCATGAGTGAGATTGGTCTGAAATTCTCCTTTTTGCTTGGGTCTTTTCCTGGTTTTGGTATCAGGGTGATGTTTGCTTCATAGAATGTGTTGGGGAAGATTCCTTCTTCCTCAATTTTTTGGAATAATTTCTGCAGTACAGGAATAAGCTCTTCCTTGAAGGTTTGATAGAATTCTGGAGTGAAGCCATCTGGACCAGGGCATTTTTTAGTTGGAAGCTTTTTTATTGTTTCTTTGATCTCAGTGCTTGAAATTGGTCTGTTCAGGAGGTCTATTTCTTCCTGGCTAAGTCTAGGGAGAGGGTGTGATTCCAAATATTGATCCATTTCCTTCACATTGTCAAATTTCTGGGCATAGAGTTTCTGGTAGTATTCAGAGATGATCTCTTGTATCTCTGTGGGATCAGTTGTTATTTCCCCTTTATCGTTTCTGATTGAGGTTATTAGAGATTTTACTTTTCTATTTCTAGTTAGTCTGGCCAATGGTTTATCTATTTTATTTATTTTTTCAAAAAACCAACTCCTTGTTTCATTAATTTTCTGAATGATTCTTTTGTTTTCAATTTCATTGATCTCTGATTTGATTTTGGATATTTCTTTTCTTCTACTGGGTTTAGGCTTAGATTGTTCTTCTTTTTCCAATTCCATAAGATCTCTTGTGAGATTGTTGATGTGCTCTCTTTCTGTTTTTCGAATGCAGGCATCTAAAGCGATGAATTTTCCTCTCAAAACTGCTTTTGCAGTATCCCACAGGTTTTGGTAGCTTGTGTCTTCATTGTTGTTATGCTCAAGGAAGTTAATGATTTCCTGTTTTATTTCTTCCTTCACCCATCTGTTATTCAACAGAAGATTGTTTAATTTCCATGCCTTTGGGTGGGGTTGAGCATTTTTGTTAGAGTTGAGTTCCATCTTTAGTGCCTTATGGTCTGAAAAGATACAAGGTAAAATTTCAATTCTTTTGATTCTGTTGATATTTGTTTTGTGTCCCAGGATATGATCAATTTTGGAGAATGTTCCATGGGGTGATGAGAAGAATGTATATTCTTTATCTTTGGGGTGGAGTGTTCTATATACGTCTATCAAGCATAGTTGGTCTAGGGTCTCATTTAAATCTCTTACATCTTTGTTTAATTTCTGTTTAGAGGATCTGTCCAGCTCTGTAAGAGGAGTGTTAAAGTCCCCTGTTATTATGGTATTATCAGATATCATATTGTTCAGACTGAGTAAGGTCTGCTTCAAGAATCTGGGAGCATTTAAATTGGGTGCATAAATATTTAGAATTGAAATGTCTTCTTGTTGTATTTTTTTCTTGACCAATATAAAGTGACCATCTTTGTCTTTTTTGACTTTAGTTGCTTTAAATCCACATGTATCTGAAAATAAGATTGCAACTCCTCTTTTCTTCTGAATTCCATTTGCCTGAAAAATTGTCTTCCAACCCTTGACTCGGAGCTTTAATTTGTCTTTTGAAGCCAGGTGTGTTTCTTGCAGACAGCAAATGGATGGCTTGTGTTTTTTAATCCAGTCAGCCAATCTATGTTTCTTCAGTGGGGAATTCAAGCCATTAACATTTATTGAGATAATGGATAAGTGTGGTAGTATTCTATTCGTCTTATTTGGTGAGAGTCCATTGCTTAGTTTTATCTTTTGCATCAGTGTGGAGGTTAGGTTCTGTCCTTTGATTTCTGAGTTCTTTCTTTGCTGCTGATCCATTGTGGTGGTCAGTGTGCAGAACAGGTTGAAGTATTTCCTGTAGAGCTGGTCTTGTTGTGGCGAATTTCCTCAATGTTTGTATATCCGTAAATGATTTGATTTCTCCGTCAATTTTGAAGCTTAGCTTAGCAGGGTACAGAATTCTGGGCTGAAAATTGTTCTGTTTAAGTAGATTAAAGGTAGATGACCATTGTCTTCTTGCTTGGAAAGTTTCATTAGAGAAGTCCGCGGTCACTCTGATGGATTTGCCCCTGTAGGTCAACTGGCGCTTACTCCTGGCAGCTTGCAGAATCTTTTCTTTTGTCTTGACTTTGGACAGGTTCATCACAATGTGTCTTGGAGAAGCTCGGTTAGAGTTGAGGCGACCCGGGGTCCGATATCCCTCTGAAAGCAGTGTGTCAGAATCTTTGGTGATGTTTGGGAAATTTTCTTTTATAATATTCTCTAGTATGGCTTCCATTCCTCTGGGGCATTCTTCTTCCCCTTCTGGAATTCCTATAACTCGTATGTTGGAACGCTTCATAAAGTCCCATAATTCTGACAGTGAACGTTCTGCTTTCTCTCTCTTCTTTTCTGCCTCTTTTACTGTCTGAGTTATCTCAAGAACTTTGTCTTCTACCTCTGAAATTCTTTCTTCTGCATGGTCTAACCTGTTGCTGATACTTTCCATTGCATCTTTAAGTTCCCTAATTGACTGTTTCATTTCCTTCAGGTCTGCTATATCCTTTTTATATTCTTCATATCGTTCATCTCTGATTTGATTCTGTTTTTGGATTTCCTTTTGGTTATTTTCCACTTTATTAGCAATTTCCTTCATTGTTTCCATCATTTCTTTCATTGTTTTCATCATTTCTTTCATTGTTTTCAACATGTGTATTCTAAATTCCCTTTCTGTCATTCCTAACATTTCTGTATAGGTGGAATCCTCTGCAGTAGCTACCTCATGGTCCCTTGGTGGGGTTGTTCTAGACTGGTTCTTCATGTTGCCTGGAGTTTTCTGCTGATTCTTCCTCATGAGTGATTTCTTTTATCTGTTTGCTTGCCCTAATTTTCCTTTCACTTCCTCTTGCTCTTTAAGTTCTTGTGCCTGTGGACTAAAGGTTACAGGACCAGAAGGGTGAGAAGGTTGAAGAGCAAAAAAAAAGGGGATGAAAGAAAGGAGGACCGAGTGATAAGAAAAAAAGAAAGATAGAGAAAGGAGAGGGGGTGGGTATAAGGAATATTGACAAAAAGAAGAGAGGCACAGAAAGAGGGAGACAGGGCAATATAGGTGTACAGTAGGGTACTTTGACACAACCTTAAAAAACCCCACCTTCTGGGGGTGCCCAGTTGCGTGATTCCCTTGAGGTCAGCAGCTCTTTGCTAACCTGATCAGACACAGTACCCCACCTCCACCAAGTAGAGAGGAAAGACAAAAATGCTATAAATCAAACCAAAAGAAGCAAACAGAAAACTTTACAGGGATAAAATTGGGTGAAAAACCAAATTATATCGGTAGAAACACTAGCAAAAATGAAGTTGAATTTATTAAAAAAAGCAGCAATGGGAAATTATAATTAAACTAGGAAAATTGAGAAAGAAAAAGGGATCTGTGTGGAAAAGATTGAAATTAAAAAAACAAAAGAATATCAGCAACGTTAAAATAAACAAACAAAAAAAACAACCAAGCAAAAAAAGAAAGAAAAAAATACACAACCAAAAACAAAGCAGTTTGTATATGTTATTGAATATTGTCTGGGCAACACGTGGTCTTCTGGGGTATGAGATGTTAGTCACAGTTCAGATACGACTGGAGGCTGCTGATTACTCAAACCCCAGCAGGTAGACACCCTGAATCTCTCTTCAGCCTACTTAAAAGGCACTTTGAACTTGTAAACTTGCTGAGCAGAAGCTTTCCCAGCTTTCTTGCTGGAATCGCTGCTGAAGTGGCTATCCACTTACTCAGTGTGCCAAAACCGGTCTCACTCTGCCCCTGAGGGTTAGGGCTGCAAGGCGGCTCAGACCCCACCCTTAGGCTACTTGGTTGCTGGGTTACCAGCTCCCACCCGTTTCTAGCTCTGTGACCCTGAGGGTGGAGCTTGCCGGGGCAGATCGCTGACAATGGATCCGTGTGACCCACCGCCAAACACTATTAGCTCCGTCTGGCTCAGCGGCTCAGACTGGGGCCCTAGACAACGGCCAAAGTTCTCGCACTCCCGCTCAGGCCTTCCCCAAGGCAGTTCAACTCAGTGCCAAGTCCAAGGACATCAAAACAGTTCACAGGTAAGGCCTTTCTGGTTTGCAGTCTCGCTGCTACTGAACTTACAGTTGTGGGCGGGTTTAGACGGATTGAACACACGCGACCACTTGCCGGTTTTCCACGGATTTAGTCCTCCTCTTGGGGTCCAGAAGTCTCTCGCTGACTCCCTGTATCCTCATAGGAGTGATGATAGGCAGTTCCCACCAGCCAGAGACGCCTGGAGTCCTAACTCCCCAGACTCACGGTGCCCAGATGCAAGGAAGCTGTTACTCGGCTGCCATCTTGCTCCGCCCCCCTTCGGCAGCAACGTGGCATTGTGAAGTCAAGTCAAATTTGCATATTTCACA
Source organism: Nycticebus coucang (assembly GCF_027406575.1). NCBI lineage: Eukaryota > Metazoa > Chordata > Mammalia > Primates > Lorisidae > Nycticebus > Nycticebus coucang. The sequence goes on from NC_069804.1 coordinate 123,405,330, forward strand.
GTTCTTCAACTCCTCTCCTAGGTACGTACTCCAGACAAAATCTGGGAACTCAGCCAGCGCTCAGATACAGAAGCCCCAGGCTTACCAAATTCCCAGTATCTCATTTTTAGTCCTGGCTTTAGAAATGAGGAAAGTGAACCTCAGATACAAGGGCTGACAATTAAGTTTACAAACTCATCCTAGAAAAAGTGCTACACACTTCATTGTTGAATTTCACCATAGTTACCTTCAAAGTACTCCCCTTGGGAAGCCATGTCTTGATGCCAGCTCTTAGGCCACCCTTCAAAGCCATTTTGTAACTTTTTCTGTCACAGTTATCAGAGCTGTCATCCTATAAGGTCTAACAATTAAGTTTTTGAACTCATCCTGGAAAAAGTGCTTTAAAGGGTGGACTAGGTGCTGGCATTGGTGCATAGCTTCCCAAAGGGAGCACTTCAAAGTGACCATAATGACATTCACTAATGAGGTATGTAGCATTTTCTCTAGGACGAGGCTGTGAGCCCAATTGTCTGACCTCGTACAATAAGTGGTTCGTGCAAAGTTACCCCATTGATATTCTGGCTTCTAGTAGTGCATCTGGCACATGGTAAGTTTTCAATAAAAGGAAGAGCATTTGAGATGACACGGTTTTTGCCATCTCCCAGGCCAGTGATCACATCATTGTCCCATACAGGCATGACCTGTGACAGTGGTGACTGGCTGGTTTCCCTTCTCAGGGGGATTCATTTTAAACCACTTGCTTGCAAAGGCTCTAGGATACTTATTTAAATTTTATACCCTTCGTCATCCCTAATTCTCAGGGCAAATGGAATGTAAAAATCTAGAAATAAAAATGATTTTAAGAAAGTCTGTTGAGACACTGGACTTCTTTTTTTTTTGTTTGTTTTTTTTGCAGTTTTTGGCCAGGGCTGGGTTTGAACCCACCACCTCCAGCATATAGAGCCAGCACCTTACTCCTCTGAGTCACAGGCACCGCCGACATTGGACTTCTTTCAGCAAAATCATTTTGAGATATTTTCCATGTTGTTATATGTATTAGTAGTTCATTGCTTTGTATTGCTGAGTATGTAGTAGTCTATTGTATGGATGTACCAGTGCATGTTTATATGTTTATGCCTTCACTTACTAATGGACCTTTTCAGGTTTGGGCTATTCAAGATAAAATTGTCATGAACGTTAATATACAAATCTTTGTAATGGCATAGGCTTTAATTTTGCTTAGGTAAATAACTACTAGTGGAATGGCTGAATCATATAGTATAGTCAGTATACTGACTCTTCTCATTTTACCCATTCTAACAGGCCTGTGGAACTTGGTAGAGTGCTGTGGTGTTACAGCTCACAGCAACCTCAAACTCTTGGGCTTATGCAAGTCTCTTGCCTCAGCCTCCCAAGTAGCTGGGACTACAGGTGCCTGCCACAGTGCCCAGCTATTTTTTTGTTGTTGTTGTAGTTGTCATTGTAATTGTCATTGTTGTTTAGTTGGCCTGGGCTGGGTTCGAACCCGCTAGCCTCGGTGTATGTGGCCAGCGCCCTACCCACTGAGCCACAGGCACTGCCTGGGGTATTTAACTTTTTAGAGAACTACCAAACTGGAATTCACTTTGCATTCACACCAGCAGTATTAAGAGGCACAGTTGCTTCACATTCTCACCAATACCGAATATGATCACTCTTCTCATTTTACCCATTCTAACAGGCCTGTCTCCATGTATTGTCATGCATTTCTCTAATGACTAATGATGTTAAACATATTTTTCATGGGCTTATTTGCAATTTGAGTATCTTCTTTGGTGAAATGTCTGTTCAAATCTTTTACCCACATTTTATTGAGTTTTTTTTATTGTTAAGTTTTGAGAATTAAAAAAATACCTTTTGAATAAATTTCTTTATCAGATATGCAACATTTTTCAAAGGAACATCTAACAGCACTAGTGCCACTTAGAGCAATTTTAAATGCACGCAAATCATTTTTGTAATCTGTATCACCTTTGAAAGGCTGATTCTAATTCAGTAGGTGTCTTATTCTGTCTGTGCTGCTATAACAGAATACTTGAGACTGGATAATTTATAAACGATAGAAATTTATTTCTCACAGTTCTAGTGGCTGTGAAGTCCAAGATCAAGTTTCTGGCAGGTTCATTTTCTGGTAAAGGCCCAGTCTCTACTTCCAAGGTGGCACCTTGAGCACTGCATCCTTCAGAGGGGACAAACACTGTGTCCTTACGTGGCATAAGGGATGGAAGGGGAAAAGGGCCTTACTAGGTCTCCTTAACCCTTTTATAAGGTGTTAATCACATTCATGAAGATGGAGTCCTCATGGCCTAATGGTAACAGAGTAGCCACCTCTCCTATAGATATGGAAGTATAAAATTGAAAGTGGGGCATATGGCTTGAAAAAATAGCAAAAATGTTTTCCGTCTCTTTAAAACTTTTTTTTGGAAACTGAGACCTGCATTCCTGCTTCTGGAGGTGGTCATGAGGGGCAGGGAAATGTCTTTTGTTCTTTTTCACTATTGAAGGTAGACTTAGCTGGCTGAGTGGCAGAGGTGCTGAGCTGCAGGGTGGTCCTCCCAGGTGGGCAGAGGTCATAGTTTTATCTTCATCTAAGATGGCACATTAACTGTAATTGAATGACAATAGGTCTTCACTTTTATAAGCTCTGGGTTTCTGCTTACTTGCAGGAAAAACTGGTATGTTGAGAGGAATATTCTTCATTTTTCTCCCTGGACGAAGTAATAAATTTCCCTTTCCTTCTTCTGAAAAACTACTTGTTCTTGTTTTTTGAAGCTCCTGAAGGCCCCTCTTCTTAGTACTGTTGCTTTGGAGATTAAGTTTCCACATGAATTTTGGAGGGACACAAAAATTCCAAGGTAGCAGTAGGTCTGTGGTAGAGTCTGATAGTCTTATTACTGAGCAAGCCCTCAGGTGATGCTGATTATGCTGATCCATGTGTCCACAAAAAGGAATCCAGACTTTGTAAAATAATTTAAAGAGATTTCTTCTGAGCCAATTGTAAGAATCATTGCCTGGAACCATGCCCAACAAACCTCGAATGAGTGGACTTACTTTGGTGGGGTTACAGTTTGGTTTTATAAATTTCAGGGAGACAGGAATTGCAGGTAAGGTGACAGATAAATCAATACTTGAAAAACATACATTGGTTTGGCCTGAAAAGGTGGGACATGTCAAAGCAGAGGCCCACAGGTTATAGGTGGGTTTAAAGATTTTTTACCTGACAATTGGCTGAGTTAGGCTCTGTCTAATAGTCAGAGAAGAGGAACGCTTGGTTAAGATAAGGGTATGTCAATCAGAGACAATCTACAGGACATATGCCCAGACTCAAGCAATTTATTGTATATATTGAGTGTTGGCAGTCGTGGGCCCTGGTTCCCCAAACCCAGTTGTCCTGGTTCAATTAGTCACTGAGGTAGAAAATTCAACCAAGGCACAGTGGTAATCAAAAGCAAAAATGAATGGAAACTCAAGATGAACCTCCAGTGGCACAGGCAGAGTGGATAGAATGCAAAAGTAACCTACACAGGTTTCAGGGTAACAAAGAGAGATTTCATTTAGGAAGAACAGAGAGAAAGTTTAGATCATGTCCAAAGAGTTGAACGGTGGTCCCTTTCACGCAGGAGAAAAGAGAGACAGAGACTCAAAGGCCAGCAAGGATGTAAATATCCTGTTTGAAATTGGTTGCGAGTCTTTCATTGGCCTCTCTGGGCCTCCAGGCAGTATGCCCTTTTCTATTGGTCATTGATGGTCTCTTTCTACTGGTCACTGGTTACCTAGATTACTTCATAGTCACATTCTTATTGGCCCTCCAGACTTCAATTGAGTACCTGTGGGTAAGTCTTGCATAGCCTTAAGTTCATTAATGAATCACAAAGGACATCTCTAGGAAGGCAGGGAGACATGATGAGGCATGTCCGATCTCCTTTTTCATGGTTAACAACTTAGTTTTAGGGGATCCCCTTGGCCAAGAGCGAGTCCAATCATTCAGCTGCTGAGGGAGAGCCTTATAATTTTATTTTAGTTCACACATGGGCCACACTTTAAGCAGCAAGTCTCAAGCATGCACTGAAACTAATCTAGAACAGAAAGGTTTTGCCTTGTTTGATCACCCATCTTCTTTATCATAAGTATTGGCTTAAGTATTACTTGCTTATTTGATGAAATGAAATCTGCTGTCAAATAACAAAGCTCTTTCACTGTTGAGGAGTGTGATGGATACTGTTAGATACCTACTCAATACCTAAACCCCTTTTTCCTTGTCAACAGAACCTCAATTTTTCTCCATTATCTGCCCTGTAGTGAGAGTGACCACATGACCTGTTGAGGTAGTAAATCCCAATCAGTTTAAGCCAATTATAGAAATCTCTTTCCTCTTGCCAAGGTTTGAAGTGTGGACATGTAACTCAATTTTTGTTAATGGTATGGGAGGGGATGTTATGGTGGGGGCCTTTTAAAAAGTTCAATCAATCTTGGGCGGTGCCTGTGGTTCAAAAGAGTAGGGCACCGGCCCCATATGCCGGAGGTGGCAGGTTCAAACCCAGCCCTGGCCAAAAATTGCAAAAGAAAAAGAAAGAAAAAGAAAAGAGAGTTTAATCAATCTTTAAAAGATATTCACATGGCTTATTGTACCCTCAATGAATCCCCAACAATAAAAAAAAAAAAAAGATATTCACAGGATAGGCAGTGCCTGTGGCTCAAAGGAGTAAGGCACCAGCCCCATATGCTGGAGGTGGTGGGATCAAACCCAGCCCTGGCCAAAAACTGCAAAAGATATTCACAGGATAATATGGTTTCTTCTTCCACTGGTTATGGTTATGTCTAGATGTTACACCTGGCATTACAGAATCATCTTGTAGTTGTAAGAAGAATAAGGCTGAGGACAACAGTGACACTTTGAGCATGACAGAGCAGAAAGATGGAATGAAACTGGTCATTGAATTCTTCTTTGAGATACTGAAAAAAATGAAACGAAACAAAAAACCCTGGAGCCTCCTAACTGTGGGACTTCTTATGTGTTAAACATTTTCATTATAGTTTACACCTTTTGGAATAGGATTTTCTGTTACCTACAGCTGAAACATGCATCACTGCCCATTGAAGTTCCTGGTTCTTTAAAGCTGAACCAGCTCAGCTTGGTGTTTTGTGAGTCACAGAGCACAATGTCATGTACCTCTCCTCATTTGTATGTTATCTACTGTCTTTATATCTCTCTGGTCTCAGACTCCTAGAACTTTCAGTACTTGGTTTTGGCTGCTGTTTGTCCTTTGCAATTTAGCTTCACGTTCAACTTTCAGCTTCCACTGACTCCCTGAATTCGGTTGCCCACATTGTCTTTTATTTTTTTATTTTTTTGAGACAGTCTTACTTTGTTTCTCCAGGCTAGAGTGCTGTTTTGTCATAGCTCACAGCAACCTCAAACTCTTGTGCTCAAGTGATCCTCTTGTGGCTGGGACTACAGGCGCCTGCCACAACTAGTTTTTGTATTTTTAGTAGAGGCGTAGTTTTACTCTTGGTCAGGCTGGTCTCAAACTCCTGAGCTCAAAGAATCCACCAGCCTCGGCCTCCTAGAGTGCTAGGATTACAGGAGTGAGCCACTGTGCTCAACCCACATTGTCTCTTAATAGAATTTCTCTCTATTGCTCATCCCAGTCCAGCAATAGTGAGCATTTTCTCTGGTAACTGGTTCTTTTCTTTCCTGTTTCAAAACATGTTGTACTCCCTTCCTCATAGATGCCCAAACTAGAAGTTATCTTAGTTTCTTTTTTTCTTTTTTTCTTTTTTTTGCAGTTTTGGCTGGGGGTGGGTTTGTCTTCTTTTCTTTTTTTTTCTTATCCTAAGATCTACTTAGTTGTCAAAGACCTATTTATTTTAGCCTTGACATGTTTCTTAAATTATCCTTCTTCACCTTTTTTATATATTTTTTTCAGAGTCTCACTCCAGTGCCCTCGGTAGAGTGCCAAGGCGTCATAGCTCACAGCAATCTCCAACTCTTGGACTCCAGTGATCCGTATGACCCAGCTTCCCAAGTAGCTGGGGCTACAGGTTCCTGCTACAACACTCATCTAGTTTTTCTATTTTTCATAGAGATAGGTCTCACTCTTGCTCCATCTGGTCTTGAATTCCTGACCTCAGGCAACCCACCTGCCTTGGCCTCCCAGAGTGCTGGGATTACAGGTGTAAGCCACCATGCCCAGCACATTCTGCCTCTTCTCACTGTCTTATTAGTTCAATCAACCATCATTTTTTCCATATTATCGTACTGACTTCCCTGAAAGGTGTAAGCTGCAGTACCCAGAGACGAGACCAAAGGGGAGATGTTTGGGCCAGGTTTGTTAAAAGGGGATGGCCACCAGACTGGGCAGGGCAAAGATGGTATTGGTGCTGGTGGGGGGGCAGTTAGAGACCCTTTTTATATGGGCCCTAGGGGATGGGCAAGTTGCAAAACTTGCCCAGAGGGCTTTAGTGAGTTCGAGTCCTTTGGTGCAAATTTTTTTGGGGGGGGCTAACTAGGTCCTTTGTGTCCTTTGTCTTGGGGGGAGAGTTCATGTAGGGCTGAATTAGACCCCCTAACATTCCCCACTGTTTTTCTTGTCTCAGGTCTTACCATTTTCAATGCTGCCTACGTTTTGCAGTGAAATTTTCTGAAATGCTGACATTCATGTTTAACACATTACTCCCATGCTTAAAACCCCTTCCTCCAAGCCCCATCGTCTACGGGAGAAATTTTAAATTAGAGCATGGGGCTATGGTGATCTGCCTCCCAGTCACTTCTCCAGCCTCAAATCTCAGTGATCCCTGACTCAGAGTACATCATCCAGCAACAATGAATGCTTGGTAGTGCCATGGAACATACCATGCAATTATTTAGCACCATTCCTTTCCTTAGTTTTCTCTGCCTAAAAGTCTTCCCTCTCTTTCCATACTACTTTCCTACTTATTATTCTTCAGGCCTAGGTTCAGGCATCACCTTCTGAAAGACTGATTTGACCCCACCTAATCTAGAGTGGATTTGGCTTATTTCCTTGAAGTTCTTTCGTAGCATCCTATTATTTCATTATTGCTCTTAACATGTTTATTATTATGGTCTATTTGTATGATCCTATCTGCCTATCCCAAATCCTCAGCAGTTTGAACTCCTTGAGTGCAGGGGGTTGTTCATTATGTATTACTGTATTCCTAGCACTTAGCTTGAATGAATCTCATCTGCTGAGAACAGCACCTTGCATGCAACTTCCCTCCCCTTCATTGCAATGGATACTGGACCTTTTGCCTAGAATCCAAGATTCTTGACGATCACTGCCACACACCCTGAGAAAACAGACGAGGTGTTAGGCGCTGAGGGAGTCCACTAGTGTGGGAGCAAATTTGAAGTCATATAGAACCAGTTGGTGGCACTCACCACTCAGTTGGCAGAAGAGAGATTATTGCTTCACCCACATTCGCAGATGCACTATGAAATTCTACCTCCTCTACCTCCAAACCTGCATTTGGAGACATTCATATGGAATCCTACCTAATTGTTCTCCTTCTTTCTGAAAATGCAGCTTTTGGTGGGCTCCCAATACTCTCGGTTCATAGAAAAATCCAAGATGGTGTTTTTTTTCTGGACTTACTGTATAATGGAATCCTGAGAGAACCTCTATATCCACTGACACTTTCAGCAGCCCAACCAGCCAAGAACTCACAAACTTCTAAGTTGCCTGGTAGGAAACTCCCCTTCTGCATCCTTGTGCCACTAATAGGAGGAAAGTGTCACACTCAAGTGTGTGCAAGTTATGTTTCCAGGAACCTACCGACATAATCTGTACATTCCTGGTCCCCTCTAGGTATCTAACGGAACCACACTCACTTCAGTGCAAGGGGGACATTGACAAAATGCACCATGGGTTAGGAGTCTGATGACTGAGAGCATTCCATGGAGGGGCTCATGCTTTTATACCTCTCTGCCTGCTCTTTCCCTTCTTCCTCAACTTCTTACCTTGCAATCTTATTCTCCTTGGAATCTCATTCTGTCTTCTACATGTTACTTCCCAGGTTTTTGTTTATTTAATTGTTGTTTTAAAATCAGCATTGCTGTTCCTAAAATCCTAGGTAATTATGCCACATGCCAGAACACAAAGAGTTGTCTTCTGGGGGGACTTTAAGCTGGAAATCATTTATCCAACAAAATGTATCGAGAACCTACTATGTGGCTGGGCTCTGTTCTATGTCCTTCACACAGTAATAGTAAACAAAAAATAAATAAATAAATAAAAATAAAATAAAAAAACAGTAATAGTAAACAAATCAATAGATATAACAAACAAACCAGACAAAATATCTGCCTCATGAGATTACATTGGGGGGAAGATATTAACCAATATAAACAAGTAAAAATACTTATTAAATGGTGATAAATAAAAAGTAATTTAGAAAAAATGTGACTGAAAGGGTGGCAGTTGTGGGATTGTAAATTTAGATAGATTAGTCAGAGAAAGTCTCAACGAAAGGCTTGAAAAAAGTAAGAGAGTGACTTGAGGGCATCTGTGCAAAGAATGTTATTAAAGCCAAAAAAGCTGCCTACAAGATGGGGTCTAAGAAGCTAAGCTGAAGCAGTACAGGGAACCTAGTCTGCGAGTTCACATTCTCTCCCACATACCCTTCCCCTGTGATTATCTAGGTAAGGTTTCTCTATGATTGTGAGGATGTTTTCCTCAGTAGACTTGAGGAGGTAGTCCCACATAGACAATAGGTGTTGTGATATTCATAAAGGTTACTTTGATAATATTATGTCTTCTTTGATGATTCTCTTAGATATTTTGTTAAAGTGAGAATTATGTTTCTGTTGTTTAAACATTTTTCATTGTTAGAATGAAGACTGTTTTCATGTTACTTCCTATCAGATAAAGTTAAAATTTTCTAGGTTGGTTTCCTTGTACTTTATCAAAAAAATTATTAGAACTGTAACTGAGGCAGAACAGAATTGAGAGACTACTCTCCCTATTCCAGAATCCTGGCCTTCTGACAATAAAATTTGGTGGACTTAATTCCCATCTCTGCATCTGGCTGACAGTGACAGGTAGCTGGATCCTCTTCATCCGGTAACAGTACCAAGAGACAAACAAGTAGAGAGGATTTGAGGTAGAAAACTGACTGGAGGGTTGCAGAAATAAGAGGCCAATGTGCTGACCTGAAATGAGCAAGGGGATGAGTGTAACTGGAGATGAATTCACTCCAGGACTCATCTTTGGTTCCCTCTAGGTATCTAATGGAACCATACTCACTTCCGTGCAGGTGGACATTGACAAAATGCACCATGGGTTTAGGAGTCTGATGACTGAGAGCAACCCATGGAGGGGTGCACACTGTTTACCTCTCTGCCTGCTGTTTTCCTCCTTCCCTTTCCCCTCAGATCTGGTAAGGGACTTAGGGGTCATTGTAACAACTTTTGATTTCACTCAGAGAAGTATAATTTTTGATAAAAGGAGTTATGTGACCTGAGTTATGTTTGATAGGATCACTCTGGCTGCTATGTTGAGCGTAGACTCCATGGGTAGGTGAGCAAAAATGGAGGCACAGTGACCATATAGGAGAATATTGTGGCAATCCAGCAAAAAGTGCTAACAATGTTGACCAGGGTAGAGGTAGTGGGAGTGGTGAGAAGTAGTTGTATTCTGGATATGTTTTGAAAGTCTTGTTAACAGGACTTATAGATGTGGGTAATAGGGAACAGACAGAAATAAGAATGATTTTCTGATTTTTAGACAACTTGAAGGCTAGAGTTGCTCTTTACTGAGATAAAGAAAAATGTGGGAAGAGCAGGTTGGAGGGACATCATCAGGAAGTGGATTGGGGTGTGTTAAGGCTGTGAAACCTATTAGACACCCTAGAAAAAATGTTAGGTAAATAGTTGGATATATGAGCCTGAAGTTCATAGAAGTCTGATCATATATATTTGGAATACATAAGCTTACAAAAAAAAATATATATATATATATATATTGTTTTGTTTTGTTTTTTTTGAGACGGAGTCTCAAGCTGTCACCCTGGGTAGAGTGCCGTGGCATCACAGCTCACAGAAACCTCAAACTCTTGGGCTTAAGCTATTCTCTTGCCTCAGCATCCCAAGTAGCTGTGACAAAAGGCACCCACCACAATGCCCAGCTATTTTTTGGTTGTAGTTGTCATTGTTATTTGGCAGGCCTGGGCTGCATTCGAACCCACCAGCCCCAGTGTATGTGGCTGGCACCCTAGCCACTAAGCTACAGGCACTGAACCTACAAATAATGTTTAAAGAATGGATGAAGTTACCAAAGAGTGTTAAAAGGTCAATAGATAAAGAAGATAAAAAGACCCAGGATCGATCCCTGGTGCATCCTAGAAGTTGGGCTAACAAGAATCAGCAAAGTAGATTGATAATGAGAGGCCAATGAGAAAGAAGAATGTGGGGTCCTGAATGCCAAGCAAGGGGGAGTGACCAACTATAGTTATTTACTACTACTAAGGCAAATAAGGTTTGAACTGAGAATTGCATTTAGCAACATGTAGTTTTAGTCGAATGATGGGCATGAACACATCCCCACAGTAGGCTCAACAGACAATGAGTATAAAAGGACAGATTCATCTGAGGAGTTTTTCTATGAAAGTAGAGACTAAAAATGTGTGTTTGGAGAAGACAAGGAGTGGGATAATGAATTTTTTCAGAGAACAGAAATACCAGTATTTTAAAATGATAACAGCAGGCTGGGCAAGGTGACTCGCACCTATTATCCTAGCACTCTGGAAGGCCTAGGTGGGTGGATTGCTTGAGCTCAGGAGTTCAAGACCAGCCTGACCAAGAGTGAAACCTCTGTCTCTGAAAATAGCTGGGTGCTGTAGTCCCAGCTACTTGGAAGGCTGAGGGAAGACGGTCACTTGAGCTCAAGAGTTTGAGGTTGCTGTGAGCTGTGACACCATGGCACTCTACCAAGGGTGACAGAGTGACACTCTGTCTCAAAAAATAAACAAACAAATAAACAAAAAAATTACGCCTGAATTGGGGTATACATCAAACTTCCTCAAGCATAATACACATTGCCTAAGATCATTATTATTATTATTATTATTATTATTATTTCAAAACAGAGTCTCACTCTTTTGGCTGGGCTAGAATGCCATGGCATCATCATAGCTCACAGCAACCTCCAACTCCTGAGCTCAAGCAATCCTCTTGCCTCAGCCTCCCAACTAGGTGAGACTACAGGTACCCACCACCATGCCTGGCTAATTTTTCTATATTTTGTAGAGACAGGGTCTCTCTCTTTCTCAGGCTGGTATCAAACTCCTGGCTTCAAACCATCTTCCCTCCTTGGCCTTCCCTTCATGCTAGGATTATAGACATAAACCGCTGTCCCAAGCCAAGGCTCATGTTATTAATTAAAGTCACATCACTACAGACAAAAAGATGAATTTCCACAGTGACTACTTTGACTGTGACAACACTTATTTGAAAATACAAGTATGTGTGTTAAAAAAAATCTAGACATTGGCCTGGCACAGTGGCTCATTACTATAATCGCAGCACTTTAGGAGACCATGGTGGGAGGATCTCTTGAGGTCAAAAGTTCAAGACCAGTCTCAGCAACATAGTGAGAATCCATCTCTACAAATGTTTTTTTTTTTTTTAATTAACCAGGTATGGTGGTGCATTCCTGTAGTTTCAGCTACTTGGGAGGCTAAGGCAGGAGGATCACTTGAACCCAGTAGTTCACGGTTACAGTGACCTAGGATTGCACTGTAGCTTTGGGTCACAGAGCATGACCCTGACTCAAAAAAAAAAAAAATTCCAGTCATGTCACTCACCTCATTTATATATTACTTTTCCTATGGCTTTAACTGCTGAAAAACAATCTATCAAATACTATACATACCCCAGAGGCTGTAACTCCTAGAAGAATTAAGGTTTGAGTAAAAGCAGATGGAAGATAAGAGACAGTAAGAAATGGGGTGAAGAGAAAGGTGGAGTCGAAAGGAAGCAGCAGCCTTCAAGGATAAAAAAATGCCACTGATAAATCAATCTAGCAAAGAAATAATATCAAAAAAAGAACTAAGATGATAAACAAAACTAATAAAAGTGGTAGTACAGGAAGAAACATAAAAGATACAAAAGTATGGTAAAAGAATATAGTAACATTACTGAGATTTTTCAGTGATGCTTCTGATAAAATAAAGTTAAATTTACTGATAGTCAAGGTATTTGAAAAGAAGTTTATATTTATTTAGTGCCTAGTGTTCCAAGAATTTTACACATGTCCATTTATCTTGCACTCTCAGCAGCTCTAAAAAGTAGCTGCCATTATAATCCCCATTTTACAGATGAAGAAAAAGAGGCATAGAGAAGTTAAGTCAATTATCTGAGCCCTACAACTTCTCTCCCCGAGTCCAAAGCCAATGCCCTTTCCATTGTTAAAACCATCTCCTGGTCAAGAGATAGGGTATGTAAAGGTATCTTCTGAAAATATTATGTATTCTTTCAATCCATATTTAATTTTTATTTTTTGTAATAATTTACTGTTATAAAATAGAACAATATGTTTGCAATTGTGTTCATGAAAATAAATATGCTAACTAAAAGTTACACAAGAATTTGAAAGGTTTGTGGGAAATCCAAATGCAAGTGAAAATGGTCCTCTGAGTTCATCCATTTCATTGAGCATAATAACCTGCACATATTTCGGTTCTGCTTTTCTACATTCTCCTATATCCACAATTTCATTTGATTGAGTACCTACTATGCAGCATGGAGAACCTCTTACTGTCTTCTCCCAAATCAGCATGCCGATTGCTGTTGGTTTATTTCTAACATTGTTTTATAATAGTTTATCAAAACTGTGAAAAAGCAGAAAAGCAAACCATCTGATTATCTTTGTTGCTATATTGCACCACGTGAATAATATTTTATTTTATTATGTTGTTTATTTATTTATTTGAAACAGAGTCTCACTAATTCTTGAGCTCAGATGATCCTCTTCCCTCAGCCTCCTAAGTAGCTGGGATTACAGGTTCTTGCCATGATGCGTGGCTGGTTTTTCTATTTTTAGTAGAGACAGGGTCTCACTCTTGCTCAGGCTGGTCTTGAGCTGGTGAGCTCGTACAATCCACCCACCTCAGCCTCCCAGAGTACCAGGATTATAGGCGTGAACAACCGCAACCAGCCTGAATAATATTTTAAAATACAAAATGAATGCTATCTAAAACATTACTAGAAAAAGAAATAGTCATTTTCAGGAGCTTTAAATGAGAGCCAAAATAATACATTGCATAGATTTTCAAAAATCTCTACAAAAAGAACATTGTTTTAGATATAGAAGACCTACTTGCCACAGAGTTTAGCTAAAATGCTGCTTTCCTTCTTATAGAAAGGAGATTTGGATCGTGGAAATGTGGAGACAATACAAGTCTAAAGATATTCATTATTTTATTTTTATGGCTACCTATTGCAAACTATACAGATTATGTGGAATTAGTATTTCTCTGGTTGTGTTACGGGACCAAGAGAGTCTAACCACCTGTCACTCTCACCCAATATGTAGAGACGGGGATTTGTCCACCAAACTTAATTTGTCAGAAGGCCGGTGAGTCTGGAGAGTAGTGAGAGTAATTCCTCTAAGACTGTTCTGTTCTTCCATTCCCAAAATTACAGTTTTAAACATAATGGTGCACAGTAAAGACTATAATAACTCTTATTTCAAATCATAATGAACACAACACAATGACAATTTATTATAATGTTTCTAATTTAAAAGTTAATTCTTAAACTTTTTAACCTGGGCATCTTTACTGTGGGGGTTAAATTTATAACACAGTAAGAATGGGAAACCAGAGTTGAACACCAGCTGTGTCATGTCCGCCCGAGCCTGACAGACTCTATCTTATTTTCACTATATGTGCTTTCAGCTGGACTGCTACAAAACAATTCATCTTGACAGGAGTCTTAACCATAGAAATTATAACATAAAGGTATTTTGTCTGTGACAAACAAGAACAGAAGACTAGATGAAAAGAAGGAACCCAGATCTAACGCTTCAGCCCTATGTGGCATGTCCTTATGTTTTAATCTCAGACAAAGTTCTTTGGATATCTTTCTTGGCATTTGTTGACTGAATTTCACAACAGAATGTGAGGCATGACATACAGTCTAATGACTTTCTCTGCTACAGACTGTTCAGGGAAAAACACTAGGTCATTTAAAAACACTAGGTCATTTAAGCATTTAAGCCAAATAATGAATTATTCATTAATTACTTATAAAGGTCCTAGCAAACCTCTTCAGGACAATTTATTGGAAAAATAAAAACCTTAATGTTCCTAACCAACTTTAGTAATAAAAAATTAAACCACTGTATTATTTACAACTTATCAGTGATAAATATGTACATATTCACTTAGAACTTGAGAAACATGGGATGATAAAATTACTTTTATTTTATCTTATTCATCGTTCTTTGGAGGAATGCTGAAATATTTGTTATCCTTTCACCACACTAAGATATAGGATGTTCAAAATAACCAAGAAATTAATGTAGAAGAGGAGCCCATACACAGAATGCCTTCAAGATAGGGATATAATTTCTTCTTTGACTTCCTCAAAAACAAGAAATGTTAAAAAAAAAAAAAAGAACTATAAAGACCTACATGGGAGAGAAAGATTTAAAAATTGAAGTTTTTGTGTCTTAGCCCACTTGGGCTGCCATAACAAAATACCACAGACTTAACTACCACAGCAGCTTAAACAACAGAAATTGATTTCTCACAGTTTTGGAGGTTGGAAATCTAAGAACAAGGTGCATGCAAGGTAGGTTTCATTTTGAGGCCTCTTCTCTTTTGCTTGTATGTGGCCTGCCATATTGCTATGTGCTCTTATGACCTCTTCTCTGTGTTCACATGGGGAGAAAAAGTGAGCTTTCTAGTGTCTCTTTTTATAAGGGCACTAATTCTCATCATGAGGACACCACCCTTATGACCTCATCTAACCATATTTACTTTCCCAAGGTGCCATTTCCAAATACACACTGGGGGTTAGGACTTTAACGTATGAATTGTGAAGGAATGCAAACATTGAATCCATCACATATCACAGATATATATGACATGATTTTCAATACCAGTGCCCATGAGGCTATTTACTTCCTCTTACGTGTGGCGATCAGACACATTGCCATAGGGAAGATGTGGTGGCTTGGTCATGGCTTCATTGTTTTCTCAGCCAAACTTCCCATTAAGTTGATTTATCAGAGATAATGTCAGTAGAATATTTGCTCACTTGTCGTTGACAGTCATCAGGGTCAATGGTGTATAAGTCATTAAACATTTTGAATATTATTATATAAAAAATACTCTTCATTAAAACATAGAAGTAAATCAAGGCATACAGATATAAAAATGTTTAGAAACTGTCTTATTACTCCTTAAATATTATTTTCTGATTTTAAACTCAGCCTTAAAAAGAACTAAGTTACTTCAAATATTGAAAGTTAGAGTTATAGCCTATGATTTGAGTAAGACAAAAAACTTTTATTTAGGTGAAATTCACATTAAATTAACCATTTTAAAGTGAACAATTTATTGGTTCACAATATTGTGCACCCATTGCCACTAACTAGTTCTAGAATGTTTTCCTCACCCAGAAGGTAACTCCATACCCCTTAAAGAATCACTCCTTAATTCCCCACCCCTACCTCTCCCTGGCAACCACTAATCTGGTTTCTATACAAATTTGCCTCTTCTGGGCATTTCCTATTAGTGGAATTATACAATAGGTGACCTTTTGTGTTTGGATTCTTTCCATTAGCATCATGTTTTCCAGATTCATCCATGTTGCAGCATGTATCAGTACTTTGTTCCTTTTATATGGCTGAATCCTATTCAATTGTATGTATATACACCATAGTTCGCTTATTCATTCACCTGATGATTGGTCCTTGGGCCATTTCCACTCTTTGGCTATTGGGTTAGATCTCTAACAGCCAATCAAGACTGAAAACCCCTGCATCCTCCCAGCCCGTGGACCCTGCCTTGCATGATGAGCTTAACTACTCTAGAAAGATGACTCTCCTGCTTCATGTATCTTGTGGCACTTAGTTATGTTCTTCCTGAACTGTTCAATCTTTCCCATTTGAAAACAAATGGATGAATCTGCCTCATGTGCCCACTCCCACAATAGAAAAATTAAGCAGCCCCACAGCACGAACTGTTCCTTTGCTTCTTCCTCCACCTTCTGGACCAGTTCTTTCCTAAAGAGAGTGCCTTTTCAATATCAGGTGTTGTTTTCCTGCTTTTTTCCACCTTATATTTGCCAGCCATGCACCTGGTTGTCTCTGAGCAATCTAACAGATGCCAGAGTATTTTTGTTTGTGATCTAGACCATCGCCTAAAAATAGGCTGGTATTATAAAACTTAGTTACATCTAAACACAATTTCAAAAACCACACAAACAGAATTTAATATAGACCACATTCTAGCTTCCTTCTCCTCTTATCCCTATCTCTGCTCCACCATAGTCAACCAGTTTTATGTCCAGCTTTTGGCTTGGTGGGAAAGGAATATATTTTAGTTACATAAACCAATTCCTAGTCATGTTTTCCTCTGATATACCAGAATGCCTCAATCCAGTTAAGCCATCCATTTATTTTATTTTATTATTTTTAGTTTTATTTCTTTTTTTTTTTTTTTTTTTTTTTTTTTGAGACAGTCTCACTTTGTTGCCCTGGGTAGAGTGCAATGGAGTCATAGCTCACAGCAACTTCAAACTCCTGGGCTTAAGGAATTCTCTTGTCTCGGTCTCCCAAGTAACTGGTACTACAGGTGCCTGCCAAAACGTCAAGCTATTTTTAGAGATGGGGTTTCGCTCTTGCTCAGGCTGGTCTAGAACCTGTGAGCTCAGGCCATCCACCCCCCTCAACCTCCCAGAGTGCTAGGATTACAGGTGTGAGCTACTGCGCCTGGCTTTCTTCTTTTCTGTTTTTAGACAGTCTCACTCTGTCACCCTGGCTAGAGTGCTTTGGCATCAGAACTCACAGCAACCTCAAATTCCTGGGCTCAGATAATCCTTCTGCCTCAGCCTCCCAAGTAGCTTGGATGACAAGTGTGCGGTGTCCTACAACACCTGGCTAGTTTTCTATTTTTTTAGTAGAGACAGGGGTCTTCTTCTTGCTCAGGCTGGTCTTGAACTCCTGAGCTCAAGCAATCCACCCGCCTTGGCCTCACAAAGTGCTGGGATTATAGGCGTGAGCCACAGTGCCCAGCCAAGCTGTCCTATACTCATACAAGAGCCATGAGTATTAACAATATGGTGAGAAATACAGCTCAGTAGGATCAGATTGGCACAAGGTGCCCCTTAAATCCCTGGATTTATAACCAGGCTATAAATGCACATGGCAGCCATTACAAGAGCTATATCCTTCACATTTCTAATCAAGGCTAACTTACTTTTGGATATTCCTCAGCTCTGAATTTCTCGGTGTCCTTAAGATTCTAAAGCCAGAAAATGCAATATGGAGATATCTTCACGCAGCACTGGTTTGCCTGGTAGAGAGATGGAGCATGTGCTTACAAACCTGGGGCACAATTTTTTTTGTGGGTGAGAGAACTTGTTGTTTATTATTTTATGCAAAGTATCAAGACAGTCATTATGGGGAAAATGGAATACATCTTAGAGTTCTGTTTACTTAGTACCTAGGATGTCATTATCTTACATTAATAATTATTATACAGGAGAGGGAGCAAGATGGCGACTGAGTAACAGCTTCCTTGCATCTGGGCATGGTGAGTCTGGGGAGATAGGACTCCAGGCATCTCTGGCTGGTGGGATCTGCCTATAATCATCCTTGTGAGGATACAGGGAGTCAGCGAGAGACTTCTGGACCCCAAGAGGAGGACTAAAACAGTGGAAAACCGGCAAGTGGTTGCGTGTGTTCAATCGGTCTAAACCCGCCAGTAACTGTAAGTTCAGTAGCAGAGAGACTGCAAACCGGAAAGGCCTTACCTGTGAACTGTTTTGGTGTCTTTGGACTTGGCACTCAGTTGAACTGCCTTGGGGAGAGCCTGAGCCGGAGTGTGGAGAACTTTGGCCGTTGTCTAGGGCCCCAGTCTGAGCCACTGAGCCAGATGGAGCTAATAGTGTTTGGCTGTGGGTGACAGGGAGCCATTGTGAGTGATCTGCCCCAACAAGCTCCACCCTCAGGGTTGCAGAGCAAGAATCAGGTGGGAGCTGGTAACTCAGCGACTGAGTAGCCAAAGGGCGGGGTCTGAGCCGCCTTACAGCCCTAACCCTCCGGGGCAGAGTGAGACCGGTTTTGGCACACTGGGTAAGTGGATAGCCACTTCAGCAGTGATTCCAGCGACAAGCACGTTTCTGGGAAAGCTTCTACTCAGCAAGTTTACAAGTTCAAAGTGCCTTTTAAGAGAGCTGAAGAGAGATTTAGGGTGTCTACCTGCTGGGGTTGGAGAAATCAGCAGCCTCCAGAAATATCAGCACTGTGATTAACATTCATACCCCAGAAGACCATGTGTTGCCAAGACAATATTCAACAACATATACATACTGCTTTGTTTTTGGTTGTGTGTTTTTTTTTTTTTTCTGTTGTTTTTGGTTTGGTTGTTTTTCTGTTTATTTTGATGTTGTTGTTGTTTTGTTTTTTAATTTCAACCTTTTCTGTTCAGATTTTTTTCTTTCTCAATTTTTCTAGTGTAATTATAATTTCCTATTGCTGCCTTTTCAATAACTAGAACTTCATTTTTGCTAGTGTTTCTAACACTATTATTTGGTTTTTCACCCAATTTTATCCCATAAAGTTTTCTGTTTGCTTGTTTTGGTTTGATTTATAGCATTTTTGTCTTTCCTCTCTACTTGGTGGAGGTGGAGTACTGTGTCTGACCAGGTTAGCAAAGACCTGCTGACCTCAAGGGAACCACCCAGCAGGGCACCCCCAGAAGGTGGGGTTTTTTTAAGGTTGTGTCAAAGTACCCTACTGTACACCTATATTGCTCTGTCTCCCTCTTTCTGTGCCTCCCTTCTTTCTGTCCATATTCCTATCACCCATCCCCTCTCCTTTCTCTATTTTTTTTTCTTTTCACTCGTTCCTCCTTTCTTCCATCCGTTTCTTGCTCTTCAACCTTCTCATCCTTCTGGTCCTCTACCAAAAGGACTCATCGAAACCTTAGTCCACAGGCATGAGAACTTAAAGAGCAAGAGGAAGTGAAAGGAAATTTAGGGCAATGAAACAGATAAAAGAAGTCACACATTGGGTGGTGCCTGTGGCTCAAGGAGTAGGGCGCCTGTCCCATATGCCAGAGGTGGCAGGTTCAAACCCAGCCCCGGCTAAAAAAAAAAAAAAAAAAAAAAAGAAGTCACACATGAGGAAGAATCAGCAGAAAACTCCAGGCAACATGAAGAGCCAGTCCAGAACAACCCCGCCAAGGGACCATGAGGTAGCTACTGCAGAGGATTCCACCTATACAAAAATGTTAGGAATGACAGAAAGGGAATTTAGAATACACATGATGAAAACAATGAAAGAAATGATGGAAACAATAAAGGAAACTGCTAATAAAGTGGAGAACAATCAAAAGAAAATCCAAAAACAGAATCAAATAAGAGATGAACAATATGAAGAATATAGAAAGGATATAGCAGAGCTGCAGGAATTGAAACAGTCAATTAGGGAACTTAAAGATGCAATGGAAAGTATCAGCAACAGGTTAGACCATGCAGAAGAAAGAATTTCAGAGGTAGAAGACAAAGTTCTTGAGATAACTCAGATAGTAAAAGAGGCAGAAAAGAAGAGAGAGAAAGCAGAACGTTCTCCGTCAGAATTATGGGACTTTATGAAGCGTTCCAACATACGAGTTACAGGAATCCCAGAAGGGGAAGAACAATGCCCCGAGAATTGGAAGCCATACTAGAGAATATTATAAAAGAAAATTTCCCAAATATCACCAAAGATTCTGACACACTGCTTTCAGAGGGCTATTGGACCCCAGGTTGCCTCAACTCTAACCGAGCTTCTCCAAGACACATTGTGATGAACCTGTCCAAAGTCAAGACAAAAGAAAAGATTCTACAAGCTGCCAGGAGTAAGCGCCAGTTGACCTACAGGGGCAAATCCATCACAGTGACCGCAGACTTCTCTAATGAAACTTTCCAAGCAAGAAGACAACAGTCATCTACCTTTAATCTAATTAAACAGAACAATTTCCAGCCCAGAATTCTGTACCCTGCTAAGCTAAGCTTCAAAATTGACGGAGAAATCAAATCATTTACGGATATACAAACATTGAGGAAATTCGCCACAACAAGACCAGCTCTACAGGAAATACTTCAACCTGTTCTGCACACTGACCACCACAATGGATCAGCAGCAAAGTAGGAACTCAGATATTAAAGGACAGAACCTAACCTCCGCACTGATGCAAAAGACAAAACTAAGCAATGGACTCTCACCAAATAAGACAAATAGAATACTACCACACTTATCAATTATCTCAATAAATGTTAATGGCTTGAATTCCCCATTGAAGAGACATAGATTGGTTGACTGGATTAAAAAACACAAGCCATCCATTTGCTGTCTGCAAGAAACACACCTGGCTTCAAAAGACAAATTAAAGCTCCGAGTCAAGGGTTGGAAGACAATTTTTCAGGCAAATGGAATTCAGAAGAAAAGAGGAGTTGCAATCTTATTTTCAGATACATGTGGATTTAAAGCAACTAAAGTCAAAAAAGACAAAGATGGTCACTTTATATTGGTCAAGGGAAAACTACAACAAGAAGACATTTCAATTCTAAATATTTATGCACCCAATTTTAATGCTCCCAGATTCTTGAAACAGACCTTACTCAGTCTGAGCAATATGATATCCGATAATACCATAATAACAGGGGACTTTAACACTCCTCTTACAGAGCTGGACAGATCCTCTAAACAGAAATTAAACAAAGATATAAGAGATTTAAATGAGACCCTAGAACAACTGTGCTTGATAGACGCATATAGAACACTCCATCCCAAAGATAAAGAATATACATTCTTCTCATCACCCCATGGAACATTCTCCAAAATTGATCATATCCTGGGACACAAAACAAATATCAACAGAATCAAAAGAATTGAAATCTTACCTTGTATCATCTCAGACCATGAGGCACTAAAGGTGGAACTCAACTCTTAACAAAAATGCTCGACCCCACCCAAAGGCATGGAAATTAAACAATCTTCTGTTGAATAACAGATGGGTGCAGGAAGAAATAAAACAGGAAATCATTAACATCCTTGAGCATAACAACAATGAAGACACAAGTTACCAAAACCTGTGGGATACTGCAAAAGCAGTTTTGAGAGGAAAATTCATCACTTTAGATGCCTACATTTGAAAAACAGAAACAGAACGCATCAACAATCTCACAAGAGATCTTATGGAAGTGGAAAAAGAAGAACAATCTAAGCCTAAACTCAGTAGAAGAAAAGAAATATCCAAAATCAAATCAGAGATCAATGCAATTGAAAACAAAAGAATCATTCAGAAAATTAATGAAACAAGGAGTTGGTTTTTTGAAAAAATAAATAAAATAGATAAACCATTGGCTAGACGAACGAGAAATAGAAAAGTAAAATCTCTAGTAACCTCAATCAGAAATGATAAAGGGGAAATAACAACTGATCCCACAGAGATACAAGAGATCATCTCTGAATACTACCAAAAACTCTATGCCCAGAAATTTGACAACGTGAAGGAAATGGATCAATATTTGGAATCACACCCTCTCCCTAGACTCAGCCAGGAAGAAACAGAGCTCCTGAACAGACCAATTTCAAGCACTGAGATCAAAGAAACAATAAAAAATCTTCCAACCAAAAAATGCCCTGGTCCAGATGGCTTCATTCCAGAATTCTATCAAACCCTCAAGGAAGAGTTTATTCCTGTACTTCAGAAATTATTCCAAAAAATTGAGGAAGAAGGAATTTTCCCCAACACATTCTATGAAGCAAACATCACCCTGATACCTAAACCAAGAAAAGACCCAAACAAAAAGGAGAATTTCAGACCAATCTCACTCATGAATATAGATGCAAAAATTCTCAACAAAATCGTAGCCAATAGATTACAGCTTATCATCAAAAAAGTCATTCATCATGATCAAGTAGGCTTCATCCCAGGGATGCGAGGCTGGTTTAACATACGCAAGTCCATAAACGTTATCCACCATATTAACAGAGGCAAAAATAAAGATCACATGATCCTCTCAATAGATGCAGAAAAAGCATTTGATAAAATCCAGCATCCTTTTCTAATGAGAACACTGAAGAGTATAGGCATAAGTGGCACATTTCTAAAACTGATTGAAGCTATCTATGACAAACCCACAGCCAACATTTTACTGAATGGAGTAAAACTGAAAGCTTTTCCTCTTAGAACTCGAACCAGACAAGGTTGTCCTCTGTCACCTTTACTATTCAATGTAGTGCTGGAAGTTCTAGCCAATACAATTAGGCAAGACAAGGAAATAAAAGGAATCCAAATGGGAGCAGAGGAGGTCAAACTCTCCCTCTTTGCTGACGACATGATCTTATACTTAGAGAACCCCAAAGACTCAACCACAAGACTCCTAGAAGTCATCAAAAAATACACTAATGTTTCAGGATATAAAATCAATGTCCACAAGTCAGTAGCCTTTGTGTACACCAATAACAGTCAAGATGAGAAGCTAATTAAGGACACAACTCCCTTCACCATAGTCTCAATGAAAATGAAATACCTAGGAATATACCTAACGAAGGATGTGAAGGACCTCTATAAAGAAAACTATGAAATCCTCAGAAAGGAAATAGCAGAGGATATTAACAAATGGAAGAACATACCATGGTCATGGACAGGAAGAATCAACATTGTTAAAATGTCTATACTTCCCAAAGCAATCTACCTATTCAATGCCATTCCTATCAAAATACCAACATCGTACTTTCAAGATTTGGAAAAAATGTTTCTGCTTTTTTTATGAAACCGGAAAAACCTTGCATAGCTTAGGCAGTTCTTTGTAACAAAAATAAAGCTGGGGGCATCAGCATACCAGATTTTAGTCTGTACTACAAAGCCATAGTGCTCAAGACAGCATGGTACTGGCACAAAAACAGAGACATAGACACTTGGAATCGAATTGAAAACCGAGAAATGAAACTAATTTCTTACAACTACCTAATCTTCAATAAACCAAACAAGAACATACCTTGGGGGATAGACTCCCTATTCAATAAATGGTGTTAGGAGAACTGGATGTCTACATGTAAAAGACTGAAACTGGACCCACACCTTTCCCCACTCACAAAAATTGATTCAAGATGGATAAAGGACTTAAATTTAAGGCATGAAACAATAAAAATCCTCCAAGAAAGCATAGGAAAAACACTGGAAGATATTGGCCTGGGGAAAGACTTCATGAAGAAGATTGCCATGGCAATTGCAACAACAACAAAAATAAACAAATGGGACTTCATTAAAGTGAAAAGCTTCTGTACAGCTAAGGAGACAATAACCAAAGCAAAGAGACAACCTACACAATGGGAAAGGATATTTGCATATTTTCAATCAGACAAGTTTTATAACTAGGATCTATAGAGAACTCAAATTAATCCACATGAGAAAAGCCAACAATCCCATATATCAATGGGCAAGAGACATGAATAGAACTTTCTCTAAAGACGACAGACGAATGGCTAACAAACACATGAAAAAATGTTCATCATCTCTATATATTAGAGAAATGCAAATCAAAACAACCCTGAGATATCATCTAACCCCAGTGAGAATGGCCCACATCACAAAATCTCAAAACTGCAGATGCTGGCATGGATGTGGAGAGAAGGGAACACTTTTACACTGCTGGTGGGACTGCAAACTAGTACAACCTTTCTAGAAGGAAGTATGGAGAAACCTGAAAGCACTCAAGCTAGACCTCCCATTTTATCCTGCAATCCCATTACTGGGCATCTACCCAGAAGGAAAAAATTCCTTTTATCATAAGGACACTTGTACTAGACTGTTTATTGCAGCTCAATTTACAATCGCCAAAATGTGGAAAGAGCCTAAATGCCCACCAACCCAGGAATGGATTAACAAGCTGTGGTATATGTATACTATGGAATACTATTCAGCTATTAAAAAAAAATGGGGACTTTACATCCTTCGTATTAACCTGGATGGAAGTGGAAGACATTATTCTCAGTAAAGCATCACAAGAATGGAGAAGCATGAATCCTATGTACTCAATTTTGATATGAGGATAATTAATGACAATTGAGGTTATGGGGAGGGGAGGAAAAGCAGAAAGAGGGACGGAGGGAGGGGGGTGGGGCCTTGGAGTGTGTCACACTTTATGGGGGCAAGACATGATTGCAAGAGGGACTTTGCCTAACAATTGCAATCAGTGTAATCTGGCTTATTGTACCCTCAATGAATCCCCAACAATAAAAAATAAGAATAATAATAAAAGAATTATTATTATACAGTGAAATTATTGACTTTTTGTTTGTTCTATGAATTCTAGTATATCTTTTTAATTTTAAATTCCACATAAAGTGGAGGCAGTGTAATCTTTTCATGCTACAGTGGCTCTAAACGGCTTGTTCTAGGCCCAGAACTCAGGCATTTACTAATCACAAATGCATATGGAATTTTGAGAAAACTCATGATATACCACTACCATCCTTCTTCTCATACTGAAAATCAAATAAAGAGCTACAAATGGAGTGCTTAGCTGTGAATGTTCTTTTTCCTTCTTGTGTTGCATGATAACTTATGGTTATCAGACCATTTCATGATCAACCGAAACAAAAATAATTTCCATAATTTTCAAGAATAACTGATCTGAAATCAGAAATATTTTCTACTTTCTTTTAATCTTAGAAAAAAAATTAAAGGCTTTTGAAAATGTGGCAGATTTAAAAAGTTTTGGTAATGGGGTATCTTAACATAGGGTATATCTTATTTGAAACTTTATATCTTAAGTACAAATCATCTTATTTTTCAATTTCTGTTTGGTGTTGCAGTTTGCATATTGAACCAATGAACCACAGGGCTAAACTGAACTTATTTTTTTTTTTTTTTGACACAGAGTCTTAGTATGTCACCCTCGGTAGAGTGCCATGGCATCATAGCTCACAGCAACCTAAAACTCTTGGGCATAAACGATCATCTTGCCTCAGCCTCCCAAGTAGTTGGGACTACAGGTGCCGTCCACAATGCCTGTCTATTTTTTTTTTTTTGTAGTTGTCATTGTTGTTTAGCAGGCCTACACCAGGTTCGAACCTACCAGTTCTGGAGTATGTGGCCAGCGCCCTAACCACTTAACTATGGGTGCTGAGACAAACTTATTTTTCAATGTCATTTGGACTTGGCACTTGACATTAATGTTTACCAGCCTCCCTGTTCCATATACCTAATAGCAAGTCTGAATTGAACAAAAACTATTCATACTAAAGTGGGATGTGAATCTGTTCTTTCTAGGTTGGAAAGTGGAATTTCATTTAATTTCATAG
Source organism: Nycticebus coucang (assembly GCF_027406575.1). Taxonomy (NCBI): domain Eukaryota; kingdom Metazoa; phylum Chordata; class Mammalia; order Primates; family Lorisidae; genus Nycticebus; species Nycticebus coucang. The sequence continues at coordinate 123,430,895 of NC_069804.1, forward strand.
ATTTATTGACATATTGAGTATATATTATGTACAATACATTGTTAGTAACTGAGGGAGAAGTAAAGAGGAATAAGGTGATATGTTTCTAACCATGCACATGTTTTATTTTATCATGTGTCCCACTTATTATGTTTGTTGGTTCATTTTTTTCTACCTCTATGTCAAGAAATGTTCCTTATATGACTTTCAGTATAAATGTCAAAACTATTTGTTGAAAAAAAATTTTTTTCAGATAGAGTCTCACTTTGTCACCCTTGGTAGAGCCCTGTGGTGTCATAACTCACAGCAACCTCAAACTCTTGGGCTCAAGTGATTCTCTTTCCTCGGCCTCCTAAGTAGCTAGGAACTACAGGCACCCACAACACCCAGCTATATTTTAGAGATGGGGTCTTGCTCTGGCCCAGGCTGGTCTCTAACTCCTGAGCCCAAGCAATCCACCCTCCTTGGCCTCCCGGAATGCTAGGATCACAAGTGACATCCACTGTGCCCAGGCCCTGAACTGTGTTTTTACCTAACCCAGGTTTAAACAGAGCTAAGTCACTTTGATTTCTGAAACTGGAGATAGACCTTTGTAGAACCTGACTGTAAATCAAAGACTCTCAGCAACTGGATCTGGCCTCAAAAGTCCCCACTACCATATTTCCCTAGTACCAAAAAAAAAAAAAAAAAAAACTATCATACATATTAAGAAATAATAGGTACAAAAGCAGAAAACTACAGGGAGAGTAGTTCAGTTTGACCAGAGTAGAATTTATAGGATGCCGGGAGGGAGTAACATAAGATAGTGCAGGAAACATTTGTTCACTTAGCTATGAAATAGAGCTAATAATGGTGTTACTGTCAATACTTGCCTGAGCTGTTGAGTTTCATTAACACAGATAAAATCTTTGCTCCATGGCCCCCCATACCTTTCCGGCCCAGCTAACTTTCTCTCTAAGGTACACCAGAGCAAGTGCATAGATGAATTCAGTTCATCACACCTACTTCATAAACAACATGAAGGTGTCTTACCGATTAAGTGAAGAAATATCTTCAGGTGCAAGGGTATGTAATCATATGGTATATAATATGTTGGTGTTTAAGTCTGCTTAAAAAGACCATCAATCTCTAATTTTCCAAAAGAGTGATTATTTTTGCTATTTCTGGGGTCCTTCTGAACAAAAGATATTTAAATCTTTCTTCAGCCTTGACCAAATAAGAGTGTTGGGATATTCTACGACCAGCAATAGGCATTATACTATCCCTATCTCTTGCTACTAAAGGGGAATCAGCTTAAATGGCAGCATGTAGATTAAAGTCGAAATGTAAGTGAGTTAAAGTATAGAATGGCCAAGGTCATTTAAGGAATTAATTTTTCCAAAAGTCCTTTAAAAAGTGATTTTCCTATGTATAACTATTTGAGATATTTTAAGTCTAGCACAGTCTTAAAGCAAAATTTCCACAAAAGCTTATTTCATTTGAATATCTGTTTCAATTCATTTATTCACTCAGTGAATATTAGTTGAGCACCTATTATGTGCCAGACCTTATTCTAAACCTCAGGAATAAGTAGTAAATGAAACCGGTATCCTGCCCTCATGAAGCTTGCCATCTTGTGATGGATAGCTAAAAAATTAATCAATACATATGTCATGTATCTTCACATGGTAGTGACTATTCGTTGGATAATTAAAGCAGAAAATGGGGATATAAAATGAATGGGGGGGATTTTACACAAGGTAGTCAGAAACAGCCATGCTTAGGTGATGATGTTTGACTAGAGACATTAATGTAGTGAGGGCATAAACTATGTGAATGTCTGGGAGAAAAGCTTTTCGGGCCAAGGGAGCAGACAATCTGAAGGTTCTGAGGGGAGAATGAGTTTGTAATATTCTAGAAATGGCAAGTAGAAGAGTGTTGCTGGAGTAAAGTGTACAAAGTAGTAGGACATGAGATCAGAGAGGTGAACAGAATAAAAGCATGTAGGGCCAATATTAGCCCATGATGAGGATCTTAGATTTGATTCTAAAAATGATTGAAACCCGCTGGAAAGATTGAAATGAACATGATGTGATTTACACTTTAGTGATGTGTGTATTGGTTAAAATTGCCTGATTCTTTTTTTTTTTTTTTTTTTGTAGAGACAGAGTTGCACTTTAATGCCCTCGGTAGAGTGCCATGGCATCACACAGCTCACAGCAACCTCCAACTCCTGGGCTTAAGCGATTCTCCTGCCTCAGCCTCCCGAGTAGGTGGGACTACAGGCGTCCGCCACAACGCCCGGCTATTTTTTGTTGCAGTTTGGCCAGGGCTGGGTTTGAACCCGCCACCCTTGGTATATGGGGCCCGCGCCCTGCTCACTGAGCCACAGGCGCCGCCCTAAAATTGCCTGATTCTTAATGATGAGTTGACAGAGCCTCCTAAAAAGACCTCTGTCTTTTTACTTTGGATAAAGGGAAATTTGCTTTAAGTGCAGGCACTGGTGGAACTCAGCAGTATTCCAGTTCTGGCCTTTAGTATTTCAGTTTTCATTTCCCCCTTTCTGGTGAACATGATCCCAGGCCCCTCATCAGTGGCTGGCTGAAAGTAACCTACTCAGCTTTAAGGACACATACACATTCTTCAAAGCTGTTTCTCCCTGTCCCTAAGCCTGTGGGCAGGATGTGTAGCTACGTCTTTATTAACCTGGTAGTATTTTATTACTTCAGCTCTGCAAAATAATTACTGACCCAATAGTGGGGCTCCTGGTACCATGAGATTTGCTCTATTGCCTTGTTCTGACACCTTTCTTTCAATGTATTTTTGCAAATAACACCAAGGTCTATGGTAAAGCTTTCATTTCTTTTCCTCCAAATGGAGAAATATTTACCTGTAATACAATTTAGAACTTAGACTCCTCAAGTCACCACATTATTCTAAGCATAGCTTTCATTCTTGTTTTTTTTTTTGTTTTTTTTTCCTCTCTCAGGGAAAAAAAATGAGAAGTGAAGTTCTTTAGCAACCAAATGGCAGAACCAGATTTAGAATCCAGTAAGAGCTATCCGTGAAATGTATGAAACTATGTCATTATATGTTCCTTTCTTGCTAAAGATAAACTAATTTGCCATTTAAAATTTCACCTTCCTCATTGAGCAAACTATAAACTTTGCTGAGCTTTATTTAGATCCTATTTTTGAAAGCAAACTTCCCTTCATCACTTGCAGTTGAAAATATTTTTTTTAAACCTGCAACTTATTGGGGAAAATATGGAGAGTGTTTTATTTTTGTTGTAGGCATAATAAAACGAAATAACCAAGACTAACATTAGTTTGAACTTTACCTTGGAACATGTCCATGAAGAACAAAGGAAGCCAGAGTAATCCTCTTTCTCTTCTCCAGCTTCTTATATCAAAGACCTTTTGACACAAGTAAGTTATAGCTTTTGAATTACTTGTGGTAGCTTGGATCCATCTGGAAGGCTTTGAATACTTAGAATGAAGATTTTGCTCTGATTCCAGCCCTCTATCTGTTTTTCAAGTTATTTCAGCCATTATTTTACTTGATTCGGGTTCCTTATCTTTCAAACCACATTATTTGGGAGGATGAGCTATGGCCTGAACCAGACTGATTGTCAATGCTGATTTTGGAGGAAGGTTAATGAAACACAACAGTGCTGTAGCTCATGGATCAGTATTCCAAGAGATAACATTGCTATGATTCTCAAAGTTTTCAAAACTTTATAAAGAATGTTGGACAGCTAATGTGTTTCAGTCCTATTATTTCAAAGCAAATCTCCTAAAGGATTGGTAGACCTCCCCCAAAGCGGACTTTGGCTATACTTAGGTTTGTTTAAGTAGGATAAGGAAATAAAGGCAGCTAACTGCAGATGAACTTTCACATGTCTGTGTTTATTTATTTATTTATTTATTCATTTTTTATTTATTTACTTTTTATTTTTTTATTATTAAATCCTAGCTGTGTACATTAATGTGATCGTGGGGCACCATACACTGGTTTTATAGACCGTTGACACATTTTCATCACACTGGTTAACATAGCCTTCCTGGCATTTTCTTAGTTATTGTGTTAAGACATTTATAATCTACATTTACTAAGTTTCACATGTACCCTTGTAAGATGCACCGCAGGTGTAATTCACATGTCTGTGTTAAGCAAAGTTTACAGACATTCCAAATTAAAATTTGCGAACTTTTCCTTCCTTCTTTCCCTCCTCCCTCCCTTCTTTCTTTCCTTCCTTCCTTTTTCTTTTTCTTTTTGACACAGAGTCTCACTTTGTTCCCCAGGTTAGAGTGCCATGGTGTCAGCCTAGCTCACAGCAACCTCAAACTCCTGGGCTCAAGCGATCCTCCTGCCTCAGTCTCCCGGGTAGCTGGGACTACAGGCACCTGCCACAATGACCAGCTAATTTTTCCTGTTTTCAGTAGAGATGGGGAACCTCAAACTCCTGGGCTCAAGCAATCCTTCTGTCTCAGTCTCCTGAGTAGCTGGGACTACAGACGCCTGCCACAACCAGATTTTTTTTCTTTTATTTATTTACTTTTTTTGAGATAGAGTCTCATTATGTCTCCCTTGGTAGAGTGCTATGGCGTTATAGCTCACAGCAACCTCAAACTCTTGGGCTTAATCAATTCTCTTTCCTCAGCCTCCCAAGTAGCTGGGACTACAGGTCAGATATTTTTTTTCTATTTTCAGTACAGATGGGGTCTCGCTCTTGCTCAGGCTGGTCATGAATTCTTGAAATCCTCCTGCCTTGGCCTCCCAGAGTGCTAGGTTTACAGGCGTGAGTCAGGGCACCCGGCCCCAATTCTGCTTTTCTATGAAGGCCTAGAGGGGGAATATTCTTCAATAAGCACTCTCACATATGTTTTCTCATTTAATGTAATGTAATCGTTTTTACAGATGAATCATAGAGAAGATAAAGTTACTTGCCCAAGGTCACCCAACTAGCTGAGTGCAGCCAGGCTTCGAAAACAGGTCCGTCTGAGTCCAAAGGCTATGCTTTTCCTACTACATCACAATACCTACAGGAAGCTACCTGCAGTTCTTGGCAGACTTTGTCTTTTTTTTTTAAGACCTAAGTTGTTTTCAAGTAAATAATTGAAGAACCGAGTAGCATAATATTTGATTATTTTCCTGTATTTTGGAAGGACATGTTTTCAGAAGGAGATATGGTGGATGCTTTTGTTTAAACAACCATAGTTCTATAACTAGAATATTTCCAAATAAGGGTGACTTCCAAAAATTATTTGCTTTCTTGGCAGTCTCCACACATTCTTTCTGAATGCAACTACATTTCCCATCTTCCTTGTTCAGCAAAGAATCATATGTTAATAACATTTTTTGAAAGGTGTGGCTTTGTAATATTCTTTTCAGATTTGAAATAACCAGACTTCCTGGCATCATAACTTCAAATTGATAGATCTGGCTGATAAGTTAACACATTTTGAAACTGACTTTTGTTAGGGTGCAGTTCTGCATAGCCCTGAATGTGGATATGAGGTGACGGTAGAAGTTAATGCCAAAATCTTAAGACATAGCTATTCAAGTATGCGAGACTAATTTCCTTTTTTTCAAAATAGGTTTTTCTTTTCTTGGCCAGAGCAGAGAACGTGATGCATGATTAAAAGTGTGATTAGGAGGACTCACCCTTAATTTTTTTTTTTTTTTTCGAGATAGAGTCTCACTATGTTGCCCTCAGTAGAGTGCTCTGGCATCACAGCTCACAGCAACCTCAAACTCTTGGGCTTAAGCGATTCTCTTGCCTCAGCCTCCCAAGTAGATGGGACTACAGGTGCCTGCCACAACACCGGGCTGTTTTTCTGTTGCAGTTGTCATTGTTGTTTAGCTGAGTGGGGCCAGTTTCGAACCCGCCAGCCTTGGTGCATGTGGCTGGCGCCATAACCACTGTGCTACAGGCATTGAGCCAGCACTCACCCTTAAAATTATTATAGCATGTATGACTCCCAGACTTTAATCACTGTTGTGCAGAAATATAACCATTTCTATAACATCTATATTTCACACTTAGGGCCCCAGTGGTGGGCTTGTTATGGTTGACAACATCATGCTTCTGGGATCTTATGTGGTGCCAAGGTGTAGGGGAAGATGAGGTGAGTCACAGTGATGAGAGGACAGGCATGTAGTTGTTAATCAGAGGTCTGAATAGATTACTGCTGAGATGTCCACTCTTCTGGCTCACATGGTCCCTTCAAGTCAGATGTCTTTGGTGCCGGTGGGGTTTTTTCCTCTATGGGCTAAGAACTCTTGAATCCCTGAACATGCAAGATACTTTTGTTTTTTGCTGAGTGACCCCACTTCTTTTCCCTTAAGACAGTGAAAACAGAACCAGCTACCTGTTTAGATGGAGGAAAGGAAAAGGATAGAATATCTTATACTAAGGAAAAAAATACTTAAAACCTGAGAATATTATTCTGTCATCTTATCAGTTAGAACAGGCCAGTTGCTTTTCAGTGAAGTTTTCAGTACTTGATGAACTTTTTTTTGGAGCACAGACGTGGTGGTATGGTGACTTCCATAAAAATCAGCATAACCCTGTAAAAACCAAGTTCTTAAAAGCCCTAGAATCAGAATGGAGCCACAATGTTGAAGAAAGGATTGATTTTATGAGAGTTTCAACTTCTCTTTCTTCTCATCAGAGAACAGCTCCATGGAAGCTATTGTGGAGAAAAGTAAAACCCTATTTAAAAAACCTAATATATTTAGGGATCTAATATATGAAAATAAACATAATCCCTGATATTCCATATACGCAGGCTTTTCAAACTACTTCATTCACTTGACATTACATCATGGGTTTTTTAAATAGGGTTTTACTTTTCTCCTATTACTAAAAATATGAAGGTAGAATGTCCAGCACTTCTTCAGTGTCTCCTCAATGTCATCAATCTCCTAGGCTCCTTCTATCGTTCCACTCTACCATTCTTGGCCTATGATTTTTATCCTCATACTTGACAGCTCATGGTCACAAGGGGGCTGTTCCACATCCAGCCTCACAAGCATGCTCCAGACCAGGAAAGAAAAAAAGAAAATAATAAGGAAAGCAAAATGTTGCCTGAAATCTCCAGTAAACTTCCCATCTCTTTCATCCAGAATGCTGTCACATGGTCACTCCTAACTTCCATTAACTGGGAAGCATTGATTCTAAGCTGAGAACATTGCTATCCTGGATAGAATTGAATTTTCTTTAGTTAGGAAGAAGGGGAAAGTGAATATTAGATTACTAACAGGATCTGTTACATCTGGTGCTATCCTAAAATAATGGAGAAAAAGGGTAACACAAGCAGCCACCTCTTTATTCTCTTACCCAGATAAGGGATTGAATGACTGTATACCAATACATTAACAGGGGGCGGAGCCTGTCTCTCAGTGGGCAGGGCGCTGGCCCCATATACCGAAGGTGGTGGGTTCGAGCCCAGCCCTGGCCAAACTGCAACAACAACAAAAAATAAATAAATAAAAATTTAAAAAAATCTTATTTGTTTAAAAAAAGTACATTAACAATGATTTTTGTAACAGGGTTCCGGGAGTTTTTAATCTTCTTATTCATAATTTTCTATATTCTCCAAGTTTTCTACAGTGGACGTGTACTATTCCCACAATCAGGGAAAGAGAAATTTTTATTTTTTATTTATTTTTTGAGACAGAGTCTCACTATGTCGCCCTCGGTAAAGTGCAGTGGCGTCACAGCTCATAGCAACCTCAAACTTGTAGGCTTAAGTGATTCTCTTGCCTCAGCCTCCCAAATAGCTGGAACTACAGGCACTTGTCACAACGCCTGGCTATTTTTTTGTTGCAGTTATCAATGTTGCTTAGCTGGCCCAGGCTGGGTTTGAACCTGCCACCCTCAGTGGATGTGGCTGGTGTTGTAACCACTGTGTTATGGGTACTGAGCCTTTTTTTTTTTTTTTTGAGATAGAGTCTCACTTTGTTGCCCTTGGTAGAGTGCCATGGTGTCATAGCTTACAGCAACCTCAAACTCTTGGCCTTAAGCAATTCTCTTGCCTTAGCCTCCCAAGGAGCTGGGACTACAGGCACCTGCCACAATGCCAAGGTATTTTTTGGTTATAGTTGTCCTTGTTTGGCAGGCCCGGACTGGGTTCGACCCGGTGGCTCCAGTGTATGTGGCTTGTGCCCTAGCCACTGAGCTACAGGCACCAAGCCGAAAGAGCAATTTTTAAACAAAAATGTGCACATATTTCATTGCTGCCGTGGTTGTAATAACAAACATTGGAAGAATAACCTATGTATTCATCGATAAAGAGCTGATTAAATGAATCATGGCATATTCATACTGTGAGAGGCATCTTAACAGGTAAAAAAATGAAATACAGCCAGGCTAGGTGACTTATGCTTGTAATCCTCGAACTCTGGGAGGTTGCGGCCAGTAGGTCGCCTGAGCTCAGGAGTTCGAGACCAGCCTGAGCAAGAGTGAGACCCCCATCTCTAAAAGTAGCCGGGTGTTGTGGCTGGTACCTATAGTTCTAGCTACTCAGGAGGCTGAGGCAAGACGATCACTTAAGCCCAAGAGTTTGAGGTTGATGTGAGCTATGACACTATGGCACTCAACCGAGGGCAACAAAGTGAGACTCTGTCTCAAAAAAAATTTTTTTAAGTAAAAATAAAATAAAAAATGAAATACTAAAACATGATAAATGCCAGCAGTGACGGATACCCCAATTACCCTGATTTGATTATGTACCCATAATAATTAAAAATAAATTTTTAGGGCCGTGCCTGTGGCGGGTTTGAACAAAGCCTCGGCCAAAATGCAACAACAACAAAAAAATAGCCAGGTGTTCTGGCGAGCGCCTGTAGTCCCAGCTACTTAGGAGGCTGAGGCAAGAGAATTGCCTAAGTCCAAGAGCTGGAAGTTGCTGTGAGTTGTGTCACCACAGCACTCTACTGAAGGCGACAAAGTGAGACTCTGTCTCTAAAAAAAATAATTAAATAATAATAATAAACTTTTTAATGAAATACTTCTATATGTGTTAATGTACTAGTGTAGAAAATGTTCAAGTTATATGAAGTGAAAATAAAGCAAGTTTTAAAACACTCTGATCCTGTTTATTCTCTAAAATATAGGAAGATTTGGACAAAGCATAAATATCCTTGTAAGCATTGAAATGAGTTTGCAAGTCTATGCCCCAAACTATTAAGAGTTTTCTTGGGGAAACAGTGCTCAGGGTATATACTCAACTTTTTAAAGAAAATGATACATTTGATAATATTTAAATTCTTTTGAAAACAAGAATATATTGCTTTGTTATTATTTCTAAAGATATTAAAAATGAAAATTCAAATTAGCTCCATAAAGGGTCATGACCTTTAAGGCGACAGGCTTCTGGTTTTGAGATAGTGGTTTTTTGCTCATTTGGGTAGAGTGGAGGATATGCAAGTTATAGTGAAGTATGATGAGTTGTTGTCTTCAACAACTTCAGAACTGTACTGTTGAATAATTGCTCTAATACAGCTCACGAATACCAGTGAGGAAAGGGATCAGAGACCTTAGCAGAATAAGAAGGGTGGTAGCAGATCAAAAGATGGATTACATTGAATAGACAACTTCAGGCCCTGAGCAGTGCTCACTCCTGTAATCCTAGCACTCCGGGAGGCCAACACAGTCAGATTGCTTGAACAAGATTGAGACTCTGTCTCTATTATAAATAGAAAAATTATCCAGGCACCTATAATCTCAGCTACTCGGGAAGTTGAGGCAAGAAAATCGCTTGACCCCAAGAGTTTGAGGTTGTTGTGAGTTGTGATGTCACAGCACCCTACGCAGGGCAAAAGAGTGAGACTCTGTCTCAAAAAAAAGGAAAGAAGAAAAGGCAACTCCAGCTTGAAATCCTAATACTGTGGTCCTCAACCCTTGGGATGCAGACCAGTACCAGCTCAGTGGCCTGTTAGGTGAGGAGGGTGGAGTGGGACAGAGGGAAGCTTGATCTGTATTTACAGAGCTCTAATTCGTATCCTAACCCCTCCCCCATCCGTGGAAAAATTGTGTTCCATGAAACCAGTCCCTGGTGGCAAGAAGGTTGGGGACTGCTGCAGTAAGACAAGCTTGCAGGAAACAACAGTCATGTCCTTTTACATGGTAGTCTTGGATATCAGATGAATATTTGTGTTAGCTCTTGATTGTCACAAAAACTCCTATTGTGGCTCTGCAAGCTGTTTATAGCCTTTCACAGGCCTGCCTTCTTTACTGCGACATAGTGATAGGTGACATTTGAGAGCACAATGCATATGTCCCTGTTCTCTTCCTGCAATCAGAAAGCCCGTGATTACCGCTTAGAAACAAATGAAGTCTTTTTTTTTTTTTTTTTGAGGCAGAATCTCACTTTGTCAGCCTTATTAGAGTGCCAAAGCATAATAGCTCACAGCAACCTCAGACTCTTGATCTCAAGCGATCCTCTTGCCTTCGCTTCCTGAGTAGCTGGGAATACAAGTGCCTGCCACAACGCCTGGCTATTTTTTTTACAGATGGGTCTCACTCTTGCTCAGTCTGGTCTGAACTCCTGCACTCAAGGGATCCACCCACCTCAGCCTCCCAGAGTGCTGCAATTACAGGCTTGAGCCATTGTACCGTGCTGGGCAAAATAAATATAGTCTTAATGTACGACAAAACTTAAAACAAGGGTCAGTGTGACCATGGTCCTGAAATGATGTTTTTCCCACTCCTCTGGTTTAAATATACCTAATATGCAAAGAATGCAAGACAACATTTTATGCATAAAAGCTGCTGTAGGAATGGTTCTGGAAAAAACAAAAGTTTCAACTAAAAACACTTAACTTTTAGTATTTCTGTCAAATCAGCTTTTTAATTTTTTAAAAAGAATTGTGTTGCAACAAAGTAAAACAAGCAGCCTCTACTCCCAAGATTGCACATTCTCCTTTCAGCAGCTGTATTTGCACTTCCTGATTTATATGATTTGTTTAATTGAAAGTATGAACAATTGTCCTTTGCAAATTCTTTCCCACATTCTGATTCCCAATGTCTAGCCCTCAGGGATTTTTCCATCTGCTTCTGTCCTGTTCTCCCAGAGAAATCTAAAAGATGCTTTCTCACTATCCCTTTTTTCCCTGTTAGGCCAGCCCACAATGCGTGAGTGGGAAAGTCTATTATACATTTCAGTTTCTGTTTTCTTCTCTGGTCACCTCAGAATCAGTTACAAAAATCAATAGACATATTTGCAGAGTGTTGAGGGAGTCCTTAAAGATGTGGACAATGAAGTATATATTACTCAGAAATGAGCTAGGGGGTTCTGGGGTTCTAGTTAACACCAACATGGCTTCAGGGGATTCAATGAGTGCAATGAGAAATGCACAGGCTGGAGGGGGAACCACCAGCAATGGTTGATGCTTCTGGTACTCTATCCTTCAGGCCACCAACTCGACCTACTGCATCTATTTTCTGGGGCTCAGGCACTGGGCCACCTTTACCATTGGAACAGAGGCAGCAGGGGCATAGACAGGACCTCAGCCTGACAGGTTGTACCACCTGTTGTACCACAGGTTGTGACATCGATGAGAACAAGATCAAGAAGGGCTTCTACTAGCAAGAATCCTATGTACTCACTTCTCATATGAACCCAGTTGATGACCTAGTACACAGTGGGTGGTGGGGAAAGGGGAGAGCAGAGAGAGGGAAAGAGGAAGGGGATCGGGAAAGGGAACAACAGAGAGAGGGAAGGAGGGAAGGGGTAGGGGAAGGGAAAAGCAGTGAGAGGGAAGGAGGGAGGGGGTAGGGGTTACAGTGTGTGACACACCTTTTGGGGGTGGGACACAATTATAAGAGGGACTTTACCTAACAAATGCAATCAATGTAATCTGGTTCTTTGCACCCTTAATGAATCCCCAACAATTAAAAAAAATAGAAGGGCTTCTGCTGCTAGTGGGGTTCCTTCCCATCTGCCATCTGCCCAGTTGCCCTTCATCATCTGCATCAAACTGGACCTTACAGAAGTGCATTTGAGGGGACCTGAGGCCCCTGAGCCTGCAGGAGAGCTTGGGGGCTTCCTTCACTGACACTCAGAAACCTGCAGCAGCCACTTCCAGTCAATAGTCCAGACACTTCTCTCCAGTCATCTCATCTCTCTGCTGCTCTGCGCTGGTCTGCACCCTGGAGCTTTGTGGAACTTTCCACCTTTTTTTTTTTTTCTGAGATAGGGTCTTACTTTATCGCCCTGGGTAGAATGCCATGGCATCATAGCTCACAGCAACCTCAAATTCTTGGACTCAATTGATTCTCTTGCCTCAGCCTCCCAAGTAGCTGGGACTACAGGCGCCTGCCACAAAGCCCGGCTATTTTTAGAGACAGGGTCTCCCTCTTGCTGTGGCTGGTCTGGAACTCTTGAGTTCAAGTAATCCACCTGCCTCAGCCTCTCACAGTGCTAGGATTACAGGTGTGAGCCATGCACCTGGCCCCAACATTCACCTTTTAGGGTTAGCGCTCCAGCTCCCTGCACCTGGAGGATACACCAGTGGAAATTTTGTGTGCACCTCCACAGGAGATGAGTATCCCATCAGCATGGCAATGAGTTTTACAGTGAACCGAGACTGACTCTGGACATAGGCTGCCTAGTTCTCTCGGACCTCAGGCCTTGGCTGCCAGCTCGGCCCCCATGAGAGTGACCTCTTCTAGTCAAGGTGACTGTGTGCTAGTCTTTTCTATATAAAATGGAAAACTGTCTACTTATTTCAAGAGGTAGCCAAGATTTAAGACTTGAATGAAAAAATCTATAGTTAAAGAACAATACTAGTATATTTGGTACCTTGGTATATATTGAAAACAATACTAGTGTATTTTGGTAAAATTTGCTCCTTAACCCTTTTAAAACATGTATTTTTTTTTTTTTTGAAGCAGAATCTCACTTTGTCACCTTTGGTAAGGTGCCATGGCATTGTAGCTCACAGCAACCTCAAACTCTTGGGCTGAAGCTGTTCTCTTGCCTCAGCCTCCCAAGTAGCTGGGACTACAGGTACCTGCCACAATGCCAAGCTATTTTTAGAGATGAGGTCTAGCTCTTGCTCAGGCTGGTCTCGAACCTGTGCGCTCAGGGTAATCTACCCACCTCTGCTTCCCAGAGTGCTAGGATTACAGGGCTGAGCCATCATGCCCGGCTGGGTTAAAACATGTATTTTTGTGAAACTTTTCACCTATTAAAACCAGTAATCTTCATTGTATGTTTCCTGAAAGAATAGTTTTATGAAAATTTCCATGGGTTATCAAACAAATATACTTAGGAGGCCAACTTATGCAGCATTTGAGAAAAAGTGTGAGCCAAGCCTTGAAATTGCATCCTGTGTCGTTTGGGAGGCTGGTGTGCTTGAGTTGCTAAACCAAACTACACAACTGTTTTCCTAAGCTCTTCACAGCACTAGTTTTTGAGTGACCATTTTCCTTCTTGCTCCAAATTGATTTTGGACATCTTTGAAAAATTATAATTTTTCAGTGGTTTGGACAAAGAGAAAAGCTGTGGCCTTGGCTCCAATATCTATTCCCTTCATAGCACTGAATATGCAATTGGTACTAGAGTTTTGGTACTCCTTTCCCCCCTGAGGACATCAGCATTAAAAAGAAAATTGGCTCAAGCTAACTAGTTGTACCTGTCTCATATATAGTTGCTAATAAGGTATGATTAGCAAGACAGCTTGGGTATGATGTTGCAGTTGTGTGGTCACAGAATTTTGATTTATTCTACAGGTCCTTTTCCCATTTTTTTACTTTCCCTATTCACGTCTATTTTTTTTTATACATAAGAAAAAATTACATTTAGATTATAGCTATGTGGCGCCACCGCATTAATCATTTTCTATTCAATCTTAGTTTTTGATTGTCAGTAAAACCCAAGTTTTACTGAATTAGAGTCATTCTGAATTGTTTTGCTCCTTAAGACAGCATAATAGCCAGGCCTACAAGTTTCCAGTTTGGTTACTAATATAATTTAACCAGCCAGGCAGTAACCCAGTTGACGGCTCTACCATTGAACCCCATCACAAAGCTGATTTCATCAGTTATGTCAATCTTGTCTAAAGGTTTATAATTTGACTAATGCTCTTTTAACAGACTCATTTTCCAAAGTGCATCTGGAAAATGAAGATACTATGAAATGCAGAGAAATAAAAGAAGGGAAAAGAAGAATGATCTTTAGATGTGTTCACTAATGTTCCCTCCAGTTCTGTTTTCAGCATCTGACTACACAGTCTGGTCAAGTGTAGATAAATTATTGCTTCCCACAGGTCTTCATTCTTTTCACTCATCTCAGAACCATTCATCATCATCTCCAGAATATGTTTTGACTTATGCTGTGCTTTGAAAAGGATACACCCAAGGTTGCAAGTGAAATATGTGTTAGAGACTAAGGCTACAAAGGTGAAATGTTTGGTTTTGTTCGTGGATGCTCCCCAAATTCCATCATGCTTCTGATCGCATACAATTCTGTCCCTTTTATATAAAAATACTCCTTGATTATCTTACGCAAATAGTTAATTATTTGAAGTTATTTGAGAATGAAATCAAATTACCTCTTCTAGAGTGCCTTTGGTGATTTTACCCCATAGATATAAATGATTCAATAACAACTTCCATTTCTAGAAATTTCTATGGGCCTGAAAACATACTATTTTCAAGTCATTACCCTTCCTTACTATTCCTAAATCATTATTTAATTCTTTAAACTACATTATGAGGTAGATATTACCCCAACTAACAAAAGAGAAACTGCAGTTTAAAAAGATTAAATAACTTTCTTAAGGCTACACAAGGGGTACGTGGGCCAGGAAAGATTGGAATCCAAGTTCTGTAGCCTATGTTTGAAGGCACTCGAGCACTGGTTCCCAAAGGACTACTTCTGAGGGCGGTAACTGTGGCTCAAAGGAGTAGGACTTCAGCCTCATAAACTATAGGTGGTGGGTTCAAACCCGGCCCCGGCCAAAAACTGCAAAAAAAACCCCAAAAGCAAAGGACTACTTCTGATATAAGAGATGATTTTTGATGGTGCATAGATAGCTTCACATGAATAATTTTGTATTTATTCACTTTTTTGTGAAACACATAGAGCATAAAACCAAATCAATTCTCAGCATTTTGCCAAAATTGTTTCAAATTTCCATTTTGAAGGAATAAAACATTGCATTACAGTTGACCTCATTGTGTCCCTCCCAGATCTCATCCCTCTTTAACTTTCCTTAGTGGTAACCACTATCCTAAATTTAGTGTTTATCATTCCTATGTTAGTTTTTAAACACTGCTAAGTGCATATTTATTAATACACAGTATGTATTAGATAGTAATGTTCTACTTGTCTTCAAACTTTATATAAATATCATATTAGATGTGTTATTTTGCAGCTTTTTTCTTTTTCTTTCTTTTTTTTTTTTTTTTTTAAGAGACAGAGTCTCACTTTATTGCCCTCGGTAGAGTGCTGTGGCGTCACACTGCTCACAGCAACCTCCAACTCCTGGGCTTAGGTGATTCTCTTGCCTCAGCCTCCCGAGCAGCTGGGACTACGGCGCCTGCCACTATGCCCGGATATTTTTTTGTTGTTGTTGCAGTTTGGCCAGGGCCAGGTCCCACTCACTGAGCCACAGGCACCACCTTGCAGCTTTTTTCATTCACTCAACATTGTGTTATTGATATTCATTTATCTAATACACTTGGCGTCTATTCATGCATTTTAAATGCTGTACACCATTCCATTGTGTCAAAATGTCACAGATTTATTTATACATTCTTCTTTTGACTGACATATATTTACTTTCAGTGTTTGATATTACAAATAATGCAGCACTTAGCATTCTTCTGCATGTCCCCTTGTGCATATGTGCTAGATTTTTTCTAGGTATAAACCAGGAATTGCTAGATCACAGGCTATATGTGTCTTTAACCTTACAAAACATTACCACGTTTCTCTCTAGAATGCATCAATTTCCACTCTCACCAGCAATTTATGAGAATTCTCCTTTCTCAAAATCCTTAGCAGACTCATTAATTTTTGCCAGCCTTGTGAGTGAGAATGTTATTTCATAGCTTCTTAATTTGCATTTTCTGATATTAGTAAGGTTGAACGTCTTTTCACAGGTTTATTGACCATTGGAATTTCTCATTTGTGAATCGCCCATTTTCCCTTTTAAACATTATTTATTTATTTTAAAATTTCCATACAATAAATTTCGCTCTTTCTTTGGTACAGTTTTATGAATTTTGGCCAGTGCACAGAGTGGTATAATCACCACCACAAACAAGATGTAAGACATAATACCCCTATGTAGTTAACCTCTCTCTTTATCCTCAGTCCCTGGAAAATACTAATTTTATCTTAATCCCAATAGTTTTGTCTTATCCAGAATGTTATAAAAATGGAATTATACAGCATGTAGATTTTTAGTGTCTGGTTTCTTTCACTTAGCATGATGTGTTTAAGATTCACCCATGTTGGCCAGGCACAGTGGCTCATGCCTATAATACTAACACTTTGGGAGGCTGAGGTGGGTGGATCGCCTTAGCTCAGCAGTTCATGAACAGCCTGAGCAAGAGCAAGATCCCATCTCTAAAACTAGTTGGGCGTTGTGGTGGGAGCCTGTAGTCCCAGCTACTTGGGAGGCTAAGGCAAAAGAATCACTTGAGCTCAAGAGTTCGAGGATGCTGTGAGCTAAGATGCCTTGGCACTCTACCGAAGGTGATAAAGTGAGACTCTGTCTCAAAAAAAAAAAAAAAAAAAGATTCGCCCATGTTTTTGTGTGTTTCTATAATGTGTTCTTTTTTTGTTGCTGAGTGTAATTCCATTGTATGCTTATATTATCTTGTGTTTATCTATTTACCAATTGAAGGAGTGTTTTTAAATTTTGGCAGTTATGAATAAAGCTGCTATGAAAATTTGCATATAGGTTTTTGCGAGGCATATGTCTTCATTTCTTATGGAATTGCTGGGTCATGTGGTGGGCGTGCATTTAACTTTATAAGAAACTGGCAATTTGTTTCCAGAGTGGCTATACAATTTTGCATTCCCACCAGCAACTTACGAGAGTTCCATTTGCTGAACATCCTAACCAGCACTTAGTATTATAAGGGATTTCTTTGATGTTGCAAATGGTATATAGGTGTATCTCATTATGGTTTTAATTTACATTAAGCTTATTACTAACCCTTTCCAATCCAAATTTTCTACCACTTGCACACTCCCCAGCTCTTATTTATTTGGGGCGGGAAAGAGGTTGGTGGATTACTTGTAATTATCCTATAGTTTTAAAGAAGAAAAACATAAATATGAACTCACCTGAGGATTTTATTATCTATTTTAGGTTGTGTAAAATAATTTAAGTGTTTTTGTTTCTTTTTGTTTCTAATTTTTTTTTTTTTTTTGAGACAGAGCCTCAAGCTGTTGCCCTGTGTAGAGTGCTGTGGCATCACAACTCACAGCAACCTCCAACTCCTGGACTAAAGCAATTCTTGTGCCTCCACCTCCCAAGTAGCTGGGACTACAGGCACCAGCCACAACTCCCGGCTATTTTTTGTTGCAACCATCATTGTTTTTTGGTGGGCCCTGGATGGATTAGAACCCACCAGCTCAGGTGTATGTGGCTGGCGCCTTAGCTGCTTGAGTCACACGTGCTGAGCCTGTTTCTAATTTTTTTGAGTGTGATACTTCTTCAAGAAATCTCCAGGATGAAGTCTGGGCTTCCTCTTGCATGTCTCATAGTAGAAAATGGTTTACCTCCTACCTTTCTTATTTCTTCTGCTGCAAACCATGCAATCCTTTGTTGATATTTTTTCATTTTGCGTGGTTATAAAATGTATCTTCCCATTTAGCCTTTCCTCAGTGTCAGAAGATGATGGTCTTCCCTTCTTTCTTGAATTTCTGTTCCTCACATTGCTCACAAGCTGAATGATGAGATTTCTCTTAAAGAAAAGGTGCATCTGCATTTTTCTCCACCCTCCTTATCTAATGAGTAAAGAATATAGCTGTTCAGAGCTACAACTTCCATCAGCCAGAAGAATAATTTTTTTCACCATTGTATGACCTCCTTGTAAATCTGTAATAACCACAATACTGATCAGCTCTGTCCACTCTTCTCATGAATTTTGTGTATTCTAAAATAACCAACGTTTCTTCTTTTTCAGATCAGTTGGAAAATTCTTCGTAGAAGCCATAACTGTTCCTGTTATGTACATTTTCATTTTATGCAATTCCTGAGCAAGTTGAGGGCTTGTGCAGAATCTATCATTGTAGGTGTGATAGCCTGAACCACTCATATGTGCTTGCAAAATTTGTGCAAAGTCCAGGCACAGCAGCTCATGCCTATAATCCTAGCACTTTGGGAGGCCAAGGTGGGTGGACTGCTTGAACTCAGGAGTTTGAGACCAGCCTGAGCAAGAGTGAGACCTCACCTCTACCATATAGAAAAACTAGCTGGGTGTTGTGGTGGGTGCCTATAGTCCTGGAGGCTGAGGTAAGAGGATTGCTAAAGCCCAAGAGTTTAAGGTTGCTGTGAGCTATGATGCTATGGCACTCTACCCAGGGTGATAGAGTCAGACTCTGTTTCAAAAAAATAAGGAAAAGGAAAGGAAAGAAAAGAAAAATTTTTGAATTTATCTTGAGGTGGTACAATGTGTGTTCCTCCAGTGATGTAAGCACTAAAAGCCCTGACTTCACCAAAATGCAATATAACAATGTAACAAATTGTACATATACCCCATGAATACATATAAATTTAAAATTGTGGATCTAATTGTTCATTGCGGGTATATAGAAAAAAATGAATTTTATATATTGACCTGTATATTGTAAACATACTATATTCCCTTATTATTTCTAGAATTGTTTGCAGCTTCCTTGAGACTTCCTGTTTGACTCATGGGTTTTACAGAAGTGGGTTGTTTAATTTCTAAACATTTGGGAATTTTCCGGATACATTTATTTTATCAATTTCTAATACAATTCTGTTTTGTCAGAAAACATACTTATCTGTGGTTCCTATCCTTTTAAATTTTTTAAGGCTTGATTAATGGCTCAAAAAATAGTTTATCTTGGTGACTGTTTCATGTTTCATATTTGCTTTCAAAGAATGTGTATTCTGCTGTTGTTGGGCACTATGTTCTATAAATTTCAATTACATCTAGTTTGCTGATGTATTATTCAGTTCTTCAATAGTCTTGCTGGCTTTCTGTCTGCTACTTCTATTACTGAGAAAGGAGTTGTCTGCAATTATATTTTTGTCAATTTGTCTATTTCTTTTTTTCAGTTCTATCAATTTTTGCTTTATGTACTTTATAGCTCTCATGTGATATATATATATATATACATATATATATTTACCCACATATAGGATTATTATATTTTCTAGGTGAATTGACTCATTCATCATTTTGTAAAGACCCTCTTTATTTTTTAGTAATATTCCTTATTCTGAAGTCTACTTTGCCTGGTAATATAGCCAGTCCAGATTTCTTGTTATTAATTTCTTGTTATTATTCATTTTCCATTATTTTATATTTAATTTATCATTTTCATTGTATTTAACATGGTTTTCTGTGGATTCAAAGTAAGATCCTTTGTTTTTTCTTATTTTAAGGGGAAATACTACTGAAACTTTGCACTAGTTGCTACTGTAGGACAGGCTGGCATAGTAAATATACCTAAACATCTTAAGATTCAGGTGGATTTTTAAAAATCATATTAAAGTTGTTTACTTCTAGTTCTTGTATTTCCTAGTTCTTTGTCTCTTTGAGTTTTATTGCATGGTTTTAGGCTTCTGTCTTAGTCCTTTTTGTGTTGCTATAACACAACACAGTATGTGAGACTGTGAGACTGGGTAAAAGTTATTTAGCTTGCGGTTCTGCATGCTGGGAAATTTAAGGGCCTGATCCTAGCTTCTGGCCAGGGCTTCTGTGCTGCATCATAACATTGCAGAAAAAGTCAAAGGGAAGTGGATACAGGTGAAGAGACAAAACCCAAGGGCATCTTGGCTTTGTGACAGCCTATTCTCATGGGAACTAATGCATTTCCGAAGAGCTAATCCTGTCTCCTGAGAGTGAGAACTCACTACAA
Source organism: Nycticebus coucang (assembly GCF_027406575.1). NCBI lineage: Eukaryota > Metazoa > Chordata > Mammalia > Primates > Lorisidae > Nycticebus > Nycticebus coucang. The sequence goes on from NC_069804.1 coordinate 123,450,940, forward strand.
TAGAAAGGCACCCAGCCATTCATGAGGGATCCACTCCTGGGAGCCAAACACCTCCCACTATGCCCTACCTCCTAACACTGCTACATTGGGGATCAAATGTCAACATGAGTTTTGGTGGGAACAAACAAAACATATCCATACCATAGCATCTTCTATAAATAATGATAAGATGTCGTTTCCTTTAATTTGTTAATACAGTAACTTATACAATGAGATATTTCAATTCTGAACCATTCTTTCTCTCTTGAGGAAAATGCTGGTACATTGTATTATATCAGGTTTTTATACACTGCTCAATTTGATATTCCTGTATTCTTTTTAGGATAGTTTACATTCATGCACATGAGATATAGGTCTTAGAGCTGAGTAGTTTCCTCTCATTTTAGTTTCTAATTCAGTTTCTATCTCTTCCAAATAAGGCTTATCTATCTCTTCCTAATAGTTTTAGCAAAACTTACATGTACGCAAGGCCCTGATACCTGTTTTGAGTGTACTAAGGGAGGAGATTTGTTCACATATTCAATTTTTTAATGATTACCAGTTTATTCAGGTTTTCTATTTCTTCTTAATCAGTTTTGGTTGGTGATTAATTAATTTATTTTTATCCTCACAAATTTGAAAGACATTGTATCTCATTCTGAGCCTTACTTTTCTACTCAGAAATGTTTGTTTCTAAGATCTGTTCAAATTGTAGTGAGTGAATCTGGTGCATTGCTTCTAACTGCTGCATTGGACAGCCATTGTTTGTATGCACATTTTACCTATTGTAGTGAGGAACCTTATGGTTACCTTCATCTTCTTGCTGCCACAAACAATTCTGAAGTGAATACTTTGTGTCATCTTATCTGCCTTTGTAAGAATCTTTGGTTTATATTCTTCTGAGTGAAACTGTTGCACCATATCTATGAGTTGACTAAGTAAAGGTCAATTGCTCTCTATAATGGCTAGGACAGTGTGCACACCTACCAACAGATGTGTTGTTCTCCTATATATTTTTCTTGATATGGTGAGCTGGTTACCTGAAGTATTAAATAATCTATCTTTTTCTTGTATTTATTTGTGCTTCTGTTCCATTTGTCTATTATTTTTTTTTTATACATGAAGTTTTATTATGCCACCAAAGCTAGACTCAAACTTCTGGTTCAAGACATCCTCTTGCCTCAGCCTCTTGAGTAGCTGGAATTGTAGGCATGTGCCACCATATTGGCTGGTCCATTATTCTCACGGGAGCTCCATTGTTTCCTTTATAAGATTGACCTAGGTATTCATAGATATTAATTTGTCAAACTTATATTCTTTCAGATCAAGTTTATCAAATTCCTCAAACAACCCGACAGCAATTTTGATTGGTATTGCATTAAACGGATTAAAGTTGGTGAGAACTGGCATCTTTATAACGAGTTCTCCCTTCCAAGAGTAAGGATAGACTGCTTCTCCATTTATTTAAACGATATTCTATTCTTCCATGTCTTTTATTGGTGTCTTTCCTCCATGAAGGCATTTGTTACTTTCACCTTTATATTATTTGTAATTTCTTTTTGCTGTTATTAGTCTCACATTTGATTATCTCTTCTAGCAGGTTATTCTTGGTGTAAAGAAAAGGAAATGATTTTTGCAGGTTGATATTTTGTCTGGCAACCATGCTGAACTCTCTTATTAATTCTAATATTGAACTTGGTTGATTGAATCTGTTGTTTGTTTAGGCATATTTTTGCAAATAATGGCAGTTTTATCTCTTTATCTCTTTCCAATCCTTACATTTAAGAAAAGTATTTCTTAGGACTGGGAGTGGTGGCTCATGCCTATAATCCTAGCTCTGGGAGGCCAAGGCAGGTGGATTGCCTGAGCTCATGAGTTCAAGACCAGCCTGAGCCAGAGCGAGACTCCATCTCTAATAATAGCCAGGCATTGTGGTGGGGGCCTGTAGTCCCAACTATGGGGGAGATTGAGGCAAGAGTATCTCTTGAGCCCAAGAGTTTGAAGTTGCTGTGAACTATGACACTACAGCACTCTACTGTGGAGCAGTAGAGGCAACAAAGTGAGACTCTATCTCAAAAAAAGAAAAAAAAAAAAGAAAGAAAGAAAAGAAAAGTACTTCTTAAATGGCCCATAATTGTCAAGTGATTCTCCTGCCTCAGCCTCCCAAGTAGTTGGGATTATAGGCATGTTCCACCTTGCCTGGCTCCAGTCCTTACATTTTTAATTAATTAATTATTTTCTTTATAACATTGGCCAGGCTGACGATAATATGTTAAATGGTAGTAATAATAGATAGAAACTGTGGTCTTGTTACTGAAAGTAAAGAGAATAAATATACAGTTTCTCCAGTTTTTAAATAATATTTACTATAATTAAAAAAAATATGTAATCTTTAGGCTGGGCATATTGGCTCACTCAGGCTCCAGACCAGCCTGAGCAAGAGCTAGACCCCATCTCTACTAAAAAAATAGATAAATTAGCCCGGCATTGTGGCAGGCACCTATAGTACCAGCTACCTGGGAGACTGAGGCAAGAGGATTGCTTGAGTCCAAGGGTTTGAGGGGTGCTGTGAGCTATGACACCAGAGTACGCTACCCAGGGTGACAGCGTTAGACTCTGTCTCAAAAAAAAAATAAAAAGAAAAGAAAAAAATATATATATATAACCTTTAACAAGTTAAAGAACTTTCTATTTCTAGTTTGCTAAAAAGTTTCTTTCTTTTTAGGGAAGACAAAAAAGTTAGTATCTATCCTTTATTGTGCACTTGTATTCCCAGAACTGTACTATGCATCTTACATGCATCGTTCTTCTGTATTCTCACAGCTACCCCTAAAATGTAAATACTATCATTATACCCATTTTACCCATGAGGAAATAGAAGCTCAAAGAAGTTAAAATTGTAATACATTATCCAAAGTATGATGGAAAGCTGGTACTCAAACCTGGGTCAGACTGACTTCAAAGGCAGAATTTTATTGAAATGCAAACACCGAGGTATTATTAAGTACCTTTTAAATAAATCCTTAAATATTTGCAGTTAACTGTGCAGTGATTGGAGAGATGGCATTAAATCACCTCGTTTACAATTTCTCACACTGGGCGGAATCAACAACTTCTCTTTTTTCTTTTTTTTTTAATAAAAAAATTGTATTTACTTAGAAGCATTCAGAATGTCAACAAAACAGCTGCAGCTTTTTTTTTGCAATTACAGAGTGTTATTCACTTAACAGAACAACAATTATTTCATATAAGCTGCATCAGAGACAACTGAAGATGAAAAAACTACCATCCCCATATATAACTAATTTGTCCTATGTACCAAAAAGAACCTGCTTTAAATTTCCATGCCAATTTACAACCTCCAGACTGTACAGGCAAGGTTAGTAGCTATTGAAAATACCACCAGGACAGTATGTTAACTATACAAGAAAATGACACTCACGTTTTAAAAACTAATCTTACACAGTCTTACATTTCAATATTTTTCTTTAAAAGGAGATGTGTACAGGGGAGTCAAATGCTTTATGGACAAGGAAAAAAACTGCTCTAGAACCAACTTATTCATCATCATCTTCTTCATCTTCCTTCTCCACTTCATCCTTTTCATTTTCCTCATCTTCCTCCTCTTCCTTCTTTTTCTTGCCTTTTTCAGCCTTGACGACTCCCTTTTTCGCTGCATCAGGTTTTCCTTTAGTTCCGTATGCAGCAATAGCCTTTTCATATTTTTCCTTCAGCTTTGCAGCCTTCTTTTCGTATGGCTGCTTGTCATCCGCAGCAGTGTTTGTTATTCCACATCTCTCCCAGCTTCTTTGCAGCATCACCAATGGATAGGCCGAGATGCTCTCCCTTTGATTTTGGGGCGATACTTAGAACAGAACAAGATAAAGGCCGAAGGAGGCCTCTTGGGGGCATTGGGATCCTTGGACTTCTTTTTGTTTCCCCTCTAGGAGGGATATAGGTTTTCATCTCTCTTTCATAACGGGCCTTGTCGGCCTTTGCCATATCTTCAAATTTTCCTTTTTCTTTAGCAGACATGGTCTTCCACCTCTCTGAGCACTTCTTAGAAAACTCTGAGAAGTTGACTGAAGCATCGGAGTGCTTCTTCTTGTGCTCCTCCCAACAAATTTGCACAAAGAATACACATGATGCCATTTTGCCTCTCGGCTTCTTAGGATCTCCTTTGCCCATGTTTAGTTATTTTTCCTCAGCGAGGCACAGAGTTGCCCAGTGCCTGTCCGGTTCTCACTTGCCCCAGCGCTGTCTCTATGGAGCTCAATGTACTGCAATGGCTGTGAGAGTGGGAGCCAGACGCCTAAAACAACTTTTCATGGTTAAAACCAAAGGAACTTCGTAAGTCAGGATTTTTTTTTTTTTTTTTTTTTTTTACTTAAAATCCCTGTATATTTTAATATTTTTAAAACTTTTTATTTTTAAATAATTTTATGTTGACAGCAAATTGGAAAAAAGTACAGGGGAAGTCCTGTGTATCCTTCACCCAATTTCTTCCAGTGGTAACATTCAGCATAATGATTATATCAAACTCGGAAACTGAAATTGGTGCAATCTACAAAGATTGTCTGAATGCTACCAGCTTTCCATGCATTCATTTGTGTACGTGTGTGTGTTGTATAGATTTGCACAACCACCACAGTCTAGATACAAAACTGTTCCAGAGTTCCCCTTATTGTACCCCGCTATAGGCACATCTACCTTGCCACTCCATCCCTAAACTCTAACAATCACTAATCTGTTCTTCATTTCTAATTTTCTTATCTCAATATTATTTAAATGGAATCAGACAGTGTGTGATCTTTTGGATTGAGTTTTTTCACTGAGTGTAATTCCCTAGAGAGGAATTCTAGGTGGTTGTTTGTACCAGTAGTTCATTCCTTTTTATTCTGAATGTCATCTCATGGTATAGATGCACTACATTTTATTTATTTTTATTATTATCTTTTTGAGACTGAGCCTCACTATGTCACCCTTGGTAGAATGCTATGGCATCACAGCTCACAGCAACCTCAAACTCTTGGACTTAAGCGATTCTCTTTCCTCAGCCTCCCAAGTAGCTGGGACTACAGGCGCCTGGCACAATGTCCAGCTATTTTTGGGTTGCAGTTGTCATTGCTGTTTAGCAGGTCTGGGCCAGGCTCAAACCCGCCAGTCTCGGTGAATGTGGCCAGCACCCAACTCACTGAGCTACAGGTGCCGAGCCTTGTTTTTCATTTTTTGAGACAGAGTCTCACTTTTTTTGCCCCAGGCTAGAGTGCTGTGACTTCATAGCTCACAGCAATCTCAAACTCCTGTGCTCAAGCAATCCTCCTGCCTCAGCCTCCCAAGTAGTGGGACTACAGGCACAAGCCATAATGCCCAGCTAGTTTTTCTATTTTTAGTAGAGACAGGGTCTTGCTCTTGCTCAGGCTGCTCTCAAATTCCTGAGCTCAAGTGATCCACCCGCCTCTGCCTCCCAGAGTGCTAGGATTATAGGCATGAGCCGCCATGCCTGGCCCGATGTACCACATTTTAATCATTCACCTATTGAAGGACATATGGGTTGTTTCTAGTTTGGGGCTATTATGAATAAAGTTGACATAAATATTAGTGCACAGGTTTTTGTGTGAAGATAGTTTTCATTTCTTTGGGAAACATGAGCAAGTCCAGTTGGGTTTCTTTTTCATTATTCATAATTACTGAAACCCCTTCTTCTTTGGTCTCTTAATGTGGAAAATTATATTGATATATTTTCTCCTTTTACACTGGACTAGAAATGTAGATTGCATTGATATTGAGTCACTGGAGAAGAAATTCACGCTTACTTTACAAATCAATGTGGAGCCATAAGAGATTTATGAGGAAAGTAACATTTTATATAGATTGATATGGCCATAGGGTATAGGATAAATTGAAATACAAAAAGACAGAGGATAGATGATGGGGTCAGGTGAACAAAGGAACAATCATTTTATTTATTTATTTATTTATTTATTTATGACAATATCTTGTTCTGTCACCCAGGCTAGAGTGCACTGATGAGATCATAGCTCACTGCATCCTTCAACTCTTGGGCTCAAGTGACCTCCTGTCTCAGCCTCCTGAGTAGACGTGACAACAGATATGTACCATCACATCCACCTAATTTTTTTTTTTTTTTTTGTAGAGACAGGTCTCACTATATTGCCCAGGCTAGTTTCAAACTCCTAGCCTTAAGTGATCCTTCTGCCTCAGCCTCCCACAGTTCTGGAATTATAAGTGTGAGACACCATGTCTTTCATTTTATATTGAAAGGGTTGAGGGTCAGGAGAACTAGGAAAGTCTTACTTTAATCCTATTTCTATAACTAAACTTGTTATATTATTGTGTGTAGCCACATTTAACTTTTCTTGACTTCAGTTACCTCATTTGTGAAATGATTTGGCCTGGATCTGTGAAATTCAATATTGCTTTCTAATGTGCAAGTTTGTAATTCTAAACAATGAGGAAACAATCAGGTATTTTTCCCCAGTGGGAAAGGAAGACAGAATATCTGATAGATATCTTGATAAGAATCTATTTCACTCAGCCACTGTTTGAACCTAATAGGGGCTCAAAAAGACTTCCAAACTTCAAAGCTGCATGAGAGAGAAAAGGCAATGCTATCAGTTTAGGAAAAATGGAGCTCAACAAGATAAGCTCATTTTGGAGGAAAGACTTGTTAAGTTTTATTTTGGATGTGTTTTGTTTGTGGACAAGGCAGTTGTGTTGTATAGCTCCAGAAGATAGTAATATGAAGGTCTATGTAAATGGTTCCCCTCACATCAGGAAGTTATGTAATATATATATATATATTTTCCACACAACCAGACACAACAGTCTTGACTGTGAACATCCAGGTGGAAATGTCTATCGGACAGTTGGATGTGAGTCTGGTATTTGGGAAGGAGTATTCCTAGGAAATGTTGGCTTAGACTTAAATAGGTAGTGGTAGACAATTCATAGAGAGTGTACATTGAGAAAGAAGGGCATGCTTGGGCTAGAACCAAGTATTTGGTTTTAATCAAGTGCATAATTTAGTTGGATTCAATATAACTATACTCAACTGTTATGTTTGGTACTAGCCTATTCTCCCTCATTCGGTACATAATATTGCATAAATATCACCTGTAGTCAATCTTTTATAGCCTAATTATAGATTTTTCATACCTCTAAAAATCTGATGATTCTAAAATTAGCAAGAAGTTGTACATCTACAGGCCAAGCATTTGGTATAAAAGTGACAAAATAAATTTATTCCCCAACTGATGCAGCCCAAAGTTTTACTTTTATAAAAAGAGACTAGGTTATAAAAATGTGCAAAGATTCAGAGGTTCTTATATTCTTCAGATAAGGTGAGGAACTCCTCCTAAATTGTATTAGTTTTGTGTATTCACTCTGCCCATTGCTGTCATGAATCTTTCTGGTTGATGGTTAGTTTTTTTAAAAAACCTTTTATCTCCTGGAGGGTTGCCAGATTAAGACTTAGTTATGGGACATAAAAATGAAACTTACTATTGAGAGGACTGCCTCTGTTAATTTTTTTTTTTTTAGACAGTCTCAGTTTGTCACCCTTAGTAGAGTGCCATGGCATCATAGCTCACAGCAACCTCAAACTCTTGGGCTCAAGAGATCCTCTTGTCTCAGTTTTTCATTTTTAGTAGAGACAAGGATCTCATTATTGCTCAGACTGGTCTGGAACTCCTGAGCTCAAGCAATCCACCTGCCTTGGCCACCCAGAGTACTAGGATTACAGGCATGAGCCACCGCACAAAGCCATTGCCTGTGTTACTTTTGAGTGAATCCAACCAATATCTTGCTAAGGGATACATGGTGTAACTAAGTAACTAAAAATTTTGAACAAAATAGATTTATGTGAACTGAGGTTTTCTAATGAGTGCTGACCCTCAAAGCCAAAGTGTGACTGGGAGATTTGTTTATGCATTGATAAAGACTGAATGCTCGTGACTCCCAAAATTTATATGTTGAAATCCTAACCCACCTTTGATAGGTGATTAGTGCCCTTACGAAAGAGACTCCATGGAGCACTTGCACCCTTTTCACCATGTGAAGACAGTGAAAAGACACCCTCTGTGAACCAGAAAGCAGACCCTCACCAGATACGGAATCTGCCAGTGCCTCGATTTTGGATTTCTCAGGATCTAGAACTGTAAGAAATAGATTTATATTGTTTTAGCTACCCAGTCTATGCTATTCTGCTATAGAGGCCCAATGGACTAAGATACCCACCTAATCATTAACTGATGAAATTTTTAGCTACTGAACCAGTATATGAACCACACAAGAAAAAAACATGTTACATTATAAACACAATTTATTTTTACTCAAATTTTATTTGAGATTAATCACATTTAAATCAGTAAAACGACTTTTGCCAGATTCCAAAAATCAATCCTCCCTCAAACAATTAAAATTTACCACCATTGGCTGGGTGCCATGGCTCTCACATGTAATCCTAGCACTCTGGGAGGCCGAGGCAGGTGGATTCCTTGAGCTCAGGAGTTTGAAAACACCCTGAACAAGGGTGGCGCCTGTGGCTCAAGGAGTAGGGCGCCAGTCCCATATGCCAGGGGTGGCGGGTTCAAACCCAACCCTGGCCAAAAAAAATAAACACCCTGAACAAGAGCAAGACCCTATCTCTACTAAAAATAGAAAAATTAGCCAGGCATCATGGTGGGCACCTGTAGCCCCAGCCACTTGGGTGGCTAAGTAGCGGGGATGGCTTGAACTCAGGAGTTTGAAGTTGTTGTGAGTTACACTGATGCCATGGCACTCTAGCCTGGGTGACAGAGTGAGACTGTCTCAAAAAAGAAAAAAAAAAAAATCTGTGCTTTAGTGTGGATAGTTGCTATTTCAATGTCTTCAAGTTCACACATCTTTTCTTTTGCAAGGTTTTCTTTGCTGTTAAGGGGGTAGCCACAAAATTTTACTGTTTAGACTTCTAATTAACCCATTAGATCAGTCAATTCCTTTTGTCTTCTTTAAAGTAATGATAAATAGCCCATGAAGTGTTCCTTCTGGCAATGGCTTTCCTCATTTATAGTTTCTTATATATTCAAAGAAGTAACTACCTCATCTCATCTGTTAATTTGATACTAAGTATGTGGTCAGCCCAAGTCTTCCTGTGCATGGCCTCTTTGCCCAAGCAGTCTTCTTCCTGTATGCCAGATCAGAACTCAGTGGCGAGCAGACCTGGAGGACTTCACTCCAGAAGGGTTGTTAATTCCCTCAGAACCACCCCTGTGAGCTGATTCCTCTTATTCAGATCAGACTGCATTACTGTGAACTGCTTAGCTAGAAAGAGAAAGAATGGGACAAGGAAGGGAAGGAAGAAGGGGGGAAAATGAGGAGGGAAAGGGAGACTAAATAAAGATGGGAAAATGGGAGTTGGACAGAGGAAGGAACTGCATCACTGTCATTGCCAGAAGTTAAAGTGATTGGTTTATAACAGTGGTTCTCAACCTTCCCAATGCCGCAATCCTTTAATACAGTTCCTGTAGGTCACAATCCACAGGTTGAGAACTGCTAGTTTATAACCTTTTGGAGGTCAAGGACCTCCCATAAGAGTCTATGAAAGCTATGGCTTCTTTCCTCAGAGATATGCCCATGTGCACATACCTAGGAAATTTCGCATCCCATTTCAGGGAGTTTATGTACCTCATCAAGTGCAACCATAAGCCCAAGCTCAATAGTCTACAATAATGACCTCCCATCAGGAAATTCAATCACACCATCTGCAATTCATGTGACATGGATTTCAGAAAATTTTTGTTACAATGTCTGACATATCTTACAGTGGGTTAATTTCTTACTGTTCTGCCTGGGACCTTCCTTCTCTTTGGGTGAGCTTATATATACCCCAGGCTTCAACTGACCTATGAATATCACCTTTTTTTCTCCCTCATGGGGGAATTCTATGAAAGTTATAAAACCTTAGGGCAGTGCCTGTGGCTCAAAGGAGTAGGGCGCGGGCCCCATATACCGGAGGTGGTGGATTCAAACCTGGCCTCGGGCAAAAACTGCAAAAAAAAAAAAATAAAATAAAATAAAAAATAAAGAAAGTTATAAAACCTCTATCCACAAACATGCACATACATGTATAATTTCTCAGTGTTATAGTATTAGTGGGCCACTCAAAGGCCATCCATAGGTGCAAGATTAGGAACCCCTGGATTAGAGGCAATCAGATCTCCATTTTTGAAGTGGATTCAGGCATTTGGCACTTTCACTTCGTTTTTAAATCTATTCCAGTGGTTAGTAGAAACAAAGTTTGAGTTTTTTTAAAGAACTACATGACCCAGTCCCAGATCTTCCTGGTTTTGAGCTTTAGTATAGAAATTCTGATCAAGTCCCCAATGTTGAAAATGCTGGTGGCTCACATGGAACTCTGAGTAGCCCAGTATAGTCCCCCAGACTCTGCTGCAGTGAGCAGCTAGGTACAGGGCTTGATCAACTGTGCACAGTAAGTTTGTTTTTTTACTATACTGTATCATGAGGGAAACACAATCTTTTTCCATTAAGAGTAGTTTTTTCTGGGTTAACTCAATCTCATTGTTTCAGAGTTTCAATTCTCCCCCCATATGTCCTTCCTTCTTAAGATGTTGACAGAGAAGGGGTAGTTAGTTGACATAGGCATCCTTGTGTGGGTCCTTACTGGCCTCTACAGTGATGTACTCAGCAATGTCCGCCCCCCATCATTGGAAACTCTGCTGGCATCCAGTGATGAAGTACACAGGACATGTGTACTGTAGGATTTATTCTCTTAGCCCATCAGGGCCCAGACTTGTTCACCACCCTGCTACCTTAGCCCCATGTCTCTCCCTGTCTCAGAGGCCTTTAAGGCTCTCTGAATCTCAGCCACATCCCTCCATCCAGCCCCACCTGCAGCCTTTGCAATGGGGTCACCTTGTTCCTTGTGGCAGTGGCCCCATGGGAATCCTGCTAACTCTCAATATTCAGCTATTTTCCACATCCTCCACTGGGAGCTGTGGAAACATCTGGACCCATCTATGTCAGGTGGGAACTGAGGGAGATATGGCCCTTTCTATGCCCAAATATGCCTTATATCCATTTTTCTTCTGTTATTATCACCTCTTGTTAGTTAGAGGCACTCAGGAAAGTAGTTGTCTTAGTAGATTTTCTATTGCTATAATAGATTATAACAGACAGATAATTTATTTTAAAAAGAAATTTATTTCTCACTGTTCTGTAGGCTGGGAAGTCCAAGAGCATGGCACCAGCATCTGACCAGGGTCATCCCTTAACACAAGGATGGAAGGTGGAATCAAGCAAGGGAGACAATGAAGAAATCAGGCCACACTGGCTTTTATAACCCAGTCTCAGATAACTAACACACTCATGCATTAATCCATTCATGACAGATATACTGTCAGATCTACTATCACCTAATCACCTCTTAAAGGTCCCACATCAATTAAATCTCAACAAGATAGCCAAGTGCAGTGACTCACACCTGTAATTCTAGAGCTCTGGGAGGCCGAGGCAGGTGGATTGCCTGAGCTCACAAGTTCAAGACCAGCCTGAGCCAGAAGGAGATCTCATCTCTAAAAATAGCCAGGCGTTGTGGCAGGCACCCATAGTCACAGCTACTTGGGAGGCTGAGACAAGAGAATTACTTAAGCCCAAGAGCTGGAGGTTGCTGTGAGCTGTGATGCCACAGCACTCTACCGAGAGTGAGAAAGTGAGACTCTGTCTCTCACACACAAAAATAAATGAATAAATAAATAAGTGTCAAACATTCAAACCATATCAATGATATCCCTGAGTTTCTTTCTTTTTTTTTATACACTTCAAATTGGATTTATTGCATGGTAGGTCAATTATACCTCAATGAAGCTATTATTTTTTTATTAATATTAAATCATAGCTGTGTACATTAATGCGAGCATGGGACACCATACACTGGTTTTATAATCAGTTTGACACATTTTCATCACACTGGTTAACATAGCCTTCCTGGCATTTTCTTAGTTATTGTGTTAAGACAATTATATTCTACATTTACTAAGTTTCACATGTACCCTTGTAAGATGCACCACAGGTGTAATCCCACCAATCACCCTCCCTCTGCCCATCCTCCCCCTCCCTCCCCTCCCTCTCCCCCTTCCCTGTATTCTTAGGTTATAACTGGGTTATAGCTTTCATGTGAAAGCCATAAATTAGTTTCATAGCAGGGCTGAGTACATTGGATGCTTTTTCTTCCATTCTTTTTTTTTTTTTTTTTTTTTTTTTTTTATTGTTGGGGATTCATTGAGGGTACAATAAGCCAGTTACACTGATTGCAATTGTTAGGTAAAGTCCCTCTTGCAATCATGTCTTGCCCCCATAAAGTGTGACACACACTAAGGCCCCACCCTCCTCCCTCCATCCCTCTTTCTGCTTCCCCCCCCATAAACTTAATTGTCATTAACTGTCCTCATATCAAGATTGAGTACATAGGATTCATGCTTCTCCATTCTTGTGATGCTTTACTAAGAATAATGTCTTCCACTTCCATCCAGGTTAATACGAAGGATGTAAAGTCTCCATTTTTTTTAATAGCTGAATAGTATTCCATGGTATACATATACCACAGCTTGTTAATCCATTCCTGGGTTGGTGGGCATTTAGGCTGTTTCCACATTTTGGCAATGGTAAATTGAGCTGCCATAAACAGTCTAGTACAAGTGTCCTTATGATAAAAGGATTTTTTTCCTTCTGGGTAGATGCCCAGTAATGGGATTGCAGGATCGAATGGGAGGTCTAGGTTGAGTGCTTTGAGGTTTCTCCATACTTCCTTCCAGAAAGGTTGTACTAGTTTGCAGTCCCACCAGCAGTGTAAAAGTGTTCCCTTCTCTCCACATCCACGCCAGCATCTGCAGTTTTGAGATTTTGTGATGTGGGCCATTCTCACTGGGGTTAGATGATATCTGAGGGTTGTTTTGATTTGCATTTCTCTAATATATAGAGATGATGAACATTTTTTCATATGTTTGTTAGCCATTCGTCTGTCATCTTTAGAGAAAGTTCTATTCATGTCTCTTGCCCATTGATATAAGGGATTGTTGGCTTTTTTCATGTGGATTAATTTGAGTTCTCTATAGATCCTGGTTATCAAGCTTTTGTCTGATTGAAAATATGCAAATATCCTGTCCCATTGTGTAGGTTGTCTCTTTGCTTTGGTTATTGTGTCCTTAGCTGTACAGAAGCTTTTCAGTTTAATGAAGTCCCATTTGTTTATTTTTGATGTTGTTGCAATTGCCATGGCAGTCTTCTTCATGAAGTCTTCCCCCAGGCCAATATCTTCCAGTGTTTTTCCTATGCTTTCTTTGAGGATTTTTATTGTTTCATGCCTTAAATTTAAGTCCTTTATCCATCTTGAATCAATTTTTGTGAGTGGGGAAAGGTGTGGGTCCAGTTTCAGTCTTTTACATGTAGACATCCAGTTCTCCCAACACCATTTATTGAATAGGGAGTCTTTCCCCCAAGGTAAGTTCTTGTTTGGTTTATCAAAGATTAGGTGGTTGTAAGATGTTAGTTTCATTTCTTGGTGTTCAATTCGATTCCAAGTGTCTATGTCTCTGTTTTTGTGCCAGTACCATGCTGTCTTGAGCACTATGGCTTTGTAGTACAGACTAAAATCTGGTATGCTGACGCCCCCAGCTTTATTTTTGTTACTAAGAACTGCCTTAGCTATACGGGGTTTTTTCTGGTTCCATACAAAACGCAGAATCATTTTTTCCAAATCTTGAAAGTACGATGTAGGTACTTTGATAGGAATGGCATTGAATAGGTAGATAGCTTTGGGAAGTATAGACATTTTAACAATGTTGATTCTTCCCATCCATGAGCATGGTATGTTCTTCCATTTGTTAATATCCTCTGCTATTTCCTTTCTGAGGATTTCATAGTTTTCTTTATAGAGGTCCTTCACCTCCTTCGTTAGGTATATTCCTAGGTATTTCATTTTCTTTGAAACTATGGTGAAGGGAGTTGTGTCCTTAATTAGCTTCTCATCTTGACTGTTATTGGTGTATACAAAGGCTACTGACTTGTGGACATTGATTTTATATCCTGAAACATTACTGTATTTTCTGATGACTTCTAGGAGTCTTGTGGTTGACTCTTTGGGGTTCTCTAAGTATAAGATCATGTCTTCAGCAAAGAGGGAGAGTTTGACCTCCTCTGCTCCCATTTGGATTCCCTTTATTTCCTTGTCTTGCCTAATTGTATTGGCTAGAACTTCCAGCACTATGTTGAATAGTAAAGGTGACAGAGGACAACCTTGTCTGGTTCCAGTTCTAAGAGGAAAAGCTTTCAGTTTTACTCCATTCAGTAAAATATTGGCTGTGGGTTTGTCATAGATAGCTTCAATCAGTTTTAGAAATGTGCCACCTATGCCTATACTCTTCAGAGTTCTAATTAGAAAAGGATGCTGGATTTTATCAAATGCTTTTTCTGCATCTATTGAGAGGATCATGTGATCTTTATTTTTGCCTCTGTTAATATGGTGGATAACGTTTATAGACTTGCGTATGTTAAACCAGCCTTGCATCCCTGGGATGAAGCCTACTTGATCATGATGAATGACTTTTTTGATGATAAGCTGTAATCTATTGGCTAGGATTTTGTTGAGAATTTTTGCGTCTATGTTCATGAGTGAGATTGGTCTGAAATTCTCCTTTTTGTTTGGGTCTTTTCCTGGTTTTGGTATCAGGGTGATGTTTGCTTCATAGAATGTGTTGGGGAAGATTCCTTCTTCCTCAGTTTTTTGGAATAATTTCTGCAGTACAGGAATAAGCTCTTCCTTGAAGGTTTGATAGAATTCTGGAGTGAAGCCATCTGGACCAGGGCATTTTTCAGTTGGAAGCTTTTTTATTGTTTCTTTGATCTCAGTGCTTGAAATTGGTCTGTTCAGGAGCTCTATTTCTTCCTGGCTAAGTCTAGGGAGAGGGTGTGATTCCAAATATTGATCCATTTCCTTCACATTGTCAAATTTCTGGGCATAGAGTTTCTGGTAGTATTCAGAGATGATCTCTTGTATCTCTGTGGGATCAGTTGTTATTTCCCCTTTATCGTTTCTGATTGAGGTTATTAGAGATTTTACTTTTCTATTTCTAGTTAGTCTGGCTAATGGTTTATCTATTTTATTTATTTTTTCAAAAAACCAACTCCTTGTTTCATTAATTTTCTGAATGATTCTTTTGTTTTCAATTTCATTGATCTCTGATTTGATTTTGGATATTTCTTTTCTTCTACTGAGTTTAGGCTTAGATTGTTCTTCTTTTTCCAATTCCATAAGATCTCTTGTGAGATTGTTGATGTGCTCTCTTTCTGTTTTTCGAATGTAGGCATCTAAAGCGATGAATTTTCCTCTCAAAACTGCTTTTGCAGTATCCCACAGGTTTTGGTAGCTTGTGTCTTCATTGTTGTTATGCTCAAGGAAGTTAATGATTTCCTGTTTTATTTCTTCCTTCACCCATCTGTTATTCAACAGAAGATTGTTTAATTTCCATGCCTTTGGGTGGGCTTGAGCATTTTTGTTAGAGTTGAGTTCCACCTTTAGTGCCTTATGGTCTGAAAAGATACAAGGTAAAATTTCAATTCTTCTGATTCTGTTGATATTTGTTTTGTGTCCCAGGATATGATCAATTTTGGAGAATGTTCCATGGGGTGATGAGAAAAATGTATATTCTTTATCTTTGGGGTGGAGTGTTCTATATGCATCTATCAAGCATAGTTGTTCTAGGGTCTCATTTAAATCTCTTACATCTTTGTTTAATTTCTGTTTAGAGGATCTGTCCAGCTCTGTAAGAGGAGTGTTAAAGTCCCCTGTTATGATGGTATTATCAGATATCATATTGCTCAGACTGAGTAAGGTCTGCTTCAAGAATCTGGGAGCATTTAAATTGGGTGCATAAATATTTAGAATTGAAATGTCTTCTTGTTGTAGTTTTCCCTTGACCAATATAAAGTGACCATCTTTGTCTTTTTTGACTTTAGTTGCTTTAAATCCACATGTATCGGAAAATAAGATTGCAACTCCTCTTTTCTTCTGAATTCCGTTTGCCTGAAAAATTGTCTTCCAACCCTTGACTCGGAGCTTTAATTTGTCTTTTGAGGCCAGGTGTGTTTCTTGCAGACAGCAAATGGATGGCTTGTGTTTTTTAATCCAGTCAGCCAATCTATGTCTCTTCAGTGGGGAATTCAAGCCATTAACATTTATTGAGATAATTGATAAGTGTGGTAGTATTCTATTCGTCTTATTTGGTGAGAGTCCATTGCTTAATTTTATCTTTTGCATCAGTGTGGAGGTTAGGTTTTGTCCTTTGATTTCTGAGTTCTTACTTTGCTGCTGATCCATTGTGGTGGTCAGTGTGCAGAACAGGTTGAAGTATTTCCTGTAGAGCTGGTCTTGTTGTGGCGAATTTCCTCAATGTTTGTATATCCGTAAATGATTTGATTTCTCCGTCAATTCTGAAACTTAGCTTAGCAGGGTACAGAATTCTGGGCTGAAAATTGTTCTGTTTAAGTAGATTAAAGGTAGATGACCATTGTCTTCTTGCTTGGAAAGTTTCATTAGAGAAGTCTGCGGTAACTCTGATGGATTTGCCCCTGTAGGTCAACTGGCGCTTACTCCTGGCAGCTTGCAGAATCTTTTCTTTTGTCTTGACTTTGGACAGGTTCATCACAATGTGTCTTGGAGAAGCTCGGTTAGAGTTGAGGCGACCTGGGGTCCGATATCCCTCTGAAAGCAGTGTGTCAGACTCTTTGGTGATGTTTGGGAAATTTTCTTTTATAATATTCTCTAGTATGGCTTCCATTCCTCTGGGGCATTCTTCTTCCCCTTCTGGAATTCCTATAACTCGTATGTTGGAACGCTTCATAAAGTCCCATAATTCTGACAGTGAACGTTCTGCTTTCTCTCTCTTCTTTTCTGCCTCTTTTACTGTCTGAGTTATCTCAAGAACTTTGTCTTCTACCTCTGAAATTCTTTCTTCTGCATGGTCTAACCTGTTGCTGATACTTTCCATTGTATCTTTAAGTTCCCTAATTGACTGTTTCAGTTCCTTGAGCTCTGCTATATCCTTTTTATATTCTTCATATCGTTCATCTCTTATTTGATTCTGTTTTTGGATTTCCTTTTGGTTATTTTCCACTTTATTAGCAATTTCCTTCATTGTTTCCATCATTTCTTTCATTGTTTTCAACATGTGTATTCTAAATTCCCTTTCTGTCATTCCTAACATTTCTATACTGGTGGAATCATCTGCAGTAGCTACCTCATGGTCCCTTGGTGGGGTTGTTCTAGACTGGTTCTTCATGTTGCCTGGAGTTTTCTGCTGATTCTTCCTCATGAGTGGTTTCTTTTATCTGTTTCCTTGCCCTAATTTTCCTTTCACTTCCTCTTGCTCTTTAAGTTCTTGTGCCTGTGGACTAAGGGTTATAGGACCAGAAGGGTGAGAAGGTTGAAGAGCAAAAAAAGGGGATGAAAGAAAGGAGGACCGAGTGATAAGAAAAAAAGAAAGATAGAGAAAGGAGAGGGGGTGGGTATAAGGAATATTGACAAAAAGAAGAGAGGCACAGAAAGAGGGAGACAGGGCAATATAGGTGTACAGTAGGGTACTTTGACACAATCTTAAAAAACCCCACCTTCTGGGGGTGCCCAGTTGCGTGGTTCCCTTGAGGTCAGCAGCTCTTTGCTAACCTGATCAGACACAGTACCCCACCTCCACCAAGTAGAGAGGAAAGACAAAAATGCTATAAATCAAACCAAAAGAAGCAAACAGAAAACTTTATGGGGATAAAATTGGGTGAAAAACCAAATTATATCGGTAGAAACACTAGCAAAAATGAAGTTGAAGTTATTAAAAAAGGCAGCAATGGGAAATTATAATTAAACTAGGAAAATTGAGAAAGAAAAAGGGATCTGTGTGGAAAAGGTTGAAATTCAAAAAACAAAAGAACATCAGCAACGTCAAAATAAACAAACAAAAAAAACAACCAAACCAAAAAAAAAAGAAGAAAAAAATACACAACCAAAAACAAAGCAGTTTGTATATGTTATTGAATATTGTCTGGGCAACACGTGGTCTTCTGGGGTATGAGATGTTAGTCACAGTTCTGTTACGACTGGAGGCTGCTGATTTCTCAAACCCCAGCAGGTAGACACCCTAAATCTCTCTTCAGCCTACTTAAAAGGCACTTTGAACTTGTAAACTTGCTGAGCAGAAGCTTTCCCAGCTTTCTCGCTGGAATCGCTGCTGAAGTGGCTATGCACTTACTCAGTGTGCCAAAACCGATCTCACTCTGCCCCTGAGGGTTAGGGCTGCAAGGCAGCTCAGACCCCACCCTTAGGCTACTTGGTTGCTGGGTTACCAGCTCCCACCCGTTTCTAGCTCTGCGACCCTGAGGGCAGAGCTTGCCGGGGCAGATCACTGACAATGGATCCGTGTGACCCACCGCCAAACACTATCAGCTCTGTCTGGCTCAGCGGTTCAGACTGGGGCCCTAGACAACGGCCAAAGTTCTCCACACTCCCGCTCAGGCCTTCCCCAAGGCAGTTCAACTCAGTGCCAAGTCCAAGGACATCAAAACAGTTCACAGGTAAGGCCT
Source organism: Nycticebus coucang (assembly GCF_027406575.1). Classification (NCBI taxonomy): domain Eukaryota; kingdom Metazoa; phylum Chordata; class Mammalia; order Primates; family Lorisidae; genus Nycticebus; species Nycticebus coucang. The sequence goes on from NC_069804.1 coordinate 123,469,564, forward strand.
TTCTGGTTTGCAGTCTCGCTGCTACTGAACTTACAGTTGTGGGCGGGTTTAGACGGATTTAACACACGCGACCACTTGCCGGCTTTCCACTGTTTTAGTCCTCCTCTTGGGGTCCAGAACTCTCTCGCTGACTCCCTGTATTTTCATAGGAGTGATGATAGGCAGTTCCCACCAGCCAGAGATGCCTGGAGTCCTATCTCCCCAGACTCACGGTGCCCAGATGCAAGGAAGCTGTTACTCGGCTGCCATCTTGCTCCCTTTTCTTCCATTCTTGAGATACTTTACTAAGAAGAATATGTTCCAGCTCCATCCATGTAAACATGAAGGAGGTAAATTCTCCATCTTTCTTTAAGGCTGCATAATATTCCATGGTGTACATATACCACAATTTATTAATCCATTCTTGGATCAATGGGCTCTTGGGCTTTTTCCATGACTTAGCAATTGTGAAGTGGGCTGCAATATCCCTGAGTTTCAAAGATGGAATTGAACCTAATTCTATCTTATTTTCAATTTTTCTCCTAAACCTGTTGGATAATGTCCTCAGGTTCACCCTTACGATGTGGGGTGGGTGGGAGAGGGAGGAACAAGGGTGTCCGGTCCTGGCCTCTTAACTTTTCTCTCTCTCCCACCTCTCAGAGTGCTCCACTTGCTGGATAGTGTACCTTGCATTTGCCTCATATCTTGAGTTCTCCCAATCTAGTAAAGCTCTAGAATGCCAGTTGCCTTTCTCTCTCCCTCTGGCTCACTCATGCTCTTGCTCTCTCTTGTTCTGTTGCTCAGGCTGCAGTACAGTGATGTGATTATAGCTCAATGCAGCCTTGAACACCTGCCATCCTCCCACCTCAGCTTCCTGAGTCACTGGGACTATAAGTGTGAGCCACTATGCTCAGCTCCTTCTCTTTCTTTTCACAATGGCTTCTTTGCAGTATAATTTGCATACTATAAAACTCACCCACTTTAAATGTATAGTTCAATCACTCTTTAGTAAATTTATAGAGTTCTATAATTATCACCCTATTTTCAGTTTTGGAAGATTTTCATTACCTCAGTGACATCGTTCATGCTCATGTATATTTTCCCATCTCCAGCTCCAGGTTACTACTAATCTGCTTTCAGTCTTTATGGAGTTGCCTATTCCAGACTTTTCATATCAATATAATCATATGATATGTGTCATTTTATGTCTGGTTCTTTTACTTAGTATACTGTTTTCTTTTCTTTTCTTTTTTTTACTGTTTCAGGTTAGTTGAGGGTACAAATAATTAGTTTTCAATGTTTGCATTTGTTAGGTAAAGTCCCTCTTATAACTGTGTCCTGCCCCCAAGAGGTGTGCCATACATCCTTACATTGTGCTCATTAAGTGGGATCACACCCATCCCCCTTCCTCCTCCCCTCTCCTCTCTCCCTGGTTCCCCTACCCTCCACCTTGAAGTGATCTGAGTTTTTCTCTTATGTGGGAGTGTATTGCTTAGATTGTCTACTGGCTTCATATTAGAATTGAGTACATTGCATTCTTGCTTCTCCATTCTTGTGATACTTTACTAAGAAGAATGTTAGTATACTGTTTTTAAGATTCATTCATATTGTATGTAATGTATCAGTACCTCATTCCTTTTTAAGACTGAATAATATTCCATTGAATGGATACATACCACATTTTGCTTATCCATTCATCCATTGGTGACCATTTGGTTTGCTTTCACCTTTTGGCTATTGTGAGTAGTGCTTCTTTGAACATCCACGTATAATTTTTTTGAATATCTACTTTTAATTCTTTTGGGTATATACTTAGAAATGGAATTGCTGGGTCATATGGTAATTCTATGTTTCACTTTTTGAGGAACTGCCAAACTGTTTTCTATAGTGACTGCACCATTTTACATTCCTAGCAGCAGAATATGAGGATTCCAATTTCTTCACATCCTCACCAACACCTGTTATAGCCAGTCTTTTTGATTATAGCCATTCTGTTGGGTGTAACAGGCTTGTCTCTTGCTATATAAAAAAAAATTTAGAAATCTCTGACACCAAGACTGCTATTTCTCTAAGGACTTAAAAAGCATTTAATTTGATGACAAAATCCCAGTAAGGACTACATTTTTTTTTCTATATGGTTTCTACCATTCCTTGGAGCGCTGAAACACACTGAGTTAATGCTGCTGTAATAGAGGGCATCCTAAGGCAATATGATTTAAGAAGAATCAGTTGAATGTTTTCAAAACTATCATTTGTCATATATTTGTTCTTGAATATAGATTGAGAAGAAAGGAAGCTAAAAACTGGATGTGACCCCTAAAACAATATGGGGACATAAATGAGAAAAGATGTCAATGATTATTTGACCAATGAGTGGTGGTGGGAGGTGATGCCAATTGCATCAAGGAAAAAGGATGACCATATGGAGGCAACAAAAATATGCCAAATATTTACAAATGGCCTAGAAGAATATTGAAAAGAGGGCCATTATCAAAGTCCTCTGAAAAAAAAAAAAGTGACAGAAAAGTAGGTTGGTGGGATTGCTACGAAGTAAGCACTAGAGCAATGTGTGTTGCATAATCACAGAAAAAGAAACAGACTTTTTTGATCCTGCCCAGATAGTAGCTAAAAATCACTTTCTCAAAATATAGACATTTGATGCAGACATAGGAGGGGTAAGTAAAGTCTTACTAGAACAGAGAGAAATTTAAATTAAGGCTACAGAAAGGATAAATAAAGGGAAGGCTTGCTGCCTTCTAAGATGGCAGGTTAGATAGTGATAGGACCTACTACAGAAGCCAAAGTTCTCCAGAAATGCAGCCCAAAAGATGGTCCAAAACCTTAGGTCTAAGCCACTATGTTTTGGGGTAAACAACATATCTAGGGAGACCAGCAGCATAGTACAGTGAAAGGAGATGGAACTTTTGATTCAAGCACAGGTTCAAGGCCTGGCTCTACCACCTGCTAGCTATATAACCTTAGTACTTTCTGAACTTCAGTATCCTTACCTGTAAAATGGGGATAATAATATTTACCCCATAGTGTCATTGGATGATTAAACTATATAACATCTGTAAAGCATGCAACACATTCAATATATGATGCATATTGTTATTATTATTGGTTGTAACAATAATTATTTTAGAAGGAAGAAACTAGGTTCCACTGGCATTACTGAATTTGCATTTCATCAAGTAAGTAACTAAGTTATACCCAAGACAGGCAAGACCAGGAGTGCTTCTCATCCAGAAAACTTTCAGACTTGGACCTGACATATTACAGAATATGCTCACAGGAAGCAGTATAAAGGATATGCATTATGGGTGAACTACAAAAAAATTACATCTGGGCTTGGTGCCTGTGGCTCAAGTGGCTAAGGCGCCAGCCACATATACCTGAGCTGGCGGGTTCGAATCCAGCCCGGGCCCACCAAACAACAATGACGGCTGCAACCAAAAAATAGCCGAGCATTGTGGTGGGCACCTGTAGTCCCAGTTAGTTGGGAGGCGGAGGCAGGAGAACCACTTGAGCCCAGGAGTTGGAGGTTGCTGTGAGCTGTGACATAGCTTGAGGCTCTGTCTCAAAAAAAAAAAAAAAATTACCTTTGATTTCCAGAAAATCATGACTTTCTCTCTGAGACGTGGAGAATTATATAAAAGGTATCCTGCAATTGCATGTGGGCACGTGGGAGTGTCCTAGTTGACACCATGTTCAGCATCTCCATAGCCACATTGACCAAGACCATCTTCAGCATCTCCATAGCACCACTGACCTCCTAATTGTTTCTCAAACGTCCTAAGCCTGTTTCCTCCTCAGGGCATGTTTATCCAGAACTCTTTTTTGAGACAGCATGTGACTCCCTTCCTTACCTCAAATCTCACCATCTCAGTGATGTTTTCCCTGACTACCCCATTTAAAGAAGCCCCTTGCACTCCTTACCCCCTTCTCTTTCTTGTTTGTGTTATTCCCTTCACGTCACCTTTCCCCATCTATTAATGACATATTATACCCAAGACAGGCAAGACCAGGAGTGCACCTTATCCAGAAGACAACTTTAAGACTTATATATAATGACATATAACATACTGTCTAATGTCAGCTCAGCAAGGGCAGGGTTTTTACTTTTACTGGGCAGTGCTGTGTCCTTAGTGTTCCAAACAGTGTCTGGCACAGTGTCTGTGCTCAAGAACATTTCTGAAAAGAACAAATGATTTAATTGCACATCAGTGGAGTCACATGCCCAGGGTCAATCATTAAAAAATTTAGAATAAAGTGGAGAAGAGAAATGAATATGAAACAAGAAGTGAGGCAAAGCCTCCCACAGAGCTCCTTCTCTATGTGTTGCCCATAGACTCACTGATAAAGTCTGCAGATCCTTGGCAATCTCAAGCGGAACAGTTGATTTCCAGTTACTTGAGGTCCGGTCAGGAAGTCTGGTCCAGGTGTTGAGGTCACTGTTACTTTGGTTTACTTGCAAAGTAAAAGGAGCAGATCAGCAGCCCAAACAATACAAATGAGATAAAGACAGCAGCATTGACTTGGCTGCCCACAGCCTTGTTTGCATCTCCAAGGCATGCCCTAAGTTCTTTAGACTTGACATCCCACACAGAAGAAATATCTACCATGTCTGAGAGTTGAGAACTTTGAGTTTGCTATATTTTCAACACCCCTACCCCCCACCTGGCCTCATATCAAGCACCCAGAGACAACTTGCACTACTATAAAAGACAATACTTTTCCTGTCCAGGAAGTCATATTACCCAAGCCCAATTTGTGTGCTGGGGCCTTAATGTTTTAGCTGTGCCGGCCCTGAGGCAATCTCTGCTCTTTTGTGCCTGAATTATAGGATCCAGAAGTTTTCCATTTTGGTACTCACTGAGACCTCTCTAACCATGTCTGGCCATGGTTGACCACACCAGTCACAGGTGCTATGTAATATTGTGCTGGCAGAGTGACAGAAAAAAGGCAGAATGGTATAAAAGTTGAAAAAAAAAAAAAAGAAAGGCAGAATGGTTTCACAATATATAAAGAATAGGTTTAAGAAGCAGGAGGCAAACTTGATGAAATAAAGCATCAAACTATCAATATGGTGGCTTGAGTGAGAAGTGTCAGGACGTGAGATGAAAGGGTGGAAGAAGATCTGATCAGAGTTTTTGACTATTTTTTGCAGAGAAAGACGATGCTAAAAAAAAATTGGTTCATGGAAATCAAGACATCAGGAAAGGAATGCACCATCTGGAGGTTTAGGGAATGTGTTATCAGGAATTTATAGGATTGATTAAGAAAGTTCTACTGCCAGTTCCCTATTCATTGTATGGTGTTAGGCCTGCCAGTGGGGACCCCTGGCATGACCCTCAGGAATAGTCAGAAGGCAGGTCGTCATAAGAGAAAGGAAGGCTGGACGTGATTAACACAAAATTATTGGATGTTTTCAGGTTTTAGTGCTTTGAGTTTAAGGAAGTGAAAGATAGTTAATAAGTTTAGCTTCCAATCTACCACCAGTCCATATAGCAGCATGGGTTCACAAGGGTCACACAAGATCCCTTTTCCACCAACGTTATGAGAGAAAAAAAATAAAGGGCAAGTCAATAGCCATAATAAGAGTTTAGATAGTCCTGTTAAAACGGAGTGAAAGTATAAGGCTCAAAGATTTTAAAAAATCATAATTTGAGCAACGAAGAAAGGCAAGCACTTGAATGGGTGACTCCCATCCTTGAAAAATGACAGATGAACCAGTCAGAAGGTAAGTGGAAGAATACTGGAGATTAATGATCTAATGAGGAATTTTAAAGCATTGCCTATTGGCTTATTATTGAGTTTTTTGTTGGGAAATGTAGAAATATAAATCTGTATAATAAAGGAAAAGACAGCTTGTTCTTTAGTCAAAGTTCTAAGCAGTGAACTAGGAACCACAGAAATGTTTTTTTATTTTTTATTTTTGTAGAGACAGAGTCTCACTTTGCTGTCCTCGGTAGAGTGCCGTGGCATCACATGGCTCACAGCAACCTCCAGCTCTTGGGCTTACCTGATTCTCTTGCCTCAGCCTCCCGAGCAGCTGGGACTAAAGGCGCCTGCCAGAACGCCCGGTTATTTTTTTGTTGCAGTTTGGCAGGGGATGGGTTTGAACCCGCCACCCTCAGTATATGGGGCCGGTGCCCTACTCATTGAGCCCAGGCGCCGCCCCACAGGAATGGTTTTAAGCCCCTGATTCCAGGGAAAGCAGTGTCAAAGTTGGGAGGTGAAGCTGGTTAGATTAACATTAGCCTTGATTTCCTCCCTATTTTCCTATGAGTTAGTGCTGTTGAAAGAGACATGAAGGGGCAGTGGAATCATGACACCTACACAGGGAAGATCCGGTCCATTGGGTTTATTTGGTATGCAGAAATCATGTCCAAATCAGTCAGATGGCATGTACTGAAGTGCAGAGAAAGTTGTTAATCCGTAATCCAAACTCATGAAATTAATTTTTAGAAACAATGTTGTTTTCAACAACAATAGTATGGTGTTGGGAAAGAACGGTGGCCTGGGAATCCCAGCCAGTTCTATTCTAAAGTGTGTTAGTGCCATGCACAGCCCAAAACTGACCTGATGCCCCCTCCTAAGCCTAAATAGAGAAAAATCTGCATCCTCACAGAATCCAGAGATGGGAGCCATCCAAATAACAAAGACCTTGCATGATTCCTGTACTTATATCCAACTTGTTGCCTAGTGGAGTTATATCGGTGAAGCGTCCCCTGTCCCACTTTATTAGGAATCTTACAGTATTTATTCCCCCCCTCCCCCCGCCTTTCACTTGTATTTTCAATTTCCCCTAAGCTGCTGGCTCATTCCCATTGCCATTTAAATACACTCCAGTTTCTCTTCTCTCAATAAATCCTGCCAGGATCCCACATGCCCCTTCTATATCACTGGAATGTTCAGCATGGGAGAAAGATGATACAGATAGAAGATAAATATAAGATAAATGAGATTAAGTAAATGAGATTAACCTGGTAGTCCTAAAGCTGAATGTGAGAATGAAAAGTTCCTACTGAATATCTGAAGAACTGATAGAAGGGAAGATTTCCTGTTCCTTCATTATAGTTCCAAACTCCAAGCAGTGACCAAAGAACCACCTATATGGTTTTAAATCAATGAAAGCAGTGTCCGAGTTGGAAGGTGTAACTAGTTAGCATTACCCTTAGTTTTATCTGTATTTCCCCATGTTTCTTTTGTGGGTAAAGGTATGTTTTCTTTGCTGTATGATTAAGAATGTGTGGTTCATGGAAATAAGTAATGACACACATTTTCCCATAAGATAGACACCTTCACTGAGCAGTTTTATGCTTTGTTCTGTATTAATATTTGTACAATAAAAGGCCTGGAGTAGTTCCCAAAGGGTCAATATGTTAGTCTGTGTCAAATGAGATAGCTGAATAAACTTAACTGGAGTAATCCAAAAAAATTTAATTTGATCACACCTATGGTGCATATTGCAAGGGTACATATCGGATCTATTAAGTATAGCGTATAGATGTCTTATCACAATAATTAAGTAAAGGAGGCGAGGGATATATTAACAAGTACAATGTAAGCATTCCAAGTTGTATATGAAATCAGCACATTGTACCCCATAAATGCATTAATGTATACATGATCTACCTCTTTATGATTTAATTAAAAAAAAGTCAATTTGATGGCCTCATGAGGGCATGTCCTGATTGTGGAGAATAACAGGTGTACTTTGTTATTAACTATTAATAACTGCAAATCCACACTTCTACCTAGAAGTCAAAAGCCTATGTCCAGATATGTAAGCTTTGGAAGTATATCCCAGTTAGGTCTTTGATTTAATAATGATCATTCTAAATTATTATGTCATGCTCTCTCCATCCTCAACTAAATTGCAGGCATAGTCTTCATAACTAGCCATATTTGAAAATCTTGGTGCAGAGCAGATGACCTGTTTTCCTGTTGATGAAAGATCAGGTGCAACACAGGTCAGGTTTGACCCCAGAAAATACATGAAACTGCGGCTTTTGTTTTTCTCCATTTGCCTCTGAAAAGTTGTATGAAATACTTATGACAAGCTGAATATAGTATCATCTGTGTTATAATGTAATTTCATAATAGGGAAGAAGCTTATACATTGACAATTCTGTTCTGTCACAGGATAGAATTTTGTATGTGGAAAAGAGAATCAGAAAAAAATACTAAAGTTATGTGATTGAATCCACCACATTGCATATTATATAAAAATATGGAATAGACTTGATTAATCAAGAATGAACCAAAATCTTGAAAAATGAACTCAGAGACTTGAAACTCATAGTTTGTAAAGGCCCCAAAAGAAATAATTTTTATTGTTTCTTGTGCAGTTATTAAGAGTTTTACTACATAATTTTTACTTTAGTATTGAGCAGCCATTGTTCTGGGAAGAAACTGAGTTCTCAATACTTTTGTTTCTTCAAGGAGAGAATAAAACAATAAAATTTGTGCCATATTGGTTTCTTGTTATGATAAAAGCTATTCAGACAGTCTTTTTGTGTTCATTATTTTCCATCTTTTTCTTCAGGCCTCTTTGTTCATATGTTAGTAACTGCCTTAGTCAGACTTGATGAGATTGGCCAGGTCAGCGAGGGCTGGAACAGATCAACCACAGGAAGCTGATTTAGAAAGGTAGAATCAACATCAGGAAGATGAGGCACTAGATCACAGGATCTCAGCCATAGGCACTAAGGTTAATATAGAACACCTCCATCTCTAAGACTGTAATTTTGGATTGGGAGTCATGGTAAGCTCTAGTTCTGTAGGAACTGTATCAAGCAGAAACTGGACATACAAGAAAGAATATTTGGAGGAATTAAAGTGCAACTCAGTGGCTTTGCCAATAATAACCACATCAGAACACTATTATCAGAACAAAGTACAGAAATAGAGAAGGACCATCAAACAGACTGACTTATATAGAGAATGGATAATAGGTAAAGTTTCTTATATTGTTTGCAGTGTGATTTTTTACCAGAACTTGGAACAAGGCTAATCCTATCAGGAGAATTACATTGCCCTGATTATAGTGTTGGAGGCTTGCTAGGCAGAATTAATCAGATCATCACTCACTGAATAAAATATCATCTGTTTAAGGTTAGTACAGGGGATGCGAACTACGGTCTACTGCCTCTTTTTGTATGGCTAATGAGCTAAGAATGATTTGTACACATTTAAATTGTTTTTAAAAAATCAATTGAATAATAATATTTCATGACACATAACAATTTTATAGAATTCAAGTTTTAGGACCCATAAATAAGGACTCATTGGAAGAGAGCCATGGTTATTTGTTTACTTAGTGACTGCTTTCATGCTACAATGGCAGAGGGTGAGTACTCATGACTGCTACTGATACCGGATTTTTCTTCTCCTGGTCAAGTTCTTGGTCTCGGGAATCGAAGAATGAATTCACAGACAACAGGTAAGCAGACGTTATAGAGCAAAAGTTTATTAGGAGGTAGGAAAGTTTCCAACACAATCTAAGTCGTCTGGAGCACTTTGCGGCTGCAGCTCATTAGGGTTGGGCTTTTATATCTTGTCTGCCTCCCCAAACCTGCTGGTGAACACTGGTTCGGTCCTTTAAACCTACCTGGTTGACAATGATTGGTCTCTTTAAATATTAACTGACTGGCCTCTGTTGATTGGCCCTTTATTTGTGCTGGCACACTTTTTCCACCCAATCACCAGGAGAAGTCCCTCCCCTGGCATTGGTCAGTCTAGCAACAGCCGGTAACCAATGTCTGCACAGGTCGCTCTAAAGCAGTCCCTCCCGCTTCTTCTGCATGCCTGTCTCCTATTCCCAGCTTGAAGCCTTCTAACTAACTACTGTCAACACTGTATGGCCTGAAAAGCCTCAAGTATTTCCTATCTGGACCCTTACAGAAAAAGTTTGCCAACCTGGGTTTAGTTTATAAAGGCCACCGATACACAGAAATCTCATAGCACAATATTTAGGCTTTGATCATATTTAATTCTTTAAGGAGTTGCACACAACTCAGGTAGAAGTAAAAATCATAGCAATTGATGTGTGTGATGTTTTTGTGACTATTTAAGCATTGGCGAAAAGTATATGAGGTGGCTTTCCTGCTTTGATAGAGGCTAGGAACATTCTACCTCCTACATCTAGTGAACCAAATCCTGCCTAAAACCAGCAGGACATTAGGCACTCCCTCTTGACAGTGGGTGTGGTAGAATACACATAGCTGCCTGACGTCCTCTTTGTCTGGTGTGTGCTCACTGAACTGCTTGTCTTCTCTGACCTGCCTCCCTCCATCCCTGTGTTGGGCTACTTCTGTAATTGATTTTTGCCTTGGCTTTCTGATTAGGATTATAATTCCCACCGTGAAGCTAGAACTTACCTTGAGTTCCAGCCAGGTTCTCTAATCCTTCCTACTCTCATTGCTCCTAGAATCTGAATCCTCCTCTGTGTATCCTCTTTTAGCTAGTGTCCTGCTTTCATCCATAGGACCATCTGGGGCCAATTCTTGCCAGCAACTGTTTAGTCCTATTGCTTTTCCTTACCCCAATCCCAGGACCTGATCATCCTTTGAATAAAGTCCAAGTTTGCCTCATCCTTAGAACTCTGATTGACATGCCAAACACAGTCTTGAAGGTGTAATTCCTATAAACTAAATTAATCGGCAAAATTTCATCCCAGCGGTGGTGCCCGTAGCTCAGTGGTTATGGTGCCGGCCACATACACCAAAGGCTGGTGGGTTCAAACCCAGCCTGAACCAGCTAAACAACAACAAGTGCAACAAAAAAATAGCCAGGCATCATGGCAGGCGCCTGTAATCCTAGCTACTTGGGAGGCTGAGGCAAGAGAATGGCTTAAGCCTAAGCATTTGAGGTTGCTGTGAGCTGTGACAGCACAGCACTCTACCAAGGGCGACATAGTGAGACTCTGTCTCAAGAAACCAAACATTTCATCTCAGCCTTTTCCAACATGTTTTGCTACCTTTTTCCTCTTCTTCCTTCTGCTGAGGTCCTGGCATACATCATGGTCCAGTAGACATTAATAATAACAGCCAGCATATCATAGACAGGAATCTGACAAGTTACAGATGAGAAGAACAATTTAGAGGTCCACATGGGGGGGACAGGAATACACATATCAATTCACTCTAATAACTAAGGAATAAGCAGCTCCATAATCTCTAAGAGGTGCTTTGGAAATAAAAGTTAAATATAGTTAACTGTTAGGTAGTGCCCGTAGCTCAGTGGGTAGGGCACCAGCCACATACACCAAGGATGGTGGATTTGAACTCGGCCCAGGCCAGCTAAAACAACAATGACAACTGCAAAAAAAAAAGTCAGGCGTTGTGGCAGGCGCCTGTAGTCCCAGCTACTTGGGAGGCTGAGGCAAGAGAATCACTTAAGTCCAAGAGTTGAAGTTGCTGTGAGCAACATATATATATATATATATATACACTATATATATATACACATATAACTATATATATAGTTAACTGTCTTCAATGAGTCAATTCTGAATTTACATATTTTTGGCCGATTATAAAAAAAGCCAAAGAAACAAAAAGGAAGAGAAATCAAAATGACTATAATAAGTCTGTCCAGAAAAGGAAAAGGAGAAAGAGGAGGAAACCCATAATTTGAGGCCATATGCAAATAGAATTAGTTTTGCTAGCTGTCCTGTGGCCTACCTCTCCAATTCCCTTTTTCAGTTCTGCATGTTGTCTCGTGGACTTGTGACTACTTTAATGCCTAAATATTTACAAATAAAATCAACAAATTAAAATCTGAAATTATACTTGCTCAGTTACATTCTGATTTAATGACCAGAACAGCACAGGTAGTGACCAATCAGGAAGGATTCTAGCTTATCATTCAACCTGTCTCTATCTTCAGAGATAAAATGAAAAAAAGAACTGAGCACTTATGGCAAGTTCCCAAGAGTATCAGGCAAAAATCACAGGAGAGCGGTGGTGGAGGTGGGGTGGGAGTGGGGATTTGTGTAGAGTCCACCACCTCTGGCTAAGTATTCAGATTTGTTTCCCTGTAGGGGCACTGCCTATCTCTTGTGTGTGACTGCTGAAGCAGATCACAGTGTAGCAGGTCCAATCAGTTAAGCAATCTTAACAATCGGTGCTTTTTCCTTCTGAGTTCATTCTGCTGTGAACAGTCACTAGATCTCTATGAAGATGACTGAATCAATTTGATCAATCATGCCTCAAGGTTCAATGTAGCTGCCATACATAGAATTTTTTTGTATTTATTATAACATTTCATGCCTTTTGAAATCACTTCTTAATATATGAAGACCTTAATAACTCTTGACTGGCTAGCATGAAATAAATGCACAATGTCTAACACATAGTAGGCACAATAAGTATTTGTTGACTAGCATGTAGTGACTAACTGTACAAGTTGTTTTAGAATAATACAGACATTATTTTGGAAGTGGAGCATGCCTTAGATTAGATCAGTAATTCTTAACAGGGAATGATTTTGCTAGTCACTCTCAGGGGGCATTTGGCAATGTCTGGAGACATTTTTGGTTGTCAAAACTGAGAATGAGAATGCTTCTGGCATCTGTTCGGTAGAGGAGAGGGATGCTGCTGAACATCTAAAATGCACAGGACACCCCCTTAAAAAGAATTATCCAGTCCAAAATGTCAAGTGTCTGAGAAACCCCAGAGTAGGCAGATAAAAGATATGCAGCAGTTTGGCTTTTTACAAGTACATGAGGAAGGGTGAATAGGCAGAGCTTATTATGGACAGTGAAACTACTCTGTATGATAATATGATGGTGCGTATATGTCATTACACATTTGGCAAAACCCATAGAACACACAGCATCAAGAGTAAACGCTAACGTGTGGTGTGAACTCTGGGACGTAAAGATGAGTCAGTATAGGCTTGTTGATTATAGCAATTGTACCACTCTTGGTCCATATGTTCATAATGGGGGAGGCTGAGTCTGGTGGGGCTCAAGAGGCATGAGGTATATGGGAACTCTTTGTACTTTCTGTTCAATTTTGCCATGAACATAAGTCTTGTCTAAATAAAAAGCTTTTTTCTTTCTTTAAAGGAGATGTAATAGCTCAAAATAGAATTTTGGTTTTCAAAATTTAGATTGTCTCTATTCTAAAATATTTTGGAGGAAACCAAAGACTTATACTGAAAGATTTACTTTATGCTTCAAAGTGACATATGTTGGGCTGGGCACAGTGGGTCATGCCTGTAATCCTAGCACTCTGGGAGGCTGAGGCAGATGGATTGCTTGAGCTCAGCCTGAGCAAGAGCAAGACCCCGTCTCTAAAAATAGTCAGCTGTTGTAGTAGGTGCCTGTAGTCCCAGCTACTTGGGAGGCTGAGGCAGGAGAATCACTTAAGCCAAAGAGTTTGAGGTTGCTGGGAGCTATAATGCCATGGCACTCTGCTGAGGGTGATAAAGTGAGACTCTGTCTCAAAAAAATAAAAAATAAATAAAAAATTTAAAAAACCAAAAATGTGTTGCCATGCAACATATTTTCTATTGTTTTTCTTTTCTTATACTTTTTAAAAGAGAAATTATTTTCACTGACCACCTTAATTAGAACCAATTTCAAACTGTTACTTATGGTAGTCTCAAATGTAGGATTGTCCCTACTCAGGGCCTGATCCCATGATAGGTTTCTAAGCAGGTTTAGGAGACTTTACTTTAATTTTCCTTCCTTACTACTAGCAAGGGAGAGGTAGAAAAAAGCCTCCAGTAGACAGCTTTTTACAATGTTACGTGAGAGCAATTGTAAATTTTCTTATATCCAGGAGCAGATTCAAAAAATTTTTGTTATGCAGGAAGAGGAAAAAAATGAGTGCTAATAAAAGATAATTCATTCTGTAGCCTCTTAGATTTACTGGGAAGGATAGTCAGTACTATCTACCATAGCCAAAATTCCATTCACCAAGTAAAGAGTAGCATGATCTACAAAAGTTGTTTCCAATAGACCAGTAATAGCCTCAAGGATATGAAATATCTCCCTGTTTTCAGCACACACTTCTTGAATGATAACACCTTTTAGAATTTGCTTGTATTTTCCTTATTTTTTCTTTTTCCAGCCTTCTGTAATTAAATGTCAAGCACTGTAATAACAAAGTGTCAAGATTATAAACTCATGAAAATGCAGGAAATATGCCAAACTCTAAGAGTAGCAGTCCGTGTCCCAAGCTGAATTGTCTAACCTATAAAAATGATTAATTAATTCAAGAATCAACATTATTTAGTACATAGCATTTAGAATTTTGTGCTATTTTCAAGCCTCATTATGACTTTTATGAAAAGATAAGGTTTTTAGCTTTTCATTTTGCCTAGTTCAAATACCTAATGTAATATTTCATTTTTAGGTATTTTTTCAGTACCTAGAAACATAGTCTATTATCACAGATATAGTTTATGAATAACTAAAGCTACGTAGTTTCTTTGCTGAGCTCCTTATGGCCAAGAGCCATGTTTTGTTTTGTTTTTTCTTTTTGAACACAGAGCCTCAAGCTGTCACCCTGGGTAGAGTGCCATGGCATTACAGCTCACAGCAAACTCCAACTCCTGGGCTCAAGCGATTCTCCTGCCTCTGCATTCCAAGTAGCTGGGATTACAGGCACCTGTCACAATGCTGGGCTATTTTTTTTTTTTTTTTTTTTTGGTTGCAGCCATCATTGTTGTTTGGCGGGCCTGGGCTGGATTCGAACCTGCCACCTCAGGTGTATGTGGCTGGTGCCTTAGCCCCTGAGCCACAGGCGCCGAGCCAAGAGCCATGTTTTATTCATCTAATATCATGATGCCTACCTAGTGTACTTCCTAGCACCACAGGAGATGATCGATGAATATTTACTGAATTTTATTGACTAAATGAACATTAGGTGCTTCTAATTTTTCACATGTGAAAAATCAGATTTCAGGTAATTATACTCAATTAAACTCCATTCTTTTCTTCGTTTAAATTTCATGTTTAGTTTATATTAAGTTTGAGGTTGCTATGAGCTAAGCTGATCCCAGGGCACTCTAGTTTGGGGCAACAGAATGAGACTGAAAAACACAAAAACATACAATTCAAATTTTTTAGTACATTCGCAGAGTTTTGCAACCATTGCCACAATCAAATTTTGAATATTTTCATCACCCCCAAAAGAAAATACATACCCATTAGCAGGTACTCTTCATGCCTGTCCCACACACACATACTCAAAGGCCCTAACAAACACTAATCTGCTTTCTGTCTCTGTAGATTTGCCTATTCTGGACATTTCATATAAATGAGATCATAAAATAAGTGGCTTTTTGTGTTTGGGTATTTTACTTAACATAGTACTTTCAAATATCACCCATGCTGTAGATGTATTAGTACTTCATTCCTTTCAGTGATAAATAACACCTCATTGCATGGATATGCCACATTTTATTTATCCAATCCTCCATTGATGGATATTAAACTTGTTTCCACTTTTTTTACTACTATGAAAAATGTAGTATGTACATCTATGTCCAAGTTTCTGTGTGGACATTGTTTCTGATTGTATTTTTTTTTTTAACTAGAGGGCTTTATTGAGTTCAAGGAACGTTTCTAATCAAATACTCTTGTAATTAGCTATTGGTGAGCCATAAGAAAATAGTGACCAGAGTGACCCAGTAAAGCAATGGCTAGTGACTGGTGAGAGTTAAAGGCTTTCAGGGGAACTTTGATCATAGGATAGATAGCATTCTTTGGCAGCTAGAAAGGGAAAACAGACACTAAAGAAAGAATGAAACTCATTAATATAAAAATATAGAAACGAGTGACAGCAAGAAGCAAAACAGACCTCCACATAATGTCTGATCTCGTGTTCCTTCTGGCATGGTCAATAGCATCATTTATTACAGTGGGTTTAAAACGGTGGTTGACAAATCAAAATGCAACCAAATTAACAAGTTTATTGTGTTAGAAAAATATCAAAATGTTTAAGGGGAAACTGATTCCTTAGAACAAGAAATGAACCTAAATTTAAGAAATAAGAGAAGAGGAGAAATGGTGTTATCTTTTCTCCTCTCAGCATGTCCCAAACATACAGTGTGCAACTCACACTAAGTCTAAACTACACTGTGCCACTTCTTCAATTCTGCCCTTCAATTCTTCATCATGCAACATGCAGAGCTTATACATACTTCTCTGGGTCAGACTATGCCTAGTTATTTAATTTTGCAAACAGCCCTTTAAATGCTTGAATAGACTGAATCTATAATGAAGGCAAAATATCATCCGTAAAGATTTTAGTCACAGAATGATTATAATCACTGGGAACATAGGCTTTATCATTTTCCTTATAATAAAAAAAGGTAGTGAATTTGATTTATCAGTCTTGTTCAACCACATAGCATAAATAGTTACAAAATCAACTTTATTTATTTATTTTGCAGTTTTTGGCTGGGGCCAGATTTGAACCCTCCACCTCTGGTATATGGGGCTGGCACTTTACTCATCTGAGCCACAGGCACCGCCCACAAAATCAACCATTTTTAATTCACTCATTCTCCCATCTGCCTTAATCTGCTGTGCACATTAGACAGTTGGCTAGATTAACTGCAAAGAAACCAATTTAGTTGCAAAAAAATCACATTGATTTTGAAATATCTCTATTTTTAATAATACTGGCCATCCTTAGGTAATATCCCAGACATGGTTATACAGTTCTTTTATAGGCAGAAGTAGGCCATGGGTATCTTTCATCAATTTATGAGAAATTAGTAATGAGGAAGAAAATAGCTCTGTTGATTTATAAATGTAATGATCAGCAGCACAATACCAAAGGAGATTAAGACATGACCTTTGCCCCAAAGAGTCAATACTCTTGCTCAGAAAAGCAAAACATATGTATGAAAGAATCTGAGAATACCATAATATATTACACAATCTCTACCAAAGGAATTCAGACACAGAAGAGATAAACATGGACAAAAATAGTTAAAGGTGACATCATGCATGAATAAAGTAAGACTTAATCTGGTCCTGAAGTTTGGGGAGGATTTGATCAGGATAAGGGAAGAGTACTTCTGGCATGGGCAATAGTGTGGACAAAGGCTGACCTGAAAGATTTGACATAATGTGGAGTGGAGGACACATGCTTAGACACAGACGAGAGTAGGGGTGTATACACTGGACAGGGCAGATTATGGTGAATGTCGGAAGTTGGGCAGACATTCAGAAGCTATTCCAGCCAAAGCTAGGAGTGTCTCACAAGAGCTGGGTGTGACCAGCTACATTTTATTCAAAGAGAGCTGCCCGAGTGACTATTAAATAGTAGAGACCAAAAGTAGGGCTATAGAGAAGAGGGTGGGTAAGGAGCTTGCAGAAGTGGCCTAGTCAATTTGAAGACTTATTGTTGGGGCTGGCCTGGTGACTCACACCTGTAATCCTAGCACTCTGGGAGGCTGAGGCAGGTGGATCACTTGAGCTCAGGAGTTCTGTTTTTTTTTTTTTTTTGTGGTTTTTTTTTTTGTTTTTTTTTTTTTGTCCGGGGCTGGGTTTGAACCTGCCACCTCCAGCATATGGGACCGGCGCCCTACTCCTTGAGCCACAGGTGCCGCCCTGTTTTTTAGAGACAGTCTCACTTTGTCGCCCCTAGGTTGAGTGTCATGGCATCACACCTCATAGGAACCTCTAGGTCTTGGGCTTAGGCCATTCTCTTGCCTCAACCTCCTGAGTAGCTGGGACTACAGGCACCCGCCACAATGCCCGGCCATTTTTTTGCTGCAGTTTAGCCTGGGCTGGGTTTGAACCTGCCATCCTCAGTATATGGGAGCCAGTGCCCTACTCACTGAGCCACAGGTGCCGCCCATGAGCTCAGGAGTTCAAGACCAGCCCAGGCAAGATCGAAACCCCATCTCTACTAAAAAAAAAAAAAAAAGTAGCTGGGCTTTGTGCTGGGGCCACCTGTAGTCCCAGCTACTTGGGAAGATGAGGCAAGAAGAGGTAAGAGGATTGACTGAGCCAGGAGTTTGAGGTTGCTGTGAGCTATTATGCTATGACACTTAACCCCAGGGAGATAGAGTGAGACATCTCTGTTTCAACACCAACAACAAAAAAGACTCATTTTCAAATGCCTCCTATGTGCATTCCAGACACTTGTTTGGATGCTTCAGGGATTATAAAGATGAATAAGTTAAGAGTCCCTGACCTCATGGAGTTTAAGTCTAGACATGATACCAGAAAAAAAATAATAGATATTTTAAGTAGAAAGTTCAAACAAGGTACCAAAGAGGCACAGAATGAGCATTAATTCTACCTAGGTAACAGAATAAATGACATTTTAACTCAATATTAAAAATATTAGGCTTTTAACAGTGATATGGGAGTGAGTTTGCTCATGGTAGGGGAACCAACAGGGGCAAGGGAATGAGGCAGGATGTGTTTTGGAAAAGGCAAGGAGTTCAGCAAGTCAGAAAAGTAGGATGCATGGAAGAACAGAGGGAAGGAACAAAGTCAGAAAGGGGATTTTGAACTTTGCAGATGATTTGTAGCCACTGTATGTTCCTGAGGGGAGAATGAATTGGTTTTCTCTCATGTTTATTGAACCTACTGTGTGAAAAAGCCCTTGGCCATGAAAGGAGTGTGTACAGATGAGAAGTTCAGCAGCAGTCTACAAAACAGATCTGAAGGTGGATGATACTGAGATCAGGCAGGTCAATGAGGAAGACATCTATTATGGTAACCGAAGAGTGAAAAGATGAGGACAAGTTAACGGAAGGGTGAAAAATGAGAAAGGAATCCATAGATGGGATTATTTCAAAGGAAAATGTGTTACATTTGGTGGCTAATTGCACACAGTGTATAAAGTAGTTAGGGGAGCTTGACATGCCTGATGTAGGAAGTCCCAATTTGGGTTACAATCTGGCAAATATAGAAGTTATGTTGCAAGAATAAACTGAATGAGGATGCTTGAGTGCCATAATTTTTATCTAAAGTTCGTGTGAGATATCAGGTGACCAGGATTACATAGCATTGCTCAGACCTGGATCTGGAGATATTAGAAACCATGAGATGAAATGAAATTCTAGAGAATGGAGGAAGGAAGGAAACAAACATTTTTTAATGTCTTAATGATGGTTTCCTTCTAGACCAGTGGTTCTCAACCTTCCTAATGCCACAACCCTTTAATACAGTTCCTGTGGGTGGTGATGCACAGGTTGAGAACCACTATCTAGACACTGAGTGTGGAGAGAAAATACAGAAGAGTGGCTCGGTGCCCATAGCACAGTGGTTAGGAGGCTGGCAGGTTCCAGCCCGGCCTGGGCCAGCTAAACAACAATGACAACTGCTACAAAAATATAGCCGTGCGTTGCAGCAGGCGCCTGTAGTCCCAGCTACTTGGGAGGCTGAGGCAAGAGAATCCCTTCAGCCCAAGAGTTTGAAGTTACTGTGAGCTGTGATGCCATAGCACTCTACTGAGAGTGACATAGTGAGACTCTGTATCAAAAAAAAGAAAAGAAAAGAAAAAGAAAAAGAAAGAAAGAAAGAAAACGAAAATACAGAAAAGTGAGGAATAGAGTCCGTGGGGAAAGTCTGAAGCTAAGGAATAGGAAAGGGGTCAGAAAACAAGAAGGACTAGAAATTCTCAAAAAAAGTAGAAAGATAAGTTGCATACTGTACTGTCTCTGAAAATAAAGGAGAATAATTTTAAGATAGAGAAGGATTAAACAATTTGGGTATTCAGAAAGATTAAAAATAAGAATAAAGGCCTTGTATTTGGGGACAAATCTTGGTGACATTTAATTCCACTCTATAATTATTTCTTGAGCACTTATTATGTGCGTAGCACTAGAGGGCTAGAAACACACTCATGGAGATTGTTGTCAAGTGGAGAAGAAAAACAAGTGAATTGTGAGTTATAAGACAATCTGATAAGCACTGACACAGGGGACATAGACACTAATGAACATGAGAGGAGGGCCATCTAGCCCAGACTTGAGGGATCTGGAAGGCTTGCCAAAGGAGGCAATATTCAAAAGGGAATGTACAGGATAAGTTTGTATTAACTAAATGAGGGGCAAAGGGAGTGACCCAAGCAGGAAACACACTGTGTAGAGATCCAAACAAAAAAGAAAGCAAGAAAACGCAAGCAACTGGAAGAAGTAGTGGTCTAAGTGAGTGATTTTGTAGAGCTATTGTTGAAGAGGTAACCAGAGGTCAGCTAATGAAAAACTGTTCAGAGATTTGTCAAGGGCTTTGAATTCAATCCAAATTGGCATTAAGAAGTTGCTGAAGGGTTTCAGTAGAAGAGTGACATAATCAGTTGTATACTGTAGAAACATCCCTCTAACTGCACATGGATAGGGTAAAGCAAGGCAGGCTGATGAATTAGGAGGCCATTGTAGTTTAGGAGAGAGATGACGGTGTCAGTAGAGGTGGAGAGAAGTTGGGTGGACTCAATAAATATGCCGGAGGTAGAATTGACAGTGCTTCATAATTAGTTGGTAGTAGGAGGTTTGGGGGAAAGAATAGCCAAGAATGACATGAAGATTTTTGGCCTGGACAACAGTGGATGTCAATACATACAGGAAACATTGGTTGGAGGGTAGATTTTTGTTGTTGTTGTTTGTTCGTTTTGAGAGAGTCTCAGTTTGTCGCTCCTAGTAGAGTGTTGTGGCATCGTAACTCACAGCAACCTCAGACTCTTGGGCTCAAGTGATTCTCTTGCCTCAGCCTCCTGAGTAGCTGAGATTGCAGTCGCTTGCCACAACACCTGGCTATTTTTAGAGACAAGGTCTTTTAGAGTCGAGGCTGGTCTTGAACCATTTGCCTCAGCCTCCTACACTGCTAGGATTACAGGTGTGAGCCACTTCGCCAAGCCCTGGTCAAGTGGGTAGTTTTAAGAATAGAATGGGGTGAGTTCAACATGTGTATATTGCAGAACCAGTAGTTTCAGAAGATGTGCGGCAGTCAAGTGTTATTTTCTGATATTACTCTCCGCCTAAAATAATAAATCTGAGAGTTTGTCCTTAGGTAGAATTAAATACACTTATACATCTTCAAGGTTTGGTAATTTTGATATAGTATTAATAATTATAATTGCTATCACTTAATGGGTCCAAGCTATTTTCAAGGTATCACACTAATCACTTTATTTTATTTGTTTATTTTTTCAAGACAGAATCTCACTACATCACCCTCGGTAGAGTGCCATGGTGTCACAGCTCACAGCAACCTAGCTCTTGGACTTAAGTGATTCTCTTGTCTCAGCCTCCAAAGTAGTTGGGACTACAGGCACCTGCCACAACACCCAGCTATTTTTTTTGTTGCAGTTGTCATTGTTGTTTAGCAGGCCCCGGCCTGAGTTTGAATCTGCCAGTCTCGGTATATGTGGCTGGCGCCCTAACCACTGACCTACAGGTGCCAAGCCACACTAATTACTTTATATCCAGTGGCTCTCAAGCAGAAGCAATTCTTCCCTCCTCTCAGGGGACTTTTGGCAATGTCTGGGGACATTTTTGGTTATCACATGCTAGAGGGTCAGTTATGAATAGAGGTCAGGGATGCTCCTACATATATCCTAGAATGCACAGGACAGCCCTTCACAACAGAGCATATGCTGCCCCACGTGTCACTATTGCTCAGGGTGAAAAGCCCTATTTTATATCGATTACTTCATGTAATTCTCATAACAAGCTAACAAGGGAGGTGTAATTATTTTTAGTTTTTTTTCTTTTTTTAGAACAACTACCCTGTTTCCCCGAAAATAAGACATCCTCCGAAAATAAGACCTACTTACGGGAAAGATAAGACGTCCCCTGAAAATAAGACCTAGCGCATCTTTGGGAGCACACCTTAAAATAAGACGCTGTCTTATTTTGGGGAAAACAGGGTATATACATAGCACAGGGAGGTATAATTATATCTAGTATGTAGTATATAGACAACGAAACCGAGAATTGAGAAATTTAAGTCACTTTCCCAAGGTCATACCACAAAGTCCCAAGAAGCAGAGCCAAATTTTGAAGCCATCTGTCTGATTCTAAAGTCAATTTTTTAATTACTACGTATATACTGCCACTTTGTCTTAAAGGCACACGATTACCATAAACTTTTATATCTCTTGGAAATCATTTTTCTTTTTGCAGTTTTTGGCCGGGGCTGGGTTTGAACTGCCACCTCCGCATACGGGGCTGGCACCCTACTCCGTTGAGCCACAGGCGCCACCCACAAATCATTTTTCTAAAAGTGCATTATTAACAACTTAAAGTCTGCATTCCTCCTAATCTAAATTTACCAAGGGCTCTTTGCTCAAATCTAACCTTTTCCACAGGAGAATAACAAAATTGCAGTATGCTATTGAAAACGGACAGGAGTCAGGCACATCAGACATATGCATTCCAACACATCTTCCAATTTAGAAAAAAGTTTCCATATGATGTCCAGTTGCAGATCTATTCTCAAATTCAATTCTACCCAACATCTATATAATGAGATGAAATTTGGGGGGCTTTGGATCACAATTGTACTACACTGATGCTATTCATCATTCAAACTACCTAATTCCCTCTAGATGGTCCCTAAGCAGAATCTCAAACTCAAACCAAGGTACGTGTGTCCAGGTCAACAAGTCCTTAGTAATTGTGGAACTTTGGTGGTTCTTTTTTGTTTGTTTTTTCCCTGCTATTTTTGAGCCATTGTATCTGCTAACTTTTCCTTTGCAGGACTGCGTCAAGTAAAAAACTGACTTAAGTTCAATTCTTTCTAGAAAGTGGTAGATTTCTGCAAAAAGCCTTGCCTTCATGTTGAATATTTTTCCCAATTTATGTTCCTTAGAATGTGAGTATACAAATAATCGTGTGATTCATCCCCTCTTCTCATAAGTATCTAGGGTGATCTACTCATTCTGGTTTTCCTGGTACTGTCTGGTTTTAATACCAAAATCCCACTTCCTGAGAATCTCCTCAGTCCCACGAAACAGGGATATTATCTCTGTAAATGCACCTAATTCTAATAACTAATTGCTAAAGAATAAAAGAAAATATTACCAATGTTGCTAACTAAGGTTCAAGTGGGAAAAGTTTTAGCATCAGGATTCAACTTGGTAAATATTGATCATTTTTGGCCCTCATCTTTTTTTCAAAGAAGATGATTTTCAAATCCTGATATTACATCAATTGGTTGCTGTGAGTGAGGTCCCTTGTAGGCTACTGTTTGTCAGGACCAACTTCACACTGGAGCACAGTGGTTCTCAAGCCTGGCTTTATATTAAAATTACCTGGGAAGGTTCAAAAAATCTGGTTTCCCAGCCTGTGGACAAGACTGGTTAAATCTGATTCTCTTGGGGTGGAACCTAGGCATCAGCGTTTTTATTTTGTGTATTATTTGGCATCAGTGTTTTTAAAGCATCTCCAATGGTTGTAATATATAGGCAAGGCTAATAACCATAGCTGTAGCATTGCTATGGTCTGAACATGTGTGTCCCCCCTAAATTCATATGTTGAAACATAATCATCAATCTGATGGTATTAGGAGATAGAGCCTTTGGAAGTTGATTAGATCATGAGGATGGAGCCCTCATGAATGGCCTGAGTG
The DNA here is from genome assembly GCF_027406575.1 of Nycticebus coucang. Classification (NCBI taxonomy): domain Eukaryota; kingdom Metazoa; phylum Chordata; class Mammalia; order Primates; family Lorisidae; genus Nycticebus; species Nycticebus coucang. The sequence goes on from NC_069804.1 coordinate 123,493,106, forward strand.
CCTTTATAAAACAGACCCCAAAACTGCTTTGCCTCTTTCACCATGTGGAACACAGTGAACAGGTGCCATCTAAACCAAAAGGCAGGCCTCATCAGACACCAAATCTGCCAGGGCCCTGACCTTGGATCCCCAACCTCCAGAAATGTGAGAAATAAATTTCTGTTGTTTATAAGCCACCCAGTTCATAGCATTTTGTTACAGCAGCCTGCACAAACTAAGACAAACATGATGCTTCCCTTTTATTCATCGTGCCTATGACTGGGCTTGCAAGGAGATGGCCTGTTATCTGCCTGGATTGTGCCAAGTTTGTGTGATGGATTGAAGGATTCCAAGAGGGGCTCTTGCCGTCTCTCCCCATCACATGTTACATTATCCAAAATGCACCATTGAACCAGGCATGATGGTTCACCACTGTAATCCTAGCACTCTGGGAGGTTGAGGCGAGTGGATTGCTTGAGAAGAGGAATTAGAGATCAGCCTGAGCAAGAGCAAGACCCTGTCTCTAATAAAAATAGAAAAACCAGCTGGGTGTTGTGGCAGGTGAGTATAGTCCCAGCCAGAGTTTGAGGTTGTTGTGAGCTATGATGACACCACGGCACTCTACCCAGGGTGGCAGAGTGAGACTCTCTCTTTCAAAACAACAACAACAAAAAAATGCACCATTGAAGACCAACAATATTCCTCTGGTGACATAATAGTAAAAGCAGGCAGGAGCAGGAAAAAAAATAACTGGTTGCTTCTGCTATGCCCCATTATTTTCTACTTTCTGGATTCTCCTTCTTCTGTCTCAAGAGGCCCTGATGTAACTATTTGGAGTCACCTATCTTTATATTTGTGTCTGTCCCACAAGATGAAAGACTACATGATGAAGAGTATTATAATAACAAGCTCTACCACCAGCAAGCCTAACACATAAAGAAAAGGTGATTTTTGTTTTGTTTTGTTTTTAGTAAAGGTGCTTTTATAATAGGTTGGATGAAACCAAGGCCCTAAGGGAATTAAGTAAGTAGCTGGGGTTGGGCAAGCCTAAAGCACTAGGGTAGATACTGCATGAGAGGACAAGAGGAAAATAACCAAAAGCCTCCCCTACCTCTCAAGGGTGCCCACATGTGAGACATGGAAATGAGGTCAGGCCTTATCTAAGCACAATCTAAAAGATCCAGCATCTTTTCTAGAGAAGATTGTATGTCCAATTATTCCCAGGTAGCCTATTTGAGAGTGTACAACTAGGTTTGTATAGGAAGGCTGACAATTAAGTTCACAAACTTGTCCTAGAGAAAGTGCTACATGCCTCATTGCTGAATGTCACTCACTATGGTCACCTTTGAAGTACTCCCCTTGGGAAGCTATGCACTGATGTCAGCACCTAGTTTACCCTTCAAAGCAATTTCGAAACTCTTTTTCTGTAATGACCATCAGAGCAGTCACTGTATGGCACACAAAAACATGCAACAATAATGAACACCACTCAGCAAGACACTGCCACATGTCAACACGAACACAGCTGTGAGACACTGATACACCAAGATTATGAAACCTTACTGAGTTCTTTGTACCGTACTGCCAACGTAAGTGTATGGTGGCAAGTGCACGAACTTGGTTGTCAGACCTTCTTATAATGACAGTGCTGATGGTCATGCCAGAAACAGAGTTCCGAAAGTGCTTTGAAGGGTGGACTAGACGCTGGTGTCAGTGCATAGCTTCCCAAGGGAAGTATTTCAAAGGTGACTGTAGTGATATTCAGCAAAGAGGTATGCAGCACTTTTTCTAGGATGAGTTCACAAACTTGATTGTCCAACCTCATATGCCTCACATTCTACCTTTTCAATGACATGGAAGTGAGTAGGACTGGAATAGGAAAAGGAGAACTTTGGAAACTTTCAGCCCTTAAAGCAAAAATAAGCAAAATAGTGCTTAGTGCGGGTCATAAGGTATGGCAAGAAACAGTTTCCCACTCTTTGCTATGCAGATTCAATAAAGCCCGGGTTGTGATTTGAACCGGGGATTATGTTTAGCACCCTACAGATGACACCACTCTGATGATCTCTCTGACTCATAAAGGTGTCCTCAAACTGTCTTCTCCAGCAGTTGTCAAGTAGCCTGAAGTTCTGCCATGAGAAAAGCATTCCTTCAAGTGTTGAAAACTGGTTGGTATTAAAGAAGTTTTCTTATTAACTGAAATATTAACACCTTAGCCCGTTTTTTTTTGTTTGTTTGTTTTGTTTGATTTATTTTTTTTTTGAGACAGAGTCTCATTTTGTTGCCCCCCGGTAGAGTGCTGTCGTGTCACAGCTCACAGCAACCTCAAACTCTTGGGCTCAAGTGATTCTCTTGCCTCAGCCTCCCAAGTAGCTGGGACTATAAGGCACCCGCCACAATGCCTGTCTATTTTTTAGAGATGAGGCCTTGTTCTTGCTCAGGCTGGTCTCAAACAGGCAATCCACCCACCTCGGCCTCCTAGAGTGCTAGGATTACAGACATGAGCCACTGCACCTGGCCCTTAGCCTGGGATTTCTTAGCTAAAAAACAAACAATATCCTCACTTCAGTTCTTCGTTTTCTAGGTCTCCAGGCTGGTTGCTTCAGCTATGTTCCATTATTTTCTATTTTCTGAAGTCTCCCTTCCCTTCCTCTGCCTCTCCTTTCCCCCTTATTCATATTTTCTCTCTCTCTCTCACCTGTTGAGAACACCTAGCTTAAACTTTATCAGCCAGACCTTGTCAGCAATAACTTGACAGCCAGCTGAGCACAGGACAGATAATGGGAAGGAAAGAGCAGATGCCATGAAAGAAACACTATTTAGAGGACAGAAATGAATAATGTTGACTACATTGGGGCCATTGATTTTCCAATAGAAGGGAAAGTTGAGGAATGAAGGGTTATATACACAAATAAAGATCAGTCAGATAGCCCTGTATAACCTTTAGTTTTAAAAACAAAGTCTTTTAATTGAATTTCAGAGGCAGAGAGGTACAGAGAGTCACCTAAAGTATATCATCGGACAGAGCTGCTACATATCTCTTTACCCAAGGGGAAATAATCAGATCTCAGGAATACCACTAAGGAGTCTGTGCGATGAGACTAAAGGAAAATTCCATTTTTATCATCTCTGAATGATAAAGTTCAACATTCCTAACATAGTTAGCTTAAAGTGCCAACAGTCTAAATCTTTCTCCAATTCATAAAACAAGGAAACTTGGAAACACATATAGAATCATTTGAACATTTTGATGGATTTGCAGCTGTGTAAGATAGAACTTAGGAAGAGTTAAAAAGCAAAACTTGGACTTGAACACCTTTCACCTTTATGGGAGTCTTACTGATAACATTAGAACAGGTATGACATAAAATATGGTGTGATCATCTTTAAAATAGGATAAAAAAACCCCATAGAATCCAAGGAAACAGTGATAACTTTGGATTATTGGTAGTGTAAGGGAATGTGAAGTAATAGCATAAACATTTTGGTGCTCGAAGAAAAAATGGTGGGAAGTCCAACTTCATATCTAACCCCAAATAATTCATTTGGTTTCATTGGTTTTTATCAGGAATGTTGGTTAGTAAGCATGCTGAGAGTGAGGATTTAGAGAAAAAATGTGCTGTGTCTATAGAGAGCAAAATGCTGAGTGGGTTTGATTCAAAATTCACCACAGGCCAGGAAAAAGATTTTGCAAAACCCTGGCCCCTGTTGCTCACACATGGCCTTGGCTGTGTGTAAGCCTCACATTCAGTAGCTGCATTTGGTTTTCAAAGAGCAGGGTCATTTTCTCAGCCTACACTTCTCATTAAGTTCCAAACACTTCCTTAGGATATAAAACCTCCCCCTTCCCTTTCACGGCTTCTAGTAAAGCCAGCTTGTTCAGACAATACTGAAAGGGGCTGCTTTTTGGTGCTCACACAGGATGTCCCATTGATATATTTTGCTGGGACAGCCCATAAGCATTCATCTGTTGGTGGCTCATACAAACGCCAACTGTTTCTGCCCAGACTGAATTAAATGTTTTATATAAAAACTGTGTGATGTTTTCGGCATTTGCTCAAGAAGAATTTAGTGATTACTTAGTCTGGGTTAAGCCCTGGAACAGAAAAAGGGGACAGGAATAGGTGAAGCTGGAGGAATTGGTGAAGAGATGGAAAGATTAGCAGGTGTAGTGGCTGCATTTCATAATAATAGTGAATATTTATCTACCAGTTACTCAGCACCAGGCACTGGGCTATGGCTTTATTTGAATTAGATAATTTAAACTTCACAACACTACTGCATTCCCTTTCTTAAGTGAGGAAACTGAGACTCAGAGGTTAAACCCAAAGTTACGCAGTTTAGTGATGGCATCAGTGTTGGAGCTTGATCTATTCAACTTCAAAGTCAGAGGGTGTAAGCAATGTACTCTCATTCCTACAAGGATGGGTAGGGGGAGGAAATATACTCAACAACCTCCAATAAAAAGACAACATGGTAAGTGCCACAAAAGATAGAAAGAAACACTATGGAACTACAGATTAAGGAGTAAAATTAATCTCTAGGAAGGCTTCATGGAGGGAGGAAAAATTGAACTGGGCCTTAAATGATAAACTGGATTTTGGTAGATGGAAATGAGGGAAAGGGTTTTTCAAATAAAGGAGTTAAATCACAGACTGACAAGTGTAAATGTAGCATTATATGTTCACAGGATAAGGGATCACAGTGAAAAGGCTGTAGAGATTGGCACTCCCTTACCATGTACCTTGAACATCAAGTCAAGATAGCAGGATTTTTATTTTTTTGAGACAGAGTCTCATTTTGTTGCCCGTGGTAGATTGCAATGGCATCATAGCTCACAGCAACGTCAGACTCTTGGGCTCAAGCTATTCTCTTGCCTCAGCCTCCCAAGGCACCGGCCACAAGGCCTGGCTATTTTTAGAGACAGGGTCTTGCTCTAGCTCAGGCTGGTCTTGAACCTGTGAGCTCAGGCAATCCGCCCACCTTGGCCTCCCAGAGTTCTGGGATTACAGACATGAGCTACCACGCCCGGCCTTAGGATTTTATTCCTCCTGTAATAGGCAATGGGAAGTCTGTTATGGTTTTATGCAGGCAAGTGACATGATCAGATCTGTGATTTGATAAGAGAATTCAGGTGACATCTTCAATAATGGAAAGGGAAAGCTCTGCGCCCATAGCACAGTGGTTATGGTGCCAGCCACATACACTGAGGCTGACAGATTTGAGCCCACCCAGGGCTAGCTAAACAACAATGTAAAACAACAGCAGCAAAAAAAAAAAAAAAAAATAGCTGGGTGTTATGGCAGGTACCTGTAGTCCCAGCTACTTGGGAGGCTGAGGCAAGAGAATCCCTTATGCCCAAGAGTTTGATGTTGCTGTGAACTGTGATGCCACAGCACTCTATTGAGGGCCACATAGTGAGACTCTGTCTCAAAAATAATAATAATTATTTTTATGGAAAGGGAAGCTCATAGATTAGAGGTCAAAGATCATTCGAGTGCATTGGGATATTATCTAGGTGAGGGACAGGTAAGAGCCTGAACCAGGGCATTTCCAGGGGGACTGGAGAAACAGCAGCTAACCTGAAACAATTTCACAATTAGTAATGACAGTAATTGGCAACTGAGTGGGAGAGAGGAGAATGATCTGGAAAGATATCAATATTTCTAGCCTAATTGCTTAGGCAGACTGTTAGGTAGTGGGCATAGGACAAAGAATACACTTGAGGGGAGAGGGCAGTTGTTAGTCATATCAAAAGCTCAGAGAAAAAGCCAGAATATAGATTTGAGTGTCATCCAGAGAGAAAATACAGTCAAAAGGGGATGAAACTACTCGGGGATAATATTATTAAATGAGAACATTTTCTGCTTCAGGCAATAGGATAGGTGTGTGGAAAAACCCTTCCCAGTAAAGAATGCCTAAAAATCCGGGTAGAATATTTAAAATGTTATTTTTAAAGAGGAGCTGAACTGAAGTTAAGTAAGGAAAACAATCAGAGGCCAGACAGTAAAGCCTGGTTTTCTGGAGGCAATCAAGCCAGAGTTCTTCTTGGGACTATCTGCTTATCCTTGGTGGCCTAGAGTCGAATTAAAGGAGCAGGTGGTAGTAACAAGCAGTCAGGCCAACTGGAGACCCTGTTATAAAGCTAAAATCTTCTCACAGTGACTACTTCAGTGAGTGACCTAGAAATTACCCCATCTCTACATTAAAGATGCTTAACTGCCTAAGGGTTAGGGAGGAGAGTTTAGGGAAAATTATTTCTCCTGAGAATTCCCAACCACATACCCCCACTCAAGCTCTTTTGGGAGCAGAATTTTATCTCTGAGTCTTCAAAACTACCTTGCAGAAAAATTAGTTTAGGGTGGTGCTTGGTTAATAGCACTCCTAGGCACATTGCAGTAGCAAGTGAAAATTTTCTCTGGAAGAATTTTAAAGTGGCCTCAAAGAGTTCTCACAGATAAAATTCCAAAGAGCATGAGATCATAATGAAACAAACAAAAAAAGAAAAAACACCATGAAACTTACAAAGAAACAAGCCATTTGGAGTAGGAGTCTGCAGAAAGACCTACAAAAATGAGTTATCAGATATAAAATAAGTATGTTTGATACACTAAAAGAAAGAAAATGAACTTTAAAGATGATTCAGAAATAAGAGACTATGCCAAGAGCAGTGGCTCGTGCCTGTAATCCTAGCACTCTGGAAGGCCCAGACAGGTGGATCGCTTGAGCTCACAGGTTTGAGACCAGTCTTAGCAAGTGCAAGACCCCATCTCTAAAAAATAGCTGAGTGTTGTGGCGGGCACTTGTAGTCCCAACTACTTGGGAGGCTGACACAAGAGAATCGCTTGAGCCCAAGAGTTTGAGGTTGTTGTGAGCTTTGACACCATGGCACTCTACCAAGTGTGACAAAGTGAGACTCTGTCTCAAAAAAAAAAAAAAAATAAAAAAAATAAAATAAAATAAAATAAAATAAAATAAAAAGAAATAAGAAACTATGAAAATTGAGCCAGTGGATTTGAAAAAGACCCAAATGGAATGTTGAGAAGTGAAAAATATAATTTAAGTACAAAATCAAACTTCTTTGAATGGCTTAAACAGAGAGCTGAAGAGAATTTGTGAATTGGAAAACAGGTCAAATGATATTACCAAGTGAGAAGCACAGGGAGACAAAGGTAGGAAAAATAAATCTGAAAGAGTTTAAAAGACATTGAGGATGGCCTAAGAGAGTCTAAAATATATCTAATTAAAGCTCTAGAGGTCAAGAGTAGAAAGAATGTTAAAGGAATGATATATTCAAAGAGATAATGTGCTAAAAGTTCAGGGGGATTTAATATAAATGAAAAGAAACGAGGATGAGAAAAGAACAAAGTACCTTGAAGAATACCATCACTGAAAGGGTAGTTGGAGGAAAGGACTCAGTAAAGAAAACTGAAAATGACTTATTAGGGAGGAGAAAGCAGAGTCAAGAGAATCCAGTGTCCTGAAAGCACAGAAGGAGCGTTTCAAGAAGACCATAGCTGATAATTTTAAATGTTGCAGACAAGTCAAGAAAGATGACATTTACTGAGGCCGGCTATGCATCTGGTGTAGTGCTAGGTAGATCCAAGATGAATGATATGTGATCTTATTCTCAAAATTATGAAAGAAATGCAAATGAGGGATTACAGACCAATGCAACTGAGGCTATCATAGATGCAAACAAAGTGCTTTATGAGCAGCACGAAGGAAGTTTTCTTCTTGTGTAAGAATCTTTCCTTCTAATGAGCTCTCCTCAGCTGTTTATCTCATGGTTACTTTTTTTAGAATTCTGAATAGGCATTTATCTTTCACTAAAATATCCCCATCAGCTGTTTGTCTATATCGGCATCATTTTGAGGTCTATAATGTTCAATAAAATTTTAGTATCTCTAACGAGTGTGAGCAGCAGACCTTCAAATAACATTTATGTACCTATTCTTAGAGTCCAAGCTACATAGAACAGCCTTGCTTCTCCTTTGCATTTGCCCTGCCCTCGGCTAGGTCCAGAATCTCATCACATCCACTTGGGCTTTTCATAGGCTCCATGTCTCAGCTCTGATCATAACATTCCCAGCTAAAACCCCCATTCATCTTAATATAACCTTGTTTATAGTACTGTGACTTCATGGTGGAGACATTCAATACATATAAATGTTGAAAGAATGTTCAATCTAAAAATAAACAGAAGTAAAACTCCCATGGTCATATGAATAATTCCATTTTCCAAATCAATTAAAGGAGATGTCATTTGGTGGCATATTTTATCTATTTGCTTGCATTCTGCCTAACTTTACTCCAAAAAATACAGTAGTCAGTCGTGAAATGTGTGTGTGTAAGAGAAATCATATTTATATTCCCATTTCATGTTTAATTCAACAACAATTTGCTGAATGTCTACTATGTGGGTCTCTGCTATTTATTGTAGAAATTACAAAGATGTATGCAATACAAATGTGAGCATTAATACCCATTCCATAAGGCAGGATATTGTGCCTGGGGATTCCACAACAGGGGTCCAGATAAAGGAGAACAGGGATGAGTCATAGGAAGGAACAAGCACATGTAGAGTAGGAGGGGATAAAATAAGATCCCATTAGATGGGTATCATTTGAATTGTGTCTTCAGTGATGGATACTATTTGGTAGGCAGAGATTTAGGGAAAAGGATGGTGGGGAGGAAGGGAGGCATTCTGAGCACGAGTAAAGGAGAATGGAACAGAACTTGTTGAAGTGGATTGGTTCAGAATTGTAATGAATGTAATGGTTCAGAATTGTAACTGTGAATGAAAGAAATTTGATTACAGTGGCTGAAACACATGAGGGTTTATTTGTCTCATGTAATGAGAAGTCCAAAGGTAGGCGGTTGATGGTGTTGGTTTAGCAGTTCAAGAATGTCAGGGCTGTTTGTAATTCTCTTGACCTTTCCTTCGTGGTCCCAAGATGTTTGCTGGAACTTTAAGCATCATTCAAATACCAGGCAGTGGGTAGAAGGGAGGGTCAAAAGGCAAAAAGGGCTTCCCAGAAGCCCCACCCCATGACTTCTGATTGTTTCTCATTATTCATCTCCATCTACAAGAAAGACTAGGAAGCATAGATATTTTTAGCTGGACAATTATTATAGTTAGGAGGCAGGAGAGAGCAGATATTGGGTAGGCAGCAGTTTCTATAGCAAAACAGAAGTCAAGTTTGGTGTGAGTATAAAGAGTGGACATATTATTTCTTGAATATGAGCCAAACGATTTGGAAAGAAATGTAGATTTTTTAATGCCTGACATCACTTTTGCTTTTCTATAATTTTCCATGTACTTGCCTGCAATGAAATCCGTGGTCAGGATAGAAGGTGCTGTAGGAAGAGCACCTTCTGTTGCTCAGAGAGACTTCCCAGAGCAGACATCCCTGGTAGACGGATGGTCTAAGGTTGGTAGGCAAAGGGTAGTTTTGGCAAAAACCCAGAATAGAAAAGAAGATGCAAGGTTCTGAGAACTGCAGGCATTTCACACTGGCTGATACAGAGTACAGTATAGATATGGTGAGAAAAAGGGATAGAGAGACAGGTGGCGACCAGATCATGAAGACTTGTAAACTGTGGTAAGGAGTTTGAACTATATCATTTTTTTTTAAAACACAGCCTCAAGCTATTGCCCTGGGTAGAGCGCCGTGGCATCACAGCTCACAGCAACCTCCAACTCTTTGGCTTAAGCAATTCTCTTGCCTCAGCCTCCCAAGTAGCTGGGACTACAGGAGCCTGCCACAATGCCTGGTTATTTTTTGATTGTAGTTGTCATTGTTTGGCAGGCCCGGGCTGGATTCGAACCTGCCAGCTCTGGTGTATGTGTCTGGTGCCTTAGCCACTTGAGCTACAGGTGCCAAGCCTATATAATTATTTAAATGAAACAAAAAGTGACACAAATATTTGCTCAATTACTTACTTAATTTCTGTAGTCTTTCCTGGTAAATATTGTGAGGGCGTCTTGTTCATTACTGTATTCCTGGAGCCTAACCCTGTGCCTGGCTCCTGAGACCTACTCAATGAATCTGTCTTCTTCATAAAATGAAATGTAAAAACCATTGCACTAGAGGTCCAATGATCTTCGTTATTGCAACTCTTTATCATTTAAGCTGAGGTCACTGAACCATACACATAGGTGACTGCCTGTGTTAGTTCAGGTCCTCTAAGATTAAATGATAGGATTAAAAGCACAAGAAATTTATTAGGGACAATCTTTGTGATAGAAAACAAGGAAGGTGCCAGGAAAGTCTATGGGAGCCACCAGCATGCATTGCAATGCAGTGCAAGTCTGACCCTGAGTGAAGAAGGAAGAGAAGGAAGGAAGGGAGAGAGGGAGGGTCTTACCCTGCCGTGTAGTTCCAAAGAAAGTTTAGCAAGGCCATCGGGAATCCTCAAAAAGGTCACTAGTCAAAGGAGTTTCCCATGGACAGGTCTGTCTAGGATCCCTGCTGTGCTCAGGGCTTTAGTGAAAATGCAGTTATGTTTTCAGAGCGCAGGGGAGGCTTGTCCACTCCCCTGCAGAGATCTGAGGTGCACATTCTCAAGGCTGCCAAAGCTGCCAAGCCCAGCATGGTCAGCTGGGCTCCTGTCCTGCTCAGTGTCTTCACCATATTCTAGTTAATGGGGTCTGTTCTTGGCTCCATCCCTGTCTCTGCATGTTAATTTATACCTGTATTCTATAAACCCAGACATATATTTCCTGTGGAACTGAGGTGTGCCTTGCTTCCTAAGTCAGGATTTGACCCTGAGCCACAGCTCCCATGCTAGCTCTTCAATCCCAATGGACAAATGTTCCTAGCCCCAACTGTCTACCTGCCTATTGCCTGATATTTTTAAAGATAAAATCCTACCTTGTTAACTCATTTTCTAGAATCTTACTAGTCAGATAGAGACGTTTTGCTGGCTATCTACGCTGCTCTAGTACTAGCTGCCTCCCGCTGGTGAGGTAGGTATATTCATTATCCCCACAGTCTAGAACTAACTAAGGAGGTTTCATAACTCACCCATGACCACACAGCAAAGAATGAGTGGCAAGGTTGAGTATTAAGCCAAGACTGTATGATTTTTTAAGTTTTGCTAATTTTCATTGTATCGTTCCAGTTTTGGTATATGTGCTGCTGAAGCCAGCCCTGGACTGTGATTTTTATTGTTTTATTTTTATTTTATTTATTGTATTCATTATATTTTGTGTTATTTTATTTTGGAGACAAAGTCTTTTTTTTTTTTTTTTTGTGGTTTTTGTCCGGGGCTAGGTTTTAACCCACCACCTCCAGCATATGGGACCGGCACCCTACTCCTTGAGCCACAGGCGCTGCCCTGGAGACAAAGTCTTACTCTGTTGCACCAGGCTGGAGTGCTATGGCATGACAGCTCACAGCAATCTCAAACTCTTAGGTTCAAGTGATACTTCTGCCTCAGCCTCCCAAGTAGCTGAGACTACGTGTCCTTGCCGCCGTGCTGGGATAGTTTTTCTATTTTTACCAGAGACAGGGGTCTTGCTCTTGCTCAGGCTGGTCTTGAACTCCTGATCTCAGGCGATCTGCCCATCTCAGCCTCCTAGAATACTTGGGTTATCGGCATGAGCCACCATATCCAGCCCTGGACTGCAAATTTTATTTATTTATTTTATTTTATTTATTTATTTATTATTGTTAAATCATAGCTATGTACATTAGTGCGATCAAGGGGTACAATGTGCTGGTTTCATATACAATCTGAAATAATCTCATCAAACTGTTCAACGGAGCCTTCATGGCATTTTCTTAGTTATTGTATGTAGACATTTATATTCTGCATTTTGTAAGTTTCGCCTGTACCCATTCTAAGATGCACCGCAAGTGTGGCCCCACCTATTACCTTCCCTCCACGCTAACATCCCCCCGCACTTCCCCTCCCTTGGCCCTTTCCCCATATTCTTGTGCTATAGTTGGGCTATAGCCTTCATGTGAAAGCTAAATTAGCTTCATAGTAGGGCTGAGTACATTGGATACTTTTTTCTTCCATTCCTGAGATACTTTGCTGAGAGGAATATGTTCTAGCTCCATCCATGTAAACATGAAAGAGGTAAAGTCTTGATTTTTCTTTAAGGCTGCATAATATTCCATGGTATACATGTACCACAATTTGCTAGTCCATTCATGTGTTGATGGGCACTTGGGCTTTTTCCATGACTTAGCTATTATGAATTGGGCTGCAATAAACATTCTGGTACAGATGTCTTTGATATATTTTGATTTTTGGTCTTCTGGGTATATACCTAGTAGAGGAATTATAGGATCGAATGGCGGGTCTATTTTTTGATCTCCAAACATCCTTCCAAAAGGAACATATTACTGTAAATTCCCTCCAGCAGTGTAGAAGTGTGCCCTTTCCTCCAAATCCAAGCCAACATCTCTGGTTTTGAGATTTTGTTATGTGAGCTACCCTTACTGGGGTTAGGTAATATCACAAAGTAGTTTTGATTTGCATTTCTGTGATGATTAAGGACGATGAGCTTTTTTTCATGTGTTTGTAGATCGTGCGTCTGTCTTCTTTAGAGAAGATTCTCTTCAAGTCCCTTTCCCACCCTGAGATGGGATAACTTGTTCTTTTCTTGCTAATATGTTTGAGTTCTCTGTGGATTCTGGTTATTAAACCTTTATCAGAGGTATAACCTGCAAATATTTTCTCCCATTCTGAGGGCTGTCTGCTTGCTTGACTTACTATGTTCTTGGCTGTGCAGAAGCATTTTAGTTTGATCAGATCCCAGTAATGTATTTTTGATACTGCCTCAGTTGCCTGGGGAGTCCTCCTCATAAGGTATTCACCCAGACCGATTCCTTCAAGAGTTTTCCCTACACTTTCTTCAAGTATTTTTATAGTTTCATGTCTTAAGTTTAAATCTTTTATCCAGTGAGAGTCTATCTCAGTTAATGGTGAAAGGTGTGGGTCCAGTTTCAGTCTTTTACAGATCGCCAGCCAGTTCACCTAGCACCATTTAATAAATAGGAAATCTTTTCCCCACTGAATGTTTTTAACTGGCTTATCAAAGAACAAATAATGGTAAGTGGCTGGATTCATCTCTTCGTTCTCTATTCTGGTGCAGACATCTACTTCTATGTTTTTGTTCCAGTACCATGCTGTTTTGATCACTGTTGATTTATAGTACAGTCTGAGGTCTGATAGCGTGATTCCTCCTGCTTTGTTTTTATTGCTGAGTAATGTTTTGGCTACTCAAGTTTTTTTCTGATTCCATATAAAACAAAGTATTACTTTTTCAAGGTATTTAAAATATCACAATGGAACTTTAATAGGAATTGCATTAAAATTATATATTGCTAGCAGGAACAAAAACAAAATCCTGCAAAGTTGTTCTGTTCCATTCTGTCAATAACATCAATCAAGGGTGGGGGTAGAACTGAGTGAACACCCTCCAACCTTCACCAAGTACCTGAGGCTGTCAGGCCTCACCTCCTCCTGCTAGATAGAGGCAGAGCGCAGAGGCCTGGCAGATTTCCTTGTGATTCAGGCAGGTGCAAACCCCTGGAGTATCTGTTCACTATAGGCAACTGGGTCAGCCAACTGCAGAGCTATCAGTGACTGGGTGTGACAGAGGCACAAGGTGGAGAAGGAGGCATCAACCTTCCCAGACTGATCTATTTGCTGGGTGGCTCCTCCTGAATCCACGCACCACTGGAGCAAGCCATATCAGAGTAGTCACCAGACCCCTGTGATCCAGTTCCCAGAGACCTCATAAACTCTCCCACCCGAGACAGGTGCTGACTGAGACAATTGATTTGGACCTTTTGAACTGAGCCAATCGCCTGAGGACTATTCAGGTGGTGCCCTGGGTGTGTGGGTTTAGGAGGGTTTATTTCCCTTTTCCAATTCATGCCTGTGGTGGGCAGGATGACTTATTTGGTGGTATTTCTCCACAGCTGAGACTTCAAACCAGAGTAACTGTTTCACTAGGGTAGAACAGAAACCAGCTGAAAATAAGACAGAACCACTTAGCCCCACCACACCAAACAGGGCCCCAGTTCCTCAGGCCATACCACTGTACGGGTCCTCGTCAAAGCTACAGGGGAAAAAAATCAAAGGGTGTAAAACAATCATGGGGTGGAACCAGCGGAAAAACTCTGGTAACATGAATAACCAGAATAGAGCAACCCCCCCAAGAAAAGATATGGCAGATGTAACTGAAGATCCCATTCATAAACAACTGGCTGAGATATCAGAAATCGAATTCAGAATGTGGATTGCAAAAAGGATTAATAAAGTGGAGGAAAATTTGGAATTAGAAATTCGAGCAGCAATTCAAAAGTAGGTGTTAGGAATTCGAGGAAAAATTCAAAAGTTGTCTCGAGAATTTAATGAATTTAAAGACAAAACCACCAAAGATTTAGACACACTGAAACAAGAATTTGCAGCCCTCAAAGATGTGAAAAATACAGTAGAATCCCTCAGTAACAGAATGGAGCAAGCAGAAGAAAGGATTTCTGACATTGAAGACAAAGCCTTTGAATGCTCCCAAACTCTCAAACATGAAGAGAAATGGAGAGCAAAAATAGAACATTCTCTCAGAGAACACTGGGATAATTCAAAGAAGGCTAATATCCGCCTCATTGGAATCCCTGAATCTGATGAAGTCGCCTCGCTAGGCACAGAGCCCATTGTAAATGAAATTATGAAAGAGAATTTTCCAGATATGCCAAGAGATTCGAAAATTCAGATAGCAGACAGTTTCAGAACCCCAGCATGACTCAATCCCAATAAGACACCCCCCAGGCATATCATAATTAACTTCACTAAAGTTAATATGAAGGAGAAAATTCTCAAAGCAGCCAGACATAAGAAAGCCATTACCTAAAAAGTGAAGAACATTAGAATGACTGCAGATCTCTCTGCTGAAACTTTTCAAGCCAGAAGAGGGTGGTCATTGACTTTTAATCTTGTAAAGCAAAATAAATTTCAACCCCAGATCTTGTATCCAGCTAAACTGAGCTTCATTTATAATGGAGAAATTAAATACTTTCATAACATTCATATGTTGAAGAAATTTGCCATAACCAAACCAGCTCTTCAGGATTTTCTCAGACCTATCTTCCATAATGACCAACCCAATCCTCTACCACAAAAGTAAACTCACTCAGAAACTTTTGATCAAACTCCAACTTCCACACTGGCGAAAGGATTAAAAATGTCCACTGGACATTCGGAAAACTCGATACCCAAAATTTTACCAGACTTATCAATATTCTCCATTAATGTGAACAGCTTAAACTGTCCTCTAAAGAGACATAGATTACCTGATTGGATACAACAACTCAGGCCAGATATCTGTTGCGTACAAGAGTCACATCTTACCTTAAAAGACAAATATAGTCTCAGGGAGAAAGGATAGTCATCCAAATTTCAGGCAAATGGTAATCAGAAAAAAGCAGGTGTTGCAATTTTATTTGCAGATATAATAGGCTTTAAACCAACAAAAGTAAGGAAGGATAACAATGGTCACTTCATATTTGTTAAGAGTAATACTCAATATGATGAGATTTCAATTTTTAATATCTATGCAACCAACCAGAATGCACCTCAATTTACAAGAGAAACTCTAACAGACATGAGCAACTTGATTTCCTGCAGCTCCATAATCGTCGGAGATTTCAACACTCCTTTGGCAGTGTTGGATCGATCCTCCAATAAGAAGCTGAGCAAAGAAATTTCAGATTTAAACCTAACCATCCAACATTTGGATTTAGCAGATATCTGCAGAACATTTCATCCCAACAAAACTGAATACACATACTTCCCATCAGCCCACGGAACTTACTTCAAAATCAATCGCATCTTAGGTCACAAGTCTAACCTCAGTAAATTTAAAGGAATAGAAATTATTCCTTGCATCTTCTCGGACCACCATGGAATAAAAGTTGAGCTCAGTAACAACAGGCATCTGCATACTCATACAAAACCATGGAAGTTAAACAACCTTATGCTGAATGATAGCTGGGTCAGAGATGAAATTAAGAAGGAAATTGCCAAATTTTTTGGAACCAAATGACAATGAAGACACGAATTATCAGAACCTCTGGGATACCGCAAAGGCAGTCCTAAGAGGGAAATTTATAGCACTGCAAACCTTACTCAAAAGAACAGAAAGAGAGGAAGTTCACAACTTAATGGGACATCTCAAGCAACTGGAAAAGGAAGAACATTCCAACTCCAAACCCAGTAGAAGAAAAGAAATAACATAAATTAGAACAGAATTAAATGAAATTGAAAACAAAAGAATTATACAACAGATCAATAAATCAAAAAGTTGGTTTTTTGAAAAGGTCAATAAAATAGATAAACCTTTGACCAACCTAATCAGGAAAAAAAGAGTAAAATCTCTAATCTCATCATTCAGAAACGACAAAGATGAAATAACAACAGACTCCTCAGTAATTCAAAAAATCCTTAATGAATATTACAAGAAAATTTATTCTAAGAAATATGAAAATCTGAAGGAAATTGACCAATCCTTGGAAGCACGTCACATTCCAAGACTTAGCCAGAATCAGGTGGAAATGTTGAACAAGCCCATATCAAGTTCTGAAATAGCATCAACCATACAAAACCTCCCTAAAAAGAAAAGCCCAGGACCAGATGGTTTCACGTCTGAATTCTACCAAACCTTTAAAGAGGAATTAGTACCTATATTACTCAACCTGTTCCAAAAGGTAGAAATAGAAGGAAGACTACCCAGCATGTTCTATGAAGCAAACATCACCCTGATTCCCAAACGAGGAAAAGACCCAACAAGAAAAGAAAATTATAAACCAATTTCATTAATGAATATAGATGCAAAAATATTCAACAAGATCCTAACAAACAGAATCCAGCAACACATCAAACAAATTATCCATCATGACGAAATCAGTTTTATCCCAGGGTCTCAAGGCTGGTTCAACATACGTAAATCTATAAGTATAATTCAGCACATAAACAAATTAAAAAACAAAGACCATATGATTCTCTCAATCATGCACAAAAAGCTTTTGATAATATCCAGCATTCCTTCATGATCAGAACACTAAAGAAAATTGGTATAGAAGGGACATTTCTTAAATGGATAGAGGCCATCTACAGCAAAACCACAGCCAATATCGTCTTGAATGGAGTTAAATTGAAATCATTTCCACTCAGATCAGGAACCAGACAAGGCTGCTCATTGTCTCCACTGCTCTTTAACATTGTAATGGAAGTTTTAGCCACCGCAATTAGGGAAGAAAAGGAGATGAAGGCTATCCATACGGTGTCAGAAGAGATCAAACTTTCGCTCTAAGCAGATGATATGATTGTATATATGGAAAACTCCAGGGATTCTACTAAAAAACTCTCAGAAGTGATGAAGGAATACAACAGTGTCTCAGGTTACAAAATCAACATTCATAAATTGGTAGCCTTTATATATACCAACAATAGCCACATTGAAAAAAGAGTTAAGGACTCCATCCCATTCACAGTAGTGCCAAACAAGACGAAATATTTGGGAATTTATCTAACAAAGGATGTGCAAGATCTCTATAAAGAGAACTATGAAACTCTAAGAAAAAAAATAGCTGAAAATGTTAACAAATGGAAAAACATACCATGCTCATAGCTGGGAAAAATCAACATCACTAAAATGTCCATACTACCCAAAGCAATACATAATTTTAATGGAATCCCTATTAAAGTTCCACTGTCATAATTTAAAGATCTTAAAAAAACAATACTTCGTTTTATATGGAATCAGAAAAAACCTTGAATATCCAAGACATTACTCAGAAATAAAAACAAAGCAGAGGGAATCATGCTGCCACACCTCAGACTATACTACAAATCGATAGTGATCAAAACATCATGGTACTGGCACAAAAACAGAGAATTAGATGTCTGGAACAGAATAGAGAACCAAGAGATGAATCCAGCTCCTTACCGTTATTTGATCTTTGACAATCCAATTAAAAATATTGGTGAAAAGATTCCCTATTTAACAAATGGTGCTGGGTGAAATGGCTGGCAACCTGCAGAAGACTGAAACTGGATGCATACCTTTCACCATTAACTAAGATAGACTATCACTGGATTAAAGATTAAGCTTAAGACATGAAACTATAAAAATACTAGAAGAGAGTGTAGGGAAAACCCTTGAAGAAATCAGCCTGGGCGAGTATTTTATGAGGAGGACCCCCAGGGCAATTGAAGCAGCTTAAAAATACACTACTGGGACCTGATCACACTAAAAAGCTTCTGCACAGCCAAGAACACAGTAAGTAAAGCAAGCAGACAGGCCTCCAAATAGGAGAAGATATTTGCAGGTTATGTCTCTGACAAAGGTTTAATAACCAGAATCCACAGAGAACTCAAACGTATAAGCAAGAAAAGAACAAGTGATCCCATTGCAGGCTGGGCAAGGGACTTGAAGAGAAACTTCTCTGAAGAAGACAGGCTCGCAGCCTACAGACATGAAAAAATGCTCATCATCTTTAACCATCAGAGAAATGCAAATCAAAACTACTTTGAGATATCATCTAACTCCAGTAAGATTAGCCCATATCACAAAATCCCAAGACCAGAGATGTTATTGTGGATGTGGAGAAAAGAGAACACTTCTACACTGCTGGTGGGAATGCAAATTAATACATTCCTTTTGGAAAGATGTTTGGAGAACACTCAGAGATCTAACAATAGATCTGCCATTTAATCCTATAATTCCTCTACTAGGCATATACCCAGAAGACCAAAAATCACATCATAACAAAGATATTTGTACCAGAATGTTTATTGCAGCCCAATTCATAATAGCTAAGTCATGGAAAAAGCCCAAGTGCCCATCGATCCTCAAATGGATTAATAAATTGTGGTGTATGTAAACCATGGAATATTATGCAGCCTTAAAGAAAGATGGAGACTTTACCTCTTTCATGTTTACATGGATGGAGCTGGGACATATTCTTCTTAGAAAAGTATCTCAAGAATGGAAGAAAAAGTATCCAATATACTGAGCCTTACTATGAAACTAATTTACGGCTTTCACATGAAAGCTATAATCCAGTTATAACCTAAGAATAGGGGGAAGGGGAAAAGGGAGGGGAGGGAGGAGGGAGGTGAGCAGAGGGAGGGAGATTGGTGGGATTACACCTGCGGTGCATCTTACAAGGGTATATGTGAAACTTCGTAAATGTGGAATGTAAATGTCTTAGCACAGTAACTAAGAAAATGCCAGGAAGGTTATATTAACTAGTGTGATGAAAATGTGTCAAACGGTCTATGAAACCAGGGTATGGTGCCCCATGATCACATTAATGTACACATCTGTGATTAAAAAATAAATAAATAAATAAATAAAATAAAATTATATATTGCTAGAGGCGGAGCATGATGGCGGCCGAGTAACAGCTTCCTTGCATCTGGGCACCGTGAGTCTGGGGATATAGGACTCCAGGCATCTCTGGCTGGTGGGATCTGCCTATCATCACCCCTGAGAGGATACAGGGAGTCAGCGAGAGACTTCTGGACCCCAAGAGGAGGACTAAAACAGTGGAAAACCGGCAAGTAGATGCGTGTGTTCAATCCGTCTAAAACCACCCGCAACTGTAAGTTCAGTAGCAGCAAGACTGCAAACCAGAAAGGCCTTACCTGTGAACTGTTTTGGTGTCTTTGGACTTGGCACTCAGCTGAACTGCCTTGGGGAGAGCCTGAGCGGGAGTGCGGAGAACTTTGGCCTTTGTCTAGGGCCCCAGTCTGAGCCACTGAGCCAGGCGGAGCTAATAGTGTTTGGCTCTGGGTCACAGGCAGACATTGTGAGCGATCTGCCCCGGCAAGCTCCGCCCTCAGGGTCGCAGAGCTGGAATTGGGTGGGAGCTGGTAACCCAGCGACCAAGTAGCCTAAGGGCGGGGTCTGAGCCGCCTTGCAGCCCTAACCCTCAGGGGCAGACGGAGACCAGTTTTGACACACAGGGTAAGTGGATAGCAGTGATTCCAGCGACAAGCACTTCCCTGAGAAAGCTTCTGCTCAGTAAGTGAACAAGATCAAAGTGCCTTTTAAGTGGGCTGAAGAGAGATTTAGGGTGTCTACCTGCTGGGGTTTGAGAAACTAGCAGCCTCCAGTTGTATAAGAACTGTGATTAACATCTCATACCCCAGAAGACCACGTGTTGCCCAGACAATATTCAATAACATATACATACTGCTTTGTTTTTGGTTGTGTTTTTTTTTTTTTATTTTGATGTTGTGGATTGTTGTTTTGTTTTTTAAGTTCAACCTTTTGCATACAGATCCTTTTTCTTTCTCAATTTTTCTAGTTTAATTATAATTTCCCATTGCTGCCTATTTCAATAATTAGAACTACATTTTTGTTAGTGTTTCTACCGCTATTATTTGGTTTTTCCAGCCAATTTTATCCCGTAAAGTTTTCTGTTTGCTTGTTTTGGTTTGATTTACAGCATTTTTGTCTTTCCTCTCTACTTGGTGGAGGTGGGGTACTGTGTCTGATCAGGTTAGCAAAGAGCTGCTGACCTCAAGGGAACCACCCAACTGGGCACCCACAGAAGGTGTTTTTTTTTTTTTTAAGTTGTATCAAAGTACCCTACTGTACACCTATATTGCTATGTCTCCCTCTTTCTGTGCCTCTCTTCTTTTTGTCAATATTCCTTTTACCAACCCCCTCTCCTTTCTCTATTTTTTCTTTTTTTTTTCCTTATCACTCAGTCCTCCTTTCTTTCATCCCTTTTTTGCTCTTAAACCTTCTCACCCTTCTGGTCCTGTAACCCTTAGTCCACAGGCACAAGAACGTAAAGAGCGAGAGGAAGTGAAAGGAAAATTACGGCAAGGAAACAGATAAAAGAAATCACCCATGAGGAAGAATCAGCAGAAAACTCCAGGGAACATGAAGAACCAGTCCAGAACAACCCCGCCAAGGGACCATGAGGTAGCTACTGCAGAGGATTCCACCTATACAGAAATGTTAGGAATGACACAAAGGGAATTTAGAATACACATGTTGCAAACAATAAAAGAAATGATGGAAACAATGAAGGAAACTGCTAATAAAGTGGAAAATAACCAAAAGGAAATCCAAAAACAGAATCAAATCAGAGATGAACAATATAAAGAATATAAAACGGATATAGCAGAGCTGAAGGAAATGAAACAGTCAATCAGGGAACTTAAAGATGCAATGGAAAGTATCAGCAACAGGTTAGACCATGCAGAAGAAAGAATTTCAGAGGTAGAAGACAAAGTTTTTGAGATAACTGAGATAGTAAAAGAGGCAGAAAAGAAGAGAGAGAAAGCAGAACGTTCACTGTCAGAATTATGGGACTTTATGAAGCGTTCCAACATACGAGTTATAGGAATTCCAGAAGGGGAAGAAGAATGCCCCAGAGGAATGGAAGCCATACTAGAGAATATTATAAAAGAAAATTTCTCAAATATCACCAAAGATTCTGACACACTGCTTTCAGAGGGCCATCGGACCCCAGGTCGCCTCAACTCTAACCGAGCTTCTCCAAGACACATTGTGATGAACCTGTCCAAAGTCAAGACAAAAGAAAAGATTCTGCAAGCTGCCAGGAGTAAGCGCCAGTTGACCTACAGGGGCAAATCCATCAGAGTGACCGCAGACTTCTCTAATGAAACTTTCCAAGCAAGAAGACAATGGTCATCTACCTTTAATCTACTTAAACAGAACAATTTCCAGCCCAGAATTCTGTACCCTGCTAAGCTAAGCTTCAAAATTGACGGAGAAATCAAATCATTCACAGATATACAAACATTGAGGAAATTCGCCACAACAAGACCAGCTCTACAGGAAATACTTCAACCTGTTCTGCACACTGACCACCACAATGGATCAGCAGCAAAGTAAGAACTCAGAAATTAAAGGACAGAACCAAATCTCCACACTGATGCAAAAGATAAAACTAAGCAATGGACTCTCACCAAATAAGACGAATAGAATACTACCACACTTATCAATTATCTCCATAAATGTTAATGGCTTGAATTCCCCACTGAAGAGACATAGATTGGTTGACTGGATTAAAAAACACAAGCCATCCATTTGCTGTCTGCAAGAAACACACCTACCTTCAAAAGACAAATTAATGCTCCTAGTCAAGGGTTGGAAGACAATTTTTCAGGCAAATGGAATTCAGAAGAAAAGAGGAGTTGCAATCTTATTTTCAGATACATGTGGATTTAAAGCAACTAATGTCAAAAAAGACAAAGATGGCCACGTTATATTGGTCAAGGGAAAAATACAACAAGAAGACATTTCAATTCTAAATATCTATGCACCCAATTTAAATGCTCCCAGATTCTTGAAACAGACCTTACTCAGTCTGAGCAATATGATATCTGATAATACCATAATAACAGGGGACCTTAACACTCCTCTTACAGAGCTGGACAGATCCTCTAAACAGAAATTAAACAAGGATATAAGATATTTAAATGAGACCCTAGAACAACTGTGCTTGATAGACGCATATAGAACACTCCATCCCAAAGATAAAGAATATACATTCTTCTCATCACCCCATGGAACATTCTCCAACATTGATCATATCCTGGGACACAAAACAAATATCAAAAGAATCAAAAGAATTGAAATTTTACCTTGTATCTTCTCAGACCATAAGGCACTAAAGGTGGTGCTCAAGTCTAACAAAAATGCTCGACCCCACCCAAAGGCATGGAAATTAAACAATCTTCTGTTGAATAACAGACGGGTGCAAGAAGAAATAAAACAGTAAATCACTAACTTCCTTGAGCATAACAACAATGAAGACACAAGCTACCAAAACCTGTGGGATACAGCAAAAACAGTTTTGAGAGGAAAATTCATCGCTTTAGATGCCTACATTAGAAAAACAGAAATAGAGCACATCAACAATCTCACAAGAGATCTTATGGAATTGGAAAAAGAAGAACAATCTAAGCCTAAACTCAGTAGAAGAAAAGAAATATCCAAAATCAAATCGGAGATCAATGAAATTGAAAACAAAAGAATCATTCAGAAAATTAATGAAACAAGGAGTTGGTTTTTTGAAAAAATAAAATAGATAAACCATTGGCCAGACTAACGAGGAATAGAAAAGTAAAATCTCTAGTAACCTCAATCAGAAATGATAAAGGGGAAATAACAACTGATCCCACAGAGATACAAGAGATCATCTCTGAATACTACCAGAAACTCTATGCCCAGAAATTTGACAACGTGAAAGAAATGGATCAATATTTGGAATCACACCCTCTCCCTAGACTCAGCCAGGAAGAAATAGAGCTCCCGAACAGACCAATTTCAAGCACTGAGATCAAAGAAACAATAAAGAATCTTCCAACCAAAAAATGCCATGGTCCAGACGGCTTCACTCCAGAATTCTATCAAAACTTCAAGGAAGAGCTTATTCCTGTACTGCAGAAATTATTCCAAAAAATTGAGGAAGAAGGAATCTTCCCCAACACATTCTATGAAGCAAACATCACCCTGATACCAAAACCAGGAAAAGACCCAAACAAAAAGGAGAATTTCAGACCAATCTCACTCATGAATATAGACGCAAAAATTCTCAACAAAATCTTAGCCAATAGATTACAGCTTATCATCAAAAAAGTCATTCATCATGATCAAGTAGGCTTCATCCCAGGGATGCGAGGCTGGTTTAACATACGCAAGTCTATAAACGTTATCCACCATATTAACAGAGGCAAAAATAAAGATCACACGATCCTCTCAATAGATGCAGAAAAAGCATTTGATAAAATCCAGCATCCGTTTCTAATTAGAACACTGAAGAGTATAGGCATATGTGGCACATTTCTAAAACTGATCGAAGCTATCTATGACAAACCCACAGCCAATATTTTACTGAATGGAGTAAAACTGAAAGCTTTTCCTCTTAGAACTCGAACCAGACAAGGTTGTCCTCTGTCACCTTTACTATTCAACGTAGTTCTGGAAGTTCTAGCCAATACAATTAGGCAAGACAAGGAAATAAAGGGAATCCAAATGGGAGCAGAGGAGGTCAAACTCTCCCTCTTTGCTGACGACATGATCTTATACTTAGAGAACCCCAAAGACTCAACCACAAGACTCCTAGAAGTCATCAAAAAATACAGTAATATTTCAGGATATAAAATCAATGTCCACAAGTCAGTAGCCTTTGTGTACACCAATAACAGTCAAGATGAGAAGCTAATTAAGGACACAACTCCCTTCACCATAGTCTCAAAGAAAATGAAATACCTAGGAATATACCGAATGAAGGAGGTGAAGGACCTCTATAAGGAAAACTATGAAATCCTCAGAAAGGAAATAGCAGAGGATATTAACAAATGGAAGAACATACCATGCTCATGGCTTGGAAGAATCAACATTGTTAAAATGTCTATACTTCCCAAAGCAATCTACCTATTCAATGCCATTCCTATCAAAATACCAACATCGTACTTTCAAGATTTGGAAAAAATGATTCTGCGTTTTGTATGGAACCGGAAAAAACCTCGTATAGCTAAGGCAGTTCTCTGTAACAAAAATAAAGCTGGGGGCATCAGCATACCAGATTTTAGTCTGTACTACAAAGCCATAGTGCTCAAGACAGCATGGTACTGGCACAAAAACAGAGACATAGACACTGGGAATCGAATTGAAAACCAAGAAATGAAACTAACATTTTACAACCGCCTAATCTTTGATAAACCAAACAAGAACATACCTTGGGGGAAAGATTCCCTATTCAATAAATGGTGTTGGGAGAACTGGATGTCTACATGTAAAAGACTGAAACTGGACCCACACCTTTCCCCACTCACAAAAATTGATTCAAGATGGATAAAGGACTTAAACTTAAGGCATGAAACAATAAAAATCCTCAAAGAAAGCATAGGAAAAACACTGGAAGATATTGGCCTGGGGAAAGACTTCATGAAGAAGACTGCCATGGCAATTGCAACAACAACAAAAATAAACAAATGGGACTTCATTAAAATGAAAAGCTTCTGTACAGCTAAGGAGACAGTAACCAAAGCAAAGAGACAACCTACTAATGGGAAAGGATATTTACATATTTTCAATCAGACAAAAGCTTGATAACTAGGATCTATAGAGAACTCAAATTAATCCACATGAAAAAAGCCAACAATCCCTTATATCAACGGGCAAGAGACATGAATAGAACTTTCTCTAAAGACGACAGATGAATGGCTAACAAACACATGAAAAAATGTTCATCATCTCTATGTATTAGAGAAATGCAAATCAAAACAACCCCTGAGAGAATGGCCCACATCACAAAATCTCAAAACTGCAGATGCTGGCGTGGATGTGGAGAGAAGGGAACACTTTTACACTGCTGGTGGGACTGCAAACTAGTACAACCTTTCTGGAAGGAAGTCTGGAGAAACCTCAAAGCACTCAAGCTAGACCTCCCATTTGATCCTGCAATCCCATTACTGGGCATCTACCCAGAAGGAAATAAATCCTTTTATCCTAAGGGCACTTGTACTAGACTGTTTATTGCTGCTCAATTTACAATCGCCAAAATGTGGAAACAGCCCAAATGCCCACCAACCCAGGAATGGATTAACAAGTTGTGGTATATGTATACTATGGAATACTTTTCAGCCATTAAAAAAAATGGAGACTTTACATCCTTCGTATTAACCTGGATGGACGTGGAAGACATTATTCTTAGTAAAGCGTCACAAGAATGGAGAAGCATGAATCCTATGTACTCAATTTTGTTATGAGGACAATTAATGACAATTATGGTTATGGGGGGGAAACAGAAAGAGGGAAGGAGGGAGGTGGGTGGGGCCTTGGTGTGTGTCACACTTTATGGGGGCAAGACATGATTGCAAGAGGGACTTTACCTAACAATAGCAATTAGTGTAACCTGGCTTATTGTACCCTCAATGAATCCCCAACAATAAAAAAAAAAAAATATATATATATATATATATATTGCTTTGGGTAGTATAGACTTTTAAACAATGTTGATTCTTCCCAGTCATGAGCATGGTATGTTTTTCCATTTGTTAACATCTTCAGCTATCTTTTCTTAAAGTTTCATAGTTCTGTTTATAGAGATCTTTCACGTCCTTTGTTAGGTATACTCCCAAATATTTCATCTTCTTTGGCACTACTGTGAAAGGAATAGAGTCCTTGACTGTTTTTTCAGCTTAGTTATTGTTGGTATATATAAAGGCTACAGATTCATGGGTGTTGATTTTGTAGCCTGAGAAATTGCTATATTCCTTGATCACTTCCAATTGCTAAGTCATAGAAAAAGCCCAAATGCACATTGATCCACGAATGGATTAATAAATTGTGGTATATGTACACCATGGAATACTATGCAGCCTTAAAGAAAGATGGAGACTTTACCTCTTTCATATTTAGATGGATGGAGCTGCAACATATTCTTCTTAGTAACATGTCTCAAGAATGGAAGAAAAAGTATCCAGTGGGCCTCACTCGCCCGCGAACTGTGAGCTCCCGGCACTTCACCTCGTTTCTGCACTGCCCGCTGCTGCCGCCATGGCCCAAACTGACATCGCACTGATTGGACTGGCTGTCATGGGCTAGAACTTAATATTGAACATGAATGACCATGGCTATGTGGTCTGTGCCTTTAACAGGACAGTCTCCAAAGTTGATGATTTCTTGGCCAACGAGGCAAAGGGAACCAAAGTGGTTGGTGCTCAGTCCTTGAAGGAGATGGTCTCCAAGCTAAAGAAGCCCCGGAGGATTATCCTTCTTGTGAAGGCTGGTCAAGCTGTTGATGATTTCATTGAAAAACTGGTACCATTGTTGGACACTGGTGACATCATCATTGATGGAGGAAATTCTGAATATAGGGATACCACAAGACGTTGTCGAGACCTCAAGGCCAAGGGGATCTTATTTGTGGGGAGTGGAGTTAGTGGTGGAGAAGATGGGGCCCGGTATGGCCCATCACTCATGCCAGGAGGAAACAAAGAAGCTTGGCCCCACATCAAGACAATCTTCCAGGGCATTGCTGCGAAAGTAGGCACTGGAGAACCCTGCTGTGACTGGGTGGGAGAAGAGGGAGCAGGACACTTTGTGAAGATGGTGCACAACGGAGTAGAATATGGCGACATGCAGCTCATCTGTGAGGCTTACCACTTGATGAGAGATATCCTGGGCATGGAGCAAGGCCAGATGGCGCAGGCCTTTGAAGAGTGGAATAAGACAGAGCTAGACTCATTTCTGATTGAAATCACAGCCAATATTCTCAAGTTCCGAGATAATGATGGCAAGTACCTGCTGCCAAAGATCAGGGACAGTGCTGGGCAGAAGGGCACTGGGAAGTGGACGGCTATCTCTGCCCTGGAATACGGCGTCCCTGTCACCCTCATCTGAGAAGCCGTCTTTGCTCGATGCTTATCGTCTCTGAAGGATGAAAGAATTCAAGCAAGCAAAAAACTAATGGGTCCCCAAAAGGTCCAGTTTGAAGGTGACAATAAATCATTCCTGGAGGACATTCGAAAGGCCCTCTACGCTTCCAAGATCATCTATGCCCAGGGCTTTATGCTGCTAAGACAGGCAGCCACTGAATTTGGCTGGACCCTCAATTATGGTGGCATCGCCCTGATGTGGAGAGGGGGCTGCATCATCAGAAGTGTATTCCTGGGAAAGATAAAGGATGCATTTGATCGAAACCCAGAACTTCAGAACCTACTATTTGACAACTTCTTTAAGTCAGCTGTTGAAAACTGCCAGGCCTCCTGGCAGCGGGTGGTCAGCACTGGTGTCCAGGCAGGCATCCCCATGCCCTGCTTCACCACTGCCCTCTCCTTCTATGACGGGTACAGACATGAGATGCTACCGGCCAACCTCATCCAGGCTCAGCGGGATTACTTTGGAGCTCATACCTACAAACTCTTAACCAACCCGGGACAGTTTATCCACACTAACAGGACAGGCCATGGCGGCAACGTGTCCTCCTCTTCATACAATGCTTAACCAGACTGTTTGTATTACCCTCCATGATTCCATAGACCAGGACATTCCACGTGCGCACAGCACTGCTTCACGGCCCTTTGCCCTATTTTCTGCTCAGATCTCTTAAAGTTGTGTTGTAAGACTGAAAAAGAGCTTATTCGTAAAGTGGTTCTGTGGGGACTGTCATGCCTTCTGCCCTCGCCTCTGGGAACTCCCCAGGAGCTGATCATGTGTGTGACTGCGGGAACCTGCTCCTTTCTGCGGGTCCCCTGTGGGGTAATGAGGCTCTTGTCATGTGGATGGGAAGGGTGTTTGACATTTTAACAAACTGGAACTTCATATCATGCAGCTGAGTTCCCTTTTCCCTTTACTCAGTAAAAGCCACTTTATATCTCAAAAAAAAAAAAAAGTATCCAATGTACTCACCCCTACTATGAAACTAATTTAGGACCTTCACATGAAAGCTATAACCCAGATGCAACCTGAAAATAGGGGGAAGGAGGAAAGGGTGGGAAGGGAGGGGGGAGGTGGGTAGACGGAGGGGGATTGATAGAACTACACCTGCGGTGCTTCTTACAAGGGTATATGTGAAACTTAGTAAATGTGGAATGTAAATGTCTTAGCAAAATAACTAAGACAATGCCAGGAAAGCTATGTTAACTAGTGTGATTAAAATGTGTCAAACAGTCTATGAACTAAGTGTATGGTGACCCATGATCATAGTAATGTACACAGCTATGATTTAATAAAATAAAAAAAAAGAAAACCAAAAAAACATAATAAAAATAAAAGTATTGTAGTAGAATCCCTAGTGTTTTCCAGATATACAATCATATCATCTGCGAAGAGTGAAAGTTTGATCTCTTCTGACCCTATGTGGATACCCTAGATCCCCTTTTCTTCCCTAATTGCAATGGCTAAAACTTCCATTACAATGTTAAAGAGCAATGGAGACAATGTGCAACCTTGCCTGGTCCCTGATCTAAGTCGAAATGATTTCAATTTAATTCCATTCAATACGATATTGGCTTTGGGTTTGCTTTAGATGGCCTCTATCAGTTTAAGAAATGTCCCTTCTATACCGATTTTCTTAAGTGTTCTGATCATGAAGGGATGCTGGATATTATCAAAAGCTTTTTCTGCATAAATTGAGAGAATCATATGGTCTTTATTTTTTAGTTTGTTTACGTGCTGAATTACATTTATAGATTTACGTATGTTGAACCAGCCTTGAGACCCTGGGAGAAATCCCACTTGGTCATGGTGTATAATTTTTTTGATGTGTTGTTGGATTCTGTTTGTTAGGATCTTATTGAATATTTTTGCATCAATATTCATTAGTAATATTGGTCTATAATTTTCTTTTCTTGTTGGGTCTTTTCCTGCTTTAGGGATCAAGGTGATGTTAGCTTCGTAGAATGTGTTGGGTAGTATTCCTTCTTTTTCTATATTTTGGAAGAGATTTAGTAATACTAGTTCTAGTATTAGAACTAGGTACTAGTTCTTCTTTAAACATTTGGTAGGATTCTGATGTAAAGCCATCTTGTCCTGGGCTTTTCTTTTTAGGGAGATTTTGTATAGTTGATGCTATTTCAGAACTTGATATAGGCCTGTTCAACATTGCCACTTCGTTCTGGCTAAGTATTGGTAGGTTGCGTTCTTCCAAGTATTGGTTGATTTCTTTCAGATTTTCATATTTCTGAGAGTAGAGTTTCTTGTAATATTTGTTAAAGAGTTTTCAAATTTCTGAGGGATCTGTAATTATTTCGTCTTTGTCATTTCTGATTGATGTGATTAGAGATTTTACTCTTTTTTTCCTGGTTAGGTTGGCCAAAGTTTATCTATTTTATTGATCTTTTCAAAAAACCAACTTTTGGATTTATTGATCTGTTGTATAATTATTTTGTTTTCAATTTCATTTAATTCTCCTCTGATTTTAGTTATTTCTTTTCTTCTGCTGGGTTTGGGGTTGTAATGTTCTTCCTTCTCCAGTTGCTTAAGATGTCCCAGTAAGTTATTAATTTCCACTCTTTCCGTTTTCTTGAGGAAGGCTTGTAGTGCTATAAATTTCCCTCTTAGGACTGACTTTGCAGTATCCCAGAGGTTCTCATAATTTGTATTTGCGTTTTTGTTTTGTTCCAAAAATTTGGTGATTTTCTTCTTAATCTCATCTATAACCCATCTATCTTTCAGCGTAAGGTTATTTAGCTTCCATGGTATGTATGAGTATGCAGATTCCTGTTGTTATTGAGTTCAACTTTTATTCCATGATGGTCTGAGAAGATGCAAGGAATAATTTCTATTTTTTTAAATTTGCTGAGGTTGGATTTGTGGCCTAGGATGTGGTCGATTTTGGAGTATGTTCCATGGGCTGATGAGAAGAATGTGTATTCAGTTTTGTTGGGATAAAATGTTCTGTAGATGTGTGTTAAGTCCAGATGTTGAATGGTTAAGTTTAAATCTAAAATTTCTTTCCTTACCTTCTTTTTGGAGGATCTATCCAGCACTGCTAGAGGGGTGTTAAAATCTCCAACTACTATGGAACTGGATGAAATCAAGTTGCTCATATCTGTTAGAGTTTCTTTTATAAATTGAGGTGTACTCTGGTTGGGTGCATAAATATTAATAATTGAAATATCATTATATTAAATATTGCCTTTAACAAATATGAAATGTCCATCCTTATCCTTCCTTATTTTGGTTGGTTTCAAGCCTATTGCGTCTGTGAATAGGATTGTAACACCTGCTTTTTTCTGCTTTCCATTTGCCTGGAGTATAGATGACCATCCCTTCACCTTGAGTCTATATTTGTCTTTTAATGTAAGATGAAATTCTGGTATGCAGCAGATATTGGGCTTGAGTTTTTGTATCCAGTCAGCCAACCTGTGCCTCTTCGGAGGACAATTTAAACCATTCACATTAATTGAGAATATTGATATGTCTTTTGAGGGTCCAGTGGACATTTTTAATCCTTTTGCAACTGTGGAAGTTGGAATTGGATCAAAATTTTCTGGGTGGGTTTACTTTTGTGGTGGAGGATTATGCTGGTCTTTATGGAGGATAGGGCTGAGAATATCCTGGAGTGCTGGTTTAGTTATGGCAAATTTCTTCAATATGTGAATGTTGTTAAAGTATTTAATTTTGCCATCATAAATGAAACTCAGTTTAGCTGGGTACAGAATCCTGGGCTGAAAGGTATTTTGTTTTAGGAGATTAAAAGTCGATGACCATCCTCTTCTAGCTTGAAAGGGTTCAGCAGAGAGATCTTCAGTTATTCTAATATTCTTGCCCTTGTAGGTGATGGTTTTCTTTCGTCTGGCTGCTTTCAGAATTTTCTCCTTCATATTAACTTTAGTGAAATTGATTATGATGTATTTGGGGGATGTCTTATTTGGGTTGAGTTGTGCTGGAGCTCTGAAACTGTCTGCTATCTGAATTTCAGAATCTCTTGGCCTGTCTGGAAAGTTCTCTTTCATAATCACATGGAGAAGAGACTCTGTGCCTTGTGAAGCCACTTCATTGCTTTCAGGGATCCCTATAAGATGAATATTGGTTTTCTTTGAATTATCCCAGAGTTCTCTGAGAGAGTGACCTGTTTTTGCCCTCCATTTCTCTTCCTCTTTGGGAGTTTGGGAGCATTCGAAAGCTTTGTCTTCAATGTCAGAAATCCTTTCTTCTGCTTGCTCCATTCTGTTATTGAGGGATTCAACCGTGTTTCTCAGATCTTTGATTTCACCTCATGATTGTTTTTTCACCGTTGCCTCTAGCTGTCCTCAGATTTGGGGAGGTGTCTCTTCAAGATTAGACCCCAGCGAGATCACTCTATTGTTGCTGGATCTTTGTAGGAAGTGACCCTGTGTAGCTCTTCTGGGGCTGCCCCAGCCAGGGAGTTCTGGTTGTGGGAGCAGCTCTGGAGTGTGACACACCTGGATCCAGCAATGGGGGGCGGGGGGGTTGGGAGGGTTGGGAGTGCATACAGTTCTGGGAGTGCCTGGCGCCCAGTGACTTTGGCTCAGAGAGCCCAAGGCTCTAGCAGTCTCTGGCCAGGAGAAGGGCTCTGCACAGAGGCAGGAGGGCTCCAGAGGGCACGCAGCTACAAGAGTCCTTTGCCAGACGAGAAGGCCGGTGTGAAGGCAGGGAGGGTACCGGAGGGAGGACGTGGGGGTGTGCAGCTCCCGGAGTTCTTGGTCAGGGCGTGCAGAGGCCCAGCGGGCGCAGCTCTTACCAGGGTCTGGGTAAGGGCAGATCGCTGATCGTGGCACAGCTCTTACGGAGGTCTGGGCACTGATTGCTGATTGCGCATAGCTCGTAGGGAGGTCCAGGCACCCTGGACTGCAAATTTTAAAGTGTACTTTCTAAACCAGTATCAGACACTGCCTTTCCCTCACAGAATGTGATCCTCTGTTTACTGGTCCATCTGCCCTCGCCCTCAAAATGAGAGCTTCCTAATAGTGAGGCCAAGGCACTAATATCTAGTAGGCAGCCAAAAAGTATTTCTGGAATGAAAGAATGAAGGAAGAGATGAATGTGCTAACAAATGAAACTTTAGCAGCCAAGTTGCAATCATCCCAGGTTGGCCCCAGCTCTACAGTTTCTGAGGGCGTGGCAGATCTAAGAGGCCCTGATCCTGTGAATCCATATGTCTCCCAATGCAACCACTTAATAATGAAACCAGAGCTGCTAAGGACAGCACTTTCCATTTACCTGAAACCCTGAGCTGTTTGCCCATTCAATAACGAATGGGAATAGTTCAAGTTCTAGAAATGTGAGCAACAAGATGGTTTCTGCTGAATAAGGAAGAAAAGGTCAAACAAAAGTCAGTTCTAAGATGTGTTTCATCCTGGTGAGGTGGGGGTCGCACAAAGGGCCAGTGTGGTCATACCGCCTGGAGGCAGCTTCCAGTGTCCCCAGACAGAAAAGGAAATGACAACAGCTTTAGACAAGAATAGAAGGACGAATAAAGATCTTTTAAAAAAAATTCCAATTAATACGAGGGTACAAATGCTTAGGTTACATTGTTAAGTTGTAGTTGAGCCCTTTAACCAGGGTGTGTGCCATATACACACAGATTGCACCCATTAGGCAAGAGCTTATCCATTCCTTTTCCTCCTCCCCTCTCCTGTACCTCCTCCCCTGCTTCCACTGAGAAGCAGGTAAGTTGCCTAGGCCTATAAGGGCTCAGGGCTACCAAGGGTCTTGCCCCTACACCTTACAACCCAGCTCAGTGTTCCTCACCCTGTCCCTTCAGGTGCAGCATGGCCTTAGTATGGAACTTAAATATGAAGGGCCTCTTTGTTTTGTAAGTTTCTCCTCTGGAGAAACTGTTTCCAAGTGGAAACATTGATGGCTTGAGATTACATTAGCAGTATAACCCAGGGCAAGCCACTTATTCTCTCCAAACCTCAGTCTATTCGTATGTAAAATGAGTCTGGGCCAGATCGTTGAGATCATGTGTGCTAAGTATCTAGCACATAGTAAGCCTTTGGTAAATATTTGTTAAAAGAGTTAAAGTAGGCCTAGCCAGGTGGCTCACACCTGTAATCCTAGCATTCTTGGAAGTCAAAGTGGGCAGATTGCCTGAGCTCAGTTCCAGACCAGCCTGAGCAAAAGTGAGACCCCATCTCTACTAAAAAGATAAAAAACCTAACTGGATGTTGTGGCAGCCGCCTATAGTCCTAGCTATTCAGGAGGCTGAGGCAAAACTATCACCTAAGCCCAAGAGATTGAGGTTGCTGTGAACTACAATGATGCCATAGCACTCTACCCAGGGTGACAGAGTGAGATTCTGTTTAAAAAAAAAAAAAAAAGAAAGAAAGAAAAAAGAGTTAAAGTAAGTGCCATGGCAGAATTCTCCAGTCCTATGAGAGGCATAAAGACGATCTCAGGAAGGGACCCATATTTCTGTTTCAGTGGCAACCAGGCTTTCTCCCATCTGCATTCTGAAGAACTCTAAGGACAAGTACAATAGTTGGTTCTCAACGTTTGCTGTAGGGCAGTGTGTGAGAGGGAGAGAAAGGAGGAAGCAGATAAATAGCAAATGTTCTGTTTGTTCTCGAGGATGCTTTGGAAGGCTCTGAGCTGCAAAG
Organism: Nycticebus coucang; assembly: GCF_027406575.1. Taxonomy (NCBI): domain Eukaryota; kingdom Metazoa; phylum Chordata; class Mammalia; order Primates; family Lorisidae; genus Nycticebus; species Nycticebus coucang. The sequence continues at coordinate 123,527,174 of NC_069804.1, forward strand.
CAAGACTTTTGTACTCCTCAGGCGTGACTGATTCTTCACCATTATTTCTACTTGTGCTGCTACCTCAGCCTGTCTTTCCCACGCCTGCTCCCCACCTGGAGAGCAACAGTAGGCATCTGGTGTACTGCAAAGGTATTTATAAGATGCACACAGGTTTTCATATTTTTCATTGTAAATATTTCAATATGTATCTTGACAAGAAACAGACTCTTAGAATACATAAGTGTAAAACCTATAAAAATGAATCATTTTTTTTTTTTCAGACACGGTCTCACTTTGTTGCCCAGGCCAGCATGCCATAGTGTCAGCCTAGCTCACAGCAACCTCAGACTCCTGGGTTCAAGTGATCCTCTTGTCTCAGCCTCCTGAGCAGCTGGGACTAAAGGCACCCACTACAATAGCCTGGCTAATTTTTCTATTTTTAGTGAAGATGGGGGTCTCCATCTTGCTCAGGCTGGTCTTGAACTCCTAAGCTTAAGTGATCCACTCACCTCGGCCTCCCAGAGTGCTGGGGTTAGGTGTGAGCCACCGTGCCTGGCCTGAATCATTTCTTAATATTATCATATATCTAGTCTATTGTCATATTTCCACAGTTGTCTCATTTTTTTTTTGTTTGTTTACATTCAGTTGTTTGAATCATGGTCCAAAGTTCATAACATATAATGGCATTTGATTGATATCTTGTCCTTTAAGTTCCTTTTAATCTATAGGTTTCTCCCTCTTTTCTTGCCATGCATAAAAAGAAATTGAAAGCCCGTGTGCTCTTAACCATATGATATGGCATCTGTGTCTATTTTAAGAGCTATGCTTTAGGAGGAAATACCTTCCTCCTCAACATATTTCTTGTATTAAATGTGACTTCCTATCTTTCCTATAGAAGCAAATGTGATCAAATAATAAAAAATGCATCTTGGAAAGGTCTCAATATTCATTGGAAACATTGAACAAATCAAAAAAACACTTTGTTTTGTAGGTATTTATTAAAGGATATAGCTTGAGGGCAGAAAAGCCAGTTCTCAGAAAAAATGATCTCTTGTCCCACCATCAGTGGAGTTGGAAGTTCCATCAGTGAAGATGTCCCTAAGACCTTGTATCTTTAAGCATCATAAGTTACCTTCCCTAGTCACTAACACTTTCAAAAGTCAGGCTCTGACAGCTTAGGTATGTGGGGATGGTACAAGGAAGGGAGGAAACTGCCTGGAAAGACCTAGCCCAGATGTCATCTTGAAGTGAAGGCCTCTTGTAGGTGATGGGGGAGGACTGGGGAGACTTGAGGAACCAGACACCTAATCAGGGGCAGAGCATACACTGTGGGGGAAAGACAAATGACAGAAATCTCTTTCACAGTTTTGCTGTTGGCGTGCCTTGGTTGTACATGTCTGGATGATATTAAAAATATTTAAGGAGCAGTAGGACTTATTGGGGAGGCTGGTGTTCTCATTGGTGTGTAGCTGAAGGCTCTCTATGGACATGCTGGCCAGCTGTGGGCTCAGCACACAGTTTGTACACTAAGGGGCCAGTCCTGCCAAGGGTGCTGTTTTCCCTCTATGTGGTGCCACCTCAACTCTGGTCATCTGGAGTCACTTGGATGGGAGCCTGCTGGTGGGCTGGCACCAAGTTAGCCCCACCCCAGAGAAATTCTCCAGTGCTGTTGCAACCAGAGCAGCCACTTGAAGGGCTCCAGGCAGCAACTTTTCACCAACCAGTGCATAAGTATTTCATGACTTTAACTGCTGCTCTTGCCTAGAGACTGAATCTAAGTCCCCTCCTAAGCAACATCTTTGCTTTTCTGAAGGAAGGATAGCAGTACGATGTTCTGTCAAAAGCTATTATATCTTGGGGATAGGTTCTAGTCTCATCTTAACCACTAACTTAGGCAAATTACCTAGCCTGTTTGAGCCTAAGTTTCATAATTAGTAAAATGGGGATAAAAACTCTTACTCTTGTTTACCTCACAGTCTTGTGTCAACAAGAACATGTATGTGCAAGTGTTTTATACCAATTACAACTTAGACCTTCAAGGCATTATTAATTTTTTTTAGAGTCTCACTGTTTTGCCCCAGGCTAGAGTACCATGGAAGGATCACAGCTCACAGCAACCTCAAACTTCTGGGCTTGAGCAGTCCTCTTGTCTCAACCTTCCGAGTAGCTGGGACTACAGGCACCCACCACCACGCCCGGCTAGTTTTTTCTATTTTTAGTAGAGACGGGGTCTCATTCTTGCTCAGGCTGGTCTCAAACTCCTGAGCTAAGGCAATCTACCCTCCTTGGCCTCCCAGAGTGCTAGGATTACAGGAGTGAGCCACTTCACCCAGCCTATTAACATTATGTTGTTATTATTATTATTATTATTATGAAATTATAAAATGTCAGTGAATGCACAAAGGGAGCTGATGGGTTTTTAATTTCCTTTTCCTTGGAGAAAACATTATGGTAAATCACCCCAGGAAAATTTTCTGAGCAAATATGAGACTAACAACAACAACCAGGGCCAGAAGTAAACCAAAGCACAACACAGGCAAAGGCATTCATTTTGAAAATTCTAACCTGGGCACAGCGGTCTTGAAATTCATGTTTTCCCACTGCAATGTGTTTAGCTTGAGCACTGTGGCTGAACTTTCCCATTCTAACTACAGCTTCCTTCAACCAGAAACAAAGGCAAGTCAGTTCTGGGGCTGAAATTCAAATAAACAGATCATGGCACAGCTACAAACTGGAAAGCAAATGAAACAGCTACGGGGGTAATCCATTAATAAAGTCCCTCCACCCTCACCCCAACACCCCAGAGGCCAAGAGTGAGGCAGCCTCTTCCTCTTCAGAAGGAAGGAAGTTGACAACTGGAAGGAGCCTGGTTAACCTGGTTAACAACTGGCAGAAGAAAGCTCTGTTTATGACTCCCTTTAGTCACTAATGAAGGAGGAGAGGATTTAAAAAAAAAAAAGCTAGAAGAATGTTGCTGTTTTTGACAAGGCTGTCACACCATAATGATTATTTTTTCAAAATGAACACTGAGGTTTTCATTCTTTTGTTTTCATAAACAAGACTGTTCCCCAACAGAAGACTTCAGAGACTTTTAACAGTAGGAGATAGCAGCTAAAAAACTGCAGTTAACAATAGCTCCCGGGCAGCGCCTGTGGCTCAAGGGGTAGGGCACCGGTCCCATATGCCGGAGGTGGCGGGTTCAAACCCAGCCCCGGCCAAAAACCAAAAAAAAAAAAAAAAAAATAGCTCCCAATTCCCTTCCTTGTCTGCACTATTTCCTCATTCCCAGGGGAAGGTGAGCTTGAAGTATCAAGAAAAGGACCAGCTGCGGATATGGAATTAGGACTTTGTAGTCTATAGTGAGTTTTTACCCCTACTTACTGGTGTAAAAAATAAATATCAACCCAATAAGAGACATAGAAAGTCTCCTCTCTTTAAATTTGTGCAAGTGAGGGGATTTGGCACTTTATCAGCTGGGTGATTTAGAGTCTCATCTCATGGTTTTTAGAGATGGGAGGTGCACTAGGGATCTTGTCCCACTCTCCTTTTCACAGATAAGGTAAGTGGAATGGTCTTGCCCAAGTTTACACAGTGAATGAATAACTCTTGCTCACCTAAACTATACCAAGTCCAGGGGTAGAAGGGAGCTGTGGATGTCACCGTCTATATTCTTCTTCTCCAAACAGGCTCTCAAATTCCTCACCATTCACACATTTGCTATAGTGGCCCACACCATGCTTCCATCCATTGTCCCAATCGCATAACATCACCCATTTTAACTCTTCCGGTTTTTCCACCACTGCACTCACAATCAATTTTTTTATGAGGAAAGAATATTGTACCCATTGGTATTGTAGGATATTATTAGGTTCGCTAAAGGGAGCATGATTTTTATAGAGTACCTTCAGATATAGAACCTAGGTGAAGTTTCCTAAGTCTGGGCCAAAGAGGAAGGTTTGGCCAAGTCCAGCCTCCTGTCTGTGTATAGCATGCAATCTAAGAATTTTTTTTCTGATTTCAAATTAATATGAGAGTACAATTTTTTAGATTACATTGTAAGAATGTTTATTTATTTACTTTTAATTGTGGTAATTGTGGTAAAAAAATACATGAGATGAAATTTACCATCTTAACCATTTTTAAATGTACAGTTCAGTAAAGTATATTCAGATTGTTGTGCAATGGGATTGCCAAAACATTTTTATCTTGCAAAACTGAAACTTCATACCCATTAAACAACTCCCCTCCCCTTTCCCTCTTCTCCCAGCCCCTGGTAACCACCACTCTTTTTGCTCTTATGAATTTTACTACTTGTGAGATGTTGATTCGAATCACTTATTACTAAATAGAGTTAAATTTCAAAATTGGGAAATGATTTGCTTAAGAACTAATTTACAGCAGATTTAAGACTTCTTCTTTAATATCACCCCTTCTCTCATGTGTCTTTTTTTATCGTGATGAAAAACAAAACATAGCCAGGCACAGTGGTTCACATCTGTAATCCCAGCACTCTGGGAGGCCAAGGCAGGTGGATTGCCTGAGCTCACAATTTTGAGAACAGCCTGAGCCAGAGCGAGTCTTCATCTCTAAAACTAGCCAGGTGTTATGGTGGGAGTCTGTAGTCCCAGCTACTTGGGAGACTGAGGCGAGAGAATTGCTTGAGCCCAAGAGTCTGAGGTTGCTGTGAGCTATGATGCCACAGCATTCTACGGAGGGTGACAAATTGAGACTCTGTGTCAAAAAAAGGAGAAAGGAAGGAAGGAAGGAAAGAAGGAAGGAGAAAACATAAAATTTGCCATCTTAACCACCTTTTTTTTTGAGACAGAGTTTTGCTCTGTTACCCTTGCTAGAGTGTGGTGGCATCATAGCTCACAGCAACCTCAGACACTTGAGCTCAAGCAATTCTCTCACCTTGACCTCCCAATTAGCTGGGACTGCAGGCGCCCACCACAACACTTGGCTATTTTTTTAGAGACGAGGTCTTGCTCTGACTCAGGCTGGTCTCGAATTCGGTCCACTCAGATGATCCACCTGCCTTGGCCTCCCAGAGTGCTAAGATTACAGGTATGAGCCACTGCGCTTGGCTTAACCATTTTTTTTTAAGTACGATAGTTTTAACCATGTAAACATTGTTGCTTAACAGATATCTAGAACTTTTTAATTTTGTAAAACTGAAACTCTATATCTATTGAATAGCACCCCCCCCCCATTTACTCCTCCCTCCAGGCCTGGGAAGCCAATATTAGGCTTTATAAGAGGCTTACTACTGTAGATAACTCAAATAAATAAAATAATGTAACATTTGTCTTTTCATGACTGGCTTATTTCATTTAACAAAATATCCTTGGGGTGGCGCCTGTGGCTCAGTGAGTAGGGCACCGGCCCCATAAACCGAGGGTGGTGGGTTCAAACCCAGCCCCAGCCAAACTGCAACCAAAAAATAGCCGGGTGTCATGGTGGGTGCCTGTAGTCCCAGCTACTCAGGAGGCTGAGGCAAGAGAATCACTTAGGCCCAAGAGCTGGAGGTTGCTGTGAGCTGTGACGCCATGGCACTCTACCAAGGTTGACAAAGTGAGACTCTGTCTCTAAAATATATATATATACATTTTATATATATATATATATATATATATCCTCAAGGTTCATCTCTGTTGTAGCATTGACTGGATTTCCTTCCTTTTGAAGGCTGAATAATATTCCACTGTGTGTGTGTGTGTATATATATAATATATATATATATATTCCAAATATATATATACCACATATATATACCAAATATATATATATATATATACACCACATTTTGTTCATCCATTCATGTGTTGGTGGACAATTAGGTTGTTTCTACCACTTGGCTATTGTATGTAATGTTGCTATGAACATCAATCAGTGTGCAAGACCTCTCTGAGATCCTGCCTTCAAGTCTTTGGGGAACATACCCAGAAGTGGGCTTGGTTGATTGATCACATGGTGGTTGTTTTTTTTTAAGAATTACCGTACAGTTTTCCACAACTGTTGCACCATTTTACAATTCTTCCAATAATGTATAGGGGTTTCAATTTCTTCTCATCCTTACTACTAGTAATTGTTATTTAATACTTTTTTGTTTTATTTTGAGATGGGGTCTTACTATGTTGCTCTGGCTGGTCTCTAACTCCTGGGCTCCAAGTAATTCTCCCACCTCAGCCTTCTGAGTAGCTGGGTGCTACACCATCACACCTAGCTATTTTATGCTTATAGCAGCCATCCTAGTGAATGTGAGGTGATATCTCACTGTGGTTTTGATTTGCATTTCTCCAATGATTAGTGATATTGTGTCTTTTCGTATGCATTTTGTCCATTTGTATACCATCTTTGCCAAATGTTATTCAAGTCCTTCCTTTGTTCATTTCTAAATTGGATTATTTATTCTTTTGTTGTTGAATTGTAGGAATTCTTTATATATTCTAGATATCACTCCTTAACAGATATATTATTTGCACATATTTTCCCTCATTCCATAGGTTTTCTTTTTTTGTTTGTTTGTTTCTTTCTTTTCTTTCTTTCTTTTTTTTTTTTTGAGATACACTTTCACTTAGTCCCCCTGGGGTTGAGTGCTATGGCATCATAGCTCACAGCAATCTCAAACTCTTGGGCTCAAGTGATCCTCTTGCCTCAGCCTCCTGAGTAGCTGGGACTACAAGCACCCGCCACAACACCTGACTATTTTTCTTAGACCGAGCCTTGCTCAGGCCAGTCTTGAACTCCTGATCTCAGGCAATCCACCAGCCTCGGCCTCCCATAATGCTAGGATTACAGGTGTGAGCCACCTCGAGCAGCCCCTCATTTCATAGCTTTTCATTACACTCTGTTGATTGTGTCCTTTAATACACAGAAGTTTTTGAATTTTATATCATTCCATTTGTGTATTTTTTAATTTTTTGAAATTTCAAATTGATATATGTGGCTGTGTTCCAATGAAATTATTTATGAGCCCTGAAATTTGAATTTCACACAGTTTTCACATGTTAGAACATATTTTGTCTTTTGATCTTTTCATCCATTAAAAGAAATTATATATTTCATCTATAATGTATATTTGTATACAATGTATATTTTTTCAATAGATATATTGGAAATTTTTTGAATATATGTGACAATTTGAAAAAAATTTCAGACAAGCTATATAGTCTGGTTAGGTATGTCATGAATTCATAAAATATATTTAGATAGTAGCCTTGTAAAAATTATTTAGAAAAGGTCTCATTCTGTTGCCTAGGCTAAAATGCAATGGCATGATAATAGCTCACTAGTTTGATAGTAGCCTCAAACCCCTGAGCTCAAGTGATCCTCCTGCCTCAGCCTTCCATGTAGCTGGGTCTACAGGCACATGCCACCATGCTTTGCTAATTTCTTTTATTTCACTTTTTGGTAGAGGTGGGGGTCTTACTATGTTGTCCAGGCTGGTCTCAAACTGCTGAACTCAAGCAATCCACCTGCCTTGGCCTCACAAAGTGCTAAGATTATAGGTATGAGCCACCACACCCAGCTGATACTAGTCTTTTAGATCATTTATTACCAGAAAATATGCACAAATCTGTTCTTAAAAGTTAAAATTTATCAAAACTAACACACACAAACACAGACCATATATGGTACCATTGGGGTTAAGAGAAATGTAAACAAATGTAATAAGATGCAGTATTAAATCATGACTGCTTAAAATGAACTGCAGTAGACAATGTACTATGCAGTAATTTTATAGCCACCTCCTGATGTTATTGCAGTGAACTCAAGTGAGTGTCTCTTAAAATACCATGTGACACTAATCATCTCTGTGTGAGGAGTTGTCTCCACTAAATTGCTATTGCTTGTATTTTTCATTGTGTTTAGTAGAATACTGTAAACTTTGAATAACATCATGGGATCCACATAAAATGGCACTAATGATGCTGGAAGTGCTCCCAAGAAGCAGAGAAAAGTCATGACATCATAAGAAATTGAATTGTTTGATATATACCATAGATTGAGGTTAGCACCATTCCAGACAAATGATTTATCTTGCACATAGAAGACATATAAACTTAAGGTATTAATAAGCACAGTACAGTACTGTAAATGTATTTTCTTTTCTTTTCTTTTTTTTTTTAAGGCAGAGCTCACTTTGTTGCCCCTGGTAGAGAGCTATGGTGTCATAGCTCACAGCAACCTCAGACTCTTGGACTCAAGCGATTCTCTTGCCTCAGCCTCCCAAGTAGCTGGGACTACAGGCACCTGCCACAATATTTTCTCTTCCTTGTGATTTTCTTTTCCCTAGCTTACTTTACCATAAGAATACAGCATATAAGACACATAACATACAAAATATGTACTAATTGACTGTTTTTGTTATCACAGGAGGTTATTAAGTTTTGGGAGAGTCAAAAGTTTTACTCAGATTTTCAACTCTGTGAGAATGAGTGGCCTTATCCCTCCCTAATCCTCGAGTTGTTTAAGGGTCAACTATAGTTGCAACAAACAACTTTGGTTCTCTTATCTCTTCACACTGCTGCTCAGTGCACTGTAAATTGCAGTGATGCACTCTACTGCATTTCAAGTGTTATGCATGTTTCCATATTACAAACTTTAAAGAAAATTTCCAATGCATACCCATCACATCAAACAAGAAAAATAAAGTATGCAGTGGCTCATGCCTGTAATCCTAGCACTTTGGGAGTCAGAGGCGGGTGGATCACCTGAGTAAGAGCAAGACCCTGTCTCTAAAAATAGCCAAGTGTTGTGGCAGGTGCCTATAGTCCCAGCTACTCGGGAGGCTGAGGCAAGAGAATTGCTTGAGCCCAAGAGTTTGAGGTTACTGTGAGCTATGATGCCACGACAGTCTACCAGGGGCAACAAAGTGCGACTCTGTCTCAAAAAAAAGGAAAAGAAAAAGAGAGTGGAATTTGGTTGTTATATTTAAAAGACACATTGGAGCATATTGCAAGTACAAGTTGGATCTATCAGGTGTAGAACACAAATGTCTTAACACTGTAATTGGGTAAATGAGGTGAAGGCTATGTTGATTAGTAGAACGTAAGCACTCCAGTTTATACAAATAACAACACATTGGGCAGCGCCTGTGGCTCAGTCGGTAAGGCGCCGGCCCCATATACCGAGGGTGGCGGGTTCAAACCCAGCCTCTGCTGAGCTGCAACCAAAAAATGGCTGGGTGTTGTGGCGGGCGCCTGTAGTCCCGGCTACTCAGGCGGCTGAGGCAGGAGAATCGCTTAAGCCCAGGAGTTGGAGGTTGCTGTGAGCTGTGTGATGCCATGGCACTCTACTGAGGGCCATGAAGTGAGACTCTTGTCTCTACAAAAAAAAAAAAAAAAAAAAAAAAAAAAATAACAACACATTGAATCCCATAATGGCATAAATGTATTCATGATCTATGTACAAATGACTTAATAAAAATAAATAAAAGACACGTTGGAGTGTGAATATTTGGTTATCTAATGAGATGGTAAAGCATTGTCTTTTTAATACAGTGGCAGACACTATAGCTATAGTGTACTAGAACAGTACAGGATATGTCAACAATAAGCATTCTTCACAATATCCCCACAGGAAAGCAATGATCAGAAAATTTAAGATGGAATATCTCATCATAGTGGAATTTCCTCACAAAAATAAACAAAATGAAAATGAAGCTGTCACCAAAGTAAGTTTCCAAGCAGCTCATTTATTAGCCAAGCAAAGAAAGCCCTTTACTGATGGTAAGTTAATTAAATTGCATTTGATTACAGCAGCTAAAGAAATGTGCCTAGAGAAAGTAAACTTGTCTAAAACTATTAGCCTTTTGGTGAGAACAGTTGCTCAGAGTTGAGGACTATGGGAGCAATATCAATACTCAATTCAAAAACAAGCCAATGAGTCTGGGTGGTTTTCCTTGGTTCTTGAATTGACAGATGTTTTCAATACTGTTCAGTTGTCGATTATTCGAGGAAACAATACTAGGTTTGAAGTGATTAAATATGGATATGTTAATCTGCATGGAACAGCTAGAAGAGAGAGTATTTTCAAAAGAATTGAGGAAAATATCAACTCAGTGCACCTGAAATAGACTCTGCTAAGATGTGTTACAATTGATGGTAAAAAAAAAAAAATATATATATATATATATATATATATATGTGGTGAACAGAAAAAGGCTTGGTTAGTCAAATGTATAAAACTTGTAAAAATGTAAGGTATTTAAAGCCTATGGATATTCATTGCATTATTCATCAGAAGGAACTCTGTAGAAAATATTTGCTTCTATCATGTACACTAGTGTCAGTGGTGAACTTCACATGCTCTCCTGGACTTCTCACAGATAGTAGTTCTGTGAATCATTGTCAAAAATAGAAACTGACTTGCCCTACAACACTGAAGATAAATGGCTTAGCAGTGGTAATGTTTTATTGAGTTTTTTTTTTTTTTTTTTGAGCTCAGGACCAAGACTGAAATTTATCTGGAGGAGAAAATGTGCCCTCAATCACTATTATTAAACCCTGAATGTATGGAAATTTGTTCTCTCCCTTGTTATATGTATAAACATCTACATAATGTCCTCAATTTTATGTCTTGGAACACAAAACCCAAAATATTTACTATCTGGCCGTTTACAGAAAAAGTTTGCCAATCCCTACCATAGACATTTGAATGATAGCCACTGGGTCTTACTGGAAAACATTTCTCCTTACCAGCAAAAAAACCAATGTCTGTGGCAGAGCCTAGGCTCCTTGAATCTATTATACTTTGGGCCTCCCTACTTTTTCTTGGCATTATTCACAATGTTCCCTCAGATGGGGTCAGCTATTGTCCCATTGCTTTGTGTTAGGGTCTTTTTTTTTTTTTTTTTTTTGTAGAGCCACAGGGGCCGCCCTTGTGTTAGGGTCTTAATCTCTTTGTCAAGGGAAATCTGCCATCAGTCAAAAGGTCATCTTCTGTTCTACTCTCAAGGGCCCTGAGGGTTATTAATTTAAATAGGATTTCTGATTGTTAACACTGATGATTCAGATTTTCTGAAGTTAGATAGGCTGTTTAGGGTCCTCAATAGCGTGACATAGCTCAGGCTTCCTATCACATAAACCAGAAATTTTGCTGCTGCCTTCTGCTACTGTCACCTTTTTATTCCTATATTGAGTTACATGATGTAGAGAATCCTCATTAAGATATCACCCAGTGATCAACTGGAATAGACAACTGTCTAGAGAGCTATTAAGTTATAACCTCCAGTTATCCCTGTCTTTGTTTATAAGTGCAGTAATTTAAAAATTACAGATGTGCTGAGTTACTAAATACTCTTTGGGGGAGTATAAATTTACTAATTCAGCAGGATCTAATTTAGTAACTATGCTCCTCTAAAACCACTTTGGTGAGTGTGATTGTTAGTGGCCTAGAAAGGGCAAATAATTTGCTTTTATAAGCTTTAATGGCTTGAAATGACTTAAACATTGGCTGCATGTGTGACAAATTGCTTTGCATCCTTACTTACACATCTTTACTCCAATTATTTGTATTCATGGCTAAATGACAAGACAGAAATAGCCACCACAGAATGGATATTAAAACAAAGATAAAGCTTAGAAATAATTTGTGATCAGGAAATGAAAAGCAGATAATTAGTCTCCAGGGTGCATACCATTGTTAAAAAACAAAACAAAACAAAGCAAAACAACTTCCATGATGAAAATTCACTAAAAAAATTTTTTTGCTTCTTTTGCAAAACATAGAGTCACTTATACAGAGTTTATGGATTGTAACTTTTAAAGATAGTTGTTTATTTTTATTAGTCTTCCACCGTGGCCTTTAAAAGTAAACCTTTATGGGGTCAGTCACTTTTGGATTATCCAGGCTTTTTGAAAAATAATGTTTCCTCTAATAGAAAAAAAAAAAAAAAAAGAAGAAAGAAAAACAATGTTTCACTCCACAGCCACAACCCTTCCTGAGGCAACACCTGTTTCATTAGAGGATGATTTATTTTGTTTTCTTCCTATAAATTCCTCCCTTTTTAATTACAAATAACCCATCAACATCTATGTTGACTTTTAGAGAAATTGAGTTTATCTCCCAGAAAATTTAACTAAAGCCAAATCTTTTATTTTTTATTATTTTTTTTGAGACAGAGTCTCACTATGTTGCCTTTGATAGAGTGCCGTGGTGTCACAGCTCTCAGCAACCTCAAACTCTTGGGCTTAAGCAATTCTCTTGCCTCAACCTCCAGTAGCTGGGACTACAGGTGCTTGCCACAATGCCTGGCTATTTTTTGTTGCAGTTGTCATTGTTGCTTTAGCTGGCCCAGGCTGTATTTGAACCCGCCACCCTCGGTGTATGTGGCTGGCACCATAACCACTATGCTAAAGGCCCCAAGCCTAAAGCCAAATCTTTGGTAAGTGTGCCATCCTATCATCATTAGGATGTGAGGGCACTCTCATACCCTTCCATGTAGTACAGTATCTTTAGTGGGAAAACCCTCAAATTCTCAATGGAATGGTTCATCTGATGGCATCCTAAGTCATTAAAGTCTTAATAACCTATCTACTCCTTAGAAGTATTTATAAGTAAACAACTAATTATCCATATGTCATTTATTGATTTCCAATTTTTTAAAAAAGAATTTCAAGTCAAAATTCAGCTATCATGCAAAGATTTTCATGTTTTTCCAAAAACATACTTTTAAAAAGTACACTTCCCAATGTAAACTATACAGATGTGGTTGGTTTGGCATATCTCAGCTGGGTGGACGCTATCCAAAAATAGAGCCAAATTTCTTCTAAGACTGTTCACGTGGAGTGTTTTTCCATTGCAAACTGCATCAGTTTTATGCACACTGCATAAAAACAAAGTAATAAGTTCAGTCAATATTTCTGTGGCTTTGCAACGTCCTTCCATTTTTGTTAAGTGATGTAATGGCCTATATTTGAAATCTTCACCTTAATTTTTTTCCTGACAATATCTAAGTAGGAAAAAATCTGTATTAGTTTCCTATGGCTGCTGTAACAAATTACTGCAAACCTGGTGACTCAAAACACTGCACGTTTATTTTCTCATAGTTTCAAAGGCCTGAAGCCCAAAATAAATTTCAGTGACCTGAATCAAGGCATTAGTTGGGCTGTGCTCCCTGGAAGCTCTAGGGGAGAATCTGTTTCCTTGCCTTTTCTAGCCTCTAGAGTCCTTGGGTTTTGGTCTCTTTCTCCATCTATAATGCCTATAACATAACATCTTCAAAACTCTCTCTCTCTCTGTTTCTCTCTCTGTGCACTGAGGTTGGCATATAACCTTTCTTTTGTGTAAAATCTCCCTCTGCTTCCCTCTCGTAAGGACAAATGTGATTGTATCTTGGGCCTACCCAGATAATCTAGGATAATTTCCCAAACGCAAAATCTTTAATGTAATTATATTTACACAGTCTGTCCTGCCATATAAGGTTATCATTCACAAAATTCCAGAGATTAAGTCCTGGATATCTTTAGGGGCCATTAATCAGCATACCACAGACTCCAAATTTACAGTTAAACATTTAGTTTATAACCTATAAGTCTCAGACTACTAGCCAACTGGAAAATTACTTCTAGGGCTCCAAAAACTTTATGGAAATAAATAATAACTTACATATATGACAATTACCATTTACAAATTAATGTACATGCCATTTTTTTATTAATAAAATACAAATGTATTTTATAAAGAGATTCAAGGGGCCTATTTTGGACAAGTTATTTCTAAATAAAATACTTTTCTGGATACCATTCATCCCTTTTTAACAAAACCTATCATTACAAAATGGTAATTTATAGAAATATAAAATATATGAAGCATATAAAGTATAAATAATATATGTAAAGCAGAGCATCTTCTATGTAATAAGGGTTTATTAAATGTTAGCAATTATTATTGTGTTGGATGTTCCGCAAGCAGTTGGATGTATTCCAACACTAAAAGCTAGTAACAGTAGGTTTTTCTCACTGTGTAAGAAAAACAAAGCAAAAGAGATGGAATTCAGTCACTTTTCCTCTTTTTATTTGCTTATAATTTTTGTTTAAACTTTGATACCTGTTACTACTAGACTGTTAATGAATGCTAGCAGATGACAGAAAAAGAAGCCAAGGAATATTAGGGGGAAACTAGGAACCAACCAATCATGTTTAGTTCAAAGGCTTATCTGGGATACATGTGCTCGGGGCTGTGCTTTTATATTTTATACTCAAACAACAGTCGTTTCTTTACCACTAAAATTGTTTTTCATTTATAGGAATCGATCAAATACATCAATATTTTACAGTGTTCTTCAAAGAGCACCATAACCTCCAGGTATACCAGCGTCTGGACAAGACTGAGGGCTGCTAATGGGAAACATTCTTTATTGTAAAAGAGCACACATTCAAGATGGACTAAAATGGTAGCTCTAAGGTCTGGCTGTACTTTAAAATCTCCCGGGGAGCGCTAAAAATCCCAGTCTCCAGGCTGCACCTAATACCAATTAAATAAGAATTTCTGGGGTGGGACCCAGGCATCAGCATTTTAAAAGCTCCCCAGGTAATTCTGGTGGGCAGCTGTGGTTGAGAACACTAGGCTATTATGTGGTCACAATAAGGACTGCAGTGTGAATTCAGAGAAAAGAGTTTCTCCATTACTAGAGGAGGAAGAAGATGGAAAACCAACTGAGACTTGAAAACTGGGCACAAAAGGATGGGGGAAAGGCAGAGTGACAGGAACACAGAAACATCTGAAAGTTTTCATTATGGGATTAAAATAAACCTGGTGGTGAAGGGAAGATCCCCTTCTCCAGCCCATTTGTTTTTTTTGGGATTTCCCCCTCTCCCACTACATCCTGGCATCCAAGTCTTAACCTTCCCCACAATGAGTTCTTTTAAGAACAGATTATTGAGAGAAAAAGATTCATTCTTTCTATTTAGAAACAAAGGGAACAAACTAGCAGAGTATGGAAATACCTAGAAACAAAGGGCCAAGACTCAGCATCTTTGAATCTAATGACAACTTTATAGCCTGAAATATATATATATATATGCCTAAATCACATATATTTTTGATTAAGAATGATTCTTTTTAAATATATATATATGTATGTGTATATATATATATATATATATATATTTTTTTTTTTTTTTTCCAGGCAGGTTCTTGCTATGTTACCCAGGCTAGTATTGAACTCTTGGACTTAAGGGAAAAGATCAATTCTTCTATAGGCATTACCCAGCACTGAAGAACAAACAAAGTAGTCTATATTTTGGGGCAGTGCCTGTGGCTCAAAGAAGCAGGGCGCCGGCCCCATATGCTGGAGGTGGCAGGTTCAAACTCAGCCCCAGCCAAAAAAATAAAAAAAAGAAGAAGAAGCAAAATAGTCTATATTTAAATAACTCAGAAAATTCTTTGAAAAAATGGCCAACTTTTCTATAATCATTACAAGACAATCTAGTTCTGGCAAATGAAACAACCTAAAACTTGCTTATCAAATTTGGGACTTTTGGTCATATATACACTAGTTCATCTAATTGCAGACATATAATGACTTGATAGCACCTTATCTTGCACTGATTATGAACCATTATTAAGTGATACATAACTCTGGAAGTAATGGGAAAGGAAAGATTTGTATGTAGCTAATGCTTATATAGATAGCATTTAATATGTTTCAGACACTCTTTTAAGTGCTTTGTATACACTATCTTATTTATCCCTTAAAATAACCAAATACTTTTTTAAATCATCATTTTAAAGATGGGGTCATTAAGCATACACAGAGATTAAGCTTCTTGCTGAAGTTTACAGTAAAGTAAACTGTGGAGCTGGAACTGAAACCCAAGTGGTCTGGCTCCAGAGCCCACATTTTTTCCGTAATAATTCTTAATTATGACAATATTGATACATTTTCTTCATTAAAGTATTTTCTGGAGAGAACATAGAACATTTATTTTTTTATCAATTTTTCTATGCATTGAAGCTAAAATACTTTTTTAAATTGTCACTTTTACTCTTAATTTGCTTAAATTATTTTAATCAAGATAATTTTCTGGGGCAGTGCCTGTGGCTCAAAGTAGTAGGGTGCCAGCCCCATATACCGGAGGTGGTGGGTTCAAATCCCAGCCCAGGCCAAAAACTCCAAAAAAAAAAAAAAAAGAAAAAGATAATTTTCTTTGTAAAGGTTATAATGAAACTTATTTTGTGTGTATATGTAAAATATATATATACAAACACACACATATATATGTAGTTTTACTTTTACAGCCATTATTTCTATGCAGTCTGATTTGCCTTCGTCATATTTGATAGATCTGTATATTGCAAGATTTTATTCCCCATTCAATTTCCAGTTAATGACATATTTTCCTTAGTGTGCTTTTATCCATTTTCCATTTTGTTTCCCTGATAAGTTCTACTGAGTCTAATTTATCACCTCAATTTTTACAGTTTTTTTGAAAAAAAAAGATGTGATTCCCGGTTTTCATTTTATTCTAAAATTTTTTTTATTATTAAATGCACTTGTCACCTTTTCTAGCTTTATATTGTGCTGCTGATTGTTTTCACAAGTAATACGAGTATTTATAATGAATTGGATAAATGCAAATGTTTTATGCTGGTTTCTTATTTAATCCATGAAAGGTTATGAAATTAGATATTCTAGGACCTCTCTACTTAAAGGGTCTTTATTTGGGATTTCATCACTGTCAGGATCAAAATGATGAATTCACAATGCCCTGTTTTGGTGAGGGTAGGAATTGTTATTTCAGTTTCATAAGATGTCTGAGTTTGTTTAGGCTGCTACAACAAAACACCATAAACTGGGTTGCTTATAAACTACAGAAATTCATTTCTCACAGTTCTGGAGGCTGGGAAGTCTGTGATCAAGGCACCGCAGATTTGGTCTCCATTGAGGGCCCATTTCTTTGTTCATAGATGGTGCTTTCTTGCTGTGTCCTGACACAGTGGCAGGAATGAGCTAACACTCCGGAATCCCTTCGATTAGGATGATAATCCCATTCATGAGGGCTCTGCCTTTATGACCTAATCACCTCCCAAAGGCTCCACCTCCTAACACCATCACTTTGGAGGTTAGGATGTCAACAGATGAATTTTAGGAGCACACAAACCATAGCACAGGCATACCTTAAAAATAGGTATTGGAGGTAATAGAATGATAGTAGAATGGTTTTTGGAATTACCCACATGGATTAATTAAATCTATACTCAGGCACTTACAGCTGTGTGACCTTGGGCAAATGACCCAACCTTTAAGCCCCAATGCCTCCATCTATGAAATGGGGATAATACTAGTCTAGTACCTACTTTATAGGGTTATTAACAGAATTGAATGGAATGATGTACAAAAATCACTTAGCATACTGCCTGGCACATAGGAAGGAATTAATAAATGTTAATAGTTTGGCAGCAGTACCTTTGTTCTTTCATTACATCCTATACTGTGCTAGACAATGAGGGAGGGAATACCAAATCCTCAAGGGGCTTAGAATATTCTTGGTGAGACAAAACAAATGCATAAGAAAATAGAGGAGCACTTTTGTTAACACAGTTTCAGGCACAAAGTAAATGCTGAATTAATGTTAGTTATTGTGATTTGTATTCCTTCCCAGCAAGCTTTCTCTGGATGAAAACAGAAGGTTTCTTTGACAATTTGTTGGGAATAGCATATGTCAATGAACTACCCATCTGCACCAAATTTATGAGAGCAGCAGCTCCCTAATTACTTCATCCTCCCAAAGTGGAAAATCATAAGGTCTAGTGTTTTGGGGTCCTGGGTTGTAATTTCCAAAGGCTCTGATAAGTCCTGATCTCTTTGGTCCCCGACATTCTTTTTTTTCTTTTTTTGCAGTTTTTGGCCGGGGCCGGGTTTGAACCTAACACCTCCGGTATATGGGGCTCCTTTGAGCCACAGGCGCCACCCCCCGCCCCACATTCTTATACCACTTTGCTTCCTGGCAGGGATGAAAGAATATCTCCTCCAGATATTTAAGCCTTTGGGTTAAGTCTACAATATGTTTAAAATATAAACTCAGCCTGGGATGGTAGTAACAGAATTTATATCATCAAACACCCTCCATTTGCCAGATACCTTACTTATAATTTCATTCAACCTCACAAAAAATTTTTCAGAAGTAGGCATTACTAACCCCATTTTCAAAAAAGGAAATGGCAGGTGGGAGCTTGGGTATCTTGTCCAAATTCAAGTCTTATCAACCTGAGCCCTTACCCTCTCTGCTCTATTACTTTCCCCCCACTTTCTTGTTTTCTGCATGTTTATTTCTAGCAAAAGTAAATCTGACCTGCAGGCCATATGAGAGATAGGTGGTAACAACAAAAATGCTTAATGTGGGCGGCGCCTGTGGCTCAGTGAGTAGGGTGCCGGCCCCATATGCTGAGGGTGGCGGGTTCAAACCCAGCCCCGGCCAAACTGCAACAACAAAAAAATAGCCGGGCGTTGTGGCAGGTGCCTGTAGTCCCAGCTGCTCGGGAGGCTGAGGCAAGAGAATCGCGTAAGCCCAAGAGCTGGAGGTTGCTGTGAGCCGTGTGATGCCATGGCACTCTACCGAGGGCGGTACAGTGAGACTCGGTCTCTACAAAAAAAAAAAAAAAGAATGCTTAATGTGCCAAAGTTATCAAAGCTCAACATGCAGGCTGATTAAAAGTTCCCCATGAGTTTAGGCTTTCCAGATTCAGACATTCAGTTTATCTAGTCCAAAAGTGGTCAAGTTTGGGTCACGTTTGTGCTTCACACTAACTGCACTTGCAAAAGACTGGCATAGGAGAAATCAGGGAGTCCTTTATTAATTTACAGCTGAATCTTGGCGGATAATGCCTTTTCTGTCATTTGCTTAAGGCATTCCTTCTGGATGGATGCTGGGGGAACCACATTATGAATGGGAAGATTGCTTGGTGAACACAGAATCTGAACAAAGAGAAGGGGTGTTTCTCGAGTTCTGCAGTTTTATTTTCATCACATAAGCATGGCTAAATGAATGTCTTTCACTGCTTCAAGGCTATTGTTTCTCAATAACTCAGAAAGGGCCAGAGACCACTCTTCTCTGAAAACTAACAAATTATTCCCATCTTGAATTCCCACTTCCCTCAATTTTCCATTCCCATTCCCCCTTCATAATTTTCACCATGACCTCATATCATGCCAGAGAAGTTCCAATGCATGCAATTGGAAAGATTACAATTTTTCACTGTCATCATATTCCAATTACTCCGGTTTCTTGGTTAACCTTGAGGAAAACTCAAGTCTTTCTGATAAGATTCCTATTTCTGACACATTTACAAACCTCCCAAAGAAAGCCACTTCCAAGAAGGCCAGGCACATCCCTTATGAATCAATTCTACTTTTGATTTTTTAATTTTTTTGTTAAATCATAACTGTGTACATTAATGCATTTATGGGGTACAATGTGCTGATTTGATATCACAATTTGATATTCCACAATGTGGAATGCTTACATCTAACTGGTTAACATAACCATCACCTCACTTACTTATTTGTTGTGGTAAGACATTTATACTCTACTCTTAATATTTTAAAATGTACCATTGCATTATTTTTATGGCTTACCTTTTTTACTATTGACCCATCTATCCAACCAAAGCACAGAAATAAGTGCTTCAATGTTGTTCCATACCCACTTTTAGGGCAGGTAGTGTAAGAGTAACAAACTTCACTTACTTCTTTTTATTTTTTTAAATTTTTATTAAATCATAGCTGTGTACATTAATATGATCATGAGGCACCATAAACTTGGTTCATAGATCGTTTGACACATTTTCATCACACTAGTTAACATAGCTTTCATAGCATTTTCTTAGTTATTTTGCTAAGACCTTTACATTCCACATTCACTAGGAATAGCCACTATTTACATAGCACTTTTTACATGCAGTCTCATGACAGTCATGGCAAGCAGAATTCATGCCCATTTTATTCGAAGAAAAATAACTGAAGCTCAGAGAATCTATGTTAATAGAGCATTGCTGAAGCTGGAATTCTAATTCCAGGCTATCAACTCCAAAGTCTTCTCTGAACCATCATATATGGATTATACTATGCCTCAAACATGCAATCTTTTCAAATCCTAGTTTCATAAAACAAAAAATCTAAATGAGCACATCTTTTATAGATAAAGACCTGTTACTTACCTAATACATTTACCTACTTTCTATAAAGTTTTTTTTTTTTTTTCTAAAGGAGACTGGCAGCATTACTATTTGTAGTTATACTGCTAATTTATCTTCAAGTGTTTTTTTTTTCCTGAGACAGAATTTTACTCCGTTGTCCCAAGCTAGAGTGCTGTGACATCATAGCTCAGAGCAACCTCAAACTCCTGGGTTTAAACAATTCTCTTGCCTCAGCCCCCAAGTAGTTGAGACTACAGGTATGTATCACCATACCAGACCAGTTTTTTTTTATTTTCAGTCGAGACAAGGACTTGCTCTTTTTCAGGCTGTCTCCAACTCCTGAGCTCAAGCATTCCAGCTGCCTTGGTCTTCCATAGTGCCAGGATTATAGGCATGAGCCGCCATACCTAGCCTCACCTATTTCTTAATATAACCTGAATTCAAACTTTTTTTTCTACTCCAGAACCCTGATTAGCAGATATATCCATTTCTAGGAATGAATCCTGATTGTTTCCAAATCTCTTAGATGCCCACCCATGTAGAGATCACGGTGAAACCTGCTCTTTTCCTTTGGTTGGTTCGCTGAAAGATCAACTCACAGTTAAAGCCGATTAATAAGAGAAAGGTTTATTTCCAAATACCATGCTCATGGGGGTGGGGAACCACAAGAATGATTACTCAGTGTCTCAGTGATGGTCAGAGACCTTTATAGATGCCTTTCAGAAGGGAGGGGGAGAATGTGGAAAGTACAAGTGCAGCAAGTGGTTGCTAGGGGAGATGTGTAGATGGGGGAAACAGATTGATTTGTAAATTAACCTGAGAGACAGGTATTGTATTTTTGAATGATTTGGGGCCAGGTCTATTAGCATGTAGAAAAGGAAGTCCGTAGCCCCTTTTGATTCCCAATAGGGTTAGTCAGGTTTTATGCAGAGAGGAAAGGCCTCTTCCAATGCTTCCAGATCATGAATGGCCTTTAATTCAAAATATTCTTTTGAAGGAGCTAAGGAAATTTCACCCCAAAATATGATTCCTTGATATAAAGAATATTTTTATATCAAGAAGTCATATTTGGGCTTAGTTCTGCATTCATTTGTGCATGTGTGTGTATGCATGTATGAGTATGTGTGTGTATGTGAACGTGTTGGGTGGGGGCCAGAGTGGTGGTATAGACAAGACAAATGGAGACACTGAATTTCATAGAGGACTTTTAATCTTTTCTATTCTAAAGTAAGACAAACAAATCACTAATTTTTTGAGTCTATACTAATTTCTTATTTCCAATTCATGGCTCTTTTTTCCTGTGGTATTCTCTCCTTTTGTTTACCATCAACGGGCTTGTGTTAGATTTCAACACATCCCAAATCAGAGATTAGAAGACTAACTGAGAGTAAATACCTAGTCATTCTATGAAATCTTAATTTGATCAAAGATGATAAGCTTTTTTCCAAACCAGATGGAAGCAAAGCACGCCCCTCAGTACTACAGCTCCTACAGCCTGCCCACAGCCTATGAGCAGATGGAGATGCAGCAGTGCCAAACCTTGCTTGGCCTGCATGCTCACAGTATCATTTGCTTGGAGTTTCTCACCATGAAGTATGTTAACTGTAGGATTTTCCATCCAGTTGAGGAAATTCCCCTCTATTCCTAATTTACTGAGAGTTTTTATCATGAATGGGCATCATTAAATGTTTTTTCTGCAGCTATTCCTATGATCACGTGATTTTTCTTCTTTGGCCTGATGATGTGATGGCTTATTACATTAATTGATTTTCAATTTTTTTTTTTTTTGAGACAGAGTCTCAAGCTGTCACCCTGGGTAGAGTGTCGTGGCGTCATAACTCACAGCAACCTCCAACTCAGGCTCAAGCACTTCTTTTGCCTTAGTTTTTCTATTTTTAGGGTCTTGCTTATTGCTCAGGCTGGTCTTGAACTTGTGAGCTCGAGCAATCCATCTGCCTCAGCGTCCTAGAGTGCTAAGATTGTAGATGTGAGTACTGTGCCCGGCCTTGATTTTCAGATGTTGAACCAGCCTTTTATACGTAGAATAAGTCTCACTTAATAGTAATTTATAACTATTTTTATACTTTGTTGAATTCAATTTGCTAATACCCCATGTGTTTTGTTGAGGACTTCTGTTCCTATGTGCATGATAGATAGGGTCTGCAATTTTCTTTCCTTGTAATGTCTTTGTCTGCTTATGACATTAGGGTATCATTGAATTAGTCAGAAAGTATTCTCTCTGCTTCTAGCTTCTGGAATAGATTGTAAAGTACTGCTTTAATTATTTCCTTAAATGTTAGTAAAATTCACCAGTGAACTCATCTGGGCTTAGTGCTTTCTGTTTTGGAAGGTAACTGATTATTGTTTCAATTTCTTTAATAGATATGGGCCTACTGTCAATTTCTTTTTTTTATATTTATTTTTTTTATTTTTATTAAATCATAACTGTATACAATGATATGATTATGGGGCATCATACACTCACTTCATAAAACATTTGACACATTTTTATCACAGTGGTTAACATAGCCTTTCTGGCGTTATCTCAGTTACTGTGCCAAAACATTTACATTCTACGTTTCTTTTTTTATGAGTTTTGGCAGATTGTGTTTTTCAAAGAACTGATCTATTTCATCTAAGTTACCAAATTTGTGAGCATGGAGTGGTTCATAACATTTCTTTATTATCTTCTTAATGTCCATGGAGTCTGTGGTGATATCCCTCTTTCATTTTTCATATTAACAATTTATGAATTCTCTATTTTTCTTCTCAGTTGGCCTTGCTAGAGGCTTATCAATTTTTTTTTTTTTTTGAGACAGAGTCTTACTATGTCACCCTGGTAGAGTGCCATGGCATCACAGAAACCTGTGAGCTGTGACACCTGTAGTCCTAGCTACTTGGGAGGCTGAGGCAAGACAATTACTTAAGCCCAAGAGTTTGAGGTTTCTGTGAGCTGTGATGCCACAGCACTCTACCGAGGGTGACATAGTGAGATTCTGTCTCAAATAAATAAATAAAATAAAATAAAGTATAACAATGAATAAATTTTGGCTGGTTGCAGTGGCTCATGCCTGTAATCCTACCACTTTGGGAGGCTGAGGCAGGCAGGTTGCCTGAGCTTAGGGAGTTCAAGACAAGCCTGAGCAGGAATGAGACCCCATCTCTAAAAAATAGCTGGGTGCTGTGGCAGGCACCTGTAGTACCAACTACTTGGGAGGCTGAGGCAAGAGCGTCTCTTGAGCCCAAGAGTGTGAGGCTGCTGTGAGCTATGATGATGCCATGGCACTCTACCCAGGGCGATGGAGTAAGGGTTTGTCTCAAAAAATAAATAAATAAATTTCTGTCTATGTATTGCACAAACTTTAATAAGTGGTATTTTCATTTTCATTTAGTTCAAAATATTTTAAAAATTTCTCTTGAGATTTTTTTTCTTTGCCTCATGTTATTTAGAAATGTTATGTTTAATCTGTAAGTATTTGGGGGTTTTCCAGCTATCCTTTTGTTATTATCATCTAGGTTAATTCCATTGTGGACTGACAGCAGACATTGTATGATTCATTTATGTATTCTAAATTTTACTGTTTGTGAAAACACTTGGCATATCTATCCTTTAGGCAAATTTTTAATGCCTGTAGTCCTAGCTACTCAGTAGGCTTACGCAGGAGGATCTCTTAAGCCTAGATATTGTTGCTGTTAGTTTGATAAAACTGTTGTCTGTTAGGTACATTATGGATAGGTACATTGTTGTGCAAATCTCTAGAACTTATTCATCTGGTATAACTAAAATTTTTTACCTGTTAATTAACAATGTCCTTTAGCAGCCATAATTCCATCTCTTTACTTTTAATCTATATGTGTCCTTGTATTTATTTATTTATTTTATTATTATTTTTTTTTTATTAAATCATAGCTGTGTACATTGATATGATCATGGGGCATCATTCACTAGCTTCACAGACCGTTTACCAAGTTTCACATATACCCTTGTAAGATGCACCGCTGGTGTAATCCCACCAATCCCCTTCCCTCTACCCACCTCCCCCCTCCCTCCCCTCCCTTTCCCCCAAAGTGGGTTTCTTATAGATAACATGTAGTTGCTTCTTGTTTTTTTCTTTTTGTTTGTTTGTTTGTTTGTTTTTTGTAGTTTTTGGCCAGGGCTGGGTTTGAACCCACCACCTCTGGCATATGAGGCTGGCGCCCTACCCCTATGGACACTTAAAGTGATTATTGGTGATTGGACTGATATTTACCACATTTATTGTTCTTTTCTGTTTGGC
Source organism: Nycticebus coucang (assembly GCF_027406575.1). Lineage (NCBI taxonomy): Eukaryota > Metazoa > Chordata > Mammalia > Primates > Lorisidae > Nycticebus > Nycticebus coucang. The sequence continues at coordinate 123,551,575 of NC_069804.1, forward strand.
ATCTTTGTTCTTTGTTTCTATTTTTGTCTTCCTTTTTTTTTTATATTTTCTGGTTTTAGTGCAGTATTTTATATGATTCCATTTTGTCTCCTTTCTTAGCCCATTGATTGTATTTCTTTTAAAAATAACTTTACTCGGCTCAGCACCCATAGCACAATAGTTACAGCACCGGCCACATGCACAGAGTGTGGTGGGTTTGAACCCGGCCCCAGCCAGCTAAACAAATGACAATTGCAACATAAAAATAGCTGGGCATTGTGGCAGGCACCTGTTGTCCCAGCTACTTGGGAGGCTGACGTAAGAGAATCACTTAAGCCCAAGAGTTTGAAGTTGCTGTGAGCGAGGCTGACACCACAGCACTCTACTCAGAGCAACAGTGAGACTGTCTCAAAAAAAACATTTTGCAGGTAATGTAAGTATCTTATAACAATTAAGTATTCCTAATTCCCTTTTCTCATAGATGTCATTCATTTCATTTATACATAAGCATATACATATACATGCACTAGGATACATAATCAGATACACTGTTGCTATTACTTTGATAAAATTGTTATCTGTCAGATGCCGGAGGTGGCGGGTTCAAACACAGCCCTAGCCAGAAACTGCAAAAAAAGAAAAACTTTTATTGTTCTTTGCATAACTGTTCTCCAATGTTCTTCCTTTTTTTATGTACATTCAAGTTTCTGATCTTATTTTCCTTCTCCCTGAGGAAGGTATTTTAATATTTCTTGCATGGCATATTGGCAACAAATTCAATTTTTGTTATGTAAGAATGTTTTTAGTTATTCATTTTTGAAGGATAATTTTTGCAAGATTCAGAATTCTAGGTTGGTGTGATTTTTTTCTCTTAACATTATAAATAAATTCTACTTCACTATCTTCTTGCTTGCATGGTTTCTGAGAAGTTGAATGTAATTCTTAACTTTATTTCTCTACAGGTAAGATGTGTTACCCTCTGGCTCCCTGCAAGATATTTTCTTTACTTCTGCTTTTCTAAAGTTTTAATATAATATTCCCCAGAGTAGTTTGGGGCACTTATCTTGCTTAGTGTTCTTTGAGCTTCTTGGATCTGTGGTCTGACGTTTGATGATAATTGGGGGAAATTCTCAGTCATTATTGCTTCCGATATTTCTTCTGTTCCTTTCTCTTTTTCTTCTTCTGGTAGTCTCATTACATGCATGGTACACAATTTTAAAGTTGTCTCACACTTCTTGGACTGCATTTTTCCCCCAGTCTTTTTTGTCTTTGATTTTCAGTTTTGAAAGTTTCTGTTAATCTTACCTTCGAATTCTGAGATTCTTTCCTCAGTTGTATTCAGTCTACTTAATGAGCCCATTAAAGGCTCATTTCTATTACAGTGTTGTTGATCTCTAGAATTTCTTTTTTCTTTTTTTAAGAGACAGAGTCTCATTTTGTTGGCCTTGGTAGAGTGCTGTGGCATCACAGCTCACAGCAACCTCCAGCTCTTGTGCTTAGGCGATTCTCTTGCCTCACCCTCCTGAGTTGCTGGGACAACAGGGGCCCGCCACAATGCCCAGCTACTTTTTGTTGCAGTTTGGCCAGGGCCGGGTTTGAACCCACCACCCTCAGTATATGGGGCCAGCACCTTGCTCACTGAGCCAGGCGCCACCCACGATCTCAGAATTTCTCTTTGATTCTTTCTTAGAATTTTCACCTCTCTGCTTAAGTTAATCATCTGTTCTTGCATGTTGTCTACTTTTTCCATTTCAAGTTCTTAGCATATTAATCATAATTTAAAAGCCTGGTCTGATAATACCAATATTTCTACCATGTCTGACTCTGGTTCTAATACTTGTTCAATCCCTTCAAACTGTGTTTTTTGTCATTTAGCATGCTTTGTAATTTATTGTTAAAAGATGCACATAATGTACTGGGTACAAAGAACTGCAATAAATGTGCCTTTCGTAATATAGTGGTAAGGCCTGCAGGGAGGGAGTTAGGAATTACACATAATAAACTGTTTTGGATTTAGAAAGCCTGAATTCTACCCCAGGCTCACCACTTAATTAGCTGTGTGACCTTGGGGAAAATATTCCATGGTAAGCAAAACTTTATAGATGTTTCCCCATGATTTTCATCTCCTCATGTTTAATCAAATACTAATCAAGGTACATCTGTGGACGGACTTTGCAGATGTAACTAAGGTTGCTAATCAGGTAACCTTAAAATACAGAGATAATTCTTTATTTTTAGCTCGACCCAACATAATCACACAAACTGTTAAAAAAAGAAGAGGAATTCTGTTTCATTGGTCCATGTCTCTATTTTTGTACCAATACCATACTGTTTTGGTTACTATAGCCTTGAAGTATAGTTTGAAGTCTAGTAATGTGATGCCTCCAGATTTATTCTGCTTGTTTAAGATTGCCTTGGCTATACTGGGTGTTTGCTGGTTCTAAATGAAGAGTTGAATTACTTTTTTTAGATCTGTGAGATACAACATTGGTACTTTAGTGGGGACTGCATTGAATTTGTAAATCACTTTGGTAGTATGGACTTTTTAACAATGTTGATTCTACTTATCCTTGAGCATGGTATGTTTTTCCATTTGTTTGTATCCTTTGCAATTTCTTTTCTTAGTGTTCATAGTTCTCCTTGTACAGATCTTTCACCTCCTTTGTCAAGTATATTCCTAGGCATTTTATTTTATTTGTAGCTATTGTGAATGGTATTGAGTCTTTGATTTGACTTTCAGCTTGACTATTATTGGTGTATAGGAATCCTACTGGTTTATATACATTGATATTGTATCCCGAGACTTTGCTGAATTTGTTTATCAATTCTAGGAATCTCTTGGTGGAATCTTTGGATTTTTCTAGGTATAAGACCATATCATCATTGGGCGGCACCTGTGGCTCAAGGAGTAGGGCGCCAGTCCCATATGCCAGAGGTGGCGGGTTCAAACCCAGCCCCGGCCAAAACAACAACAACAACAACAACAACAAAAAAAGACCATATCATCAAATGCAAATCAAAACTACCTTGAGATACCATCTAACTCCAGTAAGATTAGCCCACATCACAAAATCCCAAGACCAGAGATGTTGGAGTGGATGTGGAGAAAAGGGAACACTTCTGCACTGCTGGTGGGAATGCGAATTAATACATTCCTTTTGGAAAGATGTTTGGAGAACACTTAGAGATCTAAAAATAGATCTGCCATTCAATCCTATAATTCCTCTACTAGGCATATACCCAGAAGACCAAAAATCACATCATAACAAAGATATTTGCACCAGAATGTTTATTGCAGTACAATTCGTAATTGCTAAGTCATGGAAAAAGCCCAAGTGCCCATCGATTCATGAATGTATTAATAAATTGTGGTATATGTACACCATGGAATATTATGCAGCCTTAAAGAAAGATGGAGACTTTACCTCTTTCATGTTTACATGGTTGGAGCTGGAACATATTCTTCTTAGTAAAGTATCTCAAGAATGGAAGAAAAAGTATCCAATGTACTGAGCCCTACTATGAAACTAATTTATGGCTTTCACATGAAAGCTATAATCCAGTTATAACCTAAGAATAGGGGAAAGGGGGAAAGGGAGCGGAGGGAGGGAGGAGGTGGGCGGAGGGAGGGTGATCGGTGGGATTACATCTGCGGTGCATCTTACAAGGGTATATGTGAAACTTAATAAATGTAGAATGTAAAAGTCTTAACACAATAACTAAGAAAATGCCAGAAAGGCTATTTTAACCAGTGTGATGAAAATGTGTCAAACCGTCTATAAAACCAGTGTATGGTGCCCCACAATTGCATTAATGTACGCAGCTATGATTTAATAGAAAAAATAACAAAAACGTACAACAAAAACAAAAACAAAAACCAAAAACCAATATAATAAAATAATTATAATAAAAAAGACCATATCATCAGCAAAAAGTGGTAGTTTGACCTCTTCTTTCCACATTTGCATGCCATTAATTTCTTTCCTTTGCCTGATTGCTCTGGCTGGGACTTCCAGCAGTATGTTGAAGTAGTGACAAAGAACATCCTTGTCTTATTACTGTTCTTAGTGGGAATATTTTTAGCTTTTCCCCATTCAGTATGATGTTGTCTGTAAGTTTCCTATATATGGCTTTTACAATTTTGAAAAAATTTTCTTTTATGCCTAGTTTGTTGAGGGTTTTTATCATTAAAAAGCACTGAATTTTGTTAATTTTTTCTGCACTTTACCCAGGGTGTCAGAGTGAGACTTTGTCTCAAAAAAAAAAAAAAAAAAAAAGTTCAGAGTTCAGTCCTACAGCTGGAAAGAATGGAATTCTTCTAACATAACATCCTGAATGAGCTTGGAAACAGATTAATTCCCTTAGCCTTCAGAAAGGAATGCAGCCCAGTCTTGATTTTGGACTTGTGAGACTCTAAGCAGAGAACTATACAAGCCATTTTGTGCTTAGACTTCTGACTTACAGAACTGTAGCTAATAAATCTGTGATGTTTTAAGTCAGGAAGTTTGTGTTAATTGTTTATGGCAGCAATAGAAAACTAATATATCACCATTTTTTGAGTTTTGGTCTTCTCATTTGTAAAATGAAGATAAGTACAGATTCAAAAGATTCTTCTGGGGATTAGAGAGAATGTATGTAATGTTATTTTAGCACAGCTCCTGGGACATAATAAGCTATTGGTAAGTGGTAGATAATATTGTCTCTCACTGCTTCAGCTACCACCTTGGGCTGATGACTCTCAACTGGTATTTCAGGCCAGTTCTTTTGCTTGAAATCTGTTTCTCAAGGTACCAAATGGACATTGAGTCAGGAGACCCATAGGAACTGTAGGAACGAGGGAAAGTTACATGATTTAGTAGGATACAGAATTTGCTGTATTCTGCAATGATTTATAGGAAAAGTGTTTGGGGGCATATATACTGAGATGTTAATAGTGATTGTCTTCCTCATTTCCTTTTTTTTGTATTTCACAGATTTTCTATAGAAGCAGATATTGTTTTATAACAATAGTAGTAAATTTTTTAAATTTAAAAACACCATATGTAGCCTGAGAATGAACTCTGTCCAGGATATAAATAGATAGTTCATGATCCTAGAAATGTCTATTGCATCCTAGGACAGCTAGTAGCATTCTTGTTACAAATTAAAGGTTATATGTCATACGTATAAAACCAGGAATCATTTTTGTATGCAAAAGCAACAGCAAGACTTTTGTTAAATTAATGCTTTTATGAAGAGTGATGCTACGCTGTTAACTGTTCCCAATTTGACTCACTGCATGAATCCCAGAACCCAAGCCTCAAATGCCCTGGTATTTATCCGAATTACTTTTTCTTTTCTTGTGTGGACTGCTATAGCAGAATACAATAAACTTGGTGATGTATGAACAATGAACATTTATTTCTCACAGTTCTGGAAGCTGGAAAGTCCAAGATCAAAGGTTGGTAACTTTAGACTTGGGTGAGCCTGTCTCCTGGTTCAAAGACAGCATCTTTTTGCTATATCCTTACATGGTAGAAAGGGTGAGGGGTATCCCTGGGGTCTCTTTTGTATTGGGGCAGTAATACCATTTATGCAGGATTTGCCCTCAGGAGCTAATCACCTCCCAAAGGCTCCACCTCCAAATGCCAACACATTGTAGATTAAGTTTCTTTCTTTTTTTTTTTTCTTTCTTTTTTTTGCAGTTTTTGGCCGGGGTCAGGTTTGAACCTGCCACCCCCAGTATATGGGGCTGGCGCCCTACTCCTTGAACCACAGGCGCCGCCCTGTGGATTGAATTTCAACGTATTTTGCAGGTACATAAAGACTTGGTCTATAGCAAGAAACCACACTTATTCTTCCTGAACTCTTCATGTGTAGCTGTAGAAATTGTCTTCTTTCTGTCCTGAGACTGTGAAATACTGCAAAACCACTTCAGGGTCAATCTCGAGAATTTAGAAGTTTATCAAGTAAGGCCCCATAAATTCCAGATTCCAAGCACTGTTTTCCTTGTCAGAACCCTTGCTGACTGATAGCTTAAAATCCTGGCTCACTGAACCTCTGGAACTCAGAGAAACCGGCTCAGGTCTTCTCCCTTGGCCAAGGAGGAACCTGGTATATTGTCTTCTGAGAACTTGCAGAAACAGCCTTATTTCTTGCCTCAGATGTAATGGGATGCTTTTCACTGAAGCAAAAGCTTTCCTACCCAGTTCCCAATGAGAGTCCTCCAAGGCTGAGCAAAATGGAAGTTTCCTGTCTCACTATGTTTACAGTCTCACAAAGGAGGTTGTCATTAAACAAATGTGCTTAACTAAGGAATGGTGCAATTAGTCACAGTCTCCTCTGACACCTCTTGAGAACAGGGCCCATGTCTGTTGAGTTCCTTCCTGTACTCCTGTGCCTAGTACAGTGCATGGCTCAGAGTAGGTGATCATTCAATAAGTACCAAATGAAGGAACATATGTATTGATAAAATAATTGCACAAATACTTATTTAATTACCATTTTAACAAGTACTTTAAATGAAACTTCAGGATGCATTGAGAACACATAAGGAGCCATCGAACTCATTTTGGAGTGGCAAGGCAGCCATAGAAGCCTACATAGGCATTATGGAAGGGAAAATACTTTAGTTCAGATATGCCCTTGAAACTTGAAGCAGATAGAGAGGAGAGCTCACAGGGTGGGATGGTAATTGCTGAGGAGTATGATGTTTGAGGTGGCAGAGTTGCATTATAAATGTAATTATTACACTGAATATCAAACATCCATGCCTTGGGGCTCTTGAGGACTAACTAGCTGCTACTAGTTACCCATAGTGTGCTAAGCTTGGACCCTGCGTATTTGCATATTTTTCTCTTTTACTATCAGCATTCATTTTTGTCCCTTCCAATCTTCTTTTTTACTTTTTGTAAAATCATCTAACCATAGAGTGATTAAGGTGACACACTTTGTACTACTAGGAGAAATTATAGGACTTTCTGTGTAGATCTGTATACTAAATGACTGGATAAGTGAGATAGTTCTGTATTTTGTTTTGCCCTGAATTATGTTAATGTTTTTTCTACTGTTTGATCCCTGGAAACAACCTTGATACGTATTGGGCATTATGGATTCTACTCTGGTGTTAGGTCAATCCCAGTTCTCACTCTTAATCTAGGGGAAATCCACACACCAGGATGATTTTCATCAAAGGAAATAAACTGTAACTGAAGCATGACTAGATATCTTTAAAGCACAGTACTGTTCCATGTTGAGGTGATTGCAAAGAGATAAAGATGTAGACATAAACAGTGTTTATCCATTTACAAATCTGCAGCATTCATTCTGTGATTTTAGTTTGTTGAAAAATAATATTTCAAAGGCATCTCAGCTACTTTCACTCTCATTCATTCCGGGCAACTTCCAGTTGCTGTCTTCAGTCTCTCCTGACACCTATTTATTTTTCTGATTTTCCCTCTTTCCCAGGTTTATGTGTATGGACGATAGAGGGGATCATAAGTAATAGAGGCAAAAAAATTACCTTTTTTGTTTTTTTTTTTGTGAGATAGAGTCTCACTTTGTCGCCCCCAGTAGAGTGCTATAGTGTCATTGCTCACAGCAACCTTAGACTCCTGGGCTCAAGTGATTCTCTTGCCTCAGCCTCAAGAGTAGCTGGGATTACAGGCACCTGCCACAATGCCGGCTATTTTTAGAGGCAGGGTCTCACTCTGGCTCAGGCTGGTCTTGAACCTATGAGCTCAGGCAATCCACCCGCCTTGGCCTCCCAGAGTGCTGGGATTATAGGCGTGAGCCACTGTGCCTGGCCAAGAAATAAATACTTTCAATTCACCTCTAAAATGCTTAAGAAGACTTAGAATAGTGGTATATTTTCATGAATGATCACTAAAATGGCTAGATTATAGCTAAGGCACAAATACTTTGTAGAGGCCAACCTAATAACAGAGTTATTTAATTTATTATTTAATAATAACCATGGATATTTTTTCTTACAAAAGAAAAAAGAAAGAAAAGAAAAGAAGAGAAATGGAAATGTCCAAGAGTGTCAGACTCGAGGCCTTCGAAAGGGAGATAGTGTGTGGTCCCTTAGGTTTGGAGACAAGAGGTGCAGGCAGGGAGAGAGTGGGTATGATGCCTCTGTGTGCGTTTATATATTTTCCACGCTGGGAATTGCTCCTGTTTCCTACAAAGGAACAGACTTCTATCGCTCAGACTCCTGCTAATGCCCAGTGTAAGTATATTGCCTTTATTCAATGTGTTGAGTTTTTTTCTCAAAGAACAAAGTGTGCACCCAGCCTCCTGGAAGGAAAGAAAGAAAGCTTATTTATACCCACTTAGTTGTCTGAATAATTACCAAGCACCATATTCACCTGCACAGTCCTTACCAATAAAAAGCATTCCTGATTAGCCCTTTCCTTTCTCTAAAATCCAATGCCCAGTGATTTCATTTTCACTTAATCTGCATTTGATGTTTTACAAAACCCGAAAGGTCAGGATTAGTAGACTTTTTGAGTAAAGGGCAATTGCATGAAAAGATTTTCATTTTCCTTTTATGCAAGACTTCCAAGATTACCTAGGAGAGGCTTTTACATTCTTCAATTTTTTTTTGTGTGTGTGGTGCTTTCTGAATTTCTACACGAATTTTTTTTATTGTTAAAGCCAAGTTAAAATTGGAGCTTCTTAGGGAATTAAATGTGGCTCTTTGTTTAGACTTTATAGGATTCTAATTCCAGACTAAAGGCCATTCAGTAGTAAAATGGAGATTTTTTTTTTTTTCTGCAAACCAGTTTTAAGAAACTTTTCTTCCCGTCCACTTTCTCTGGTTTAAAGTAACTTTTCTTCCTCTCAACTTTCTCTCGCTTAGGTTTATTCATTATTCTACGTTGGTGCCGCTCATCTCTTTATTGAATTCTTGACTTTATTTGTCTCCCCCATTTCTTTCTTCCCTTATTTTTAGCCCCAAAAGGCAACCTGGCTAAGAAACTGAGTTCCAAGGAGAAGGGGAGTAATGCATGGAAGTGAACTGCTGAACCTTTGCTTTGTTTCTCGCTTGATTTATATGTTTAAAATAAGTCTCCGGGTTTTTTAAAAAAGCAGATCTGGAAATGCTGTTGAGAATCATCTTTGGCACTAGCACACTCTCTAAAGCAGCGCTAGCAATGACTTCACCCCTTTAAAATGTGGCTCTTAGGATAGCACTCACACATGCCTTAGGTCGCTTGAAGGAAGTATCCTCTGATACTCAATAAACAATACAAGCTTTCTCCATCCTGCCATCTTCAGACACTTCTTGATCAGCACAGTGTTTATGAAAATGGGCTTCAAAAAAGGCTGAGTAGCTGGATTGTTGAAAGGAAAAAGACAATTGATATGTGTATGAGTGAAGTTTAATTCTTTTTATTTTGGAATGTGCATTAGCAATCTAGACAGCTGCATGGCGGCACACACAGTCAGTTGCTCTTTAAATTCTGCAGTGTTATCAGTGTGTCAAGGTTCATTTGCCAGTTGTCATTAAGTACTCCAAGCAATTCTGGGTGTCTGCTTAGATAACTTACTTTCCCGTGTATTTCTGGTTTTTAAAGTACCCTTTCTAAGGTAGTATGAAAGAGAAAAAAGAGTAAACAAATTAAAATTTGTTTAACCAGTAATTTTGCACAAATCTTATTAAATCACCCACAATTTTGTATGAGTTTTCTGCACATACATGCACAGGATCTGGGGGAACCACAACTATGTAACAAAATAGAAATTGTGAAATACTATGAAACTAATAATTATAATAAATATATATTAATATTTATGATTTAGAACTTGAAATATCTTTGCTGCATGAAGATTAATTTTAAATAATGATTCTTAAGGAAAAGGCAAAGGACACTGATATAGATTGAGTTACTGCTACGTACTAAGTACAAGACTTTGTGCTTTACATATTTAAACTCGCTAGAGGTCTGAAAAAACTCTGTGGGATGAGTACCATTATTCTCATTTTATTTTATTTATTTTAGTTTAGTTTTAAAATTTCAGATTCATGTAAGGTACAAACAATTAGGTTACAATGTTTGCATTTGTTAGGTAGAATCCCTCTTGTACTTGTGTCCCACATCCAGGAGGTGTGCCATATACCCTTACATTGTGCCCATTAAGTGCCTTTCTCCCCCCCTTTCTCCCCCCTTTCTCCCCATCTTGAATTCAATTGAGTTTTTCTCTTATGTGGGCATGTATTAGATCATCTACCGACTTCATATTAGTAGTGAGCACATTGGATACTTGCTTTTCTATTCTTGTGATACTTTGCTAAAAAGAATGTGTTGCAACTCTATCCAGGTAAATACAAAAGATGTAAAGTCTCCATCTTTTTTTTTTTTTTTTTGCAGTTTTTGGCCGGGGCTGGATTTGAACCTGACACCTCTGGCATATGGGGCCGGCGCCCTACTCCTTTGAGCCACAGGCACCACCCTAAAGTCTCCATCTTTTTATGGCTGAATAGTATTCTATGGTATACATTATACCACAGTTTATTAATCCATTCCTGGGTTGATGGGCATTTAGGTTGTTTCCACATTTTGGTGATTGTAAATTGACCTCCGATCAACTATCTAGTACAAATGTCCTTATGAGAAAATGGTTATTTTTCTTCTGGGTAGATGCCTAGTAATAGGATTATAGGATCAAATGGGAGGTCTTATTTGAGTTCTTTAAGTATTCTCCAAACTTCTTTCCAAAGAGGCTGTATTAGTTTGCAGTCCCACCAACAGCATTATTCTCATTTTAAAGACTAGTAGACTAAGGTCCAGAAAGGTCAAGTGTCTTGACCAGGATCACACAGCTGGGAAGTCACAGAGTTGGGCTCCAAACTGATACCTGTCTGTATACGTGTATACATATACTTTATTTTTTTAAACGTTTTGACAACATAGCTCATGTGTCATTAAGCAGTTCATTATATCATTATTTAAATTTTTATGTATAAAATTTCCAAAACAAATACAAAGTAAAATATTACATATGTCAAGGCTCAAGTTCATGAATTGGCTAATGTTGTCATAGCCAGAAAATTAAACTGTGCCCTAGTTGATACTTTTGTCCTTAACTTTACCGGTTTCTTTAATAGCTTTAATAGCTTCTGTTTTCCCTAAAAATTTCTTAGCACATAAAAAAGGCCCCACCTTGTCATAACCAGTCAGGAACCTTGAGAGTAAAGGACTAATGTTTCTCATGGGTTTTGAATTTGCAATATGTGATTTTGTGTATATGTGTGCCAACTCTAAATATTTTTGCAAAGTGATTCTTTACTCCTTTTTTATATTCATAGACTGTGTTGTCTAAATGACACACAGAAAACTAGAGATGTATAGTAATTATACTGGTTCCTTCCTTTACAAGCTATGTGATTTAAATTACATAACATTGTTAACCTCAGTTTCCTCCTCTATAAAATGGAGATGAATTTAGTACCTACTTCATAAGTTTTGGAAATAAATGGGTAAAGGGGGAAAGTCTTTAGTATAGGAGTTAGTAGGTAATAAATACTTAAGGTGAACCACTATTACAGTATTTATTTAACTTCAGCTACTAGAAAACAGTGTGCACATTGGTTAAAAATGTGGACTTTGGAGTCAGACAACATCAGTTTGAGGTCTAGCTTTAGCACTTAAAATCTGTGAGACCTTGGTCATATTATTTAATATATCTGAGAGTCACCTTTTAAATGTAAAGTGGGACAATTGCAATATTTTCTTATTTTGGTATAGAGGAGCTTTAAATGAAGTAATTCACATAAAATATCCAGCATGTAGTGGATATTGAATAAGTGTTATTTTCACCTCTTCTTTATAAAAATACAGCCAATCACATTTCCAAGTTCATTAAGTATTATTGCTGTGCTAACATTTAGTGAGGACAATGACCATATATAGAATTTTCAAAAATTAGATCCCGGAAATTCCAACACAGACTTAATCTTCTAAAGCTTTGACATACACTATTAATTTCCCACAAAGATCAAAGAACATGTACATTGCTAACTCCAAGATATTCAAGACCAAAGGAGGACGATAAAATTGTTAGAGATATTTTATAATGATTAAAAATTGTAAACATGCTATCCATAAGTATAGAATTACTTGATGTAGATAGAACAAGATAAAAAGATCTCTATGTCCTATCCTGCCTTTTTCATCACTTCACCACAAAACTTCGAGCAATTCTTTTAAACTCTGTGTCTCAGTTTTCCTTCTCACTGACTTGGGAAAACAAAACATGTCTTGCCTCCCTCATAGGCTTGTTGTGATGATCAAATAAAAATTAGCATGGGAGAACACTTGGGAAAGTATGAATGTGAAACAAAAGCATGAAGCTTTTTTTAAGTATACCCCGGTACTTACAAGTGAGCCTGGTTGTTTATTTTTGTGGTATTCTTACCCTTTTTTACTATTTAATCACAGCACAGCAACCCAGCTTTTAAAGATGTGGTATTCAAAGGAAGATACACTTAATAGAAAAAACTATCTTCAAGGCATTTTAAGACAAAAACTTTGCTCTACTTGATAGATTTATGAATGTTGACTGGCTGGGCACTGAGTTTGTATGAAATATCCTTATTCTTTGGATCTGAGTAGGGTTTTAATTCCTCTTAACCCAGCTGTCCAGGACCATAGGCTGTTATTTTCCCTTTAAGTATATCACCTGTTCTTGAATGTACCAGTAGGATGACTAAGACATTTGAAAGCTCAGAGAAATAATCCCCTTGCTCTTGGCTGAAACCAAAGTATCTTTTGTGTGAAGGGGATAGAAACAAGACATGTATCTGCATCAGCTCAAATGAGGACTAATATTGAGAAGGACCTCAAGGAGTCTAGGGAAAAGATTATGAAACAAATTCCCCTCGCTAGCCAGGCAGCAGAGGATAAATCTGGGAGACAACTATTTCCTGTAACAACTGTCTTCCTTTGAGGATAATAGGGTAGTGTGGCCTGGGGCTAAAGACTTAAGACAGTCCTGGGCTCCAGTATTAGTTTTGACATTTATTAGGTATATGACCTTGGGCAAACTAATTCAAACTCTCTAAAGACCCAGTTTCCTCATCTGTAAAGTGAAGGAAAATATCAGCCCAAAAGGGTGATTTGATGACTATATAATTCACATGAATAACTCAGCTTCATGTCAGACATATATCAAGCATTCCAAAAATCATAACTCATTTTAACCACTTTTATTATCATCATTATCAACGCTATCATTACATAATTAGGAGGTTCTTAGTTTTGAATTTGGGTTTATACCTGATTAATTCTCATAGAAACAAAGATGTTACTAAACATGACTTTTTTCTTCAATGTATCTTTTAGCACACTGATTACTTTAGGGTCCTTTTGGAGGTATTCTATCTCTGACCCTCACAAATCACCCTTTTCATGTCACTAAATTTTACTTGTTTGGGACATGAAGTAATTCACCATGTCTAGGCACTGCCTGGAGTCAACTAGTAAAGGGTTGGATTAGAAGCCCTCTCGGCTTCCTTCCATCCCTGAGAATCTATGATTCTATGAGTCAGTGTTCAGGAAAAAAAAAATGAAGGGCTGTTTATTGATGAGTGACAGTTCTGTCCTGAAAGAACAAAGAACTTACTCACTGTGCCAGAAGCCATGTTGAAGATCACAGGATCATGAATTATAACTCTACTACCCTCTGGCAGGACAGGAAAGGAATCTTATAGACAAATTGCACTGGGAGAGAGAATATGGATTAAAGGCTGCGATATTCATGACTTCCAACTAGCCAGAATATAAGACCATAACAAGTGCCAAAGGCCACCTCTGTATATTGAAAAAAACAATGGAAATACCCCCCAAAGAGAAGCAGGAGAAAGAAATTCCAGCCAAGGCAGTATTTCTGAATCTTTCTCCTTTTCTGGCAATAGCTATGATAGAGAGCTACGAGACAATAGAAACCATCATCTGTAAACTTGTGGCTTTTGAGAAAAATAACATAATGATGGAATTTAAATGTTACCCTGTCTTTTTCCATTTACCATCAACTGAGGGTTGCCCAGCAGGAGAAATGAGATCATTTCCCTCTGAGTGGCTAGCTGAGCTTGCCCACATTCATTCTTCTTCCCACGTTGCGTTTTAGCAGGCATCAACACGTCAGCAGCTTCTGCTCTGGGGAGGCAGAGCATTGTCACTGCCACACTAAGGAACTCCCCACTTCTGCAGTGGACTCACATCAGCCACATTTTCTCTTGTTTGCTTGTCAAATGGTGGGAGGAGGTTAAAGAGGACCCTCTGGTTTACTGTCTGATACACTGCTTGGGTGACCTTTGGGGACTAAAGCCCACCAGCCAGGCTTGCTGATGTCATTTGAAACACTCCATGCCTTCTCTGCATTCTTTTTAAAGACTCCTTTTCTTGATTCTGTTTCAAGATTTAAAAAATTCTTGATTCTGTTTTTGATTTCCATTCAAAAACACAAGGACATTATGACATAAAGTTATTTATCATTGTGATACCAGAACTGCTACTCTAAACTTTTTAACTTCTTAGACTTAATAAGCAGTTGTCTCCTTTTTAAAAATGAAAAGCATTTTTGTTCTTTTGTATAGAACCCAAGTAATGTAGGAATACTTTCTCATGGTGAAAATCCACTTGCTGAACTATCTAGCATGCGCTGTGAGGCTCCCTCATTCTCTTCCAATTGTTCCATATATAACCCTCCAGACCTTTTTATACTTAGTTATATACATATTTGCACATGAACTTTATGCAACACATAACTCCTGGTTTCCCCATTAGAAGTCTGTTTAATGTAACTGCTTTCTTTCCTCACTTTATCTTACACAGTTCCCACAGTGAACCATCCAGCTGAGTTCAGGTGAGGGTGAATAAGTGACTGTACTAGTAGGCATGTGTTTGGGTATCTGTGTCAGACTGTATTTAAAGACCAAAGCCTATTGTTCTGGATTACCCATTAAACATGTTATCTACTTCTTTTCTTCTTTCTAGCAGTATACAAACAAGCTGTTCTGCGTCTTTTGCACTTGAAGGTGAAGGGAGAATAGGGAAACAGGTTCACAGCACTGAGCTAATCATCAGGGGCAGTGTTCAGTACAGGCAAGCTGGGCATACATGGATTTTTTTTCCTTTCTAGTTGTAAGGACACTTAGGGTCCTTCTGGGATTCAGAAGAAAGAGTGGAAGTATAGACTATAGAATCCATGTTTCTTGATTCCTACTTTATGTTCTCACCATATAACCATCCTGACCCACTCAAATTACCTTTGCCTTCATCAAAATATTAATAGGAAGGTGCTATGATCTATAATCTGAATGTGCTCCCCAAGATTTATGGGTTGTTTTTTTTTAAGAGACGGGGATCTCTTGTTTGGGCTGATTTAGAACTTCCAACCTCAAGCAATCAAACTCCCAGGTTGCTAGGATTACAGGTGTAAGCCACCACACCAAATTTATCTTTTGGAGACTCAATCCTCAATGCAACAGAGTTGGGAGGTAGGGCCTTAGGTATTTAGGTCATGAGGGCAGAGCTCTCATAATGGATAAACACCATTGCAAAAGGACTTGACAAAGGGAATTTGGTCCCTTTTTGCTCCTTCTGTGCCTTCCACCATGGGGAGACACAGCATTCCTCCACATCTAGAGGATACAGCAACAGGGTACCATTTTGGAAGTGAAGATCAGGTTCTCATCAGACACCAAACCTGCCAGTGCCTTGATCTTGGACTCCCAGGCTCCAGAACTGTGAGAAAGAAATTTCCATTCTTTATAAATTATCTAGTCTATGGTGTTTTATTATAGCAGCACAAATGAACTAAGACAGAGGGCAAGTGGAGGGAGAAAAGGATATTAGAGACTTAAGTGGTAGGGAAGCAGTTACCACCAAAGGTAAAGAAAGCAGCAGCTGAGAGTGGGAGGACAGCCATGACTCCCTAATCTTAGGTCCTTCAGAGTTTCACATGGGGCCAGCCTTACCAACTGAACCAGATTCAAATTCTCATCTTATCATCTGAAGCCCTGCATCAACAGTTTGTCCTACTTACTAAACCATTTTGGCTGACGACTTTAAATTTTGTATCTCTTACCCCTGATAGCTCTTGCCAATCACCTATGTCTACTTGCTGGATATTTGGGGAGTTTATATAATTGTCAACTCCAATCCAAAGTCATCATCTTCTCATCCACCAAATATACCCCATCTAAACAAACAAAGCCAAAGACCTTGACTCCTCTCAATAGCTAGATTTGAAAACTCAAGGCTCTCAATGAGATTTTTTTATTTATTCACCTCCCTCTCCCATATCTGGCAAGTCCTCAGTCCCTGTCCATTTTCCCATGAAAAGTTGCCTTTATCTGCACTTATCCTCCATCCTCATTGCCACTGCTCTTGTCCTTGTCTATATGACCTGGATCACTGTCACACCCTCCTCATTGGCCTCCCTGTCTTCATTCTTTTTTTTTTTTTTTTTTTTTTTTGAGATAGAGTCTCATTTTGTCACCCTGGGTAGAGTGCTGTAGCGTCATAACTCACAGCAACCTCAAACTCTTGAGCTCAAGCAATACTCTTGCTTCAGCCTCCTGAGTAGGTGGGACTACAGGCACCTGCTACAAGGCCCAGCTACTTTTTCAGAGATGATGTCTCACTCTTGCTCAGGCTGATGTCGAACCTGTGAGCTCAGGCAATCCACCTGTCTAGGCCTCCCAGAATGCTAGGATTACGTGCATGAGCCACTGCGCCCGGCCCCTGTCTTCATTCTTGTGCTGTCCAATCCAGTTCCACTTCATTCCCATCAGACACAGCTTCGTTAGAATCACTTTTCCTTGTTGTTCTTCAGCTTAAAAATCTTCAATGATTCTCTATTTCTCACCAAATTTAATCTGTCATGTCAAGTGGAAGTGGGTGTCAGATTATTCTGTATCATTCTCAGTGGCAGAAGTAGGCAAACTTTTAGGAAGGTTTACTTCAGCTGATCAAAGGAAATTCCTCTAAACAACAAAAGCTATTGCACAATGAAGCTGCTTGCTCAAATATTCAACTTCCTGTTCCTGGGGAGGTATATAATCAGGAGCTGGGAATACCTGTCAAGATGTGGCAAAAAGGATTTATACTTTCAGGATGTAGAAAAACGCTGGTGACATTATAGATGACGATAGCCAACTATTTTTGAATATGGGCTCCATGCCAGGCACTCTCTTGGTTGTTTTCATATTTACTCTCATATCAGCTCTGTGGTAGACACCCTTTCTATCCCAATTTTGTAGTTCACTCTCCCAATTAAGCACATAGACTCTAAGTAAGACTGTGGTTCATGTCTTGGCTCTGACACTTAGTGGATGAATGACGTTGAATAAGATTCATAATCTATTTTGACCGCAGTCTCCTCATCTGTTCATCTCACAATAATTGCTTTATTGGGATGCTGTGAGAATTATGCTGTAAAATAACATGTAAAGTGCTACTTGGCTCACAGTACATACTCAATGGTCACGATTAATCTTGTCTTCATTAGATTACATGTTCTTTTGGAGAAGTGGTTATATTTCTTCTGTATTCCCCATCTCGGTTAGCTCAAACTGACCATACAGTAAATCCTCCTCCAATCTGTACTTATGGCCAGTGATGCTGTAGTGAATACACCCCAAAACTCCACCATGACACTTAACACCTGATTTCATCTCCAATAATGTATGGCTATTGACCATCTTTCTCAGTCAACCCAATGTAAGCCCCCACTTCACTTTTTCCTCCTGTGAAGTCCACTTTCATTTGTCTCTTGGAGATACAAAGTAGCCAACCAAGATAATTTTAAAGGTACAGGGTGCTGATACTCAGCGATCACTAACTCCAGTCACTAAATAAGTGAAAATGTCTTTGCTAATTAAGTAAACGAGATGAGGTTTATATTAAAAAAAATACATCACCAAACTTCTAAATAAAGATCCCTAACACTTCCAATACTAAACATTGAGAAAAACATAAGCTATATGTACATTTAGGAAAGAGTAATAAAAACATGTAAGATACCCCCCACAAAAAAGAAAATGTCTTTGCTGACAACCTCACCAAATTGTGAACCAGACTTCCATTATACTGATATCCTGCCACACTGCATACCTTCCTTCCATACCCAACCTCATAAGTTCATAAGTTCTGTTCACAGTTTATATATCTCAAACATTTCCTCAGTACAGCTTATCATTTGCTTTGTTTGAGGAAGTTGCACAAAATAACCTGACAAAGAGACAGGCTCTGCTGGGAAGCTCTTTTTTTAGAGCTCTTTGATATCATTCTCATTTTGGTTTGTAAGCTTTCCATGAAAGGAGTGGGGAGGGGGAGATCTTCCTTTTCAGCATGAATAAATTGGTAGCTGTCCTAGAGATCATGCTTCTGAAGCCAGGTGCCGCCACTTAGCTTAATGTTTCATAATGTGTCACCCAGCAAATTATGAGTTGTTTGAATTGATTTCTTCCAAACAGCTGAGCTACAGCTTTTGTTCTATTGATGTTTGCCTCAATTCCTGAATGTGTGTTGCTTCCAGATAGGGAAAAAAAAAAAAAAGATCACGTGTCTCATAAAGAAATGTCATTAACTCACAGAGCCTTGTCTGTGATTAGAAGGTTTAGGGGCTATGCTTTTTTTCATCCAGTGAAGATAGTCTTGATGGTTTCAGCAATTTTGTCAGATCGTAACTCTTTTATACCTCCTTTGAACAGAAAATGCCTTATCATTATTCTCATATCTGTAAAACTAGGTTATATTGAGTTTTAAAAATAAAGATTTATTTTCATATTCAGTCATACAGATATTGACCATGCACTTAACTTCATGTCTCAGTAAAGCCTTTTTGGAAATAGAAACGGCAAGGATATTGAGTTTCTAATCTTTCTGGGGATTCAGGACAAACATTTACAAAACAATCTAAAAGTACCCTGGGTTCAATGTATTACGTAATATATAACAAATGCCCCTCTGAACAATGATGGCCTCTAGGGGTGCTCACTTTGCTGGTGAATGGAATAACTGGAGTTAAGAGGGCTCTTTTCCTTCCTTGAAAACATTGGGGCTGCTCTGGGCAAGCTAAGCCATCTGTCTGTCTGCCAGTGCTTGTCCCCTTGCATGTGGCTAAGAGGAGTCACAAGGCATTCTCTCTAGGAACTGCACGCCAAACCTCCACCCCCCCCAACACATGCACAAACATACACATCCATACATCTATGTAGGCATTAGAGCTTATGAGTATGCATTTTCTTCCATTATTTCATTGCCATGTTTGAGCTTTCCTCAACTTGAGTGTTAAGATTTAGGATTAGTTTTTGGGATAGAAGGAAAAGGGGCTTTTGTCCCTATTCCCTTTTTGCTTAGGTTTTTCATTTTTGCAGGAAAAGGAAAGCTTTACTTCAATGCAACCTCAAAAGATAGCCATCCGTAGCACCACAGCTACAAACTAGTAGAAAAGAATACTTCTACATATGTCTTTGGTAAGGATCAGCAGGAGTCACATAGATTCCGGTTATTCGTCCCACTCCCTGCTCAATCCCCTTTTGTTTGAAGCTGAGAAGGTAAACTTGAAGTTGCTTATCTTTCTGTTTTTACTGAAACATGCACCAATTTCAGAAAAGGGGGCGTCTGGTAGCAACTATTTTAGAGAATCAGCTAAATTATTAAAATAAATGTATTCATTCATATTACAGTTAATTTAGTAGCTTTTTTGATTTTTTCTAACATTTTGAAACAAGCTACTGAAGTTTCTTGTTTTGAAAATAATGGAGTTGGTAAAAGCCCTGCCCCCATTACTTAGGAGGCAGGTAATTTCAATTGCCATTCAAGCACTCTAATTTGTACAAATAATCAACACATTGAATCCCACAAAGGCATAAATGTATTCATTATCTATGTCTATGTGACCTAATAAAAAAAAATAGACAGTTGGAAGGATCTATGTGCTGCTTTAGGAAGCACTGGCTGAGAGGGACATCTGTACTAGAAGGCCAAGAAACTGAGAATTCTGGACAGCATATGCTGATACTAGGTGCATTGTGCTGGCGTGCTTGTATTCCTTCTCCCTTACTCCACAATACAGGAGCTGGGCTAGTGTCTCTGGATTGACTTCTGCCTTTCCCCGAAACCCTCATGCAAGAATGTCACGTCATTGCTGGTGCAGCCTGGCGATTTAAGCATTACCAGGTCCTCTGGCCAAATGTCACTCAACGCCATATTAATCAATGTCAAATCCTCAACAGACCATGAGTCTTAGGGGATGTAACGAAGAAATAATAGTGAGGATTGAAATGAGTCAGCAAAGACTGTTTGGAAGAGATGATGAGGCTTTAAAGCATCAGTAGGATTTGGCCAGGCAGAAGAGGTGGGCAGAGCAGTCTGCAAATCTGCAGGAATGGGTCAGTGTGTTTGGTAATGTAAAAATCCTCATGTATTGCTAGGCTACTATGGAGACTTGGGGCTCCTGTCTTTCTTGATACTGAAGTCAAGCCAAAGAAACTTAAGACATGTGTTTTCCATAGGTGAATTTTAACTTATTGCTAATGAAGACTATGTATAGCCTGAAGTGACAGGATTTGGGAGAAAGAGATTAAATAATGCTCAAGTCACAGCTTAAGGTTGTGCAGGCTGTGCTCTACGCAAAGGCTCTGGGTGCATGGGCAGAAGGTGAGGAAATCCCACTGGCACTTGTGCTTCCAGATGCTGTGCCTCTTTGTAATCAATCCTCTTAGATGGAACTCAGTTTTTTTCCCTCCCAATTTGCTTAAAGGAAGTGTCATTTTGTAATTGGCCAGAATGCACTGTATGTGCCAGTAGTGGCCCCGGCACTGCTATAGACTAGTAGAATATGGCTTTGTGAGAGATTTATCCTGCCTTCTATCTGTAGGCAGGAAAACCATCAATAATTTCCTTCTTTATTAAAACTTTTCTGTAGAAAATCCTGTCACTTTGTTACACAACACATTTCAGCTTTTTTTTTTTTTTAGACAGAGGCTCACTATGTCGCCCTTGGTAGAGTGCTGTGGTGTCACAGCTCACAGCAACTTCAAACTCTTGGGCTTAAGCAATTCTCTTGCCTCAGCCTCCCAAGTACCTGGGAGTACAGGTGCCTGCCACAACACGCGGCTATTTGGGGGTTGGAATTGTTATTGTTGCTTAGCAGGCCCGGGCCAGGCTCGAACGTGCCAACCTCGGTGTATGTGGCCAGTGCCCTACTCAATGAGCTATGGGCGTTGAGCCCACATTTCAGCTTTTTAATATATTTCTTCTACATTCATTCTGTTGGGACTAGTAATACAACTATAATAATTAAGCTTATGTCATACTGGTGGAGAAATTAAAGCCAAAATCACAACTAAAGAACATGCAGCTAAAGTCAAATATGGTCTCAATAGCTGGTTTTATATTTAGTAGCTTGAACTCTTCTAGAAAGAGGGAAAATTCAAGTGCTTCTACTTCTAGCAACTTGTCAGGTCATCTGTTGTCAAATCTAAGCAATGGATATTTATTGCTGTAATTCAATTCAGAAGATTCAATTTCTAATCTCAACATTTATTAACTATTGACTTTGGGTAACTCACTTTCTTTATCTGTGCCTCAGTTTACTTGCCTATAAAATGACTCAGTTATTTCTAATTTTTTTCCAGCTCTGAATTCTCCAATTCTGTTTTATTATTGTTCTAACTTCACTTGATGCCATAAAATAGAAGAGAAATAATAATCACCTGGTCTAACTATCACTCGATATATAAAATAAATGCACCGCTGGATTTTTTGTTAGAGCAACCTTGAATAAAAGGAATTCTGCTTTATTTTGGCTTTAAATGTTTTCATTTTGGAAAACAAGAAGTCACTCCCTGAAATAAACTCTTCTCAACCATTCATTTAGAAAAAAAAAGGAATTCTGCTTTACCACTGTCTTACATCCTATAGCTGAAGAGGTGTTCCTAGGACATGGCTTTTTTGAGAATTACATTTATGGATAAAAGGTGACCTCAAAAGAACAGCTTGATTTATAGTCTAGTTACTTAAAAATCCCAGACATCCTGGAGATCAGACTGGTTTCCCCTTCTGAAGTTTTGATATCAATCAAAGATACAGATAATGGTCCATTCTCCTTCTCTTACCTGTAAAACTCTCAATTATTGTCACCTTGCCTTATTCAGGTAGACACTCTTGGTCAGTAGTATCATCACCGTGGGGTGTCTGCAGTGCAAGAGACAACACTCCATTTACTTTTCTTTCTTTCTTTTTTTTTTTTTTTCAGTTTTTGGCTGGGCTGGGTTTGAACCTGCCACCTCCAGTATATGGGGCCAGCGCCCTACTCCTTTGAGCCACAAGCGCCGCCCCTCCCACTCCATTTTCAAGAAAACCAAGGAACAAAGAAATAGAGGAAAGGAAGAGAATGAGGAAGAATAACCATAAATCTTTGTCTCAGGTCGCTCCTTTTCTCCCCATAAATGCCCCTCAGATCTCACCCAAGGCTATAAAAAGCCCTGTGTTTCCACTATGATTCTGAAGTTTGTTTTTAACTGTACTTTTTTTTTTTTTCTTTTGAGACAGAGTCTCACTCTATCGCCCTGGGTGAAGTGTTGCAGTGTCATCATAGCTCACAGCAACCTCAAACTCTTGGGCTCAAGAGATCCTCTTGACTCAGCCTCCCCAGTTAGCTGGGACTATAGGCTCCGTCCACCATGCTTGGCTAGTTTTTTCTATTTAGTGGAAACCGGATCTCACTTTTGCTCAGGCTGGTCTCAAACTCCTGAGCTCAAGCAATGCACCTGACTTCGCATCCCAGAGTGCTAGGATTACGGGCATGAGCCTGCACCCGGCCAGCTGTACTTTTGATGGTACCATTAGACAGTGAAGTTTGAAGCATTTTGAGTGAGCAATTCTCCAATTGATGCATTTGACCTTTATTCCCTACTTTATAAATTATGTTATGGAAAAATGTGGTTTTGGAGTTTTCTTAGAATGAGGCCTAATTGTACCATTTGGAGTGGAGTGATAGGAAATGACTTGCTCAAGGTCAAGGAAGGTATGATTTGTCCAAAGACAAGCCAGAAATAGAACCGAGGTCTGATGACTTTCAGTTTAGTTTAGAATCCAATAAACCACACTCTTTCCTCTGTGCCTTTTAACTCCAGTGGTTTGCCATGGGCATAGATATTAGATGATCTATAAACGTAAGCAACCATCGTATGGTCAGAGGTAGTAAAATAA
This sequence comes from Nycticebus coucang, assembly GCF_027406575.1. Classification (NCBI taxonomy): domain Eukaryota; kingdom Metazoa; phylum Chordata; class Mammalia; order Primates; family Lorisidae; genus Nycticebus; species Nycticebus coucang. Next base: position 123,574,764 of record NC_069804.1, read on the forward strand.
GCTCTATGGGGAACAAAACATATTATGGCATTGTCAGTAACAAAATAAGACTTTTGAGTTCACTTTAGCAGTAGAGGTAGTCTACCTTTACCTTTTCTCAGGCAGCTTTTTTAACAAAAAGCATGATTTTTTGTTTGTTTCAGTCAAAAACATATTTTAAATGAGGAAGTCAGATTGTCTTTATATTTGTGCCTGCAATTGAGGTAATGAAGTATGGAGTTCATTTGTGAATGTTTTGAATGGCAACGTCTCCTTGAAATTATTTTTGCTGGGAACTCAAATGAACATTCTTTCAAAATAGTCACACTGTTTTAATTGGCAAACCTCTGAGACGTATCTTGGGAGGGAAACAACATGCAGTTGGAAAGGCATATAAAATTCATAGGCTTGCAACCTGAATTATCCATTTCATATACCATATTTTCATGTTAAAACCATCTCCAGATGGAAAGACAAGATCTTAGAAACTTTAATTGGGAAAAACATCTACTAATGTTAGACACTGGGAAGACATTATATTTTATTATATCTTTTGTGTGCCTGTATCTTATTACCTGTTTATTCAAAATGTGTCTCATTATTTTTATCGTAAGATATACTTGACTATTTTTAAAATTTCCTTCAAAGTCTTTTGGAAGAAATAATGGACTTGTTTTTCACAGTATCTTGACATATCTCTTGGTTATGGCTCAGACCTCAAGTTTATTTAAGGATGCTTGCATTTTTTAACCCTAAAATTGTTGCAGGATTTGATCAACTTTGAAGGTTTTCAACAATTGATTTAAACAACTAGACTTATGCTTCATCTTCTAAAAATAAATACACCTCTCTGGACTAATCTCTGTTAGTGATAAAGAGAAGTCTTTCAGTTATTAGGGGTGTGGGGTAAGGTTTACTTCTTAGAAACACTGTCTGTTTTTCAGAAAAATGAACTCTCCGGGAAGAATTTAATTCTAAAGTATTCAGTCTTTGCAAGTGCTTTATGAGTTTTTGTCCCCTCCTTTACAAAAATGCCATCAATGCCTCAGTAAAAATGACTTTCTTCTAACCTCTGGAAATATGCCTTACTGGGATCCTAGGAGTGATTGCCTGGGTCAGGCTAAGACAACCTAGAAACCAGATGCTGCTGTTAGTTTTTCTAATCCTGTGGAGAAGCCCTGGGAAGAGAAAATGGCTACAACCATTTAAAGTCAAGTAATGGGGACACACGAAATGAACGCAGTTTCATTGAAAGTTAAATAGAAGGAACTTTGGTTTTTCCTAATTAATCTTTCTAACCAAGGGTACGTGAATCAAAGTGAGACATGATGTTTACACAACCACTCTAGCGTGTCAAACACCATGAGACTGTTGTTTGCTTATGTTTCAGGGAATAGTTCATATCAACACAGAAAACAACTTATGTTCTCAGTAAGGTACTTGGTTTTATTTCTTAAAAACTGAAGTCAGTAATGGACAAGTTTCTTTCTTTCAAATTTTAATTTTGCCAATTTTTATCTTCTGCTTCTAATACATTTCATCCCTAAATATTTTTGGTCTACCAGTCACCATAATATTAATTATGAAAAATAAAAAAGGTGAAAGGCTGGTGGAATACTCCATCCAGTTTCAACACCTTCAGAAAGATCAATATAAGAAAGAGTTATTGTGCTACTTGGAAATATTTCTCAATGCTGTATTCATTCAGGGCAGCTAGCAGATCAAAAGAAAATTTGTTGAGCTTAGCAAATATTGTTATAAATTATGCTTCTGTTTGTTCTCATGATCCATAAACCAAATTTCAATGGCCCTATGATATTTAAAGATCCCCTGATGGGAGAATTTAGTGACTAAATTGAGAAGAAACATGCTAACCAGACAAGTACTAGATTGTTAATTATTCACCAGCTATTAACTGGTGGTTGGTGATGATAGTTTATTGCTACATATATTGTGTGTTCTAGTTTCTTTTCCTATGGTCAAAATTTTGAGTAGATTTCAGTGATACATTTTCCTACTGTCTACTTTCTGTATTTTTAAATGCATCTCTTGAGTCTGAACTCATGGGATTATCAAAATCAACAAATAGCCATTAAACACCTCTATGGGCCAGGGGATGTTTATCACTTTATGTATCTTAGCTCATGTAATCTTCACAGCAACCTTGTAGGCAAGTTCTATAGTTATCATCATTTTACAGTTGAGGAAGCTAGCTATAGGGAATTTATGCGATAGTCCCAGTGTCACATAGCCAGCAACGGACAAAGTTTTAAATCCAGTTTTGACTGATTTTAAAGATAGATCTATCATAGCAATGTTTCTCCTTTTACCTCCTCTGATACCATAATTTGCACCATGCAATTTTATACCAAATTGTTTCAAAATCATCCTCTACATATTTAGTCTTATCCCCCACCTCCATGTTAGTCAGAATGAAGACAACCAACATATTCTGAGACTCCTTGGTAGGCCTAAAAGTCTAGCAGAGACTTGGTAATGTGTGATTTGTTTTTGTTTTCAAAATTCTTTTATAAAATAAGTACTTATTTAAAAAGTTCCTATTGTTTTATTTTGCTGACTTATTAAGGGGTATTAAATCTTTCTGCCAAATGTCCTTTTTTCCACTTCCTTGTAATTATGGCCCTCATCATTCCATTATATCTTCCTAACTTCCCCATTGATGTGAGAGGTTATGCTAGTAAAGAAAACATTTTAGGACGGCGCCTGTGGCTCAAAGGGGTAGAGCGCCAGTCCCATATGCCAAAGGTGGTGGGTTCAAACCCAGCCCCGGCCAAAAAAAAAACAGAAAAAGCTTTAATAAATAATAAAATATTTCTATTTTGGGAAGGAAAGATGGTTTTCATGAAAAATTAATTATAAATCACAGAATGTTTAAACTGAGGGATCTATGAGATCATCGTATACTTTTCTGTATGTCTTTCCTGGTTCTCATGCCCATCTACCTTGCATTATGTCTTCCCCAAGGAAACACATCTTCTAACTTCTAGACTTACAAGCTCCTCAAGACAGAAACTCATGTCTGGGTTGTATTCAAATCATCATTCTATTCCTTAAAAAAGTATCCTGCACCATAACCATCACATATGTGTAAACCATCAAAAATTTGTAAAACAAATGAATCAAATCCACCTCCCCTATGTTAGACAGATGTGGAAATAGATTCACAAGTATTTATATGACTCTAAGATCATACTACTAACTTCTGATAAAACCAAGTCTGGGACCCTGTTATTCTGATTGTTAATCCAATGATTTTTCTATGACATCTTGTTTTCCAGCTTGTTAAAAATGAATATGGAATTTCTCTGAGTATAATCCATCATTTGCCTTCAGCTAAAACTCCTGTTGACTCCATATGGGCCCATTGGGAATATACCCCATTGTGGGAACCAGTACAAAGAACAAATACAAGGTTCAAAGAGAAGAGAGAGTTATTTGTTCCTTCTTAGTATTCTTGGCCAGAATGGGTTGTATATTTAGTAGCAATAAGACAGATTTAAGCTCAGCACTGAGAGGCAAGTCAAATCATTAACAGTGTAGGTGCTTGAGATACATATTAAGGAATTGGGTAAATCTCTGCCAAAGCTTGATTTAACTTTATGTGAATGTGTGTATGTGTGTAAAATTATATATAATATGAAATATTGTTCTCAGAATCAATGGTTACAAAGATTAAATCAAATAACTAATAACATAAGCTTTTAGCAAATGCAGGAATGTCTTTTGTGAATTGGATCATGGGACAATAAATGAAAATATTTAATTATTATATTCAAAGAAGCAATCATCAGCAAGAAACATTTAATGAGTATCTAATTTGTGCTAGAATGTGAAAATTGAAAGGCAAGAAGCTAGAGTCCCTGCCCTTATAAATTTACAGTCTCGCGTAAGAAACAGGACATGTTCATAAACAAATGACTACAGAGGAAGACAAAGAAGATGACTGTGAAGTCACCCTAAGAATTTGGCCTCCATCCTTGGTTGGTGGGGAGCATTAAATGCTCTTGAACAGAGTTGTGATGGATGTATGCAAAGTGGTGTTTTAGGAATATTAATCTGACATAGGTGTACATTGATGGAAGGCTGAGAAAAAGTCGGTACAGAATACCAATTTAGAAACTACTGTAATTATCCCTGTGAGAGGTGATGAGGGTGCAGACTAAGAGAAAGAAAGCTCTTCAGGGTGTCCATAAAGTTTATTTACAATTTAAATTAGTTAGCTATTTTTAATTGCACACGAACTTTATGGACACCCTGTATATGTAAAGGAGTAGGTCTAGGGGAGATTATGAAGTCAAAATCTTTTATTTATTTATTTATTTTTTATTAAATCATAGCTGTGTACATTAGTATGATCATGGGGCACCATAAACTTGGTTCATAGACCGTTTGACACATTTTCATGACACTAGTTAACATAGCTTTCCTGGCATTTTCTTAGTTATTTTGCTAAGACCTTTACATTCCACATTTACTAAGATTCACATATACCCTTGTAAGATGCACTTCAGGTAAAATCCCATTAATCCCCCTCCACCTACCTCCCCCCTCCCTCCCCTCCCTTTCCCCCTTCTCCCTATGAAGTCAAAATCTATATGGCTTGATGACTTAATGGATCTAGAGAGAGGGATGTTAAAGTTGATTCCAAAGACAGAAGTTACTTCTTCACAATTGACTTTATTATATTTATTACCCTCATTGTTTAAACCTGCTATAAGGCACTTCACTCATTATCTTTAAATTCCAATATTACAACATAAATTAGATAGTATTTCTCATGTATTTTTGGTCTTCACAATAGGGCATCTTTGTTCCAAAGAAAGGAAAATGGAGGAATTTATGATGGTAAGAGATCATAAATCAAACTTGAACTCCCAGCAATATGTACATGTAATAGATGCATAACAAGCCCTGGAATGGAATTCAAATGTTGGTGTGGTGGAAAGATTAAGTTCTGTTGGTTTTATTTCTACCTCTACCAAGAAATAGCCATATGACCTTGGGAAAGTCACTTAACCTTTCTGTATCTCCATATTCTCCAGGCATCAGGACAGAATAAGAACTCCTCTAATTCTCCTAGTCCATGACTTGATAATTCTGAATTTGTCTTTGAATTTACCAAGTCCTTTTCTGCACCCATGCTTCCCTTCCAGTGTCTCCTCCACCTAGGACCTGGATCCGCAGTGAGCTACCTAGACTGGATTTTCCCTTGTATTTGTCCAAGCTCCCAAACACACTTCTCTCTTTTACTTTGGCACCATCTTTCATCTCCCTACCTATTTAGTCAAAGCTCTTTTTCTCCCACTTAGTACTAATCTCCGCTGGGCATTAAAAGTAGAGCAACTTGATCCAACAATTGCCTACTAAGATATGAAAGATGAATGACTTCAGGAGGCACCTGTGGCTCAAAGGGGTAGGGCGCTAGCCCCATATGCCAGAGGTGGCGTGTTCAAACCCAGCCCTGGCCAAAAACTGCAAAAAAAAAAAAAAAAAAAAAAGATGAATTACTTCAAAGGTCTTCAAGGATTCTCCAACTTTACAAAAAGGATCTCATATCCTGAGATTCCAGGCAAAATGACAGAATCAAGTAACAAAGTTTGGGAGAGAGAGATATAGCAAGATAGGGTTTTTTTTTGTATTAAATCATAGCTGTGTACATTAATGCAATCATGGGGTACGATGTGCTGGTTTTATATACAATTTGAAATATTTTCATCAAACTGGTTAACATAGCCTTCATGGTATTTTCTTAGTTATTGTGTTAAGACATTTATATTCTACATTTAGTAAAGACAAGTTTTTTAATCATGTTATATTAACCTGGTCCTGTCATACAGATGGGCTCAAATTCAGGAGTTCAAACTTTCCTCCAGATCATGGAAAGCAGACTAGAAAGTGGACCATATTTTTAAGTTCCCTTTCGACCACCCTTTGCTCAATTTTCATTTGTCCCACTGCCTGACTTCTGTCAACACTTTAGCAAATATTTATTTTGCACCTATTATATATTTTACAGTGTGTTGGTCGTTGTGTTTTAAATACAAATAGAGGCTCGGTGCCTGTAGCTCAAGCAGCTAAGGTGCCAGTCACACACACCAGAGTTGGTGGGTTCGAATCCAGGCCAGGCCTGCCAAACAATAATGACAACTCCAACAAAAGAATAGCTGGGCATTGTGGTGGGCGCCTGTAGTCCCAGTTACTTGGGAGGCTGAGGCAAGAGAATCACTTAAGACTAGAAGTCGGAGGTTGCTGTGAGCTTTGATGCCACAGCAACAGCTTGAGGCTCTGTCTCAAAAAAAAAAAAAATAGAATGTGGTCTCTGCTTTCAAGGACCTTACAGTGTACTGAATGACAGAAATCTAAACAGATTAAGTATTTAGAAATTTATCAATGGACATTTCACCCAACTTGGGGGGTTCAGGGAATGCTTTCCCAAGATTAAGCTTCACCAGCCATTTTTAAAGTTCTGTATACCAAGGCCAGTGCATATTTTCATAATTGGCCTAATGTATGCAGTCAGGATATCTGAAGTGTATGTTCTGGACATAAGGCATATATGATTAACTTTTCTAAAGTATACAGATACACATAACTTGCTGAAGATAATGCTAACAATGGTCTGTATCACTAGAGCCAGTTAGTTAGTTATTTATTCAAAGAGGAGTTAAAGGGAATGCCTTTATCCTCTGGTTCACTGGGTATTTTAAACAATCAGGCTCTGGATAAATAGTTCTGTCCTATTCAGTTTGTCTCTAAAAGGCAAAACCATTAATTTCCATTAATTCTAGCCTTTTGTCCTAGCTATCTATAAAGCCTGGCTTTAGTTCATTCAAACTGTACATCCACCTAAGAATTAAAGAAGTTATATAGTCTAAATAGTAAAAAAAATCCTGAAAGCCTTTTTATTTAGTGGTTGTCTCCCAGTTAGGTACAAAAATGTCAGAATGAAAACATATTTCATGCTGCTTTTCTGTTTAAGTGATTAAACTGAACTATGGCTATATAAAAGCTAGTCGAAGTTCAACTGAACTGGGATTAAAGGAAAAGCCTTGAGTGTTTTGGAGCCTGAAAAGTACATGGAAAAAGCACTTCAAGTTCAGTGTACTCTGCAAGAGACTATCAAATTCCAAGAGTAAAATTTGGGAGCTGCATGTGCACAAAAAGCACAGTAGCCAAAGCTGCTTCTGTAGCTACCATCACCCCAACCTAGCAGACCTTGGGTCCTGGCCAAACAGACACTCATCAGGGAATAAATGGTCTGATTTGTGAACAGTTTGCACTATATAACTGAACCTGCTGAAAGAAAACCAGGAATGGACTTATTCGTCTTACATCATTTTCATGAAGATTGCAAGTTACTGAAAAATTTCTATGTGCAAGTGTGTTCTTTATATGCACATATGCACATAATCAAAGACACAAGCCTTTGGACTCCATTATTGATCCCACTGTTCCTAGACTTTCAAATTTTTTAAGTGCTAACTGGCTGTCATTGGCATCAGACATGACATGTAAGTATTTTATATTTGTCAGTGTTTCCTTTGCACTTCAACCTATGCTACTTATTGGTACTCTGACTCCTCACATGCTGGCTGGTGGTCACATGAGCAGGAAAGGTACAGATAAATATACCGTGAAATGGTTTGGGGCACTGAAACAGATGTACTTGTGACAGTACAGACAGTAGAGAGAGCAAAGCTGCTGGTAGGATGGCTGACTTGGGCTGGAATGAAGCTCTGCTTTTCCTGTGAGACATGATGTACTCTAGAAGCATCTAGGAGATTTTAAACCCAGTGCTAAACCCATCCCTTTCTCTCACCATTCCTTCTCAAAAATTCTCTTCTCTTGGGGCCTGGCATGGTAGCTCACACCTGTAATTCAAGCACTCTGGGAGGCCAAGGTGGATGAATTGCTTGAGTTCACAGGTTCGACACCAGCCTGAGCCAGAGTGAGACCTCGTCTCTAACAGCCAGGCATTGTGGTGAGCACCTGTAGTCCCAGCTACTTGGGAGCTGAGGAAAGAGAATTGCTTGAGCCCAAGAGTTTGAGGTTGCTGTGAGCTATGACACCATGGCACTCTACCTACCAAGGGTGATAAAGTGAGACTCTATGCCCCTCAAAATATTTTCTCTTGTTGCTTTCCACCCTCAACCCCCACTACCATCCAATATATATTTACAACATCATTCTCTGTCACCTTCAGTTCTCTGTCACTTTCCCTCTCACTCTGTGTGCTCCCTCCCTCCTTACCTCCTTCCTTTTCCCTCTTTCTCATACATTCCCTTCACCCTGTATGCTAGAGTTTCAAGACACCTAATATTCTTCCCATAAATCTGACAACTTTGAAACCCTCCCAAAGTCCCAAAATATTACCCATCGGCAAATTCTGGAAAGACAGTCTGTGGGCATAACTTCTACACCAGTTATCATGCCATACTGTGCGGTTGACTGATGCCAGTGTCCCCACTGGCCTTTCTAATACACTTGGAGGAGCCTCACCATCCTGCTGTGTCCATTAGCAATCATCTTTGGTCTTGAGCGATTTGGAGATAGAAAACTAAAAGGGGAACAATAGCTTTGCATGACAGTGTTTTCAATGCATACTCTGGTATCCATCAACACTAATCAAATTTTTACTAAATTTCACTGTATAATTTTTATGGAGAGAGAAAGGGTATATATTTGGGGGGTCAAATGTCTTTTTGCCCTGTGACATTGCCACAGAAGATGCTTGAAGTCCCATGTCTCAGTGTGATTCACTTTTTAGCCTAGGAAAGGGACTCAGTGAGCTGCCATAATAGTGCCATATGTGGCTCTTTAGACCAACTATGTTTCATAGCTTACTGAGGCACAGCCATGAGCACCATTGAAATGGCCAATTCCAGACCCAAACCATCCTTTGTTGATTGCAGCACAACAGTGATTCAGGGACACTGCAACTAGCAATAATGCTAATAATCCTCACTAGATGCTAGCCATTGTTCTAGGCTAGCATTATTTTACCTAATCCTAACAACTATATGAGATATGCTGTGATACCAAGAGCACAGTAAGTAAAGCAAAAAGACAACCTTCAGAATGGGAGAAGATTTTTGCTGGTTATGCTTCCAACAAAGGTCTGATAACTACAATCTATAGAGAACTCAAACTAATCAATAAGAAAAGAACAAATAACCCCATTTCTATGTGGGCAAGAGATTTGAACAGAAACTTCTCTGATGAAGACAGGCGCATGGCCTACAAACACATGAAAAAATGCTCATCATCCTTAATCATCAGAGAAATGCAAATCGAAACCACTTTGAGATATCCTCTAACTCCAGTAAGATTAGCTCAAATCACAAAATCCCCAAACTACAGATGTTGGCGTAGATGCAGAGAGAAGGGAATGTTTCTACACTGCTGGTGGGAATGCAAGCTAATACAACCTTTTTGGAAAGAAGTTTGGAGAATACTCAAGGAACTAAAAGTAGACCTACTGTTTGATCCTGTAATTCCTCTACTAGGTATATACCCGGATAATCAAAAATTATTTTACAACAAAGAAATTTTCACCAGAATGTTTATTGCAGCCCAATTCATAATAGCCAAGACATGGAAACAGCCCAAGTGCCCATCAACCCATGAATGGCTAGAACATATTCTTCTCAGTAAAGTATCTCACAAATGGAAAAAAAAAGCATCCAATGACTCAATATTACTATGAAATCAATATATAATCACCCACACACTCATATGAATGGCAAAACATAACTATAGTCCAGAAAATAGAAGGGAAGCAGAGAGAGAGGGAAGGGGAGGAGGGATTTGGGAGGAGGAAAGGTATTTGCGGGGACCTCACCTAATGTGCATGATGCAATGGTACATTTCAAAACTATTAAGAAATGAGAGAATATGGGGAAAGGGGAAAGGGAGAGGAGGGAAGGGAGGAGAATGGGTGGAGGGAAAGTAATTGGTGGGACCACACCTATGGTGCATCTTACAAGGGTACATGTGAAACTTACTAAATGTAGAATATAAATGTTTTAACACAATAACTAAGAAAATGCCAGGAAGACTATGTTAACCAGTTTGATGAAAATATTTCAAATTGTATATAAAACCAGTGTATGGTGCCCATGATTGCATTAATGTACACAGCTATGATTTAATAAAAAAAATCAATAAATAAAATGATTTTTTCACTCAAAAAAAAGAGAAATGAGTATAATTGTGATGGATGTGTTACATAGTTCAACGTAAGCATTTCACATTGTATGTCAAAGCAGTACCCTCAACCCCATAAATGCATCAATGTACAAAGTTATAATTTAATAAAAAAAGAAAAAAGAAAATAAAGAAATATGCTGTGATGTTATTGCTATTGTATAAGTGAAGAAACTGAGGATGGAAAAGTTAAGTGACTTACCCAAGGTTACACAGTTAATAATTGGTATGGAGGGACTCAAGCCCAGACAGTTTGGCTCCAGAGTAAAAAGATCCAACCAGCTGTGCTATGAAAAAGCCCAAAGCCCAAGAACATATATTCTATTTACCTACAGCCACCCCGATGGCATCTTTGCAAATTTTCTTTTTTTGGCCATTGGCCAATTGTCCCAGGGGCCAGTTTCCAAGATATTGTTATCCTCAAGGATTTCTTTGATGTTCATTTGCGTCCAGCTTTATGTGGAAAAGAGATTTTGGAGGGAGAGAGTCGTGGCAGCAAGTGTCCTTTATCATAGAACTTCCACTCTCCCGTACCTCCTCATTTCATGGTCCTCCTAAGGATAGTCCTGTTCTTTTCTTGCTCTTCCTATGTGAACTGTAAAATAAAGAGATTATCTGCAGAGACTTAATGAAATCCCTGAATAGTCAGGGTTCACTTTCATTTGAGGTATGGCCCAAAGACCACCTGCATCAAAGGCGTTTGGAACCCTTGGTAAAAATGCAGATTCCAGATAACTATCCTAGACCTACTGTATCTCTGAGGGTAGCATCCATAAACTGGCACTTGTGAAATGCTTTCCTGGTGATTACAATGCACCTGAAAATTTGAGTCTTGTATAAAAGGACTAATGGCCCTGGGAACTGATGACTTAGTGGACCTGGCTCTGCAGCTTATTTTTTATGTGACTTTGGGCAAACCAATTAATTTCTATGGAACTCAGTGTTCTCATTGGGAAAAAGGAACAAATATCTTCTTTCCATCCTCTCAAGGTTGTATACACGTAGATCAAATGTAAATGTGTGACAAAGTTCTTTAGAGTTTTACAAACACACACATACATGCATTATTATTATTATTATAGGTGGGGTCTGGGAGAACAGATTAGAGAAGGCATGCTGTTGGCAAGGACTGAAGGGAGGGGAATCCGGTTTTTTTCTTTTTTTCCCATCAGAGTCCAGACAGTGGATTATAATATTGTGGAATTTCAAGGTTCTTTCCAAGTCATAATCTCTCTTCCCCCATCTCCATGCTTTTGCAGTTTACTATTAACAGTGAAGAAGGAGATTCCTCTCTTCTGCTATATTCTTTTAGGTGAAAAACCTATCTGAGCAGGTTGAGGTCAGCTCCAGGTTCTGATCAGTCCCCAACATCGATTGGTTCTTTCTCCTTATTTATCAGGGGCAAATGTAATTAAACTATAGTCATCTACATATCAGCAGAGATGGGGAAGCATAACAGATATTTTTGTGCTGATTCATAGGCAGTCATCATAAAAAGCATGGAAAGTATTGTTCATTTTTCACACTTACTGTCTTAGTCTGTTTAGGTGCAGGCTGCTATAACAAAATACCTCAGATGGAGTAATTTATAAATAATAGAAATTTCTTGCTCATGGTTCTGGAGGCTAGGATGTCTAAGACTGAGGCACCAGCAGACTCTGTGTCTGATGAGGGCTCAGTTTTTGCTTTATGGATGGCAGCTTCTTACTGTGTCCTCGCAAGACTGAAGGGGCAAACAAGCTCCCTGTGTACATTTTTTATAAGGGCACTAAGTCCATTTCTGAGGACTCCAAGTCATGACCTAATCACCTCCCCAAATCCAGACCTCCAAATACTCCCATACTGGGGTTTAGGTTTTAACATATGAATATTTGGGGACACAAACATTCAAGCCACAGCACTTCAGTCTAAACATTTGTTTCTGATATAAATGGAAGGATCCATTTATTTTCATGACACATAACCCTACTTAGGCCTCGGCCGGGCGAGGTGGCTTACACCTGTAATCCTAGCACTCTGGGAGGCTGAGGTAGGTGGATCCCTTGAGCTCATGAGTTCAAGACCAGCCTGAGCAAGAGCGAGATTCCATCTCTAAAATAATAGCCGGGCCTTGTGGCAAGCACCTGTAGTCCCAGCTACTTGGGAGGCTGAGGGAAGGGGATCTCTTGAGCCAAAGAATTTGAGGTTGCTGTGAGATCTGATGCCACGACAGTCTACCAATGGCAAGAAAGTGAGACTCTGTCTTAGAAAAAAACAAAAGACCCTACTTAGGTCTCCTCTGTTACCTTCTACTCCACAAAGTTTTAGTCATAGGATTTCATAAAAGTTATCAACACTTCTATAATTCAAATTGAGTCTAGAATTTTGTCCAAATATCTGGCTCTCAGTTTCTGAATGTGAAGGTCATTCCTGCTTCTCAAGAATGTCTGCCCATTCTTATGTGCTCCCTGAGTGCTCCATCTCTGTGACTTTCTTGTATGCTGTTCTGACTTTCCAACCAGTAGACATATTCCAGGAACTTTAGCTTGTAGCTTGCAGAAAGGAGGCTGTACCTGAGGTGACCCCAAAATTCATCCAAATATTCCATTCAAGGGTAGGCAAATGCTGTATGGGAAATCACAAAGAGGAAGAAAAAAAAGAGAGAGAAGAGACAAAATCAAGCTTTGACGAGCAGTTCAGCCTGGCCAGCCTCTTGGAAGAGAGCCAGCATTGGGAAGCAGCAGCAGCTCTGGGTTTCACAGTCAGTCTGGAATGCACTTCAATACAACCCAGCCTCCATCTCGTTAGAGGCCTAGTGTTTGATGATTCAGCTGCTTCTCGGCTGCCAGAAGAGATTTGGCCAACTGTTTGAAAAACACTGTCTGCCCCAGACCACACTTGTTTTTATTCTCTGCCTGTTGTCAGGGGCCTCTTCTGAAATAGAACACCTCAGGAAATCAGACCTAAACTCTGAGGAGTTTATGCTGCCTTTTGGGCCCCCTTTTCAAAGGCAATTAAACCAAAACAGGGATTGTTTGCAGCAAAGAGCTTCGTAGGGATGTTGAAAGCAGACAATGTGCTATCAGGAAATGATCTCTCATTAGATCTCCTTTACATCAAATGAAAAACATAGTGCCTAAGCAGGCTCATCAGACATTAAAGGCACAGCTGAGACCTGCCATTGCTGAGCTCCCTATATATCAATTTGTTCAAAGATGCAGGTTAAAGGGTAATGGAGACAAGCATTTGGGAAAGGAGTTGAGCAAGAGACTCAGCTGAAGGCTGGACTCTTGAACTCTACTATTTGCTTCTGAGAGTCCCTCTGAGCTGCAGGCGCAACTTTCTAACAAAGAAAGTTGACTCCCAAAGTGAACTGAGCTTTCTCATGCAGAAAAGAACACATTACCATAAATGTAGCTTGGCAGTTAAGAGGATGGTCCTCAGAGTCAGACTGTCTAAATTTGTAGCTCAGCTCTGCCAGAGGTAAATTCAGTAACCTCTCTGTGTCTCACTTTTCTTACAATACCTTCTTTATAGGGTGTGAGATGTATAGGATAAATAAGCTGACATGTTTAGTCTTCATTTTATTTTATTTTTCAGACATAGTTTCACTCTGTTGCCCTGGGTAGAGTGCCATGGTGTGATAGCAAACAGCAACCTCAAACTCCTGGGCTCAAGTGATCCTCCTGCCTCAGCCTCCCGAGTACCTGAAACTATAGGCTCCTGCCACAATGCCCAGCTAGTTTTTTCCATTTTTGGTAGAGACAGGGTCTCACTCTTGCTCAGGCTGGTCTCAAATTCCTGAGCTCAAGTGATACTCCTGCCTTGGCCTCCCAGAGTGCTAGGATTACAGGAGTGAGCCACCATGCCTGGGTGATCTATGTAGTCTTTAGAATAAGGCCTAACACATGATAAGCCTTCCACAATAGTGCTAGTTATTACTGTTATTATGCCCTTGAAGGTATTATAGCTAACACCTCTCATATACAATGTGGTAAAGTGAGTGAGAACACAACTTTTTAGAAGGACAGGCTTGGGTTTGAATCCCACTTTCCCCACTTAATAGTTGTTTGGACTCGGGTAAGATGCTTAACCTCTGTAAGCCTCAGTTTCTCCATGTACAGATAATAACTGTACCTACTTCACAGAGTTGTCATGAAGATGAATAAACTATATAAAATGGTTAATGCAGCAGCTGGCCTATATAGTAACTGCTCAATTAAATGTTAACTAATAATATAATATGCCTAAGCCTCGGTGACTCTAGAAACCCCATATCTGGGTTTTATTTTTGTCCTAGTTTTGGCCCTATTTTTAAAAGATTCAACCTTTGATAAGAAGTCTTTATTTCTCTTATTGAAAAGTTATTATCTCTCTCCATTTCCAAAAAAATATGGTGGTGTCTTCATTAACTCCTTACTCAGATGGAAGCATTCTTAAGCAAAAGAGCAGGAAGTAGAAAATGGAACTTCTTGCTCCTTAACACTTAGACACTTCAATGGTCTCAAGATTTGCTTTGACTAGTCAGCTGAAAAGGGAACCAACTACCAGCAAAACCAGGATAAATTGGCAACTACCAAACTCTTTTAATGAAAATGTTTGGTTCTTTGCCAGACTTTTGGCCCACTCATTATTTATCAAGCCATTCTTTATTGCTCTTGTAAGGTGAAAACCTGGGTGGAAAGGGTAGCAAGGAAAAGAAACAAGTCCCTGGCCCCTGAAACCTCTCCTGGATCCTCACATGAAAGCGAGCTTATTTTTGCAGAGAAGACAGTGTGAGCCCGCTGAAAAGAAAAGCCAAACCAAACACCCGCAAAGATTTTGTATGTCTGTCATGCTCCAGCCTATTCTTTCGCTGGGAAAGACCATGATTTCAAAGAAACCATGATGCCCCCTTTCTCTCGCACTCGCTATGTGAACATGCAGAAGGTCCCATATTCTCCCTTATTCTTTATGCAACACATACTATATCTTGAGTTTGAGGAGACCAGCATTGCTTTAGCTCCATCCTGGGTCATGGAAGGAAACTAGTTCCTAATCAACAGATTCTCAAAGAGTGATTTAAAGTGCCACTGGAGATGTTGTCTCCATAGTATTGTAACCCAACTTTTTGCCTGAATTTACAGAATCGCACATGTAAACTTCATCAAGTAGCTGTGGTTCTGCAAAGTCCAAACTAATTCTCTTCATTGTCTTCACTGGTTGCCAGCATGGTTTCAAAGCAGCTTCAAGATATTTCCTGATTTCACCCTCTTAAGGCTCTTCTCAACTCCCTTGCCCCCACCCCCTTCATCTTAACATCTTCACTAGGACTGAGAAGGCAGAAACACGATGTTAGCCAATTTGGAAGCCTTGCCTGTGTCTTGCTCCCTACAGACACAATTATCAGCGAACCACTCTTTTCGTAATTTGCAAGAAGAAAACAAAAGTATATCTAAGGGTGGCGCCTGTGGCTGAAAGGAATAGGGCACCGGCCCCATATGCCAGAGGTGGTGGGTTCAAACCCAGCCCTGGCCAAAAACTGCAAAAAAAAAAAAAAGTATATCTAGAAGCCATTTTCTATTACTACTTAAAAAGAATAAAATATGGTGGTACCTGTAGCTCAGTGTGTAGGGCACCAGCTACATACACTGAGGCTGGCAGGTTCAAACCCAGCCAGGGTCTGCTAAATAACAATGACAACTGCAACAACAACAACAACAAAAACAGTCAGGCATTGTGGCGGGCGCCTGTAGTCCCAGCTACTTGGGAGGTTGAGGCAAGAGAATCGCTTAAGCCCAAGAGTTTGAGGTTGCTGTGAGCTGTGACATCACAGCACTCTACCCAGGGCGGAACCTTGAGACTCTGTCTCAAAAATAAAAAAAAAGAGTGAAATGCTTAAAGTGGGCTTTTGGCATTTTAACAATAAAAAGCAGTGAATAATACTTTAACAGTCACCATAAGCAGCAGCCCCCTAGACTGTTGGGCACAACAAGAAATAGAACAGACTACTCCAGCAGAGAGATTTCTTCAAGAGTTAATTTTTAAAACCAATCTGAGGTGCAAAGTAAAGCTTGCTGGGCTGCTTCAGAAACAGCATAAACAAGTCCTGCGATGATGTAAGAAGAACAAGGCTTCATGATGGTCCCACTTTGTCCACATGGGGTGAGAGAAGACTAAGAGATTAGTTCTCAAAGGTAATGTGCTTTCTCTCTCAGCAGTGTAGGTCCAAAATCTTGAGAGTCAGCTTAGCCAAGGATGATTGAGCCCCAACATGATTTATACTGTTCCTAATCTGGACTGCACCACAATCCAAACCTGAACTGCCTGTTTTCTGTGCAGGTTATCTTGTTGGTCAGGAGGTCCATTCAGGAAAACAGCTTGCTAAAAGATTTTAGATTGTAGTATAATTTAATGATATAAAATCAGAATAAAGGAACTTAGCTAGTTCTCAGAGGTCTTTTCATCTCCCTAAAGGAACAACTTATACCGTCTAAATATTTCTTGCCAAACCTAAGCCCAGTTATCTGAAGTCAGAACATCCTCTCTCTGGGAAGTGTTGGCGAAACCTAATATAAATGAACAGATAGTGACTGTATTTGCTACTTTCTCTGATGACAATGTTGATTTTAAGAGAAAAGTCAACAGAACACCTAACAAAGCCTTAATTTTTCTAGCAATGACTCATCAAAAAAATTTGACTTAGCAAGTTCTCTTTTAAGTTAAATGTTCCTAGCCAGGTGTTGTGGTGGGAGCCTATGGTCCCAGCAACTTGGGAGGCTGAGACAAGAGGATTGCTTGAGCCCAAGAGTTTGAGGTTGCTGTGAGCTGTGATGTCTCAGCACTCTACCGAGGGTGACATAGTGAAACTCTGTCTCAAAAAAAAAAAAAAAATTGAATGTTCCCTTGTTTCTTTTAGGTGACCTAATCAGGATGAAGGCTGACCCTAGTTCCTTTGGGAAGAGCTCCCAGTTGTCACTAATCTCTCCACAATGCTTGCAAAGTCTTATTCCCTCCAAGCAAACAGGAATCCCCTTTTTGAACTTCATACCTGTGTCAACTGGAGAAGCAGGCAAAGATGAAAAGACTAGTTGAGACTTGTGAGAGAGCGACAACTTTACAAGGCGGAGCTGGAAGTGTGTCAGTGCTGGATATGTAACAGTCTTTCTTTGACTTTTGGTGGACTGGTTGATCAGCTGACTTACTCTTTTTTTAAGCCATTTCCACCCTAACCACACGTTATTCACCACTTCTTTCTTCTCACCCTCTCTCCCTTCCTCAGGTATTTACTGGCAATAGTGTTAGGCATTTAGTGTAGCTACCGATTTGTGGCTCTGAAGTCTGTAACATCTGTTTTCCTTACTATTCCAACTTTTTAAAAATAATTCTTTAAACCACTGCATACTCCAGGTCTGAACTGGGCTCTCTTGGCTCTTTTTCAAAAAACATCAATCTTTTCACCTTCCACAGGTTTACCTCTTCCTCAAAGATCATTTCAGTGAGCTTACTCAATTGCAGCTTCACAAGATGTATAACAAAGTTTCCCAAAGTTCCTTAGAATAGATTCAATGAACATCCTGGTATTATCACAGAAATGTAAATTTGAAATCATTGAAGCATAAAATTTATTCCACTGAAATGTCAAGATGTTAAAACAGCATTATTGCATAAGGAGCCCAAAGAAAATTATAAAATCAGAAGGAGAGGTTGGGCATGGTGCCTCACACCTGTAATCCTAGCACTCTGGAAGGCAGAGGTGGGTGAATCACATGAGCTCAGGCGTTCAAGATCAGCCTGAGCAAGAGTGAGACTCTGTCTCTAATAAAAATAGAAAAATTAGCCAGGCATTGTGGCAAGTGCCTGTAGTCCCAACTTCTCAGGAGGCTGAGGCAAGAGGATCGCTTAAGCCCAAGAGTTTGAGGTTGCTATGAGTTAGGATGCCATAGCACTCTACCCAGGGCAACAGAGTAAGACTCTATCTTTTTTTTTTTTTTAACATATACATGTGCTTATTTGGTTTTCACTTTTTGCTTTCACAAAATTAAAAAGGCCTAAAATTTAATAACAATAGCAATGTTTAAGATAGGGACTAGAAATAAAAACCTTGTAAAGAACGAACAAAGATAAATACATTCAGAAAAGAAATCAGACGATTGCTGCAATGAAATATTGAGCAATAATAATAATAATAATAATAATGCAAGAAAAGTAACATTCACATTGTCAGAGAAGAGTATGTCTATTATAGAATTCTTTGACTCTGAGGTTCAGTATGGAGTTATCAGTTAACTTCTTCTTTTTTTATTATTAAATCAGAACTGTATACATTGATATGATCATGGGGCATCATACACTCGCTTCATAAACCATTTGACACATTTTTATCACAGTGGTTAACATAGCCTTTCCGGCGTTATCTCAGTTACTGTGCCAAAACATTTACATTCTACATTTACCAAGTTAACTTCTTCTTCTTATTTTTTCCCAAAGTCTCAAAAAATAGACAACTAATATTTATAAATAAAAATAAAAGATAATTTCAAAAAACAGATCATGCCAAATCTTAGGGACAATAGAAAAAGAATACTTCAAAATCATTCTACTTCATCTGGATACACCTGATATTAAAATTGGAAAAATATATTATTATAAAGGGAAATTACAAACACATTTCACTTATAAATGAGGATGCAATATCCTACACAACATATTAACAAGTTGAATTAAAAATTAATGTTTAAGTAATGTATTTTGGTCAAAATTAAATCCAATTTATGTGAGAATTAGTCACTATTTTCTTTTCTTTTTTTCTTTTCCTTTCCCTCACCCCCTCCCTCCTTCTCCGTCTGCTCTCCCCTTCCCCCATGCCCCACATGTCATTAATTATTATTAATTGGTAAGACTCTATCTTAAAAAAAAAAGACATCAGAAGGAGAAACATAATTTATGTAATGGCGCAGGAGTTAGATTCTTCTACTTAAGTAGTCTGATGTGATGGAAAGAGGACTAAAAGTAAGAACGGATGGGGAAAGAAACATAAATATAATTCATTACATGTCTATTATGTTTCATGTCATTTAATTTCCACACATATCGGCTGTGCAGCAATTATGCACCAAGATGGTCAAAGCAATTGTTTTCAGCAGGTGCTGCTCTGATTGGTCAGTGGCCACGCTTTACCAGTTAGCTGTTAAATATTTGGAAAATCATGTGAAACCACAGCATGCCTACCAAATAGGTATTAATCCTACAAAGTACTTATTTTTGCCTACACTTAAAAGACAGTCTTAATAAAATTAAGCAAATTTACATCCAGCAGAAGCTTGAATACCCCTTAGGAGGAATTATTCCAATTTTACAGATTAGGAAACTGAGGCTCAGAGAGATTAAATAAACTGCTCCAAGTTGCACAGGCGGGAAAGAGTTCAAATTCAAGCCCAGATTTATGTGACTCAGAGGTCCATTCATTTCATTATACCATACTGCCTCCAAAGGTCTTTGTCCTAAATTTGCCTCTAAGCCAGTTCTATGTCCTAAATTTGCCACTAAGCCAGTTCTATGTCCATCAGTAGAATTTTGCACTGGGTGATCTCTATTTTGTTCCAGTCATAACCATCTACGTAAAGGTCTAAATTAAGACCTTTGTTTAAGGTGTAAACAAAGCATTTGTGTATTCTCTAGTCATTCCCATATGGAGAATGCTTTCATTAGATGATGAGTTGCATCATTTTCTTGAACAAGTTCTCCCTTGTACAGAGAGGGGAGGAACAGCTCAACATTCTGGCTGGGTACTTTCCAAGTGTGGCCTGTTGGGAATTGAACATATTGAAGGTATACTTAGTTGATTTTACTTCTGTAAATGAAATACACAGGGTGCCAAAGAATTTGTTCATTTCAGGGTCTGTGCTGCCCAACATTGCTTCTGAGGAACTTTTTTCCTCATTGTTTTTCACCAGAACCAGTGGAGACTAGATAAGCAATCACCATCAGAAGACGTGGCTTTCAAGTTGTTCCCTAACCTTTAGCAGCTCAGGCAAACAGTTCTAATTCTTTTGATCTCTCATTCTTTTTCTTTTTTTTTTTTTTTTTTTGAGACAGAGTCTCACTTTGTTACCTTCTGTAGGGTGCTGTTGCATCATAGCTCACAGCAACTTCAAACTCTTTGGTTCAAGAGATTCTCTTGCCTCAGCCTCCCAAGTAGCTGGGAATATAGGCGCCTGCCAAAATGCCGTGCTATTTTTAGATAAGCAGTCTCGCTCTGGCTCAGGCTAGTCTCAAACCTGTGAGCTCAGGCGATCCACTTGCCTTGGCCTCCCAGAGTGCTAGGTTTATAGGCATGAGCCACCACGCCTGGCCTTGATCTCTCATTCTTTAAACTTCAGGGTGGTATTGGGTATCAAATAAGATAATGGTGTCAAAATGCTTCTTAATCTATACTTTTCTTTAGAAATACATTATTGCACCTAATGACAAGTTACAGAATTCCTTTAAAACCATAGAATTTTAGCACAAAAAATAGATCTTAGATATTACTTCATGGTTAGAAAAAAAATTTGTAAATAAACCCCTTATTTCGGGTGGCATCGTGTTTCTGTGGATAGGGCACCAGCCCCATATACCGAGGATGGTGAGTTCAAACCCGATCCTGATCAAACTGTGACAAAAAATACCCAGGCGTTGTGGCAGGTGCCTGTAGTCCCAGCTACTCAGGAGGCTGAGGCAAGAGAATTGCCTAAACCCAGGAGTTGGAGGTTTCTGTGAGCTGTGTGACACCACAGCACTCTACCAAGGGCAATAAAGTGAGACTCTGTCTCCACAAAAAATAAATAAATAAATAAATAAAAATAATAATAATAAAATAAAACCCTTATTTTAATAGGAACCTTATTAGGAAGAGTAATAAATTAAAAAGATGGAAGGAGTTCACTGTCTTGGTTGACACAAAAATGGGTGTACTCAGTTCTCTGCCAGTTCTGCTCTTTACCCTCAGAGAGTCCCCTGAGTTCCCTACTCGAACCTGTAGCTTCCCATAGAAATGTAGTTTGAAAATCACTTTTAGGCCAAGCACAGTGGCTCATGCTTGTAATCCTAGCACTCTGGGAGGCCAGGCAGGTAGATTGCCTGAGCTGGGGCGTTTAAGACCAGCCTGAGCAAGAGTGAGACCCCATCGCTACTAAAAATAGAAAAACCAGCTGGGCATTGTGGTGGGCACCTGTAGCTCCAGCTACTCAGGAGGCTGAGGCAAGAGGATAGCTTGAACACAAGAGTTTGAGATTGCTGTGAACTATGATGCCATGGCACTCTACCCAGAGTGACAGAGTAAGACTCTGTTTAAAACAAAAAAAGAAAGAAAGAAAATCACTTTTATCACCCACGCCCTCATGTACAGATGGGCCTGAGATGTAGAGTGGGAAACAGACTTGCCTGTTTCCCATAGAGGGAGAGCTGGGGCTAGAAAGCACACAACTCACCTACCATGTGGCAATCAATATATTTTTCTTGCGCAATGGCAATTTAGATTGGGAGATAGGCAAGGCTACATTATTGGACATAAAGTATCTGAATTAGGGTAAATATACTTTAAGTAGATGGTTTTGATTCAGGTATTTTGATGTGAGGTGTAAGTCTAGACAGTCTGACTCCCCAAACTTTTGTGTTTTCAAAACACATATCATAGTGTCTTTCACATGGCAGATGCTAAACATGTGTTAATTCTCTTCTGGTCTTATTGAAAACACGGGATATTTGGACAACCATAAGTCAGGGAAGTAAAGAAAAGGGGGAGGAGGAACTCAGGTACTTGAACATACATTCAGATCATATCGTGGGGCAAGCATGGAGTTAGTATTACTATTCTTAATCACCTTGCCCATTTCCCACTCTCTTTAGCATACCCCCTCCACCCTTGAAAATCATCTCGTTTAATCTTCAAGTCAATGCACTAGAGCTGGCTGCCTTCCTGCCAAAGGACTTCATCCAAGCCTACACCCACACAAGCCATGTGTCTACTCCCCCCTGTATCTCATTAAAGGCCACGTTGATGATCCAAACAGAATGGGAAAATCATGTTTGGGGAGAAGATTGTATGCCTGGATACACTTGGCTAGGGCAGAACTTGCTTGTCTGCAGAAGTTCACTGATGAAAGGGGGAATTCTGCTTCCTATCCTCTCAGGATATAGCCTGTAATGAAGTTGTATTTGTGTTGTACTTTATACTCTCCAAAGAACTTTTGCAGATGTTATCACATGTGATTCTTACGACAAACTTATGACTGAGATAGAGTTAGTTCATTCAATTACTATTTAATGCATCCTATTATGTGCCAAGCCTTGTGCTAGGCATTGGCTTAAGTATATTAATGAATAAGGTTAACTCCTCCTCATCCTCCCAGCTCAACATATACATCATTTTGTGGACTTTTTTCAGAGAGAGCTTCCCTCTTTTTCCCCTTCTCTCTTCATAGCCTACTTGCATAATTCATAAGACTCGTCACAATTTAATTATAGATTTATTTTTTTTTTATCGTCTGCCTTCCCTGCTTGCACTGTAAGCTTCAAGAGACTTTGTCATGTACGCCACTGAATCCCCCCACACATATTACAGTGGGGAAATTTCACAGTCTGGTAAAGGGAAACAGACACAAAGCTATAATAAACTAGTCTTTTTTTTGAGACAGAGTCTCACTTTGTCACCCTGGGTAGAGTGCCGTAGCGTCACAGCTCACAGCAAGCTCAAACTCTTGGGCTTAAGCGATTCTCTTGCCTGAGCCTCCCAAGTAGCTGGGACTACTGGCGTCCATCAGAACGCCCGGCTATTTTTTGTTGTAGTTGTCATTGTTTTTCAGCTGGCCCGTGCGTGCTGGGTTCAAACACGCCAATTTCGGTGTATGTGGCTGGTGTGTTAACCCTGTGCTATGGTCACTGAGCCATAATAAACTAGTCTTTATGCCTTGGAAGAAGTTTGTCTAGAGTAGAGGCTTAACAAGAGGAATAAATTCTATGTGTCAGAAAAAGCTTCCCTGATGATATTGCATCTGAACTGAATCTTGAAATACTATATGGGAACAAAGATGGGCAAATACCCCGCAAAAGAGAAAGCAACATAGACAGTATCGTGGAGGCATAAAACAGCATGTCATATGCTAAGAACTGTAAGTATTTTGGTAATTTCTGGAGCATGTAAGAATGAAGTGAAAGGTGTGAATTGGTGAGAGATGATTTTGAAGGTGCAGGGATCAGGTTAGCAAGAGGACCCTGAATGCTGTGCTACAAAATTTGAACTTCATTCCATTCAAGGTAAGAACAGCTACCATTTATTGAGTACTTTTGTTCACAACAACAATAGCTACTATTTATTGACTACTGACTTTGAGCTGAGTATTTACATATTCTTTTAAAAAATAATATAAAACATTTCACACTAATGTAAAAGTAGAAAAAATGGTATAATGAACTTCCATGTACACATTACCCAGCTTCAACAATTATCAACTCATGCCAATTTTTGTGGTACTCTATTGCTGCATAAAATACTACCCTCCAAACTTAGTGGCATAAAACAACAAGAATTTCATTATATCCAGCCATTTGGGGATCCAGGAATTTGGGCAGGGCTTGCCTGGGCAATTCTGTTCTTTGTAGCACTCAGTAGTATTCAGGTGATGGATGAGCTGGTCTGGAGAATCCAAGACTCCTACACCTGGGGCCTTGATGGGAATGGCTGGAAGGCTGAGAGGAGCTGGAACTGTTGACTGGAGTAGCTAAATGTAGCCTCTCTAGGCTGGTGCATTGGCTCACACCTGCAATCCTAGCACTCTAGGCCGAAACAGATAGATTACTTGAACTCAGGAGTTTGAGACTAGCCTGAACAAGAGGGAGACCCCACCTCTGCTAAAAAAAAAGACAGAAAAATTAGCTGGGCATTTTGGCAGGCTCCTATTAGTCCCGGCTACTCAGGAGGCCGAGGCAAGAGGATTGCTTCAGCCCAGGAGTTTGAGGTTGCTATGAGCTATGACGCCACGGGACTCTAGCCTGGGGCAACAGAAGTGAGACTTTGTCTTAACAACAACAACAAAAAAGAAAATGAAACAACAAAACATAAAACAACAACAAAAAATAAATGTAGTTTATCTAACAGTCACAGCATAACAGTCAGACTTCTAACTGGTTTCTCCCTGAGCAAGTACCCAAGAGAAGTATGTGGAAGCTTCATGACCTTTTCTGACCTTGCCTTAGAAGTCACATAGCATCACTTCTGCTATGTTGCTTCTAAGTGAATTATAAGGCTAATATTCTAGGAGAGTGGAATTAGATTCAACATCTTCAAGGCAGAGGAGGAGGCAAGGTCACATTTTAGAAGATCACGTAGGATGAGAGATATCGTTGCAGCCATATTTGGAAACCACAGGCTACCACAACAATCCTGCTTCATTTCTACTCCCCTCCACACCCACTCCACTTCCATGGACTATTTGGAATTAAATCCCAAACATCACATTTTATCTACAAAAATATCTGTATATACAGACTCATGTAAATGTCACCCTACCCTTAGCAGGTTAGACTAGACTCCCCCCTCCTCCATTTTACAAACAAAGAAATTGGAGCCAAGAGAAGTTTGTATCACTTGTCAAAAGTCACAACACTAGTAGATGGTTCAGGCAGGACTTGAACCTAGTATGTTTGATTCTAGTGCCTATCCTCTAATATGGAGCCCATGATAGATTTTGTTTATCTTTAGAGCTGGGGTCTCACTATGTTGCCCAGGCTGAAGTGCAGTGGCTATTCATAGGCATGATCATAGCGCACTGCAGTCTTGAACTCCTGGGCTCAAGAAATCCTTCTGCTTCAGGCTCCCAAGTAGCTGGGACTACAAGCATGTGCTACTGTGCAAGGCTTCCTGAGGGATTTTAAATAGAGAAATAATATAATCTCGGCCTATTGAAAAGATCTTGGTTGCAATATAGAGGGCAGAGTGGAAGGGGCCAGAGAAGGGCCAGAGAAACCAGCTAAGAGGCTGCAATTAGTGGAGGCCAGGGCTTCTCAAATGTTAATGTGCGTATGAATCACTTAAAGTTCTTGTTAAAATGTGGATTCTGATTTGGTAGGTCTGGAGTAGAGCCTGAGATTCCATGTTTCTAACAAGCTGCTGCTTGGCTGAAGACCACATTTTGATTAGCAATGGCCTAAGCTAAAGATGATGAAAGTATGAACCAGGGAAAAAGGGATAGCAAAGAAAAGAAGGTAGAATGTGTAGGAATCAATAGGTAGTACTGTTCTCATTTTCCAATTGATTTATAGGGAGGGTTAAGGGAACTCAATGTTAGTATACGAATTAGCAACTAATCTAAACTAGAGGGCCTGGCGCAGGCGGCTCATACTGGGAGGGTGGGTGGATGGCTTGAGCTCAGGAGTTGGAGACCAGCCTGAGCAAGAGGGAGACCTGTTCTCCAAAAACTAGTGGGGTGTTGTGGCAGGTGCCTGAGTCCCAGCTACTCAGGAGAATGAGACAAGAGAATCACTTGAGTCCAAGAATTTGAGGTTGCTGTAAGCTATGACGCCACAGCACTCAACTCCAGGTGACTGAGTGAGACTCTGTCTCAAAACAACAAACAACAACAACAAAACTAGAACCCAAACTTGTTTATATCTCATTCTACTTATTTGTAACCCCAAGGAAAGCACACAACATTATCACAAATAATTAGTATTTCAAGTAAAACCAAACAATGAAAGTCTTTTACCAATGCATTATACACACAATTTAGTTTACATTTGCTTCATTTTAAATTTATCTCCCATAATTATTTCTTACACTCTCTGTGCCTGCCACCGTTTCTCTAGCATAAGGAGAGAAAATCAGGTGTTTTACTATATTAAGTCAAATAAAGTGGGATTTTATGGTGTTTAGTTAGGAATACTAGGATATAGAAGAACTAAGTTCCTAAGTCACGGGGGAATTTTATCCTAGGTTTAATTGAGAAAAACTTTACAGAGAAGGTGGGATTTGACCTGGCTCTCACAGGATGGGAAGGATCTATACAGGATGAAAAGAATGAGCAAGGCATTTCCAGAGGTACAATGGTGGGAATAAGATCCAGGGGTGGGAAAATACATAATGTGAACTTCATATATAAGTTACAGTTTAAGCCTCTACACATGCTTTCAAAAAAAAAGAGAGGAATCCATAGGTGGTCTTTGCTGCACCAGTTGTTTTCAAGAGAATTCCTTTTGCAATAGAATGCCTACCACTTAAGGAGGTGGGAAGTTAGGGTCACAGTGGGATACCATAGTAACATCAGTGACATGTAACCACATCCACATATCCATCTGTCTACCTGAATGGGCATGCTTTTAATGAGAATCCCACTTCCAGAGGAGGAGGGTGAGGCCCTGTATCTGTTCTGTTCAGGCCCTGATCATTCCCTCCCATGCCCAGGAAACATTCACGAATACAGAGGCTCTATATTCAACCTTCTGAGATACTGTCAGACTATTTTCCAAAGCAGCTGCACCATTTTACAATCTCACTAGTAATGTATGAGGGTTCCAATTTTTCCATATCTTCACCAACACTTGTTACTGTCTCTTTGATTATAGACATCCTAGTGCATGTGAAGTGGTATCTCATTGTGGTTGTGGTTTGCATTTCCCTGAGGACGAATGATGTGGAGTATCTTTTCATGTGCTTATTTCCAACTGGCTCTTGATTGCTGGTTATAGGCATCCATTCCCCTCTCTAGAACAGAGTTACCATATGACCCAGCAATTCTACTCCCATGTAGATATCCAAGAGAATTGAAAACATATGTTCATACATACAAAAATTATACAGGATTGTAACCTAAGCATTTATCAACTGATGAATGCATAAACAAAAGTGGTATATCCATACAATGAAATGCTATTCAGCCATAAAAAGGAGTGAAGTAGGGTGGCGCCTGTGGCTCAAGGAGTAGGGTGCCGGCCTTATATACCGCAGGTGGTGGTGGGTTCAAACCTGGCCCCAGCCAAAAACTGAAAAAGAAAAAAAAAGGAGTGAAGTAGTGATAAATGCTAAAAAGGTCACAATTCCACTTATATGAAATATCCAGGATAGGAAAATCCATAGAAATAGAAAGTACAATGGTGGTTACCAGAGGTTGATAGATTCATGCCCCTGGAGAGTTCACTTTAGAAAGATTAATTTTATGTTAACGGCCTCAAAGACCCACTTGGACCTGGCTCCAGCCAACCGTTCCTGAAGATTTTGCCCTCTTAAAGCAGAAAGATTCTACTGTTTATACCTTAGGATAGTCATATACCACCACTGAGGCAATGAGTACAGAAATGTCTAGCAACGGGAATGGGAAGGAGATGAACACCTAAAGGGCAAGAATTCAATGATATTACAGATACATCATCCCGTCACCTCTCTACTTCTCTATCTACCTTCCTACTCACCTTTACTGAATACTTAGTATGTGGCAGACACTGTGCTAACACTTCATTATCTTTTTAAATTTTTTTGCAGTTCTTGGTCAGGGCTGGGTTTGAATCCTCCACCCCCAGTATATGGGGCTGGTGCCCTACTCCTTGAGCCACAGGCACCGCCCAACACTTCATTATCTTCATTCTCACAATTTTATATATGGGGAAATTGAGAGCTAGAAATAACCAAGATTGCACACATCTAAGAAGTGGTAGAGATGGGATTTAAACTTTGGTCTGTGTTTTTACATTGAAATGGAAGTCAAGGGTGGTCATGGAAGTGATCCAAAGCCATGTTCCTTGGGTACGCTCAGGCCGTGTGGAAACTGCAACAGGGAGTGTGGCTGTTTGCCAAAGACTTCAATCCCATTTCAGAACTTGTGGGCTGGGAGCCTTCTGAAGGACTGTGGGGTCATGGGTGCACTAATTGTCTGAAATCACCTAGTCAAGACCACAGAGGCTTCCCCTGACCTGAAGCTTCCTTTGTCATCTCTTTCAGAAAATTCAAAGAGGAATTTAAATATTTGGGGGCTTTTGTAAGGAAGTGAAATGTGTTCTACTCCAGGATCCTTCCCTTCCCTTCCCTCCTCTCCCCTCCCCTCCCCTTCCCTTCCCTTCCCTTTTCTCTTCCTGTGCTTTCCTTTTCCTTTCCTTTTTCTTTTCCAGGATCTTTTCTTTTCTTTTATTTCTCTCCTTCCTTCCTTCCTTTCCTTTCCTTTTTTTTTTTTTTTTTTTTTGAGATAGAGTCTCACTCTGCGTGCTGGGCTAAGTGCCAGGAGTGCCATGGCATCATAGCTTACAGCAACCTCAAACTCTTGGGCTCAAGAGATCCTCTTGCCTCAGCCTTCCAACTAGCTGGGACTATAGGCACCCACCACAAGGCCCAAATAGTTTTTCGTTTTTTAGTAGAGCCGGGGTCTCACTCTTGCTCAGGCTGGTCTCCAACTCTTGAGCTCAAACAAGTCACTGAACTTCGTCTCCCAGAGTGCTAGGATTACAGGCCTGAGCCACCGCACCTGTCCCAGGAACATTTCTAAAGTCCTCAGTTACTAGTGAAGGAGATAAGAAAATATCACCCCAAAATATGACTCCTTGATATAAAGGATATTTTCAGTGAAAAGGCCATTTTGATTAGCAAGCACTGGCCTCTCCTCCATAAAACCTGAGTAACCTAATTTAGAATCAGAAAAGGAACTTCTGGACTCCTTATCACATGCTAATACACCTAGCCCTATGGTCATTTGAAGCACAATACCTGTCTCTCAGGTTAATTTACTAATCAATCTGTTTCCCTCCATCTATCCATCTCCCCTTAGCAACCGCTTTCCAGTTTCTCTCCCCCCTCCCTTCTAGAAGGCATCTTTAAAAGCCACTATCACTTTCTGAAATCATTCTTGTGGTTCCCCATATGCGCATGGTATTTGAAAATAAACCTTTCTCTTATTAATCTACTACAACTGTGAGTTGATCTTTTTAGCAAATCAACCTAGGGAAAAGGGCAAGTTTCCCTGGGATTCCCCTTCACTAGATAAAGAAACAAGCTTATAGAGGGGAAATGACTTCCCTAAGATAATACAGCCAATTCTAAGTATTGTGACTAGACAGGGAAATAATTGGAAGTTTTTCCACATTCTCAAGCTACTTTCCACTTTTCCTTTTGTTAGTATTTTCTTCAATTCTGTAATCTGGATATGGTTTCATGAGAGTCTCGTACACTTACTTGAACCAAGATATGGTAAGATATACTCTTTCTTTAAAAAAAAACCTCTTATTATAGAATTTATATACATTGTACATTATTTATTTATAAATGGTATGTAATTTATACATATATAATTATATTTTACTGAATGGGTGATTGATTAATTGATTGAGTATTGGAATATTTTAAAGCAAGTCCAGGACAGCATACCATTGCAAGGTATATATTCATAAAGAAAAGCAGCGTGACATATAGCAAAATACAAACAACTATAAAGCCTACACTAGGCTGAAGGTAGGGGACATAGGCCTTGTTTTACTTATCTCTGCCACTAAGTACCTATATGATCACAAGAAAGTTGTTTAAGCCCTTAGTCTCAGACTTGTTTCCCTTAAAAAAAAAAGCCTAGATTTTATTACTTTACAACATTGAAATTCTATGACAATTCAAATTCCTCTAAGGATATTTGTATTTTAAAAAAGAACAAGTGTTTAATGTTCTGGCAAAGGAAAGTGATTTTGGGGTGTATTTGTTAGAGCTGTGGGGAGAGGAGAGGAATTGTTCAGAAGTCTTAATGTCACCCCTTGCAAGCAGCTGCCAAAATATTTCCACAGAAGGGTGATTTTCACTACCAGGACTGCCAAGTGTGGATCTGAGAAATGCAAAATTATACCATTATTCTGCTTTACTAGCAGACTTTCAGGATTAGTTGTTGAAATAACCTGAAGATCATCAATCCGAATTAAATTGGGGAACTGCTGTAAGGATAAAATATTTTCCAGCTTCAAACAAATGTCCATTTTCTGAAGTACCCAAACACACTACAACTTGTCTGACCCTAATGGTTTTCTTTTCTCTCCTTGAATGCGTTTTGTGAGAGGTAGGTGGAAAGTTTTGTTTGACAGTTGAATGCTGCCATCTGCTGGTTTGTGGGTAGCACTCAACTGGACTAGGGTACTCTCTGCCAGATTCATAGCAAAAAACAAATTTCCACACAATTAACGGTGTAAGATGTACAAATCAAAAAGCAACTTAAATACTTTTATGACTTATTACTTTACCCACAAATTTATTTTTTTTGATATAAATAAATTCAATATTTTGTTAAATATATTAAGGCTAATGTGGGCAAACACAAATTTCCTCTTGCTCCCAAATTCTAACACTTGTTGGTACATTTTCCCCCCAATCTTTATTACATTTTTGAAATAGGCTTTCATTCCAAAAATATTTATTGAGCACCTTCTATATATATGCCAGGCATTTCATCAGGAATGGGGGAGAAACAGCAAAGAAAAAAAAATCTAGAAATGGGCGGTGCCTGTGGCTCAAGGAGTAGGGCACTGGCCCCAAATACTGGAGGTGGTGGATTCAAACCTGACCCCTGTCAAAAACTAAAAAAAAAAAAAAAGAAAAAAAGAAATCTACAAAGTCCCTTCCCTCCTAGATCTTGCATTCAAGGTTAAGGGGAACAATAAAATGAAGATATACACGTGAAACTCAGTAAATGTAGAATATAAATGTCTTAACACAATAACTAAGAAAATGCCAGGAAGGCTATTTTAACCAATGTGATGAAAATGTGTCAAACGGTCTATAAAACCAGTGTGTAGTGCCCCATGATCGCATTAATGTACACAGCTATGATTTAATAATAAAAAAAGTTAGATCATGGTAAATGCTGTGAAGAAAAAGAATGGTATGTGGATTCAGAATGATTGACTGGAATGCTACTTCAGATAAGGGAGGTCATGGAAGGTCCCTCTGGAGGTAGCAGAACAAGTGACATCTGAACAGCAATTGGAGCGACCAGAAGGACAAAAGGAAGTATGGACCAGAAGGAAGCAGAAATGCGAATGTGTGGGGAGAGAGTCCTCTGGGGATAAAAGTGTCCAAGGCAGAAAGGCAAGCACAAATGCTGAGACAGGAGCATGCTTCCGTGTAGAGGCATAGCAAAGAAGCTAGTGTGACTGGAAGGGTCTGTGGGAACTAAAAATTGAAAGGAAATAAGATAGGAGAGCACAACCAGGGATCAAATCACGAAGGGGCCAAACGAAGTGAAGACAACTTTGTGCGGGTTTTCCCCCATTTAAATCCATTTGACATAAAAGAGCTGCATTTTCAAGGATGTGCAGGATCCACAGTCAGCGAAAGAGGAGAAAAGGGATCCTGGAAAGAGACGATATTGAGCCAAAGGCATGAATACTACAGAGGTTGAGAGTAATGTGAGAGTGGGACTTGAGAGATCTGGGTTCAAGTCCCAGCTGTGCCACTTCTAGTTATACTATTATTCCCACTCTTCCCTAACCAATAAACAGATTGTAATCAGTTGGTCTATCATTGGCCTTACCTGTAGGAACCCTAGTATCAGATGAGGATGGCTACACTGATAGGGTGCTGCAGATCTAGGCACTAGTATTTACTGGACAGAGGATTAGAGTGGGAATGTAGTACAGGGGAGTGAAGGAAGGAACTTCACACATTAAAAAGCAAAAAGCAGGCTTGGGGGCTTTGGGCGCCAGCCACACATACCAGAGACAGGGGGCGCCAGCCCAGCCCAGGCCAGCCAACCAACAATGACAACTACAACCAAAAAATAGCTGGGTGTTGTGGTGGGTGCCTGTAGTCTCAGCTACTTGGGAGGCTGAGGCAATAGAATCACTTAAGTCCAAGAGTTTGAGGTTGCTGAGCTGTGACGTCACATTACTCTACAGAAGGCAATGTAGTGAGACTCTGTCTAAAAAAAAAAAAAAAAGTAAAAAGCAGAAAGATAGATGAATAAAGGGAGATGGGGCAGGCACTACACTTTCGCATGATCTTGGGTAGGCATTATGGTTATTACTAAGGAGTATACTGTATAAGCCCAAACTTTGGTGTATATTAGAATTCCCCCGGGTCGGGGGGTGTTGTTAAAACATGTGCCCCTGGGGCCCATACCCAGAGTTTGCGATTCAATAGGCCTTGAGTGAGGCCTGAGACATTGCAAGTTCCCAGCTAATGCTGATAATGCTGGTCTAAAGAACACACCTGGAAAATTAATGCTGTGATTGGTGGAAGCGATGATTGTGAGGCAAAATTGGAAAATTTAGTTTCCCCATTTCTTTGTCCACATGCTGCCAAAGGCTAGAGTGCTTACCTCTTGGTATTGTCCAAACTGATTGTGCTCCTGTACTTATAAAATTACACAAGGTAGAGAGGGAGAGAATTGTGACTTATATGGCTGCTATTTAACACAGAAAAATGACCCTTTGAAGCTTGCAAAATATTGCTAGGTTCATTGCCTTATGCTGTCGCCCTTTACGCATTACTATCTGTCAGCCAACAAGACGATGAAAACTTATCTATCCTGTATTCTCTGTTGATGAGGGTATAGCCTCCTCAGGCTTTTTCATATTCTGGAAGTGGGGATATCAAATGGTACATACAACCTTTCTATACAGCAATATGTGTAACATTCTAAATACATACTATTTGATCTAGCAATTCTACTTCTGGAAAACTATCATATAGAATAAATTGGAGATGTACTGCAAAGATATAGGTGCATGGAACCTCATCACAAGCATAATTTACAAAAACACAAACTGGAAACAGCCTGCCTATTAATGAGGAATTAGATAAATACTGTAAAAAGCTCTAGTATGAATGAAATCATAGTGACAGGAAAATTAATATGGACCCAGATATAATACTATAATTGCTGTGCATGGCTCAGCACCTGTAGCTCTGGGGCTAGGGCACCAGCCACATACACTGGAGCAAGCAGGTTCAAATCCAGCCCAGGCCTGACAAACAACAATGACAACTGCAACCAAAAAATAGCTGGGCATTGTGGTACCTGTAGTCCCAGCTACTCAGGAGGCTGAGGCAAGAAAATCGCTTAATCCCACGAGTTTGAGGTTGCTATGAGATGTGACGCCATGGCACTCTACCCAGGGCAACAGCTTGAGACTCTGTCTCAAAACAAACAAGCAAACAAACAAACAAAAAATGACTGCTGTGCAGGTGTATGTGATAATTTGGAGTATTTTGCATTTTATAAAATTTCTGCAGTTAAGATAAATTGCTTTATGACCAGAAGAAAATTCTCTCTCCAAATTACTTGATATAAATTGCATTAAGAAACTTCATGCACATTGTCTTCCTCTACAGCAAAGCTACAGCAAAGTTGACAGACCTTAACATCAAACTAATGATCATTTTGCTTCTCAGCACAACGTTATTAGTACGAAAGTCTTCCCTGTCTGTTAATCTGGTTCAGAAAGCCACGGTATAAGTGAGCCAGAATAGACCCCAATTTTCTTATATCTCTATATTGTATTACATTTTCCTTGCACATTAAACTATTAAATGTGAGAATAGAATTTATTAAATTATATTACAAACACCAGCCTTGCATGGAAATTTGTAATATAATTCAAACTGATCATTTGTAATATAATTCAACTGTAATATAATTCAAACTGATCACATGATTACAAACTGATCATTTTCACTGTACTTTAACTAATAGTTTTTGCTGGACACAGTAGCTGAATTCCAATTATACTTTGATAATTTGCTGGTATCACGATCACTCTGACTTGAGACACCAAGTATCAATCAATGGACAGGAAACAAGTGACGTTTACATTTTATTTTTTTAATGTGTTCACAAAAACTGACAGAAGAATTTAAAATTTTTATAAATTCATGTCAAAAGTGAAAGCACATAATTCCTAAAAAAATTATAAAAGGTAGGATACAAATTTAGCATTTTAATAATCAAGTACTACAATTCATTCTTACTAACCAAACTTTGAGGCACAGAATGTTTAGTCATAAAAGGCACTTAATTTGTTTTGCTATACTGATGAAAAGGAACTTTCTTAGGACTCAAATGTAGGTTCTAGAGTTCAAAGAACAAATTAAACCAAGGTAACAAATTCTCTAATGTTGAAAAGACATATACTTCTGTTTGTCTAAAATTCAAAATTACCTTCTTTCTTGCTCACTTTCCTGTTTTTTTATGCAAATAAAACTAAACAGTTTTTCTTCGACATCAACGCTTAGTTTTGACAGATTACTCATATTAAAACTTATGTAAGGTTTCTAAAGATTAGGTACAGAAAGAAAATTTTAAAAAACTTACATAAGGGAAATACTTTAACAAGGTCAGTAAGAAGTTATTGCTCTTGAATATAACTCACTACAATCTTTCTGTTAACAACAGACATTTAAGTAGATCTTTTGGTCTTCAGGGAATGACTGATTCTGGTGTTTCCTTAATTTTCAGCTTCGAGAATCTCTCATTGAGTGAAAGTTTAGTCTGTGAAGGAAGGAAAAGTTGTAACTTTGGAGGGTTAAATATCTTACAAAATATTCATGAAATTTGGTTACTAAAAATAGGGAACAGTTGCTAAAGATTCTGAGTGAGAGGTAGGAGCCTCTGAGTTTGAAGAAACTGCTCTTTGACCCTGGTTTGCCTAATCTCTGATGTATCATTGAGTCCACCTCTTGGTGCTTATAGACTCAACAGTGGCATCAAAAGGCACAATGAAAGAAGAGGAAAGAAAGCATAGTATTACCACAGGATAAGTAGGTGAGGTTCCACAGCGGAATGAGGAGCAGACTTCCTTCTATGCATTCCAGATCAAAAGCTTTGACTAAGCCTAGGGAGCTGGTAATCAGCCCTGTGAAGACAACCTAGGGCCAAGTGACTTCCAATTGATATTATTAGTCTACAGCCAACTGGAATACCTCAAAGATCGCCCAAGACATAACATCCAGTTTCATAATTTTTCAACCTTTTTTTTTGAGACAGAGTCTCACTTTGTTGCCCTTGGTGGAGTGCTGTGGCATCATAGCTCACGGCAACCTCAAACTCTTGGGCTCAAGAAATCCTCTTCCTCAGCCTCCCAAGTAGCGGGGTCTATAGGCACCCTCCATAATACCCAGGCTATTTTTATAGATGAGGTCTTGCTCTTGCTCAGGATAGTCTCAAACTCCTGAGCTCAGGCAATCCACCTGCCTCAGCCTCCCAGAAAACTAGGATTATAGGCGTGAGCCACCACACCCAGCTCCATTTTCCTACTTATATAGACTGCCACTGAGCCTAAATTTCTTTCTCCACCTTCCAGAAATATCCTTTCCAACACCACCCCAAAACCTAAATCAGAAACCAGATTAGTATTACTATGAGGCACAAATGGTCTATATTTATACTATATATTGCCTATTTTCTACTTATGGGTCATATAGTTTTATGCAGAACACAATTAATTAAAACATGGATGGAATAGTGTACTCTTATTAATTTATTCTATTGCTAACTGAAGGTTGATAGAAAATTCTTCTGGTCACAACTCCTGCTGTGAAAATCTTTAAAATATATTAGTATACTGTCAGGCACGGTGGCACATGCCTGTGGACCCAACTACTCAGGAGGCTGAGGCAAAAGGATCCCTTGAATTCAGCAGTTTGAAGTTGCTTTGAGATATGATGATGCCACAGCATTCTACCCAGGGTGACAGAGAGACTCAGTCTCAAAAATTTCTTTTTAATAATATTAAAAAGAGTATAGTAGTATACTTTCTTGCTTTAGTACACAATCTAATAAACATAGCTAGCTCCTTTACAAG
Source organism: Nycticebus coucang (assembly GCF_027406575.1). NCBI lineage: Eukaryota > Metazoa > Chordata > Mammalia > Primates > Lorisidae > Nycticebus > Nycticebus coucang. The sequence goes on from NC_069804.1 coordinate 123,610,719, forward strand.
TGTGGATCATGTTGAGCCTTAAGTCCACCACAGATGTAAACATATACAGTTGGCCCTCTGTATCCATGGTTTCTATCTCTTTGGATTCAACGAACAGCAAATCAGAAATGTTAAAAATAAATAAATGGTGGCATCTGGGCGGCGCCTGTGGCTCAAAGGAGTAGGTCGCTGACCCCATATACTAGAGGTGGTGGGTTCAAACCTGGCCCCAGCCAAAAACTGCAAAATAAATAAATAAATAAATAAATAAACAATAAAAAAAAGGTGTCATCTGCACTGAACATGTAGATGGCTTTTCTTGTCATTATTCTGTAAACAATATAGTATATAACAACTATTTACATAGCATTTACATTGTATTAGATATTATAAGTAAATATAAATATTCATAAGGAAGTTTATAGGTTATGTGCAAATACTATGCCATTTTATATCAGAGACTTGAGCATCCATGGGTTTTGGTACCCACTGGGGCCCTGGAATCAATCTCCCATGGATACTGAGGGATTACTGTAATAAACTGATCTAAATTCATGTTTAACTTGAAGTTGATTTAAAAAATAAGTAATTGAAAGTTTATTTACTTTCTCAACCTTCGTGTCTTTCACAGAGGTTTAGTATAGCAAGAGATTTCTTTTTCTTTTTTTTTTTTTTTTTTGTGGTTTTTTTGGCCAGGGCTGGGTTTGAACCCACCACCTCCAGCATGTGGGACTGGCGCCCTACTCCTTGAGCCACAGGCGCCACCCAGCAAGAGATTTCTTATGCATTAAGGGCTCTAGATGAGCTCTGTTTTTTTCCTGATACATAGAAGTGCCTAAAATAGTCATGAATTCTTTAATATCACATGAACAAGCTTATCGTGAAATTGTATTAGACTTACCTGATTACTCAGCGCTTGAAAGTTGAATTGCAAGGATATTCCTTTGGGCTGATGCTGAGAATTCTTAGTTTTACCATTTTTAGTCGGTAGGAGCAACACTTTAAATTCATCTCTCAACTCTCTGTCAATGAAGAACGATATTTAATAAACATATATTTGGGCTTCGTGCCCATAGCTCAGTGAGTAGAGTGTCAGCCACACACACCAAGGCTGGCAGGTTTGAGCCCGGCCCGGGCCTGCTAAACAGCCATGACAACTGCAACCAAAAAATAGCCAGGCATTGTGGATGGCAGCTATAATCCCAGCTACTTGGGAGGCTGAGGCCAGCGAACTGCTTAAGCCCAAGAGTTTGAGGTTGCGGTGAGCTGTGATGCCATAGCACTCGACTGAGGGTGACAAAGTGAGACTCTGTCTCAAAAAAAAAAAAAAAATATATATATATATATATTTGACAGTCACTAATTAGATAAGCAATATTGAACCATTCAACTTAACCTCTCTAAATCTCATTTTTACCAGCTGCAAAATGAAGATCTTGGTATATTTTCAAGAATCTTTAAGCTTGGTTTTAGTAGTAAGATTCCAAGTTCTGAATCAGGGAGCACTTGTGCAGCACTTAGGAGGATCACATGCATGGATTAATCTAGCATTTTTACATTGTTACTTCAAAATTGTTACACGACCTTTTCTACTCTTTACATGACAAAACAGTTTTTCTATTTTTATTTATTTGTATTGATTTATTTATTTTGAGGCAGAATCTCACTCTGTTGCTCCAGGTTAGAGTGCAGTAACATCATAGCTCACAGCAACCTCAAACTCTTGGGCTCAAAGCGACCCTCTTGCCTCAGCCTCCTGAGTAGCTGGGACTACAGGCACCTGCCACAATGCCTCGCTAGTTTTTCTCTTTTTAGTAGAGACAGGATCTCGCTCTTGGTCAAGCTAGTCTCAAACTCCTGAGCTCAAGTGATCCATCTATCTGGGCCTCCCAAAGTGCTAGGATTACAGGCGTGAGTCACCATGCCCAGCCTAGTTTTCCTATTTTTCAGGTTTGGTTATTCCTATCAGCATTTAGGAACAAAAGCAGCCAGAGCCTCCATATAGGGAGAAAATGGATTCATGGTTGTCTTATGCTGGGGATAGGGGAGGGAAGTGAAAGAATGAGTATTGAATACTAATGGGTATGGAGGTTCTTTTGCAGAAGGTGTGAATGTTCTAAAATTAGATTACAGTGATGGTTGCACAACTCTGTTAATATACTAACATCCAATGACTTGCATACTTTAACTTGGTGAACTTTATGATATGAAAATCATATCACAATAAAGTTACTAAAAAAGTAGCTGGAGTGGATGGGTAAATAGGAATTAATACGAAAATCAGCCTGGCTCTCAATATGTTCATTCTGCTACATTACAGAAGTGTGCAGCATGGCAGAATGAAAATGAAAATATAGGGCCTCCCATGTGCTTGCCAGTGGGTCTGGTTCTTTCTTTGTCTTATTTATAACAGCTCTTCATGTAAATAAACAGTACAGAAAAGTTTTTTTTTTTTTGTAGAGACAGACTGTCACTTAATCGCCCTCGTTATAATATTGAGGGTGGGGGTTGAAAACAACCTCACAATTTATCTAGTCCAACATATTTATTTTTCTTTATTTTTTTTTTATTTTGACAGTAACTTTGTTTCCTTTTTTCTTTCTTTTTTTCAATTGCATCTCATTAACTTTTTTATTTATTTATTTTTTTAATGTTAAATCATAGCTGTGTACATTAGTGCAATCAAGGGGTAAAATGTGCTGGTTTCATATACAATCTGAAATATTCTCATCAAACTGTTCAACATAGCCTTCATGGCATTTTCTTAGTTATTGTTATGTAGACAATTGTATTCTGCGTTTAGTTAAGTTTTGCCTGTACCCATTCTAAGATGCACCGTAGGTGTGGCCCCACCCATTACCGTCCTTCCACCTTAACCTCCCCCCTCCCTTCCCCTTCCTTGGCCCTTTCCCCATAGTCTTCTGCTATAGTTGAGTTATAGCCTTCATGTGAAAGCTATAATTTAGCTTCATAGTAGGGCTGAGTACATTGGATACTTTTTTCTTCCATTCCTGAGATACTTTGCTAAGAAGAATATGTTCCAGCTCCATCCATGTAAACATGAAAGAGGTAAAGTCTCCATCCTTCTTTAAGGCTGCATAATATTCCATGGTATACATGTACCACAATTTGCTAGTCCATTTGTGGGTCGATGGGCACTTGGGCTTATTCCATGACTTAGCAATTATGAATTGGGCTGCAATAAACATTCTGTTACAGATGTCTTTGATATATTGTAATTTTTGGTCTTCTGGGTATAAACCTAGTAAAGGAATTATAGGATCGAAAGGCAGGTCTATGTTTAGGTCTCTAAGTATTCTCCAAACATCCTTCCAGAAGGAACGCATTAGTGTGCATTCCCACCAGCAGTGTTGAAGTGTGCCCTTTTCTCCACATCCACACCAACATCTCTGGTTTGGGGATTTTGTTATGTGGGCTACTCTTACTGTGGTTAGGTGATATTTCAAAGTAGTTTTGATTAGCATTTCTCCGATGATCAAGGATGATGAGCTTTTTTTTCAGGTGTTTGTAGATCGTGTGTCTGTCTCCTTTAGAGAAGTTTCTCTTCAAGTCCCTTGCCCACCCTGAGATGGGATCATGTATTCTTTTCTTGCTAATTCATTTGAGTTCTCTGTGGATTCTTGTTATTAGACCTTTATCGGAGGTATCACCTGCAAATATTTTCTCCCATTGTGAGGGCTGTCTGCTTACTTTACTTACTATGTTCTTGGCTGTGCAGAAGTTTTTTAGTTTGATCAGGTCCCAGTAGTGTATTTTTGATACTGCTTCAATTGCCTGGGGAGTCCTCCTCATAAAATATTCACCCAGTCCAATTCCTTCAAGAGTTTTCCCTGAACTTTCTTCAAGTATTTTCATAGTTTCATGTCTTAAGTTTAAATCATTATTGAGTGAGGGTCTATCTTAGTTAATGGTGAAAGGTGTGGGTCCACTTTCAATCTTCTACAGCTTGCCAGCCAGTTTACCCAGCACCATTTGTTAAATAGGGAATCTTTTCCCCACTGAATGTTTTTGATTGGCTTGTCAAAGATTAAATAATGGTAAGTAGCTGGATTCATCTCCTGGTTCTCTATTCTGTTCCAGACATCTAATTTTCTGTTTTTGTGCCAGTACCATGCTGTTTTGATCACTATCAATGTATAGTACAGTCTCAGGTCTGGTAGTATGATTCCTCCTGCTGTGTTTTTATTGCTGAGTAATATTTTGGTTATTTGAGTTTTTTTCTGATTCCATGTAAAACAAAGTATTATTTTTTCAAGATCTTTAAAATATGACAATGGAGCTTTAATAGGAATTGCATTAAAATTATATATTGCTTTGGTTAGTATAGACATTTTAATAATGTTTATTTTTCCCAGCCATGAGCTTGATATGTTTTTCCATTTATTAACATCTTCAGTGATTTCTTTCCTTAAAGTTTCATAGTTCTCTTTGTAGAGCTCTTCCACGTCCTTTGTTAGGTATACTCCAAAATATTTCATCTTCTTTGGCACTACAATGAAAGGAATAGAGTTCTTTACTGCTTTTTCGACTTGGTTATTTTTGGTATATATAAAGGCTACAGATTTATGGGTGTTGATTTTGTAGCCTGAGACATTGCTGTATTCCTTGATCACTTCTAAAAGTTTTGTAGTAGAATCCCTAGTGTTTTCCAGATATACAATCATATCATCTGCGAAGAGTGAAAGTTTGATCTCCTCTGACCCTATGTGGATACCCTTGATCCCCCTTTCTTCCCTAATTGCAATGGATAAAACTTCCATTACAATGTTAAAGAGCAATGGAGACAATGGGCAACCTTGCCTGGTTCCTGATCTAAGTGGAACTGATTTCAACTTAATTTCATTCAATACGATATTGGCTTTGGGTTTGCTGTAGATGGCCTCTATTAGTTTAAGAAATGTCCCTTCTATACCAATTTTCTTAAGTGTTCTGATCATGAAGGGATGCTGGATATTATCAAAAGCTTTTTCTGCATCAATTGAAAGAATCATATGGTCCTTATTTTTTAGTTTGTTTATGTGCTGAATTACATTTATAGATATATGTATATTGAACCAGCCTTGAGACCCTGGGATAAATCCCACATGGTCATAGTGTATAATTTTTTTGATATGTTGTTGGATTCTGTTTGTTAAGATCTTATTGAGTATTTTAGCATCAATATTCATTAGTGATATTGGTCTATAATTTTCTTTTCTTGTTGGGTCTTTCCCTAGTTTGGGGATCAAGGTGATGTTTTCTTCATAGAATGTGTTGGGTAATATTCCTTCTTTTTCTATATTCTGGAAGAGGTTTAGTAATATAAGTACTAGTTCTTTAAAGGTTTGGTAGAATTCTGATGTAAAGCAATCTGGTCCTGGGCTTTTCTTTTTAGGGAGATTTTGTATAGTTGATGCTATTTCAGAACTTGATATAGGCCTGTTCAACATTTCCACTTCATTCTGGCTAAGTCTTGGTAAGTGGTGTACTTCCAGTTATTGGTCGATTTCTTTCAGATTTTCATATTACTGAGAGTAGAGTTTCTTGTAGTATTAGTTAAAGATTTTTTGAATTTCTGATGGGTCTGCTGTTATTTCATCGTTACCATTTCTAATTGATGAAATTAGAGATTTTACTCTTTTTTCCTGGTTAGGTTGGCCAAAGGTTTATCTATTTTACTGATCTGTTCAAAAAACCAACTTTCAAATTTACTGATCTGTTGTATAATTCTTTTGTTTTCAATGTCATTTAATTCTGCTCTGATTTTGGTTATTTCTTTTCTTCTGCTGAGTTTGGGATTGGAATGTTCTTCCTTCACCAGTTGCTTGAGATGTCCCATTAAGTTATTAACTTCCTCTCTTTCTGTTTTATTGAGGAAGGCTTGCAGTGCTATAAATTTCCCTCTTAGGACTGCCTTTGCAGTATACCAGAGGTTCTGATAATTCGTGTCTTGATTGTTGTTTTGTTCCAAAAATTTGGTGATTTCCTTCTTAATCTCATCTATAACCCATCTATCCTTCAGCATAAGGTTGTTTGGCTTCCATGTTTTTGTATGGGTATGCAGGTTCCTGTTATTGTGTTCAATGTTTATTCCATGATGGTCTGAAAAGATGCAAGGAATAATTTCTATTTTTTTTAAATTTGCTGAGGTTAGATTTGTGGCCTAGGATGTGGTCAATTTTTGAGTATGTTCCGTTGGCTGATGAGAAGAATGTGTATTCAGTTTTTTTTTACATTCATATTTTTTTTTTTTATTTAAGGTGATGTTTGTATGCCTTTCTTTTTTTTTTTTTTGGTTAAATCATAGCTGTGTACATTAGTGCAATCAAGGGGTACAATGTGCTGGTTTCATACACAATCTGAAATATTCTCATCAATCTGTTCAATGTAGCCATCATGGCATTTTCTTACTTATTGTATGTAGATATTTGTATTCTGCGTTTAGTAAGTTTCGCCTGTACCCATTCTAAGATGCACCGTAGGTGTGGCCCCACCAATTACTCTCCCTCCATCCTAACCTCCCCCTCCCTTCCACATCCTTGGCCCTTTCCTCATAGTCTTGTGCTATAGTTGGGTTATAGCCTTCATGTGAAAGGTATAATTTAGCTTCATAGTAGGGCTGAGTACATTGGATACTTTTTTCTTCCATTCCTGAGATACTTTGCTAAGAAGAATATGTTCCAGCTCCATCCATGTAAACCTGAAAGAGATGAAATGTTCTGTAGATGTCTGTTAAGTCCAGATGTTGAATGGTTAAGTTTAAATCTAAAATTTCTTTGCTTAGCTTCTTTTTGGAGGATCTATCCAGTACTGGTAAAGGGGTGTTAAAATCTCCAACTACTCTGGAACTGGAGGAAATCAAGTTGCTCGTGTCTCTTAGAGTTTCTCTTATAAATTCAGGTGTGTTCTGGTTGGGTGCATAAATATTAATAATGGAGATCTCATCATACTGAGTATCACCTTTAACAAATATAAAGTGTCCATCCTTATCCTTCCTTATTTTGGTTGGTTTAATGCCTATTGCATCTGCGAATAGGATTGTAATGCCTGCTTTTTTCTGCTTTCCATTTGCCTGGAGTATAGATGATGATCCCTTCACCTTGAGTCTATATTTGTCTTTTAATGTAAGATACAATTCTTGTATGCAGCAGATATCTGGCTTGATTTTTGTATCCACTCAGCCAACCTGTGCCTCTTTAGAGGACAATATAAACCATTCACATTAATTGAGAATATTGATAAGCTTTTTGAGAGTCTGGTGGACATTTTTAATCCTTTTGCAACTGTGGAAGTTTGAATTTGATCAAAATTTTCTGGGTGGGTTTACTTTTGTGGTGGAGGATTATGCTGGTCTTTATGGAGGATAGGTCTGAGAATGTCTTAGAGAGCTGGTTTAGTTATGGCAAATTTCTTCAACACGTGAATGTCATTGAAGTTTTTAATTTCGCCATCATAACTGAAACTCAGTTTAGCTGGGTACAGGACTCTGGGTTGAAATTTATTTTGTTTTAGGAGATTAAAAGTCGATGACCATCCTCTTCTAGCTTGAAAGGTTTCAGCAGAGAGATCTGCAGTTATTGTATTATTCTTGCCCTTGTAGGTGATGGTTTTCTTTCATCTGGCTGCTTTCAGAATTTTCTCCTTCATATTAACTTTAGTGAAATTGATTATGATGTGTCTGGGGGATGTCTTATTTGGGTTGAGTCTTGCTGGAATTCTGAAACTGTCTGCTATCTGAATTTCAGAATCACTTGGCATGTCTGGATAGTTCTCATTCATAATCTCATGGAGAAGAGACTCTGTGCCTTGTGAAGCCACTTTGTTACTTTCAGGGATCCCTATAAGCTGAATATTAGTTTTCTTTGAATTATCCCAGAGCTCTTTGAGAGAGTGATCTATTTTTGCCCTCCATTTCTCTTCCTCTTTGAGAGTATGGGAGCGTTTGAAAACTTTGTCTTCAATGTCAGAAATACTTTCTTTTGCTTGCTACATTGTGTTACTGAGGGATCCTACTGTGTTTCTGAGATCTTTGAGGGCTGCAACTTCTTGTCTCAATGTGTCAAAATCTTTGGTCATTTGGTCTTTGAATTCCTTGAATTATTGAGATATCTTTTGGGTTACTGCTTGGAATTCTAATTCAATCTTATTTACTATCCAGATTCTGAATTCGATTTCTGACATCTCAGCTATTTGTTTGTGAATGGGATCTTGTGCTGTGTCTGCCCCATTCATCCTTGTGGGAGTTGATCTACTGTTATTCTTCATATTGTCAGAGTTTTTCTGTTGATTTCACCTCCTGATTGTTTTCACCATTGCCTCTGGCTGTCCTCAGAGTTCGGGAGGTGTCTCTCCAAGATTAGACCACAGCGGGATCACTCTATTGTTGCTGGGTATTTGTAGGGAGTGACCCTGTGTAGTTCCTCTGGGGCTGCCCCAGCCAGGGAGTTCTGGTTGTGGAAGCCACTCTGGAGTGTGACACACCCGGATCCAGCAACAGGGTGGGAGGTGGTGCGCACGGTTCTGGGAGTGCTTGGTGCCCAGTGACTTTGGCACCGAGAGCCCAAGGCTCCAGTAGTCTCTGGCTAGGAGAAGGGCTCTGCACAGAGGCAGGGAGGGCTCCGGAGGGCATGTGGCTACCAGAGTCCCTGCCAGATGACCGGGCCGGTATGGAGGTAGGAAGGGAGGACGCAGGGTTGCAAGGCTCCCGCAGTTCCTTGTCAGGGCATGCGGAGGCCCGCTGGGCATGGGTTGTGGGTCAGAGGTCGCAGCACAGTTCTTATGGAAGTCTGGGTGTTGCCAAGCCCAGGAGTTTGAGGTTGCTATGAGCTGTGACACCGTGACACTGTACTCAAGGCAGCAGCCCGAGGCTGCAGTGTGCCAAAACCAGTCTCACTCTGCCCTGAGGGTTAAGGCTATTAGGCAGCTCAGTCCCGGCCTTTAGGCTGCTCAGTCGCTAGGTTACTAGCTCCCACCTGATCCTTGCACTGCGACACTGAGGGAGGAGCTTGCCGGGGCAGTTCTCTCACAGTGTCTCCCTGCAGCCCACAGCCGAACACTATTAGCTTTGTCCTGCTCAGCGGCTCAGTCTGGGGCCATAGACAATGTCCAAAGTTCTCCGCATTCCGGCTCAAGCTCTCCCCAAGGCAGTTCAACTGAGTGCCAAGTCCACAAACACCGATACAGTTCACAGGTTAAGTCATTCCGGTTTGCAGTCCCACTGCTGCTTGTACTTACGGTTGCCTACGGGATTAGGTCCATGGAACACACACAACCACTTGCCAATTTTCCACAGTTTTTGTCCTCCTCTTGAGGTCCAGAAGTCCCTTGCTGACTCCCTGTATCCTCAAAGGGATGATTATAGGCATATCCCACCAGCTAGAGATGCTTGGAGTCTTATCTCCCCAGACTTACCATGCCCAGTTTCAGAGAAGCTCTTACTCGGCCGCCATCTTGCTCCCCATCTTTTTTTTTTTTTTTTTTTTTACACAGTTTCACTTTGTCACCCTCAGTACAGTGCCCTGGCATGGCAGCTCACAGCAACCTCAAACTTCCAGGCTCAAGCTATCCTCTTGCCTCAGTCATCTGAGTTGCTGGGATTACAGGCATGTGCCATCATGCCAGGCCTATGTTTATTTTTCAAATGTAGATCTGGATTAACTTCTCAAATTTTCTGTGTTGTTAATGGCATAGCACTTAACATATACAGATTATCTTTTCTTCCCATTATGCACTATTCCACACTTGCATATTGTCTTCCTTTAGACGGCAAATTATGAGAGAAAACACCACAGGTAATCACAAAACTAAGAATGAACTATCATAAACCAACAGATTCTTAACTATTACCAGGAAAGACCAAAATGCTGCTCTGTAGATAGCTAGAGGAGGGGGGAGCTCCCCCAAATTAATGGCACTAAACAGGGTACTTTACACATTATTTGTTGGAAATTAGGGAAGTTTTAAATGTAGTTTTTTTTTTTTTTCTCTTGTTATCAACCATTTCCCTTACTTTTCATTATATTATGTCTGGGTTTATTTTCCTTTGGCTTGTAGTCACTGGATGGCTAGAGAACATTTATAGACACGTAAAAATGTGGCCAGATTTAAGTGGTAAGAACTCTGCCATTTCTGTAAACTCTCAGTAAAGCCTTAGTGTTTCTCTGATACACTACTACAGTACTTTAATTTATAATAGCACTTGTCTACTGAAGAGCCAAGGCTTCATATAGCTCACTAACCCTTTCACCATGCCTGTGAAATATGTAGATTGGAAACAGATGGCTTAAAAATAAAGTGAAATCCAGATATGACTACAGAGAGCTTCAGTGATTTACTTATGATGGTCTTTCTGTCTTGACCATCTGAGGACTCAAAGACCCTGGATTCCATACTCAATGTTTTTCCAATAAACACTATCCTCTTATCATAAAACAACTTTCTAAACTTCAAAAAACTTAAGCTCCCTCATATTATAAAGTCAGTAGTTTTAATGTAACAAAAATCCTTGTTAAGGAATTATATAAATGATACCTCTGTATTTTAATTTAATTAATTCTTTTATTCATCTATTTTTAGATATAGGGTCTTGCTCTGTAGCCCAGGGTGAAGTGCAGTGGCATCATTACATCTCACTGTAGCCTAGAACTCCTGGGCTCAAGAAATCTTCCTGCTTTAGCTTCCTACATAGCTGGGACTATAGGCAAGTGCCATCATGCCTACCTATTTTTTCATGTTTTGGTATGGCAGCAAGTTTGGTCTAAAACTACTTGCCTCAAATGATTCTCCTACTTAGGCCTCCTAACGTGTTAATATTTCAAAATAATTAAGAGTAAATTATGGTTAGAACACCAGCCACATTCAAGGTGGATGGCAGGTTCGAACCCAGACTGGGCCTGCGAAACAACAATGAAAACTGCAATAAAAAAAAAGGCAGACATCGTGGAGGGCATATGTAGTTCCAGCTACTGGGAGGCTGAGGCAAGAGAATGGCTTAAGCCCAAGAGTTTGAGGTTGCTGTGAGCCGTTATGCCAGGGCCTTCTACCGAGGGCAACATAGTGAGACTCTACCTCAAAAACAAAAAATAAATAAATAAAAAGGCTAAATTATAAATGCCTTACCACAAAAAATAAGTAAGTGAGGTGATGGTAATGTTAATCAGTTTTAGTTAAGCATTCCACATTACATATAAAATCATCACATTATACACCATAAATGTATAAAATTATGATTTTAATTAAAAAGAAAGTTTACAGACATTAGCCACATTGTCCAGCCAAATATATTAAGGAGGTGACATTAGTTATGGAATAGCCATTGATGATCATCTTCCTAAATAGTCACCATTTGCCAACAAGGTGGTTAGCTTGGTTCAATATAGTTCCACCAAAATTTGGAAAATCAACTGATAAATATAACTCAAATACATACATGAAATTATAAGTATTTGAAAAGAAAATCAATAATCTTGAGCCAGATGAGATGTAGCACATTCATGGTGCTATGGACAACTTGGACTTTACCTTATAAACACAAACAACATAACCTAATCATATATACCCTTGTATTAATTTGAAATAAAAAATATATAAAATAAATATTAATGACTAATAAAAAAAAACCTTGCGCCAACCCCTCATTTTACAAAAAAGAAAATGAATAGTGTTTGGCACATATAGGTACTCAACATTAGTTACGAAAATAATAACTTTAAGTGACTTTCTCAAGGTCAAACTATGAGACAGAGGCGGAGCACTGTACAAAATCTAGTTCCTCTGAGGCCAAGTTCAACATCTGCGCCCCTTAGTATCTTCATTTTCATTCATCAGTGATGTTTCTTCATTCCTAAAATACTTTACACTCAGTAGTATTTGTCTTTCAAGTGCTAAGAATAAGGAAACATTCAAAATTAAATTTATTAAGAGTTTTTGAAACTGTCTTACCCCCATACCTAAAATAAGTTGGCCCAAGTATGAGCCTACCTCCACCTGAGACTTATATTTCATGATCAGACTATTTCCGTAACTTTAACCAAAGCTCACTCATAACTAAAAACAGGTAGCAGTGACCACTCATACGTAAAAGAGCATCCAACATTGTGATGTATCCAAAAAGCTTTTGAAAACTCCAACACATTGAATATACGTTATACAATATATCACTCTCTAGAATAATAGAAACTCAAAACATGATCCAGCTGTTTTCTTCTAACCTGAGTTATGTTATTTTCAAAGATCCAATTTTTCCCCTCTGGATTACTCTGCACGAAAAGAAAAATCATCATGTGAGCAAATACGACACGATTCTTATTTATATATTTATTTTTTGCAGAGACAGAGTTTCACTTTATGGCCCTCAGTAGAGTGCCATGGTATCACACAGCTCACAGCAACCTCCAACTCCTGGGCTTAAGCAATTCTCTTGCCTCAGCCTCCCGAGTAGCTGGGAGTACAGGCGCCCGCCACAACACCTGGCTATTTTTTTGTTGCAGTTCGGCCGGGGCCAGGTTTGAACCCGCCAACCTCGGTATATGGGGCCGGCGCCTTACCGATTGAGCCACAGGTGCCACCCAAGACACGATTCTTAAAAACAGATACCCATGTTACCATGTACTGATAGATATTCATTTACAAATTTTATTTTATACAGCAAAAACAAGAAACTGTCTGGCATATACATTGCACCAAGATTACAACAAATTCCTCAGTTTATTATATGTGCTGAGAATATTGTCAATACATTTCCTAGAAAGCCAAGTAGAAATAATGCCTAAGGTTTGGTGCCCGTAGCTCAGCAAGTAGGGTGCCAGCCACATACACTGAGGCTGGCAGGTTCGAGCCCTCCCAGGCCTGCTAAACAACAATGACAATTTGAACCAAAAAATAGCCAGTTGTTGCAGCAGGCGCCTGTAGTACCAGCTACTCGGGAGGCCGAGGCAAGACAATCACTTAAACCCAACAGTTTGAGGTTGCTGTGAGCTGTGATGGATGCCATGGCCCCAGAGGCGACTTAGTGAAACTCACTCTCAAAAAAATAAAAAAAAAAGAAAGAAATAATGCCTAAAACAGAATATGGAATTAAGGAATAATAGCAAGGGGACTTCCTTCCTTTTCCCTGTCAGTTTCACCAAGAAGATCAATTTAGTGTTCAAGCGCCATGGTCAAGCTATCCTTTTCTTGTTATTAATTCATTGTGTTTCCCTAAGAAGAAAATCTCTTTGGGTTCCTGATAGTGCTCTGGATACTGATATTTTGCTAGTATAGTCAAAGTCTATCCCTTCATGATCCAAATACTTAAGAAAATTGGTATAGAAAGGACATTTCTTAAACTTATAGAGTCCATCTACAGCAAACCCATAGCCAATATCGTATTGAATAGAGTTAAACTGAAATCATTTCCACTCAGATCACGAACTAGACAAGGCTGCCCATTGTCTCCACTGCTCGTTAACATGGTGATGGAAGTTTTACCCATGGCAATTAGGGAAGAAAAGGCGATGAAGGGTATCCATATAGGGTCATAAGAGATCAAACTTTCACTCTTTGCAGATGATATGATTGTATATCTGGAAAAAACCAGGGATTCCACTATAAAACTTTTAGAAGTGATCAAGGAATACAGCAGCATCTCAGGTTACAAAGTCGACATTGATAAATCGGTAGCCTTTATATATACCAACAATAGTCAAGCTGAAAAAACAGTTAAGGACTCTATTCCATTAACAGTAGTGCCAAAGAAGATGAAATATTTGGGAGTTTATCTAACAAAAGACGTGAAAGATCTCTATAAAGAGAACCATGAAACTCTAAGAAAACAAATAGCTGAAAACGTTAACAAATGGAAAAACATGCCATGCTCATGGCTGGGAAGAATCAACATTGTTAAAATGTCCATCGAACCCAAAGCAATATGCAATTTTAATGAAATCCCTATTAAAGCCCCACTGTCATACTTTAAAGATCTTGAAAAAATAATACTTAGTTTTACATGGAATAAAAAAAACAAACAAACCTCGAATAGCCAAGACATTACTCAGAAATAAAATCACAGCAGGAGGAATTACACTCCCAGACCTCAGACTATACTATAAATCAATAGTGATTAAAACAGAATGGTACTGGCACAAAAACAGACAACTAGATGTCTGGAACAGAATAGAGAACCAAGAGACGAATCCAGCTACTTACTGTTATTTAATCTTTGACAAGCCAATTAAAAACATTCAGTGGGGAAAAGATTCCCTATTTAACAAATTGTGCTGGGTGAACTGGCTGGCAACCTGCAGAAGACTTAAACTGGACCCACATCTTTCATCATTAACTAAGACAGACTCTCACTGCATTAAAGATTTAAACTTAAGACATGAAACTATAAAAAATACTAGAAGAGAGTGCAGGGAAAACCCTTAAAGAAATCGGTCTGGGCAAGTATTTTATGAAGAGGACCCCTCCCGGCAATTGAAGCAGCTTCAAAAATACACTACTGGGACCTGATCAAACTAAAAAGCTTCTGCACAGCCAAGAACACAGTAATTGAAGCAAGCAGACAGCCCTCAGAATGGGAGAAAATACTTGTAGGTTATGTCTCCAACAAAGGGTTAATAACCAGAATCCACAGAGAACTCAAACATATAAGCAAGAGAAGAACAAATGATCCCATCGCAGGCTGGGCAAGGGACTTGAAGAGAAACTTCTCTGAAGAAGACAGGCGCATGGCCTACAGACATATGAAAAAATGCTCATCATCTTTAATCATCAGAGAAATGCAAATCAAATCTACCTTGAGATACCATCTAACTCCAGTAAGATTAGCCCATATCACAAAATCCCAACTCAGAGATCTTAGCATGGATGTGGAGAAAAGGGAACAATTCTGCATTGCTGCTGGGCATGAAAATTAAGACATTCCTTTTGGAAAGATGTTTGGAGAACACTTACAGATCTAAAAATAGACCTGTCATTCAATCCTATATTTCCTATACTAGGCATAAACCCAGAAGAAAAAAATCACATTACAACAAAGACATCTGTACCAGAATGTTTATTGCAGCCCAATTCACAATTGCTAAGTAATGGAAAAAGCCGAAGTGCCCATCGATCCAGGAATGGATTAATAAATTGTGGTATATGTACACCATAGAATATTATGCAGCCTTAAATAAAGATGGAGACTTTACCTCGTTCATGTTTACATGGTTGGAGCTGGAACATATTATTCTTAGTAAAGTATCTCAAGAATGGAAGAAAAAGTATCCAATGTACTCAGCCCTACTATGAAACTAATTTTTGGCTTTCATATGAAATCTATAACCCAGTTATAACCTAAAAATATGGGGAATGGGGAGAGGGAGGAGAGAGGATGGGCAGAGGGGAGGTGATAAGTGGGATTACACCTGCGGTGCATCTTACAAGGGTACATGTGAAACTTAGTAAACGTAGAATATAATTGTCTTAACACAATAACTAAGAAAATGCCAGGACTATGGGGGGGAGGAGACAAGATGGCTGACTGAAGCCAGCTTTCCACAGAGGCTCCCATTCAGAAGAGAGTTAAAGGACAAAAATTCAGCAAGTAACCTGGTGGATTTGAGCTGCACTAAGAGAGAAGGTTGTAGAACGCACGTCAACCCCGCTGAGGCGAGCTGCGACCACAAGGATACAAACAAAAGGTACAAAATCCATCACCAAGCGGACGGGAGTCCCCTCCCCCATGAGAATGGCTCAGAGTGCCCCACAAACAACCGGGCAGAGTTCAAAGATCCTCCCACTACACTCCACGGGAGAGACCCTCTAAAAACTGGACCTACCTCCCCTACTAGGGTGCCACAGAGTCCTCCTGCCAGGCATAAAACTGTATAAACTGTATATAGTCTCTACCTGGAATTCCGAGCTCCTAGCGCTCCCCTTCGCTCACACTGGGGTCTGGAGGCCAGTCCCGGTCGGTCGGCGGAGAGGGGACTGCATCGGAGTGGCAGTTCTCTGAGGCACAGTGCGATGGACGTCTTTTGGTGACAATATGGCCAGGCATAAAACTGTATAAAGCTGTGTGTGTTCTCTGCGCATAACCCCAGGCTTCCAGAGCTCCCCGCGCTCCCCTCTGCTCTCGCTCCAAGGTCTGGAGGCCTGTCCCCTAGGGGTCCAGACTCTTGGGCAATTGCTCGAGGGGTGTAGACAGTGCTGGGCTGCAGCTGGTCGGTGCAGACTCTGGGATATGGGAGCAGAGAGAGGATGGTTGGCCGGAAGGGAGTTACACCGGAGAAACGGTTGCCTGAGCCATAAGGCAGCAGCCCCCTTTTGCTAGCAATACGGCTCACTACAGAATATTCTGAAGCCACACCCCCTGTCTCCCTGGGCAACCAGAGACTCTGAGTTTGCCTGAGGCAACTCCAACTTGCAAACCAGGGAAACTTCCAGAGTGGGGCTGACCCAGAGGTCCGCTTTACTAAACATAAGACGCACCTGGCCCTCAGGGGATTGTTAGCCTATAGACAATACAAGAGCAAGGACAAGCTGATTTGGAACTCAATTCAGCTTCTCTTCTGCAGGGGAAACACAGAGTTGTTCTGTTCTGTTCTGTCAGTAACATTAATCAGGGGCAAGACTGGACCTGAGTGAAAATAACTCAACCTTCATCTAGCGCCCGAGGTTGTCAGGTCTCACCTCCTCCTGCTGGAGAGAGGCAGAGCGCAGCGGCCTGGCAGACTTCCTTGTGATTCAGGCAGGTACAAACTCCTGGAGTACCCATTCACTACAGGCAACTGGGTCAGCCAACTGCAGGGCTATCAGTGACTGGGTGTGAAGTGGTGCAAGGTGGGGAAGGAGGCAGCAACCTTCCCAGGCTGATTTATAGGCTGGGAGGCTTCTCCTGACTCCACGCAGCACTGGCGCAAGCCACACCAGAGTAGTCACCAGACCCCTGTGATCTAGTTCCCAGAGACCTCTTAAACTCTCTCACCCGAGACAGGTGCAGACTGAGACAATTGATTTGGACCTTTTTGAACTGAACCAATCACCTGAGGACAAATCAGGTGGTTCCCTAGGTGCACGGTGGTAGGAAGGTTTGATTTTTCTTTCCAATTGTTTGCTGGTGGGGGGCGGGGTGACTTAATTGCTGATATTTCTCCACAGCTGAGACTTCAATCCAAAGTATCTGTTTCACTAGGGTGGAACAGAAACCAGCTGAAAACAAGGCAGAACCATTTAGCCCCACCACACCAGACAGGGCCCCAGTTTCTCAGGCCACAACAACGTACAGGCCCTCGACAAAGCCCCAGGGCGAAAAAATCAGAGCGAGTAAAACAACCATGGGGCGGAATCAGTGGAAAAACTCTGGTAACAGGAATAACCAGAAAAAATCAAGGAAAGATATGGCAGGTGCAATTGAAGATCCCATTCATAAACAACTGGTTAAGATGTCAGAAATCAAATTCAGAATTTGGATTGCAAACAAGATTAACAAAGTGGAATTAGGAATTCAAGGAGAAATTCAAAAGTTGTCTCAAGAATTTAACGAATTTAAAAACAAAACCACCAAAGACTTAGACACACTGAAGCAAGAATTTGCAGCCCTCAAAGACATGAAAAATACAGTAGAATCTCTCAGTAACAGAATGGAGCAAGCAGAAGAAAGGATTTCTGATCTCGAAGATAAAGCCTTTGAACGCTCCCAAACTTTCAAAGAGGAAGAGAAATGGAGAGGAAAAACGGATCACTCATTCAGAGAGCTCTGGGATAATTTGAAGAAGGCAAATATCCGAATCATAGGAGTTCCAGAAACAGATGAAGTGGCCTCGCTGGGCACAGAGGCCCTTCTGCATGAAATTATGAAAGAGAATTTTCCGGACATGCCTAGAGATTCTGAAATTCAGATAGCGGACAGCTTCAGAACCCCAGCATGACTCAACGCCAATAAGACATCCCCCAGGCATATCATAATTAACTTCACTAAAGTTAATACGAAGGAGAAAATCCTCAAAGCTGCCAGGAGAAAGAAAACCATTACCTTCAAAGGGAAGAATATTAGAATGACTGCAGATCTCTCTGCTGAAACTATTCAAGCCAGAAGAGGGTGGTCACTGACTTTTAATCTCCTAAAGCAAAATAACTTTCAACCCTGGATCTTGTATCCAGCTAAACTGAGTTTCATCTATGATGGAGAAATTAAATACTTTAATGACATTCATATGTTGAAGAAATTTGCCATAACCAAACCAGCTCTTCAGGATATTCTCAGACCTATCCTCCATAATGACCAACCCAATCCTATACCACAAAAGTAAACTCACTCAGAAACTTCGGATCAAACTCCAATTTCCACACTGGCGAAAGGATTAAAAATGGCCACTGAATTTTTGAAAAACTCGATACCCAAAACTTCACCAGACTTATCAATATTCTCCATTAATGTGAACGGCTTAAACTGTCCTCTAAACAGGCATAGGTTAGCTGACTGGATACAAAAACTCAGGCCAGATATCTGTTGCTTACAAGAGTCACATCTTAACCTAAAAGACAAATTCAGACTCAGGGTGAAAGGATGGTCATCCATATTTCAGGCAAATGGTAATCAGAAAAAAGCAGGTGTTGCAATTTTATTTGCAGATACAATAGGCTTTAAACCAACAAAAGTAAGGAAGGACAAGAATGGTCACTTCATATTTGTTAAGGGTAATACCCAATATGATGAGATCTCAATTATTAATATCTATGCACCCAACCAGCATGCACCTCAATTTATAAGAGAAACTCTAACAGACATGAGCAACATGATTTCCTCCAGCTCCATAATCGTCGGAGATTTCAACATTCCTTTGGCAGTGTTGGATCAATCCTCCAACAAGAAGCTGAGCAAAGAAATCTTAGATTTAAACCTACCCATCCAACATTTGGATTTAGCAGACATCTACAGAACATTTCATCCCAACAAAACTGAATACACATACTTCTCATCAGCCCATGGAACTTACTCCAAAACTGATCACATCTTAGGTCACACGTCTAACCTCAGTAAATTTAAAGGAACAGAAATTATTCCATGCATCTTCTCGGACCACCATGGAATAAAACTTGAGCTGAGTAACAACAGGAATATGCATACTCATACAAAAACATGGAAGTTAAATAACCTTATGCTGAATGATAGCTCGGTCAGAGATGAGATTAAGAAAGAAATCGCCAATTTTTTGAAATAAAACAACAATGAAGACAGGAACTATCAGAACCTCTGGGACACTGCAAAGGCAGTTCTAAGAGGGAAATTTATAGCACTGCAAGCCTTCCTCAAGAAAACGGAAAGAGAGGAAGTTAACAACTTAATGGCACATCTCAAACAACTGGAAAAGGAAGAATATTCCAACCCCAAACCCAGTAGAAGAAAAGAAATAACCAAAATTAGAGCAGAATTAAATGAAATTGAAAAGAAAAGAATAAAAAAAAGATCAATAAGTCAAAAAGCTGGTTTTTCGAAAAGGTCAATAAAGTAGATAAACCTTTGGCCAACCTAATCAGGAGAAAAATAGTTAAATCTCTAATCTCATCAATCAGAAACAACAAAGACAAAATAACAACAGACTCGTCAGAAATCAAAAAAATCCTTAATGAATATTACAAGAAACTTTATTCTCAGAAATATGAAAATCTGAAGGAAATTGACCAATACTTGGAAGCACGTCACCTTCCAAGACTTAGCCAGAATCATGTGGAAATGTTGAACAGGCCCATATCAAGTTCGGTAATAGCATCAACCATACAAAACCTCCCTAAAAAGAAAAGCCCGGGACCAGATGGTTTCACATCTGAATTCGACCAAACCTTTAAAGACGAATTAGTACCTATATTACTCAACCTGTTCCAAAAGGTAGAAAAAGAAGGAAGACTACCCAACACGTTCTATGAAGCAAACATCACCCTGATCCCCAAACCAGGGAAAGACCCAACAAGAAAAGAAAATTATAGACCAATATCACTAATGAATAAAGATGCAAAAATATTCAACAAGATCCTAACAAACAGAATCCAGCAACACATCAAACAAATTATACATCATGACTAAGTCGGTTTTATCCCAGTATCTCAAGGCTGGTTCAATATACGTAAATCTATAAATGTAATCCAGCACATAAACAAATTAAAAAACAAAGACCATATGATTCTCTCAATCGATGCAGAAAAAGCTTTTGATAATATCCAGCATCCCTTCATGATCAGAACACTTAGGAAAATCGGTATAGAAGGGACATTTCTTAAACTAATAGAGACCATTTACAGCAAACCCACAGCCAATATCATATTGAATGGAGTTAAATTGGAATCATTTCCATTTAGATCAGGAACCAGACAAGGCTGCGCATTATCTCCATTGCTTTTCAACATTGTAATGGAAGTTTTAGCCACTGCGATTAAGGAAGAAAAGGCGATCAAGGGTATCCATATAGGGTCAGAAGAGATCAAACTTTCACTCTTCGCGGATGATATGATAGTATATCTGGAAAACACTAGGGACTCTACTACAAAACTCTTAGAAGTGATCAAGGAATACAGCAGCGTCTCAGGTTACAAAATCAACATTCATAAATCGGTAGCCTTTATATATACCAACAACAGTCAAGTTGAAAAAACAATTAAGGACTCTATCCCATTCACAGTAGTGCCAAAGAAGATGAAATATTTGGGAATTTATTTAACAAAGGACGTGAAAGATCTCTATAAAGAGAACTATGAAACTCTAAGAAAAGAAATAGCTGAAAATATTAACAAATGGAAAATCATACCATGCTCATGGCTGGGAAGAATCAACATAGTTAAAATATCTATACTACCCAAAGCAATATATAATTTCAATGCAATCCCTATTAAAACTCCACTGTCATACTTTAAAGATCTGGAAAAAACAATACTTCTTTTTATATGGAATCAGAAAAAACCTCGAATAGCCAAGACATTACTCAGAAATAAAAACAAAGCAGGAGGAATTATGCTACCAGACCTCAGACTATACTACAAATCAATAGTGATCAAAACAGCATGGTATTGGCACAAAAACAGAGAGGTAGATGTCTGGAATAGAATAGAGAATCAAGAGATGAATCCAGCTACTTACCGTTATTTAATCTTTGACAAGCCAATTAAAAACATTCAGTGGGGAAAAGATTCCCTATTTAACAAATGGTGCTGGGTGAACTGGCTGGCAACCTGTAAAAGACTGAAAATGGACCCACACCTTTCACCATTAACTAAGACAGACTCTCACTGGATCAAAAATTTAAACTGAAGACATGAAACTATAAAAATACTAGAGGAGAGTGCAGGGAAAACCCTTGAAGAGATCGGGATGGGCGAGTATTTTATGAGGAGGACCCCCCGGTCAATTGAAGCAGCTTCAAAAACACACTACTGGGACTTGATCAAACTAAAAAGCTTCTGCACAGCCAAGAACACAGTAAGTGAAGCAAGCAAACAGCCCTGAGAATGGGAGAAGATATTTGCAGGTTATGTCTCTGACAAAGGTTTAATAACCAGAATCCACAGAGAACTCAAACGCATTAGCAAGAATAGAACAAGGGATCCCATCGCAGGCTGGGCAAGGGATTTGAAGAGAAACTTCTCTGAAGAAGACAGGCTTGCGGCCTTCAGACATATGAAAAAATGCTCATCATCTTTAATCATCAGAGAAATGCAAATCAAAACTACTTTGAGATACCATCTAACTCCAGTGAGACTAGCCTATATCACAAAATCCCAAGACCAGAGATGTTGGCACAGATGTGCAGAAAAGGGAACACTTTTGCACTGCTGGTGGGAATGCAAATTAATACATTCCTTTTGGAAAGAGATATGGAGAACACTTAGAGATCTAAAAATAGATCTGCCATTCAATCCTGTAATTCCTCTGCTGGGCATATACCCAGAAGACCAAAAATCACATCATAACAAAGATATTTGTACCAGAATGTTTATTGCAGCCCAATTAATAATTGCTAAGTCATGGAAGAAGCCCAGGTGCCCATCGATCCACGAATGGATTAATAAATAGTGGTATATGTACACCATGGAATATTATGCAGCCTTAAAGAAAGATGGAGACTTTACCTCTTTCATGTTTACATGGATGGAGCTGGAACATATTCTTCTTAGTAAAGTATCTCAAGAATGGAAGAGAAAGTACCCAATGTACTCAGCCCTACTATGAGACTAATTTAGGGTTTTCACATGAAAGCTATAACCCAGTTACAACCTAAGAATAGGGCGAAGGGAGAAAGGGAGGGGAGGGAGGGGGGAGTGGGTAGAGGGAAGGGGATTGGTGGGATTACACCAGCGGTGCATCTTACAAGGTTATATGTGAAACTTGGTAAACGGTCTGTGAAGCTAGTGAATGATGCCCGATGATCATATCAATGTACACAGCTATGATTTAATAAAAAAAAAGGAAGAAAAAAAAGAAAATGCCAGGAAGGCTATATTAACCAGTGCGATGAAAATGTATTACACTGTTTATAAAACCAATGCATAGTGCCCCATGATCGCATTAATGTCCACAGCTATAATTTAACATTAATAAAAAAAGTCAAAGTCTAACATGTACGTGTGACCATTTGTAGAAGAGACTTAATCTCACCCAACATAGTACCCACTAGTTATAATCAATCCTTCTACCCAAACTGTCATTTTTAACAGCTGAATTTAAATCTTGGCATCAGACTCAAGACTTTGGACTTCAATGTTGATTGTATTAAGGAAAGGCAAAGCATAATTTTTTTAGCTCTCTATCCCTAAGTAAAGAGATGGGTTGTTGGATGACTGGATCTAACAGTAGAAATTGAGAATTAGACTCATAATCCCCTAATGTTAATAAAAATATGTGTTTACTAGATCATAACCATAAAATGAACTCTTGACAATATTGAGGATGGTTTTAAATGAGTGGGCATCCCAAGACAATGAAATACTGTGAACTAGAGTCTGTTTTGACATGATTTTATAATTTTAAAAAAGAACTTATCTTCTTACTGCTTTAACCGAATTGGATGGTAGTAAACCCCCCTTTTTGAGGTGAAACATTTATTAATTCAATCCAAAATTCTATTATCACCTTGTTTCCACTAAGGGGGGGTCTATTTACCAGTGTAGCTAACTCTAGTAACTCAGGTGCAGCTTAAATCCATTTCCGGCTAATTTGTGCCACAAGCGTAGATCTAGGTCAGAATTACATGCTTTAAGTTCTAGTTTTCAGGCTTAGAAAAGGATGCACAGCAAGAAAACGGTTGCTGAAGTCATTCATAGGTTGCTGCAGTAAACGATGGGGTTTCGGGCTAACAAATATCAAGACAAAAATCTTCTTTAAAACATTCCCCATTTCATTTATAGCTTCAGCCCTTGATTTCAAGGCTGAACATTACCATCCAATCCATTTTTGCAAATAAGTAAAGCAAAACTTCTGACCTCAGAGATTTCTCTGCCTGTTTCTATACTCTGTAATATATAATCTGAATAGCAAAATTGCCACGTTATCCCAGCAGCAATCATAACTTGGGTCACATGGGCGGGTATAAGTCAATATGGGAAAGTTGCTTCAATGTCCTCTCATTATTCTACAAAGCCATGGGCAGGCAAAAACCCAACCAACTCGATTTTTCAAATTTAGTGTTCACCGATTTTGTGCATGATTTTTGATCTAATTAATTTCGAACCACAACTAACTGATGGTGAATTTTAGCTGAGATTATCCACTACTTTTAAGTAGATGCCTCATATAGAGAATGATTCAGTTAAAATATAGCCCAGATCAAGGAATATGACAAAGCCTTATTTTTTAAACACTACTTATGGCTTCAAATCTAGCATTTAGGGGTATGAGTAAAAGGATGAATATATATGAAATGGGGTATGAGTAAAAGGATGACTTTCCTAGAAAATAATTAGTAAGACTTTTTAAAATTTATGAAAGCCATAACCAGATTGAAGGAGACCGGGGGAGATATATGTCCCAGCACACATATATTTCAAGCTTTAATTTCAAAATCAGCTCCTGTTATTGTTTTGGATAAAATACGAGCACCAAATTACCTTTCTGTTCCCCTCATCCAAATCCAAGTACAATTCCTTAAGTGGAAGCTAGCTCACACTCCCCTCCTTACTCCCCCCAAGCTTCCCCTTTTTTTTTTGTGGAGGTAATTTTTGGAATATAGACCTCAGCCATTACATTCCAATTTTAAAGTCAAACGATGTCATGTGACCATCACCCTGGTGGCATCAGAGACTTGAGCACGTGATGCTAATTGGCATGTGTGGGACTGAGGCCACTCAGTTGGAATTCAGGGTAAACTTCACCTCGGGGATCAAGTTTAGGTTTCCAAATCTATTGTGACAGCCAGTAATGTGGAGTACGTGCTTACGCCTCAGTAGTTTTTAATTCCACCTAAGTTTTTTACCGACGGTGACGAGCCAGGCTCCCGCCTACCTCCCCAGCCCTAGCAACAGACTGGGCACCTCAAGCATCCCGCCTGTGTGATGCCAATTCTCGAGGCTCTCCAGCCCGCTTAGTTTCAAGCTCAATCTTCTGCACAACGTTGTTCCCATCAGGTGAGAAGTAAGGAGAAGCGCGTAAGGCAAGTTGTCAGATGCCATTAACCCCACTCCTCTTCTGGACTGGGATCATCTAACTCCCCCAATCCCGGGCGGTCAGAAACGCCAGCACGCCAGTGCAGCGGCGGCAGGAGTAACTTTGGTACTGGCCAAAAGCCAGGGCGGGGTTGGTCGGCGTCCCCGGGCCTCTCATTAGACCGCTTAAGTACTGAGGTTGGAGAAAAGTAAACACAGGCAAGTGCAGCTGTGCTAGGGGAAGTGGCGGGTATTACCCTCTCCCAACACTCCCTCGGCTCTGCCCGTCCAGGAGCCCGGAGAGGTCCCAGGCTGCTGCTGCCCGACCGCGCGCTCAGGGCTGCAGAGCCGAAGGAGCTGAGCAAGCTGCAGACAGGAGCGCGGGGTCCGGGGAGAAGAGAACGGAAAGGTACTGCCCTACTGGCCTGGAGATGTTCTGCTACTGAAAGAAAAGAAACTGCTGACTCATAGGGAGACGCAGTGCGATCGCGACGCTCTCGCTAAGGGCAAAGGAGGGAAGCAGCCTGAGGAGGCAACTCGAGCCTGTTTCACTCCTGGGCCACGGCCACCCCACCCCTGAAGCCCAGGGTCGGCTTAAGCCCGTCGGGTCACCCGAGGCGGGCGTGTGGGGCTGGAGGAGTAACAGACTGCTGGCTCCGGGATTTCCTGAGTCCGGGCGGGAGTGGGGTTGGCAGTAGCTGGAGAACAGAGGAAGTTAGGCGCTCAATTTCCACTTCAGGGCCAAAGCCACCTAAGAGGATCAGGGCAAGGGCTGGCGTCAAGGACTCCAGCCCAAGCTTGGCAACAAGTTAAGAGCAACTAGTGAGAAAGCGCCGGTTAATAGAGTGAAGAGCAGAGAGCGTGTTTGCAGTGGGTGGATGGTGGGGAACCCTCCGTCACTCCCACCGATTTCTTTTTGGGAATGAGCGTCTGAGGGCTCCTACTGAAATTTCTCCGACCTCCCTCTGTGCCCTCCGCACCAGCACCACCACCCCGTGCGAGGCACGTTCCTGCTGAGGTTCGGGAGATGCTGTTCCCAGGACTCACTCCTGCCCACGCCCAGGAAACCCGCTCCCCTGGTGCGGGTCTGAACCTTCAAAGCACTTACGTAAAGTCGCAGAGTCCGGGAGCTGACCCTACGACCTCCAACCAAATCGCTCAGACAACTTCTGCCGCTCGGAATCTTTGTGGCTGTGGTTCTAAAGCCTGCGCTCCCTCCCCTCTTGCCAGCCCCCTCCGCCCCTCGGCCGGCGCCATTGTCTCGGGTGGTGCTAGCAGTCGGCCTGGGAACCAGGAAGAGGATTGGGCCACGAGTCTGTCACGTCCACTGGGTGGGGATCTGGGAGAACTGCCTTGGGGATGGGCACCCAAGAAAGATGGGGACTGTTACTCTGGGGCAGGGAGCGGAGACCGGCTCCCCCCTTCCTGATTCTCCCCCTTCTCCCTGGGCTAAGAAGAGGTTTTCGAAGCCCAACATGGGAGTACATATTCCTAGAATCTTGAGGAACAAATGAAAAACGTGAATGTTGGGCACAATTTGAACGTCGCCTATTTAATTTTGTGGGGAGGAGTCGGAATACAATCTTGAAGAGAATCTCAGCGTGGGGGAGGAGCTTTCCTACTTTCCTCTGTTTGGACTGGCCCAGGTCCCCAGTGATGCAGAGGGAAATCTTCCCTTTGCTTAAGTAGTCAAGTGGGGGGGGGGAATATAGGCAGGGCAGCGCCCTCAAGCCTTTGGCCTCAAGCCAAGGAAATTGTTGACCAAAATCACCTCTCTGATATATTTGTTTATGCGGAGAGGGCTAAGAGGTGGAGATGAGAGGGGGTCGTGGAAGCACCTTGGAAGTACTGTTTGTCTGAAAATGAGTGCCAATTCTTACCAGTCTCCTTTCACCAGAATAAAAACCTGGAGACAGTGCTTCTGCTTCTTAGAGCACCATTTTTTCTCTGCCCACAAGATTGCCTCAATACCATAGCTGACCTCTTTTATTAATACACCCGGGGTTTCCCCTTCTTTCTTATCTGTATTCCAATCTTATAGCTTATCCTTGGTCCAAAATCAACTCCTAGGGCCAGAGTTTGAGGGATTCCCCAGGGTCATGTCAAGTAATTGGCTTGTGGGACAGCTGTAGAAGAAAAAGTCTAAACTCGGGTGGTGCCTGTGGCTCAAAGAAGTAGGGCACTGGCCCCATATACCGGAGGTGGTGGGTTCAAATCCGGCCCTGGCCCAAAATTGCCAAGAAAAAAAAAAAAAAAAGAAGAAGAAGAAGAAGAAAAAGTCTAAACTCTTTCTTGTTCCAGTCCTACTCCTTTTATTCAGGGAACGTGTACTTGGAAAGTTCTGTTAAAAACTGAAATTGGTTCAATGAAGTTGCATTTTACATGCACCAGGAAAAATGTTAAGAGAAGCTCGAAAATTTGAATGTTCTTGTAAAGGAACCCCCATTTCATATGCTATTATGAATTTCCTTAGAGAAATTAACCCATAGTGAGAGCCAGAGCTTCTTAAATGGGAAGGAGTTGGGGAGTTCATATACTGCCTAAAGGTTAAACTAGCAGAGGACTTGGCACTGGGAAAAGGCCTTGTTAAATATTAATTAATGATTAACCAGCTGGAATAACTTATGAAAGGCACAGGAAGGTGAATAAGAAATGAGAGAACAATCCTGCTTTCAGAAACATTAAATTTCTGTATGAGAGATTTTCTTCTGGGTCAGGTTTGGGTCAGCACAAAAATACTGACTGCAACATGTTGGTGATGGATAGAATATGCAGTGTATCGCCCCACACATTTACAGTAGGCTCCAAAATGAGATTTCTAACATTCAATAATTGGCTCAAAGTTGGATGTGGCTTCTGGAATTCTCTGTGCAAAATTTCTAGATACAGGAAGTGATCAATTTTCTACATTTACAGTGTCTTCCAGTCACCACTGAAGTTTCCACCTGCTTTTTTTTGTTGTTGTTGTTAGAGCGACAGAGTCTCACTTTATCGCCCCAGTAGAATGTCATGATGTCACAGCTCATAGCAACCTCCAACTCCTGGGCTTAGGCGATTCTCTTGCCTCAGCCTCCCAAGTAGCTGGAACTACAGGCACCGGCCCCAACGCCTGGCTATTTTTTTTTTTTTGCAGTTCGGCCAGTGACGTGTTCGAACCCACCACCCTCGGTATATGGAGCCTGCACCCTACCCAATAAGCCACTGGCCGCCCTCCACCTGCTTTTTTTTTGTGTGTGGGGGGGTCTTATGTTGCCTTTATTTTTAAAACTATGGAACGCTTCACGAATTTCGTGTCATCCTTGCGCAGGGGCGATGCTAATCTTCTCTGTATCGTTCCAATTTTAGTATATGTGCTGCCAAAGCGAGCACCCTCCACCTGCTTTTAAACTTAAATTACAGTCTGTGCAATAGCATGAAGGGACTCTGCAAGCTAAAATTTTCAGAATGGATATATTTGTCTTAATTACTTAACTTGGTATTAGAGTTTAGTTTATTTTTCAAGTTCTAGGGTTTAAAAAAGTCAAAATATTAAGAATCTTACGCATATGCTACTTATGTTTTTCTGTTTCTTATTCAAGAAAGCTTGCATAGAAGCGTCTCTTTCATAAAGGTCTTCCTTTACCACTAACACTGAGGATGTCAAAACAACAGCAACAAAAAGCCATGTATATAAGTCTCTCACAGACCCTGTGAATCAGTAACTTAAGAGTTTTTGCCTTTTCCTTCCATTTCCAATTTTCAATCCCACATGCCTTTGTAATAAATAACCTAAAGTCAATATCACAAAAATTTGAAAAGCATTTCTTCTTCCTGTCCTCTTTTTATGTCACAGGTAGGCTTCAATTTCTCCTTTTTTTCCTTCTTTCAATATGCACATCCCCCTTTTCCTTACTCTTTTTCCTATTTTTCTGCTCAACATCTCCCCAGTCCAGTACACAATTTATTATGTGTAGTCTGAATTTTCCCTTGAAATTTTCTGGAATAAGTTTTCAGTTTCCTTTGTATCCATTTTTTTAAAACCTCCTTTTTATGGTCTAATAAAAAGTAATTTTGCTCTGCGAACTTTTTATAATATTATAGAAGAATAACCTACAAAATGTTGATCAGTTTAATACTGAATCATTTTTCTAACTCATCTAATTGCTTTCTCAGTGCCTAAATGTACGGTTGTTTACAAATGTTTTAATTAATTGCTTATTATTTTATCAGTTCATTTATTATTTTTTTACATGATAATTCTATTGCATGTTTTGCTACTTTCAGGTTCCTGAATTGATACTCAATTCATCTTTTTTTGAGATAGAGTTTCACTTGGTCACCCTTAGTAGAGTGTGGTGGCATCACAGCTCACAGCTCACAGCAACCTCAAACTCCTGGGCTTAAGCGATCCTCTTGCCTCAGCCTCCCAAGTAGCCGGGACAATAGGCGCCCACCACAATGCCTGACTATTTTTAGAGGTGGGGGGTCTCACTCTGGCTCAGGCTGGTCTGGACTTGTGAGTTCAGGCAATCCACATGTCTCAGCCTCCCAAGTGCTAGGATTACAGGCAAGAGCCACTGAACCCGGACTGTTTTTTTTTTTTTTTTTTTGAGACAGAACCTCTATTGTTCAATGCCATGGTTTTAGCCTAACTCACAGCAACCTGAAACTCCTGGGTTCAAGCAATCCTCCTTCCTCAGCCTCCCTGAAGCCTGGCTAATTTTTCTGTTTTTCAGCAGAGACTGGGTCTCTCTCTTGCTCAAGCTGATCTCAACTCTTGAGCTCAAGTGATCCTCTCACCTGGATCTTCCAGACAGCTAGGATTACAGGCATGAGCTATTTCTCCCACCCCTCAATTTCTTTTTTTTATAGAACATAGTTGAAGTCGGGCATGGTGCCTGGAGGCAGTAGCATCCAGTAGTTTGAGACCTGCCTGGGTAACAAAGGGAGAGTCAACCTCTAAAAAAAATAAGAAAAATTAGCTGGGCTTGGTGGCACTCCCCTGGGGTCCCAGCTACTCAGGAGGTTGAGATGAGAGGATTGCTTGAGGCCAGGAGTTAGATACTGCAGTGAGTTATGATGGTGTCACTGCACTCCAGCCTAGGTGACATAATGAGACCTCATCTCTTTTTAAAAAATGTTGTGACATGAAATTTTTATTAAATTATGATTTGAAAGGTTTATCCTTAAAATATCAGGGAAAGAGGAAATCTAGGTAGATGTGAACAATTATTATTTTTTTTTATTTTTTGAGACAGGGTTTCACTATGTTGCCCTTGGAAGAGTGCTGTGGCATCACAGCTCACAGCAACCTCAAACTCTTGGGCTTAAGCGATTCTCTTGCCTCAGACTCCCAAGTAGCTGGGACTACAGGCACCCGCCACAACGTCGGGGTATTTTTTTTGTTATTGTTGTCATTGCTGTTTTAGCAGGACCTGGCTAAACAACACCTACCAGCCCTGGTGCATTTGGGCAGATGCCCCAACCACTTAGCTAAGGCACCAAGCCCAATTCTTAACATTTTTTGATCCAGGCTGGGCATGGTGTCTCTTGCCTGTAGTCCTAGCACTCTGGGAGGCTAAGGCAGGTGGATTGCTTGAGCTCATGAGCTTGAAACAGCCTGAGCAAGAGTGAGACCCCATCTCTAATAAAATAGAAAAACTAGCTGGTTGTGGTGGTACATGCCTGTAGTCCCAGCAACTCAGGAGGCTGAGGCAGGAAGATTGGTTGAGCCTAAGAGTTTGAGGTCAGTGTGAGCTATGATAGCACCACAGCACTATGCAGCAGAGTAAAACTGTGTTTCAAAATAATAATAAATATATATATATATATTTGATTCAAAGGATGCAAAGTTGAAGTTATTCCTATTATTTACTAAGTGAAGAGTGTTTTCCTGTTTCCAGGAAATATACACAAAATATACACATGCGTAGCACACGAATGTTAATTCCTTTACTAGGCAGTTGTCAAATATTTTTCAAGCCTCAGAAGTTACTATAAATCTGGATGTCTGCTAAGGCAGGTCAATTATCTTGCAAACACGTTCTCATGAAGAACTACTGTGATGTGTTCAAAGTTATTTTAGATCTTCACTTGTTGAATAAAAGAGTAGGGTGTCACCTACTCTTCAAAGGAATAGGGCTCTGGCCCCATATGCCGGAGGTGGGGGGTTCAAACCTAGCCCAGCCAAAAACTGCAAAAAAAAAAATAATAAAAAAATAAAAAAAGTAAAAGACAAAAAATCAATTGAAATATCTTTAATACGATTAGGACATATTTAATCAGCATTACCCTTATATTATGTACATTCAATGAAGGTCACTGTCATCGCTGGAAATACTCAAAATTAAAGTGTTTCCCCTGAATTTGGTGCCTATAAATATATATAATCAGTCAATAATAATCTTTAATGAGCCTGTTATGTACTACTAATGTTGAATTAGGTATTATAAGCAGCATCAAAAAAGTATAGGCCCAAAATCCAAGGAATTAAGGGTCTAATATTCAAGATCAAAATCAACATAAGTGGCTCGATGCCTGTAGCTCAGCGCCTAGGGTGCCAGCCACATATACTGGAGCTGGTGGGTTTGAATCCAGCCTGGGCCTGCCAAACAACAATGACAACTATAACCAAAAGAAAAAAGAAATAGCCAGGTGTTGTGGTGGGCCCCTGTATTCCCAGCTATTCGGAAGGCTGAGGCATGAGAATCGCTTAAGCCCAAGAGTTTGAGGTTGCTGTGAGCTGTGATACCACGGTACTCTACCCAGGGCAACATAAACTCGGTCTCAAAAAAAAAAAAAAATCAATGTAAGTAAAGTAATGAGAAAACAACTCAAGGCAGAATATTTAAGGAGTGTTGTGAGAATTCTGAAAAAAATGGGAATGTGGCCAGGAGGGGTGGCTCCGACCTGTAAACCCAGTACTTTAGGAGACCAAGGCAGGAGGATCTCTTGAGGTTAGGAGTTCAAGACCAGTATGAGCGGGCGGCACCTGTGGCTCAAAGTGGTAGTGCGCCGGCCCCATATGCCGGAGGTGGCGGGTTCAAACCCAGCCCAAGCCAAAAAACTGCAAAAAAAAAAAAAAAAAAAGACCAGTCTGAGCAACATAGTGAAATCTCCATCTCAACAAAAAATTTAAAAAATGATCCCAGTGTAGTGGTATGCACCTCTAATCCTAGCTACTCAGGAGGATGAGGTGGGAGGATCGTTTCAGCCCAGGAGTTTGAGGTTACGTGGGCTTTGTTGTTTGATATCACCACCATACTCCAGCACTCCAGTGTAACAGGGGGAGACCCTGTCTCTCTCTCTCTCTCTCTCTCTCTCTCTCTCTCAAGAAACAGAAAAAAAAAGCAAGGTGGCTCAAGCCTGTATTCTAGCGCTCTGGGAGTCTGAGGTAGGAGGATAGCTTGAGCTCAGGAATTGGAGACTAGCCTGAGCAAGAAAAAGACCCAGTCTCTACCAAAAATAAATTAGGCTCAGCGCCTATAGCTCAAGCGGCTAGGGCACCAGCCTCATACACCC
The DNA here is from genome assembly GCF_027406575.1 of Nycticebus coucang. Classification (NCBI taxonomy): domain Eukaryota; kingdom Metazoa; phylum Chordata; class Mammalia; order Primates; family Lorisidae; genus Nycticebus; species Nycticebus coucang. The sequence continues at coordinate 123,642,789 of NC_069804.1, forward strand.
AAGCTGGCGGGTTTAAATCCAGCCCTGGCCACCAAACTACAATGGCAACTACAACCAAAAAATAGCCAGGCATTGTGGCGGGCCCCTGTAGTCCCAGCTACTTGGGAGACTGAGGCAAGAGAATCCCTTAAGCACAAGAGTTTGAGGTTGCTGTGAGCTGTGATGCCATGGCACTCTACTCAGGGTGACAGCTTAAGACTCTGTCTCAAAAAAAAAAAAAAGAAAGAAAGAAAGAAAATAAAAATAGATAAATTAGCCGCACAGTGTAGTGGGCTCCTGTAGTCTTAGCCACTCCAGAGGCTGACAAAGAGGATTGCTTGAACCCAGGAATTTGAGATTGCTATGAGCTAGGCTGACACCATGGCACTGTAGGTTGGGGGGAAAAGCAGTCAGGGAAAATATCTTTTATGTAAGGGGACTCGCGCTAAACTTGAAAATACAGTTAAGATTTGATATAGCTAAGTAGAAAAGGAATTCCATTCCTGGGAAGAAAGGGAAAAAAGACCGTTTTATATATTTATTTATTTTTGAGACAGAGTCTCGCTCCATCACCTAGGCTAGAGTGCCAGCATCATAGCTCACAGCAAGCTCAAACTCTTGGGCTAAGCCATCTTCTTGCCTTAGTTTTTCATTTTTAGTAAAGATAGGGTCTTGCTCTTGATCAATCTGTTTTTTGAACTCCTGACCTCAAGTGATCCTCTTGCCTAGGCAACTCAGAGTGCTACAATAATGGGCTTGAGTCCCTGCTCCTGGCCTAAAAAGACAGCTTTTTTTTTTTTGTTTGTTTGTTTTTTTGTTTTGAGACAGAGTCTCATCATGTTGCCCTGGGTAGAGTGCCATGGCATCACAGCTCACAGCAACCTCAAACTCTTGGGCTTAAAGCGATTCTCTTCTCAGCCCCCCAAGTAGCTGGGACGACAGGCACCTGTGACAATGCCTGGCTATTTTTTTGTTGTAATTGTCATTGTTTGGCAGGCCCCGGCTGCTGAACCCACCAGCTCTGATACATGTGGCTGGCACCCTAGCCGCTGAGCTACAGGCACCGAGCCAGGATCTTGCTTTTGGTTGCAATAACTTTAACTATTGATTTAGATTAGCCAAACTAATCCCTTCTCCTCCCAATGAGGTTTACATAACTGACACATATCACAATTTGTTTTTGGAGGACAGAGAACAATGCTGTAACTTAAAGGGATATTAAGGTAGGTGAGTATAGCAGCTCACAAACACATCTTGATGGCATCATTTTTTGTGTCTGGGTTATAAAGCATTACTTTTGGTGAGCCTTCATCAGAATGTAATTTCAAAATTAGAGGTTTCCTCTGAGAAATGTCTGTTAAATATATACTAATGACCCTTCAAAATAAATTATAAAGTGTCGCGGACCGCCAGTCGATGGGCCTCAGTTTGAGGGTGCTCAGGGCGAACGGTACAGGTTAATTGAAAGGTCGACGCAGGATGAATTGACAGACTGCCACACAAAGCAGCTGCACTTTATTGATTTTTAAGTCTGGTATTTATACATTTTCTTTCCAGGGTTAAAACAATATAATCATTAATTTGCTTATGCTTGTGAATTATCTTTGTGTCTCCAATTATCTTTGTGTCTCCATATGTGGTTTATCATGCACTATATGTTTTCAAGGTTTTTCTTTTTGGAGGGAGGTGGTTTATTTTTTCAAGGTTTTTGTTCTAGGGAAGTGGTTTCATTAGTAACACCTGGTTGCTTCCCCTTATCTAGGAATGTCAAGATTTGTGACTTCTCTTAGTTCTGTAATTGGTCTCAGTTTCTTGTGATCTCTTTTAAGAACAGCTGAACATGTTCTTTTATGTATAATGCTTGACTACTTCTATATATTTTTACTCTAATTAGTAACTATATTTTGATTCATAGTTAATTGCTTGTTAAACATTAAACTACTTTATTGATTTGTGTTACATATGAAAATTAGTGAAGTAAGATGTTATTCTAAGTAAAGTTTTACTGCAGAAGGTGTCATGTTGGAACATCTTGTTTGCCGTGCCTGCATTGTCTCAAGTCACTGACATTTATGGTAGGGACGTGCTGTTGTGCAGGCTCTCTTGGAGCCACTGAGTTCAGCACAGCTATACTTGCTGTGTTTAATTGTGGATCAGTAAGTCACTGTGTTTATTCTTAGTTTCTCAAGACAATCAGGCAATAATCAGGCATCCAACTGAACAGACAGGTTTCAGAGCAAAGGTTTTTTAGGCTTTTATGCCGCACCTCGTGAGTCATTACGTTCAAACAAAGGCATGCTAGGCAACTTATGCGCTGCTGTCGCAAACCAGGGGGGCTGGGGGTTTCGCTCCGGGGAGCACATACCACCTACTCACGCATTTTATAATGCGGACAGCGCCACTTCACCCCGGCTAGATGCCGGGGGTGCGGCAATAAAGCATATTTCAAAATTCATAAGGACATAGGTGGGGGATCCCTTGAGCCCTGGAGTTTGAGGCCAGCCTGGACAACACGTGAAACTTCATCTCTGAAAACAAAAATTCATAAGGGATTATCAATAATTCTCCACACCACTAACTAGACTCATAAAGAAACAATCATATCCAATCTATTATGTTTGATTGGTTTCCAAATATGTGAGGCCAGATGTCAGTGAATTTAGAAGTTTCATCCTACATGTGTGTGACAGAGAGAATCTAAAATCACATTTTAAAATGCTATCACTATTTATTCTTCCAAGAATGCTGATAGTTAAATATGTGGGTCTATGTCTACTAAATATGCAAAATGTGACTTTAAAAAGAGATTGACTGTATTGTACTGGGATGAACCTTGGAAACACAGTGCTTAGTAAAAAAACCTAGTAACCAAATACCACATATTATATGATTTCATTTATCTAAAATGCACAAAAGTTAAAATCCCAGAGACAAAAATTAGATTAGTGGTTGCCTTGGGCTCCAGGGAAGAATTTAAAGGAAATGGAGAGTGACTGTTAAGGGGTATGGAGCTCCTTTTTGAGATGATGAAAATGTTCTCAAACAGATTATGGTGATGGTTACACAATTTTATGAATAAACTAAAAGCCATTACATTGCCTGTTTAAGTGGATGAACAGTATAGTATGTGAATTAAATCCGTTTAATAGAAAAACTTCAGGCTGGGTGAAGTAGCTTTTGCCTGTAATCCTAGCTCTCTGGGAGGCCAAGATGGGAGGATCCCTTGAGCTCAGGAATTGGAGACCTGCCTGAGCAAAGCAAGACCCCATCTCTACTAAAAACAGAAAAAAAATAGCTAGTCATAGGCTGCCCTTGATAGAGTGCTGTGGTGTCATCATAGCTCACACCAACCTCAACTCTTAGGCTTAAGCAATATTCCTGCCTCCTCCTCATGAGTTGCTGGGACTACAGGCATGTACCACCACAACCAGCTAGTTTTTCTATTTTAGTAGAGATGGGGTCTCAAAAAAAAAAAAAAGAAAAAAAGGGAAGAAAAGACAAAGGAAAAACTTTAGACAAAATTAATTTAATAGCATTTAACTGAGCAAGAAAAAAGGGGAAAAATGATTCAAGAATCAGGCACCCCACAGAGTTAGAACATTTCTTTGTAATATTTAAGAGAGAGTCTAGGGTTGCCACATGGACGAAAAAGATTTACAGATGGAAAAAGGAAAGTGATATACAGAGAAGGGAAGTGATATAGGAACAGCTGGATTAGTTAACAGCTTTCCCATTTGCCTTATTTGGACAAAGTTTAAATACTTGGTCGCCTGTGAATGGTTGAAATATAGCTGCTGTGATTGGCTGAGACTCAGCTATTGTTACAGAAGCAGAATCTGAGTTAGGTTTTCAGTTTGCTTAACTACTCAGGTTATGGTTCTATGTAAGAACTCAAGTATTCCAGTATGAAGGCTTTCTCAGGCCAAATTTTAGTTCATTTTTTTTTCTTTCTTTCTTTCTTTTTTTTTTTTTTTTTTGTTTGTGTTTGTTTCTTTGTTAAGAGACAAGGTCTCACTATGTTGCCCAGGCTGGAGTGCCATGAGCTATTCCCAGGCAGGATCACTGTATGCCATAGCCTTGAACTCTTCCTAATAGCTGGGACTACAGGTGCTTGCCACCATGCCTGCCTCACATTTTAGTTTGATAAAGCACATCATGTCATTGAAAGGAGAACAAAGCACTTCAATCTACCATAAAAGAAATTTAAGTTAAACATTACCAAAAATATTATAAACAAATCAAAGAAGCCAGACAGAATCTGAATAGCGAAAGGTGACAGTATGTATATTTCTTCTTTCATACATTTAGATGTTTTGAAGTACCAGGTGACTAAATTTGCCTCAGTATTTAAATCATGCCACCATTTTTCCCCCTGTAATAGAGTCTCACTCTGTGCCCAGGCTAAAGGGCAATGGCATCATCATACCTCCCTGGGTTCAAGCGATCCTCCTGCATCAGACTGCCAAGTAGCTGGGACTACAAGCAGCCACCACAACTCTGGGCTAATTTTTCTATTTTTAGTAGAGATGGAGTTTCACATTTTGCGGGGTGGTCTTGAACTCCTGAGCTCAAGCCATCTTTCCTCCTTGGCTTCCCAGAGGGCTAGGATTATAGGCATGAGCCGCCATGCCTGGCCCATGCCACACAGTTCTAAAAATAATTGGTCATGTGGTCTGAATAACCAAAAGGTTTCTTAGGAAGTGTCACAGAAAGTTTGAGGATATTAATTTTCAGTTTAAATCAACAAACAGCTCTTGAAATTGAGAATCAATAATGCTTTTACTATTTTGCCTCTAGATCTATGCCATAGGGTCACATGCACTAAGGTGTAAATTAATGTAAAGCTGTCCAGGGTGGTGTTACCTTTCATACCCTCAGCACCGTTCCTTAGAATACATCCTATTTTGTAGGTGAAATGGAGTAGGCCTATAACTAACTATATTTAAGCTTTTTAAAAAATTTTAAAATAATATGGAGTCTTCTGGAAAGGATGTCATGTGAAACAACATTAGATCCTAAGGAATATCCTAAGTTAGGTGTGAGTATACTTTGTCTGTAAATGACCAGATGGATAGCGCTTTTGGCATATACACCATACAATCTTTTTTTCTTTTTTTTTTTTTTTCTGAGACAGAGTCTCAAGCTGTCGCCCTGGGTAGAGTGCCATGGCATCATAGCTCATAGTAACCTCCAACTTAGGCTCAAGAGATCCTCTTGCCTCAATTTGTCTTCTTCTTCTTTTTTTTTTTAATAGAGATGGGGGGGTCTCACTTTTGCTCAGGGTGGTCTTGAACTTGTGAGCTCAAGCAATCCACCCACGTCAGCCTCCCAGCATGCTATGATTACAGGCGTGAGCCACTGCGCCTGGCCAGGCCATACGGTCTTTGTTGCAACTATTCATCTCTGTTGTTGTAGTACCAAAGCAGCCATAGAAAATAAACAAGCTTGAGGGTGTGCCAATAAAATTTTATTTCTAAGAGCAAGTAGTAAGAAATTGGGCCTGCAGGTTGCAGTTTGTCAACCCCAATCTAGATTCTGGTGCTTGCCCTGCCATGGTCTTGTCCTCTGGGTGGAGCTCTTTTTTTAAAGAGGTATTTTATTAAGAGTCAGTTCATGACTGAAGATATATCACCCTTCCTTTATTATAATCTTAGGCCTTTACAATCTTTAATATAAAGCTACTAATGGATGGCTATCTACTCTCTTTTTTTTCGTCTTTCAAATTTGAATGTAATCACAGTGGCAAAATTCCATGATGTGGGGAGGGTTCTTGTGAGGAAGGAATAAAATGGCAACTACTACAAACACTCTTTGAGTTCTTTTTTTATGGCAAGCTTTGTACTAGGATCTTTATTAATCTCATTTAATGCTAATAACTCCTTTTTCCCATTTTCAGATGAAAAAGATAAACATGAAATAAGTAACCTTTGTCCAAGATCATTTGGCTCATAATGCAGGACTAGGGGTGTGTGTGTAGGATGATTCCATGTCATGTCTGACTCTACAACTTGTGATTAGAAGCAAACAATTTTTTCTATTTTTTTTTTTTATTAAATCATAGCTGTGTACATTAATGCGATCATGGGGCACTATACACTGGTTTTATAGACTGACACATTTTCATCACACTGTTTAACATAGCCTTCCTGGCATTTTCTTAGTTATTGTTAAGACATTTACATTCTACATTTACTAAGTTTCACATATACCCTTGTAAGATGCACCATAGGTGTAATCCCACCAATCACCCTCCCTCCGCCCACCTCTCTCCACCCTCCCTTCCCTTTCCCCCTTCCCCATATTCTTAGGTTATAACTGGGTTATAGCTTTCATGTGAAAGCCATAAATTCGTTTCAGAAGCAAACGATTTTACAAGAAGCATTCCCTGTACTTTTATCCCAAGAAGTAAAGCATGGGAACTCTACTAATGATTTCACCTTTCTTCTCACTTCTATGGAAAATTGGTTAGCTCAACTGGTGGTAAATCTCTCAGATAAGCAGGCATGTTTATTACATGCTGTGGTCTGAATGTATCCTCCCCAAAATTCATTTGTTGAAACCTAATCACTTAGGTGATGGTATTAGAAGATATTAGATGGGGCGACGCCTGTGACTTATTAAATAGGGCGCCACCCCATATAACAAGGGTGGTGGGTTTGAACCTGGCCCCAATCAAAATGCAACAAAAAAATAGCCAGGCGCTGTGGCAGGGGCCTGTAGTCCCAGCTATTTAGGAGGCTGATGCAAGAGAATCACCTAAGCCTAAGAGCGGGAGGATGCTGTAAGCTGTGATGCCACAGCACTCTCCTGAGGGTGATAAAGTGAGATTCTGTCTCAAAAAAAAAAAGAAGAAGAAGATAGTAGATGACGGCATCAAAAGAACAGGGCACAATTTACACAACTTTCCAGAAAATATACTATTACAGCCCAACTTGTCCTACTTGATTAACTCTAAATAATGGGTCACATAAATCACTATAGAGGGGTAACTTTAAGCAAATTAAAGATATAGTAAAATAAATGGGTTCATAAGAAAAGTACTCAAAGCATATGGCTGACATTTCATTTCATGTAGGATCTCTCAGGGCATGAAATGTAAAAAGTAAAATAATTTGGCCAGGCAGGGTGGCCCACACCTGTAATCCTAGTACTCTGGGAGGCTGAGGTGGATGGATTGCCTGAGCTCAGGAGTTCAAGACCAGCCTGAGCAAGAATGAGACCTTTCTGTAAAAATCTAGCTGGGTGTTATGGCAGGGGCCTATAGTCCCAACTGCTTGGGAGGCTGAGGCAAGAGGATTGCTTGAGCTCAAGAGTTTAAGGTTGCTAGGCCTGGCACAGTGGCTCACACCTGTAATCCCAGCACACTGGGAGGCCCACGTGGGTGGATTGTTTGAGCTCAGGAATTCGAGACCACCATGAGCAAGAGCAAGACCTTTCCCTACTAAAAATAGAAAAACTAACTGGGCATAGTGGTGGGCGCCTGCAGTCCAAGTTACTCAGGACGCTGAGGTAAGAGGATCGTTTGAGCTCAAGAAATTGAGGTTGCTGTGAGCTATGAGGCCAAGGCACTCAAGGGTAACAAAGTGAGACTCTGTCTCAAAAAAGAAAAAAATGGGTGGCACCTGTGGCTCAAAGGGGTAGGGTGCTGGCCCCATATGTTGGAGGTGGTGGGTTGAAACCCAGGGTGGGCCAAAAACTGCAAACCAAAGAAAAAACAAAACCTGGAGAGGTAAAATTGTTGCACCTTGCATTATTAGAGTATTTGCTTCTTCTCTGGCTAATTCCGGAGGAGGGAGGGAGAATGAAAGTATTTGAAATTAGTGTTCTATGAATTATATGAGTTGTCTGAGCCCATATTCTGTGCCAACCTCTGCCCCAGGCCTCCTACCTCTTCAGAACAGGCTGGAAAACCTCCACTCCTCAGCATATTTTTGTCACACCTAGTGCCATTCCCCTGGCCCAGACACTTCATCATAGCTTATGGTACACTTATCTATTGAGTTTGAAAATGGCCTCAGAGTACTTGTGTTTTTTTTTTTTTTTATTCAGACATGGTTGCTTTATTTTGCATTTTAAAATTCACAAAAAGCTTTACAGTATCTGTGTTCCCCCTGTAGATCAGCAAGGCTTTATGGTAAGACAATGAAAATTTTATCACATCTATTGGATATATTCAAAAACAATGGATAATTTACAAACAAATCTTTTTATTCAAGAACAATTTTGTAAAATACACATTCTGGTATATACCAGAATTATCTATTTTAAAATTAGACTTTAAAGAGCTTAAAAAAAGCTCTAAACAGTTTAACACTGAGAAGCCTACCAGAATAATGCTGATGACAAGCTATAAACAGCTTTAAATGCTAACTGTAATTTGGGGGATAGGGAGAGGAGGAAAGTATCTGTTGAACCCACGGTTCAATGCATTTGTTTGTAAGACTTATCTAACTTAATGAATTTCAACAAAGTGAACAACTCCTTTGCCTTTGGTGGTTTAAGTTTTATTTTTAAACTTGTGACATCTTGACTAAAGATAATGAATGCTGGGACTAGAATATTTGAGGAAAAGAAAAGCATTGCTGGGGAAAGAGGGAAAACAAGTTCAGTATTTTCTTAGTTTATCCAAAGTGGATAATGAAAATCACTGCCATTAAGGCAGAATACTATAGTTGATATGTGGGACTTAGTTTGGCCTAAGGTTAGGTAAGTTAACATCTAACTGGCAAAAATATTTAAGGTAGTCTCACTTAGGAAATTTTAAAAAATAATTGTTGCCCTCAATTAGTTTTTAGATCTCTGGACAGCATAACACATACTTTAAGGCACCTGTTATGGGATCTGTTAAAATTATTTGTACTGCTATTTCCATTTTTCATATAATTTTTATGTAGCTCTTTAGATATTATCAGTAGGGGGCCACTAAAAATAACACCAGAATTTGAGGGAAAAGAGAGTAGAAAATAAAAAGAGTTTGGGAGGGTAATGAAATTGGGTAGCAATAACAAACTTTTTAAAGGTTTCCTCACTAAGTAATGCCACATAACTGTGTATTTTGGCTCAATGCAACTGGGCTGCTGAAGTGTTCAGGAAGCAAATGGAACATCCTTATTGTCCCACTTAGATTCTCAACTAACCCGTGATTTGGATGGGTTACTCATGAAGGACTGTTTACACAGACTTCTTGGAAAGGATCACTGAATTGGGCATACTACCTACTGCTTTGTTTCTTTGAAGAAAACTTCTGAAAGGCTAAGGACCTCTAAAGGGCAGAACAAAGCACTCACTCAACTACAGAGATAAAAAGGAAATAATATATACATAGTGTAATCATGGACATCTTTCTTGTGGTGAAAAGTATGGGCCTGTGAAAAAAACACAACTCCACCCTACTACTGGGCCTATGAAAAAATAAAAGTCTAATTTTTTTTTCTTTTGGTCAGAAATATCAACTTTAAGATATCCATAATCTCCATAGAAATTACACCTTCTTTCACTTTTATTAAATAATATTGTTTAAGTCTCCCACATCAGTGAGAAGACTCAGGAGTTTCAGGATTAATAAAAGATGCTGAATCTTGGGAAAAAAGGCTTTTAATTCTGAGGTGTATGTCAGAGATTTAAGGGTCTATATTATTACTGAATGAGACTTATTCTCAAAAATTCTGTACGATCCTAAAGCATTCAGTTTATTACTTTAGTACTTTAACACATAAAAGTTACAAAGCTTAAGAAAACCAAGCAACAAGTCAATAAAATCACAACTCAGAATTCTCACATGGTATCATTCACTATGAAATGCAAACAGACTACTACTATTTAAGTAGAATGATCTCTAGCCTGTAAATTACACTCCTGTGACCAAATGATTACATACTTGGAAGACTGCAGAACATGAGTAGGTACAGAAAGCTATTCTTCAGGACTGCTTTTTCAAAGCTTGAAAATTTAATTGACCATCATTTTAGGGAGAAAAAAAAAAGGTGAGTATGGATTAAGACGCTCTACATGTAGAAAAAATTCTAATTAAAATATTTTAAATAGACTGTTTTAGACGTTTATTTGATACAGGAAGTATGGTCAGCCATCATAAAGTTATTTGTCTTCATCACAAAACGTCCATATATTAAGGATTTATGCAATTCAGGGAGGGAAAAAAAAACAAAAACATAGAAACTTTTTGCCTGAGCTAGAAATCTAAAAAGGCTCTCCAAACTCTTGAGTTGAAGTATCGTACTTTTCAATGAAATACTTGAGTTCTTCAACACACCACTCACGTATTTCATGTAAATTCTGCCTCAGCGCAAACTGTATAGACTTTTCTAATGAAGGATCTTTTTCAATCAGCATTTTAACTACCCTCCAGAAAGTTTCACAGTCTTGTCGATAAGTCTGTTCAATCTCTTTGGCTTTTAATGCTATTGCTTTAAAGCGATGGGTTAGCTCGTCTTCATATAACTATGTCATATGCTGCATTTGCCTCAGGTTCTTCTGGCTGGTAAATGAATGACGGTGCTGTGGATCTCGCTTCTTACTCCAAAATTTCAGGCAAGTTACTGTCATCTGACTTCTCTCGCTTTTCAGCAGCCCACTTTCTAGCAGTCTCCGCAAGTTCTTTTTCCGTTAGCCTACGAGGTTTGACTAACACCTTGGATGACAAAACCGCTGAATAAAAGCAGGGTGAAGTATCTTGATGTTTTCAAAGATCGTACAGGCCTCTCCTTATCTGTTTCTGTCTTTCTTTCATGCTGCCGTTTGTAGGAGACATCAACACGTCTGGACTTTCTACCTTGAGGCTGATGGAAAGACTGACTCGTTCTCTTGAAAGGAGAGCTTTCATAGTCAAATCGTCCCTCTGACCACATTTCATCTCTTCTATAAGCCATGAGTCCGGGCCGCCCATAAGCCGTTAAGTCCAGGCTGCCCAGAGACTTGTGGGCCGCTGCCCACGGCTATCGCAAGCAACAGGTTCTTCCGGCGCGCACGATGACATCACAATGCACCCGGTTTCAGGAAGCGTTTTGTTTTGTTTTGAGGCAGAGTCTCATTATGTCCTCTTGGCTAGAGTGCGTGGCGTCACAGCTCACAACAACCTCAAACTCTTGGGCTTTAGCAATTCTCTTGCCTCAGCCTCTCAAGTAGCTGGGACTCCAGGCCCCCGCCACAAGGCTCAGCTATTTTTTGGTTGTTGTTGTCATTGTCGTTTGGCAGGCCTTGGCTTGATTCGAACTCAGTAGCTCTGCTATATGTGGCTAGTGCCTTAGCTGCTGAGCTACAGGCGCCAAGCCAGTACTTGTGGTTTTTTAAATCATTATTGAGGCATGAGAATTTTCCCCCCAAATTAAATCTGTTTAGCATCATTAGTCTCACAGCTGCCATGTTGTTCACCACACAAAGGCACCTGAATGAGAGAAATGAAATGCAGCTGATATTCCACCCATGCTCTGTTCATCATGGTCTGAGGCTGTAATGCTAGAGTGTCTTTTTATAAATCACACAAAGGTGTGTTATGGACTAGCAGCAGCTCTCTCTCTTCTAGGGAAATAAGCTTGGAGTTACTTGGCAGAATTGGTAAAAATAAAAAGGGAAAGAATTTTTAGGTCAGAGAGAGAGGAGTAAAAGCATATATTCTTGAAGAATGGCTGAGATTTTTTTCCTCCTGAATAAGTAGTGATGTGTATGCCAAGGTTTGCATGAAAACGGTTTAACTAAGCTAAATATTGTAAGTAGAGAGCTGGAGAAGCAGAATGGTAAAGCATGGAGGTTGGCCTAGCCTAATGGAGCTGCTTATTTTAGTGGATATTTGCCTGTGCTTCATGGCAACCAAAGCCAACCTTGATTTCTGAGTGTGTTCAACGTTAGATGTCATCCAGTCAGAATATTTAAATGTATCACTAAAACAAAAGCTGTTTTCTATAAACTGATATATTTTCATTGTGTGTTTAGTTGTCTTCAATATTAGGGAAATGGACAGATGACATTCCAATTTCACACAATACAGAAATTAAGTGGCAAATATGATCCACAGCTTCACAGTTCCCTGGGTGATATGATGCACACCACTTGGTTGAGACCCATGGTGCCTACAAAGTATGTCAGTTGGCCTAGAAAAGAATCAAACTGGAACTATTATGAAGCAGCTTTCAAGTTCTTTAAGACTGTTTACCTGTCCCTTACTTATACACAAGGACATCCTGACAATCTCCTACTGTAATGAGAAGCTCCTACTAAGTAAGAAGCTTCTGTTAAACCAGGATGTGTGAGATAGAAGAAATTTCAGCCAAGCAACTCAGAGGAAATGGAAGAGTCAAGCGTCAGCCCAAGACTGGGGCCACTAGAGAAGAAACTGGCACATATGCTCTGGCAAGACACCAATATCAAAATCTGGCAGCCAGGCAGCTCTTCGATGAGACTCACCTTTAGCCAGGTTCATTAAGAACATTGTCATTTTATGAAAACCTGTCTCCCACCTTGCTTTGTGTCTCCCTTATTTAAGTAACATTTTAGGGATCTTCTCCAACTCTATTATTTCTGTCTTGTACACACACCAAAGCTATAAAAATAACCCAGCTACAGACACCTCAAGGATTTTTTAAAAATAGGATGACTGGTTAGTGGTTTTCCCCAGAATGTTTCTTAACAATGTTTAACATTTTCTTGATTATTTTGGCCAGAGCAGTACTTGGGCAATACTTATCTTCAGGGAATAGTCTATAAAGGACTGTTGGCTCCCTTTCTAGGGATGTAACAGTTCAGAATTCAACATTGTAAAGTATGCTTGAAGAAATGAAGAAGTAAGGAGATTTCAGAGGTGGAAATATAGATGTGATTCGAAAACCCAATTTGAATAGAAATAAGTCCTTGGGAATGGGCTTGTAAAATAGGAAAAAAAGAGTAGTGGGCAATGACTTACAACTGGAAAGTAATTCCACCTAGAAAAATGTAGTGTGAATAAAGTCATGATGGATGATAAGAGTTACAAATGTGGATTGGGGACCAATGTGTTCATGGACTTCCTTTTCAAAAATAGTTTATGAAAATTAGATACCAAGTGATTCTCTTGATGAAAATTAGATACCAATACCAAGGCTAATCCTCAGAGGATTCTGCCATAACATTTAAGATCTTTCTATCTCTAAAATGGCATAATAGGGGGCTGCCCTGTACCAGACTAGGCTGCGAGGAGCTGCGCACTGGCCCAGCGGTCTCTCAGAGCCACAACACGTTGTTCTGGTCACACTTGTGGCCCACAGGAGGCAGGTGCCCAACCCATGCTAGGCCCAGGGCAGACAGTGCAGGAGCCCTAGGGTCCCCACCCAGACAGGCGCCCAACTCTGACGCCAACCCCAACGCGACACCAACCTCACCTAGGACGCCAATACCAACGCGACCCCCACCCGTAGGCCCCCAAACCCACCTGGATTCCAACGCTGATGTGTGGCCAACCCCGACCGCAACACTGATGCTGACCTGACCCCAATGCGATGCCAGCAGCGATGTCACTGAAGCTGAACCTGTGCTGACCCCAACCCCTGCGACCCTGACCCCAATTTTGACACGCTGCCAACAACAGACCAAGGGCGACTCTGATGCCAATGCAATGCCAATGCCAACCCCGACGCGATGCCAATGCTGACAACCCTGTCTCCACCCTGACGCCAACCCCGACATCGACCCTGACCCCAACTCCATGCCCACACTCAGGGAGGGAGGCAGCGCACACTGCTAACCCTGAAGAAAAAAGCCGTCCATGTCAAAGATGAGAGCCATTTTGGACTTAAGCTTCCTTCAATAGCAATGCCCTATTATGCCATTTTAGAGATAGACAGATCTCAAATGTTACGAAGACTTCATATCTTCATTTCCCTACTTTCTATGGAGAATTTACTGCTGAAGTAAGTTTCTTTCTTAAGACCAGAGTTTCCTTTGGTTTTTTTTTTTTTTTTTTTTTTTGGAGAGACAGAGTCTCACTGTACCGCCCTCGGGTAGAGTGCCGTGGCGTCACACAGCTCACAGCAACCTCTAACTCTTGGGCTTACGCAATTCTCTTGCCTCAGCCTCCTGAGCAGCTGGGACTACAGGCGCCCGCCACAACGTCCAGCTATTTTTTTGTTGCAGTTTGGCCGGGGCTGGGTTTGAACCCGCCACCCTCGGCATATGGGGATGGCGCCCTACTCACTGAGCCACAGGCGCCGCCCTCCTTTGGTGTTTTTGTGGAGACTTTATCATTTCAGCTGCATGCTCCCACTGAACTGACCTTTTCCTTTGATGTGGAGAATGGTCCTTGTGAAGTCAAAATGCAGTTAAGTCACTCCCTTTAATGACAGTCAGTGGCACCACATGAAGGCAGAAAGTCATGTTAAAGGAACATTTATTAAAGTTGACCAGTTCCTTCAAAAGATACAACCTGCCCTGTAGATGGTCACAACAGTTTTTAGCTCAACATTCAGCTCTTCAATGTGTTACCCTTGTAGGGGGAACGGCACCAGACAGAGAGGCTTTCTGGGGTGCACTGGGTCTCTGCAATTGAATGCGGTGGCCCTGGATCTGGAAGAAAGAGCCCCAGTGACAACAGGAGTAGAGCCAGGGTGTGCAGGACACTACAGCAGCTATGGACACTTGTATGGTCACAAGTGTGACCTTCCTAATGCCGCGACATTTTAGTACAGTTCCTCATGTTGTGGTGACCCCAAACCATAAAATTATGTTCGTTGCTACTTCGTAACTGTAATTTTGCTACTGTTATGAATCGTAATGTAAATATCTGATATGCAGGATGGTCTTAGGTAACCCCTGTGAAAGGGTCGTTCATGACCCACAGTTTGAGAACCATTGCCGTAGAAGAAGATGCAGGTAGAGAGAAACAAAGAGGTATTACTTGTGACTGTTCCTTCTATGCATATGATGGGCCACTCTGCTCAGATGTAACCAGAGAGCAGGTTACAAAGAAAATGTGGGAAATTTGGAGTGTGAAGAGGTGGCGCCCATAGCTCAGTGGGTAGGGTCACATACCTGGCCACATACACTGAGGCTGGCAGCCCAGCCAGGGCCTGCTAAACAACAATGACAACTGCAACAACAACAACAACAACAACAACAAATAAATAGTTAGTTGTTCTGGTAGGCACCCATAGTCCTAGCTACTTGGGAGGCTGAGACAAGAGAATCACTTAATCCCAAGAGTTTGAAGTTGCTGTGAGTTGTGGGGCCACAACACACTACCGAGGGTGACATAGTGAGAGTCTGTCTCAAAAAAAAAAAAAAAAAAAAAAACCTTCCTCAGCTTGGTGCCTTTAGCTCAGCAGGTAGGGCGCCAGCCACCTACACCAGAGCTGATTGGTTCGAATCCAGCCCAGGCTTGCCAAACAACAATGACAACTACAACAAAGAAATAGCTGGGCATTGGGGCAGGCGACTGTAGTCCCAGCTACTTGGGAAGCTGAGGCAAGAGAATTGCTTAAGCCCAGGATTTTGAGGTTCCTGTGAGCTGTGACTCCATAGTACTCTACCCAGGGTAATAGCTTGAGACTCTGTCTAAAAAAAAAAAAAAGAAGAAGAAGAAGAAAGAGAGAGGACGTGGCCTGTGGCTCAAAGGAGAAAGGTGCCGGCCCCATATACCAGAGGTGGTGGGTTAAAACCCAGCCCCAGCCAAAAACTGCAAAAAAAAAAAAAAGAGTTCTGGCATTTGACAGTATAAAGATAAGATTGAGTAATTAATTGAAATAGAATGATAGAAATAGAAGATAAGATTGAGTAATTAATTGAAATAGAATAATTTTTGTCCCAAATTCCTGCACTGAAGTTGGAAGGGGTGGCAGGGTGAAGTGGCTCACACCTGTAATCTTAGCCCTCTGAGAGGTTGTGGAGGGTGTATTGCTTGAGCTCAGGAGTTTGAGACCAGCCTGAGCAAGAACAAGACCCCAACTCTACTAAAAATAGAAAAACTAGCTGAGCATTGTTGTGGGTGTCTATACTGCCAACTACATGGGAGGGTGAGGCAAGAGGATCATTTGAGCCCAAGAGTTTGAGGTTGTTGTGAGCTATGATGCCATGCACTATACCCAGAGGTACAGAGTGAGACTCAGTCTCAAAAAATATATAAGTAATTAAGTAAATAACTAAAATTGCCTTTTGTCGTAAACCAAGCTTATTAACTAGGAAGGGAATTGCATATTTAATAAAATATTGACACATCATTAACAGAATCATTCAAACATCTATTCTTGGCCAGGCTCAGTAGCTCCTGCCTATAATCCTAATGCTCTGGGAGCCCAAGGTGGGCGGATTGCTTATCTTAGAACTTTAAGACCAGCCTTAGGAAGAGCTAGAAACTGATCCTATCCAAAATAGAAAAACTAGCTGGTCATTGTGGTGGGTGCCTGTAGTCCCAGCTACGTGGAAGGGTGAGGCAATAGGATTTCTTGACCCAAGAGTTTGAGGTTTCTATGAGCTAGGATAATGCCAAGGTACTCTACCCAGGGTGACAGGTGTGACTAAAAAAAAAAAAAAATTGAGGATTGGATTAAACATGGTGGCTGAGTAACAGCTTCCCTGCAACTGGGCATGGTGAGTCTGGGGAGATAAGAATCCAGACATCTCTGGCTGGTGGGATCTGCCTATAATCATCCCTTTGAGGATACAGGGAGTCAGCAAGGGACTTCTGGACCCCAAGAGGAGGACAAAAACAGTGGAAAACTGGCAAGTGGTTGCATGTGTTCAATCGACCTAATCACGCTGGCAACCGTAAGTACAACCAGCAGTGAGACTGCAAACCGGAAAGGCCTTACCTGTGAACTGTTTCGGTGTTTTTGGACTTGGCACTCAGTTGAACTGCCTTGGGGAGAGCTTAAACAGGAGTGCGGAGAACTTTGGGCATTGTCTGGGGCCCCAGACAGAGCCACTGAGCTGGGCTGCAAGGAGCCATTCTGTGAGAGAACTGCCAGAGCAAACTCCGCCCTCAGGGTCCCAGAGCAAAAATTGGGTGGGACCTAGTAACCTAGTGACTGAGTAGCCTAAAGGCAGGGACTGAGCTGCCTTACAGCCTTAACCCTTAGGGGCAGAGTGAGATGGTTTTGGCACACTGGAGGCTCGGGCTGTTGCCCTGGGTAGAGTGCCGTGGTGTCACAGCTCATAGCAACCTCAAATTTCTGGGCTTGGTGCTGCCTGGACCTCCATAAGACCCTGCACCAACTAGGCCTCTGCATGCCCTGACCAGGCACTGTGGGAGCCGTGCAACACTGCATCCTCCCTCCTGTGTCCTCCCAGCCTCCACACTGGCCTGCTCATCTGGCCAGGGATACTGGTAGCCGCGTGCCCTCTGGAGTCCTCCCTGCCTCTACACAGAGCCCTTCTCCTGGCCAAAGACTGCTGGAGCCTTGGGCTCTCTGTGCCAAGTCACTGGGCACCAGGCACTCCCAGAACCATGCGCACTGCCTCCCGCCCTGTTGCTGGATCTGGGTGTGTCACACGCCGCAGCTGCTTCCACAACCAGAACTCCCTAGCTGGAGCAGCCCCAGAGGAACTACACAGGGTCACTCCCTACAAAGATCCAGCAACAATAGAGTGATCCCACTGGGATCTAATCTTGGAGAGACACCTCCCCAACTATGAGGACAGCAAGAGGCAACGGTGAAAAACAATCATGAGGTGAAATCAACAGAAAATCTCTGGCAATATGAATAATCAGAGCAGATCAACTCCCCCAAGGATTAATGGGGCAGACACAGCACAAGATCCCATGCACAAACAAATAGCTGAGATGTCCGAAATCGAATTCAGAATCTGGATAGCAAATAAGATTGAGTTAGAACTCCAAGCAGTAACCCAAAAGATATCTCAAGAATTCAACAAATTCAAAGACCAAATGACCAAAGATTTTGACACATTGAGACAAGAAGTTGCATCCCTCAAAGATCTGAGAAACACAGTAGAATACCTCAGCAACCGAATGGAGCAAGCAGAAGAAAGGATTTCTGACATTGAAGACAAAGTTTTCGAACACTCGCAAACTCTCAAAGAGGATGAGAAATGGAGGGCAAAAACAGATCACTCTCTCAGAGAGCTCTTGGATAATTTGAAGAAAACCAATATTCGTCTTATAGGGATCCCCAAAAGCAATAAACTGGCTTCACAAGGCACAGAGTCTTTTCTCCATGAGATTATGAAGGAGAACTTTCCAGACATGCCAAGAGATTCTGAAATTCAGATAGCAGACAGTTTCAGAACACCAGCACAACTCAACCCAAATAAGACATCCCCCAGACACATCATAATCAATTTCACTAAAGTTAATATGAAGGAGAAAAATCTGCAAGCTGCCAGACGAAAGAAAGCCATTACCTGCAAGGGGAAGAATATTACAGTAACTGCAGATCTCTTTGCTGAAACCTTTCAAGCTAGAAGAGGATAGTCATCGACATTTAATCTCCTAAAACAAAATAACTTTCAACCCAGGATCCTATACCCAGCTAAACTGAGTTTCATTTATGATGGAGAAATTAAATACTTCAATGACATTCACATGTTGAAGAAATTTGCCATAACTAAACCAGCTCTCCAGGATATTCTCACACCTATCCTCCATAAAAACCAGCGTAATCCTCCACCACAAAAGTAAACCCACCCAGAAAATTTTGATCAAATTCCAACTTCCACAGTCGCAAAAGGATTAAAAATTTCCACTGGACTCTTGAAAGGCTTATCAATGTTCTCAATTAATGTGAATGGTTTAAACTGTCCTCTAAAGAGGCACAGGTTGGCTGACTGGATACAGAAACTCAAGCCAGATATCTGCTGCATACAAGAATCACATCTTACATTAAAAGACAAATATAGACTTAAGGTGAAGGGATGGTCATCTATATTCCAGGCAAATGGAAAGCAGAAAAAAGCAGGCATTGCAATCCTGTTCGCAGACACAATAGGCTTTAAACCAACCAAAATAATTAAGGATAAGGATAGACACTTCATATTTGTTAAAGGTAATACTCAATATGATGAGATCTCTATTATTAATATTTATGCACCCAACCACAACACACCTCAATTTATAAGAGAAACTCTAACAGACATGAGCAACTCGATTTCCTCCACTTCCATGGTAGTTGGAGATTTTAACACCCCTTTAGCAGTGCTGGATAGATCCTCCAAAAAGAAATCTTAGATTTAAACTCAACTATTCAACATCTGGACTTAACAGACATCTACAGAACATTTCATCCCAACGAAACTGAATACACCTTCTTCTCATCAGCCCACGGAACATACTCCAAAATTGACCATATTCTAGGCCACAAATCTAACCTCAGCAAATTTAAAAAAATAGAAATTATTCCTTGCATCTTCTCAGACCATCACGGAATAAAAGTTGAACTGAATAACAACAGGAACCTGCATACCCATACAAAACCATGGAAGCTAAACAACCTTATGCTGAAGGATAGATGGGCTATAGATGAGATTAAGATAGAAATCACCAAATTTTTGGAACAAAACAACAATCAAGACACGAATTACGAGAACCTCTTGGATACTGCAAAGGCAATCCTAAGAGGGAAATTTTTAGCACTGCAAGCTTTCCTCAAGAATACAGAAAGAGAGGAAGTTAATAACTTAATGGGACATCTCAAGCAAGTGGAGAAGGAAGAACACTCCAACCCCAAACCCAGCAGAAGAAAAGAAATAACCAAAATCATAGCAGAACTAAATGAAATTGAAAACAAAAGAATTATACAACAGATCAATAAATCCCAAAGTTGGTTTTTTGAAAAGATCAAAAAAAATAGATAAACCTTTGGCTAACCTAATCAGGAAAAAAAGAGTAAAATCTCTAATTTCATCAATCAGAAATGGTAAAGATGAAATAACAACAGACCCCTCAGAAATTGAAAAACTCCTTAATGAATACTGCAAGAAACTGTACTCTCAGAAATATGAAAATCTGAAAGAAATCGACCAATACCTGGAAGTACGCCACCTACAAAGACTTAGCCAGAACCAAGTGGAAATGTTGAACAGGCCTATATCAAGTTCTGAAATAGCATCAACTATACAAAATCTCCCTAAAAAGAAAAGCCCAGGACCAGATGGCTTTACGTCAGAATTCTACCAAACCTTTAAAGAAGAACTAATACCTATACTTCTAAACCTCTTGAAAATATAGAAAAAGAAGGAATATTACCCAACACATTCTACGAAGCAAACATTACCTTGATCCACAAACCAGGGAAAAACCCAACAAGAAAAGAAAATTATAGACCAATATTACTAATGAATGTTGATGCTAAAATACTCAATAAGATCCTAACAAACAGAATCCAACAGCACATCAAAAAAATTATACACCGTGACCAAGTGGGATTTATCCCAGGGTCTCAAGGGTGGTTCAATATATGTAAATCTATAAATGTAATTCAACACATAAACAAACTAAAAAATAAGGACCATATGATTCTTTCAATTGATGCAGAAAAAGCTTTTGATAATATCCATCATCCCTTCATGATCAGAACACTTAAGAAAATTGGTATAGAAGGGACATTTCTTAAACTAATAGAGGCCATCTACAGCAAACCCACAGCCAATATCGTATTGAATGGAGTTAAATTGAAATCATTTCCACTTAGATCAGGAACCAGGCAAGGTTGCCCATTGTCTCCATTGCTCTTTAACATTGTAATGGAAGTGTTAGCCATTGCAATTAGGGAAGAAAAGGGGATCAAGGGTATCCACATAGGGTCAGAAGAGATCAAACTTTCACTCTTTGCAGATGATATGATCGTATATCTGGAAAACACTAGGGATTCTATTACAAAACTTTTAGAAGTGATCAAGGAATACAGCAATGTCTCAGGCTACAAAATCAACACCCATAAATCTGTAGCCTTTATATATACCAACAATAACCAAGCTGAAAAAACAGTAAAGAACTCTATTCCTTTCATAGTAGTGCTAAAGAAGATGAAATATTTGGGAGTATACCTAAGAAAGGATGTGAAAGATCTCTACAAAGAGAACTATGAAACTTTAGGAAAAGAAATAGCTGAAGATGTTAACAGATGGAAAAACATACCATGCTCATGGCTGGGAAGAATCAACATTGTTAAAATGTCCATACTACCTAAAGCAATATATAATTTTTTTTTTCTTTTTTTTTTTTTTTTAGAGAGAGAGTTTTACTTTATCACCCTTGGCAGAGTGCCGTGGCATCACAGCTCGCAGCAACCTCCAACTCCTGGGTTTAGGCGATTCTCTTGCCTCAGCCTCCCAAGTAGCTGGGACTACAGGCACCTGCCACAATGCCTGGCTATTTATTTTTTTTGTTGTTGTTGCAGTTTGGCAGGGGCTGGATTTGAACCCACCACCCTTGGTATATGGGGCCGGCGCCCTACTCACTGAGCTACAGGCACCGCCCAGCAATATATAATTTTAATGCAATTCCTATTAAAGCTCCATTGTCATATTTTAAAGATCTTGAAAAAATACTTCATTTTACATGGAATTAGAAAAAACCTCGAATAGCCAAAACATTACTCAGCAATAAAAACAAAGCAGGAGGAATCACGCTACCAGACTTGAGACTGTACGACAAATTGATAGTGATTAAAACAGCATGGTACTGGCACAAAAGCAGAGAAGTAGATGTCTGGAACAGAATAGAGAACCAAGACATGGATCCAGCTACTTACCGTTATTTGATCTTTGACAAGCCAATTAAAATCATCCAGTGGGGAAAAGATTCCCTATTTAAGAAATGGTGCTGGGTAAACTGGCTGGCAACCTGTAAAAGATTGAAACTGGACCCACACCTTTCACCATTAACTAAGATAGACTCTCACTCAATAAAAGATTTAAACTTAAGACATGAAACTATAAAAATAATTGAAGAAAGTACAGGGAAAACTCTTAAAGGAATTGGCCTGGGTGAATGTTGATGGAGGGAGGGCAATGGGTGGGGCCTCATCTACGGTGCATCTAAGAATGGGTACAGGCGAAACTTACTAAATGCAGAATACAAATGCCTACATACAGTAACTAAGAAAATGCCATGAAGGCTACGTTGAACAGTTTGATGAGAATATTTCAGATTGTATATGAAACCAGCACATCTTACCCCTTGATTGCACTAATGTACACAGCTATGATTTAACAATAAAAATAAATAAATTAAAAAGACAGACAGTTCTGTCTAACAGAACTAGTGAGTATTCACAAGGAACTAGAAAAGGAAGAGTAAACCAAACCCAAACCCAGCAGAAAAAAAGAAATAAAAAAAAAACCCATTTGTTCTTAGAGGAGTATAGTAGGTTATCACACAGCTTCTGTTCAGGTATAAGTCATATTTTGAAAGGAAGAAAAGGACTGGTTTTTGTACTAACTAGACTGTACTAACTTGTTGAAAACAAATTTAAAAAATAAAATGTCATAAAATTTATTCTGTTTCCTCACAAGAATACTATGATCACCAAATGGCACAGAGGTGTGGAAGACATAGAGTAATAGACAAGTTGTATGCCAGTGCATAGAGGTGGTAGCGCATAGAAAATTCCCATCAGCTCCTACTCATCCCTAAGTTTATATTGCATTTCCCACGATACTGTGTTGACTGGAATCAAAACACTCCTCAGGCTGAAAACTTTTAAAGCCCTCTTTATTTTCAGTTTAAAGTGCTTGTACCTACAGGTTTTTCCTTTTGTATCTACTTTTTACTATCTCAAACTCCAGTATATCACGTTATAGAAATCAAGTAGGTTTTTCTCCATTACGTTCTGCATTTCTGGAATCCTAATGTTTACCCTTCATTTAACCAGATTACTCAGGAAGTCTTGAAATTGACTATCTAGAGTCTATAGTTTCCAGAAGCCTCTCTGCAGTATATGTCTTGTATTTATTCTGAACAATGTTCCACTAGAAATAAAAAGTTGATAGCAGATTTTCCAGAGTGTTGGAAGGCATAAAATTATAATGGCTAAGAGAGGAGTCAAATTGCCTCAATCTGTAATCCCGGCTTTTATCTTTTTCTTCTCTATAATGTGGTAGCAATGATAACATGCACCTTACAGGGTCATGTCAACTGTGGAATTAGATAACAAACAGAAACTGCTTAGCACCTGGAACAATATACAACAAAGTGCTTAATTAATATTACCTATTATTATCATTATATAAATTATAAAGTTGACTTTTAATTTGTAAATATTTTACATGAACATGTATTTAATACAATTTCAATTTAATAAACAACCACAAAGCTGACCTCTATTACTTATGTGTAATCCCATAATTTAGGTTCATGGCCTACACTTCAGAAAATGGAAAAATCACAACTTTCATGTGGGCGGCTGCCTGGAGAAAACACCTTATATTTCCATAATGTTTAATGGTTTCAAAGAAATTTTATGTATATTTGCATTTAATACTCACAATAATCCTGATTATAAAAGTCAATATGGATTTTTCCAATTATGCTGCACAGTGATTTTGCAGCAAAGCTGGTATTAGAACCTAACTCTATAACCTTTTGTGGTAGGTTGCATGATTACTTGTTAGGATTTCCTGGAATATGTTGATATCACAAAACAATATACTTTAGAAAAGTTTTATTTGAAAGAAAAATATCGGGTGGCACCTGTGGTCAAGTGGGTAGGGCGCCAGCCCCATATGCCAGAGGTGGCGGGTTCAAACCCAGCCTCGGCCAGAAAAAAAAACAAAAAGCAAGAAAAATATCTTAAAGTTTATATGGTAAATTAATTTTTAAAATTCAGGAGACTTAGGGCAAACAATGGAGCAGGCGTAATAGAATGCCCATTCTCCTCAAAGCCTGAAGCAAATGTAGGGCTCTCTTTGTCACTGCCCAGATTGTAAATTCAATCATGTTTCAGGCTCTCAAACCCCAGTAGTCAGAGACAGTTAAGGGGGATTTTATTTAAGTAAGATCATCAACTGTAAAAAGCAGCTACAGATGGAGTGAGTACTTCTATAATTCTACTTCATCCTTGGTGAAAGATATTTTCATTTCTTGCTGGGAGCTGTTCTTTTTCCATCACTCAGATTACTTTATGAGCCATTTGCTTTGCCAGTATTTTTTTTTCTCTCTCAATGGAATGAAATGGTACAAGGTTGAGGCTCATTATTAAATTGGAATGCAGAGGCAACATTGCCCATACTTTCAATGTGCTACTGTAAAAAATGTAAATAATATATATAAAAAAGAATGTTACCCATTGAAAAACTCTGAAGAGATCTTGACACATTCAAGACTATCAACTTTAACTTTTTTTTTTTTTGCAGTTTTTGGCCAGGGCTGGGTTTGAACCCGCCACTCTCTGGCATATGGGGCCAGCGCCCTATCCCTTTGAGCCACAGGTGCCACCCTTGTACTATCAAGTTTAGTGAAATATTCAGACTCACTAGAAATATGTCACTGAAGCAAGACATTTCATATTTCTTGAAGTTTTAATTGTCCAAAAGGTTTGCTTGTTTTTGAGACAGAGGCTCACTCTGTTGCTCCTGGCTGGAAACTTTAAGAAAAGAAATAGCCGAAGATGTTAACAGATGGAAAAACATACCATGCTCATGGCTGGGAAGAATCAACATTGTTAAAATGTCCATACTACCCAAAGCAATATATAATTTTAATGCAATTCCTATTAAAGCTCCATTGTCATACTTTAAAGATCTTGAAAAAATAATACTTCGTTTTATATGGAATCAGAAAAAAACTCGAATAGCCTAAACATTACCGAGCAATAAAAACAAAGCAGGAGGAATCACACTACCAGACCTGAGACTGTACAAATCCATAGTGATCAAAACAGTATGGTACTGGCACAAAAGCAGAGAAGTCGATGTCTGGAACAGAATAGAGAACCAAGAGATGGATCCAGCTACTTACCATTATTTGATCTTTGACAAGCCAATTAAAAACATTCAGTGGGGAAAAGATTCCCTATTTAACAAATGGTGCTGGGTAAACTGGCTGGCAAGCTGTAGAAGATTGAAACTGGACCCACACCTTTCACCATTAACTAAGATAGACCCTCACTCAATAATGATTTAAACTTAAGACATGAAACTATGAAAATACTTGAAGAAAGTTCAGGGAAAACTCTTGAAGGAATTGGACTGGGTGAATATTTTATGAGGAGGACTCCCCAGGCAATTGAAGCAGTATCAAAAATACACTACTGGGACCTGATCAAACTAAAAAGCTTCTGCACAGCCAAGAACACAGTGAGTAAAGCAAGCAGACAGCCCTCAGAATGGGAGAAAATATTTGCAGGTTATACCTCCAATAAAGGTCTAATAACCAGAATCCACAGAGAACTCAAATTTATTAACAAGAAAAGAACACGTGACCCTATTTCAGGGTGGGCAAGAGACTTAAAGAGAAACTTCTCTAAAGAAGACTGATGCAAAATCTACAAACACATGAAAAAAAGCTCATCATCCTTAATCATCAGAGAAATGCAAATCAAAACTACTCTGAGATATCACCTAACCCCAGTAAAAGTGGCCCACATAACAAAATCCCAAAACCAGAAATGTTGGCATGGATGTGGAGGAAAGGGCACACTTCTACACTGCTGGTGGGAATGCCCACTAATACGTTCCTTCTGGAAGGATGTTTGGAGAATACTTAGAGATCTAAAAATAGACCTGCCATTCGATCCTATAATTCCTTTACTAGGTTTATACCCAGAAGACCAAAAGTCACAATATAACAAAGACATCTGTAACAGAATGTTTATTGCAGCCCAATTCATAATTGCTAAGTCGTGGAAGAAGCCCAAGTGCCCATTGACCCACGAATGGATTAGCAAATTGTGATACATGTATACCATGGAATACTATGCAGCCTTAAAGAAAGATGGAGACTTTACCTCTTTCATGTTTACATGGATGGAGCTGGAACATATTCTTCTTAGCAAAGTATCTCAGGAATGGAAGAGAAAGTATCCAATGTACTCAGCCCTACTATGAAGCTAAATTATAGCTTTCACATGAAGACTATAACCCAACTATAGCACAAGACTATGGGGAAAGGGCCTAGAAAGGGGAAGGGAGGGGGAAGGTTTTGGTGGAGGGAGGGTAATGGGTGGGACCACATCTATGGTGCATCTTAGAATGGGTACAGGCGATTGCACTAATGTACACGGCTATGGTTTAACAATAAAAAAAAGAAGAAAATAATAAAAAAATAAAAATTGAAAAAAAAAAAGGATTACATTTGACTTCCCCCCCGAAACCATGCAAGCAAGAAGAGGGTTGAGTGAAATCTTAAAAATTTAAGTGTTTAAAGATTAAAGTGTTAAGAGAAAAAAGCCACCAGCCTAGAATTGTGTAGCTTGCAAATTTATCATTAAAAAGTGAAGGAGATGGCCTGGTGAGCTGGCTCATGCCTAGAGTCCTAGCACTCTGGGAGGAGCTCAGGAGTTTGACACCAGCCTAGTTAAGAGCAAGACCCCGTCTCTACTAAAAAAAATAGAGAAAACTAGCTAAGCATCATGGCAGGTACCTGTAGTCCCAGCTACTTGGGAGTCTGAGGTAAGAGGATTGCTTGCATTAAATTTCATATATTAGAAAAGAAGAAAGATCTAAAAGGAATTATCTAAGTGGTCACCTTAAGAAACAAAAGAAAGAAGAACAAATTAAATCCAAAGCATGCTGAAGAACAGAAATAATCAAAACTGAGCAGAAATCAATGTTATTGAAAATAGGAAAACAATTGAGAAAATCAACAAAAAAAGGAAAAAGAAAGAATGAATGAAAATCAACAAAATCCAAAATTAGTTCTTTGAAGAAAATGAATAAAATTAATGCCTTACTAGCCAGGCTAAGAAGAAAATAAACAAACTCCAGTCATCCCTTGGTGTACACAATGGACTAGTTTCAGCACCACATACATATATAAAAATCTGTATATACTCATGTCCCACAATTGGCCCTGTCATTCCTCATATATGAAAAGTCAGCCTATATATATGATTTTGTATCTGTTGAATGTTCTATTTTCAATCCATGTTTGGTTGATAAAATCTGAATATAAGTGGGCCCACATAGTTCAAATCTGTGTTGTCCAAGGGTCAACTACAATAATATTAGAAGTAAAAGAGGAAACATCACTACGGAGCCTATGGATATTAATGATAATAAAGAAATACTATGAAAAACTCTATGCTCACAACTTTTATAACCCAGAAGAAATGGATTGATTCTTTGAAAAACATATACTGCCAAAACTCAGACAAAAAGAAATTAGAAAATGTGAATCGGCTTATCTATTTAAGAAGGTCAATCAATAATTAACAATTTTCCAAAACAGAAAGCACCTGACCCAGATGTGTTCACAGGTGAATTCTACATAATTTAATGAAGAAATTCTATCAATTCTGTACAATTTCTTTCAGAATATAAGCATAGGAATACTCGTAACTCATTTTAGGAGGCCAGCATTGCTCTAATCAGGCAAATTCATTACAAAAAGAAAACTATAGACCAGTATCTGTCATGCACATATATGCAAAAATCCCCAACAAAAATCAAACTTAACAATGGTCTGGGTGCAGTGGCTAAAGCCTGTAATACTAGCATTCTGGAAGGCTAACGCTAGTGGATTGCCTAAGCTCACAGGATCTTGACCAGCCTGAGCAAGTGCAATACCCCTGTCTCCAAAAAAAAAAAAAAGAGAGAGAGAGAGAGCTGGGCATTCTGGCGGGCACTGGTAGTCCCAGCTACTTGGGAGGCTGAGGCCAAGAGAATTGCTTGAGCCCAAAGGTTTGAGGTTGCTGTGAACTATGACTGCACTGCACCCTACTGAGGGTGACAAAGTGAGACTCTGTCTCCAAAACAAAACAAAACAAAAAATGTATATAAATAATTACATGCCATGACCAAATACGGTTTATTCAAGGCATGCAAAACTGGTTCATCATTCAAAAATCAATTAATGTAATCCATCACATAAAAAAGGCTAAAGAAGAAAAATCACACAATCATCAATAGATGCAGAGAATGTAGTTAACAAAATGTAACACCCATTCAGATAAAAAGTCTCAGTAAATTAGCAATGGAAGAGAAGTTCCTCAAATTGATAGGGAATATCTACGAGAAGCCTACAGCTAACTTAGTGGTATAACAAATAAATTTCCCACTAAAATCAGGACCAAGTTAAAGATGTCCATTCTCACTACTCCTTTTCAACCTTACACTGGAGGTGCTAGTTAAATCAGTTAGATGTAGAAAGGAAATAACATGTATACTTATTGGGAAGAAAGAAATAAAATTGTCTTTTTTCATAGGTGAAATGGTTGTCTATGTAGAAAAGCTGAATGAATTAATAACAGAAATACTCCTTCAAGTTTCCAGGATATGAAGTTAAACTAAAAATTAAATCACTCTCCTATATATCAACAATGAACATATGGAATTTCAAATTAAAAGGCAGTATCTTTTACATCAGCACTCTCCCAAAATAAAATCCTTAGGTAGAGATCCAGCAAAATAAAATCCTTAGGTAGAGATCCAATAAAATATGTAGAAGATCCATATGAGGAAAAACTACAAAACTCTTTTTTTTTTGTGGGGGGGGTGGCAGAGTCTCAAGCTGTTGCCCTTGATAGAGTGCTATGGCATCACAGCTCACAGCAACCTCAAACTCTTGGGCTTAAGAGGTTCTCTTGCATCAGCTTCTCAAGGAGCTGGGAGTACAGGCGCCCACCACAACACCCAGCTATTTTTTGGTTGTAGTTATCATTGTTGTTTGGCAGGCCCAGGCTAGATTGGAACCCTCCAGCTATGGTGTATGTGGCTGGCAACCTAGCTGCTTGAGCTACAGGCTCCAAGCCTACAAAACTCTTAAGAAATAAAAAGAATTAAATAAATGAACACATAATCCATGTTTATGAATAGGAATACACAATATTGTCAAGACGTATATCCTTTGTCAGTTGATTTATAGATTTGATGCAATCTCAATTAAAATCCCAGCAAGTTATTTTTTTTCAGATATTGACAAACTGATTCTAAAGTTTATGTGTAGAGGCAAAAGGCCCAGAATAGCCAACACAATATTGACAAAGTTGAAGGGCTGACACAATCCTACTTCAAGATTTATTATAAATTTACAGTAATCGAGGCAATGTGTTACTAATGAAACAATAGACAAACAGATCAATGAAACAGACAATAGCCAAGAAATATACAACAGTAGAATTGTGGATATTAGAGACTCACAACATAAAGAAATGATAAACATTTGAGCTAATGGATATGTTAATTACCTAATTTGATCATTACACCTTATATACACGTATAGAAATATCACTTTATATCCTATGACTCACAGTTAACATATGTCAACTACAATCAAAGGAAAATAAAATAAATATACTCACACAAATATCGAGTTTGCTGGGAGATAAGGTCCATGAGAGCAAGGATCTTCATTCAAATCTTTGACAAAGGGGCAAAGTCAATACAATGGAGCAAAGATAGTCTTTCAACAAATGATGCTGGAACAACTGGATATCTACATGCAAAAAACAACCTCAATGAATGTAGACACAGATCATACACCCTTTGCAAAAATGGACTCAAGTGGATCACTAACCTAAATGTAAAATATGAAACTTTGAGACTCCTAGAAGATGCAGATAACCTTGGTTTGTTAATGACTTTTTAAATAGGACACAAAAGGCATGATCCACTAAAGAAATAATTGATAAGCTGGGTTTCATTCAAAATAAAAAAAAATGCTGCTCTGCTAAAGACATTGTCAATCAAATGAAAGCCACATGTCAGAAGAAAATATTTGCACAGGCAAATCTAATAGAAGTCTGTTATCCATAATATACAAAGGACTCTGAAAACTCAACAATAAGGAAACAAACAACCTGATTAAAAAGTGGTCCAAAAATTCTAACAGAAACCTCATTGAGGAATGTGTATGCCAAGCACAGTGGCTCATGCCTGTAATTCTAGCACTCTGAGAGGCAGGTGGATTACTTGAGCTCAGGAGTCAATAACCAGCCTGAGCAAGAGGGAGACCCCGTCTGGACTAAAAATAGAAAAACTAGCTGGGTTTTGTGGCAGGTGCCTGTAGTTAGTCCCATATACTTGGGAGGCTGAGGCAAGAGGACTGCTCAAGCCCAAGAGTTTGAGGTTGCTGTGAGCTATGACCCACAGTACTGTACCAAGGGTGACAGTCTCAAAAAAAAAAAGAAAGAAAGAAAAGAAAGGAAAAAAAAAGAAATATGCTATCAAGCCATGAAAAGACATGGAAGAAACTTAAGTGTGTATTACTAGTAAAAGAAGACCATATGAAAAGTCTACATACTAGGGGCGGCGCCTGTGGCTCAACGGGTAGGGCGCCGGTCCCATATGCTGGAGGTGGTGGGTTCAAGCCCAGCCCCGGCCAAAAAAAAAAAAAAATAAAATAAATAAATAAATAAATAAAAAAAAAAAAAAAAAAAAAAAAAAGTCTACATACTATATGACATTCTGGAATAAATGAAACTATGGAGACAGTATAAAAGCAGGGCTTTGAACAGGATTGGTGGCTCATGTGTGTAATCCCAGCACATTGTGAGGCTCAGTTAGAAGGATCTCCCTGAATCCGGGAGTTCAAGACAAGGCTGGGCAACATAGCAAGACCTTGTCTGAGAAAAACAGAAAAGCTTAAAAAAAAAAATCCCAGTGTTTGCCAGAGGTTAGGAATGAGGGAGGACTGAATAGGCAGAGCCCAGGGTTTTTTTTTTGCTTTTAGGGCAGTGAAACTACTCTGTATGATACTGTAATGGTGGGTACATGTCATTACAGATTTGTCTAAACCCATAGCAGATACAACACCAAGAGTGAACCCTAATGTGCAGTATGGACTTTGGGTGATTATGATATCTCAATGCAGGATCATCAGTCGGAGGCTATGGATGTGTGGGGGTGAGAGGTAGGTGGGAAATCTCTGTCCCTTCCTCTCAGTTTTGCTGTGAATTTGCAGGGCAAGGTGGCTCACGCCTATAATCCCAGCACTCTGGGAGGCCGAGATGGGCAGATCACCTGAACTCGCAAGTTTAAGACCAGCCTGTGCTAGAGAGAGATCTCATCTCTAAAAGTAGCTGGGCAGGCGGCACCTGTGGCTCAAAGGAGTAGGGCGCCGGCCCCATATGCTACAGGTGGCGAGTTTAAACCCAGCCCCGGACAAAAATTGTAAAAAAAAAAAAAAAAAGTAGCCAGTCATCGTAGTAGGTGGCTGTAGCCCCAGCGACCTGGGACACTGAGACAAGAGAATCTCTTGAGTCCAAGAGTCTGAGGTTGCTGTGAGCTATGATGCCACAGCGATCCACCAGGGGCAACAAAGTGACACTCCGTCTCAGAAAAAAAAAAAAAATCGTGATGAATTTTAAATTGCTTTAAAAATAATCTCTTTTAAAAGTGCTGCAAATGAAAATTGTGTTATTTTGCAGTAATTTAATCTTATGATAAGATGTTATAATACTGCAGCTCCCTCGTCCCACTCTTCACTTCTCACCCTTGATGCTTTTGATCTCTCCTACCTTGTTCTATCTTTTCTTTTTCCACATCACTTATATCCTTCAAATGTACAATTCACCTATTTATTTTGTTTGTTGTATGTTTCCTTTGTTCATTGATGTATCCTAAGAGCCTATAACAGTCTGTACACATATTAAAACCTTAGTACATATTTCTGAAGAAATGAACAGATGAATGAATGCATCACAAGCAATCACTTGTTTCTGTGGTCTGGGTTCCCTGGGTTCAAGGTCTTGATCAGGTGGTGAAGGACTAACAGAGTTTCTAGAATTCTCTAAGATACCAGCTACTGTCAAAGATCATAGGGGCTGGTGTTGAGAGGAGGTATCTACCTCAACAGATTTTCAATGAGTCCCAAATTTATCTGTTTTGGGGGAAAGATGCTTGATAGAATTTATCAACAAGGAGGAGAATGGTGTGCTTGGTTTTAGAGCTGGGAAGGACAGGCTTATACTGACTTTACCTATGGCAGATGGTTCATTTTTTTTTTCTTTTGACAGAGTCTCACTTTGTTGCCCAGAGTAGAGTGCCATGGCCTCAGCGTATCTCACAGCAACTTCAGACTCCTGGGTTCAAGCCATTCTCCTGCCTCACCCTCCTGAGAAGCTGGAACTACAGCACCTTCCCCCACCCACCCCCAAACACCTGGCTAAGTTTTTGTAGAGACTGGGTCTTACTCTTGCTCAGGCTGGTCTCTATTTCCTCTTTTCAAGCAATCCACCTGCCTCAGCCTCCCAGAGTGCTATAACAGGTATTAGCCCCCACGCCGGGACAGCAGATGATTCTTGAACATATACTGCAAGCAGTGTTGTTCCCTCTGTATCAAGGACCAAACTTTTGAAGCCCTTATCAATATGTCTCTGGATAGGCGCCACTTCCACACTGGGATGTCACCTCCTGGGTAGGCATCTCCCATCAGCCCAGGAAATTCTCTGGAGAAGAGGGTGAGCTGGGAGCCCCTAGCAGCTGGTTGTAGTTTCTAATGACTATGGCCTTAAACCTCTCTCTTTTGGTTTCTGAACATATCAATTTATATCTCTTTTGCATTTATCCTATCCTTAAAAAATTGTCTGCCACTTGGGAGGCTGAGGCAAGAGAATCACTTGAGTCCAAGAGTTTGAGGTTGCTATGATCTGTGACGTCACAGCACTCTATCCAGGGTGAAAGCTTGGGACTGTATCAAAGAAAAAAAAAAGAGTTGTCTGTATTCAGGTGAATGGAGAAGGGAAGCTCTGTTGAAAGTTTGAGTTAAGAGAGGGGAAGCAGGGAGAACTATTAAAGGGTAGATGGCAGTGAAGGTGCAAGGGGTAAGGAGGGTTGAAGGTAGGGATGCTGGAGAGCCATCTCTTAGAGTGGGATGGAAGCTTTGTGTCTGACCCAGGAATAGGTCCTGTTTCTGCCTTACAGAGAGAATAAATCAGTGACACAATAGCTACAATTTTCTTCATCCTTGACAACTCTTGAAAACAGTAATATGCTGAAGGTTAATTTAAAACATCTTTAGTGAATTTTCCACCTAAGACTGTAATCTTCAAATATTTTTACTTTCATAACCTCTAAAATAATTTTGGAAAAACTATGTGTTCCATAACACACCTAACAGTTGACATCTATTGACTTTTTTTTTTAAAAGAGACAATGTCCCTGCCAAGTGTGGTGGCCCACGGCCTATAATCCCAACATTCTTAGAGGCAGAGAGACAGGTGGATTGCTTGAGCTCAGGAGTTCTAGACCAGCATGAGCAAGAGCAAGACCCTGTTCCTATTAAAAAATAGAAATATTAGCTGTGTGTTGTGGTAGGTGCCTGTAGACTCAGGTACTCTGCAGGCTGAGGCGAGAGGATCTCTCCAGCCCAAGAGTTTGAGGTTGCTGTGAGCCTTGACACCAAGGAACTCTACCCAAAGCACTGTCTCAAACAAACAGACTATGTTTTACTATGTTGCCCAGGCTGGTTCTCAACTTCCTGGCCTTAAGTGAGCCTCCCATCTCAAACTTCCAAATGATATCCAACAGATTTTTAAGGAGGGATTTATTGGTTAAATATCGCAAGTAGTATAATTTCTGGCATGCTGTGTCCTTCCTTTAAATACATTAAGGGGGAACAATTACCATGGCAGTTTGATGTCCACCATTATCCATTTAAAAGATACATGAACAAACTCCTTTTGAACATAGAAATTCTACATCATACTTTTTTCTCTTGAACCTGTATTTTCATTCTTCTCCACAGAATTGTATCTTAATGTAATATATTTTTATATTTGAATGTCTTTTGTCATCACATATGAATCCTGCCATAAAACATGTATAAACCTACATTGTAAAATATTCTTATTTCCTCTTTCTGTAAGGCTCTCAGGCTTTTGGACTATTTCTTTTTTTGGACTATTTTTTTCTAGTCATTAGTACATAGTTGTTTAAAATAATATATATGTACTATAAAACCACCTAGTTAATAAACAAAAATAGAATATGAGAACATATATCTTTATGCTATGAAAGGGAATTTTTAAAATAAAAGTAGATTATATATCCTCGTGGAAGAATGTTATTTATGTTACAGTGAGACTAAGTTTACCATTTTAGTATAGTTAAGATGTTCAGAAATCTTGTTCACATAAACAAGTGGCTTGGAATGAAAGTAGTTTAGTTAAAACAATATCATTCAATTGAGCACTTTCCTAAATATCCCCCAAATTGCAGAACAATCATCATAAAATTTATATGTAATGATCTGTCAAATGAAAATTTCTTTTTTTCTTTTTCAAATGACAATTTCTTTAAACCCTCCTCTGATTTTGTTGAAAGCAAGGCATTAGAAACCATGTGCCTTGACACAAGAACTTGTTATCCCATTGTAACAGAGGTAAAGGTCTGAAAAAAGGGGAAAATGTTTTATTATTTGTCTCCTTAAAATCTCCACACTTTTGGGGAATTAAAACTTGCATTCCTACATGAGGCCAGTAATTAAAGTGGCAGAAATATGTTCTTTCCTGTTTGTTTTCTAGAATCCTTTTCTTTCTTTTTTCTTTGTGACATTTCTGGCAAGTGGAATATTTTCTAGCTTCTTAAACTACAGGAGGTGCCTCAACAGAATTGTCCAAAGATGAGATAGTCCTCCCAGGAGATAAACCACCGGCTATACTTGAACAGCTGCCTGAAGCCACAACATGTGACACTGGTTACTTGGACCCTTTCCCCTTTAAAAAACCCTACATTTATGCTTAATAAGCAGGATGGTGGCCTTTTGAAATGCTAGTCTGCTACCCTCCTCATTTGCTGCCAAATTAATAAATTTCTCTTTTCTTTTTCTCAAATGACTTGCCCTTATTCTTCCTTCTCACTGATTGAGCCTTGGAGACAAGTACTGAACTTCCAATAACACCATCATTAAAATAATGCTTTTGCTCTATATCAACACCAATATTTCCGGTGGGCACTTTTGGTGCCCAGAAAGTTTTTCTACCTGGGGTCCAGGCACCAAGGTAAGCCTTTAGATGATTTTGAGATGTGCTTTTCTTTTGTAAGATGGGAGAAAGAAGGTGGGAAAGTAGGAGCATTAGGCATGTTTCACACAGATGAAGTTTAGGAAAGAGTGCACATGAAAGTTAAAAATCTGGAAATCGGTTAAAAACAGATAGACACACAAATAATACTTACCTTTGTGTCTTTTTAATTCTTTTTTTTTTGTATCTTTTTCATTCTTAATGTACCTTGGGAATATGTACATTCAGTTTGAAGAACATTAAGTCTTGAAGGCTGACCCTAGTTCTTTTGGGAAAAGCACCTAGTTGTCACTAATCTCTCCACAATACTTGCAAAGTCTTATTTCCTCCAAGCAAACAGGAATCCCCTTTTTGAACTTCATACCTGTGTCAACTGGAGAAGTAGGCAAAGATGAAAAAACTAGTTGAGACTTGTGAGAGAGCGACAACTTTACAAGGTGGAGCTGGAAGTGTGTCAGTGCTGGATTTGTAACAGGTTTTTCTTTTGACTTTTATTCACCACTTCTTTCTTCTCACCCTCTCTCCCTTCCTCAGGTATTTATTGGCAATAGTGTTAGGCATTAGTGCAGCTACCAATTTGTGGCCCTGAAGTCTGTAACATCTGTTTTCCTCACTACTCCCAACTTTTTAAAAATAATTCTTTAAACCACTGCATACTCCAGATCTGAACTGGGCTCTTTTGGCTCTTTTTCAAAAAACATCAATCTTTTCTCCTCATACAGGTTTACCTCTTCCTCAAAGATTATTCAAGTGAGCTTACGCTATTGCAGCTTCAAAAGATGTGTAACGAAGTCTCCCAAAGTTCCTTAGAATAGATTCAATGAACATCCTGGTATTATCACAGAAATATGAAACAGTAAATGTGGAATGTAAATGTCTTACCACAATAACTAAGAAAATGCCAGGAAGGCTATGTTAACCAGTGTGATGAAAATGTGTCAAACAGTCTATGAAACTAGTGTATGGTGCCCCATGATCACATTAATGTACACAGCTATGATTTAATAAAAAAAAATAAAAATAAAAAACAATGACAACCTATGACAAAAAATGTATATAAATTTCAAATCATTGAAGCATAAAATTTATTCCACTGAAATGTCAAGACGTTAAAACAGCATCATTGCATAAAGAGCCCAAAGAAAATTATAAAATATGAAGGAGAAGTTGGGCTTGGTGCCTCACACCTGTAATCCTAGCACTCTGGAAGGCCGAAGTGGGTGGATCACCTGAGCTCAGTCATTCAAGACCAGCCTGAGCATGAGTGAGACTCTGTCTCTACTAAAAATAGAAAAATTAGGCAGGCATTCTGGCAGGTGCCTGTAATCCCAGCTACCAAGGAGGCTGAGCCAAGAGGATCGCTTAAGCCCAAGAGTTTGAGGTTTAGCCTGGCCTTGATCTCTCATTCTTTAAACCTCAGGTTGGTATTGGGTATCAAATAAGATAATGGTGTCAAAATACTCTTTAATCTATACTTTCCTTTAGAAATACATTATTGCACCCAATAACTAGTTACAGAATTCCTTTAAAACCATAGAATTTTAGCACAAATAATAGATCTTAGATATCTATTTCATGGTTAGAAAAAAATTATAAATAAAGCCCTTATTTTGGGTGGCACCCGTGGTTCAGTGGGTAGGGCATCGGCCCCATATACTGAGGTAATATGTATCCAGTTTGACC
Source organism: Nycticebus coucang (assembly GCF_027406575.1). Taxonomy (NCBI): domain Eukaryota; kingdom Metazoa; phylum Chordata; class Mammalia; order Primates; family Lorisidae; genus Nycticebus; species Nycticebus coucang. Next base: position 123,679,505 of record NC_069804.1, read on the forward strand.
CTGGCCAAACTGTGACAAAAAAAACATACCCGGGTGTTGTGGCGGGTGCCGGTAGTCCCAGCTACTCGGGAGGCTGAGGGAACAGAATTGCCTAAGCCCAGGAGTTGGAGGTTGCTGTGAGCTGTGTGACACCACGGCACTCTACCAAGGGCAATAAAGTAAGACTCTGTCTCTACAAATAAATAAATAAATAAATAAAAATAATAAAATAAAACCCTTATTTCAATAGGAACCTTACTAGAAACAGTAATAAATTAAAAAGATGGAAGGATTTCACTGTTCTGGTTGACGCAAAAATGGGCTTACTCAGTTCTCTGCCAGTTCTGCTCTTTACCCTCAAAGAGTCACCTGAGTTCCCTACTCAAAACTTTAGCTTCCCATAGAAATGTAGTTTGAAAATCACTTTTAGGCCAAGCACAGTGGCTCATGCTTGTAATCCTAGCACTCTGGAAGGTCAGGCAGGTGGATTGCCTGAGCTGCAGTGTTTAAGATCAGCTTGAGCAAGAGTGAGACCCCATCTCTACTAAAAATAGAAAAACCAGCTGGGCATTGTGGTGGGCACCTGTAGTCCCAGCTACTCAGGAGGCTGAGCCAAGAGGATAGCTTGAACCCGAGGGTTTGAGGTTGCTGTGAGCTATGATGCCATAGCACTCTACCCAGGGTGACAGTGTAAGGCTCTGTTTAAAAAAAAAGAAAGAAAGAGGGATTACACCTGCGGTGCATCTTACAAGCGTATATGTGAAACTTAGTAAATGTGGAATGTAAATGTCTTAGCACAATAACTAAGAAAATGCCAGGAAGGCTATATTAACTAGTGTGATGAAAATGTGTTAAACGGTCTATGAAACTAGTGTATGGTGCCCCATGATCACATTAATGTACACAGCTATGATTTAATACAAAAATAAAATAAAATAAAAATGAAGTAAAAAAAAAGAAGGAAAAGAAAGAAAATCACTTTTATCACCCACGCCCTCATGTACAGATGGGCCTGAGATGTAGAGTGGGAAACAGACTTGCCTGTTTCCCATAGAGGGAGTGCCGGGGCTAGAAAGCACACAACTCACCCACCATGTGGCAATATATTTTTCTTGTGCAATGGCAATTTTGATTGGGAGATAGGCAAGGCTACCTTATTGGACATAAAGTATCTGAATTAGGGTAAATAAACTTTAAGTAGATGGTTTTGATTCAGGTATTTTGATGTGAGGTGTAAGTCTAGACAATCTGACTCCCCAACCTATTGTGTTTTCAAAACACATATCATAGTGTCTTTCACATGACAGATGCTAAACATGTGTTAATTCTCTTCTGGTCTTATTGAAAACACGGGATATTTGGACAACCATAAGTCAGGGAGGTAAAGAAAAGGGAGAGCAGGAACTCTGGTACTTGAACATACATTCAGATCATATCGTGGGGCAAGCATGGAGTTAGTATTACTATTCTTAATCACCTTGCCCATTTCCCACTCTCTTTAGCATATCCCCTCCACCCTTGAAAATCATCTCGTTTAATCTTCAAGTCAATGCACTAGAGCTGGCTGCCTTCCTGCCAAAGGACTTCATCCAAGCCTACACCCACACAAGCCATGTGTCTACTCCCCCCTGTATCTCATTAAAGGCCACATTGCTGATCCAAACAGAATGGGAAAAATATGTTTGGGGAGAAGATTGTATGCCTGCATATGCTTGGCTAGGGCAGAACTTGCTTGTCTGAAGAAGTTCACTGATGAAAGGGGGGATTCTGCTTCCTATCCTCTCAGGATATAGCCTGTAATGAAGTTGTATTTGTGTTGTACTTTATACTCTCCAAAGAACTTTTGCAGATGTTATCACATGTGATCCTCATGAGAAACTTATGATTGAGGTAGAGTTAGTTCATTCAATAACTATTTAATGCATCCTACTATGTGCCAAGCCTTGTGCTAGGCATTGGCTTAAGTATATTAATGGATAAGGTTAACTCCTCCTCATCCTCCCAGCTCAATGCATACATCATTTTGTGGACTTTTTTTCAGAGGGAGCTTCCTTCTTTTTCCCCTTCTCTCCTCAAAGCCTCCTTGCATCTTTCATAGGACTCGTCACAATTTAATTATAGATATTTTTTTTATTGTCTGCCTTCCCTGCTTGCACTGTAAGCTTCAGGAGACTTTGTCACGTACGCCACTGAATCCCCCCACACATAGTACAGTGGGGAAATTTCACAGTCTGGTAAAGGGAAACAGACATGAAGGTATAATAAACTAGTCTTTTTTTTTTTTTTGAGAAAGAGTCTCACTATGTCACCCTGGGTAGAGTGCCATAGCATCACAGCTCACAGCAACTTCTTGGGCTTAAGCGATTCTTTTGCCTCAGACTCCCAAGTAGCTGGGACTACAGGCACCCACTAGAACGCCCGGCTTTTTTTTTTTTGCAGTTGTCATTGTTTTTTCAGCTGGCCCGGGCTGGGTTCGAACACGCCAACTTTGGTGTATGTGTCTGGCGCCATAACCACTGTGCTATGGTCACTGAGCCATAATAAACTAGTCTTTATGCCTTGGAAGTAGTTTGTCTAGAGTAGGGGCTTAACAAGAGGAATAAATTCTATGTGTCAGAAAAAGCTTCCCTGATGGTATTGCATCTGAACTGAATCTTGAAATACTATATGGGAACAAAGATGGGCAAATACCCCGCAAAAGAGAAAGCAACACAGACAGTATCGTGGAGGCATAAAACAGCATGTCATATGCTAAGAACTGTAAGTATTTTGGTAATTTCTGGAGCATGTAAGAATGAAGTGAAAGGTGTGAGTTGGTGAGAGATGATTTTGAAGGTGCAGGGATCAGGTTAGCAAGAGGACCCTGAATGCCGTGCTACCAAATTTGAACTTCATTCCATTCACAGTAAGAACAGCTGCCATTTATTGAGTACTTTTGTTCACAACAACAATAGCTATTATTTATTGACCACTGACTTTGAGCTGAGTATTTACATATTCTTTTAAAAAATAATATAAAACATTTCACACTTATGTAAAAGTAGGAAAAAATAGCATAATGAACTTCCATGTACACATTACCCAGCTTCGACAATTATCAACTCATGCCAATTTGTGTGGTACTCTATTGCTGCATAAAAAATTACCCTCCAAACTTAGTGGCATAAAACCACAAGGATTTCATTATATCCAGCCATTTGGGGAGCTAGGAATTTGGGCAGGGCTTGCCTGGGCAATTCTGCTCTTTGTAGCACTCCGTAGTATTCAGCTGATGGATGAGTGGTCTGGAGAGTCCAAGACTCCTACACCTGGGGCCTTGATGGGAATGGCTGGAAGGCTGAGAGGAGCTGGAACTGTTGACTGGAGTAGCTAAATGTAGCCTCTCTAGGCTGGTGCATTGGCTCACACCTGTAATCCTAGCACTCTAGGAGGCCGAAGCAGATGGATTGCTTGAACTCAGGAATTTGAGATCAGCCCGAACAAGAGGGAGACTTTACCTCTGCCTAAAAAAAGACAGAAAAATTAGCTGGGCATTTTGGCAGGCTCCTATTAGTCTCAGCTACTCAGGAGGCTGAGGCAAGAGGATTGCTTCAGCCCAGTAGTTTGAGGTTTCTGTGAGCTATGATGTCACAGAACTCTAGCCTGGGGCAACAGAAGTGAGACTTTGTTTCAACAAAAACAACAACAAAGAAAACAAAACAAAAAAATAAAAAATAAATAAATGTAATTTATCTAGCATAACAGTCAGACTTCTAACTGGCTTCTCCCTGAGCAAGTATCCAAGAGAAGTATGTGGAAGCTTCATGACCTTTTCTGAACTTGCCTTAGAAGTCACATGGCATCACTTCTGCTATGTTGCTTCTAAGTGAATATAAGGCTAAGATTCCAGGAGAGTGGAATTCGATTCAACGTCTTTGAGGCAGGGGAGGAGGCAAGGTCACATTTTAGAAGATCATGTAGGATGAGAGATATCGTTGCAGCCATATTTGGAAACCACAGTTTACCACACCAATCCTGCTTCACTTCTACTCCCCTCCACACCCACTCCACTTCCATGGACTGTTTGGAATTAAATCCCAAACATCACATTTTCATCTACAAAAATTTATGCATATACAGACTCATGTAAATGTCACCCTACCCTTAGCAGGTTAGACTAGACTCCCACCCCCATTTTACAAACAAAGAAACTGGAGCCAAGAGAAGTTTGTATCACTTGTCAAAAGTCACAACACTAGTAGGTGGTTCAGGCAGGACTTGAACCTAGTATGTTTGATTCTAGTGCCTATCCTCTAATATGGGGCCCCTGATAGATTTTATTTGTTTATCTTTAGAACCAGGGTCTCACTATGTTGCCCAGGCTGAAGTGCAATGGCTATTCATAGGCATAATATTAGTGCACTGCAGTCTTGAACTCAAGACTTGAGCCTGTGCTCAAGAAATCCTTCTACTTCAGGCTCCCAAGAAGCTGGGACTACAAGCATGTGCTACTGTGCAAGGCTTCCTGAGGGATTTTAAATAGAGAAATAATATAATCTTGGCCTATTGAAAAGATCTTAGTTGCAATATAGAGGGCAGACCGGAAGGGGCTGGAGAAGGGCCAGAGAAACCAGCTAAGAGGCTGTAATTAGTGGAGGCCAGGGCTTCTCAAATTTTAATGTGCATATGAATCACTTAAAGATCTTGTTAAAATGTGGATTCTGATTTGGTAGGTCTGGAGTAGAGCCTGAGATTCCATGTTTCTAACAAGCTGCTGCTTGGCTGAAGACCACATTTTAGTAGCAATGACCTAAGCTAAAGATGATGAAAGTATGAACCAGGGAAAAAGGGAGAGCACAGAAAAGAAGATAGAATGCGTAGGAATCAACAGGTAGTACTGTTCTCATTTTCCAATTGATTTATAGGGAGGGTTAAGGGAACTCAAAGTTAATATATGAATTAGCAACTAAACTAAACTAGACGGCCTGGTGCGATGGCTCATGCCCGTAATCACAGTACTGTGGGAGGGTGGGTGGATAGCTTGAGCTCAGGAGTTGGAGACCAGCCTGAGTAAGAGCGAGACCTGGTGTCTAAAAACTAGCGGGACCTTGTGGCGGGTGCCTGTAGTCCCAGCTACTCCGGAGGCTGAGGCAAAAGAATCACTTGAGTCCAACCGTTTGAGGTTGCTGTGAGATATGACGCCACAGCACTCAACTCCAGGGTGACTGAGTGAGAGTCTGTCTAAAAAAAAAAAAAACTAGAAACCAAACTTGTTTATTTCTCATCCCACTTATTTGTAACCCAAAGGAAAGCACAGGATACGGCCACAAATAATTAGCATTCCAAGTAAAACCAAACAATGAAAGTCTTTTACCAATGCATTATACACACAATTTAGTTTACATTTGCTTCATTTTAAATTTATCTCCCATAATTATTTCTTTTCTTTTTTTTTTTTTTTTTGGAGTTTTTGGCGGGGGCTGGGCTTGAATCCACCACCTCCGGCATATGGGGCCTGTGCCCTACTCCTTTGAGCCACAGGCGCCACCCCTCCCATAATTATTTTTTAAACTCTCTGTGCCTGCCACCGTTTCTCTAGCATAAGGAAAGAAAATTGGGTGTTTTACTATATTAAGTTAAATAAAGTGGGATTTTATGGTGTTTAGTTAGGAATATCAGGATATAGAAGAGCTAAGTTCCCAAGTCACTGGGCAATTTTATCCTAGGTTTAATTGAGAAAAACTTTACAGAGAAGGTGGGCTTTGATCTGGATCTCACAGGATGGGAGGGATCTATACAGGATGAAAAGAATGAGCAAGGCATTTCCAGAGGTACAATGGTGGGAGTAAGATCCAGGGGTGGGAAAATACATAACATGAACTGCATATATAAGTTACAGTTTAAGCCTCTACTCATGCTTTAAAAAAACAAACAAACAGTTAAAACAAAAAGAGGAAACCACATGTGGTCTTTGCTGCACCAGTTGTTTTCAAGAGAATTCCTTTTGTAATAGAATGCCAACCAGTTAAGAAGGTGGGAAGTTAGGGTCAGAGTGAAATGCCATAGTAACACCAATGACATGTAACCACATCCACATATCCATCTGTCTACCTGAATGGGCATGTTTTTAATGAGTATCCCACCTCCAGAAGAGGAGATGAGGCCCTGTATCTGCTCTGTTCAGGCCCTGATCATTCCCTCCTATGCTCAGGAAACATTCACGAATACAGAGGATCTATATTCAACCTTCTGAGAAACTGCCAGGCTATTTTCCAAAGCAGCTGCACCATTTTACAATCTCACCAGTAATGTACGAGGGTTCCAATTTCTCCATATCTTCACCAACACTTGCTACTGTCTCTTTGATTATAGACATCCTAGTGCATGTGAAGTGGTATCTCATTGTGGTTGTGGTTTGCATTTCCCTGAGGACAAATGATGTGGAGTATCTTTTCATGTGCTTATTTCCAACAGTCTCTTGATTGCTGGTTATAAGCATCCATTCCCCTCTCTAGTAACAGAGTTTCCATATGACCCAGCAATTCTATTCCCGTGTAGATATCCAAGAGAATTGAAAACATGTGTTTTTACATACAAAAATTATACAGGATTATAACCTAAGCATTTATCAACTGATGAATGCATAAACAAAAGTGGTATATCCATACAATGAAATGCTATTCAGCCATAAAAAGGAGTGAAGTAGGGTGGCGCCTGTGGCTCAAGGAGTAGGGCGCTGGCCCTATATACCAGAGGTGCTGGTAGGTTCAAACCTGGCCCTGGCCAAAAACTGAAAAAAAAAAAAAAAAAAAAAAAAAGAGTGAAGTAGTGATAAATGCTAAAAAGGTCACAATTCCATTTATATGAAATATCCAGGATAGGAAAATCCATAGAAATAAAAAGCAAAATGGTGGTTACCAGAGGTTGATAGATTCATGCCCCTGGATAGTTCACTTTAGAAAGATTAATTTTATGTTAACGGCCTCAAAGACCCACTTGGACCTGGCTCCAGCCAACCATTCCTGAAGATTCTGCCCTCTTAAAGCAGAAAGATTCTACTGTTTATACCTTAGGATAGTCATATACCACCACTGAGGCAATGAGTACAGAAATGTCTAGCAACGGGAATGGGAAGGAGATGAACCCCTAAAGGGCAAGAATTCAATGATATTACAGATACATCATGCCGTCACCTCTCTGTCTACTTCTCTATCTACCTTCCTACTCACCTTTACTGAATACTTAGTATGTGGCAGACACTGTGCTAACATTTCATTATCTTTTTAAATTTTTTTGCAGTTCTTGGCCGGGGCCGGGTTTGAACCCGCCACCCCCAGTATATGTGGCTGGTGCCCTACTCCTTGAGCCACAGGCACCACCTGTGAAGACACTTCATTATCGTCATTCTCACAATGTTATATATGGGAAAATTGAGAGCTAGTAATAACCAAGATTGCACACATCTAAGAAGTGGTAGACAGTGTATGGTGCCCCATGATCGCATTAATGTACACAGCTATGATTTAATAATAATCATAAAAAAAGTGGTAGAGATGAGATTTCAACTTTGGCCCGTGTTTTTACATTCAAATGGAAGTCAAGGGTGGTCATGGGAGTGATCCAAAGCCATGTTTCTTGGGTACGCTCAGGCAGTGTGGAAACTGCAACAGGGAGTATGGCTGTTTGCCAAAGACTTCAGTCCCATTTCAGAACTTGTGGGCTGGGAGCCTTCCGAAGGACGGTTCCAGTTCATGGTTCCACTAAGTTGTCTGAAATCACGTAGTCAAGACCACAGAGGCTTCCCTGACCTGGAGCTTCCTTTGTCATCTCTTTCAGAAAATTCAAAGAGGAATTTAAACATTTGGGGACTTTTGTAGGGAAGTGAAATGTGTTCTACTCCAGGATCTTTCCTTTCCTTTCCTTTTCTTTCCCTTTCCCTTTTCCTTTCCTTTTCCAGGGTATTTTCTTTTCTTTCCCTCCTTCCTTTTTCCTTTCCTTTACTTTCCCCTTTCATTTTTCCTTTCCTTTCCTTTCTTTTCTTTTCCTCTCTCTCTTTCTCTCTTTCCTTCCTTTCCTTTTTTTTTTTTTTTTTTTGAGACAGAGTTGGGTGGCACCTGTGGCTCAGTGGGTAGGGTGCCAGCGCCATATACCAAGGTTGGCAGGTTCAAACCCGGCCCCGGCCAAACTGCAACAACAAAAAAAAATAGCCAGGTGTTGTGGCGGGTGCCTGTAGTCCCAGCTACCCGGGAGGCTGAAGAAAGAGAATCCCCTAAGCCCAGGAGTTGGAGATTGCTATGAGCAGTGTGACACCACAGCACTCTACCAAGGGCAATAAAGTGAGACTCTGTCCCAACGGAAAAAAAAAAAAAAAGATAGAGTCGCACTCTGCATGCTGGGCTGAGTGCCAGGAGTGCCAAGGCATCATGGCTTACACCAACCTCAAACTCTTGGGCTCAAGAGATCCTCTGGCCTTGGCCTCCCAAGTAGCTGGGACTATAGGCACCCACCACAAGGCCCGGCTAGTTTTTCATTTTTTAGTAGAGCCAGGGACTCACTCTTGCTCAGGCTGGTCTCCAACTCTTGAGCTCAAACAATTCAACCACTTCCGTCTCCCAGAGTGCTAGGATTACAGGCCTGAGCAACCGCACCTGGCCCAGGAATCTTTTTCTAAAGGCCTCAGTTACTACTGAGTGAGCTAAGGAAATTTCACGCCAAAATATGACTCCTTGATATAAAGAATATTTTCAGTGAAAAAGCCATTTTGATTAGAAAGCACTGGCCTGTCCTCTATAAAAGCTGAGTAACCTGATTTAGAATCAGAAAAGGAACTTCTGGACTCCTTATCACATGCTAATACACCTAGCCCTAAGTTCATTTGAAGCACAATACCTGTCTCAGGTTAATTTACTATCTGTTTCCCTCCATCTAGCCATCTCCCCCTTAGCAACCGCTTTCCAGTTTCTCTCTCCCCTCCCTTCTAGAAGGCACCTTTAAAAGCCACTATTGCTTTCGGAAATCATTCTTGTGGTTACCCCCATGCGCATGGTATTTGAAAATAAACCTTTTTCTTATTAATCTACTATAACTGTGAGTTGATCTTTTTTTTTTTTAATTTTCACATAAACTGGATTTAATTTTGACCAAAGTATTTTACTTAAACATTATTTTTTTTTTATTGTTAAATCATAGCTGTGTACATTTGTGCAATCAAGTGGTACAACATGCTGGTTTCATATACAATCTGAAATATTCTCATCAAACTGTTCAACATAGCCTTCATGGCATTTTCTTAATTATTGTATGTAGACATTTGTATTCTGCCTTTAGTAAGTTTCGCCCGTACCCATTCTAAGATACACCATAGGTGTGGCCCCACCCATTACCCTCCCTTCACTCTAACCTCCCCCCTCCCTTGCCCTTCCTTGGCCCTTTCCTCATAGTCTTGTGCTATAGTTGGGTTATAGCCTTCATGTGAAAGCTATAATTTAGATTCATAGTAGGGCTGAGTATATTGGATACTTTTTCTTCCATTCCTGAGATACTTTGCTAAGAAGAATACGTTACAGCTCTATCCACGTAAGCATGAAAGAGGTAAAGTCTCCATCTTTCTTTAAGGCTGCATAATATTTCATGGTATACATGTACCACAATTTGCTAGTCCATTCGTGGGTCGATAGATCTTTTTAGTGAACCAACCTAGGGGAAAAGAGCAAGCTTCCCTGGGACTCTCCTTCACTAGATAAAGAAACAAGCTGATAAGAGGGAAAATGACTTCCCTAAGATAATACAGCCAATTCTAAGTATTGTGACTAGACAAGGAAATAATTGGAAGTTTTTCCACATTCTCAAACTATTTTCCGCTTTTCCTTTTGTTAATATTTTCTTCAATTCTGTAATCTGGATATGCTTTCATGAGAGTCTCGTACACGTATTCGAGCCAAGATATGGTCAGATATACTCTTTATTTTAAAAAAGTCTTATTATAGAATTTCTATACATTGTAAATTATTTATTTATAAATGATATGTAATTTATACATATATAATTATATTTTACTGAATGGGCAATTAATTGATTGACTATTGGAATATTTTAAAGCAACTCCAGGACAGCATACCATTGCAAGGTATATATTCATAAAGAAAGGCAGCGTGATATATAGCAAAATACATACAAAGCCTACACTGGGCTGAAGGTAGGGGACATAGGCCTTGTTTACTGAGCTCTGCCACTAAGTACCTATATGATCCTAAGAAAGTTGTTTGAGCCCTTAGTCTCAAACTTCTTTCCCTTAAAAAAAAAAAGCCTAATTTTATTACTTTACAACATTGAAATTCTATGACTGTTCAAATTCCTCTAGGGATATTTGTATTTTAAAAAAGAACAAGTGTTTAATGTTTTGGCAAAGGAAAGTGATTTGGGGGAGTATTTATTAGAGCTGTGGGGATAGGAGAGGAATTGTTCAGAGGTCTTAATGTCACCCCTTGCAAGCAGCTGCCAGAGTATTTCCACAGAAGGGTGATTTTCAGAACCAGGACTGCCAAGTGTGGATCTGAGAAATGCAAAATTATGCCATCATTCTGCTTTACTAGCAGACTTTCAGGATTAGTTGTTGAAATAACCTGAAGATCATCGATCCGAATTAAACTGGGGAACTGCTGTAAGGATAAAATATTATCCACCTTCAAACAAATGTCCATTTTCTGAAGTACCCAAACACACTACAACTTGTTTACCCTAAGGGTTTTCTTTTCTCTCCTTTAATGCGTTTTGTGAGAGGTAGGTGGAAAGTTTTCTTTGACAGTTGAATGCTGCCATCTGCTGGTTGATGGGTAGCACTCAACAGGAGTAGGGTAATCTTTCTGCCAGACTTACAGCAAAAAACAAATTTCCACACAATTAAAGCATCTTACAAGGGTATATGTAAAACTTGGTAAATGTGGAATGTAAGTGTCTTGGCACAGTAACTGAGAGAATGCCAGGAAGGCTATGTTAACCAGTGTAATGAAAGTGTGTCAAATGGTCTGTGAAGCTAGTGAATGATGCCCCATGATCATATCAATGTACACAGCTATGATTTAATACAAAAAATAAATAAATAAAAATAAAACCTAATCGATGCAATCCTAAAAAAAAATAAAGGTGTAAGATGTACAAATCAAAAAGCAACTTAAATACTTTTATGACTTACTACTTTACTAACAATTTTCTTTTTTCTGATATAAATAAATTCAACATTTTGTTAAATATATTAAGACTAATGTAGGCAAACACAAATTTCCTCTTGTTCCCAAATTCTAACACATGTTGGTACATTTTTCCCCCAATCTTTATCACATTTTTGCAATATACTTTCATTCCAAAAATATTGATTGAGCACCTTCTATATATATGCCAGGCACTTCATCAGGGATGGGAGACAAACAACAAAGAAAAAAAAATCTAGAAAGTCCCTTCCCTCCTAGAGCTTGCATTCAAGGTTAAGGGGAAGAATAAACAACTGAAGATATAGTTAAAAGTTAGATCATGGTAAACGCTGTGAAGAAAAAGAATGGTATGTGGATTCAGAGTGATTGACTGGAGTGCTACTTCAGATAGGGAGGTCATGGAAGGTCCCTCTGGAGGTAGTGGAACAGGTGACATCTGAACAGCAACTACAGCGACCAGAAGGACAAAAGGAAGTATGGACCAGAAGGAAGCAGCAATGTGAATGTGTGGGAAGAGAGTCCTCTAGGGGGAAAAGTGTCCAAGGCAGAAAGGCAAGCACAAATGCTCTGAGGCAGGAGCATGCTTCTGTGTTAGAGGCATAGCAAGGAAGCTAGTGTGACTGGAAGGGTCTGTGGGAACTAAAAACTGAAAGGCAATAAGGCAGGAGAGCACAACCAGGGATCAAATCACAAAGGGGCCAAACCAAGTAAGGACAACTTTGTGTGGGTTTTCCCCCATTTAAATCCGTTTAACATAAAAGAGCTGCATTTTCAAGGATGTGCAGGTTCCACAGTCAGCAAAAGATGGGAGAAAGGATCCTGGAAAGAGACAATATTGAACCAAAGGCATGAATACTACAGAGGTTGAGAGTATGTGCTGTGGGACTTGAAAGATGCGGATTCAAATCTCAGCTGTGCCACTTCTAGTTATACTATTATTCCCACTCTTCCCTAACCAATAAACAGATTGTAATCAGTTGGTCTATCATTGGCCTTACCTGTAGGAACCCTAGTATCAGATGAGGATGGCTACACTGATAGGGTGCTGCAGATCTAGCCACTATTATTTGTTGGATAGAGGATTAGAGTGGGAATGTAGTACAGGGGAGTGAAGGAAGGAACTTCACACATTAAAAAGCAAAAAGCAGGCTTGGGGGCATTGGGCGCCAGCCACATATACCAGAGACAGGGGGCGCCAGCCCAGCCCAGGCCAGCAAAACAACAATGACAACTACAACCAAAAAATAGCTGGGCGTTGTGGCAGGTGCCTGTAATCCCAGCTACTTGGGAGGCTGAGGCAATAAAATCGCTTAAGCCCTAGAGTTTCAGGTTGCTGTGAGCTGTGATGCCACGGCAGTCTATCCACGGCAACAGCTTGAGACTCTGTCTCAAAGCAAACAAGCAAACAAACAAAAAATAATTGTGTGGGTGTATGTGATAATTTGGAGTATTTTGCATTTTATAAAATTTCTGCAGTTAATACATATTGTTTTATGACCAAAAGAAGATGCTCTCTCCAAATCACTTGATACAAATTGCATTAAGAAACTTCATGTACATTGTCTTCCTCTACAGCAAAGCTACAGCAAAGTTGACAGACCTTAAATCAAAATGATGATCATTTTGCTTCTCAGCACAATGTTATTAGTACGAAAGTCTTCCCTGTCTGTTAATCTGGTTCAGAAAGCCACGGTATAAGTGAGCCAGAATAGACTCCAATTTTCTTATATCTCTATATTGTATTACATTTTCCTTGCACATTAAACTATTAAATGTGAGAATAGAATTTATTAAATTATATTACAAACACCGCCTTTGCATGGAAGTACCACATAATTACAAACTGATCATTTTCATTGTACTTTAACTATAGTTTTTGCTGGAAACAGTAGCTGAAGTCCAATTATACTTTGATAATCTGCTGGTATCATGATCACTATGACTTGAGACACCAAGTATCAATCAATGGACAGGAAACAAGTCACATCTACATTTTATTTATTTAATGTGTTCACAAAAACTGACAGAAGATATTAAAATTGTTATTAATTCATGTCAAAAGTGAAAGCACATATTTGCTAGAAAAACTATAAAAGGTAGGATACAAATTTAGCATTTTAATAATCAAGTACTACAGTTCGTTCTTACTAACCGAACTTTGAGGCACAGAATATTTAGTCGTAAAAGGCACTTAATTTGTTTTGCTAAACTGATGAAAAGGAGCTTTCCTAGGACTCAAATATAGAGTTCAAAGAACAAATTAAACCAAGGAAACAAATTCTCTAATGTTGAAAAGACATATACTTCTGTTTTTCTAAAATTCAAAATTACCTTCTTTCTTGCTCACTTTTCTGTTTTTTTTTTGTTTTTTTTTTTTTTTTTGAGACAGTTTCGCTTTATCGCCTACGGTAGAGTACTGTAGCGTCACAGCTCACAGCAACCTCCAACTCCTGGGCTTAGTCGATTCTTTCACCTCAGCCTCCCGAGTAGGTGGGACTACAGGCGCCTGCCCCAGCGCCCAGCTATTTTTTTGTTGCAGTTGGCTGGGGCTGGGTTTGAACCCATCCCCCTTGGTATATGGGGCCGGCACCCTGCCCACTGAGCCACAGGTGCCTCCCACTTTCCTGTTCTTTTATGCAAATAAAACGAAATAGTTTTTCTTCCACATCAACACTTAGTTTTGACAGATTACTCATATTAAAACTTATGTAAGGTTTCTAAAGATTAGGTACAGAAAGAAAATTTTAGGAGAGGGAGACAAGATGGCGGACTGAAGCCAGCTTTCAACAGAGGCTCCCGTCCAGAAGGAGAGTTAAGGGACAGGAATTTAGTAAGTATCCTGGTGGACTTCAGCCTCACCAGGAGAGAAGGTTGAAGAATGCACATCAACACCGCTGAGGCAAGCTGTGATCACAAGGACGCAAACAAAAGGTACAAAATCCACCACCAAGCGGACGGGAGTCCCCCTCCCCCATGAGACCGGCTCAAGAGCCCCACAATTGAACAAGCGGGCAGAAATTAAAGGCCCTCCCACTACACTCCAGGGAGAGACCTTCTAAAAACTGGACCTACCTCCCCTACTGGGGTGCCATGGCGTTCTCCTGCCGGGCATAAAACTGAATAAAACTTTGGGAATCCTTTGCCGGCAACCCTGAATCCCCGGAGCTCCCCTCCCGCCCACTGAGGTCTGGAGGCCTGTCCCCCAGGAGTTCGGATCCTTGGGTGATTTCTCAAGGGGAGTGGACAGTCCCCGAGTTGCGACTGGTCAGCATTGACTCTGAGGCGCGCGAGTAAGGAGAGGGCACCGGGCTGAAGGGGAGTCACGTCTCGGCGGCACTTCCCTGCGGTGCAGTGCAGCAACCCTCCCCGGGCACAAGACTGAATAAGACTCTAGCTTCCCCGCTGAGAGCTGAGAGCCCCTACTCTCACTCGGGGTCTGAGGGCACATCCCCCAGGAGTTCGGATCCTTGGGTGAATTCTCTAGGGGAGTGCACAGTGCCTGAGCTGCGTCAGGTCAGCGCTGACTCTGGGACACGTGAGCGAGGAGAGGGCACTCTGCTGAGGGGAAATCAAGCCTTGGCAGCACTTCCCTGTGGTGCAGTGCAGGAGCCCTCCCCGGGCCGTAGTGTTGCGTAAAACTGAATGAAACTCTAGCTTCCCCCCCCCCCGCTCCCAATCGGGGTCTGGGAGCTCATCCCCCAAGAGTTCTGATTCTTGGGGGATCTCTTGAGGGGTGTGGACCCAGCACAAACTGCGGCCGCTCAGTGCTGACTCTGGGGTGCGGGACAGAGGAGAAAAGGGTCGCCTGAGTGCCCACACCAGAGCAGCAGTTCCCTGGAGGTAGATCAACAGCCGTTTTTTCTTTAACGGCAGAACGCTCACTTCTGGATATTCTGAGGCCACACCCCCTGTCTCCCTGGGCAACCAGAGGAGGCCACCGGTGAGCGGGGGATTTCCTGACATGGCTCACAAACCCGGGAAGCTTCCAGGGCGGGGCTGACCCAGAGAGGTGTTCGGAGGCAAATCTCCAGCAGCAAAGACGTTTGAACTCAAAACAGCCCGTCTTCTGTAGGCGATTTCGACAGGAACAGAGACAGAACCCCGCAAAGTTGTCTGTTCTGTTCTGTTCTGTTCTGTTCTGTTAGCAGCATCCATCAGGGACGGGGCTAAGCCTGAGTGAACACCTCCTTCCCATCACCTGCATCAAACACTCAAAGATGTCAGGCCCCATCTCCTCCTGCTAGATAGCGGCAGTCTGCGGGGGCCTGCCAGACTTCCTTGAGATTCAGGCAGGTGCAAACCCCTGGAGTGTCTGTTCACTGCAGGCAACTGGGTTAGCCATCTGCAGAGATACCAGTGACTGGGTCCGACGGAGGGGCAAAGTGGGGAAGGAGACGTCAACCTTCCTAGACTGCTCTGTTTGCTGGGTGACTCCTCCTGACTCCACGCTGCACTGGGGTGAGCCATGTCAGAGGAGTCACCAGGCCCCTGTGATCCAGTTCCCAGAGACCTCTTGAACTCTCCCACCTGAGACAAGTGCCGATTGAGACAGTTAATTTGGACCTTATGAACTGGGCTAATAGACTGAGGACTTTTCAGGCAGTGCCCTGGGTGTGCGATTGTAGGAAGGTTTGATTCTCCTTTTCCAACTGAGGCCAGAGGTGGGCAGGCGGGGTGACTTAATTGCTGATTTTTCCACACAGCTGAGACTTCAAGCCAGAGTAGAAGTTGCAATGGGATCGAACAGAAACCAGCTGAAAACAAGACAGAACCACTTTGCTCCACCACACCAGACAGGGCCTCAGTTTCTCAGGCCACAACACTGTACGGGCCCTCGATAAAACCCCAGGGGAAAAACCAAAGGGAGTAAAATAACCATGGGGTGGAATCAGCGGAAAAACTCTGGTAACATGAATAACCAGAATAGATCAACCCCTCCAAGAAAAGATACGGCAGATGTGATTGAAGATCCCATTCATAAACAACTGGCTGAGATGTCAGAAATCGAATAGAATTTGGATTGCAGACAAGATTAATAAAATGGAATTAGGAATTCGAGGAGAAATTCAAAAGTTGTCTCAAGAATTTAACGAATTTAAAGACAAAACCACCAAAGACTTAGACACACTGAAGCAAGAACTTACAGCCCTCAAAGATATGAAAAATACAGTAGAATCCCTCAGTAACAGAATGGAGCAAGCAGAATAAAGGATTTCTGACATTGAAGATAAAGTCTTCGAACGCTCCCAATCTCTCAAAGAGGAAGAGAAATGGAGAGCAAAAACGGATCACTCACTCAGAGAACTCTCAGATAATTCGAAAAAAAGCAACATAAGGATTATAGGAATTTCTGAGAACGATGAAGTCGCCTCCGAGGGCACAGAGGCCCTTCTGTATGAAATTATGAAAGAAAATTTTCCAGACATGCCTAGAGAATCTGAAATTCAGATAGCAGACAGCTTCAGAACCCCAGCACAATTCAACCCCAATAAGTCATCCCCCAGACATATCATAATTAGCTTCACTAAAGTTAACATGAAAGAGAAGATTCTCAAAGCAGCCCGGTGAAAGAAAACTATAACGTACAAAGGTAAGAATATTAGAATAACTGCAGATCTCTCTGCTGAAACTTTTCAAGCCAGAAGAGGCTGGTCATCAACTTTTAATCTCCTAAAGCAAAAAAACTTTCAACCCAGGATCTTGTATCCAGCTAAACTGAGTTTCATCTATGATGGAGAAATTAAATACTTCAATGACATTCATATGTTGAAAAAATTTGCCATAAGTAAACCAGCTCTTCAGGATGTTCTCAGACCTATCCTCCACAATGACCAACCCAATCCTATACCACAAAAGTAAACTCACTCAGAAACTTCGGATCAAACTCCAACTTCCACACTGGCGAAAGGATTAAAAATGTCCACTGGACCTTTGAAAAACTCGATACCCAAAATTCCACCAGACTTATCAGTACTCTCCATCAATGTGAATGGCTTAAACTGTCCTCTAAAAAGGCATAGGTTAGCTGACTGGATACAAAAACTCAAGCCAGATATTTGTTGCATACAAGAGTCACATCTCAACTTAAAAGACAAATACAGACTCAGGGTGAAAGGATGGTCATCCATATTTCAGGCAAATGGTAATCAGAAAAAAGCAGGTGTTGCAATTTTATTTGCAGATACAGTAGGCTTTAAACCATCAAAAGTAAGGAAGGACAAGAATGGTCACTTCATATTTGTTAAGGGTAATACTCAATATGATGAGATCTCAATTATTAATATCTATGCACCCAACCAGCATGCACCTCAGTTTATAAGAGAAACTCTAACAGACATGAGCAACTTGATTTCCTCCAGCTCCATAATAGTCGGAGATTTCAACACTCCCTTGGCAGTGTTGGATCGATCCTCCAGAAAGAAGCTGAGCAAAGAAATCTTAGATTTAAACCTAACCATCCAATATTCAGATTTAGCACACATCTACAGAACATTTCATCCCAACAAAACTGAATACACATACTTGTCATCAGCCCACGGAACTTACTCCAAAATTGACCACATTTTAGGTCACAAGTCTAACCTCAGTAAATTTAAAGGAATAGAAATTATTCCATGCATCTTCTCGGACCATCATGGAATAAAACTTGAATTGAGTAACAACAGGAATCTGTATACCCATACAAAAACATGGAAGTTAAATAACCTTATGCTGAATGATAGCTGGGTAAGAGATGAGATTAAGAAAGAAATCGCCAATTTTTTGGAACAAAACGACAATGAAGACACAAACTATCAGAACCTCTGGGACACCGCAAAGGCAGTTCTAAGAGGGAATTTTATAGCACTGCAAGCCTTCCTCAAGAGAACAGAAAGAGAGGAAGTTAACAACTTAATGGGACATCTCACGCAACTGGAAAAGGAAGAACAATCCAACCCCAAACCCAGTAGAAGAAAAGAAATAACCAAAATTAGAGCAGAATTAAATGAAATTGAAAACAAAAGAATAATACAACAGATCAATAAATCAAAAAGCTGGTTTTTTGAAAAGGTCAATAAAATAGATAAACCTCTGGCCAACCTAATCAGGAAAAAAAGAGTAAAATCTCTAATATCATCAATCAGAAACAACAAAGATGAAATAACCACAGACTCATCAGAAATCCAAAAAATCCTTAATGAATATTACAAGAAACTTTATTCTCAGAAATATGAAAATCTGAAGGAAATAGACCGATACTTGGAAGCACGCCACCTTCCAAGACTTAACCAGAATCAAGTGGAAATGTTGAACAGACCCATATCAAGTTCAGAAATAGCATCAACTATACAAAACCTCCCTAAAAAGAAAAGCTCGGGACCAGATGGTTTCACGTCAGAATTCTACCAAACCTTTAAAGAGGAATTAGTACCTATATTACTCAACCTGTTCCAAAATGTAGAAAAAGAAGGAAGACTACCCAACACGTTCTATGAAGCAAACATCACCCTGATCCCCAAACCAGGAAAAGACCCAACAAGAAAAGAAAATTATAGACCAATATCACTAATGAATATGGATGCAAAAATATTCAACAAGATACTAACAAAAAGAATCCAGCAACACATCAAACAAATTATACATCATGACCAAGTTGGTTTCATCCCAGGGTGTCAAGGCTGGTTCAATATACGTAAATCTATAAATGTAATTCAGCACATAAACAAATTAAAAAACAAAGACCATATGATTCTCTCAATTGATGCAGAAAAAGCTTTTGATAATATCCAGCATCCCTTCATTGTCAGAACACTCAAGAAAATTGGTCTAGAAGGGACTTTTCTTAAACTGATAGAGGCTATCTACAGCAAACCCACAGCCAATATCATATTGAATGGAGTTAAATTGGAATCATTTCCACTCAGATCAGGAACCAGACAAGGCTGCCAATTGTCTCCATTGCTTTTCAACATTGTAATGGAAGTTTTAGCCACCGCAATTAGGGAAGAAAAGGCGATCAAGGGTATCCATATAGGGTCAGAAGACATCAAACTCTCGCTCTTCGCAGATGATATGATTGTGTATCTGGAAAACACTAGGGACTCTACTACAAAACTCTTAGAAGTGATCAAGGAATACAGCAGCGTCTCAGGTTACAAAATCAACATTCATAAATCGGTAGCGTTTATATACACCAACAACAGTCAAATTGAAAAAGCAGTTAAGGACTCTATCCCATTCACAGTAGTGCCAAAGAAGATGAAATATTTGGGAATTTACCTAACAAAAGACGTTAAAGATCTCTATAAAGAGAACTATGAAACTCTAAGAAAAGAAATAGCTGAAAATGTTAACAAATGGAAAAACATACCATGCTCATGGCTGGGAAGAATCAACATTATCAAAATGTCCATACTACCCAAAGCAATATATAATTTCAACGCACTCCCTATTAAAGCTCCACTGTCATATTTTAAAGATCTTGAAAACACATTACTTCGTTTTATATGGAATCAGAAAAAACCTCGAATAGCCAAGACATTACTCAGAAATAAAAACAAAACAGGAGGAATCACACTACCAGACCTCAGACTTTACTACAAATCGATAGTGATCAAAACAGCATGGTATTGGCACAAAAACAGAGAAGTAGATATCTGGAACAGAATAGAGAACCAAGAGATGAATCCAGCTACTTACCGCTATTTGATTTTTGACAAGCCAATTAAAAACATTCAGTGGGGAAAAGATTCCCTATTTAACAAATGGTGCTGGGTGAACTGGCTGGCAACGTGTAGAAGACTGAAATTGGACCCACACCTTTCACCATTAACTAAGATAGACTCTCATTGGATTAAAGATTTAAACTTAAAACATGAAACTATAAAAATACTAGAGGAGAGTGCAGGGAAAACCCTTGAAGAGATCGGGATGGGCGAGTATTTTATGAGGAGGACCCCCCCGGGCAATTGAAGCAGCTTCAAAAACACACTACTGGGACTTGATCAAACTAAAAATCTTCTGCACAGCCAAGAACACAGTAAGTGAAGCAAGCAAACAGCCCTGAGAATGGGAGAAGATATTTGCAGGTTATGTCTCTGACAAAGGTTTAATAACCAGAATCCACAGAGAACTCAAACGCATTAGCAAGAATAGAACAAGGGATCCCATCGCAGGCTGGGCAAGGGATTTGAAGAGAAACTTCTCTGAAGAAGACAGGCTTGCGGCCTTCAGACATATGAAAAAATGCTCATCATCTTTAATCATCAGAGAAATGCAAATCAAAACTACTTTGAGATACCATCTAACTCCAGTGAGACTAGCCTATATCACAAAATCCCAAGACCAGAGATGTTGGCACAGATGTGCAGAAAACGGAACACTTTTGCACTGCTGGTGGGAATGCAAATTAATACATTCCTTTTGGAAAGAGATATGGAGAACACTTAGAGATCTAAAAATAGATCTGCCATTCAATCCTGTAATTCCTCTGCTGGGCATATACCCAGAAGACCAAAAATCACAACATAACAAAGATATTTGTACCAGATTGTTTATTGCAGCCCAATTCATAATAGCTAAGTCATGGAAAAAGCCCAAGTGCCCATCGATCCACGAATGTATTAATAAATTGTGGTATATGTATACCATGGAATACTATGCAGCCTTAAAGAAAGATGGAGACTTTACCTCTTTCATGTTTACATGGATGGAGCTGGAACATATTCTTCTTAGTAAAGTATCCCAAGAATGGAAGAAAAATTACCCAATGTACACAGCCCTACTATGAAACTAATTTGGGACTCTCACATGAAAGCTATAACCCAGCTACAACTTAACAATAGGGGGAAGTGGGAAAGGGGGTGGGTGGGTAGAGGGAGGGGGATCGGTGGGATCACACCTGTGGTGCATCTTACAGGGGTATTTGCAAAACTTGGTAAATGTAGAATGTAAATGTTTTGGCACAGTAACTGAGATAACGCTGGAAAGGCTATGTTAACCACTGTGATAAAAATGTGTCAGATGGTTTATGAAGCGAGTGTATGATGCCCCATGATCATATCAATGTATACAGTTATGATTTAATAAAAAAAAGGAAAATTTTAAAAAACCTATATAAGGGAAATAGTTTAACAAGGTCAGTAAGAAGTTATTGCTCTTGAATATAACTCACTACAATCTCTCTGTTAACAACAAACATTTAAGTAGATCTTTTGGTCTTCAGGGAATGACTGATTCTGGTGTTTCCTTAATTTTCAGCTTCGAGAATCTCTCATTGAGTGAAAATTTAATCTGTGAAGGAAGGAAAAGTTGTAACTTTGGAGGGTTAGATATCTTACAAAATATTCATGAAATTTGGTTACTAAAAATAGGGAACAGTTTGTAAAGATTCTGAGTGAGAGGTAGGAGCCTCTGAGTTTGAAGAAACTGCTCTTTGACCCTGGTTTGCCTAATCTCTGATGTATCATTGAGTCCACCTCTTGGTGCTTATAGACTCAACAGTGACATCAAAAGGCACAATGAAAGAACAGGAAAGAAAGCATACTATTATCACAGAATAAGTAGGTGATGTTCCACAGTGGAATGAGGAGCAGACTTCCTTCTATGCATTCCAGATCAAAAGCTTTGACTAAGCCTAGGGAGCTGGTAATCTGCTCTGTGAAGACAACCTAGAGCCAAGTGACTTCCAATTGATATTATTAGTCTACAGCCAACTGGGATACATCAAAGATTGCCCAAGACATAACATCCAGTTTCATACTTTTTTCAAGCTTTTTTTTTGTTTGTTTTTTGAGACAGAGTCTCACTTTATTGCCCTTGGTGGAGTGCTGTGGCATCATAGCTCACAGCAACCTCAAACTCTTGGGCTCAAGAAATCCTCTTCCTCAGCCTCCCAATTAGCGGTGTCTATAGGCACCCTCCACAATACTCAAGCTACTTTTATAGATGAGGTATTTCTCTTGCACAGGCTGGTCTCAAACTCCTAAGCTCAGGCAATCCACCTGCCTCAGCCTCCAAGAATGCTAGGATTATAGGTGTGAGCCACCACACCCGGCCGGATTTTCCTACTTATATAGACTGCCACTGAGCCTAAATTTCTTTCTCCACCTTCCAGAAATATCCTTTCCAACACCACCCCAAAACCTAAATCAGAAACCAGACTAGTATTACTTTGAGGCACAAGTGGTCTATATTTATACTATATATTGCCTATTTTCTACTTATGGGTCACATAGTTTTATGCAGACCACAATTAATTAAAACATGGATGGAATAGTGTACTCTGATTAATTTATTCTATTTCTAACTGAAGGTTGATAGAAAATTCTTCTGGTCACAACTCCTGCTGTGAAAATCTTTAAAAATATATTAGTATACTGTCAGGCACGATGGCACATGCCTGTGGACCCAGCTACTTGGGAGGCTGAGTAAGACAATACTTTGTATACAGCAGTTTGAGGTTGCTTAGAGATATGATGATGTCACAGCATTCTACCCAGGGTGACAGAGTGAGACTCAGTCTCAAAAAAAAAAATATTGAAAAAGAGTGTAGCAGTATACTTTCTTGTTTTAGTACACAATCTAATAAACATAGGTATTTCCTTTACAAGTGTGGATCATGTTGAGACTTAAGTCCACCACAGATGTAAACATATACAGTTGGCCCTCTGTATCCATGGTTTCGATATCTCTGGATTCAACCAACAGCAAATCAGAAATGTTAAAAATAAATAAATGGTGGCATCTAGGCAGCACCTGTGGCTCAAAGGAGTAGAGCGCCGGCCCCATATACCAGAGGTGGCGGGTTCAAACTTGGCCACGGCCAAAAACTGCAAAAAATAAATTAATTAATTAATAAAAATAAAAAAAAATAAATAAATGGTGGCATCTGCACTGAACATGTAGATGTTTTTTCTTGTCATTATTCTGTAAAAAATATAGTATAACAACTATTTGCATGGCATTTACGTTGTATTAGATATTATAAGTAAATATAAATATTCATAAGGAAGTGTATAGGTTATGTGCAAATACTATGCATTTTATATCAGAGACTTGAGCATCCATGGTTTTTGGAACTCACTGGGGCCCGTAATCAATCTCCCATGGATACTGAGGGATTACTGCAATAAACTGATCTAAATTCATGTTTAACTTGAAGTTGATATAAAAAATAAATAATTTTCGAGGCGGACCAAGATGGCAGCCGAGTAACAGCTTCCTTGCATCTGGGCACCGTGAGTCTGGGGATTTAGTACTCCAGGCATCTCTGGCTGGTGGGATCTGCCTATCATCACCCCTGAGAGGATACAGGGAGTCAGCGAGAGACTTCTGGACCCCAAGAGGAGGACTAAAACAGTGGAAAACCGGCAAGTGGTCGCATGTGTTCAATCCGTCTAAACCCGCCTGCAACCGTAAGTTCAGTAGCAGCAAGACTGCAAACCAGAAAGGCCTTACCTGTAAACTGTTTTGGTGTCTTTGGACTTGGCACTCAGCTGAACTGCCTTGGGGAGAGCCTGAGCGGGAGTGCGGAGAACTTTGGCCTTTGTCTAGGGCCCCAGTTTGAGCCGCTGAGCCAGACGGAGCTAATAGTGTTTGGCTCTGGGTCAGAGGCAGACATTGTGAGCGATCTGTCTCGGCAAGCTCCGCCCTCAGGGTCGCAGAGCTGGAATTGGGTGGGAGCTGGTAACCCAGCGACCAAGTAGCCTAAGGGTGGGGTCTGAGCTGCCTTGCAGCCCTAACCCTCGGGGGCAGAGGGAGACCAGTTTTGACACACAGGGTACGTGGATAGCCACTCCAGCAGTGATTCCAGCGACAAGCACTTCCCTGAGAAAGCCTCTGTTCAGTAAGTGAACAAGTTCAAAGTGCCTTTTAAGTGGGGTGAAGAGAGATTTAGGGTGTCTACCTGCTGGGGTTTGAGAAACTAGCAGCCTCCAGGTGTATCAGAACTGTGATTAACATCTCATACCCCAGAAGACCACGTGTTGCCCAGACAATATTCAATAACATATACATACTGCTTTGTTTTTGGTTGTGGTTTTTTTTTTTTTTTGGTTTGGTTGTTTTATTTGTTTATTTTGATGTTGTGGACTGCTGTTATGTTTTTAAAGTTCAACCTTTTCCATATAGATCTTTTTCTTTCTCAATTTTTCTAGTTTAATTATAATTTCCCATTGCTGCCTATTTCAATAATTAGAACTTCATTTTTGTTAGTGTTTCTACTGCTATTATTTGGTTTTTCCAGCCAATTTTATCCCATAAAGTTTTCTGTTTGCTTGTTTTGGTTTGATTTTTAAGCATTTTTGTCTTTCCTCTCTACTTGGTGGAGGTGGGGTACTGTATCTGATCAGGTTAGCAAAGAGATGCTGACCTCAAGGAAACCACCCCACTGGGCACCCCCAGAAGGTGTTTTTTTTTTTTAAGGTTTTATCAAAGTACCCTAAGGTACACCTATATTGCTCTGTCTCCCTCTTTCTGTACCTCTCTTCTTTTTGTCAATATTCCTTGTACCCACCGCCTTTCCTTTCTCTATTTTTATTTTTTTTCTTATCACTCGGTCCTCCTTTCTTTCATCCCTTTTTTGCTCTTAAACCTTCTCACCCTTCTGGTCCTGTAACCCTTAGTCCACAGGCATGACAACTTAAAGAGCAAGAGGAAGTGCAAGGAAAATTAGGGCAAGGAAACTGATAAAAGAAATCACTCATGAGGAAGAATCAGCAGAAAACTCCAGGCATCATGAAGAACCAATGCAGAACAACCCAGCCAAGGGATCATGAGGTAGCTACTGCAGAGGATTCCACATATACAGAAATGTTAGGAATGACAGAAAGGGAATTTAGAATACACATGTTGAAAACAATGAAAGAAATGATGGAAACAATGAAGGAGACTGCTAATAAAGTGGAAAATAACCAAAAGGAAATCCAAAAACAGAATCAAATAAGAGATGAACGATATGAAGAATATAAAAAGGATATAGCAGAGCTGAAGGAAATGAAACAGTCAATCAGGGAACTTAAAGATGCAATGGAAAGTATCAGCAACAGGTTAGACCATGCAGAAGAAAGAATTTCAGAGGTAGAAGACAAAGTTCTTGAGATAACTCAGATAGTAAAAGAGGCAGAAAAGAAGAGAGAGAAAGCAGAACGTTCACTGTCAGAATTATGGGACTTTATGAAGCGTTCCAACATACGAGTTATAGGAATTCCAGAAGGGGAAGAAGAATGCCCCAGAGGAATGGAAGCCATACTAGAGAATATTATAAAAGAAAATTTCCCAAATATCACCAAAGATTCTGACACACTGCTTTCAGAGGGCTATTGGACCCCAGGTCGCCTCAACTCTAACCGAGCTTCTCCAAGACACATTGTGATGAACCTGTCCAAAGTCAAGACAAAAGAAAAGATTCTGCAAGCTGCCAGGAGTAAGCGCCAGTTGACCTACAGGGGCAAATCCATCAGAGTGACAAAAGACTTCTCTAATTTAACTTTCCAAGCAAGAAGACAATGGTCATCTACCTTTAATCTACTTAACCAGAACAATTTCCAGCCCAGAATTCTGTACCCTGCTAAGCTAAGCTTCAAAATTGACGGAGAAATCAAATCATTTACGGATATACAAACATTGAGGAAATTCGCCACAACAAGACCAGCTATACAGGAAATACTTCAACCTGTTCTGCACACTGACCACCACAATGGATCAGCAAAAAAGTAAGAACTCAGAAATTAAAGGACAGAACCTAACCTCCACACTGATACAAAAGATAAAACTAAGCAATGGACTCTCACAAAATAAGACAAATACAATACTACCACACTTATCAATTATCTCAATAAATGTTAATGGCTTGAATTCCCCACTGAAGAGACCTAGATTGGTTGACTGGATTAAAAAACACAAGCCATCCATTTGCTGTCTGCAAGAAACAAACCTGGCTTCAAAAGACAAATTAAAGCTCCAAGTCAAGGGTTGGAAGAAAATTTTTCAGGCAAATGGAATTCAGAAGAAAAGAGGAGTTGCAATCTTATTTTCAGATACATGTGGATTTAAAGCAACTAAAGTAAAAAAAGACAAAGATGGTCACTTTATATTGATCAAGGGAAAAATACGACAAGAACACATTTCAATTCTAAATATCTATGCACCCAATTTAAATGCTCCCAGATTCTTGAAACAGACCTTACTCAGTCTGAGCAATATGATATCTGATAATACCATAATAACAGGGGACCTTAACACTCCTCTTACAGAGCTGGACAGATCCTCTAAACAGAAATTAAACAAGGATAGAAGAGACTTAAATGAGACCCTAGAACAACTGTGCTTGATAGACGCATATAGAACACTCCATCCCAAAGATAAAGAATATACATTCTTCTCATCACCCCATGGAACATTCTCCAAAATTGATCATATCCTGGGTCACAAAACAAATATCGACAGAATCAAAAGAACTGAAATTTTACCTTGTATCTTCTCAGACCATAAGGCACTAAAGGTGGAACTCAACTCGAACAAAAATGCTCGACCCCACCCAAAGGCATGGAAACTAAACAATCTTCTGTTGAATAACAGATGGGTGCAGGAAGAAATAAAACAGGAAATCATTAACTTCCTTGAGCATAACAACAATGAAGACACTAGTTACCAAAACCTGTGGGATACTGCAAAAGCAGATTTGAGAGGAAAATTCATCGCTTTAGATGCCTACATTCGAAAAACAGAAAGAGAGCACATCAACAATCTCACAAGAGATCTTATGGAATTGGAAAAAGAAGAACAATCTAAGCCTAAGCTCAGTAGAAGAAAAGAAATATCCAAAATCAAATCAGAGATCAATGAAATTGAAAACAAAAGAATCATTCAGAAAATTAATGAAACAAGGAGTTGGTTTTTTGAAAAAATAAATAAAATAGATAAACCATTGGCCAGACTAACGAGGAATAGAAAAGTAAAATCTCTAGTAACCTCAATCAGAAATGATAAAGGGGAAATAACAACTGATCCCACAGAGATACAAGAGATCATCTCTGAATACTACCAGAAACTCTAAGCCCAGAAATTTGACAATGTGAAGGAAATGGATCAATATTTGTAATCACACCCTCTCCCTAGACTCAGCCAGGAAGAAATAGAGCTCCTGAACGGACCAATTTCAAGCACTGAGATCAAAGAAACAATAAAAAATCTTCCAACCAAAAAATGCCCTGGTCCAGATGGCTTCACTCCAGAATTCTATCAAACCTTCAAGAAAGAACTTATTCCTGTACTGCAGAAATTATTCCAAAAAACTGAGGAAGAAGGAATCTTCCCCAACACATTCTATGAAGCAAAAATCACCCTGATACCAAAACCAGGAAAAGACCCAAACAAAAAGGGGAATTTCAGACCAATCTCACTCATGAACAGAGACGCAAAAATTCTCAACAAAATCCTAGCCAATAGATTACAGCTTATCATAAAAAAAGTCATTCATCATGATCAAGTAGGCTTCATCCCAGGGATGCAAGGCTGGTTTAACATACGCAAGTCTATAAACGTTATCCACCATATTAACAGAGGCAAAAATAAAGATACATGATCCTGTCAATAGATGCAGAAAAAGCATTTGATAAAATCCAGCATCCTTTTGTAATTATAACACTGAAGAGTAAAGGCATAGGTGGCACATTTCTAAAACTGATTGAAGCTATCTATGAAAAACCCACAGCCAATATTTTACTGAATGGAGTAAAACTCAAAGCTTTTCCTCTTAGAACTGGAACCAGACAAGGTTGTCCTCTGTCAGCTTTACTATTCAACGTAGTTCTGGAAGTTCTAGCCAATACAATGAGGCAAGACAAGGAAATAAAGGGAATCCAAATGGGAGCAGAGGACGTCAAACTCGCCCTCTTTGCTGACGACATGATCTTATACTTAGAGAACCCCAAAGACTCAACCACAAGACTCTAGAAGTCATCAAAAAATACAGTAATGTTTCAGGATATAAAATCAATATCCACAAGTCAGTAGCCTTTGTATACACCAATAACAGTCAAGATGAGAAGCTAATTAAGGACACAACTCCCTTCACCATAGTCTCAAAGAAAATGAAATACCTAGGAATATGCCTAACGAAGGAGGTGAAGGACCTCTATAAAGAAAACTATGAACTCCTCAGAAAGGAAATAGCAGAGGATATTAACAAATGGAAGAACATACCATGCTCATGGATGGGAAGAATCAACATTGTTAAAATGTCTATACTTCCCAAAGCAATCTACCTATTCAATGCCATTCCTATCAAAATATCAACATTGTACTTTCAAGATTTGGAAAAAATGATTCTGTGTTTTGTATGGAACCGGAAAAAACCCTGTATAGCTAAGGCAGTTCTCTGTAACAAAAGTAAAGCTGGGGGCATCAGCATACCAGATTTTAGTCTGTACTACAAAGCCATAGTGCTCAAGACAGCATGGTACTGGCACAAAAACAGAGACATAGACACTTGGAATCGAATTGACAACCAAGAAATGAAACTAACATTTTACAACCACCTAATCTTTGATAAACCAAACAAGAACATACCTTGGGGGAAAGACTCCCTATTCAATAAATGGTGTTGGGAGAACTGGATGTCTACATGTAAAAGACTGAAACTGGACCCACACGTTTCCCCACTGACAAAAATTGATTCAAGATAGATAAAGGACTTAAACTTAAGGCATGAAACAATAAAAATCCTCCAAGAAAGCATAGGAAAAACACTGGAAGATATTGGCCTGGGGAAAGACTTCATGAAGAAGACTGCCATGGCAATTGCAACAACAACAAAAATAAACAAATGGGACTTCATTAAACTGAAAAGCTTCTGTACAGCTAAGGAGACAATAACCAAAGCAAAGAGACAACCTACACAATGGGAAAGGATATTTGCATATTTTCAATCAGACAAAAGCTTGATAACTAGGATCTATAGAGAACTCAAATTAATGCACATGAAAAAAGCCAACAATCCCTTATATCAATGGGCAAGAGACATGAGTAGAACTTTCTCTAAAGACGACAGATGAATGGCTAACAAACACATGAAAAAATGTTCATCATCTCTATATATTAGAGAAATATATGGAACCGGAAAAAACCCCGTATAGCTTAGAGAAATGCAAATCAAAACAACCCTGAGATATCATCTAACCCCAGTGAGAATGGCCCACATCACAAAATCTCAAAACTGCAGATGCTGGCGTGGATGTGGAGAGAAGGGAACACTTTTACACTGCTGGTGGGACTGCAAACTAGTACAACCTTTCTGGAAGGAAGTATGGAGAATCCTCAAAGCACTCAAGCTAGACCTCCCATTTGATCCTGCAATCCCATTACTGGGCATCTACCCAGAAGGAAAGAAATCCTTTTATCATAAGGACACTTATACTAGACTGTTTATTGCAGCTCAATTTACAATCGCCAAAATGTGGAAACAGCGTAAATGCCCACCAACCCAGGAATGGATTAACAAGCTGTGGTATATGTATACCATGGAATACTATTCAGCCATTAAAAAAAATGGAGACTTTACATCCTTCGTATTAACCTGGATGGAAGTGGAAGACATTATTCTTAGTAAAGCATCACAAGGATGGAGAAGCATGAATCCTATGTACTTAATTTTGATATGAGGACAATTAATGACAATTATGGTTATGGGTGGGGAAAGAGAAAGAGGGAAGGAGGAAGGTGGGTGGGGCCTTGGTGTGTGTCACACTTTATGGGGGCAAGACATGATTGCAAGAGGGACTTTACCCAACAATTGCAATCAGTGTAACCTGGCTTATTGTACCCTCAATGAATCACCAACAATAAAAAAAATAAAAAATAAATAAATAAATAAATAATTTTCTCCACATCCATGCCAACATCTCTGGTCTTGGGAATTTGTGATATGCGCTAATCTTACTGCAGTTAGATGATATCTCAAAGTAGTTATGATTTGCATTTCTCTGATTATTAAGGATGATGAGCATTTTTTCATATGTCTGTAGGCCGTGCGCCTGTCTTCTTCAGAGAAGTTTCTCTTCAAGTCCCTTGCCCAGCCTGTGATGGGATCACTCGTTCTTTTCTTGCTTATACGTTTGAGTTCTCTGTGGATTCTGGTAATTAAACCTTTTTCGGAGACATAACCTGCAAATAACTTTTCCAATTCTGAGGGCTGTCTGCTTGCTTTACTTACTGTGTTCTTGGCTGTGCAGAAGCTTTTTAGTTTGATCAGGTCCCAGTAGTGTGTTTTTGAAGCTGCTTCAATTGCCTGGGGTGTCCTCCTCATAAAATACTCGCCCAGACCGATTTCTTCAATGGTTTTTCCTGCACTCTCTTCTAGTTTTTTTATAGTTTCATGTCTTAAGTTTAAATCTTTAATCAAGTGAGAGTCTATCTTGGTTAATCATGAAAAGTGTGGAGAAAAGGGAACACTTCTATACTGCTGGTGGGAATGCAAATTAATACATTCCTTTTGGAAAGATGTTTGGAGAACACTTACAGATCTAAAAATAGATCTGCCATTCAATCCTATAATTCCTCTACTATGCATATACCCAGGAGACCAAAAATCACATCATAACAAAGATATTTGTACCAGAATGTTTATTGCAGCCCTATTCATAATTGTAAGCCATGGAAAAATCCCAAGTGCAATTCGATCCACGAATGGATTAATAAATTGTGGTATATGTACACCATGAAATATTATGCAGCCTTAAAGAAAGATGGAGACTTTACCTCTTTCATGTTTACATGGATGGAACTGGAACATACTCTTCTTAGTAAAGTATCTCAAGAATGGAAGAAAAAGTATCCAATGTACTCAGCCCTACTATGAAACTAATTTATGGCTTTCACATGAAAGCTATAACCTAGATATAACCTAAGAATCGGGGGAAGGGGGAAAGGGAGAGGTAGGAGGGGGGAGATGGGCGGAGGGAGGGTGATTGTTGGGATTACACCTGTGGTGCATCTTGCAAGGGTATATGTGAAACTTAGTAAATGTAGAATGTAAATGTTTTAACACAAAACTAAGAAAATGCCAGGAAGGCTATGTTAACCAGTGTGATGAAAATGTCAAATGGTCTATAAAACCAGTGTATGGTGCCCCATGATCGCATTAATGTACACAGCTATGATTTAATAATAAAAAATAAAAAAATAAAAATAAAAAATAAGTATTTGAAGTTCATTTACTTTCTCAACCTTTGTGTCTTTCACAGAGGTTTACTATAGGGAGAGATTTCTTATGCATTAAGAGCTCTAAATGAGCTCTGTTTTTTCCTGATACATAAAAGTGCCTAAAATAGTCATGAATTCTTTACTATCACGTGAACAAGCTTATCATGAAATTGTTTTAGACTTACCTGATTACCCAGTGCTTGAAAGTTGAATGACAAGGATATTCCTTTGGGCTGATGCTGAGAATTCTCGGTTGTGTCATTTTTAGTCGTTACGAGCAATGCTTTAAATTCATCTCTCTGTCAATGAAGAACGATATTTATCACACATATATTTGGCCTCAGCGCCCATAGCTCAGTGAGTAGGGTGCCAGCCACACATACCAAGGCTGGCAGGTTTGAGCCCGGCCCGGGCTTCCTAAACAGCAATGACAACTACAACCAAAAAATAGCCAGGCATTTTGGAGGGCACCTATAGTCTACTTGGGAGGCTGAGGCCAGAGAACTGCTTAAGCCCAAGAGTTTGAGGTTGCTGTGAGCTGTAACGCCATGGCACTCTACCGAGTGCGACAAAGTGAGACTCCGTCTCAAAATACATACATATATATATTTGACAGTCACTAATTAGATAAGCAATATTGAACCATTCAACTTAACCTCTCTAAATCTCATTTTTACCAGCTGTAAAATGAAGATTTTGGTATATTTTCAAGAATCTTCAAGCTTGGTTTTAGTAGTAAGATTCCAAGATCTGAATCAGGGAGCACTTGTGCAGCATTCAGGAGGATCACATGCATGGATTAATCTAGCATTTTTACATTGTCACTTCAAAATTGTTACACGACTTTTTTCTACTCTTTAAATGGCAAAACAGTTTTCAGTTTTTCTATTTGTATTTATTTATTTATTTTGAGGCAGAATCTCACTCTGTTGCTCCAGGTTAGAGTGCAGTAACAGCATAGCTCACAGCAACCTCAAACTCTTGGGCTCAAGCAATCCTCTTGCCTCAGCCTCCTGAGTAGCTGGGACTACAGGCACCTGACACAATGCCTGGCTAGTTTTGCTCTTTTTAGTAGAGACAGGATCTCGCTCTTGGTCAGGCTAGTCTCAAACTCCTGAGCTCAAGAGATCCACCTATCTGGGCCTCCCAAAGTGCTAGGATTACAGGTGTGAGCCACTATACCCGGCCTAGTTTTCCTATTTTTAGGGGTTGGTTATTCCTATGAGCATTTAGGAACAAAAGCAGCCAGAGCCTCCATATAGGGAGAAAATGGATTCATGGTTGTCTTATGCTGGGGATAGGGAAGGGAAGGGAAAGAACGAGTATTGAGGTATGGAGGTTCTTTTGCAGAAGGTGTGAATGTTCTAAAATTAGATTACGGTGATGGTTGCACAACTCTGTTAATATACTAAAAGCCAATGACTTGCATACTTTAACTTGGTGAACTTTATGATATGAAAATCATATCACAATAAAGTTACTAAAAAAGTAGCTGGAGTGCATGAATAAATAGGAATTAATACGAAAACCAGCCTGGCTATCAATATGTTCATTCTGCTACATTACAGAAGTGTGCAACATGGCAGATTAAAAATGAAAATATAGGGCCTCCCGTGTGGTTGCCAGGGGGTCTGGTTCTTTCTTTGTCTTATTTATAACAGTTCTTCATGTAAATAAACAGTACAGAAAAGTTAGTTTTTTTTTTTGTTTGTTTGTTTTTTTGGAAACAGAGTCTCACTTTATCGCCCTCGTTATAATTTTGAGGGTGGGGATTGAAAACGACTTCACAATTTATCTAGTCCAGCGTATTTACTTTTCTTTATTATTTTTTTTTATTTTGACAGTAACTTTGTTTCCTTTTTTCTTTCCTTTTTTTTTTTTTTTTGACACAGTTTCACTTTGTCACCCTCAGTACAGTGCCCTGGCATGGCAGCTCACAGCAACCTCAACCTTCCAGGCTCAAGCTATCCTCTTGCCTCAGTCCTCTGAGTAGCTGGGACTACAGTCATGTGCCACCATGCCAGGCCTATGCTTATTTTTCAAATGTAGATCTGGATTAACTTCTCACATTTTCTGTGTTATTAATGGCATAGCACTTAAAATATACAGATTATCTTTTATTTCCATTAGGCACTTTTCCAAACTTGCGTATTGTCTTCCTTTAGACTGCAAATTATGAAGAAAAACACTTGATTTTTTGTGAGCTGTTTCACACAAAATCTCCCATTACAGGTAATCACAAAACTAAAAATGAACTATCATAAACAAACAGATTCTTAACTATTACCAGGAAAGACCAAAATGCTGCTCTATAGATAGCTAGAGTTGGGGGGAGCTCCACCAAATTAATGGCACTAAACAGGGTACTTTACACATTATTTGTGGTGATATAGGAAACTTTTACATGTAGGTTTTTTTTTTCTCTTGTTACCATCCATTTCTCTTATTTTTCATTATATTATGTCTGGCTTTATTTTCCCTTGGCTTATAGTCACTAGATGGCTAGAGAACATTTATAGACAAGTAAAAATGTGGCCGGACTTAAGTGGTAAGAACTCTGCCATTTCTGTAAACTCTCGGTAAAGCCTTAGTGTTTCTCTGAGATACTACTACAGTACTTTGAATTTATAATAACACCTGTCTACTGAAGAGCCAAAACTACATATAGCTCACTGATCCTTTCACCATGCCTGTGAAATTCATAGATTGGGAACAGATGGCTTAAAAATAAAGTGAAATCCAGATTTGACTACAGAGAGCTTCAGTGATTTACTTTTTTTTTCCCTCCTACCTTCAAAATAAGCATATGATATTTTTTTTTCACAATATGCATCTGTTTCTTAGTTTACTTTTTTTTTTATTGTTGGGGATTCATTGAGGGTACAATAAGCCAGGTTACACTGATTGCAATTGTTAGGTAAAGTCCCTCTTGCAATCATGTCTTGCCCCCATAAAGTGTAACACACACCAAGGCCCCACGCCCTCCCTCTGTCCCTCTTTCTGCTCCCCTCCCATAACCTTAATTGTCATTAATTGTCCTCATATCAAAACTGAGTACATAGGATTCATGCTTCTCCATTCTTGTGATGCTTTACTAAGAATAATGTCTTCCACTTCCATCCAGGTTAATACGAAGGATGTAAAGTCTCCATTTTTTTTTAATGGCTAAATAGCATACTTATGATGGTCTATCTGTCTAGACAACCTGAGGACTCAAAGACCCTGAATTCCATGCTCAATGTTTTTCCAATAAACACTATCCTCCTATTATAAACCAAATTTCTAAAATACAAAGAACACTTAAGCTCCCTCATTTTATAAAGTTAGTAGTTTTAATATACCAAAAATACTTGGTAAGGAATTATATAAATGGTACCTCTGTATTTTAATTTAATTAATTATTTTATTCATCTATTTTTAGATATTGGGTCTTGCTCTGTAGCCCAGGGTGAAGTGCAGTGGCATCATTACATCTCACTGTAGCCTAGAACTCCTGGGCTCAAGAAATCTTCATGCTTTAGCTTCCTAAATAGCTGGGACTATACACAAGTGCCATCATGCCTACCTATTTTTTTATTTTTTGGTATGGCACCAGTTTGCTCTAGAACTACTGGCCTCAAGTGATTCTTCTACCTAGGCCTCCAAAAGTGTTAATATTTCAAAATAATTAAGAGTAAATTATACGCTCGGTGCCTATAGGTCAGTGGTTATGACATCAGCCATATACATGGGGGTTGGGGGGTTCGAACCCAGACTGGGCCTGCTAAACAACAATGACAACTGCAATAAAAAAGCCAGGCATTGTGGAGGGCATCTGTAGTTCCAGCTACTGGGAGCTGAGGCAAGAGAATGGCTTAAGCCCAAGAGTTTGAGGTTGCTGTGAGCCTGGACGCCAGGGCACTCTACCGAGGGCAACATAGTGAGACTCTGTCGCAAAACAAAAAAAAAAAAGAAGAGTAAATTATAAATGTCTCACCAGAAAAAATAAGTAAGTGAGGTGATGCCAATGTTAATCAGTTTGATTTAAGCATTCCACATTACATATAAAATCATCACATTATACACCATAAATGTATACAATTATGATTTTAATTAAAAAAAAAAGATTACGGGCGGTGGCTGTGGCTCAGTCCGTAGGGCGCCAGCCCCATATACCGAGGGTGGCGGGTTCAAACCCGGCCCCGGCCAAACTGCAACCAAAAAATAGCCGGGCATTGTGGCGGGCGCCTGTAGTCCCAGCTACTCGGGAGGCTGAGGCAAGAGAATCACTTAAGCCCAGGAGTTGGAGGTTGCTGTGAGCTGTATGAGGCCACGGCACTCTACCGAGGGCCATAAAGTGAGACTCTGTCTCTACAAAAAAAAAAAAAAAAAAAAAAAAAAGATTACACACATGAGCCACAGTGTCCAGCCAAATATATGAAGGATTTGACATTAGTTATGGAATAGCCACTGATGATCATCTTCCTAAATAGTCACCATTTGCCAACAAGGTGTTTAGCTTGGTTCATTATAGTTGCACCAAAATTTGGAAAATCGACTGATAAATACAACTGAAATACATACACCAAATTATAAGTATTTGAAAAGAAAATCAAAAACCTTGAGCCAGATGAGATAGAGCACATTCATGTAGCTATGGACAACTTGGACGTTACCATACAAACACAAACAACATAACCTAATCATATATACCCTTATATTAATTTGAAATAAAAATATATAAAATAAATATTAATAACTAGTAAAAAAAAAAACCTTGCGCCAACCCATTTTTACAAAAAGGAAAATGAATGGTGCTTGGCACATATAGGTACTCAATGTTAGTTATGAAAATAATAATTTTAAGTGACTTTCTCAAGGTCAAACTATGAGACAGAGACAGCACATTGCCCAGAATCTAGTTCCTCTGAGGCTAAGTGCAACATCTGTCCCCCTTAGTGTCTTCATTTTCATATATCAGTGATGTTTCTTCATTCCTAAAATACTTCACACTCAGTAGTATTTATCTTTGAAGTGCTAAGAATAAGGCAACATTCAAAATTAAATTTATTAAGAGTTTTTGAAACTGTCTTACCTCCATACCTAAAATTTATTGGCCCAAGTATGAGCCTACCTCCACCTAAGACTTATATTTCATGATCAGACTATTTCCATAATTTTAACCAAAGCTCTCTCATAACTCAAAACAGGTAGCAGTGACCACTCATATGTAAAAGAGCATCCAACATTATGATGTATCCAAAAAGCTTTTGAAAACTCCAACACATTGAATATACATTATATATCACTCTCTAGAATAATAGAAATTCAAAACATGATCCAGCTGTTTTCTTCTAACCTGAGTTATGTTATCTTCAAAGATCAAATTTTTCCCCTCTGGATCACTCTGCACGAAAAAAAAATTATCATATGAGCAAATACAACATGATTCTTAAAAACAGATACCTGTATTACCATGTACTGATAGATATTCATTTACAAATTTTATTTTATACCAGCTACAATTGAATCTGTACCAAATAGCAAAAACAAGAAACTATCTGGCATATACATTGCACCTAGATTATAGCAAATTCATCAATTTATTATATGTGCTAAGCATATTGTCAATAAACTTCCTGGAAAGCCAAGTAGAAATAATGCCTAAGTTTTGGGGCCAGTAGCTCAGTGAGTAAATTGCCAGCCACATACACTGAGGCTGGCAGGTTCGAGCCCACCCAGGCCTGCTAAACAACAATGACAATTTGAACCAAAAAATAGCGGGTGGTTCTAACAGGCCCCAGTAGTCCCAGCTACTAGGGAGGCTGAGGCAAGAGAATCACTTAAGCCCAAGAGTTTGAGGTTGCTGTGAGCTGTGACAGATGCCATGGCCCCAGAGGCGACATAGTGAGACTCTGTCTCAAAAAAAAAAAAAAAAGAAAGGAAGAAACAATACCTATAACAGAATATGGAATTATGGAATAATGGCAAGTGGACTTTCTTCCTTTTCCCTGTCAGTTTCACCAAAAAGATAAATTTAGTGTTCAAGCGCCATGGCCAAGCTATCCTTTTCTTTTCAGTAATTCATTGTGTTTGCCTAAGAAGAAAATCTCTTTGGGTTTCTGATAGTGCTCTGGATACCAACATTTTGCCAGTATAAATAGTCAAAGTCTAACATGTACGTGTAACCATTTGTAGAAGACACTTAATCTCACCCAAAATAGTACCCACTAGTTATAATCAATCCTTCTACCCAAAATATCATTTTTAGCAGCTGAATTTAAATCTTGGCATCAGACTCGAGACTTTGGACTTCAATGTTGATTGTATTAAGCAAAGGCAAAGTATAATTTTTTTTAGCTCTCTATCTGCAGGTAAAGCGATGGGTTGCTGGATGACTGGATCTAACAGTAGAAATTGAGAATTAGACTGATAACCCCCTAATATTAATAAAAATTTGTGTTTACAAGTTCTAGCCAATACAATTAGGCAAGAAAAGGAAATAAAGGAAATCTAAATGGGAGCAGAGGAGGTCAAACTGTCCCTCTTTGCTGATCATATACTTAGAGAATCCCAAAGACTCAACCACAAGACTCCTAGACGTCATCAAAAAATACAGAAATGTTTCAGGATATAAAAATCAATGTCCACAACTCAGTAGCCTTTGTATACACCAATAACAGTGAAGATGAGAAGCTAATTAAGGACACAACTTCCTTCACCATAGTTTCAAAGAAAATGAAATACCTAGGAATGTACCTAACGAAGGAGGTGAAGGACCTCTATGAAGAAAATTATGAAATCCTCAGAAAGGAACTAGCAGAGGATTTTAACAAATGGAAGAACACACCATGCTCACGGATGGGCAGAATCAACATTCTTAAAATGTCTATACTTCCCAAAGCAATCTACCTATTCAATGCCATTCCTATCAACATACCAACATCGTACTTTCAAGATTTGGAAAAAATGATTGTGCGTTTTGTATGGAACCAGAAAAAACCCGTATAGCTAAGGCAGTTCTTAGTAATAAAAATAAAGCTGGGGGCATCAGCATACCAGATTTTAGTCTGGACTACAAAGTCATAGTGGTCAAGACAGCATGGTACTGGCGCAAAAATAGAGACATAGACACTTGGAATTGCATAGAAAACCAAGAAATGAAACTAACATCTTACAACCACCTAATCTTCCATAAACCAAACAAGAACATACCTTGTGGGAAAGACTCCCTATTCAATAAATGGTGTTGGGAGAACTGGATATCCACATGTAAAAGACTGAAACTGGACCCACACCTTTCCCCACTCACAAAAATTGATTCAAGATGGATAAAGTACTTAAATTTAAGGCATGAAACAATAAAAATCCTCCAAGAAAGCATAGGAAAAACACTGGAAGATATTGGCCTGGGGAAAGACTTCATGAAGAAGACTGCCATGGCAATTGCAACAACAAAAATAAACAAATGGTACTTCATTAAACTGAAAAGCTTCTGTATGGCCAAGGAGACAACAACCAAAGCAAAGAGACAACCTACACAATGGGAAAGGATATTTGCATATTTTCAATCAGACAAAAGCTTGATAACTACAATCTATAGAGAACTCAAATTAATCCACGTGAAAAAAGCCAACAATCCCATATATCAATGGGCAAGAGACATGAATAGAACCTTATCCAAAGAAGACAGAAGAATGGCTAACAAACATATGAAAAAATGTTCATCATCCCTATATATTAGAGAAATGCAAATCAAAACCACCCTGAGATACTATCTAACCCCAGTGAGAATGGCCCACATCACAAAATCTCAAAAGTGCAGATGCTGGTGTGGATGTGGAAAGAAGGGAAAACTTTTACACTGCTGGTGGGACTGCAAACTAGTACAACCTTTCTGGAAGGTAGTATGGAGAAACCTCAAAGCACTCCAGCTAGACCTTCCATTTGATCCTGCAATCCCATTACTGGGTATCTACCCAGAAGGAAAAAAAAAATCCTTTTATCATAAAGACACTTGTACTAGACTGTTTATTGCAGCTCAATTTACAATCGCCAAAATGTGGAAACAGCCTAAATGCTCACCAACCCAGGAATAGATTAACAAGCTGTGGTATATGTATACCATGGAATACTACTCAGCTATTAAAAAAAAAATGGAGACTTCACATCCTTCATATTAACCTGGATGGAAGTGGAAGACATTATTCTTAATAAAGCATCACAAGAATGGAGAAGCATGAATCCTATGTACTCGATTTTGATATGAGGACAATTAATGACAATTAAGGTCATGGTGGGGGAAGGAAAAGCAGAGAGAGGGAAGGAGGGACAGGGGTGGGGCCTTGGTGCGTGCTGCACCTTCTGGAGGCAAGACATGATTGCAAGAGGGACTTTACCTAACAAATGCAATCAGTGTAACCTGGCTTATTGTACCCTCAATGAATCCCCAAGAATTAAAAAAAAAAAATTGTGTTTACTAGATCATAAGAATAAAATGAAGTCTTACAATATTGAGGATGGTTTTAAATGAGTGGGCATCCCAAGACAATGAAATACTGTGATTAATGTGCAAAAGGCTTTAATGAAAAAAGTAGACAACATGTAAGAACAAATGGATAATGTAAGCAGAGAGATGGAAATTCTAAGGAAGAACCAAAAAGAAATGCTCGAGGTTAAAAACACCGTAATAGAAATGAAGAATGCATATGAAAGCTATAACCCAGTTATAACCTAAGAATATGGGGAAGGAAGAGGGGGGTAGAATATAAATGTCTTAACACAATAACTAAGAAAATGCCAGGAAGGCTATGTTAACCAGTGTGATGAAAATGTGTCAAATTGTCTATGAAACCAATGTACGATGCCCCATGATCGCATTAATGTACACAGCTATGATTTAGTAAATAATAATAATAATAACAATAAAAAGAAAAAAGAAAAGGATGCACAGCAAGAAAATGGTTGCTTAAGTCATTCATAGGTTGCTGCAGTAAACGATGGGGTTTTGGTTAACAAATACAAATACAGTGTCTGTACGCAGCTGTTCCGCGAAGGACAGATCTGTCCTCTCAAAGCCCAGTGGGGAGGCGGTGCGGGGAAGTGCGAGGACAGATCCTAGGCGTTCTTCCCTTCAACCTCAGCTCGGGTCAGGTCAGGTCAGCGCCTCAGTGTTTGGCTACCTAGCTCTCCTGTTAAACGGAACAGATCAGAAAGAAAAGTCGAAAACTTAACTGAGGGGCGGCGCCTGTGGCTCAGTCTGTAGGGCACCTGCCACACATAACGAGGGTGGCGGATTCAAACCCGGCCCCGGCTGAACTGCAACCAAAAAATTGCTGGGCGTTGTGGCGGGCGTCTGTAGTCCCAGCTACTCTGGAGACTGAGGCAAGAGAATCGCTTAAGCCCAGGAGTTGGAGGTTGCTGTGAGCTGTGTGATGCCATGGCACTGGACCCGAGGGTTAAAAAGTGACACTCTGTCTCTACAAAAAAAAAAACAAAAAAAAAAAACCAAAAAAAAAACAAATACAAATACAAAAATCTTTTTTAAAACATCCCCCATTTCATTTATAGCTTCAGCCCTAGCTGTTTTCAAGGCTGCACATTACTATCCAATCCATTTTTTGCAAGTAACTAAAGCTAAACTTCTGACCTCAGAGATTTCTCTGCTGGTTTCTACACTCTGCAATATACAATCTGAATAGCAAAATTGTCACATTTTCCCAGCAGCAACCATAACTTGGGGCGCATGGGTGGGTGTAAGTCAATATGGGAAAGTTGCTTCAGTGTCCTCATTATTCTACAAAGCCATGGACAGGCAAAATTCCAACCAACTCGATTTTTCAAATTTAGCGTTCACCCATTTTGTGCATGATTTTTGATCTAATTTCGAACCACAACTAATTGATGGTGAATTTTAGCTGAGATTATCCACTACTTTTAAGTAGATGCCTCATATAGAGAATGATTCAATTAAAATATAGGCCAGATCAAGCAATATAACAAAGTCTTATTTTTTTTTAACACTACTTATGGCTTCACATCTAGCATTTAGGGATGAAATGAGGTATTGAAAGACTTGGGGCAGAACCCCCCACTCTGCCCGGAGCTCTGACCACCCCAATCAACCGCAAGAGACGTCGCTTGATGCAAAAACGCAAGAGGATTTTTATTCCTGCATGCCGGGGCTTGACCCACAACTCTTTTAGAAGCCGAGGAGTCAAGCCCCGCACAGCAGTTTTTACAAGCTTATAAAGGCAAAAACTACAAAGTAGGCGGGAATAGCAGACATGCCAGGGGCTCTAACAATAAAGTAAGAGGGAATAGACACAGCTGGGGCTCTAACCAGCTAAGAAGAACTCTGGTTCATTATTCAACTGTCTTAAGACAAGACTAACAGTCAAATATTTGCTTAATAGTAAACATTTGCTGCAGCTCCTGGGGCTATCTCCTGGAACAGTTACAAAAGGTCACATTCCTATGGTAGGGAGTGAGAGGTGGTCACATTCCTATGGTAGGGAGTGAGAAGTGGTCATATTCTCATGGTAATATTTTCTTTCAGTATGAGTAAAAGGATGACTTTCCTAGAAAATAATTAGTAAGACTTTTTAAAATTTATGAAAGCCATAACCAGATTGAAGGAGACCGGGGAGATAAATGTCCCAGCACACATATACTTCAAGCTTTAATTTCAAAACCAGGTCCTGTTATCATTTTGGATAAAATATGAGCACCAAATTACCTTTCTGTCCCCCTCATCCAAATCCAAGTACAATTCCTTAAGTGGAAGCTAGCTCACACTCCTCTCCTCACTCCCCCCAAGCTCCCCCTTTTTTTTGTCCAGGTAATTTTTGGAATATGGGCCTCAGCCATTACATTCCAATTTTAAAGTCAGACGATGTCATGTGACCATCACCCTAGGGTCATTAGAATGGCAGGCATGTGATGCTAATTGGCATGTGTGGGAGTGAGGCCACTTAGTTCGAATTCAGGGTAAACTTCACCTCCAGGATCAAGTTTAGGCTTCCAAATCCATTGCGACAGCCAGTAAAGTTGAATACGTGCTTACTCCTCAGTAGTTTTTAATTCGTCATTTATTACCGAGGGTGATGAGCCAGGCTCCCGCCCACCTCCCCAGCCCTAGCAACAGACTGGGCACCCCCAGCATTCCCCTGTGTGATGCTAAATCGCGAGGCTCTCCAGCGCACTTAGTTTCAAGCTCAACCTTCTGCACAACGTTGTGCCGATCAGGTGAGGATTAAGGAGAAGCATATACGACAAGTTGTCAGATGCCATTAAACCCACTCCTCTTCTGGACTGGGATCATCTAATTCCCCCGAGCCAGGGCGGTCAGAAACGCCAGCACGCCAGAGCAGCAGCGGCGGCAGTAACTTTGGTACAGGCAAAAAGCCAGGGCGGGGTTGGTCGGCGTCCCCAGGCCTCTCATTAGAGCGCTTAAGTACTGCGGGTGGAAAAAAGTAAACACAGGCTAGTGCAGCTGTGCTGGGGGAAGTGGGGGCAGGGGGGGCATTCCTCCCTCCCAAAACTCCCTCGGCTCTGCCAGTCCAGGAGCCCAGAGAGGTCCCCAGCTGCGGCTGCCCGACCGCGTGCTTGGGGCTGCAGAGTCGAAGGAGCTGAGCAAGCTGCAGACTGGAACTCCGGGTCCAGGGGGAGGAGAACGGAAATGTACTGCCCTACTGGCCTGGAGATGTTCTGCTACTGAAAGAAAAAAAAAAGTGCTTACTCATAGGGAGACTCAGTGTGATTCCGACGCTCTCGCTAAGGGCAAAGGGGGGAAGCTGCCTGAGGAGGCACCCCGAGTCTGTTCCACTCCTGGGCCACGGCCGCCCCACCCCCGAAGCCCAGGGTCAGCTTAAGCCCGTCGGGTCACCCGAGGCGGGCGTGTGGGGCTGGAGGAGTAGCAGGCTGCTGGCTCCGGGATTTCCTGAGTCCGGGCGGGAGTGGGGCGGGGTGGGAGGGGGGTTGGCAGTAGCTGGAGGGCGGAGGGAAGTTAGCAGCTCAATTTCCACTTCGGGGCCAAAGCCGCCTAAAAGGATCAGGGCAAGGGCTGGCGTCAAGAACTCCAGCCCAAGGTTGGCAACAAGTTAAGAGCAACTAGTGAGAAAGTGCCGGTTAATAGAGTGAAGAGCAGAGAGGGTGTTTGCAGTGGGTGGATGGTGGGGAACCCTCCGTCACTTCCACCCATTTCTGTTTGGAAATGAACGTCTGAGGGCTCCTACTGAAATTTCTCCGACCTCCCTCTGTGCCCTCCGCACCAGCACCACCACCCCGTGCGAGGCACGTTCCTGCTGAGGTTCCGGAGATACTGTTCCCAGGACTCACTCCTGCCCACGCCCAGGAAACCCACTCCTCTGGTGCGGGGCTGAACCATCAAAGCACTTATGTAAAGTCGCAGAGTCCGGGAGCTGGCCCCACGACCTCCAACCAAATCGCTCAACTTCCGCCGCTCAGAATCTTTGTGGCTGTGGTTCTAAAGCCAGCGCTCCCTCCCCTCTTCCCAGCCCCCTCCTCCCCTCGGCCGCCGCCATTGGCTCTTGGGGTGCTAGCAGTCGGCCGAGAACCAGGAAGGGGATTGGGCCACGAGTCTGTCACGTCCACTGGGTGGGGATCTGGGAGAACAAGCACGGGGATGGGCACCCAAGAAGGATGGGGACTGTTACTCTGGGGCAGGGAGCGGAGACCGGTTTCCCCACTTCCTGATTCTCCCCCTTTTCCCTGGGCTAAGAAGAGGTTTTTGAAGCCCAACTTGGGAGTACATGTTCCCAAAATCTTGAGGAATAAATGAAAAATGAGCATGTCGGGCATGAGAATTTGATCGTCAGCTATTTAAGTTTGCGGGGAGGGATCGGAATACAATCTTGAAGAGAATCTCAGCATGTGGGTGGGGGGGCTTTCCTACTTTCCTCTGCTTGGACCTGCCCAGGTGCCCAGTGATGCAGAGGGAAATCTTCCCTTTGCTTAAGAAGTCAAGGGGGGAGGGAGAATATAGGCAGGGCAGCGCCCTCAAGCCTTTGGCCTCAAGCCAAGGAAATTGTTGACCAAAATCACCTCT
Organism: Nycticebus coucang; assembly: GCF_027406575.1. Lineage (NCBI taxonomy): Eukaryota > Metazoa > Chordata > Mammalia > Primates > Lorisidae > Nycticebus > Nycticebus coucang. The sequence goes on from NC_069804.1 coordinate 123,723,899, forward strand.
CTGATAAGTTTGTTCTTGCGGAGAGGGCGAAGAGGTGGAGATGAGAGGGAGTGGTGGAAGCACCTTGGAAATACTCTTTGTCTGAAAATGACTGTCAATTCTTACCAGTCTCCTTTCACCAGAAAAAACCTGGAGACAGTGCTCCTGCTTCTCAGAGCACCATTTTTTCTCTGCCCACAAGATTGCCTCAATACCATAGCTGACCTCTTTTATTAATACACCCGGGGTTTCCCCTTCTTTCTTATCTGTATTCTATTCCAATAGCTTATCCTGGGTCCAAAATCAACTCCTAGGGCCAGAGTTTGAGGGATTCTCCAGGGTCATGTCAAGTAATTGGCTTGTGGGACAGCTGTAGAAGAAAAAGTCTAAACTTGGGCGGTGCCTGTGGCTCAAAGGAGTAGGGAACCCACCCCATATACCGGAGGTGGTGGGTTCAAACCTGACCCTGGCCAAAAACTGCCAAAAAAAAAAAATAGAAAGAACAAGAAAAAGTCTAAGGTCTTTCTTGTTCCAGTCCTACTACTTTTGTTCAGGGAATGTGTACTTGGAAAGTTCTGTCAAAAACTGAAATCAGTTCAATGAAGTTGCATTTTACATGCACCAGGAAAAACGTTAAGAGAAGCTTTAACATTTGATTGTTCTTGTAACGGAACCCCCATTTTATCTTCTATTATGAATTTCCTTAGATAAGTTAATTCATAGTGAGTGCCAGGGCTTTTTAAATGGGAACAAGTTGGGGAGCTCATATACTACCTAAAGGCTAGACTAGCAGAGGACTTGGCACTGGGAAAAGGCCTCCTCCTTAAATATTAATGAATGATTAACCAGCTAGAAGAACTTATGAAAGGCACAGGAAGGTGAAAAAGAAATGAGAGAGCAATCGTGCTTTCAGAAACATTAAATTTCTGTGTGCAAGATTTTCCTCTGGGTCAGGTTTGGGTCAGCACAAAAATACCGACTGCAACATGTTGGTGATGGATAGAATATGCAGTGTATCGCTCCACACATTTATAGTAGGCTCCAAAATGAGATTTCTAACACTCAATAATTGGCTCAAGGTTGGATGTGGCTTCTGGAATTCTCTGTGCAAAATTTCTAGATACAGGAAGTGACCAGTTTTCTACCATTACGGTGTCTTTCAGTCACCACTGAGGAGTTTCCACCTGCTTTTTTTTTTTCTTGTTGCTGTTAGACAGAGTCTCAATTTATTGCCTCAGTAGGGTGCTGTAATGTCACAGCTCACAGCAACCTCCAACTCCTGTGGTTAGGCGATTCTCTTGCCTCAGCCTCCTAAGTAGCTAGGACTACAGGCACCCCCCCACAACGCCTGGCTATTTTTTGTTGCAGTTCGGCTGGGACCATGTTGGAATCAGCCACCCTCGGTATATGGAGCCGGCACCCTACCCAATAAGCCACAGGCCACCCTCCAACTGCTTTTTTTTTTTTTTTTTGTGGGCCTTATGTTGGCTTTATTTTCAAAAATACAGAATGCTTCACGAATTTGCATGTCATCCTTGTGCAGGGGCGAAGCTAATCTTCTCTGTATCGTTCCATTTTAGTGTATGTGCTACCAAAGCACGCACCCTCCACCTTCCTTTAAACTTAAATTACAGTCTAGGCAATAGCATGAAGGGACTCTGCAAGCTAAAAGTTTCAGAATGGATTTATTTGTCTCAATTACTTAACTTGGTATTCAAGTTTAGTTTATTTTTCAAGTTCTAGGGTTTAAAAAAGTCAAAATATTAAAAATCTTATGCATGTGCTACTTATGTTTTCCTGTTTCTTATTCAAGAAAGCTTGCATAGAAGCTTCACTTTCATAAAAGTCTTCCTTCACCACTAACACTGAGGATGTCAAAATTCAGTGAAGAAGCATCATTTTTTTAGTTTTTCTTTTTTTGAGACAGAATCTCAAGCTGTCCCCCTCAGTAAAGTGCCATGGCACCATCATAGCTCACAGCAACCTCCAACCTCTGGGCTCAATTAATCCTCTATTAGTAAAATTTATTTATTATTTTTTTTTTTTTGAGAAAACGTCTACACTCTGTTGCTTGTACTATAGTGCTGTGGCTCACAGCAACCTCAGACTCCTGGACTCAAGCAATCCTCCGGCCTCAGCCTCCCAAGTAGCTGGGACTACAGGCGCCCACCACAACGCCCAGCTATTTTTTGGTTGTGAAAGAAAATATTACCATGAGAATGTGACCACTTCTCGCTCCCTACCATAGGAATGTGACCTTTTGTAACTGTTCCAGGAGATAGCCCCAGGAGCTTCAGCAAATGTTTACTATTAAGCAAATATTTGACTGTTAGTCTTGTCTTAAGACAGTTGAATAGTGAACTAGAGTTCTTCTTATCTAGTTAGAGTCCCAGGTGTGTGTATTCTCTCTTACTTTATTAGAGCCCCTGGCATGTCTGCTATTCCCGCCTACTTTGTAGTTTTTGCCTTTATAAGCTTGTAAAAAACTGCTGTGCGGGGCTTGACTTCTCGGCTCCTAAAAGAGTTGTGAGTCAAGTCCCAGTATACTGGAATAAAAATCCTCTTGCGTTTTTGCATCAAGCGACATCTCTTGCGGTTGATTGGGGTGGTCAGAGCTCCGGGCTGAGTGGGGAGTTCTGCCCCAAGTCTTTCATTTGGGGGCTCGCCCGGGAGATAACGACCACCCCTCACCTGCAGAGTCGACCTTGGAGGTAAGAAAGGGGTACCCAGAAAACTGTCTAGTCTGTGTCTTCAGTCCTTTTGTTTGACTTTGTGTGCGTGCTTTCGATTTCGAGCCGTTCGGCACCTCGTGAGAGTGGCTGGACAGTGGTTGGTAGACGTGCCCGGAGGACCACAGGCTGAAACCCTGGGGGACGCCCCAGGAACTGAGGAGAACCAGGGACGCCTGGTTGTCTCCTGCTGTAAGGGCGCTGGTCGAGTCTGGTTGTTCGATCAAAAATTACGGGAAACACGCCCGTCTGATTCTGTTATAGGCTTGTGAAGGACCAAGTGTAGTAGGTGGGTCCTTGTACCTGTAATATTTCTGTTATTTCTGTTATTTCTGTTATTTGTGTTTCTGACATATCCACTGACGATGGGACAGACTGTGACAACCCCTCTGAGTTTAACTCTAGATCATTGGACTGAAGTGAAGAGAAGAGGTCGTGATCTGTCAGTAGAGGTTAAAAAAGGCCCATGGCAGACTTTCTGCTCCTCGGAGTTTCCTACTTTTAATGTCGGCTGGCCCTCAGGAGGAACCTTTGACTTATCTCTTATTTTTGCTATTAAAGAGATTGTTTTTCAGAGAGGACCGGGAGCCCATCCGGATCAACAACCTTACATCATAGTCTGGCAGGACCTGGTTCAGAATCCGCCCCCCTGGGTTCGGCCGTGGACTGCCACACCCAGGCCCCCGTCTAATCCTCAGGTGCTCGCTGTCCAATCTTCCGGTACCAGAAAAGGGGGCGACAGTTTGGACCCCCCTAAGAAGATCTACCCGGAAATCCAGACTGATCATCTTCTCCTCGACCCTCCACCCCCTCCTCCCCCATACCCTCCCGCCTTGGCTCCTGTCGGGGGGCAGGGAGGACCAGCATCGCCGGATCCGGCGATTGCCCCCTCTGCACCCCCGGGGGAACCTTCACTGGGGCCCGCACAAGGTACCAGGAGTCACCGCCGGGGAGGAGTGTCTCCCGACACTACTGTTGCCCTACCCCTGAGGGCATACGGCCCCCCGCCGGTGGCAACAGATGAGGGACCACCTCCTCTCCAGCTCCTCCAGTACTGGCCATTTTCTTCCGCAGACCTGTATAACTGGAAAACTAATCACCCCCCTTTTTCAGAAGACCCCCAACGCCTGACTGGGCTGGTAGAGTCCCTGATGTTCTCTCATCAGCCCACATGGGATGACTGCCAGCAGCTCATACAGACTCTCTTCACTACTGAAGAGAGGGAGAGGATTTTATTAGAAGCTAGGAAGAATGTACTCGGGGCGGCGGGCGTCCTACCCAGCTCCCCAACATCATCAAGGCTGCCTTTCCCCTCTCCAGACCAGAATGGGATTTCAACACGGCAGAAGATAGGGAGCGCCTGTCAGTCTATCGCCAGGCTCTAGTGGCTGGCCTCCGTGGGGCGGCAAGACGCCCCACTAATTTGGCTAAGGTAAGAGAAGTAATACAGGGGGCCACGGAACCCCCCTCCGTGTTTCTTGAGCATCTAATGGAAGCTTTTAGGCGCTACACCCCATTTGACCCTGCCTCTGAAGGACAGAGGACTTCCGTGGCTATGACTTTCATAGGGCAGTCAGCTGTAGACATTAAAAGAAAGCTGCAGAGAATTGAAGGATTGCAGGACTATACCTTGCAGGATTTAGTTAAGGAAGCTGAGAAAGTATACCATAAAAGAGAAACTGAGGCAGAAAAAGAGCAGAGAAAGGAGAAAGAGAGAGAAGAAAGGGAAAATAAGAGAGACCGAAGACAGGAGAAAAACTTAACACGGATTTTGGCCGCAGTAGTGGGGGAGAAGAGCCAGGAACAGACCCAAGGTAGAACTAAGAAGTCAGATAGCCTGAATAACCGCATCCCATTAGATAAGGATCAATGTGCCTACTGTAAGGAAAAGGGGCACTGGGCCAGGGAATGTCCTAAAAAAAAGAAGAAAGAACTCTCCAAGAAAGTACTGGCCTTAGAGGAGGAAGAAGATTAGCGGGGACGGGGCTCGGAACCCCTCCCCGAGCCTAGGGTAATACTTAAGGTGGAGGGGAAGCCAGTTGAGTTCCTTGTAGACACCGGAGCTCAACACTCAGTCCTACTTGAACCATCAGGACCCGTCTCCAAGAAAAAATCCTGGGTTGTAGGGGCCACAGGGCATCAGCAGTACTCATGGACTACCCGAAGATCAGTAGATCTGGGAGTGGGACGGGTAACCCACTCATTTTTAATTATCCCTGAGTGCCCTGCGCCCCTCCTCGGGAGAGATTTACTCACCAAAATGGAAGCCCAAATCACTTTTACTCCTGATGGCCCAGAGGTAACCCAAAATAAGAGGGTAACAGCCCTGACCATGCGTTTAGAGGATGAACATAGACTCTTTGAAAAGCAGCGGGAGAAAGGGACTAGTCTCGTAAATGACTGGCTAGAAAAATATCCCGGGCCATGGGCCGAAACTGCTGGAATGGGACTGGCCGCAGAAAGGCCGCCTATAGTCATAGAACTCAAAGCTACTTCCACTCCTGTGGCAGTGCGCCAATATCCTATGACTAAGGAAGCTCGGGAAGGAATTAAGCCTCACATTCAGCGTCTCCTACAGCTGGGCATACTAGTAAAATGCCAGTCACCATGGAACACGCCCTTATTACCCGTCAAGAAACCCAGCACAGGAGACTATCACCCTGTGCAGGACTTAAGAGAAGTAAACAAGCGGGCGCAAGACATCCACCCCACCGTGCCTAACCCTTATAATCTGTTAAGCTCTCTCCCTCCAAACCATATCTGGTACACTGTCCTGGATTTAAAGGACGCCTTCTTCTGCCTCCGACTGCACTCCTCTAGCCAGAACATCTTCGCATTTGAATGGAGAGACCCGGACTCTGGAACAACGGGGCAATTGACATGGACCCGACTTCCACAGGGGTTTAAGAACTCCCCAACCATCTTTGATGAAGCCCTCCACCAAGACCTAGCTCACTTTCACGCCAGTCACCCTCAGAAAGATGTATTACACACATGCCAAGAAGTACTGGCTGAGGAAACTGGAACTCGGAAGGACCTCTGTGATCAGGCCTGCCAGATGCCCAGCTGACCTGGTTCACTTATGGGAGCAGCTCCATAATAGAAGATTAAAAGCCCTTGAAACCGTGCAAAAGGAGGTGTGGAGCCGGCTGATCGAGGCCTACAAGCCCGGGGATCTGCAAATACCTCACCAGTTCCAGGTTGGAGATTCGGTGTACATCCGGCGCCACCGGACAGCCAACCTTGAACCACGGTGGAAAGGACCATACCTAGTGCTGCTCACAACCCCCATGGCAATAAAAGTCGATGGCATCGCAGCCTGGATCCACGCATCTCATGTCAAACCAGCACCGCCGCCAGACTCCGGGTGAAAGTGGAAAAGACAGACAACCCCCTCACACTCCGCATTCGCCGCAGTAGCCCTGCTCCTGCTGATACAACTCCCGGTGATAAGTAGTTCCGGTCCCAACCCCCATGCCCCCCAGAGGTTAACCTGGCAGGTTCTCTCTCAGACTGGTGATGTAGTATGGAGTACTACAAAAGAAGACCCTCCTTGGACCTGGTGGCCGTCCCTCACCCCAGATATTTGCGCCTTAATGCAGGGCTAGATAATTGGGATATCTCCGATGAGACCTTTAAAGAGGTTCCATCAAGCCTTGATCACCATTTAACAAAGCGCTCACTTACCCAAGGCTCCACATCCCAAGGCCAGTACGTTGCAGACGCCCCTGGCTGTGGCAACTTGCCCGCCCAGCGCCGGATGCGACAGACGGAGTTCTATATCTGTCCCCGGGATGGGAGAACGAGAAGCCAAGCCAACAGATGTGGGGGGGTAGAAAATTTCTATTGTAAACAATGGGGATGTGAGACGACTGGGCAGGCCTTCTGGCACCCCTTCTCCTCTTGGAACTTAATAACCGTAAAGAGGAGCAGTATCGGAGCAGGGTCAAACTCCCTAAATATTTCCTTCACGGAGAGGGGGAAACAAGCCCGAGATTGGATAAAAGGAAGAACATGGGGATTCCATTTCTACATGTCAGGGTGGGATAAAGGATTTACCTTCTTCATCAAATTAAAAATAGAGACCCCCGTCGCTGTCCAGATAGGACCCAACATCGTACTCTCAGGACAGCAGCCACCAGCTAGGCCGCCTATTTCTCCCCGTATGCCCCAGACTCCGGGGAGCACCCAATTTACTGAGGCCAGCACAGCCCCATCGCCTGCGAAACTGTCTCCCCAGGTAACATCCCCGGAGACTCCAAGCACCGGGCAGAGACTTCTTAACTTAATACAGGGGGCTTTCAATGTCCTCAATACTTCCAACCCTAATCTTACCGAATCTTGCTGGTTGTGTCTAGCCTCAGGCCCGCCCTATTATGAAGGAATCGCCTTCTCAAGTATCTTCCAAAATACCACCTCCCATAATTCCTGTGACTGGGGATCCAAGATCACCCTTACAGCAGTCTCTGGGCGAGGCATTTGCCTAGGCACGATCCCCGAAAATCGCCAGCATCTCTGTAATCAGACCATTAAAAGCCCATCAACCACTATCAATTATTATCTAGTGCCCCCTAAAGGAGGATGGTGGGCTTGCAGCACTGGGCTACCCCGTGCATTTCCTCATCAGTGTTCAACTCCACTGCAGACTACTGTATCCTCGTACAATTAATACCTACAGTTATCTATCATGAGGCGAGTTCCTTCGAGGCAGAATTCGATCTCAGACCCCGTAGACAGAAGAGGGAACCAGTCTCTATTACTCTAGCTGTCCTGATGGGTATAGGGGTGGCGGCCGGAGTAGGAACAGGAACGGCTGCGCTTGTCCAGACCCCACAGTATCTCGAAGAACTGAGAGCAGCTGTAGATGAGGAACTAAAAGCCATAGAACAATCGATCACAAAATTAGAAGAGTCACTAACATCCTTATCAGAAGTAGTATTGCAGAATAGACGGGGACTCGATCTCCTGTTCCTAAAAGATGGAGGGTTATGCGCTGCACTAAGAGAAGAATGCTGTTTCTATGTAGATCACTCTGGTATGGTAAAAGACTCCATGTCTAAACTCAGGGAGAGACTAGAAAAAAGACAACGAGATCGGAAGGCCCATCAAGGATGGTTTGAAAGTTGGTACAGCCGATCACTTTGGTTCACCACTCTCGTTTCCAGTTTAATAGGCCCTCTTATTATACTGCTTCTAATTCTTACCTTTGGGCCCTACATTCTCAACCGTATAGTCACCTTCGTCCGGGAGAGAGTGAGTGCTGTACAAGTATTAATGCTCAGACAGCATTACCAGTCTCTCCGCCGAGACGATAGCCATGAGAATGAATACATAGAGCCAGAAGTTCCATGATTAGAACTTCCCAAAAAAACAAATGCGGGAATGAAAGAAAATATTACCATGAGAATGTGACCACTTCTCGCTCCCTACCATAGGAATGTGACCTTTTGTAACTGTTCCAGGAGATAGCCCCAGGAGCTTCAGCAAATGTTTACTATTAAGCAAATATTTGACTGTTAGTCTTGTCTTAAGACAGTTGAATAGTGAACTAGAGTTCTTCTTATCTAGTTAGAGTCCCAGGTGTGTGTATTCTCTCTTACTTTATTAGAGCCCCTGGCATGTCTGCTATTCCCGCCTACTTTGTAGTTTTTGCCTTTATAAGCTTGTAAAAAACTGCTGTGCGGGGCTTTACTTCTCGGCTCCTAAAAGAGTTGTGAGTCAAGTCCCAGTATACTGGAATAAAAATCCTCTTGCGTTTTTGCATCAAGCGACGTCTCTTGCGGTTGATTGGGGTGGTCAGAGCTCCGGGCTGAGTGGGGGGTTCTGCCCCAAGTCTTTCAGTTGCAGTTGTTATTGTCGTCCGGCAGGCCCGGGCTAGGTTTGAACTCTCCACCTCCCATGTATGTGGCCAGTGCTTAGCTACGGGGGCTGAACCTCATGGGCTGTGCCAAGAAGAGACATTTTAATGGAAATACAGTAGTAGTCCATAGTCTCAAAACTGCAGGGTGTCCAGGTAACAGCTATACTTCTCATTGCCTCCAAGTAACTTGCCAGCAGATATAATATGCCTTAACACAGAAGCATCTATCTGGATGCTTGTTGAGATTTCTATTTTAAGAAGCTTAAGGACCTAATCCAGGTACAACTCCATTATAGGGAGTACTATTAAGATGGGCAATTTTATGTAACTAAGCTCCCGTTTGTGTTGCCCAGAATATGAAAGCCTTTTCAAAGTTTAGCATTTTGCCTTAAGAAAAGAGCCTCAGACTCAAAGTTCTATTTAAATACCCTTTCTGTAAGATCTTTCACACCATCAATTTCACTCCTATAGGATCATTCACAGAGTAACCCAAAGTTGATCATTTTCTTATCTATATCAAAAATCCTGCACAGATGATCTTCAGAGTCACCTACAGCTGCTTTTAGGCAGGTTATAGACTCTAATTTGTCTTAACAGTTAGCCTACGAGGGTTGGCTAACACCTTGGATGACGAAACTGCTGAATAAAACCAAGGTGAAGTATCTCTTGGTGTTTTCAAAGATCATACGGGCCTCTCCTTATCTGTTTCTGGCTTTCTTTCATGCTGCCGTTTGTAGGACACATCAACACGCCTGGACTTTCTACGTTGAGACTGAAGGAAAGACTGGTTCTCTCGAAAGGTGAGATTTCATAGTCAAATCATCCCTCCGACCACATTTCATCTCTTCTATAAGCCATGAGTCCAGGCCGCCCATAAGCCTTGACTCCAGACCGCCCAGAGACTCGTTGGCCGCTGCCCATGGCTATCCCAGGCAACAGGCACTTCCGGCGCGTACCATGACGTCACAAAGCACCTGGTTTCAGGAAGCGTTTTGTTTTGTTTTGAGGCAGAGTCTCATTATGTTCTCCTGGCTAGAGTGCGTGGCGTCACAGCTCACAACAACCTCAAACTCTTGGGCTTCAGCGATTCTCTTGCCTCAGCCTCTCAAGTAGCTGGGACTCCAGGCCCCAAGTTCAAAGCTCAGCTAAATTTTGGTTGTAATTGTCATTGTTGTTTGGCAGGCCTGGGCTTGATTCTGTCTCGCCAGCTCTGCCGTATGTGGCTGGCACCTTAGCTGCTGAGCTACAGGCGCCGAGCCATTACTTGTGGTTTTTAAAATCATTATTGAGGCGTGAGAATTTGCCCCGCAAATCAAACCCGTTTCGCATCATTAGTCTCACAACTGCCATGTTGTTCACCACACAAAGGCACCTGAATGAGAGAAATGAAATGCAGCTGATATCCCACCCATGCTCTGTTCATCATGGTCCCAGGCTGTATTGCAAGAGTGTTTTTCTAAATCACACAAAGGTGCATTATGGACTAGCAGTAGCTCTCTCTGTTCTAGGGAAATAAACTTGGAGTTACTTGGTATAAATGGTAAAAATAAAAAGGGAAAGAATATTTAGATCAGAGAGAGAGGAGTAAAAGCATATATCCTTGAAGAATGGCTGAGATTTTTTTCGCTCCTAAATAGGTAGTGATGTTTATACCAAGGTTAGCATGAAAACGGTTTAACTAAGCTACATGTTGTAAGTAGAGAGCTGCAGAAGCGGGATTGTAAAGCATGGAGGTTGGCTTAGCCTGATGGAGCTGCTTATTTAAGTGGCTATTCGCCTGTGCCTCATGGCAACCAAAGCCAACCTTAGCTTCTGAGTGTGTTCAATGCTGGATATCATTCTGTCAGAATATTTAAATGAATCACCAAAACAAAAGCTGTTTTATATTAACTGAAATCTTTTCATTGTGTGTTTAGCTTTGTTCTATATTAGAGAAATGGACACATGACATTCCAATTTCACACAATACAGAAATTAAGTGACAAATATGATCCACAGCTCCACAGTTCCCCGGGTGATATGATGTACACCACTTGGTTGAGACCCATGGTGCCTACGATGTATGTCAGTTGGCTTAGAAAAGAATAAAGGTGGAACTATTATGAAGCACCTTTCAGGTTCTTTAAGACTGTTTACCTGTCCCTTACTTATACACAAGGACATCCTGACAATCTCCTATTGCAATGAGAAGCTCCTACTAAGTGAGAAGCTTCTGTTAAACCAGGATGTGTGAGATAGAAGAAATTTCAGCCAAGCAACTCAGAGGAAATGGAAGAGTCAAGCGTCAGCCCAAGACTGGGGTCACTAGAGAAGAAACAGATACATATGCTCTGGCAAGACACCAATAACAAAATCTGGCAGCCAGGCAGCTCTCTGATGAGACTCACCTTTAGCCAGGTTCATTAAGAACATTGTCATTTTATGTAAACCTGTCTTCCGCTCTTGATTTGTGTCTCCATCATTTAAGTAGCATTTTAGGGATCTTCTCCAACTCTATTATCTCTGTCTTGTACACACACAAAAACTATAAAAAGAACCCAGCTACAGACACCTCAAAGATTTTTTAAAAATAGGATGACTGGTTAGTGGTTTTCCCTGTAATTTTTCTTAACGATATTTAACATTTTCTTGATAATTTTGGCCAGAGCAATACTTGGGCAATACTTATCTTCACGGAATAGTCTATAAAGGACTGTTGGCTCCCTTTCTAGGGATGTAACAGTTCAGAATTCAACATTGTAAAACATGCTTGAAGAAATGAAGAAGTAAGGAGATTTCAGAGGTGGAAATATAGATGTTATTTGAAAACTCAATTTGAATAGAAATAAGTCCTTGGGAATGGGCTTGTAAAATAGAAAAAAAAAAAAAAGAGTAGTGGGCAATGACTTACAAGTGGAAAGTAATTCCACCAAGAAGAATGTAGTATGAATAAAGTCATGATGGATGATGAGAGTTACAAATGTGGATTGGGGACCAATGTGTTCATGGACTTGCTTTTCAAAAATAGTTTATGAAAATTAGATACCAAGTGATTCCCTTGATGATGAAAATTAGATACCAATACCAAGGCTAATCCTCAGAGGATCCTACCATAACATTTAAGGTCTTTCTATCTCTAAAATGGCCTAATAGGGGGGTTCCCTGTACTACACTAGGCTGCGAGGAGCTGCCCACCAGCCCGGTGGTGTCCCAGAGCCACACCACGTTGTTCTGGTCACACTTATGGCCCACAGGAGGCGGGTGCCCAACCCATGCTAGGCCCAGGGCAGACAGTGCAGGAGCCCTAAGGTCCCCACCCGGACAGGCCCCCAACTCTGACGCGGATCTCAACGCGACGCTGACCTCAACTAGGACGCCAATGCCAACCCCACCCCCACCCGTAGGCCTCCAACACCACCTGGACGCCCACGCTGATGTATGGCCAACCCCGACTGCAATGCTGATGCTGACCCGGCCCCAACGCAATGCCAGTAGCAACGTCACCAAGGCTGACACTGTGCTGACCCCTATGTCAACGATGCTGACCCTGTGCCGACCCGACACCTGCGACCCTGACCCCGATTTTGACACGCTGCCAACAAGAGACCAAGGGCGACTCTGATGACAATGCAATGCCAATGCCAACCCCGACATGATGCCAACACTGACAACCCCGACTCCACCCTGACCCCAACCTTATGCCCACACTCAGGGAGGCAGCACATACTGCTGACCCTGAAGAAAAAAGCTGTCCATGTCAAAGATGAGAGCCATTTTGGACTTAAGCTTCCTTCAATAGCAACCCCCTATTATGCCATTTTAGAGATAGAAAGATCTCAAATGTTATGGAGACTTCATATCTTCATTTCCCTACTTTCCATGGAGAATTTACTGCTGACGTGAGTTTCTTTTTTAAGACCAATTTCCTTTGCTGTTTTTGTGGAGACTTTATCATTTCAGCTGCATGCTCCCACTGACCTTTTCCTTTGATGAGGAGAATGGACCTTGTGAGGTTAAAATGCGGTTAAGTCACTCCCTTTAATGACAGTCAGTGGCACCACATGAAGGCAGAAAGTCATGTTAAAGGAGCATTTATTAAAGTTGACCAGTTCCTTCAAAAGATACAACCTGCCCCATAGATGGTCACACCAGTTTATAGCTCAACAGTCAGCTCTTCTATGTGTTACCCTTGTAGGGGGAACAGAACCAGACTGAGAGGCTTTCTGGGGTGCACTGGGTCTCTGCAATTGAATGCGGTGGCCCTGGATCTGGAAGAAAGAGCCCCAGTGACAACAGGAGTAGAGCCACGGTGTGCAGGACACTACAGCAGCTATGGACACTTGTATGGGCACAAGTGTGACCTTCCTAATGTTGCAACCCTTTAATACAGTTCCTCATGTTGTGGTAACCCCCAACCATAAAATTATTTTCCTTGCTACTTCGTAACTGTAATTTTGCTACTGTTATGAATTGTAATGTAAATATCTGATATGCAGGATGGTCTTAAGCAATCCCTGTGAAAGGTTTGTTTGAGCCCCCAAAGGGGTTGTGACCCACAGGTAGAGAACCACTGCCACAGAGGAAGATGTAGGTAGAGAGAAACAAAGAGGGACTGCTTGTGACTGTGCCTTCTCCAAATATGACGGGCCATTCTGCTCAGATGTAACCAGAGAGCAGGTTACAAATAAAATGTGAGAAATTTACAGATTGTGAAGAAGTGGAGCCCGTAGCTCAGTGGGTAGGGTGCTGGCCACATACACCGAGGCTGGCAAGTTCCAACCCACCTGGGGCCTGCTAAACAACAATGACAACTGCTACAACAACAACAAAAAAATAGTCAGGTGTTGTGGCAGGCGCCGATAGTCCCAGCTACTTGGGAGGCTTACACAAGAGAATCACTAAATCCCAAGAGTTTGAAGTTGCTGTGAATTGTGGGGCCACGGCACTCTACTGAGGGTGACATAGTGAGCCTCTGTCTCAAAAAAAAAAAAAAAATTTCCTCAGCTCAGCGCGTTTAGCTCAGCAGGTAGGGCGCCAGCTACCTACACCAGAGCTGGTGGGTTCAAATCCAGCCCAGGCTTGTAAAACAACAATGACAACTATAACAAAGAAATAGCTGGGCATTGGGGCAGGTGCCTGTAGTCCCAGCTACTTGGGAAGCTGAGGCAGGAGAATTGCTTAAGCCCAGGATTTTGAGGTTGCTGTGAGCTGTGACGCTATAGCACTCTACCCAGAGTAACAGCTTGAGACACTGTGTAAAAAAAAAAGAAGATACGAGAAGGCAGTGCCTGTGGCTCAAAGGAGTAAGGTGCCGGCCCCATATACCAGAGATGGTGGTTTAAAACCCAGCCCTGGCCAAAAACTGCAAAGAAAAAAAAAAAAGTGTGAAGAACACTTCTGGCATTTGACAGTATAAAGAAGGGATAAGATTGAGTAATTAATTGAAATAGAATAATTTTTTTTTTTTTAATTTGGCCGGGGCTGGGTTTGAACCCGCCACCTCCGGCATATGGGACCGGCGCCCGTACCCGCTGAGCCACAGGTGCCGCCCTGAAATAGAATAATTTTTGTCCCAAATTCCTGCACTGAAGATGGAAGGGGTGACAGGGTGAAGTGGCTCACACCTGTAATCCTAGCAATCTGAGAGTTTGAGGAGGGTGTATTGCTTGAGCTCAGGAGTTTGTGACCAGCCTGAAGAAGAACAAGACCCTAACTTTACTAAAAATAGAAAAACTAGCTGAGCGTTGTCATGGGTGCCTTGGGACGATGAGGCAAGACGATCATCTGAGCCCAAGAGTTTGAGGTTGTTGTGAGCTATGATGCCATGCACTATACCCAGAGCTACAGAGTGAGACTCAATTTCAAAAAATATGTAAGTAATTAAGTAAATAACTAAAATTGCCTTTTCTCCTAAACCAAGCTTATTAACTAGGAAGGGAATTGCATATTTAATTGAATATTGACACATCATTAACAGAATCATTCAAACATCTATTTTTGGCCAGGCTCAGTAGCTCCTGCCTGTAATCCTAACACTCTGGGAGCACAAGGTGGGCGGATTGCTTAGCTTAGGACTTTAAGACCAGCCTGAGCAAGAGCTAGACACTGATTCTATCCAAAGTAGAAAAACTAGCTGGGCATTGTGGTGGGCGCCTGTAGTCCCAGCTACTTGGAAGGGTGAGGCAAGAGGATTTCTTGAGCCCAAGAATTTGAGTTTGCTATGAGCTATGATGATGCCAAGGCACCATACCCAGGGCGACAGAGTGAGACTCAAAAAAAAAAAAAAAAGTATCTGTTCTAAGAGGAGTATAGTAGGTTATCACACAGCTTCTGTTTAGCTATAAGTCATATTTTGAAAGGAAGAAAAGGACTGGTTTTTCTATTAAATATACTGTACTAACTTGTTGAAAACAAATTTAAAAAATAAAATGTCATAAAATTTATTCTGTTTTCCTCACAATTCTTATTATCACCAAATGGCACAGAGGTGTGGAAGACATAGAGTAATAGACAAGTTGTATGCCAGTGCATAGAGGTGGTAGCGCATAGAAAATTCCCATCAGCTCCTACTCATCCCTAAGTTTATATTTCATTTCCCACAATACTGTGTTGACTGGAATCAAAACCCTCCTCAGGCTGAAAACTTTTTTTTTTTTTTTCATTATGGAATTTTTCTGTTCAGTAATATTGTGTATATGTATCTATTCGAGTTTCACATTCTTTTTTTTTTATTGTTGGGGATTCATTGAGGGTACAATAAGCCAGGTTACACTGATTGCAATTGTTAGGTAAAGTCCCTCTTGCAATCATGTCTTGCCCCCATAAAGTGTGACACACACCAAGGCCCCAGCCCCCTCCATCCATCCCTCTTTCTGCTTCCCCCCCCATAACCTTAATTGTCATTAATTGTCCTCATATCAAAATTCAGTACATAGGATTCATGCTTCTCCATTCCTGTGATGCTTTACTAAGAATAATGTCTTCCACGTCCATCCAGGTTAATACAAAGGATGTAAAATCTCCATTTTTTTAATGGCTGAATAGTATTCCATGGTATACATATACCACAGCTTGTTAATCCATTCCTGGGTTGGTGGGCATTTACGCTGTTTCCACATTTTGGCGATTGTAAATTGAGCTGCATTAAACAGTCTAGTACAAGTGTCCTTATGATAAAAGGATTTTTTTCCTTCTGGGTAGATGCCCAGTAATGGGATTGCAGGATCAAATGGGAGGTCTAGCTTGAGTGCTTTCAGGTTTCTCCATACTACCTTCCAGAAAGGTTGTACTAGTTTGCAGTCCCACCAGCAGTGTAAAAGTGTTCCCTTCTCTCCACATCCACGCCAGCATTTGCAGTTTTGAGATTTTGAGATGTGGGCCATTCTCACTGGGTTTAGATGATATCTCAGGGTTGTTTTGATTTGCATTTCTCTAATATATAGAGATGATGAACATTTTTTCATGTGTTTGTTAGCCATTCGTCTGTCATCTTTAGAGAAAGTTCTATTCATGTCTCTTGCCCATTGATATAAGGGATTGTTGGCTTTTTTCATGTGGATTAATTTGAGTTCTCTATAGATCCTAGTTATCAAGCTTTTGTCTGAATGAAAATATGCAAATATCCTTTCCCATTGTGTAGGTTGTCTCTCTTTGCTTTGGTTATTGTCTCCTTAGCTGTACAGAAGCTTTTGAGTTTAATGAAGTCCCATTTGTTTATTTTTGTTGTTGTTGCAATTGCCATGGCAGTCTTCTTCATGAAGTCTTTCCCCAGGCCAATATCTTCCAGTGTTTTTCGTAGGCTTTCTTTGAGGATTTTTATTGTTTCATGCCTTAAATTTAAGTCCTTTATCCATCTTGAATCAATTTTTGTGAGTGGGGAAGGGTGTGGGGCCAGTTTCAGTCATTTACATGTAGACATCCAGTTCTCCCAACACTATTTATTGAATAGGGAGTCTTTCCCCCAAGGTATGTTCTTGTTTGGTTTATCAAAGATTAGGTGGTTGTAAGATGTTAGTTTCATTTCTTGGTTGTCAATTCGATTCCAAGTGTCTATGTCTCTGTTTTTGTGCCAGTACCATGCTGTCTTGAGCACTATGGCTTTGTAGTACAGACTAAAATCTGGTATGCTGATGCCCCCAGCTTTATTTTTGTTACTAAGAGCTGCCTTAGCTATACGGGGTTTTTTCCAGTTCCATACAAAACGCAGAATCATTTTTTCCAAATCTTGAAAGTACGATGTTGGTATTTTGATACGAATGGCATTGAATAGGTAGATTGCTTTGGGAAGTATAGACATTTTAACAATGTTGATTCTTCCAAGCCATGAGCATGGTATGTTCTTCCATTTATTAATATCCTCTGCTAGTTCCTTTCTGAGGATTTCATAGTTTTCTTTATAGAGATCCTTCACCTCCTTCATTAGGTATATTCCTAGGTATTTCATTTTCTTTGAGACTATGGTGAAGGGAGTTGTGTCCTTAATTAGCTTCTCATCTTGACTGTTATTGGTGTACACAAAGGCTACTGACTTGTGGACATTGATTTTATATCCTGAAACATTACTGTATTTTTTGATGACTTCTAGGAGTCTTGTGGGTGAGTCTTTGGGGTTCTCTAAGTATAAAATCATGTCGTCAGCAAAGAGGGAGAGTTTGACCTCTTCTGCTCCCATTTGGATTCCCTTTATTTCCTTGTCTTGCCTAATTGTATTGGCTAGAACTTCCAGCACTATGTTGAATAGTAAAGGAGACAGAGGACAGCCTTGTCTGGTTCCAGTTCTAAGAGGAAAAGCTTTCAGTTTTACTCCATTCAGTAAAATATTGGCTGTGGGTTTGTCATAGATAGCTTCAATCAGTTTTAGAAATGTGCCACCTATGCCTATGCTCTTCAGTGTTCTAATTAGAAAAGGATGCTGGATATTATCAAATGCTTTTTCTGTATCTATTGAGAGGATCATGTGATCTTTATTTTTGCCTCTGTTAATATGGTGGATAACGTTTATAGACTTGCGTATGTTAAACCAGCCTTGCATCCCTGGGATGAAGCCTACTTGGTCATGATCAATGACTTTTTTGATGATAAACTGTAATCTATTGGCTAGGATTTTGTTGAGAATTTTTGCGTCTATGTTCATGAGTGAGATTGGTCTGAAATTCTCCTTTTTGTTTGGGTCTTTTCCTGGTTTTGGTATCAGGGTGATGTTTGCTTCATAGAATGTGTTGGGGAAGATTCCTTCTTCCTCAATTTTTTGGAATAATTTCTGCAGTACAGGAATAAGCTCTTCCTTGAAGGTTGGATAGAATTCTGGAGTGAAGCCATCTGGAGCAGGGCATTTTTTGGTTGGAAGATTTTTTATTGTTTCTTTGATCTCAGTGCTTGAAATTGGTCTGTTCAGGAGCTCTATTTCTTCCTGGCTGAGTCTAGGGAGAGGGTGTGATTCCAAATATTGATCCATTTCTTTCACATTGTCAAATTTCTGGGCATAGAGTTTCTGGTAGTATTCAGAGATGATCTCTTTTATCTCTGTGGGATCAGTTGTTATTTCCCCTTTATCATTTCTGATTGAGGTTACTAGAGATTTTACTTTTCTATTCCTCGTTAGTCTGGCCAATGGTTTATCTATTTTATTTATTTTTTCAAAAAACCAATTTCCTTGTTTCATTAATTTTCTGAATGATTCTTTTGTTTTCAATTTCATTGATCTCTCATTTGATTTTGGATATTTCTTTTCTTCTACTGAGTTTAGGCTTAGATTGCTCTTCTTTTTCCAATTCCATAAGATCTCTTGTGAGATTGTTGATGTGCTCTCTTTCTGTTTTTCGAATATAGGCATCTAAAGCGATGAATTTTCCTCTCAAAACTGCTTTTGCAGTGTCCCACAGGTTTTGGTAGCTTGTGTCTTCATTGTTGTTATGCTCAAGGAAGTTAATGATTTCCTGTTTTATTTCTTCCTGCACCCATCTGTTATTCAACAGAAGATTGTTTAATTTCCATGTCTTTGGGTGGGGTCGAGCATTTTTCTTAGAGTTGAGTTCCACCTTTAGTGCCTTATGGTCTGAAAAGATACAAGGTAAAATTTCAATTCTTTTGATTCTGTTGATATTTGTTTTGTGTCCCAGGATATGATCAATGTTGGAGAATGTTCCATGGGGTGATGATAAGAATGTATATTCTTTATCTCTGGGGTGGAGTGTTCTATATGCGTCTGTCAAGCACAGTTGTTCTAGGGTCTCATTTAAATCTCTTATATCTTTGTTTAATTTCTGTTTAGAGGATCTGTCCAGCTCTGTAAGAGGAGTGGTAAAGTCCCCTGTTATTACAGTATTATCAGATATCATATTGCTCAGACTGAATAAGGTCTGTTTCAAGAATCAGGGAGCGTTCAAATTGGGTGCATAGATATTTAGAATTGAAATGTCTTCTTGTTGTATTTTTCCGTTGATCAATATAAAGTGACCATCTTTGTCTTTTTTGACTTTAGTTGCTTTAAATCCACATGTATCGGAAAATAAGATTGCAACTCCTCTTTTCTTCTGAATTCCATTTGCCTGAAAAATTGTCTTCCAACCCTTGACTCGGAGCTTTAATTTGTCTTTTGAAGCCAGGTGTGTTTCTTGCAGACAGCAAATGGATGGCTTGTGTTTTTTAATCCAGTCAGCCAATCTATGTCTCTTCAGTGGGGAATTCAAGCCATTAACATTTATGGAGATAATTGATAAGTGTGGTAGTATTCTATTCGTCTTATTTGGTGAGAGTCCATTGCTTAGTTTTATCTTTTGCATCAGTGTGGAGGTTAGGTTCTGTCCTTTAATTTCTGAGTTCTTATTTTGCTGCTGATCCATTGTGGTGGTCAGTGTGCAGAACAGGTTGAAGTATTTCCTGTAGAGCTAGTCTTGTTGTGGCAAATTTCCTCAATGTTTGTATATCCGTAAATGATTTGATTTCTCCGTCAATTTTAAAGCTTAGCTTAGCAGGGTACATAATTCTGGGCTGGAAATTGTTCTGTTTAAATAGATTAAAGGTAGATGACCATTGTCTTCTTGCTTGGAAAGTTTCATTAGAGAAGTCTGCAGTCACTCTGATCGATTTGCCCCTATAGGTTAACTGGTGCTTACTCCTGGCAGCTTACAGAATCTTTTCTTTTGTCTTGACTTTGGACAGGTTCATCACAATGTGTCTTGGAGAAGCTTGGTTAGAGTTGAGGCGACCTGGGGTCCGATATTCCTCTGAAAGCAGTGTGTCAGAATCTTTGGTGATATTTGGGAAATTTTCTTTTATAATATTCTCTCGTATGGCTTCCATTCCTCTGGGGCACTCTTCTTCCCCTTCTGGGATTCCTATAACTCATATGTTGGAACGCTTCATAAAGTCCCATAATTCTGACAGTGAACATTCTGCTTTCTCTCTCTTTTTTTCTGCCTCTTTTACTATCTGAGTTATCTCTAGAACTTTGTCTTCTACCTCTGAAATTCTTTCTTCTGCATGGTTTAACCTGTTGCTGATACTTTCCATTGCATCTTTAAGTTCCCTAATTGACTGTTTCAGTTCCTTCAGCTCTGCTATATCCTTTCTATATTCTTCATATCCTTCATCTCTTATTTGATTCTGTTTTTGGATTTCCTTTTGGTTATATTCCACTTTATTAGCAGTTTCCTTCATTGTTTCCATCACTTCTTTCATTGTTTTCAACATGTGTATTTTAAATTCCCTTTCTGTCATTCCTAGCATTTCTTCATAGGTGGAATCATCTGCAGTAGCTACCTCATGGTCCCTTGGCGGGGTTGTTCTGGACTGGTTCTTCATGTTTCCTGGAGTTTTCTCCTGATTCTTCCTCATGAGTGGTTTCTTTTATCTGTTTCCATGCCCTAATTTTCCTTTTACTTTCTCTTGCTCTTTAAGTTCTCATGCCTGTGGACTAGTGTGACAAAACTGGTCTCACTCTGCCCCTGTGGGTTAGGGCTACAAGGCCCAGGCTGAAAACTTTTAAAGCCCTCTTCATTTTTAGTTTAAAGTGCTTGTACCTACAGGTTTCTCCCTTTGTATCTACTTTTTACTATCTCAAACTCCAGCATATCACATTATAGAAATCAAGTAGGTTTTTCTCCATTACGTTCTGCATTTCTGGAATCCTAATGTTTACTCTTCATTTAGCCAGACTTAGGAAGTCTTGAAATTGACTATCTAGAGTCTATAGTTTCCAGAAGCCTCTCTGCAGTATATGTCTTGTATTTATTCTGAACAATGTTCCACTAGAAATAAAAGGTTGATAGCAGATTTTTCAGCATGTTGGAAGGCATAAAATTATATTGGCTCAGAGAGGAGTCAAATTGCCTCAATCTGTAATCCTGGCTTTTTTCTTTTTCTTCTCTATGATATGGTAGCAATGATAAAATTCACCTTGTACGGTCATTTCAACTGTAGAATTAGATAACAAGCAGAAACTGCTTAGCACCAGGAACAACATACAACAAAGTGCTTAATTAATGCTACCTATTATCATCATTATATAAATTATAAAGTTGACTTTTAATTTGTAAACATTTTACATGAACATGTATTTAATACAATTTCATTTTAATAAACAACCACAAGGCTTACCTCTATTACTTATGTGCAATCCCATAATTTAGGTTCATGGCCTACACTTCAGAAAATGGAAAACTCACAATTTTCATGTGGGCGACTGCCAGGAGAAAACACCTCATATTCCCATAATGTTTAATGATTTCAAAGAACTTTTTATGTATATTTGTATTTAATACTCACAATAAGCCTGATTATAAAAGTCAATATCATTTTTCCAATTATGCTGCACAGTAATTATGCAACAAAACTGGTATTAGAACCTAAGTCTATATATAACCTTCTTTTGTGGTAGGTTGCATGATTACTTATTAGGATCTCCTGGACAATGCCAATATCACAGAACAAGTATACTTTAGAAAAGTTTTTTTGAAAGGAAAATATCTTAAAGTTTATATGGGAAATTAATTTTTAAAATTCAGGAGACTTACGGCAAACAATGGAGCAGGCATAATAGAATGACCATTGTCCGTAAAGCCTGAAGGAAATGTAGGGCTCTCTTTGTCACTTCCCAGATTGTAAACTCAATCATGTTTCAGGCTCTCAAACCCCAGTAGTCAGAGACGCTCAAGGAGAACTTTATGTAGGTAAGACCATCAACTGTAAAAAGCAGCTACAGATGGAGTGAGTACTTCTATAATTCTACTTCATCCTTGGTGAAAGACATTTTCATTTCTTGCTGGGAGCTGTTCTTTTTCCATCACTTAGATTACGTAATGAGCCATTTGCTTTGCCAGTAAGTATTTTTTTCTCTCTTAATGGAATGAAATGGTATAAAGTTAAAGCTCGTTATGAAATTGGAATGCAGAGGCAACATTGCCCATACTTTAAATGTGCTACTGTAAAAAATGTAAATAGTATATATAAAAAAGAATGTTACCCACGGAAAAACTCTGAAGAGACCTTGACACCTTCAAGACTATCAACTTTAGTGAAATATTCAGACTCACTAGAAATATGCCACTGAAGCAAGACATTTCATATTTCTTGAAGTTTTAACTGTCCAAAAGTTTTGCTTGTTTTTGAGACAGAGGCTCACTCTATTGCCCCTGGCTGGAGTGCCATGGCATCATGATAGATTATAGTAATCTCAGACTCCTGGGTTTAAGCAATCCTCCCGCCTCAGCCTCTAGTAGCTCGGCCTAGAGGAGCCTGATATGATGCCCAGCTAATTTTTCTACTTTTTTAGTAGAGATGGAGTCTTGCTCTTGCTCAGGCTGGTCTGGAACTTGAGAGCCCAAGAGATCCTCCCACCTTGTCCTCCCAGAATGCTAGGATTACAAGCATGAGGCACCACACCTGGCCTGTCCAAAAGTTTTTTTGGTTTGTGTTGTTTTGTTTTTCGAGACAGAGTCTCTCTTTGTTGCACTGGTAGAGTGCTGTGGCAGCACAGCTCACAGCAACCTCAAAATCTTGGGCTCAAGAAATTCCCTTCCCTCAGCCTCCCAAGTAGCTGGGACTACAGGCACACTATATCCATCTAATTTTTCTATTTTTTGTAGACATAGGGTCTAATTCTTGCTCATATTTTTCTCAACCCCCTGAGCTTGAGCAGTTGTCTCTTTGGCCTCCCAGAGTGCTAGGATTACAGGAGTGATCCAGGACTCCTGGCCCACATCACTTATTCTAAGGTTCATGTTTTATATGGATAGTTCATACTACATCACTTTTTGTTCTTTTGAGAGAATATAAAGGTACTCAAAGAAGGAAATAAAGACACATGATTTTATACTATAACTTATTGTGTAAAGAAATAATTATAGGGAAATAAATACAAAACTGTTGAAAAGGCATGTATACTGACAGCTTGACTGTCTATTTGATTGAATATAAAGCTGTAAGTGTCCTTAAATCAGAGCCTACATGTTTTACATAAGAATAAAACTCAGTTACTTGGGTGGCAGAGGCAGGAGGATTGCTCAAGCCCATTTTTTTTTTTTCTGAGGCAGTGTCTCACTCACATTTGGTAGGGTGCCGTGGCATCATAGCTCACAGCAGCCTCCAACTCTTGGGCTTAGGTGATTCTCTTGCCTCAGCCTCCCAAGTAACTGGGACTACAGGTGCCCGCCACAGTGCCCAACTATTTCTTTGGTTGTAGTTGTCATTGTTGTTTAGCAGGCCCTGGCTGATCTCAAACCCACCAGCTTTGGTGTACATGGCTGGTGCCCTACTCACTGAGCTACAGGCACTGAGTCCAAGCCCGAGAGTTTTAAGTTTCTGTGTGCTATGATGCCACAGCATTCTACCCAGGGTGACAGAGTGACACTCTGTCTCAAGGAAAAAAAAATGGCTTGTGGCCTGTAGAAGAGTGGTTATGGAGCCAGCTACATACACTGAGGGTTGCAGGTGCGAACCCGGCCAGGGCCAGCTAATCAACTGCAACCAGAAAATAGCCAGGCATTCTGGCAGGTGCCTGTAGTCCCAGCTACAGTTTGAGGTTTCTGTGAGCTGTGACACCATGGCACTCTACCAAGGGCAACAGAGTGAGACTCTGTCTCAAAAAAAAAAAAAATGCAGGTACTTTTTCAAAAAGGTGCTACTTTCAAGCCCTTACACTCATCAGTGTGGAGTCTGCCCTGTCAATTAGAAGATCATAATAACTAGTTATTTCTTTATATTTAATCAGCTAATTATGGAAAGGAGAAAATTCTGGAGGTTTAATTTTTAAATAGGAAGGGGTCATACACAAAAAAATGGTTGCCAAGTTCAAAGAGATTCCTCTGAGTAGAAGTCTATGGGAATATATTGAGTATTTAGGAGGCTAAGAAAAGAAATTTTTCTTATTTTTTGAGACAGCGTCTTCCTCTGTTGCCCAGGCATGAGAGCAGTTGTGTCATTATTGTTCACAGCAACCTCAAACTCACGAGAGAATTTTTAATCTAAAGAGAAGTGGTCCTAGATTCCAGATCAAAGGAAGATCACTTGTTTAAAAATAAAGGTAGGAAGGAGGGAGAGAACATGAAAGATAACAAAAATGAAGAGACAGATCAAGCAAATAAGGCTAAAACTTCTGAGGAAGGATTGAGGATCCCACAGAATAGGGCTAATGTAAGGAGTTAGGCACTATACTAGAAAATAAAGCTGGAAATCTGAAAAAAAAAATCATCATCATAGCTCGCTACAACCCCAAACTCGTGGGCTCAGGCATTCCTCATGCCTCAGCCTACCAAGTAGCTTGGACGACCAGGCGGGCACCACCTTGCTCAGCTGATTTTTTCTATTGTTTAGTAGAGATGGAGGTCTAGCTTTTGCCCAGGCTGATCTTGAACTCTGGACCTCCAGTAATCCTCCTGTCTAGACCTCTCAAAGTGCTAAAATTATAGACATTGGACACCATGTTGGGCCCCTGAAATTCAATTAATCTATTTAAAAGAATACTAGGACCAACACTGGTGCCTCACACCTGTAATCCCAGAACTTCAGGAGGTCGAGTCAGAAGAATTGCTTGAGGCCAGCAGTTCCAGACTAGCCCAGGCAACATAGAAAGACTCCATCTCTACAGAAAATGAAAAAAAAAAAATAGCTGGGCATGTGGTACTCACCTATAGTCCCACCTACTCTGGGAGACTCAGGTAAGAGGATCACTTGAGCCCAAGAGTCGAAAACTGCAGTGCACTATGATCAGGCAGCTGTGCTCTAGCCCAGGTGACAGAGTGAGACTTGATCTCAAAAGAAAAAAAAAAAAAAAAGAATACTGGGCAGTTATTATGTATTATTTACTTGCAGTCATTGTACCAGGTTCTTTTTTTATTATACCTTATTTAATCCTCAGCTATTCAAGTAAACATTTTTATCTCCATTTTCCAGATTTCAGAAACTATGTATAGTTCATACACATTGTATTCAGGATCACAAAAATAGGCAGGGCAGGGTGGCTCACGCCTGTAATCCTAGCACTCTTAGGGGTGGGAGGACTGTCTAAGCTCAGGACTTTGAGACCAGACTGAGCAAGAGCAAGACTCCATCTCTAAAAATAGCTGGATGTTGTGGTGGGCCCCTGTAGACCCAGCTACTTGGAAGGCTGACACAAGAGGATTGCTTAACTCCAGGAGTTTGAGGTTGCCACGAGCTGTGATGCCATGGCCCTCTACTGAGGACAACAAAGTGAGACTGATATACCAGTTTCAGATCTATCTGTGACCTCATGTCCTCACATTCTTGCTTGCTTTTTGTCCTTCTCCTCCATGGCTATACCTCTCTAGCCCAGAGATTCTCAAATTTGAGGGCACACCAAAATCATCCTGGGTGCTTTTTAAAATTTGGATTCTGTGATTTCAATCCCAAATTATTTGATTTGGTATGTTTGGAGAGGGAGCCAGGAGTCTACATTTTAGCAGGTAATCCAGGTGATTACGATGCCAGGAGTCCAGTGACCACCCTTTAAAAAATGCTTTTGAGCTCTTCTGAAATAAGGCTATAATCAGATAATACTCAAAGTAAAAATGCTGGAGGATCCTTCAGTCTGAGTGCCGTGTTTCCTTGTGTTATAGCACTCTTAGAAAATGCGAAACGTGTAATGTGGAACACTCAATCAACACAGCTGTTCACTGCAATAAAATGTCAACATTTCAAGTCTTTTTTCAAAAGACTTCTTAAGAGTTGCTCTTTCCACACACATTTCTGTTTAAAAGGAATTACAGCTGCTCCTACTTTTATAACCAATAGTTCCAAATCTGTCTATAAAATATTTAAAATGAACAAATTGCAGTTATAGCTATATTTGCAGTCATGTAGAACAAATCCATTGTCTTCAAAATTATAAGCCAGGTTAATTAAAACTAACAAAAAAACTATACTAAAAATGGAAGTTTTAAACAAGCAAGCAATGGAATAAATCATACATGGAAAATCAATAGATTTAGACTACACAAAAATGAAAAACTTGAAGTTCAAAAACCATTACTAGGTTTGGCAGCTGTAGCTCAGTGGCTAGGGCAGGGCCACAAGCACAGAGGCTGGTGGGTTCAAACCTGGCCCAGGCCTGCTAAACAACAATGACAGCTACAACCAAAACATAGCTGTCCTGGCTTGGCACTGGTAGCACGGTATTTACAGCACCAGCCAGGTACACTAAGGGTGGCGAGTTCGCACCCAGCCCCGGCCAGGTAAACAACTGCAACAAAAAAATAGCCGGGCATTGTGGTGGGTACCTGTAGCTGTGAGACTAATGATGCTAAACAGGTATAATTTGGGGTGCAGATTCTCCTGCCTCAATAATGATTTTAAAAACCAAAAGTACTGGCTTGGCGCCTGTAGCTCAGCAGCTAAGGCGCCAGCCACATACAGCAGAGCTGGCGAGACCGAATCAAGCCCAGGCCTGCCAAACAACAATGACAAGTACAACCAAAAAATAGCTGAGCCTTGTGGCGGGGCCTGGAGTCCCAGCTACTTGAGAGGCTGAGGCAAGAGAATCGCTGAAGCCCAAGAGTTTGAGGTTGTTGTGAGCTGTGACGCCACGCACTCTAGCCAGGGCGACACCGTGAGACTCTGCCTCAAAACAAAACAAAACTCTTCCGGAAACCGGGTGCATTGTGACGTCATCGTGCGCGCCGGAAGTGCCTGTTGCCTGGGAGAGCCAGAGCAGCGACCAAAGAGTCTCTGGGCGGCCTGGAGTCAAGGCTTATGGGCGGCCTGGACTCATGGCTTATAGAAGAGATAAAATGTGGTTAGAGGGACGATTTGACTATGAAATCTCTCCTTTACAAGATAACCAGTCAGTCTTTCCATCAGCCTCAGCGTAGAAAGTTCAGGCGTGCTGATGTCTCCTACAAATGGCAGCATGAAAGAAAGCCAGAAACAGATAAGGAGAGGCCTGCACGATCTTTGAAAACATCAAGAGATACTTCACCCTGGTTTTATTAAGCAGTTTCGTCATCCAAGGTGTTAGCCAAACCTCGTACGCTAACTGAAAAAGAACTTGCTGAGGCTGCAGGAAAGTGGGCTGCTGAAAAGCAAGAGAAGTCAGATGAAAGTAACTCGCCTGAAATGTACGAGTATGAAGCGGGATCCACAGCACCGTCGTTCATTTACCAGGCAGAAGAACCTGAAGCAAATGCAGCATATGGCATAGAGTTATATGAAGACGAGGTAACCCGTCCCTCTAAAGCAATAGCATTAAAAACCAAAGAGATTGAACAGGCTTACCAACAAGACTGTGAAACTTACTGGAGGGTAGTGAAAATGCTGATTGAAAAAGATCCTTCATTAGAAAAGTCTATACAGTTTGCGCTGAGGAAGAATTTACATGAAATAGGTGAGCGATGTGTTGAGGAACTCAAGCATTTCATTGCAGAGTACGATACTTCAACTCAAGAGTTTGGAGAGCGTTTTTAGATTTCTTGGTCATTCAAAAGGTTTCTAGATTTTTTGTTCCCTCCCTGAATTGCATAAATCTTTAATATATGGACGTTTTGTGATGAAGAGAATTAACTTTATGATAGCTGACCATACTTCCAGTATCAAATAAACGTCTAAAATGGTCTAAAATATTTTCATTAGAATTTTTTCTACATGTAGAGTGTCTTAATCCACACTCAGCTTTTTTTTTGCCCCCTAAAATGATGGTCAATTAATTTTTCAAGCGTTTAAAAAGCAGTCCTGAAGAATAGCTTTCTGTGCCTACTCGTGTTCTGTAGTCTTCCAAGTATGTAATCATTTGGTCACAGGAGTGTAATTTACAGGCTAGAGATCATTCCACTTAAATATTAGTAGTCTGTTTGCATGTCATAGTGAATGATACCATGTGAAAATGTGAGAATTGTGAATTGCGGTTTTATTGACTTGTTGCTTGGTTTTCTTAGGCTTTGTAACTTTTATGTGTTAAAGTACTATCATCATAAACTGAATGCTTGAGGATCCTACAGAAAGTTTGAGAATAAGTCTCATTCAGTAACAATGTAGAGCACTTAAATCTCTGAAATATACCTCAGAATTAAAAGCCTTTTTTCCCCAAGATTCAACATCTTCTATTAATCCTGAAACTCCTGCGTCTTTCACTGATGTGGGAGACTTAAACAATATTATGTAATAAAACTAAAAGAAGGGGTAATTTGGATGGAGATTAGGGATATCTTAAAGTTGAGATTTATGACCAAAAGAGAAAAAATTTAGACTTTTATTTTGTCGTAGGCCCAGTAGTGAGGTGGAGTTGTGTTTTTTTCATAGTCCCACACTCTTCACCACAAGAAAGGTGATCGATAACATGCCCATGATTACACTATGTATAGATTATTTCCTTTTTAATCTCTGTAGTTGAGTGAGTTCTTTGTTCTGCCCTTTAGACATCCTTAGCCTTTCAGAAGTTTTCTTCAAAGAAACAAAGCAGTAGGTATTATGCCCAACTCAGCGACCCCTTCCCAAGAAGTCTGTGGAAACAGTACTTCATGAGTGACCCATCCAAATAACGGGTTAGTTGAGAATCTAAGTGGAACAATTAGGATGTTCCATTTGTTTCCAGATCACTTCAGCATACTTGTGCCATTGAGCCAAAATACACAGTTATGTGGCATTACCTAGTGAGGAAACCTTAAAAAATGTTTGTTATTGCTACCCAATTTCATCACCCTCCCATCCTCTTTTCGTTTTCTACTCTCTTCTCCCTCAAATTCTGGTGTTATTTTTAGTGGCCCCCTACTGATAACATCTAAAGAGCTACATAAAAATTATATGAAAAATGGAAATAGCAGTATGAATAATTTTAATAGGTCCCATAATAGGTGCTTTAAAGTATGTGTTATGCTGTCCACAGATCTAAAAACTAATTGAGGGCAACAATCATTTTGTAAAATTTCCTAAATGACACTACCTTGAATCTTTATTTTTGCCAGTTAGATGTTAACTTACCTAACATATCAACTATAGTATTCTTCCTTAATGGCAGTGATTTTCGTTATCCTATAGTAACTATAGTCCCACATATCAACTATAGTATTCTTCCTTAATGGCAGTGATTTTCGTTATCCTATAGTAACTATAGTCCCACATATCAACTATAGTATTCTTCCTTAATGGCAGTGATTTTCGTTGTCCACTTTGGATAAACTAAGAAAGTACTCATCTTGTTTTCCCTCTTTCCCCACCAATGCTTTTCTTTTCCTCAAATATTCTAGTCCCAGCATTCATTATCTTTATTCAAGATGTCACAAGTTTAAAAATAAAACTTAAACCACCAAAGCCAAAGGTGTTGTTCACTTTGTTGAAATTCACTAAGTTAGATAAGTCTTACTAACAGATGCATTGAAATGTGCGTTCAACAGATAATTTCTTCCTCTCCCTATCCCCCAAACTACATTTAGCATTTAAAGCTGTTTATAGCTTGTCATCAGTATTATTCTGGTAGGCTTGTCAGTGTTAAACTTTTTAGAGATTTTTTTAAGCTCTTTAAAGTCTAATTTAAAATAGATAATTCTGGTGTGTACCAGAATGTGTATTTTACAAAATGTTCTTGATTAAAGGGATTTGTTTGTAAATTATCCATTGTTTTTTAATATGCCCAATAGATGTGATGAAATTTTCATTGTCTTACCATAAACCCTTGCTGATCAACAAGGGGAACACAGATACTGTAAAGCTTTTTGTGAATTTTAAAATGGAAAATAAAGCAACCATGTCTAAATAAAAAAATAAAATTAAAAAAACACAAGTACTCTGAGGCCATTTTCTTTTCTTTTTTTTTTGTAGAGACAGAGTGTCACTATACCGCCCTCGGGTAGAGAGCCGTGGCGTCACACGGCTCACAGCAACCTCTAACTCTTGGGCTTAACGCGATTCTCTTGCCTCAGCCTCCCGAGCAGCTGGGACCACAGGCGCCCGGCACAACGCCCAATTTTTTTGTTGAAATTTGGCCGGGGCTGGGTTTGAACCTGCCAACCTTGGCATATGGGGCCGGCGCCCTACTCAATGAGCCACAGGCGCTGCCCTCTGAGGCCATTTTCAAACTCAATAGATAAGTGTACCATAAGCTATGATGAAGTGTCTGGGCCAGGGGAATGGCACTAGGTGTGACAAAAATATGCTGAGGATTGGAGGTTTTCGAGCCTGTTCTGAAGAGGTAGGGAGCCTGGGGCAGAGGTTGGCACAGAATATGGGCTCAGACAACTCATATAATTCATAGAACACTAACTTTCAAATACTTTCATTTTTCTCCCTGCCCCCGTGGAATTAGCCAGAGAAGAAGCAAATACTCTAGTAATGCAAGGTGCAACAATCTTACCTCTCTCGGTTATTTATTTATTTATTTATTTTTTGCAGTTTTTGGCTGTGGCTGGGTTTGAACCCACCACCTCCGGTATATGGGGCCAGCACTCTACTTCTTTGAGCCATAGGCGCCGCCCTTTTTTTTTTTTTTTTTTTTGAGACAGATTCTCACTTTGTCACCCTCGGGTGCCTTGGCATCATAGCTCACAGCAACTTCAAATTCTTGGGTTCAAACAATCCTCTTGCGTCAGCCTCCTGAGTAACTTGGACTGCAGGCACCCACCACTAAGCCTAGTTTGTTTTTCTGTTTTTAGTAGAGAAAGGTCTTTCTATTGCTCCCGTTGGTCTCGAACTCCTGAGCTCAAACAATCCACCCACCTTGGCCTCCCAGAGTGCTGGGATTACAGGTGTGAGCCACTGTGCCAGGCCTAGCAACCTCAAGCTCTTGAGCTCAAGCAATCCTCTTGCCTCAGTCTCCCAAGAAGCTGGGACTAGGCCCCTGCCACAACACCCAGCTAGATTTTTACAGAAAGGGTATCGTTCTTCCTCAGGCTGGTCTCGAACTCCTGAGCTCAAGCAATCCATACACCTTAGCCTCCCAGAGTACTAGGATTACAGGTGTGGGCCTCCCTGCTTGGCCAAATTATTTTACTTTTTACATTTCATCCCCTAAGAGATCCTGCCTGAAATGAAATGAAATGAAATGTCAGCCATATGCTTTGAGTACTTTTCTTATGAACCCATTTATTTTACTATAT
This sequence comes from Nycticebus coucang, assembly GCF_027406575.1. Classification (NCBI taxonomy): domain Eukaryota; kingdom Metazoa; phylum Chordata; class Mammalia; order Primates; family Lorisidae; genus Nycticebus; species Nycticebus coucang. The sequence continues at coordinate 123,754,981 of NC_069804.1, forward strand.
CTTTAATTTGCTTAAAGTTACCCCTCTATAGTGATTTATGTGACCCATTATTTAGAGTTAATCAAGTAGGACAAGATGGGCTGCAATAGTACATTTTCTGGAAAGTTGTGTAAATTATACCCTGTTCTTTTAATGCTGTCATCTACTATCTTCTTCTTCTTCTTCTTCTTTTTTTTTTTTTTTTTTGAGACAGAGTCTCACTTTATCGCCCAGGGTAGAGTGCAGTGGCATCATAGCTCACAGCAACCTCAGACTCTTGGACTCAAGGGATTCTCCTGCCTCAGGCTCCCAAGTCGCTGGGGCTACAGGCACCTACCACAATGCCTGGCTATTTTTTTGTTGCAATTTGCCTGGGGCCAGGTTTGAACCTGCCACCCTCGGTATATGAGGTGGCGCCCTGTTCAATAAGTCACAGGCGTCGCCCCATCTAATATCTTCTAACACCATCCCGTAAGTGATTAGGTTTCAACAAATGAATTTTGGGGAGGATACATTCAGACCACAGCATGTAATAAACACGCCTGCTTATCTGAGAGATTTACCACCAGTTGAGCTAACGAATTTTTCATAGAAGTGCGAAGAAAGGTGAAATCTTTAGTAGCATTCCCATGCTTTATTTCTTGGGATAAAAGTACAGTGAATGCTTCTGGTAACATCCTTTGTTTCTAATCACAAGTTGTAGAGTCAGACATGACATGGAATCATCCTACACACTCACACACCCCCAGTCCTGCATTATGAGCCAAATGATCTTGGGCAAAAGGTACTTAGTTCATTTTTATCTTTTTCATGTGAAATTGGAAAAAAGGAGTTATTAGCATTAAATGAGATTACATAAAGATCCTAGTACAAAGCTTGCCATAAAAAAGAACTCAAGGAGTGTTTGTAGTAGTTGCCATTTTATTCCTTCCTCACTATACCCCTCCCCACACCATGGAATTTTGCCACTGTGATTACATTCAAATTTGAAAGATGAAAAAAAAAAAGAGAGAGTAGATAGCCATCCATTGGTTGCTTTATAGTAAAGATTGTAAAGGCCTAAGATTATAATAAAGGAAGGATGATAAATCTTCAGTCATGAACTGACTCTTTTAATAAAATACCTCTTTAAAAAAAGAGCTCCACCCAGAGGCCAAGACCATGGCAGGGCAAGCACCAGAATCTAGATTGGGGTTGACAAACTGCCACTTGCAGGTGCAATTTGTTACTACTTGCTCTTATAAATAATGTTTAAGTGGGACACCCTGAAGCTTGTTTATTTTTAATGGCTGCTTCGGTACTACAACAACAGAGATGAATAGTTGCAACAAAGACCGTATGGCCTGGCCAGGCGCAGTGGCTCACGCCTGTAATCATAGCATGCTGGGAGGCTGTGGGTGGATTGCTTGAGCTCACAAGTTCAACACCAGCCTGAGCAAAAGTGAGACCCCCGTCTCTATTAAAAAAAAAAAAAAGAAGACAAATTGAGGCAAGAGGATCTCTTGAACCCAAGTTGGAGGCTGCTATGAGCTATAATGCCATGGCACTCTACCCAGGGCGACAGCTTGAGACTCTGTCTAAAAAAAAAAAAAAAAGACTATGCAGACAAAGTATACTCACACCTAACTTAGGATATTCCTTAGGATCTAATCTTGTTTCACATGACATCCTTTCCAGAAGACTCCCATATTATTGTAATTTTTTTTAATAAAGCTTATATACAGTTAGTTATCGGCCTACTCTATTTCACCTACAAAATAGGATTTATCCTAAGGTAACAGTGCTCAGGGTATGAAAGGTAACACCACCCTGGACAGCTTTACATTAATTTACACCCTAGTGCAGGTGACCCTATGGCATAGATCTAGAAGCAAAATAGTGAAAGCATTATTGGTTCTCAATTTCAGGAGCTGTTTGTTGATTCAAACTGAAACTTCATATCCTCAAACGTTCTGTGACACTTCCTAAGGAACCTTTTGGTTATTCAGACCACATGACCAATTATTTTTAGAACTGTGTGGCATGGAAGGAGTAAAAACAGGAGGCGGAGCATGATGGCGGACAGGATGGACGTGTAGCCCACCTCTCCCAAGCCACCAGGTGAGAGGAAAGGCGGTCTGGACCTTCCCTGTGTGTGGATTATTGGAGTGGACAGACAGCTGGAGACGCCCAGCGAACTGGCGGTTTGCTATATATGAGGGGTAATTTAAAATCACAGACTCTGTTGTAGAGAATCTTCCCTGCTCAGCCGTGCCGGCCAGCAGGCCCCTCCCCCACGGAGGTCAGCAGCTTGTAAATGCTGACAAAATCCAATTGACAAGTAATTAATCCTGAACTGAGGGAGGCATCCGAAAGGAGAGCCACTCAAAACCATAGGGAGCTGGGCAAACTGTTGGACAATTGAAGGGAAGGGATCCTGCCCGGGAAACAGACATTTTGAACTACCCAAAAGGGCAGGCACCTTTCCCCCAGGTGTTGGAGGGGGCTGGCAGTTCAGACTGCGCAGTGAACTGGCAGCCGCCCATCCAAAACTCTAAATCATAAAACTCAGAATAAATCCCACAAGCGCTCCAACCACGAACGGCTTGAAGCCTAGGACCCGGCTTTGGCTTCTGGGGTAGCGGAGCAACTGAAGGCGCGGACCGGTTTTGGCTGCTGAAGCCCCGGGAACCAGCTACAGGAGACACCGCGGGAACTCAGCACCACTCCCCTTATGGCCGATTGCAGTCGCCAGTTTGCAGGGGAACCTGGGAGCAGAGTGGAGGGACTTAGAAAGCTGGACACCTGCACTGAGTGGGAGGGTCAGTCGCAAGTGCTGTCCGGAGGAGAACAGCCGAGGTTGCACAATTCTTAGGCGACAAACTTTTACAGAAACTCCAAAATGGCGATGGCCATGGAAGGTGGTTACCATGGTAACGGTATAAACCAGGTATAAGTCTCAAAACCACTCACAGCGCCACCTGGTGTCCAGAAAGTATATTGCAGTATGAATATATTCCTACGAAAGTTAATCCCTACAGCAGACATATAGACACTTATAGGTATATTTCTACCACAAGAATATTTTTGCAGTTGGTGCCTTATTTTTTTTTTGTTTTCATGGTTCTTTGTTTGTTTGTTTGTTTTTTTGCTGTTGTTTTCTTTTTGTCTGATTTTTCCTCACCATTTTCTTAGAGGAGATTTCGATAATTTTTTATTATTACATTTTATATAGATATATTTTTTATTTCTATGTCTTCTAATTTTAATTTCTTCTTTCTTCTCACTTAACATTCCTTCTAACACCACTTTTTTCTCTTTTTTTCCCTTTCAATTATTTTACAATTATCACTGTTTTTATTGCAGTTGTTCTTATATTGCTGTTGTCGTGGCTATTGCTTGTATGTTTATGTGTTTCCGTCTATCTCTGTATCTATGGGCCCATGTGCCTGGTAACCTTTGTATCTGTTTATTTGTTCATTTGGACTCAATGAGCTTGGTGTTATGACCTGTAACCCTGAGCTCCTAACACCCCCCTCCACTCTCACTCCGTGATCTGGCGACCTGCCCCCTCAGGAGTCCAGATTCTTGGCTGAACTCTCAAGAGGTATAGACAGGACCTGGACTGCAGCTGGCCAGTGCTGACACAGTAGCAAAGGAGCGAGAAGACAACGGTGGCTGAGAGGGAATTACACTGGAGCGGTGGTGCCCCGAGGTGCAGAGCAACAACCATCTTCAGCAATAACAAGGCCCACCCCCAGATATCCCATAGCCTCTCCTCCTGTCTTCCTGGGCAACCAGATGAGGCCGAGCATCTTCTCAGATGGCAACCACCATGGAACAGACCTGGGACTGAAACACAGGCCCCGTGAGTAAAGGGTTTTCCTGAGACGGTACCGACCTGGGTGGAACACGGGGACTAGAAAACACACCCGCAGAGCTGGGAAACTCCTAGGGTGGGGCTGATCCAGAGAACCGCTCTACTGAGCCTAAGACGCACCTGGCCCTTAGGGGATCACCAGCCTATAGACAAAGGAGGCCAAGAGGCTACAGCCAACAACTGATCGTGCTGCAAATACAAACCCGCAGGACTAGGCTCTGTAGTGATGTTTCCTCTTTTACTTCTAATATTATTATAGTTGACCCCTGAGCAGCACAGATTTGAACTATAAGGTCCCGCTTATATGCAGATTTTATCAACCAAACATGGATTGAAAATAGAACATTCAATGGATGTGAAACCATATATATAGGCTGACATTTCATATATGAGGATTTTCAGGGCCAATTGTGGGATGTGAGTATATGCAGATTTTTATACATGTATGTGGTCTTGAAACTAGTCCATTGTGTATACCAAGGGATGACTGGAGTCTGTTTATTTTCTTCTTAGCCTGGCTAGCAAGGCACTAATTTTATTCATTTTCTTCAAAGAACTAACTTTGGAGTTTGTTGATTTTCATTCATTGTTTCTTTTTTCGTTTTTTGTTGATTTTCTCGATTGTTTTCCTATTTTCAATAACATTGATTTCTGCTCGGTTTTGATATTTCTGTTTTTCTGCATGCTTTGGATTTAATTTGATCTTCTTTCTTTAGTTTCTTAAGGTGACCACTTAGATAATTCCTTTTAGATCTTTTTTCTTTTCTAATATATGCAGTTTAATGCGAGCAATCCTCTTACCTCAGACTCCCAAGTAGCTGGGACTACAGGTACCTGCCATGAAGCTTAGCTAGTTTTCTCTAGTTTTTTAGCAGAGACGGGGTCTTGCTCTTAACCAGGCTGGTGTCAAACTCCTGAGCTCCTCCCAGAGTGTTAGGATTCTAGGCATGAGCCAGCTCACCAGGACATCTCCTTCACTTTTTAATGATAAATTTGCAAGCTACACAAGTCTAGGCTGGTGGCTTTTTTCTCTGAACACTTCAATCTTTAAACACTTAAATTTTGAAGATTTCACTCCACTCTCTCCTTGCTCACATGGTTTCTGGGAGGAAGTCAAATGTAATCCTTATCTTTCTTCCTTTACACATAAGTTCCCCCCCCCCCCACCCCGCAGGATTCCTTCAAGATTTTTTTCTTTATCTTGGATTTCCTGAAATTTGAATATGATGTGCCCTGGTATAGTTTTTCAGCATTTATTATGCTTTGTGTTCTCTGAGCTTCCTGGATCTGTCCAACATTAATTTGAGACAATTTTCAGTCATTATTACTTTTGTTCCTTTCTCTCTTCTCCTTTTGGTATTCCCATTACTCAAACATGTATGTTACAGTTTTTATAATTGTTCCACAGTTCTTGAATATTCTGTTCTACTTTTAGTTTGAGTGTTTTGTCTTTGCTTTTTAGTTTTAAATGTTTCTATTGTCATATCCTCATGTGCAGAGATTCTTTCCTTGGCTGTGTCTAGCCAACTAATAAGTCCATCCATCAAAGGCATTCTTCATTTCTTTTTTCTTTTTATTTATTTTTTTATGTTTTTTAAATTTATTATTAAATCATAGCTGTGTACATTAATGCAATCATGGGGCACCATACATTGGTTTTATATACCATTTGACACATTTTCATCATACTGGTTAACATAGCCCTCCTGGCATTTTCTTAGTTATTGTATTAAGACATTTATATTCTACCCCCCCTCCCCCTTCCCCATATTCTTAGGTTATAACTGGGTTATAGCTTTCATATGCATTCTTCATTTCTATTACAGTGTTTTTAACCTCGAGCATTTCTTTTTGGTTCTTCCTTAGAATTTCCATCTCTCTGCTTACATTATCCATTTGTTCTTACATGTTGTCTACTTTTTTCATTAAAGCCTTTTGCACATTAATCATAGTTTTTAAAAATTCCTAGTCTGAAAATTCTAACATTCCTGCCATATCTGACTCTGGTTCTGATGTTTGTTCAGGCTCTTAAGATTGTGTTTTTTGCCTTTTCATATGCTTTATCCTTTTTTTGGTGAGAGTGAGCATGATGTACTGGGCAAGAGGAATAGCTGTAAATAGACCTTTATAATGTGGAGGCAAGATGTTGGGGGAAGGAAACATTACATTTGTTCTTGGTTTCTTAGTGTGTTTATGCCTCTGGACCAGTGATTTTTCAACCAATGTGTCGTGAGAGGATCTTAGATGTGCCAAGAACATTTTTAAAGATAATTAAATTATTTTCAAAAGAAGTTCGAAGCACAGTAAGTATATTCTTTTTTTTTACCTTTTTTTTTTTTGATCAACACAATTTAAGTGTGCCCCAGAAGTTTAATTCTAGATTCAAGTGTGCATGAGATAAAAAAGGTTGAAAAACACTGCTACAAAATATGAACTTTACAAGTGCTTCTCCATCTTCCCTCCCTCCCAGTTTGTTGGGACAGGATGGCTAAACTGGACTGGACTTGGGTATTTTCCTTTCCCCAAGACAGTTAGATACTGATAAAATCCTAGCAGGTTAGACGCTGGTTAAATAGTTTCTCAGGAAGGCAGACTTTTAAAGAATAGAATGCTCCGGGAGGTGCCTGTGGCTCAGTGAGTAGGGTGCTGGCCCCATATACTGAAGGTGGCAGGTTCAAACCCGGTCCTGGCCAAAGTGCAACTAAAACAACAATAACAAAAAATAGCCAGGTGTTTTGGCAGGCACCTATAGTCCCAGCTACTCGGGAGGCTGAGGCAATAGAATAGCCTAAACCCAAGAGCTGGAGGTTGCTGTGACCTGTGACGGCACTCTACCAAGGGTGACAAAATAAGACTCTGTCTCTAAAAAAAAAGAAAAAAAAAAAAAGAATAGAATGCTCTGCCATATTTCAAAATGGTTCTTTTTCCCTTCCTCATGCTGGAAGTTTGAGATTTTTCTCCAATTCATTGTGAGAACCTGGTCAAGCTCCTGGAGGCAAAACTTTAAAAAGTGTGAGGCCCCCAATGACTGTGTCCCTCTGGAGGTTTTAACTCTCAGAGTTGTCCACACTCAGTCTTCAGTAATTCTTCAATTACACTTCAGGTTTTCCTGCCCCAGCACTGATTTCCTGCAGAAGTTTCTGCTCTGATAAATTGTGATTCTCTGTATTTCTAATTACTGCGGAAAGTGGTTTTCGCCATGATCTCATTTCTCTTTTAGATCAAATAGTAGTTGTTGGTTTTTCAGGGTTTTTTTTTTCCAGTCTTTTCTTATTATGATAGAGTGATGACTTCTAAGCTTCTTACATGCTGAATTGAAAACCAGAAGTCTCATTCATAGCACTTTTACCAGGCTTAGCTTCAGAGTTTTAAAACAAATTTCTAAACTAGCTTCCTAAATTAATATTACACTAATAGGCATATAACACTGATGCTGGGCCCTCAGTCCCACATCCAACCATTTTCTCCTTCCCCCAAATGATCTGTATCTTCTCTTCCTGAGGATTGTAAATGCACAGAACTTTTTTTTTTTTTTTTTTTGTAGAGACAGAGTCTCACTGTACCGCCCTGGGGTAGAGTGCCGTGGCGTCACACGGCTCACAGCAACCTCTAACTCTTGGGCTTACGCGATTCTCTTGCCTCAGCCTCCCCAGCAGCTGGGACTACAGGCGCCCACCACAATGCCCAGCTATTTTTTTGTTGCAGTTTGGCCGGGGCTGGGTTTGAACCCGCCACCCTCGGCATATGGGGCCGGCGCCCTGCTCACTGAGCCACAGGCGCCGCCCAATGCACAGAACTTTTTACATCTGCCATCGTTTGCTCTTTATTGTTCAAATTGTTTCTATCATAGAAGGAAGGAGTCATCCTATCATATGCTGGTCATTTGGTCATTTCTCACCAAGTTCCATTTTTTCATTCTCTTATTTTCATCATGAATATAGTTATTCTTTGTTGTTATTAGTGTATATTTGACTTTTTAATAATGCTAAGCCATCTTGTGATGCTTGAAACACTTTCTCTATATTTTCATTTATGATGATGGAGGATTAGAGTTGTCCAATTTAAGAAATACAATGAGATTTAAATGGGCATTTCAGAGAAACAATTTTTTGTGTAAGTATGTTGCATGCAATATTTGGAATATATTTACAATAATAATTTCTTGTTTTCCATATAGAATTGAAACTTAACTATGCATCCTATATTCAATCTGGCAATTCTGGGCAGGATTCCATTAAATTCATCAAGATCTATTGAAATCCCATTATAAGCACTAGAGCAGTGGTTCTCAAAATGAACCTGAGACCAGCAGCATAGGCATTACCTGGAAATGTGTTAGCAACGCAAATTCTCAGGCTTCATTTCCTACAAACCAAATGAATCAGAAACTCTGGGCTTTAGAGACCACAAATCTCTGTTTTAAAAGCCCACCTGGTGATTCTGATACATACTAATGTTTGAAAATGACTGGTAGAAGCATCTCTTTTAGTGTCCCACCTAGATCTCACCAGCGCATCCATCCTGCAGCTCCTAAAGAGTTGGCTGCTCAAGTCTCACATTTGTCCACATTTCTCTGGAGAATTGCCCTCAGCTGTCAGAGCCACTTCTCCCAGCAAGTTCTGTCCCAGCATGGGGGTGACCCACAATTTATTAAAACAACTCAAACAGGTATAAATGGCTAATATCTTGCCAAAAGGGGGAACAACTCTGCCACGTGGTTTGTGCTCCAGGCCCCTAACTCCGTGGATCAGACGGAGGCTACACTTTGAGACTTTACCTTTTCCTGGTTCTTCTCTTTCCCCTATCCTGCAGTTCTCAGTCACTCACCAGTGTTTCCTAAAGAGCATTTCGTTTTCTGTATTTTGAACAACTGTCGTTTTTTTTTTCTTTATTTCAATAGATTAAATGGTACAGGTGGTTTTTGATTACATGGATGAATTATATAGTGGTGATGTCTAGGGGCTTTTAGTGTACCCATAAACTAAATAGCATACACTGCTACCCAATAGGTAAGTTTTCTTTCTCCCCCCCTTATGAATCTCCATTGTCTGTTGTACCATTCTGTATGCAACTGTGTACCCATGGCTTAGCTCCTGCTAATAAGTAAGACCATGCGATATTTTTTTCTTCATTTAACATAATGGCCTTGAGTTCTAGCCAACTAGCTACAAAAGACACTATGTCATTCTTTGTTATGGCTGAGTAGTACTCCATGGTGTGTGTGTGTGTGTATGTGTATATATATGTATATAAGCATAGATATAGTCACACACACAACATTTTCTGTATGCACTCATCAGGTGATGGGCACTTAGGTTGATTCCATATCTTTGCAATTTTTGTGCTGCAATAAACATAAAATTGTAACCATGTTTTTGATATAATGACATCTTTTCCTTTGGGTTAGATATGTAGTAGTGAGATTGCCAAAGTGAAAAGGTAGATCTAACTTTTAGTACTTTAACAAATCTCCATACTGTTTTACGTAGAGGTTGTACTAATTTACATTCCCATCAATAGCGTTTGAGCATTCTCCTTTCATCACATCCGTGCTAACATCTATTGTCTTTTGATTTTTTAATAATGCTAAACAACCACAACAAAAAGGCCAGGTGTTGTGGCAGGTGACTGTAAGCCCAACTACTAGGGAGGCTGAGGCAAGAGAATAGCTTGAGCCCAAGAATTGGAGGTTACTGTAAGCTATGATGCCATAGCACTCTGCCAAGGGTGACAAAGTGAGACTGTCTCAATAAATAAATAAATAAATAAATAAACAAATAAACAAACAAATAATGGCCTCTCTGACAGGAGTAAGGTGCTATCTCGTTGTGGTTTTAATTGCATTTCCCTAATGATTGGTCATGCTGAGCACTTTTTCATATTGTTTGGCCATTTGTATCTCTTCTTTTTTAAAGAAAAACTGTCTGTTAATGTAATTTATCCACTTTTTAATGGGGTTATGTGGGGGCTTTGTTGGTTTTGGTGTGGGAGTTTGTTTGTTTATTTGTTTGTTTTGCTGATTTGTTTGAGTTCCTTAAAGATTCTGGATATTAGTCCTTTGATGGATGCATAATTTGTGAATATATTCTCTTCTTCTGCAGGTTGTCTATATACTCTGTTGATTATTTTTTTTTTTGCTGTGCAGAAGGTTTTGGTTTAATTATGGTGTTGTTACATTTGCTTTTGGGGTTTTAGTCATAAATTCTTTGCCTAAGCCAGAAGAGTTTTTTCTAGGTTAGGATTTCTTCGAGAATTCTTATGGTTTCTGGTTTTATATTTAATTCTTTAATCCATCTTGAATTAATTTTTGTAGTTGCTGAGAGACAGGGATCAAGTTTCATTCTCTTGCATATGGCTTTCCAATATTCTAAATACCATTTATTTAATAGGATATCATTTCCCCAGTGTATTTTTTTCTGTTTTGTTGAAGATCATTTGGCTGTAGATATTTGGCTTTATTTCTGGTTTCTCTATATCAGTGGTTCTCAACCTTCCTAATGCTGCAACCTTTTAATACAGTTCCTGTGGGTCATGACCCACAGGTTGAGAACTGCTGCTCCATATTGTTCTATTGGTCTATGTGCCTACTCTTATACCAGTACCACGCTGTGCTGGTTACTATACCTTTGTAGTAAAATTCAAAGTTGGGTAATGTGATGCCTCCAGATGTGATGTGATTGCTTACTATCACTTTGACTATTTTTTTTATTGTTTTCATCTTTTTTTGATCCATATGGATTTTAGGTTTTTTTTCTAGTTCTGTGAACAATGTCATCGGTGTTTCAATAGGAATTTCATAAAATATACAGATTGCTATGGACAGTATGGTCATTTTCATGATATTGATTCTTCCGTGAGTATGGGATATTTTTTTCTATTAATTTGTATCATCTACAATTTCTTTCACCAGTGTTTTATAGATCTCCTGGTAGAGATCTTTCACCTCCCCAATTAAGTGTATGCCAAGGTAATTTATACCAGCTATTGCAAATGGGATTGAGTTCTTGATTTGATTATCAGCTTTGTTGTTATTAGTGCTATTGATTTGTGTATATTTATTTTCCTAAAGAGTATTTTCTTCAGTACATCTTATGCAACCAAATCCCTGTCCCAGGCTCTGTTTCTACTGAATCTGAAACAAGATGAATGAAGTTAATAACATGCATAAAATAAAGCTAAGCCTGAAAACAACAAATTCAGGAAGTAGACTAAACAACAATACTAAAATGAAGGACATGCAACCACAGATACTGAAACAACTTTTTCTTGTCTTCACAGAATATCAGTAGTTACATGGCTCTCCTTTTCACTACCTAAATCCTAGCTTATGAACAGGATGAATCTAAGACATTTTAAAACGCTGTCAATATTAAAAATAATAGTAGATACCATTTTTCATTTTCTATATGCCTTTATGTTAATGAGACAACAATACAACTCAGTTACTATCTGAATATAGAGCATCTTGAGAGCTCACATTATGTCCAGACATTTTGCGTGGAACCTGGCTCAAAGTAGATGCTCGATAAATATTTGTTAATGAAAGAAAGATACGTGTTCATGGTGACACCAAGATTTCTGGGTAGGAAATATAGATGAATATCAGAGAAATAGAAAGGTGGGGGAAAGGATGAGTTTATTTATATAAAAAAAGGGGGTTGAGAAAATCCAAATTTGAGAAACCCAAATGAAGATGTCTATAGATAGCTAAAAACATAGGAGGAGCAAAAAGTAGTAAAAGGGCTAAACATGTATGAGGTCTAACAATTAAGTTTGCGAACTCATCCTACAAAAAGTACTATATTGCTGACTAGCACTACAATCACCTTTAAAGTATTCCACTTGCTATGCACTGACTCCAGTGCCTAGTTCGCTTTCAAAGCAATTTTGGAACTTATTCTTTGGAATTACCCTTGATGTACTGAATTTCATGCAAATGTCTTCCTTCCAATATTTCCTTTATCTACAGGTAAAGCAAAAAGTCACTGGGGGCCAGACCAGGGGAATAGGGAGGGTGTTCTGATACACTTATTTATTTACTGGCTAAAAACTCCCTTATAGACAGTGCCTTGTGAACTGGTGCATTATGGTGATGCAAGAGCCATGAGTTGTTGGCAAAGATGTTCAGTTAAGATTTTCCCAGCTGTTTCTCCATTGATGTGTACTTGGTTTACAATGCTTCTCACAGTAAGCTGATGATTCTGATGCACAATTTGATGATTCTGTGCAACGTTTTCATCTGTTCTGCTCATTACTGCCCATCCTGATGTCTCTTCATCAGTGTCACTTTCTCTCTCTTCAGAAAAACATTTCATCCAAGGCCAGGCTAGGTGGCTCATGCCTATAATCCCAGGGTTTCACTCTGTGAACTCAATGTGGGTGGATTGCTTGAGGTCTGGAGTTTGAGACCAGCCTGAGCAAGAGTGAGACCCAATCTCTAGAAATAGCTGGGCATTGTGGGAGAACCTGTAGTCATGGCTACTTGGGAGACCAAGGCAAGATAATCACTTGAGCCAAAGAGTTTGAGGTTGCTGTGATCTATGACCCCATGGCACTCTACCAAGGGTGACATAGTGAGACTGTGACTCAGAAAAAAAAAAAAAAGAAAAACATTTAATCCATCTGTCCGCTGCCATTTTCTCCATGGCATTATCCTCATAAACTTAGAGTAACATGTCCCTGATTTCACTTCAACTCTTGTCAAGTTTAACAAGAAATTTACGAATGTTCATTTTTTTGTTTTTTGGTATTTTTTTTTTTTTTGAGTCAGTGTCTCACTCTGTCACCTAGGCTAGAGTGCCATGGAGTCATAGCTCACAGGAACTTCAGACTCCTGGGTTCAGGTGATTCTCCTGCCTCAACCTTCCAAGTAGTTGGGACTACAGGAAACTGCCAAAATGCTCAGCTATTTTTAATAGAGACAGGGTCTTGCTTTTGTTCAGGCTGGTCTCTAACTCCTGAGCTCAGGGGATCCACCTGCTTTGGTCTCCCAGAACATATGTTCGTTTGTTGCTCTAATTCAAGCTCCAACATTCTTGCAATGGGACACCAAAAAGATGCAACAATAATGAGTGCAACTCAGCAAGATACCACCACACATCTACATGAACACAACTGTGAGACACTAATATAACAGGGTCATGAAGCTTGTTGTTTGTTACAATGATGCCAACATAAGCGCATGGTGGCAAGTTCATGAACTTAATTGTCAGACCTAACATACTGGAGAGTGTTTTTGTCTGATTACAGTGCCATTCATACAAGCTCAGTCTTTATAATTTGGCACAAAGTCTAGTGAAGGAGCCCAGGGAATTTTACCCCAAAATACAACTCCTTGGTATAAAGAGCATTTGGAATTATATAAAGAATATTTTGAATGTGCACAGCTATGATTTAATATTAAAAAAAGAAAGAAAAGTGATTAGAAAGGGCTTTCCCTCTACCTGTATGAAAACCTTAGTAAAATTACTTATATTTCCTCATTTCCCTCATCCTCTCTAAAAATAAGGGATATAAACTTCTGGGCCCCATTGGGATACTGAGTATTCACTCTGTGATTCTCCCCATTTGCACACTAAATAAATTTGTGATCTCTTTCTTTTATTAATCTGCCTTAATGTGAATTGATCTTTCAGTGAAACTGGGTTCAAATGGAAAGTTTTTCATTCCCACCACACTAGGATCTGATCACAGTTTAAAAAGCTTAAAAAGAAAATTACTACACAAATAACTAGCTGCTCTTTCTTTTTTTGTTGTTGCAGTTTGGCCAGGGCTGGGTTCGAACCCACCACCCTCAGTATATGGAGGTGGCACCCTACTCACTGAGCTCTTTCTTTTGAATGATTTTTTAGAGATTTTATTTAAAGGAAACTTTCTGGTAAAGGATTTTCTATTTAACAAAGATCTTCTGTGTAGCAAGTGATTATGAAAGAAAGTTACTGTCATCAGGCAGCAATCTGAGAATATTACAACCATCAAGATAAAATGCAATTTGCATTTAACTTTTGCCTTAAGAGAACTTTTTGTTTCAATTAGCCTGTGGATTTTCACATACTTTTTGACAACTTAGGTTCCCCAAAAGAAATTTAATATATTTTTTAGTCAGCCACACCTGAATCTTTGCACAGAAGAATAATATTTTCAATTCAGGGGGCGCCCGTAGCTCAGTCAGCAGGGCACTGGCCACATACACCTAGGGTGGTAGGTTCGAACCCGGCCCGGGTCTGCTAAGCAACAATGACAACTGCAACCAAAAAATAGCCAAGTGTTGTGGTGGGCACCTGTAGTCCCAGCTACTTGGGAGGCTGAGGCAAGAGAATCACTTAAGCCCAAGAGTTGGAGCTTGCTGTGAGCTTTGATGTCAGAGCACTCTACTGAGGATGACATAGTGAGACTCTGTCTCAAAAAAAAAAAAAAAGATTCTCAATTCACTGCTTGTGATTTTTAAAAATGTTGTTTTTAAGGCAAAGTCGAAAAAAAACAGACATTTCTTACAACAATCCTTTCTAACTCCTCAGGGTTTTGGTGAATATATAATGGTCTGAGACTTTGGAGACTTGTTTCTTTGATATGATGCACTAATTACATTATGCACTGAAGATGTGATGGCTCGTGCCTCCCATAGAACATCTTTATCATCTAGATAGCTCCTTTTTATTCTAAGAAATGCTATTTTATACACGTTGAAGACAATGCAGGCACTACAGATGCTGGCTCATGAGTGATAAAATACAAATGCACAGATAATCTAGAACTTAAAATTATTCTGAGTCAAGTACAAACTGTAAAAAGACAAGAAGAGAAAGAACTGAGGTGACAATGAAACAAGGAGTTGGCTTTTTTTTTTTTTTGTAGAGACAGAGTCTCACTTTATGGCCCTCGGTAGAGTGCCATGGCATCACACAGCTCACAGCCACCTCCAACTCCTGGGCTTAAGCGATTCTCTTGCCTCAGCCTCCCGAGTAGCTGGGACTACAGGCACCCGCCACAACGCCCGGCTAAGGAGTTGGCTTTTTGAAAAAATAAATAAAATAGATAAACCTTTGGCCAGACCAACTAAAAACAGAAAAGTAAAATCTCTAGTAACCTCAATCAGAACAGATAAAGGGGAAATAACACAGAGATACAAGAGATTACTTCTGAATACTACAAGAAACTCTATGCCCAGACATTTTTTTTTAGAACGAGTTAAGTGCAGTAGTGAGAAGGGGGAAAGAGTAGAACACAGAGTTCAATCTGTAACTGATTATGAACAATCCAGTAAGGTAACGCACTACCTTTAGACCAGCCATATGCCCAGAAATTTGACAAGGAAGTGGATGTGAAAGAAATGGATCAATATTGGAATCACACCCTCTCCCTAGACTTAGCCAGGAAGAAATAGATCTCCTGAACAGACAAATTTCAAGCACTGAAATCAAAGAAACAATAAAAAAAATCTCCCAACAAAAAAATGCCTGGTCCAGATGGCTTCACACCAGAATTCTATCAAACCTTCAAAGAAGAGCTTATTCCCGTACTGCAGAAATTATTCCAAAAAACTGAGGAGGAAGGAATCTTCCCCAACACGTTCTACAAAGAGCAAACATCACCCTGATACCAAAAACCAGAAAAAGACCCAACTACAAAGGAGAACTTCAGACCACTTACACTAATGAATATAGATGCAGAAATTCTCAACAAAATCCAAGCCAATAGATTAAAACTTATCATCAAAAAAGTCATACATCATGATCAAGTAGGTTTCATCCCAGGTATGCAAGGCTGGTTTAACATATGCAAGTCCATAAACGTTATTCGCCATATCAACAGAAGTAAAAACAAAGACCATATGATCCTCTCAATAGATGCAGTAAAAGCATTCGATAAAATCCAGCATCCCTTTATAATGAGAACACTGCAGAGTATAGGCATAGGTGGCACATTTCTTAAACTGATCGAAGCTATTTACAACAAATCCCCGCTAATATTTTACTGAATGGAGTAAAACTGAAAGCTTTTCCACTTGGAACTGGAAGCAGACAAGGTTGTCCTCTATTGCCACTTCTATTCAACATAGTGCTGGCAGTTCCAGCCAATAAAATTGAGCAAGACAAGGAAATAAAGGGCTTCCAAATGGAAGCAGAGGAGGTCAAACTCTTCCCTCTTTGCTGACGATATGATCTTATACTTAGAGAACCCCAAAGACTGAACCATATGACTTCTGGAAGTCATCAAAAAATACAGTAATGTCCCAGGATATAAAATCAATGTCCATAAGTCAGTAGCCTTTGTATATGCCAATAACAGCCAAGATGAGAGGCTAATTAAGGACACAACTCCCTTCACCATAGATTCAAAGAAAATGAAATACCTAGGAATATACCTAACAAAAGAGGTGAAGGACCTCTATAAAGAAAATTACGAAACCCTAAGAAAAGAAATAGCAGAGGATATTAACAAATGGAAGAAGATAGCATGCTTGTGGCTGGGAAGATTCAACATTGTTAAAATGTCTATACTTCCCAAAGTAATCTACCAATTCAATGCCATCCCTATTAAAATACAAACATTGTGGCTTGGTGCTCATAGCACAGTGGTTATGACACCAGCCATATACACCAAGGCTTGCGGGTTTGAAAATGGGCTGGGCCAGCTAAAAAAACAATGACAACTGCAACAAAATAAAAAGCCAGGCGTTGTGGCAGGCGCCTGCAGTCCCAGCTACTTGGGAGGCTGAGGCAAGAGAATTGCTTAAGCCCAAGGGTTGGAGATTGCTGTGAGCTGTGACACCACGGCACTCTACCCAGGGCAAAATAGTGAGATTCTGTCTCAATATATAAAAAAGAAAAATACCAACATTGTACTTTCAAGACTTGGAAAAAAGAATTCTCCATTTTGTATGGAACCAGAAAAAAAACCATATATTTCAGGCAGTTCTTAGTAATAAGAACAATGCCAGGTGCATCAGCATACCAGACTTTAGGCTGTACTACAAGGCCATAGTGATCAAAACATCATAAAAATAGAGACATAGATATTTGTAATCTAATAGAAAACCAGGAAATGAAACTAAAACCTCACAGCCACCTAATCTTGGATAAACCAAACAAGAACATACACTAGGGGAAAGAATCCCTAATCAATAAATAGTGCTGGGAGAACTGGATATCCACATGTAGAAGACTGAAACTGGACCTGCACCTTTCTCTACTCATAAAAATTGATTCAAGATGGAAAAAATACCTAAATTTAAGGTATCAAATGATAAAAATCCCTAAAGAAAGCATAGGACTTTTCCGTGGCAACTGCAACAACAACGAAAATAAACAAATGGGACATAATTAAGCTGAAAATCTTCTGTACAGCTAAGGAGATAACAACCAAAGCAAATAGACAACCTACACCATGGGAAAGAATATTTGCATATTTTGAATCAGACAAAAGCTTGATAACTAGGATCTGCAGAGAACTCAAATTAATCCACATGAAAAAAGCCAACAATCCCGTATATTAATGGGTAAGAGAGATGAATAGAACCTTCTCCAAAGAAGATAGACCAATGGCTAGCAAACATATGAAAAAATGCTCATTGTCCCTAATTATTAGAGCAATGCAAATCAAAATCACCCTGAGCTATCATCTAACCCTAGCGAGAAATCTCAAAACTGCAGGTGCTGGTATGGATGTGGAGAAAAAGGAACACTTTTACACTGCTGGCCGGACTGCAAACTAACAACCTTTTTTGAAGAAGTATGGAGACCCTCAAAGAACTCAAGCTAGACCTCCCATTTCATCCTGCAATTCCATTACTGGGCATCTACCCAGAAGGGAAAAAATCCTTTTACCATAAGGACACCTGCACTAGACTGTTTATTGCAGTTCAATTTACAATCGCCAAAATGTGGAAACAGCCTAAATGCCCACCAACCCAAGAATGGATTAACAAGCTGTGGTATACATATACCATGGAATAGTATTCAGTCATTAAAATGACTGAGATTTTTCATCCTTTGTATTAACCTGGATGGAAGTGAAACACATTATTCTTAGTAAAATATCAGAAGAATGGAAAAGCATGAATCCCATGTACTCAATTTTGATATGAGGACAATTAATGACCTAGTACATGGTGGGGGTGGGGGAAAGGAAGAGCAGAGAGAGGGAAGGAGTGGGGGTTGGAGAAGGAAGAGCAGAGAGAGGAAAGGGGGAGGAAGTGGGCGTCTTGGTGTGTGACACACGTTTTGGGGGCAAGATACAAGTATAAGAGGAACTTTACCTAACAAATGCAATCAGTGTAACCTGCTTTCTTGTACCCTCAATGAATCCCCAACAATAAAAAAATATATATAGGGACTATAACCATAAAATTCTTACAGGAAAACACGGGATAAGTCTGCATGACCTTGGATTTGGTTATGGATTCTTAGATATGACACAAAAAAACATGAGCAACAGAGAAAAATAACATGAGCAACAGAGAAAAAATAAATTGGACTTCATCAAAATTAAAAATTTTTATGCATCAAAGGATATTATCAGGAAAGTTAAAAGATAGCTGTAAGAATGGAAGAAAATATTTACAAATCTGATAGGGTTTAATATACAGGATACGTAAAGAACTCTTATAACTCAGAAAGAAGACAACCCAATTTTAAAATGAGCAAAGGACTTGAATAGGCATTTTTCCAAAGAAGATACATAAATAACCAACAAGCATATGAAAACATGTTCAACATCATTAATCACTAGGGAAATGCAAATCAAAACCACAATGAGGTATCACTTCACCCCTATTAAGAAGACTATAATAAAAAAGGGAAAATAAGTGAAATAAATGTTGGTGGGGATGTGGAGAAATTGTAACTCTCATACATTGCTGATGGAAATGCAAAATGGTATATGTGGAAAACAGTTTAATAGTTTCCCCAAAAGTGAAACATAGAATTACCATATGACCCAGAAATTCCACTCCTAAGTAAATATCCCAAATAATTAAAAACAAAGACTGAAAAAACAAAAAAATAAAACAAAGAACTGAGGTGACAAAAGCAGTCTGGAGAAAACGTAGCATGAACAAACTAGACTGAAGGCTTGATAGTAGCTCATGTATCCTGGCATGGGTAAAATGCCCAGGCTAAAGTTTTATTGATGAAATTTGGAGAGCATCCAGCTGGTATGTCAGGGAAATTTATATGTCATAATTGTTCTAGAATCCCAGACGTGTGCGTGGAGGCCAGTCACAAGGACCTACTTTTTCATAATTGACAGAGGTGTAGCAGTTGCCCTAGCTGGTTTGAGGGTGAAGAAGGTTGAAACTAAGATGGGGACAGGCTGGATACAGTGGCTTACACCTGCAATGCCAGCACTCTGGGAGGGTGAGGCAGGTATATTGCTTGAGTTCAGGAGTTCGAGACCAGCCTGAGGAGGAGTGAGACCCTCCCTCCCCAAACTCTACTAAAAATAGAAAAATCTAGCTGAGTGTAGTGACGCATGCCTGTAGTCCCAGCTACTCAGGAGGGTGAAGCAAGAGGATAACATGAGTTCAGGAGTTTGAGGTTGCTGTGAACTATATTGCCACAGTACTCTGCCCAGGGTGGCAGAGTGAGACTCTGTCTCAAAAAAAAAAGGAAAGGAAAAGGACGACAAACTTGTGAACAGCCCTGTAAGGTTTGTCTCCAGACTTATCTGGGCAATTATCATTTGTTACCTGGATATGATTTGGAACCTGAGATTTTTCAGTGTGGCTCTCTGCACATCCTTCCTGTCTGAGGATTAAAGGTCAATTCTGAGCAGGAGTACTGAAATATAAAAGGAGAAACTCTTCAACCTCTGAGGAATGGTGATGAGAAAATGATAACAAAAATGTTGACTATTCTGTTACTTGAGTAGTCCTAGCATTTTGGCCCCAGAAAGTGTGTTGAAAGAAAAGAAACAGGTCTCAAACACCCTTAGAGATGTTAGTTAACATCTCTAACACTCTGCTCTTTAAAAGTGTGAAGATCTCATGTTTTGTGAAAAAAATTGCAAGAGAATGATTAAAATAAATTTACTCTTCAAAGAACAGTGTCCTGAAGTAATCAAAATGAACCCATAAGAAAATAATTTTCACATGATTGCAAGAGGGACTTTACCTAACAATTGCAGTCAGTGTAACCTGGCTTATTGTACCCTCAATGAATCCCCAACAATTACCAAAAACTAGCTAATTAACCTAGTCATCACTTATCTTCTGTATGTAGGGTCAGAACATTTAACATCTATTCTCTTAATAAAGCTTCGACATGCAACATAATAAAAAAAAATATTTGCTTCCAAAAAAAAAAAATAATAATTTTCTTTCCTTGCTTATATTAGCTGCTAATAGCAAACAATACACCATTTGATATCAACTGATGCTTTTAAATGAACCTCAGAGGAGAAGAAAATGCAGCTAATTACTAAAAAGAAGCCCAAGGAGACACAGTAAACTTTGTTAATATGGTGTGCAAAGAGCTGAAATATGTATTCATGAGCTTATTTTGTGTATGCTCAAATCCATATTCTAGAGGTTTTATTTAATACTACCAATATGTAGTCATATTTTGATTATCAAAAATTGTTCTGTAGGCTGGGAGCGGTGCCTCATGCCTGTGTAAATCCTAGCACTATTGGAGGCCAAGGCAGGTAAATTGATTGCTTGAGCTCAGGCATTTGAGACCAGCCAGAGGAAGAGCGAGACCTCATCTCTACTAATGGAAAAACTCAGAGCCCAATGTCTTATGAATCTTCCACATTGATGAATGATGCTCTGGCCAGTGTCTTTTCACAGCAGACTAACATCACATCTACCGCTAAACGACCTTTGAAAAGATCATCTTTCCTCATGAAAACTTTCCCAGTCCTCCTCCTGGTGTGACGTTTCGTTTTGTATCTTTTACAGTATTTAATTACACAGTTATTAAATTGAAAAAAATAAAATAAAAATGGAAAAACTAGCTGGGCATTGTGGGGGGCATCTGTAGTCTCAGCTACATGGGAGCCTAAGGCAAGAGGATCACTTGAGCCCAAGAGTTTGAGGTTCCTGTGAGTTGCGATGCTATGGCACTCTACCTAGGGTAATAAAGTGAGACTCTGTCTCAAAAAAGAAAAAAAAAATTGTTCAGGGCGTCTACAGCCCAATGGTTAAAGCGCCAGCCACTTGCACTGGGGGCGGCAAGTTTGAACCCAGCCTGGGCCTGCTAAACAACAACAACAACAAAGTGTTCAGTAGATGTACTAGTTAAGGTCATAAACTTGAAGCCCAGCATGCATATCTGTTTTCTGCCACTTCCTGGTTGTGTGCCCCTATGCAAGTTTCTGAACTTCTCTGAGCCTGTATCCTTACCTAGTATATATTAGGCAGGGTTATAGTGAGAGTTGAATAAGGTCACCAATATAAAGGAATTATTAGTAGAGTGTTTGCTACATAGTTAAGTGCCCCTCAAAGCCAGGGCTGTGATACTGCTCATTTCATTCTTCTCATAATTAAGTGCTAGAATCAAATGAAAAAAATGCCATTTCTTATAGTCCCCCAAAGAGTACCAGGACATCCAAATACTCTGATACTGGAGCAAATTTGAGAACAACTTCCCTAATATAGCAAAAACTGTGTGGGTCTCTGTTACCAAAAGTTTGGTACTTGTCCCCACTACTGAACAAGAACAAGTAGATTGAGGTAAAAAGAGAGAGAAGTTTATTAATTTTACAGAAAATGAAGATTTCAGACTCTTTTATTATGGTACCATCATCCTCCCTTTAAACAGAAGTACAGAGCTTATGAAAGGAGTTTTCAGCTTCAGACTATTGCTGTTTAACTGTAGTATCTCCAGTGAAGACATTCTAATGACCTTTCCATGACCTCTGACAATTATGTTCAGCCATCTCCTGTGGCATAAAAAACAACACTCCCTGCACGTCTGATTACTAGCCTGCAACAATGCAGGTTTTAATTCCCCAAAAGGGTGAGGGGGTTTTAAAGAGACAGCTCATAAAACATTTTTGCTCTTTTTCAGGCCTTTGCCTCTGTTACAAAGGTATTTCACGAGTTCTCTGGGGTCAGGTACCCATTTCTCTTCTCTATCTCTAGAGCTTGCCCCAGAAATGCGTATTGTCATAGTCAACAGCCATCAACAGCCAGACCTCTACTGGTGCAACTGGTGGCCTGCAGTGTCCACACACATATTGTCAGTGTCAGCCCAATAAGAAAGATGCCGTCTTCAAATGCTGGAAGAGCTAGTGGTGCAAACTCCCAGGATGCTGCCAAAGCTGTTGGCACTGAGGCTGCCGGCATGGTGGAAAAAAGTTCTTTTCATTTTCACTTGTTCTTTTATTAGAGAGCCTTTGCTGTAAGATTTCAGCATGGGTTCAAGGGATCTGGGCCAGATGGTATCTGTGACAGACATACTGGTGGACTTATAATCTAGCCAAGCTCCTTCTTACACAGCTCCAACTGCCCTTGAGCCAAGTTATATGACATTCTTTTAATTTTGGATGATTTATTTCCCAGGAGGCTTCTTGATGCTTTTGCCGTATAAAACATCCAGATGTACCCAACCAGTTGTGCATAATGTTTAGAGTAAATATCACTTAGGTTCATAATGAGGTTCTCTATTAAGATGACATGGTCAGCAAAAAGGACTAGGGAGAGGAAAGTGAAGTTCATTGAGCAGTTCAGTTTATCAGGCATTTGCTGAATAACCACTGTGTGCTTCACAATAATTGTGTAAAGCTGCTATTATTGTATTCATTTTATTGGTAAAGAGACCAATGGTCAGTTGGTTAAAGTGAAAGTATCAAGATCACATAGTAAATGACAGAATTAAATTTTCAAACCAGGTATTCCTACTTTGGTTATCTCCAGGTAGGGTAACATTCTATACTTTTGTCACAAGGAGTAATTATATTTGGCCCTAGCGGATTAGGATTAAATGTATAAGAGGACACAAGTACACAGGTTAGATTCTATAGCACTGAATCTTTTTTTTGAGACAAGAGTCTCACTCTGTCACCCTGGGAAAGAACACTGTGCATCATAGCTCACAGCAACCTCAAACTTTTGGGCTCATGCAATCGTCTGGCCTCAGCTTCCCAAATACCTGGGACTATAGGCACTCACCACAACGCCCAGCTATTTCTTTTAGAGACGAGATTTCACTGTTGATCAGGCTGGTCTCGAATACCTGAGCTCAAGCAATCCTCCCACCTGGGCCTCTTACAGTGCTAGGATGATAGGCATGAGCAACTAGGATTTGCCAGGAATGTGCTACTTTTTATTTATTTAAGCAAGATACAGTTTTGCATACCACTCATGAAAACATCTACCTCTGCTAGATGCTTTTTTGAACTCCTGGAGAGGCTGGGTGCAGTGGCTCATGCCCACAATCCTAGCACTCTGGGAGGCTGAGGTGGGTAGATTGCCTGAACTCCCGAGCTTGAGACCAGCCTGAGCAATAGCAAGACCCGCATCTCTAAAGATAGCCAGATGTTGAGGTGGGAACCTATAGCCCCTGCTCCTTGGTAGGCTGAAGCAAGAGGATCAGTTGAGCTCAAGAGTTTAAGGTTGCTAGGCCTGGCACAGTGGCTCACACCTGTAATCCCAGAACTCTGGGAGGCCAAGGCGGGTGGATTGTTTGAGCTCAGGAGTTTCAGACCAACGTGAGCAAGAGCAAGACCTTTCTCTACTAAAAATAGAAAAACGAACTGGACATAGTGGTGGGTGCCTGCAGTCCAAGTTACTCAGGAGGCTCAGGCAAGAGGATCGTTTGAGCCCAGGAATTTGAGGTTGCTGTGAGCTATGATGCCAAGGCACTTGAGGTGGACAAAGTGAGACTCTGTAGCAAAAAAAAAGGGGGGAGGGTGGCGCCTGTGGCTCAAAGGGATAGGGTGCTGGCCCCATATGTCGGAGGTGGTAGGTTCAAATCCAGCTCCGGCCAAAACCTGCAGAAAAAATACAAAAAACAAACAAACAAAAAAAAAAAAAAACGCAGAGGTAAGATAGTTGCATCTCGCATTAGTAGAGAATTTGCATCTTCTCTGGCTAATTTCGGGGGGAGGGGGTGCGAAGAATGAAAGTATTTGAAAGGTAGTGTTCTATGAATTATATGAGTTGTCTGAGCCCATATTCTGTGCCAACCTCTGCCCTAGGCCTTCTACCTCTTCAGAACAGGCTGGAAACCTCCAATCCTCAGCATATTTTTGTCACACCTAGTGCCATTCCCCTGACCCAGACACTTCATCATAGCTTATGGTACACTTATCTATTGAGTTTGAAAATGACCTCTGAGTACGTGTCTTTTATTTTTTTTTATTCAGACATTGTTGCTTTATTTTGCATTTTAAAATTCACAAAAAGCTTTACAGTATCTGTGTTCCCCTTCTTGATCAGCAAGGCTTTATGGTAAGACAATGAAAATTTTATCACATCTATTGGACATATTCAAAAACAATGGATGATTTACAAATAAATCTCTTTAATCAAGAACATTTTGTAAAATAGACATTCTGGTACACACCAGAACTATCTATTTTAAAATTAGACTTTAAAGAGTTAAAAAAAAACAAAACTCTAAACAGTTTAACACTGAGAAGCCTACCAGAATAATGCTGATGGCAAGCTATAAACAGCTTTAAATGCTAAATGTAATTTGGGGGATAGGGAGAGGAAGAAATTATCTGTTGAACCCACATTTAAATGCATCTGATAGTAAGACTTATCTAACTTAATGAATTTCAACAAAGTGAACAACTCCTTTGCCTTTAGTGGTTTAAGTTTTATTTTTAAATTTGTGACGTCTTGACTAAAGGTAATGAATGCTGGGACTAGAATATTTGAGAAAAAAAAAAAAGCATTGGTGGGGAAAGAGGGAAAACAAGATCACTACTTTCTTAGTTTATCCAAAGTGGATAATGAAAATCACTGCCATTAAGGAAGAATACTATAGTTGATATGTGGGACTTAGTTTGGCTTAAGGTTAGGTAAGTTGACATCTAACTGGCAAAAATATAGATTCAAGGTAGTCTCATTTAGGAAACTTTACAAAATAATTTTTGTCCTTAATTAGTTGTTAGATCTGTGGACAGCATAATACATACTTTAAGGCACCTGTTATGGGATCTGTTAAAATTATTCATACTGCTATTTCCATTTTTCATACAATTTTTATGTAGCTCTTTAGATATTATCAGTAGGGGACCACTAAAAATAACACCAGAATTTGAGGGAGGAGAGAGTAAAATGAAAAGAGGATGGGAGGGTAATGAAATTGGGTAGCAATAACAAACATTTTTTTAAGGTTTCCTCACTGAGTAATGCCACATAACCGTGTATTTTGGCTCAATTCACAGGGCTGCTGAAGTGATCAGGAAACAAAAGGAACATACTAATTGTCCCACTTATATTCTCAACTAACCTGTGATTTGCATGGGTCACTCATGAAGGACTGTTTACACAGACTTCTTGGGAAGGGGTCACTGAATTGGGAATACTACCCACTGCTTTGTTTCTTTTAAGAAAACTTCTGACAGGCTAAGGACTTCTAAAAGGCTAAGGACTTCTAAAGGGCAGAACAAAGAGCTCACTAAACTACAGAGATTAAAAAGGAAATAATCTATACATAGTGTAATCATGGGCATGTTATCAATCACCTTTCTTGTGGTGAAGAATATGGGCCTATGAAAAAAACACAACTCCACCCCGCTACTGGGCCTACGAAAAAAATCAAAGTCTAAATTTTTTCTCTTTTGGTCAGAAATCTCAATTTTAAGATATTCCTAATCTCCATCCAAATTACCCCTTCTTTTAGTTTTATTAAATAATATTGTTTAAGTCTCCCACATTAAGACTCAGGAGTTTCAGGATTAATAGAAGATGTTGAATCTTGGGAAAAAAAGGCTTTTAATTCTGAGGTGTATTTCAGAGATTTAAGTGCTCTACATTGTTACTGAATGAGACTTATTCTCAAACATCCTGCACGATCCTAAAGCATTCAGTTTATGACGATAGTACTTTAACACATAAAAGTTACAAAGCCTAAGAAAGCCAAGCAACAAGTCAATAAAATCACAACTCAGAATTCTCACATTTTCACATGGTATCATTCACTATGAGATGCAAACAGACTACTAATATTTAAGCGGAATGATCTCTAGCCTGTAACTTACACTCCTGTGATCAAATGATTACATACTTGGAAGACGACAGAACATGAGTAGGCACAGAAAGTTATTCTTCAGGACTGCTTTTTCAAAGCTTGAAAAATTAATTGACCATCATTATAGGGGAAAAAAAGGTGAGTATGGATTAAGACGCTCTGCATGTAGAAAAAATTCTAATGAAAATATTTTAGTCAATTTTAGACGTTTATTTGATAATGGAAGTATGGTCAGCCATCATAAAGTTATTTCTCTTCATCACAAAACGTCCATATATTAAGGATTTATGCAATTCAGGGAGGGAAAAAAAATCTAGAAACATTTTGCCTGAGCAAGAAATATAAAAAGGCTCTCCAACTCTTGAGTTAAAGTATCGTACTCTGCAATGAAATGCTTGAGTTCTTCAACACTCCTCTCACCTATTTCATGTAAATTCTTCCTCGGCGCAAACTGTATAGACTTTTCTAATGAAGGATCTTTTTCAATCAGCATTTTCAGTACCCTCCAGAAAGTTTCACAGTCTTGTCGGTAAGCCTGTTCAGTCTTTTTGGCTTTTAATGCTATTGCTTTAGAGCGATGGGTTAGCTCATCTTCATAGAACTCTATGCCATATGCTGCATTTGCCTCAGGTTCTTCTGCCTGGTAAATGAACGACGGTGCTGTGGATCCCGCTTCATACTCGTAAATTTCAGGCGAGTTACTTTCATCTGACTTCTCTCGCTTTTCCGCAGCCCACTTTCCTGCAGCCTCAGCAAGTTCTTTTTGCGTTAGCCTACGAGGTTTGGCTAACACCTTGGATGACGAAACTGCTTAATAAAACCAGAGTGAAGTATCTCTTGATGTTTTCAAAGATCATACAGGCCTCTCCTTATCTGTTTCTGGCTTTCTTTCATGCTGCCCTTTGTAGGAGACATCAACATGCCTGGACTTTCTACGCTGAGGCTGATGGAAAGACTGACTGGTTATCTTGAAAGGAGAGATTTCACAGTTAATCGTCCTTCCGACCACATTTCATCTCTTCTATAAGCTATGAGTCCAGGCCGCCCATAAGCCATGACTCCTGGCCGCCCAGCGACTCCTCGGCTGCTGCCCATGGCTATCCCAGGCAACAGGCGCTTCCAGTGCACACGATGACCTCACAAAGCAGCCGGTTTCAGGAAGCGATTTTTATTTTGAGACAGAGTCTCATTATGTCTCCCTGGCTAGAGTGCGTGGCGTCACAGCTCACAATAACCTCAAACTCTTGGGCTTCAGTGATTCTCTTGCCTCAGCCTCTCAAGTAGGTGGGACTCCAGGCCCCCGCCACAATGCTCAGTTGTAATCCGGTTTGACTCGAACTCGCCAGCTCTGCTGTTTGTGGCTGGCACCTTAGCTGCTGAGCTACAGGCGCCAAGCCAGTACTTGTGGTTTTTAAAATCATTATTGAGGCATGAGAGTTTGCGCCCCCCGCCCCCCCCCAAATTAGACCTGTTTAGCATCATTAGTCTCACAGCTGCAGGTGCCCACCACAATGCCCGCCTATATTTTTGTTGCACTTGTTTAGCTGGCCTGGGCTGGGTTGGAACCTGCCACCTCGGTGTACCTGGCTGGTGCTGTAAACACTGTGCTACCAGTGGTTTTAGTTGTCATTGTTTTTTAGTAGGCCTGGGCCGGGTTTGAACCCACCTGCCTCGGTGCTTGTGGCCCGTACCCTAACCATTGAGCTATGGGTGCCAAGCCTAGTAATGGTTTTTGAGCTTCAACTTTTTCATTTTTATGTAGTCCAAATCTATTGATTTTCCATGTATGATTTATTCTATTGATTTTTTGTTTAAAAATTCCATTCTTAGTCAGTAGAGTTTTTTTGTTATTTTTAATTAACCTGGCTTATAATTTTGAAGGCAATGGATTTATTCTACATGACTGCAAATATAGCTATAACTGCAATTTGTTCATTTTAAATATTTTATAGACAGTTTTTGAACTCTTGGTTATAAAAGTAGGAGCAGCTGTAATTCCTTTTAAACAGGACCGTGTTTGGAAAAAGCAACTCTTAAGAAGTCTTTTGAAAAAAGACTTGAAATGTTGACATTTTATTGCAGTGAACAAACGTGTTGATTGAATGTTCCACATTACTCGTTTCATATTGTGTAAGAGTGCTATAACACAAGGCAACACGGCACTCAGACTGAAGGATCCTCCAGCATTTTTACTTTGAGTATTATCTGATTATAGCCTTATTTCAGAAGAGCTCAAAAGCATTTTTTAAAGGGTGGTCACTGGACGCCTGGCATCGTAATCACCTGGAATACCTGTTAAAATGTAGACTTCCTAGCTCCCTCTCCAAACATACCAAATCAGATAATTTGGGATTGAAATCACAGAATCCAAATTTTAAAAAGCACCCCAGATGATTTTGGTGTGCCCTCAAATTTGAGAATCTTTGGGCTAGAGAGGAACAGCCATGGAGGCGAAGGACAAAAAGCAAGCAAGAATGAGGACTTGAGGTCAAAGATAGATCTGAAACTGGTATATCAGTCTCACTTTGTTGTCCTCAGTTGAAGGCCATGGCATCACAGCTCATGACAACCTCAAACTCCTGGACTCAAGGAATCCTCTTGTGTCAGCCTTCCAAGCAGCTGGGTCTACAGGGGCCCACCACAACATCCAGCTAATTTTAGAGACAGGGTCTTGCTCTTGCTCAGTCTGGTCTCAGAGTCCTCAGGTCAGGCAGTCCACCCACCTCTCAGAGTGCTAGTTTGTGAGCCACTCTGGCCTGCCTATTTTTGTGATCCTGAATACAATGTATATGAACTATACATAGTTTTTGAAATCTGGAAAATGGAGATAAAAATGTTTACTTGAATAGCTGAGGATTAAATAAGGTATAATAATAAAAGAACCTGGTACAATGGCTGCAAGTAAATAATACATAGTAAGTGCCCAGTATTCTTTTTTTTTTTTCTTTTGTGACCAAGTCTCACTCTGTCACCTGGGCTAGAGCACAGCTGCCTGAGCATAGTGCACTGCAGTTTTCAACTCTTGGGCTCAAGTGATCCTCTTACCTCAGTCTCCCAGAGTAGATGGGACTATAGGTGAGTGCCACAGGCCCAGCTAATTTTTTTTATTTTCTGTAGAGATGGAGTCTTGCTATGTTACCTGGGTTAGTCTGGAACTGCTGGCCTCAAGGAATTCTCCTGACTCAACCTCCTGAAGGGTTGGGATTACAGGTTTGAGGCACTATGGTTGGTCCTAGTATTCTTTTAAATAGATTAACTGAATTTTAGGGACCCAACATGGTGTCTCATGCCTATAATCCTAGCACTTTGGGAGGTCTAGACAGGAGGATGACTAGAAGTCCGGAGTTCAAGATCAGCCTGGGCAAAAGCTAGACCTCCATCTCTACTAAACAATAGAAAAAATTAGCTGAGCAAGGTGGTGCCCACCTGTAGTCCCAGCTACTTGATAGGCTGAGGTATGAGGAATGCCTGAGCACACGAGTTTGGGGTTGCAGTGAGCTATGATGATGACATTTTTTCCCAATATTTCCAACTTGATTTTCTAGTATAGTGCCTAACTCCTCACTTTAGCCCTATTCTGTGGGATCCTCAATTATTCTTCACAAGTGTTAGCCTTATTTACTTGATTTGTCTCTTCATTTTCATTATCTTTCATATTCTCTCCCTCCTTCCTACCTTTATTTTTAAACAAGTGACCTTCTTTTGATCTGGAATCTAGGACCACTTCTCTTTAGATTAAAAATTCTCTCCTGAGTTTGAGGTTGCTGTGAACTATAATGACACAACTGCTCTCATGCCTGGGCAACAGAGCAAGACCCTGTCTCAAAAAATAAGAAAAATTTCTTTTCTTAGCCTCCTAAATACTCAATATATTCCCATAGACGTCTACTCAGAGGAATCTCTGTGAACTTGGCAACCATTTTTTTGTGTATGACCCCTTCCTATTTTTTTTTCTTTTTTTAGAGACAGAGTCTCACTACATCACACTTGGTAGAGTGCTGTGGCATCACAGTTCACAGCAACCACAAACTCTTGGGTTTAAGTGATTCTCTTGTCTCAGCCTCCCATGTAGCTGGGACTACAGGCACCACCACAACATCCAGCTATTTTTTTTTTTTCCTTGAGACAGAGCCTCAAGCTGTCATCCTGTGTAGAGTACTCTGGCATCACAGCTCAAAGCAATCTCCAACTCTTGGGCTCAAGAGATTCTCCTGCGTCCACCTCCCAAGTAGCTGTGACTACAGGTGCCCACCACAATGGCCAGCTATTTTATTTTATTTTATTTTTTTGGTTGTAGCCATCATTGTTGTTTGGCAGGCCCTGGCTGGATTCGAACCAGCCAGCTCAGGTGTATGTGGCTGGCACCTTAGCCGCTTGAGCCACATCCAGCTATTTTTTTTTTTTTTTTTTTTTTATAATTGTTGTTTAGCTGGCCCAGGTTGAGTTCGAACCTGCCAGCCCCGGTGTATGTGGCCGGTGCCATAATCACTGTGCTACAAGATCCAAACCCCCTTCCTAATTTTTCTTATTACACATCAATTTTCCTACTGTTGCATATGACATTTTTTTCACATCTCTGCTGCCCTCAACCTACAGTAATATTTCTAGCCCTCCAGTGTTCATCATCTTCTTCTGGCCACATTCAAATCATTCTACAGATATGCAAAAGTCAATGACCTAGGAATCCAATTAATGATAGATGATGTTCCAACCAGGCTGCAGTTTTCACCACTTGACCTCAAGAGTATGATAAGAGACTTAGTTTTAAGGCTTTGGAATACACTGCACTTACAGTCATTATTCACTTCTTACTCCTGTTATTTAATTTTATTTTATTTAATTAAACCTCTCAATTTATCCATAGGGGCCCAAGAAATTTTTCAAGTTGTGGAGTGTTATTTACTTTTTAGAATTTGTCAGTGGGGAAAATGCCAAAACCTTTTTCCTCTTTCTCTCTGGTTCCAAGTAGTCCTGGATAACAGAATTCCAAAGCCTTTCTTTTCAGTTAATGAAAGGAAAAAGGTTCCTTTCTGAGCTATTTTCTTGGAAGCCCCACACATTTGGATGTGCTCTGATCATGCTATAGATAATAAAAAAATGAAAACAGTTCATTTACAATGATTTATTCACAAAGTATTTATCAAGAACCTATTATGTACAACATAAAGTTCTGGATGAGCAGATTAAGATGACTAACTAGATGACTCTATTCGCATGGGGTTTCTGGTTGAATAGGGGAAATAAGCCACGCACACAAACAACAGCATAAAGGTATAAATGGCCTGCAAGTGGTACAGATAAAACAGAATGTATCTTAAAAGAACAGAGAGATTCCTCCAGGCTGAAAATCTCTGTCATTAGTTTCCTCCAGTGACTGACCAAATAGTATGTCAGTTTCATGGCCTCAGCCATGAGATATTAAAATGTTTCAACTTAATATGAGGAAGAAATGTGATTCAATTGTCTTAACAAAGACTGTAGTGTCATTGGATGAGGCAGCCTGTGGGCACCAAAAGGCCTTGACAACTGCAGCGCTGTGCAAAGCCTTCTTTCTTTCTCTCAAGTTGTAGAAATAAAAGTCCTCAAAAATATTCAAGTGGAGAATTTCCAATTTTGTCCTTTAATAAATGGTTTGTTGGCATCGAATAGAATGAAAATAATAATAGGTCTCTTGCCACCAAAGCATAATGACCCTTGTGGCCTTTCTCCTCACTCTGTACCCTGTACTTTAGATGGTAAGCAGCAATTTGAGTGGCAATATTGAAAACGATGTTAACCCTCTGTTGCCCAGCAGGTCTGAAGCACATACACAGTCTACTTTGTGCTCCCTGCACCAAGACTAATAGCAAAGTGGTATTCCTTATTTTTTCCCCTACCCCCAAGCTCACGGAAACAGAAAGTCTGGTATTAAAAAATACAGGGCCCCACTAAGAAGGTAACAGACCCATGGATAGCTAGAAAACTTACCAGCCTGAAACTTACTCTTACATTGATATTAATGCTGGGTAAGAATTTGGAATCAAAATCTGTAAATAAAATTACCACCATCCTAAACCTTCTGAAAAGTAATGGAACAGTTAGGTTTCAATTTATTTTTTCACCATCAAAGAAAAAACCATGATTTTTTTTTTCTGTTCATAGCAATGTAAAAACTTTTTGTTCCTTAAAGAATGCTAAATTATGAAAATGAACTCTAAATTTTAAATGGCACAGATGTGATGGTGTAACACCTTATTAGGGTTGTCAGGTTTAGCAAATAAAATAACAGGATGCCCAGTTAAATTTGAGATAAACAATAAATAATTTTTAATATAAGTATGCCCCATGCAATATCGAGCAACCCTAACCTTAGAGCAGCAGTTCTGAACCTGTGGGTTGCGACCCACAGGAACTGTATTAAAGGGTCTTGGCATTAGGAAGGTTGAGAACAATGCCTTTGAGAGTATTGCTTGATTATATAGTATTCCAGTGGGCTGGCTAATTTTAAGGAGGCAGATTTGCTTTTAGTTCTCAGGTTTTCATCTTTTCCCAGTTCTGGCTGTCTCTATATCATGTAGAATTTCTAGCAATGAATGGAAAGATTTTCTGTGAAGAAATCTATTTATTTCATGAATGAATTATTTGAAAGTTCTGCACTACTCTGCAAAAAAAAAAAGTGAACAAAAAGTCTCTTTCTGGTCCCCTTTTTGTGCTGTCCTAATTGGTCTTCATTTTGTGATCTGGGTTGAATCATATGGATAAGTGCCTTAACTGTAAGTGCCTAAACCCTGTTCTGAGTAGAAAGACTCAGCCAGGATGGGGTAGAGGTTGGGGTCTGGCGGGCAGGAGACAAAGCAATGGAAACCTAGTAGAACCTCCATAGCTGACCACCTCCTTAAGTTGACCTTATTTTCATAGACTGGATATGCACCACATGTACATATCAGTAGAGTAGGCCTAGTTCCTTATCTTGACCACATCTGTATATTGACCAGTTTGTTACATTCTCTTGGATGGTCAGCTAACAGAACTTCGACTGTATTTAATATGAGAACATCATATGTTGTATCCATATATTAATCTAAAATAAAATGAATAAAATGAGAACCTGGGGAGCATCCAAAATGGATATGTAGATGGATATCTCAAGTATACTGATTTGAACTTTACCAATTATATGAATGTTTTAAATTATCACATATACTCTGAAACTGTATACATGTATTATACTACATATAGCAATTTAAAAATGAGTATGTCCTCGTGTGGACTTTTTGTAATTACAGAATGTCACTTCCTCACAGATATCTCTCTAATTCTGTACCTGTTCTGATCATTTCAATGAACATTTTCACACTTCCATCAGAGGGTTCAAAAGAGCATGAAAAGTTGATGATTCTGCATTTAGTTCTTACCAATTTTAGAAGGAGAAATGCATTTTCTTTACATTTGAATGCCCTGATATCTGCTTTCCTGATCACTTAATTACTGCTTATCTCAGAAGGAGATTAGTTCCCTTCATTCCAGGCTATCCCTAAAGGTAGATTCTAAGTATGACAAATAGTACAAATGAGCATCACATAGGCTATTCTCTAGATTTACAATTTTTGGAGGGGAATCATATTATGCAAACTAAACCTTGTCAGGAATATTATAGATTTTTCATAGTTGCTTTATTGTGTCATAAGAAAATCATTGTATGAAACCCTGAGACAGCTTCTTATTAAAGTTTTACCTCTATTATGACAGATGTCCATGATGAAGAAGTAAATTTAGAAATCATTTAAAAATTTATAGCTTCTCAAATATTTCTCATGAATTCTCCAACCTTTTAAATTAAAAAATATGATTTATCCCAGGCATGGTGGCTCAGGCCTGTAATCCTAGCACTCTGGCAGGTCAAGGCAGGTGGATTGTTTGAGCTTAGAATTCGAGATCAGCCTGAGCAAGAGTGAGACTCTAGTCTCTACTAAAAATAGAAAAACTACCCAGGCGTAGTGGTACACTATAGTCCCAGCTACTCAAGAGGCTGAGGCAAGGCAATTGCTCAAGTCCAAGAGTTTGAGGTTGCTGTGAGCTATGACGCTACCACACTTTACACAGGGCCATAGAGTGACACTCTGTCTCAAAAATAAATAAATAACTGCTCACTTTGGCAGCACATATACTAAAATTGGAACGATACAGAGAAGATTAGCATGGCCCTTGCTCAAAGATGACACACAAATTTGTAAAGCGTTCCATATTTTTCCATGAAAATAAATAAGTAAATAAAAATAAATAAATAATATGATTTTATAAACTTCTTGTGGTGGTAGAATCACCAATGTTTGTATGCTTGGTCAAACACTAAATGTTTTGTGTACTATTATTTATTTGACACTTACACAGACCCAATGAATTATATAATGATACTAGTTTTTTTTACTGTAGGTACATATTGATGTTCAGAGAAGTTAAGTGATTTGCAGAAGGACTTGCAGCAACAGTGTCTGAGCTGCACCTAGAAATGAGTGAGAGCTCTATTTAAATCTGCCATCTTGGGAATCTTCTTAATAGGAAAACATTGGTGTCCTTCTGTTTATTATGATTATTCAATCTTTTGTTCAGCCCCCCAAACCTACAAAAGTACAGAAATACATCATGTGTAGTATCTCAGGACACTAGAAGTTGAACAGAACTTGATAAATTTGACAAAAGGCATCCTTAACATCATATTAATGGTAACAAAGTAAAATAAGTGAATGCTTTGCTCTCGAGAAGAGGAACCAG
The DNA here is from genome assembly GCF_027406575.1 of Nycticebus coucang. Classification (NCBI taxonomy): domain Eukaryota; kingdom Metazoa; phylum Chordata; class Mammalia; order Primates; family Lorisidae; genus Nycticebus; species Nycticebus coucang. Next base: position 123,789,718 of record NC_069804.1, read on the forward strand.
AGAAGGTTTGTTCTCACCAATTCCTTTCAACATTGTACTAGAAGTTCTAGTCAGTGTAATAAGGCAAGAAATAAAAAGTATCCTAATTGGTATGAAAGAATTGAGACCATCTTTATTCACACACAACATGTTCGTCTATACAGAAGATCTATGGAATGCAAAGAAATTAACAAACATAATAAGTGAGTTTATCCAGGTTGTGGGATACATGATGAAAATGGAAAACATCAATACTCTTTCTATATACTGGCATCTAACAAATGGAAATTTTAATTAAAGAAAACAGTACCATTTATAATAGCATAAAAAATGGAAAATCACCTAAAAGGTAGGACTAAATCCAATTGAGGCAAAGCTTCAGGGCTCACACCTATACGCCCAGCATTTGGGGATCCCAAGGCAAGAGGATCACTTGAGGCTCGGAGTTCAAGACCAGTCTGGGCAACATAACAAAACCCTGTCTGTACAAAAAAATTAAAAATTAGCTAGGTATGGAGGTACGGGCTTGTAATCTCAGGTTCTTTGGAGGCTAAGGTGGGAGGATCACATGAGCCCAGAGTTCATGGTTACAGTGAGCTATGATTAGGCCATTGCAGTCCAGCATAGGCAACAGAGTGGGGAAAACATAAAAACTGGGTGGCCCCTGTGGCTCAGTGAGTAGGGCACCGGCCCCACATACTGAGGGTGGTGGGTTCAAACCCAGGCCCTGCCAAACTGCAACAAAAAAATAGCCAGGCGTTGTGGTAGGCACCTGTATTTCTAGCTACTCAGGAGGCTGAATCAAGAGAATTGTCTAAGTCCAAGAGCTGAAGGTTGCTGTGAGCCATGACGCCACAGCACTCTACCATGGGTGATAAAGTGAGCCTCTGTCTCTAAAAAAACAAAAACAAAAACAAAACAAAACATAAAAACTTTATTAAAGATGTTCAAGACCCGTCTGGGTGCAGTGGTTCATGCCTATAATCCTAGCACTCTGGTAGGCCAAGGCGGGTAAATTGCTTGAACTCAGAAGTTCGAGACCAGCCTAAGGAAGAGCAAGACCCTGTCTCTACTAAAAATGTAAAAATTAGCTAGACAGGGTGGTGCACACCTGAAGTCTGAGATACTGGGGAGGCTGAGGCAAGAAGATTGTTGAAGCCCAAGAGTTTAAGGTTGTTGTGAGCTATGAAGCCACAGGACTCTATCTAGGGTGACAGAGTAAGGCTCTGTCTCAAAAAAAAAAAAAAAAGTTATACTGAAAGTGACAAAACACTACTGAGAGAAATTAAAGAAATTTGAAATACATGAAGAGAAACAGAGAAATTCTAAATATACAGTGTTCATTGGAAAACTCATATTTGGGCCAGGCGAGATGGCTCCCGCCTATAATCTGGCCTGTTTGCAAAAGCTGCTTCTGTGTTAGCAAAAGCCAATTAACCCTTACCAGACTCACTTCATGTACTTCATGTGGGGAGCTCTGTTACTCCACAGAAAAGAATAGGTGATGTGCTACACAATTATTCTTTCTTTTCTTTAACTATTCACACATAGCATTAATTTGGTTTATCTACCCATATCAAGTAATAAAGTTTTGTTTATATTTACTTTATGTTGACTGCTAAATAATTTCATATTTATATACAGAGAAGGAAACTATCTTACCTACATTCTGAGAATTCAAAAACTTTTGGACGGGCTAGGCGCAGTGGCTCAATTCTTAATCCTAACACTCTGGGAGCCTGAGATGGGTGGATTTCCTGAACTCAGGAGTTTGAGACCAGCCTGAAGCAGAGTGAGATCCCATCTTTAAAAAGTAGCTGAGTGTTGTGGTGCGTCCTTGTAGTCCCAGCTACTTGGGAGGCTGAGGGAAGGAAATTGCTTGAGCCCAAGATTTTGAGGTTGCTGTGAGCTGTGCTGCCACAGCACTCTACCAATGCAACAAAGAGAGACTCTGTCTCAAAAAACAAAGCAACACAAATCAAAAAAACTTTTGGACAGGCCAGGTGTGGTGCCTTATACTTGTAATCTTAGCATTCTGGGAGGACAAGGTGGGAGGATCTCTTGGGCTCTCAAGTTCCAGACCAGCCTGAGCAAGAGCAAGACTCCATCTCTACTAAAAAAGTAGAAAAATTAGCTGGGCATCATGGCAGGCTCCTCTAGGCCGAGCTACTAGAGGCTGAGGCGGGAGGATTGCTTAAACCCAGGAGTTTGAGATTACTATAATCTATCATGATGCCATGGCACCCTAGCCAGGGGCAACAGAGTGAGCCTCTGTCTCAAAAACAAGCAAATCTTTTGGACAGTTAAAACTTCAAGAAATATGAAATGTCTTGCTTCAGTGGCATATTTCTAGTGAGTCTGAATATTTCACTAAAGTTGATAGTCTTGAATGTGTCAAGGTCTCTTCAGAGTTTTTCAGTGGGTAACATTCTTTTTTATATATATTATTTACATTTTTTACAGTAGCACATTTAAAGAATGGACAATGTTGCCTCTGCATTCTAATTTGACAATGAGCCTTAACCTTGTACCACTTCATTCCGTTAAGAGAGAAAAAAAAAATACTTACTGGCAAAGTAAATGGCTCATAAAGTAATCTGAGTGATGGAAAAAGAACAGCTCCCGGCATGAAATTAAAATATCTTTCACCAAGGATGAAGCAGAATTATAGAAGTACTCACTCCATCTGAGTAGCTGCTTTTTACAGTTGATGATCTTACATAAAATTCCCCTTGAGTGTCTCTGACTACTGGGGTTTGAGAGCCTGAAACATGATTGAATTTACAATCTGGGAAGTGACAAAGAGAGCCCTACGTTTGCTTCAGGCTTTGAGGAGAATGGGCATTCTATTACGCCTGCTCCATTGTTTGCCCTAAGTCTCCTGAATTTAAAAAATTAATTTACCATATAAACTTTTAGATATTTTTCTTTCAAATAAAACTTGTCTAAAGTATACTTGTTTTGTGATATCAACATGGTCCAGAAGATCCTAACAAGTAATCATGCAACCTACCACAAAAGAAGGTTATATATAGACTTAGGTTCTAATACCAGCTTTGTTGCATAATTACTGTGCAGCATAATTGGAAAAATCCATATTGACTTTTCTAATCAGGATTATTGTGAGGATTAAATGTAAATATACATAAAAAGTTCTTTGAAACCATTAAACATTATGGAAATAAGAGGTGTTTTCTCCAGGCAGCCGCCCACATGGAAGTTGTGAGTTTTCCATTTTCTGAAGTGTAGGCCATGAACCTAAATTATGGGATTACACATAAGTAATAGAGGTCAGCTTTGTGGTTGTTTATTAAATTGAAATTGTCTTAAATACATGTTCATGTAAAATATTTACAAATTAAAAGTCAACTTTATAATTTATATAATGATGATAATAGGTAACATTAATTAAGTACTTTGTTGTATATTGTTCCTGGTGCTAAGCAGTTTCTGTTTGTTATCTAATTCTACAGTTGAAATGACCTTGTAAGGTGAATGTTATCATTGCTACCATATTATAGAGAAGAAAAATATAAAAGCCAGGATTACAGATTGAGGCAATTTGACTCCTCTCTTAGCCATTATAATTTTATGCCTTCCAACACTCTGGAAAATCTGCTATCAACTTTTTATTTCTAGTGGAACATTGTTCAGAATAAATACAAGACATATACTGCAGAGAGGCTTCTGGAAACTATAGACTCTAGATAGTCAATTTCAAGACTTACTGAGTAATCTGGTTAAATGAAGGGTAAATGTTAGGATTCCAGAAATGCAGAACGTAATGGAGAAAAACCTACTTGATTTCTATAACGTGATATACTGGAGTTTGAGATAGTAAAAAAGTAGATACAAAGGGAGAAACATGTAGGTACAAGCACTTTAAACTAAAAATAAAGAGGGCTTTAAAAGTTTTCAGCCTGAGGAGTGTTTTGATTCCAGTCAACACAGTATTGTGGGAAATGCAATATAAACTTAGGGATGAGTAGGAGCTGATGGGAATTTTCTATGCGCTACCACCTCTATGCACTGGCATACAACTTGTCTATTACTCTATGTCTTCCACACCTCTGTGCCATTTGGTGATCATAGTATTCTTGTGAGGAAAACGGAATAAATTTTATGACATTTTATTTCTTAAATTTGTTTTCAACAAGTTAGTACATTGTATTTAATACAAAAACCAGTCCTTTTCTTCCTTTCAAAATATGACTTACCCCTGACAGAAGCTGTGTGATAACCTACTATACTCCTCTAAGAACAGATACGTTTTTCTTTTGAATCTCACTCTGTCACCCTGAGTAGGGTGCCTTGGCATCATCATAGCTCATAGCAACCTCAAACTCTTGGGCTCAAGAAATCCTCTTGCCTCACCCTTCCAAGTAGCTGGGACTACAGGCACCCACCACAATGCCCAGCTAGTTTTTCTACTTTGGATAGAATCAGTGTCTAGCTCTTGCTCAGGCTGGTCTTAAAGTCCTAAGATAAGCAATCTGCCCACCTTGAGCTCCCAGAGTGTTAGGATTACAGGCAGGAGCTACTGAGCCTGGCCAAGAATAGATGTTTGAATGATTCTGTTAATGAAGCGTCAATATTTAATTAAATATGCAATTCCCTTCCTAGTTAATAAGCTTGGTTTACGAGAAAAGGCAATTTTAGTTATTCATTTAATTAATTATATATTTTTTGAGACTGAGTCTCACTCTGTAGCTCTGGGTATAGTGCATGGCATCAGAGCTCACAACAACTTGAAACCCTTGGGCTCAGATGATGCTCTTGCCTAACCCTCCCAAGTAGATGGGACCATAGGCACCCACGACAATTCTCAGCTAGTTTTTCTGTTTTTAGTAGAGTTGGGGTCTTGTTCTTGCTCAGGCTGGTCTCAAACTCCTGAGCTCAAGCAATACAACTTCCTCAATCTCTCAGAGTGCTAGGATTACAGGTGTGAGCCATTTCACCCTGCCACCCCTTCCAAATTCAGTGCAGGAATTTGGAACAATAATTATTCTATTTCGAATCAAAGGCCTAGATGCAGAGAGTAGGATGTTGTTTGCCAGGGGCTGGCAGTGAGAGAACTGGCGATGTAATGTTGAAAGCACACCAAATTTCAGTTATGAAAGACAAGTAAGTTCTGGAGATCTACTAGACAGCCTAGTAGCACTTATAACTAGCAATACTGAATTGTGTATTAAAATTTGGCAAGTGGTAGGGGGAAGGGCAAGATGACCAACTGAGAGCAGCTTCCATGAAGGCTCCTGTCCAAAAGGAAAGGTAATGTCCAAAAACAGCCCAATTAAGCTGATAACTGGGAGCCCAGCCAAGAGAGAGATGATAACAGCAGGTCACCTCTGCTAAGGTCACCTGCGAGTGCAAGAAACCACGCTTCAGCTACAAAATTCATCTGGAAGGAGGAGTGTCCCTCCCCCAAGAAAGATGTGGTTTTTCTTTGCTTTTCTGTGTCCTTTCTTTTATCTCTTCGTTCCTGCAGGTTTTCTATGCACAAGTGGTGAATGTGGACCTCTTGCCTCACACCACAGGTGAGTGCTGTGGGAAGTGGGGACTACTTCCTCAGAGGGACCTTGCTGTGACTCTGAAAACTCTCTTGCAGGCAGAAATATTGAACTAAGAACTTCACTGCCATTCTGAACTTCCAGTACACCCTTCCCCCCTTACCCGATGAACCAGAAGCCTAACCCCTGCTGAGACTGAGGGAGGAGGTTCTTCAGCAGTGCTACCCCACCCGTCTGCCAGACCAAGTGCCCCCCCCAGCAAGAGACTCTAGAGACATGCTGAGACACCCCGAACAGAATTTCCACCAGCAGCCACACAGGCTCACACCCCACGACCCGTGACCAGCAGCCACCTGGACCTCCATATGAGCAGCGCCATGACCTGAAATATGCACCGGCTGGGCCTCTGCATGCCCTGACCAGGAACTCTGAGAGCTGGGCAACCCTGCGTCCTCCCTCCCATACCCTCCCTGATGCCACACCAGCCCTCTCGTCGGGCCAGGGACTCTGGTAGCTGTGCACCCTCCGGAAACTTCCCTGCCTCTGTGCAGAGACCTTCTCCTGGCAAGAGACTGCTAGAGCCTTGCGCTTTCTGTGCCAAAGTCACCAGGTGCCAGGCACTCCCAGAAATGTGTGCATCACCCTCCGCCCTGTGGCTGGACCCAGATGTGCCACACTCCACAGTTGCTCCCACAACCAGAACTCCCTGGATGGGGCAGCCCCTGAGGAGCTACACAGGGTCACTCCCTACAAAGATCCAGCAACAATAGAGTGATCCTGCTGGGGTCTAATCTTGGAGAGACATTTCCCCAACTCTGAGGACAGCCAGAGGCAATGGTAAAAAACAATCATGAGGCAAAATCAATGGAAAAACCCTGGCAATATCAATAATCAGAGTAGATCAACTCCCCCAAAGAACAATGGGGCAGACACAGTACAAGATCCTATGTAAAACAAATAGCTGAGATGTCAGAAATCAAATTCAGAATCTTGGTAGCAAATAAGATGGAATTAGAATCCCAAGCAGTAACCCAGACTATGTCTCAAGAATTCAATAAATTCAAAGATCAAATGACAAAAGATTTTGACGCATTGAGACAAGAAGTTGCAGCCTTCAAAGATCTGAGAAAAACAGTAGAATCCCTCAGTAACAGAATGTAGCAAGCATAAGAAGGGACTTCTGACATTGAAGACAAAGCTTTCGAACACTCCTAAACTCTGAAAAAGGAAAAGAAATGGAGGGCAAAAACAGACCGCTCTCTAAGAGACCTCTGGGATAATTCAAAGAAAGCCAATATTCGTCTTATGGGATTCCCAAAAGCAACGAAATGGCTTCACAAGGCACAGAATCTCTTCTCCATAAGATTATGAAAGAGAACTTTCCAGACATGCCAGATAGCAGACAGTTTCAGAACTCCAGCATGACTCAACCCGAATAAGACATCCCCCAGACACATCATAATCAATTTCACTGAAGTTAATATGAAGGAGAAAATTCTGAAAGCAGCCAGATGAAAGAAAACCATAACCTACAAAGGGAAGAATGTTAGAATAACTGCAGATCTCTCTGCTGAACCCTTTCAAGCTAGAAGAGGATGGTCATTGACTTTTAATCTCTTAAAACAAAATAACTTTCAACCCAGGATCCTGCACCAGCTAAACTGAGTTTCATTTATGATGGAGAAATTAAATACTTTAATGACATTCACATGTTGAAGAAATTTGCCATAACTAAATCAGCTCTCCAAGATATTCTCAGACCTATCCTCCAGGAAGACCAGCGTAATCCTCCACCACAAAAGTAAACCCACCCAGAAAATTTTGATCAAATTCCAACTTCCACAGTTGCAAAAGGATTAAAAATGTCCACCAGACTCTCAAAAGGCTTATCAATATTCTCAATTAATGTGAATCTTTTAAAGTGTCCTCTAAAGAGGCACAGGTTGGCTAACTGGATACAAAAACTCAAACCAGATATCTGCTGCATACAATAATCTCATCTTACCTTAAAAGACAAATATAGACTCAAGGTGAAGGGATGGTCATCTATACTCCAGGCAAATGGAAAGCAGAAAAAAGCAGGCATTGTAATCCCATTTACAGATACAATAGGCTTTAAACCAACCAAAATAAGGAAGGATAAGGATAGACACTTCATATTTGTTAAAGGTAATACTCAGTAAGATGAGATTTCAATTATTAATATTTATGCACCCAACCAAAATGCACCTCAATTTATAAGAGAAACTCTAACAGACATGAGCAAGTTGACTTCCTCCAGTTCCATAGTAGTTGGAGATTTTAACACCCCTCTAGCAGTGCTGGATAGATCCTCCAAAAAGAAGGTAAGCAAAGAAATTTTATATTTAAACTTAACCATTCAACATCTGGACTTAACAGACATCTACACAACATTTCATCCCAACAATACTGAGTACATATTCTTTTCATCAGCCCACGGAACATACTCCAAAATCGACTACAACCTAGGCCTCAAATCTAACCTCAGCAAATTTAAAAAAATAGAAATTATTCCTTGCATCTTCTCAGACCATCATGGAATAAAAGTTGAACTCAATAACAACAGGAATCTGCATTCCCATACAAAAACATGAAAGCCAAATAACCTTATGATGAAGGATAAATGGTTTATAGATGAGATTAAGAAGGAAATCACCAAATTTTTGGAACAAAACAGCAATGAAGACACGAATTATTAGAACCTCTGGGATACTGCAAAGGCAGTCCTAAGAGGGAAATTTATAGCACTGCAAGCCTTCCTCAGGAAAATTTAAAGAGAGGAAGTTAATAACTTAATGGGACATCTCAAGCAACTGGTGAAGGAAGAACATTCCAACCCCAAACCCAGCATTAAAAAAGAAATAACCAAAATCATAGCAGAATTAAATGAAATTGAAAACAAAAGAATTATACAACAGATCAATAAACCCCAAAGTTGGTTTTAAGAAAAGATCAATAAAATAGATAAACCTTTGGCCAGCCAAACCAGGAAAAAAAGAGTAAAATCTCACATGTTATGGGAGCAAGACATGATTGCAAGAGGGACTTTACCTAACAATTGCAATCAGTGTAACCTGGCTTATTGTACCCTCAATGAATCCCCAACAATAAAAAAAAAAAAAGAAAAGACAAAAAAATAAATAAATAAATAAAGAGTAAAATCTCTAATTTCAACAATTCAAAATGGTAAAGATGAAATAACAACAGTCTTCTCAGAAATTCAAAAAATTCTTAACGAATATTGCAAGAAATTTTACTCTCAGAAACAAGAAAATCTGAAGGAAATTTACCAATACTTGGAAGTACGCCACCTACCAAGACTTAGCCAGAATGAAGTGGAAATGTTAAACAGGCCTATATCAAGTTCGAAATAGCATCAACTATACAAAATCTACCTAAAAAGAAAAACCCAGGACCAGATGGCTTTACATCAGAATTCTACCAAGCCTTTAAAGAAGAACTAGTACCTATATTACTAAACCTCTTCCAAAATATAGAAAAAGAAGGAATACTACCCAACGCATTCTATGAAGCAAACATCACCATGATCCCTAAACCAGGGAAAGACCCAATAAGAAAAGAAAATTATAGACCAATATCACTATTGAATATTGATGCAAAAATACTCAATAAGATCCTAACAAACAGAATCCAACAACACATCAAAAAAATTATACACCATGACCAAGTGGGATTTATCCCACGGTTGAAGGCTGGTTCAATATATGTAAATCTATAAATGTAATTCAACACATAAACAAACTAAAAACTAAAGGTCATATGATTCTCTCAATTGATGCATAAAAAGCTTTTGATAATATCCAGCATCCCTTCATGATCAGAGCACTTAAGAAAATTGGTGAGATCACACCTGTGGTGCATCTTACAGGGGTATTTGCGAAAGTTGGTAAATGTAGAATGTAAATGTTTTGGCACGGTAACTGAGATAACGCCGGAAAGGCTATGTTAACCACTGTGATAAAAATGTGTCAAATGGTTTATGAAGCGAGTGTATGATGCCCCATGATCATATCAATGTATACAGTTATGATTTAATAAAAAAAAATAAAAAAATAAAAAGAAGAAAGTGACACCATTATTGGCATAAGGTCAAGGGGACAAGTTCTCTTTTCTCTTTTTCTTGTGTTAGTTAAATAAATTGCCCTTAACGAAAAAAAAAAAAAAAAAGAAAAGAAAATTGGTATAGAAGGGACATTTCTTAAACTCATAGAGGCCATCAAGAGCAAACCCACAGCCAATATTGTATTGAATGGAGTTAAATTAAAATTATTTCCACTTAGATCAGGAACCAGGCAAGGTTGCCCATTGTTTTCATTGCTCTTTAACATTGTAATGGAAGTTTCAGCCATTGCAGTTAGGAAAGTAAAGGAGATCAAGGGTATACACATAGGGTCAGAAGAGATCAAAATTTCACTCTTCACAGATGATATGATCGTATATCTGGAAAACACTAGGGATTCTACTACAAAACTTTTATTTATTTTTATTATTTTTTATTAAATCATAGCTGTGTACATTAATGTGATCGTGGGGCACCATACACTGGTTTCATAGACCGTTTGACACATTTTCATCACACTGGTTAATATAGCCTTCCTGGCATTTTCTTATTTATTGTGCTAAGACATTTACTTTCCACATTTACTAAGTTTCACATATACCCTTGTAAGATGCACCGCAGGTGTAATCCCACCAATCCCCCTCCCTCTGTCCGCCTCCACCCTCCCTCCCTTTCCTTTCCCCCTTCCCCCTATTCTTAGGTTGTAACTGAGTTATAGTTTTCATTTGAAAGCCATAAATTAGTTTCATAGTAGGGCTGAGTACATTGGATACTTTTTCTTCCATTCTTGAGGTACTTTATTAAGAAGAATATGTTCCAGCTCCATCTATGTAAACATGAAAGAGGTAAAGTCTCCATCTTTTTTAAGGCTGCATAATATTCCACGGTGTACATATACCACAATTTATTAATCCATTCGTGGATCGATGGGCACTTGGGCTTCTTCCATGACTTAGCAATTATGAATTGGGCTGCAATAAACATTCTGGTTCAAATATCTTTGTTATGATATGATTTTTGGTCTTCTGGGTATATGCCCAGTAGAGGGATTACAGGATTGAATGGCAGATCTATTTTTAGATCTCTAAGTGTTCTCCAAACATCTTTCCAAAAGGAATACATTAATTTGCATTCTCACCAGCAGTGTAGAAGTGTTCCCTTTTCTCCACATCCACACCAACATCTCTGGTCTTGGGATTTTGTGATATAGGCTAATCCTACTGGAGTTAGATGTTATCCCAAAGTAGTTTTGATTTGCATTTCTCTGATGATTGAAGACGATGAGCATTTTTTCTTATGTCTGTAGGATGTGAGTCTGTCTTCTTCAGAGAAGTTTCTCTTCAAGTCCCTTGCCCAGCCTGCGATGGGATCACTTGTTCTTTTCTTGCTTATACGTTTGAGTTCTCTGTGGATTCTGGTTATTAAACCTTTGTTGGAGACGTAACCTGCAAATATCTTCTCCCATTCTGAGGGCTGTTTGCTTACTTTACTTACTGTTTTCTTGGCTGTGCAGAAGCTTTTTAGTTTGATCACGTCCCAGTAGTGTATTTTTGAAGCTGCTTCAATTGCCCTGGGGGTCCTCCTCATAAAATACTCGCCCAGACCAATTTTTTCAAGGGTTTTCCCTGAACTCTCTTCTAGTATTTTTATAGTTTCATGTCTTAAGTTTAAATCTTTAATCCAGTGAGAGTCTATCTTAGTTAATGGTGAAAGGTTTGGGTCCAGTTTCAGTCTTCTGCCGGTCTCCAGCCAGTTCACCCAGCACCATTTGTTAAATAGGGAATCTTTTCCCCACTGAATGTTTTTAATTGTGTTGCGTGACCAGAGACACGAACGAACAGAAGCTTTGCCATGGGTGTAAACTCGCTCGTGTAAGTATTAAGTCAAGAAACAGACTATACACCGTGGGATTGCATATAGCAAAAATCTTTATTCCAAGTTTTGGTTTTATACTCTTCCAGTGACCTACACACTTAATCTATTGTCTATTAGTTTCATCATCATCTTATCTTCTTTTTACATATCCGAAATTTAACTTGAAAGGAAATATTTATCATATCAATGCAATCATCTGTGTAGTAAATCTCTTCTTCTAAACAGTGACTAATTTCCGAGCAGATCACAGAGACGAAAGTAGCCATAGGGGAATTAAATATCTTCAAGCATTCACTCAGTTTACTCAGTATGAAGTAATGATTGTGTCCTTCCTTCAGGGCAGAGTACCTATAGACCTCTGATAATATGTTGTTAACATATGTCAACCCTCTGGCCCATACCTCTGAGGAAGGGCGGCATGTCCTTGGATCTCAGGCTTCATGGGGTGTACAGCTTCAGGGAAAAGGTCTAAGGAATTTACAACTCCAAAAAAGCCTAACCCTGCGAGTACCCCAGGGGGGTCCAGGTCTCTTAAGCCTCTGGAAGAAAAGCAAGTCATTTTAAACTCACACTGAATTTACTTTGTGTGCTTGATGTAGGATATGTTTATTTCTAAATATTATCCTACAAATTGGCTTGTCAAAGATTAAATAATGATAAGTAGCTGGGTTCATCTCTTGGTTCTCTATTCTGTTCCAGACATCTACTTCTCTGTTTTTGTGCCAGTACCATGTTGTTTTGATCACTATCGATTTGTAGTATGATCTGAGGTATGGTAGCGTGATTCCTCCTGGTTTGTTTTTATTTCTGAGTAACGTCTTGGCTATTCGAGGTTTTTTCTGATTCCATATAAAATGAAGTATTGTTTTTTCAATATCTTTAAAAGTATGACAGTGGAGCTTTAATAGGGATTACATTAAAATTACATATTGCTTTGGGTAGTATGGACTTTTTAACAATGTTGATTCTTCCCAGCCATGAGCATGGTATGTTTTTTTATTTGTTAACATTTTCAGCTATTTCTTTTCTTAGAGTTTCATAGTTCTCATTATAGAGATCTTTCATGTCCTTTGTTAGATAAACTCCCAAGTATTTCATCTTCTTTGGCACTACTGTGAATGGGATAGAGTCCTTAACTGTTTTTCCAGCTTTCACATGAAGACTATAACCCATCTATAGCACAAGAATGTGGGTAAAGGGCCAAGCGGGGGGAAGGCAGGGGGAAGGTTGGGGTGGAGGGAGGTAATGGGAGGGACAGCACCTATGGTGCATCTTAGAATGGGTACAGGCAAAACTTAACTAAATGCAAAATACAAATGTCTACTTACAATAACTAAGAAAATGCCATAAAGGCTATGTTGAACAGTTTGATGAGAATGTTTCAGACTGTATATGAATCCAGCACATTTGTACCCCTTGATTACACTAATGTACACAGCTATGATTTAGCAATAATATATATCCATCCATCCATCCATATATATCTTTTCATTAGAATTTTTTCTACATGTAGAGCATCTTAATCCATACTCACCTTTTTTTTGCCCCCTAAAATGATGGTCAATTAATTTTTCAAGCTTTGAAAAAGCAGTCTTGAAGAATAGCTTTCTGTGCCTACTCATGTTCTGTACTCTTCCAAGTATGTAATCATTTGGTCACAGGAGTGTAATTTAGAGACTAGAGATCATTCCACTTAAATATTAGTAGACTGTTTGCATTTCATAGTGAATGATACCATGTGAAAATGTGAAAATTCTGAGTTGTGATTTTATTGACTTTTGCTTGGTTTTCTTAGGGTTTGTAACTTTTATGTGTTAAAGTACTATTGTCATAAACTGAATGCTTTAGGATCATACAGAATGTTTGAGAATAAGTCTCATTCAGTAACAATGTAGAGCACTTAAATCTCTGAAATACACCTCAGAATTAAAAGCCTTTTTCTCCAAGATTCAGCATCTTCTATTAATCCTGAAACTCCTGAGCCTTTCATGGATTGGGAGACTTAAACAATATTATTTAATAAAACTAAAAGAAGGGGTAATTTGGATGGAGATTAGGGATACCTTAAAGTTGAGATTTCTGGCCTAAAAAGAAAAAATTTAGACTTTGATTTTTCGGTAGGCTCAGTAGTGAGGTGGAGTTGTGTTTTTTTCATAGGCCCATACTCTACACCACAAGAAAGGTGATTGATAACATGCCCGTGATAACACTATGTATACATTATTTCCTTTTTAATCTCTGTAGTTAAGTGAATTCTTTGTTCTGCCCTTTAGAGGTCCTTAGCCTGTCAGAAGTTTTCTTAAAAGAAACAAAGCAGTAGGTAGTATGCCCAACTTAGAGCAGCACCTGTGGCTCAGTGAGTAGGGCGCCGGCCCCATATGCCAGAGGTCGCAGGTTCAAACCCAGCCCCAGCCAAAAACTGCAAGAAAAAAAAAAAAAAAGGTAGTATGCCCAACTCATTGGCCCCTGCCAAGAAGTCTGTGTAAATAGTCCTTCATGAGTGACCCATCAAAATCACGGGTTAGTTGAGAATCTAAGTGGAACAATTAGGATGTTCCATTTGTTTCCTGATCACTTCAGCAGCCCAGTGGCATTGAGCCAAAATACACAGTTATGTGGCATTACTTAGTGAGGAAACCTTAAAAAACGTTTGTTATTGCTACCCAATTTCGTATCCCTCCCATCCTCTTTTCATTTTCTACTCTCTTCTCCCTCAAATTCTGGTGTTATTTTTAGTGGCCCCCTACTGATAATATCTAAAGAGCTACATAAAAATTATATGAAAAATGGAAATAACAGTATGAATAATTTTAACAGATCTCATAACAGGTGTCTTAAAGTATGTACTGTGTTGTCCAGAGATCTAAAAACTAATTGAGGGCAACAATTATTTTGTAAAATTTCCTAAATGAGACTACCTTGAATCTATATTTTTGCCAGTTAGATGTTAACTTACCTAACCTTAAGGCAAGCTAAGTCCCACTTATCAACTATAGTATTCTTCCTTAATGGCAGTGATTTTTGTTATCCATTTTGGATAAACTAAGAAAGTACTGATTATGTTTTCACTCTTTCCCCACCAATGCTTTTCGTTTCTTCAAGTATTCTAGCCCCAGGATTCATTATCTTTAGTGAAGCTGTCACAAGTTTAAAAATAAAACTTAAACCACCAAAGGTAAATGAGTTGTTCACTTTGTTGAAATTCATTAAGTTAGATAAGTCTTACTAACAGATGAATTGAAATGTAGGTTCAACAGATAATTTCTTCCTCTCCCTATCCCCGAAATTACATTTAGCATTGAAAGCTGTTTATAGCTTGACATCAGCATTATTCCGGTAGGCTTGTCAGTGTTAAACTATTTAGAGTTTTTTTTTTTTAACTCTTTAAAGTGTAATTTTAAAATAGATAATTCTGTTGTGTATCAGAATGTCTATTTTACAAAATGTTCTTGATTAAAGAGATTTTTTTGTAAATGATCCATTGTTTTTGAATATGTCCAATAGCTGTGATAAAACTTTCATTGTCTTACCATAAAGCCACAGATGCCGCGCCCCCCCCCTTTTTTTTTGAAACAGAGTCTCACTTTGTCACCCTCAAGCGCTTTGGCATCATAACTCACAGCAACCTCAAATTCCTGGGCTAAAATGATCCTCTTTCCTCAGGCTACTGAGTAACTTGGACTGCAGGTGCCCACCACTATGCCCAGTTTGTTTTTTTATTTTTAGTGGAGAAGGGTCTTGCTCTTGCTCATGTTGGTCTTGAACTCCTGAGATCAAACAATCCACCTGCCTTGGCCTCCCATAGTGCTGGGATTACAGGTGTGAGCCACTGTGCCAGGCCTAGCAACCTTAAACTCTTGAGCTCAAGCAATCCTCTTGCTTCAGCCTTCCAAGGAGCAGGGGCTATAGGTGCCCACCTCAACATCTGGCTATCTTTAGAGATGGGGGTCTTGCTCCTGCTCAAGCTGGTCTCAAACTCCTGAGCTCCGACAATCTACCCACCTTGGCCTCCCAGAGTGCCAGGATTACAGGCTTAAGCCACTGCACCCAGCCTCTCCAGGAGTTTAAAAAAGCATTTAGCTGAGCTAGATGTTTTCATGAGTGGTCTACAAAACTGTATCTTGCTTTAAAAAAGTAGCACATTGCTGGCAAGGCCTAGTGGCTCATGCCTATCATCCTAGCACTGTGAGAGGCCAAGGTGGGGGGATTGCTTGAGCTCAGGTATTCGAGACCAGCCTGATCAACAGTGAAATCTCATCTCTAAAAGAAGTAGGTGGGTGTTGTAGTGGGTGCCTATAGTCCCAGCTATTTGGGAAGCTGAGGCAAGAGGATTGCATGAGCCCAAGAGTTTGAGGTTGCTGTGAGCTATGATGCACAGCGTTCTTTCCCAGGGTGACAGAGTGAGACTCTTGTCTCAAAAAAAAAAAAAAGATTCAGTGCTATAGAATCTAACCTGTGTACTTGTGCCCTCTTATATATTTAACCCTAAACCCCTAGGGCCAAATATAATTACTCCTTGTGACAAAAATACAGAATATTACCCTACCTGGAGATAATCAAAGTAGGAATACCTGGTTTGAAATTTTAATTCTGTCATTTACTATATGATCTTGATACTTTTACTTTAACCAATTGAGCATCGGTCTCTTTACCAATAAAATGAATACGATAATAGCAGCTTTACACAATTGTTGTGAAGCACACAGTGGTTATTTAGCAAATGCCTGATAAAATGAACTGCTCAATGAACTTCACTTCCTTCTCCCTAGCCCTTTTTGCTGACCATGTCATCATAATAGAGAACCTCATTATGAACCTAAGTGATATTTACTCTAAACATTATGCACAACTGGTTGCGTACATCTGGATGTTTTATACGGCAAAAGCATTGAGAAACCTCCTGGGAAATAAATCATCCAAAATTAAAAGAGTGTCATATAACTTGGCTCAAGGGCAGTTGGAGCTGTGTAAGAAGGAGCTTGGCTAGATTATAAGTCCACCAGTATGTCTGTCACAGATACCATCTGGCCCAGATCCCTTGAACCCATGCTGAAATCTTACAGCAAAGGCTCTCTAATAAAAGAACAAGTGAAAATGAAAAGAACTTTTTTCCACCATGCCAGCAGCCTCAGTGCCAACAGCTTTAGCAGCATCCTGGGAGTTTGCACCACTAGCTCTTCCAGCATTGGAAGACAGCATCTTCCTTATTGGGCTGGCACTGACAATATGTGTGTGGACAGTGCAGGCCACCAGTTGTACCTTAGGAAGGCACCAGTAGAGGTCTGGCTTTTGATGGCTGTTGACCATGACAATACACATTTCTGGGGCAAGCTCTAGAGATAGAGAAGAGAAATGGGTACCTGACTCCAGAGAACTTGTGAAATACCTTTGTAACAGAGGCAAAGGCCTGAAAAAGAGCAAAAATGTTTTATGAGCTGTCTCTTTAAAACCCCCTCACCCTTTTGGGGAATTAAAACCTGCATTGTTGCAGGCTAGTAATCAGTCGTGCAGGGAGTGTTGTTTTTTATGCCACAGGAGATGGCTGAACATAATTGTCAGAGGTCATGGAAAGGTCATTAGAATGTCTTCACTGGGGATACTACAGTTAAACAGCAATAGTCTGAAGCTGAAAACTCCCTTCATAAGCTCTGTACTTCTCTTTAAAGGGAGGATAATGGTACCATAATAAAAGAGTCTGAAATCTTCATTTTCTGTAAAATTAATAAACTTCTCTCTCTTTTCACCTCAATCTACTTGTTCTTGTTCAGTAGTGGGGACAAGTACCAAACTTTTGGTAACACAGACCCACGCAGTCTTTGCTATATTAGGGAAGTTGTTCTCAAATTTGCTGCAGTATCAGAGCATTTGGATGTCCTGGTACTCTTTGTGGGGACTATAAGAAATGGCATTTTTTCATTTGATTCTAGCACTTAATTATGAGAAGAATGAAATGAGCAGTATCACAGCCCCTGGCTTTGAGGGGCCCTTAACTATGTAGCAAACACTCTACTAATTCCTTTATATTGGTGACCTTATTCAACTCTCACTATAACCCTACCTAATATATACTAGGTAAAGATACAGGCTCAGAGAAGTTCAGAAACTTGCATAGGGGCACACAACCAGGAAGTGGCAGAAAACAGATATGCATGCTGGGCTTCAAGTTTATGATCTTAACTAGTACATCTACTGAACATTTTGTTGTTGTTGTTGTTTAGCAGGCCCAGGCTGGGTTCAAACTCTCTGCCCCCAGTGCAAGTGGCTGGCGCTTTAACCATTGGGCTGTAGACGCCCTGAACATTTTTTTTTTTTTTTTTGAGACAGAGTCTCACTTTATTACCCTGGGTAGAGTGCCGTAGCATCACAGCTCACAGGAACCTCAAACTCTTGGGCTCAAGTGATCCTCTTGCCTCAGTCTCCCAAGTAGCTGAGACTACAGATGCCCCCCCAATGCCCAGCTAGTTTTTCCATTCTTATTTTTTTTCACTTTAATAACTGTATAATTAAATACTGTATAAGATACAAAACAAAACATCAAATCAGGAGGAGGACTGGGAAAGTTTTCATGAGGAAAGATGATCTTTTCAAAGGTCGTTTAGTGGCAGATGTGATGTCAGTCTGCTGTGAAAAGACACTGGCCAGAGCATCATTCATCAATGTGGAAGATTCATAAGACATTGGGCTCTGAGTTTTTCCATTTTTAGTAGAGACGAGGTCTCGCTCTTGCTCTGGCTGGTCTCAAATGCCTGAGCTCAAGCAATTCACCTGCCCTGGCCTCCCATAGTGCTAGGATTTACACAGGCATGAGCCACCGTTCCCAGCCTACAGAACAATTTTTGATAATCAAAATATGACTATATATATTGGTAGTATTAAATAAAACCTCTAGAATATGGATTTGAGCATACACAAAATAAGCTAATGAATACATATTTCAAAGCTCTTTGCACACCATATTAACACAGTTTACTGTGTCTCCTTGGGCTTCTTTTCAGTAATTAGTTGCACTTTCTTCTCCTCTGAGGTTCATTTAAAAGTATCAGTTGATATCAAATAGTGTATTGTTTGCTACTAGCAGCTAATATAAGCAAGGAAAGAAAATTATTTTCTTATGGGTTCATTTTGATTACTTCAGGACACTGTTCTCTGAAGAGTAAATTTATTTTAAACATTCTTTTGCAATTCCTTTCACAAAAATTGAGATCTTCACCATTTTTTTTTATTGTTAAATCATAGCTGTGTATATTAGTCCAATCAAGGGGTACAATGTGCTGGTTTCATATACAATCTGAAATATTCTCATCAAACTGTTCAGCATAGCCTTCATGGCATTTTCTTAGTTATTGTATGTAGATATTTGTATTCTGCCTTTAGTAAGTTTTGCCTGTACTCATTCTAAGATGCACTGTAGGTGTGGCCCCACCAATTACCCTCCCTTCACCAAAACCTCCCCGCTCCCTTCCCCTTCCTTCACCCTTTCCTCATAGTCTTGTGCTATAGTTGGGTTATAGCCTTCAAGTGAAAGCTGTAATTTAGCTTCATAGTAGGACTGAGTATATTGGATACTTTTTCTTCCATTCCTGAAATACTTTGCTAAGAAGAATATGTTCCAGATCCATCCATGTAAACATGAAAGAGGTAAAGTCTCCTCTTTCGTTAAGGCTGCATAATATTCCCTAGTATACATGTACCACAATTTGCTAGTCGATTTGTTGGTCTATGGGCACTTGGGCTTCTTCCATGACTTAGCAATTATGAATTGGGCTGCAATAAACATTCTGGTACAGATGACCTTGTTATATTGTGATTTTTGGTCTTCTGGGTATAAACCTAGTAAAGGAATTGTAGGATCGAATGGCAGGTCTATTTTTAGGTCTCTAAGTATTAGAGCAGAGTGTTAGGGATGTTAACTAGAAGGGTGTTTGAGACCTGTTTCTTTTCTTTCAACACACTTTCTGGGGCCAAAATGCTAGGACTACTCAAGTAACAGAATAGTCAACATTTTTGTTATCATTTTCTCAACACCATTCCTCAGAGGTTGAAGAGTTTCTCCTTTTATATATCAGTACTCCTCCTCAGAATTGACCTTTAATCCTCAGACATGAAGGATATGCAGAGAGCCACACTGAAAAATCTCAGGTTCCAAATCATATCCAGGTAACAAATGATAATTGCCCAGGTAATTCTGGAGACAAACCTTACAAGGCTGTTCACAAGTTTGTCGTCCATTTCATTTCTTTTTTTTTTTTTTTTTTTTTTTTGAGACAGAGTCTCACTCTGCCACCCTGGGCAGAGTACCATGGCAATATAGTTCACAACAATCTCAAACTCCTGAACTCGTTTTATCCTCTTGCTTCACCCTCCTGAGTAGCTGGGACTACAGGCATGCGTCACTACACTCAGCTAGATTTTTCTATTTTTAGTAGAGTTTGGGGAGGGAGGGTCTCACTCCTGCTCAGGCTGGTCTCGAACTCCTGAACTCAAGCAATCTACCTGTCTCAACCTCCCAGAGTGCTGGGATTGCAGGTGTAAGCCACTGTATCCAGCCTGTCCCCATCTTAGTTTCAACCTTCTTCACCCTCAAACCAGCTAGGGCAACTGCTACACCTCTGTCAATTGTGAAAAAGTAGGTCCTTGTGACTGGCCTCCACGCACACGTCTGGGATTCTAGAACAATTATGACATATAAATTTCCCTGACATACCAGCTGGATGCTCTCCAAATTTCATCAATAAAACTTTAGCCTGGGCATTTTACCTATGCCAGGATACATGAGCTACTATCAGGCCTTGAGGCTAGTTTGTTCATGCTACGTTTTCTCCAGACTGCTTTTGTCACCTCAGTTCTTTGTTTTATTTTTTTGTTTTTTTAGTCTTTGTTTTTAATTATTTGGGATATTTACTTAGGAGTGGAATTTCTGGGTCATATGGTAATTCTATGTTTCACTTTTGGGAAAACTATTAAACTGTTTTCCACATATACCATTTTGCATTTCCATCAGCAATGTATGAGAGTTACAATATCTCCACATCCCCACCAACATTTATTTCACTTATTTTACCTTTTTTTAGTATAGTCTTCTTAATAGGGGTGAAGTGATGCCTCATTGTGGTTTTGATTTGCATTTCCCTAGTGATTAATGATGTTGAGCATGTTTTCATATGCTTGTTGGTTATTTATGTATCTTCTTTGGAAAAATGTCCATTCAAGTCCTTTGCTCATTTTAAAATTGGGTTGTCTTCTTTCTGAGTTATAAGAGTTCTTTACGTATCCTGTATATTAAACCCTATTAGATTTGTAAATATTTTCTTCCATTCTTACAGCTCTTTTAACTTTCCTGATAATATCCTTTGATGCATAAAAGTTTTTAATTTTGATGAAGTCCAATTTATTTTTTCTCTGTTGCTCATGTTTTTCGTGTCACATCTAAGAATCCATTACCAAATCCAAGGTCATGTAGACTTATCCTGTGTTTTCCTGTAAGAATTTTACGGTTATGGTCCCTATATATATATTTTTATTGTTGGGGATTCATTGAGGGTACAAGAAAGCAGCTTACACTGATTGCATTTGTTTGGTAAAGTCCCTCTTATACTTGTATCTTGCCCCCAAAATGTGTGTCACACACCAAGACGCCCACCCCCTCCCCCTTTCCTCTTTCTGCTCTTCCTTCTCCCACCCCACTCCTTCCCACTCTCTACTCTTCCTTTCCCCCACCCCTCCTTCTTTCTCTCTCTGCTCTCCCCTTCCACCACCCCCACCACGTACTAGGTCATTGTCCTCATATCAAAATTGAGTACATTGGATGCATGCTTCTCCATTCTTCTGATGTTTTACCAAGAATAATACGTTCCTTCAGCTTTCTCAAGGGTAGACACTATTCCAAATGGCGTTTTTTAATCATTCTCTTGCTTATTTTCATTGTGTATAAATATATTATGCTACACGTGTTAGTTTGAAACTATTTGACTCAGTGTTATTTTGTGACATCCTTTCAGATTACACAAAGAGAAAAATCGCTTATTTGTATTGCTGTCTAGAATTATTAAACAAATGTATAAAAATCACTGGTTAAAAAGTATGCAGATGTATCGCTGTAAATGGAAATCTATGCAATTCATAATAAATAGAGGTAAAAGAGAAATAAAAATGTTTTCTTAAACAAACAAAAAAATAATAAAGAATAATGTGTTCCACTTCCATCCAGGTTAATACAAAGGATGAAAATTCTCCATAATTTTAATGACTGAATACAATTCCATGGTATACATATATCACAGCTTGTTAATTCATTCCTGGGTTGGTGGGCATTTAGGCTGTTTCCACATTTTGGCAATTGCAAATTGAGCTGCAATAAACAGTCTAGTGCAGGTGTCCTTATGGTAAAAGGATTTTTTCCCTTCGGGGTAGATGCCCAGTAATGGGATTGCAGGATCAAATGGGAAGTCTAGCTTGAGTTTTTTGAGGGTCTCCATACTTACTTCAAAAAAGGTTGTTAGTTTGCAGTCCGAACAGCCGTGTAAAAGTGTTCCTTATTCTCCACATCCACATCAGCATCTGCAGTTTTGAGATTTTGTGATGTGGGCCATTCTTGCTAGGGTTAGATGATAGCTTAGGATGATTTTTATTTGCATTTCTCTAATAATTAGGGACAATGAGCATTTTTTCATATGTTTGCTAGCCATTCGTCTATCTTCTTTAGAGAAGGTTCTATTCATCTCTCTTGCCCATTGATATATGGGATTTTTGGCTTTTTTCATGTGGATTAATTTGAGTTCTATGTAGATCCTAGTTATCAAGCTTTTGCCTGATTCAAAATATGCAAATATCCTTTCCCATGGTGTAGGTTGTCTATTTGTTTTGGTTGTTATCTCCTTAGCTGTACAGAAGCTTTTCAGTTTAATTATGTCCCACTTGTTTATTTTTGTTGTTGTTGTTGTTGTAGTTGCCCCGGAAAAGTCCTATGCTTTCTTTAGGGATTTTTATCATTTCATACCTTAAATTTAGGTCTTTTATCCATCTTGAATCAATTTTTGTGAGTAGAGAAAGGTGCAGGTCCAGTTTCAGTCTTCTATGTGTGGTTATCCAATTCTCCCAGCACTATTTATTGAATAGAGATTCTTTCCCCCAGTGTATGTTCTTGTTTGGTTTATCCAAGATTAGGCAGCTGTGAGGTGTTATTTTCATTTCCTGGTTTTCTATTAGATTACAAATATCTATGTCTCTATTTTTATGCTGTTTTGATCAGTATGGCCTGTAGGAGAGCCTAAAGTCTGGTATGCTGATGCACTTGGCTTTGTTTTTATTACTAAGAACTGCCTGAACTATATGGGTTTTTTTCTGGTTCCATACAAAATGGAAAATTATTTTTTCCAAGTCTTGAAAGTACAATGTTTTTTTTTTTTGTTTTTTTTTTTTTTAATATTGAGACAGAATCTCACTATTTTGCCCTGGGTAGAGTGCTATGGTGTCACAGCTCACAGCAATCTCCAACCCTTGGGCTGAAGCAATTCTCTTACCTCAGCCTCCCAAGTAGCTGGGACTGCAGGCGCCTGCCACAAAACCTGGCTTTTTTTTGTTGCAGTTGTCATTGTTTTTTTAGCTGGCCCAGTCCAGTTTCGAACCCACAATCCTTGGTGTATGTGGCTGGCATCATAACCACTGTGCTATGAGCGCCAAGTCACAATGTTGGTATTTCAATAGGGATGGCATTGAATTGGTAGATAAAAACAAAGAATAATTATATTCATGATGAAAATCAGAGAATGAAAAAATGGAACTTGGTGAGAAATGGCCAAATGACCAGCATATGATAGGATGACTCCTTCCTTCTATGATAGAAACAATTTGAACAATAAAGAGCAAACGATGGCACATGTAAAAAGTTCTGTGCATTTACAATCCTCAGGAAGAGAAGATATAGATCATTTGGGGGAAGGAGAAAATGGTTGGATGTGGGACTGAGGGCCCAGCATCAGTGTTATATGCCTATTAGTGTAATATTAATTTAGGAAGCTAGTTTAGAAGTTTGTTTAAAAACTCTGAAGCTAAGCCTGGTAAAAATGCTGTGAATGAGACTTCTGGTTTTCAGTTCAGCATGTAAGAAGCTTAGAAGTCGTCACTCTATACTAATAAGAAAAGACTGGGAAAAAAAAAAAACCCTGAAAAACCAACAACTACTATTTGATCTAAAAGAGAAATGAGATCATGAGGCAAACCACTTTCCTCAGTAATTAGAAATACAGAGAATCACAATTTATCAGAGCAGAAACTTCTGCAGGAAATCAGTGCTGGGGCAGGAAAACCTGAAGTGTAATTGAAGAATTACTGAAGACTGAGTGTGGACAACTCTGAGAGTTAAAAACTCCAGAGGGACGCAATCACTGGGGGCCTCACACTTTTTAAAGTTTTGCCTCCAGGAGCTTTACCAGGTTCTCACAGTAAATTGGAGAAAAATCTCAAACTTCCAGCATGAGGAAGGGAAAATGAACCATTTTGAAATATGGCAGAGCATTCTATTCTTTTTTTTTTTTTTGAGACAGAGTCTTATTTTGTCACCCTTGGTAGAGTGCCATAGCGTCACAGGTCACAGCAACCTCCAGCTCTTGGGTTTAGGTTATTCTATTGCCTCAGCCTCCCGAGTAGCTGGGACTATAGGCGCCTGCCAAAACACCCGGCTATTTTTGTTATTGTTGTTTTTGTTGCTGTTTGGTCAGGGCCGGGTTTGAACCTGCCACCCTCAGTATATGGGGCCAGCACCCTACTCACTGAGCCACAGGCACCTCCTGGAGCATTCTATTCTTTAAAAGTCTGCCTTCCTGCGAAACTATTTAACCAGAGTCTAATCTGCTAAGATTTTATCAGTATCTAACTGTCTTGGGGAAAGGAAAATACCCAAGGCCAGTCCAGTTTAGCCATCCTGTCCCAATAAAGTAGGAGAGAGTGAAGACTGAGAAGCACTTGTAAAGTTCATATTTTGTAGCAGTGTTTTTGAACCTTTTTTTATCTCATGGCACACTTCAATCTAGAGTTAAACTTCTGGGGCACACTTAAATTGTGTTGATCAAAAAAAAGGTAAAAAAAAAAAAGAATATACTTGCTGTGCTTTGAACTTCTTTTGAAAATAATTTAGTTAATTATCTTTAAAAATGTTCTCGGCACATCTAAGATCCTCTCACGGCACATCGGTTGAAAATCACTGGTCCAGAGGCATAAGCACACTAAGAAACCAAGAACTAAATGTAATGTTTCCTTTCCCCCAACATCTTGCCTCCACATTATAAAGGTCTATTTACAGCTGTTCCTCTTGCCCAGTACATCATGTTCACTCTCACAAAAAAAGTATAAAGCATATGAAAAGGCAAAAAATACAATCTTAAGAGCCTGAACAAACATCAGAACCAGAGTCAGATATGGCAGGAATGTTAGAATTTTCAGACTAGGAATTTTTAAAAACTATGATTAATGTGCAAAAGGCTTTAATGAAAAAAGTAGACAACATGTAAGAACAAGTGGATAATGTAAGCAGAGAGATAGAAATTCTAAGGAAAAACCAAAAAGAAATGCTCGAGGTTAAAAACACCGTAATAGAAATGAAGAATGCATATGAAAGCTATAACCCAGTTATAACCTAAGAATATGGGGAAGGAAGAGGGGGGTAGAATATAAATGTCTTAACACAATAACTAAGAAAATGCCAGGAGAGCTATGTTAACCAGTGTGATGAAAATGTGTCAAATGGTATATAAAACCAGTGTATGGTGCCCCATGATTGCATTAATGTACACAGCTATGATTTAATAATAAATTTAAAAAACAAAAAAATATAAAGAAAAAAAATGAAGAATGCCTTTGATGGATGGACTTATTAGTTGGCTAGACACAGCCAAGGAAAGAATCTCTGCACATGAGGATATGACAATAGAAACATTTAAAACTAAAAAGCAAAGACAAACCCTCAAACTAAAAGTAGAACAGAGTATCCAAGAACTGTGGAACAATTACGAAAACTGTAACATACATGTTTGAGTAATGGGAATACCAAAAGGAGAAGAGAGAAAGGAACAAAAGTAATAATGACTGAAAATTGTCTCAAATTAATGTTGGACATCAGAGCACAGATCCAGGAAGCTCAGAGAACACAAAGCATAATAAATGCTGAAAATCTATGCCAGGGCACATCATATTCAAATTTCAGGAAATCCAAGATAAAAAAATCTTGAGGAACCGTGTGTGTGTGGGGGAACTTATGTGTAAAGGAAGAAAGATAAGGATTACATTTGACTTCCTCCCAGAAACCATGTGAACAAGAAGAGAGTGGAGTGAAATCTTAAAAATTTAAGTGTTTAAAGATTGAAGTGTTCAGAGAAAAAAGCCACCAGCCTAGACTTGTGTAGCTTGCAAATTTATCATTAAAAAGTGAAGGAGATGTCCTGGTGAGCTTGCTCATGCCTAGAATCCTACCACTCCTGCAGGAGCTCAGGAGTTTGACACCAGCCTGGTTAAGAGCAAGACCCCGTCTCTACCAAAAAACTAGAGAAAACTAGCTAAGCATCATGGCAGGTACCTGTAGTCCCAGCTACTTGGGAGTCTGAGGTAAGAGGATCGCTTGCATTACATTGCATATATTAGAAAAGAAGAAAGATCTAAAAGGAATTATCTAAGTAGTCACCTTAAGAAACTAAAGAAAGAAGATCAAATTAAATCCAAAGCATGTTGAAGAACAGAAATAATCAAAACTGAGCAGAAATCAATGTTATTGAAAATAGGAAAACAATCGAGAAAATCAACAAAAAAAGAAAAAAGAAAGAATGAATGAAAATCAACAAACTCCAAAGTTAGTTCTTTGAAGAAAATGAATAAAATTAATGCCTTGCTAGCCAGGCTAAGAAGAAAATAAACAAAGTCCAGTCATCCCTTGGTATACACAATGGACTAGTTTCAGGATCACATACTTATATAAAAATCTGCATATACTCATGTCCCACAATTGGCCCTGACAATCCTCATATATGAAAATTCAGCCTACATATCAATGGGCAAGAGACATGAATAGAACTTTCTCTAAAGACGACAGATGAATGGCTAGCAAACACATGAAAAAATGTTCATCATCTCTATATATTAGAGAAATGCAAATCAAAACAACCCTGAGATATCATCTAACCCCAGTGAGAATGGCCCACATCACAAAATCTCAAAACTGCAGATGCTGGCGTGGATGTGGAGAGAAGGGAACACTTTTACACTGCTGGTGGGACTGCAAACTAGTACAATCTTTCTGGAAGGAAGTATGGAGGAACCTCAGAGCACTCAAGCTAGACCTCCCATTTGATCCTGCAATCCCATTACTGGGCATCTACCCAGAAGGAAAAAAATCCTTTTATCATAAGGACACTTGTACTAGACTGTTTATTGCAGCTCAATTTACAATCGCCAAAATGTGGAAACAGCCTAAATGCCCACCAACCCAGGAATGGATTCACAAGCTGTGGTATATGTATACCATGGAATACTATTCAGCCATTAAAAAAAATGGAGACTTTACATCCTTCGTATTAACCTGGATGAACGTGGAAGACATTATTCTTACTAAAGCATCACAAGAATGGAGAAGCATGAATCCTATGTACTCAATTTTGATATGAAGACAATTAATGACAATTATGGTTATGGGGGGGGAAGCAGAAAGAGGGAAGGAGGGAGGGGGGTGAGGCCTTGGTGTGTGTCACACTTTATGGGGGCAAGACATGATTGCAAGAGGGACTTTATCTAACAATTGCAATCAGTGTAACCTGGCTTATTGTACCCTCAATGAATCCCCAACAATAAAAAAAAAAATAAATTAATTAAAAAAAAAAAGAAAATTCAGCCTACATATATGGTTTCGCATCCATTGAATGTTCTATTTTCAATCCATGTTTGGTTAATAAAATCTCCATATAAGTGGGACCACACAGTTCAAATCTGTGTTGTTCAAGGGTCAACTACAATAACATTAGAAGTAAAAGAGGAAACATCAATACAGAGTGTATGGATATTAATGATAATAAAGAAATACTACGAAAAACTCTATGCTCACAACTTTTATAACCCAGAAGAAATGGATTGATTCTTTGAAAAACCTATTCTGCCAAAACTCAGACAGAAAGAAATTAGAAAATCTGAAACGGCTTATCTATTTAAGAAGTTGAATCAATAATAACAATTTTCCAAAACAGAAAGCACCTGACCAAGATCTGTTCACAGGTGAATTCTACCTAATTTAATAAAGAAATTATATCAATTCTGTACAATTTCTTTCAGAAGTTATAAGCATAGGAATACTCCAAACTCATTTTAGGAGGCCAGCATTGCTCTAATCAGGCAAATACATTATAAAAAGTAAACTATAGACCAATATCTGTCATGCACATACATGCAAAAATCGACAACAAAAATCAAACTTAACAATGGACTGGGCGCGGTGACTAATGCCTGTAATACTAGCATTCTGGAAGGCTAAGGCCAGTGGATTGCCTAAGCTCACAGGTTCGAGACTAGTCTGAGCAAGTAGAAGACCCCCATCCCAGAAATAAAAGAGAGAGAGAGCTGGGCGTTGTGGTGGGCAGTGGTAGTCCCAGCTACTTGGGAGGCTGAGGTCAAGAGAATTACTTGAGCCCAAGAGTTTGAGGTTGCTGTGAACCATGACTCCACAGCACTCTACTGAGGGTGGAGTCTCCAAAACAAAACAAAACAAAAAAATAATGTATATAAATAAATACATACCTTGACCAAATATGATTTATTCAAGGCATGCAAAACTGGTTCAACATTCAAAAATCCATTAATGTAATCCATCACATAAAAAAGGCTAAAGAGGTGGACGGAGCAACATGGCAGCCGAGTAACAGCTTCCTTGCATCTGGGCACTGTGAGTCTGGGGAGATAGGATTCCAGGCATCTCTGGCTGGTGGGAACTGCCTATCATCACTCCTATGAGGATACAGGGAGTCAGCGAGAGACTTCTGGACCCCAAGAGGAGGACTAAAACAGTGGAAAACCGGCAAGTGGTCGCGTGTGTTCAATCCGTCTAAACCCGCCCACAACTTCCACAGGCACAAGAACTTAAAGAGCAAGAGGAAGTGAAAGGAAAATTAGGGCAAGGAAACAGATAAAAGAAATCACTCATGAGGAAGAATCAGCAGAAAACTCCAGGCAACATGAAGAACCAGTCCAGAACAACCCCGCCAAGGGACCATGAGGTAGCTACTGCAGAGGATTCCACCTATACAGAAATGTTAGGAATGACAGAAAGGGAATTTAGAATACACATGTTGAAAACAATGAAAGAAATGATGGAAACAATGAAGGAAACTGCTAATAAAGTGGAAAATAACCAAAAGGAAATCCAAAAACAGAATCAAATCAGAGATGAACGATATGAAGAATATAAAAAGGATATAGCAGAGCTGAAGGAAATGAAACAGTCAATCAGGGAACTTAAAGATGCAATGGAAAGTATCAGCAACAGGTTAGACCATGCAGAAGAAAGAATTTCAGAGGTAGAAGACAAAGTTTTTGAGATAACTCAGATAGTAAAAGAGGCAGAAAAGAAGAGAGAGAAAGCAGAACGTTCACTGTCAGAATTAAGGGACATTATGAAGCGTTCTAACATACGAGTTATAGGAATTCCAGGAGGGGAAGAAGAATGCCCCAGAGGAATGGAAGCCATACTAGAGAATATTATAAAAGAAAATTTCCCAAACATCACCAAAGATTCTGACACACTGCTTTCAGAGGGCTATCGGACCCCAGGTCGCCTCAACTCTAACCGAGCTTCTCCAAGATACATTGTGATGAATCTGTCCAAAGTCAGGACAAAAGAAAAGATTCTGCAAGCTGCCCGGAGTAAGCGCCAGTTGACCTACAGGGGCAAATCCATTAGAGTGACCACAGACTTCTCTAATGAAACTTTCCAAGCAAGAAGACAATGGTCATCTACCTTTAATCTAATTAAACAGAACAATTTCCAGCCCAGAATTCTGTACCCTGCTAAGCTAAGCTTCAAAATTGACGGAGAAATCAAATCATTTACGGATATACAAACATTGAGGAAATTCGCCACAACAAGACCAGCTCTACAGGAAATACTTCAACCTGTTCTGCACACTGACCACCACAATGGATCAGCAGCAAAGTAAGAACTCAGAAATCAAAGGACAGAACCTAACCTCCACACTGATGCAAAAGATAAAACTAAGCAATGGGCTCTCACCAAATAAGACGAATAGAATACTACCACACTTATCAATTATCTCCATAAATGTTAATGGCTTGAATTCCCCACTGAAGAGACATAGATTGGCTGACTGGATTAAAAAACACAAGCCATCCATTTGCTGCCTGCAAGAAACACACCTGGCTTCAAAA
Organism: Nycticebus coucang; assembly: GCF_027406575.1. Taxonomy (NCBI): domain Eukaryota; kingdom Metazoa; phylum Chordata; class Mammalia; order Primates; family Lorisidae; genus Nycticebus; species Nycticebus coucang. The sequence continues at coordinate 123,819,595 of NC_069804.1, forward strand.
GACAAATTAAAGCTCCGAGTCAAGGGTTGGAAGACAATTTTTCAGGCAAATGGAATTCAGAAGAAAAGAGGAGTTGCAATCTTATTTTCAGATACATGTGGATTTAAAGGAACTAAAGTCAAAAAAGACAAAGATGGTCACTTTATATTGCTCAAGGGAAAACTACAACAAGAAGACATTTCAATTCTAAATATTTATGCACCCAATTTAAATGCTCCCAGATTCTTGAAGCAGAACTTACTCAGTCTGAGCAATATGATATCTGATAATACCATCATAACAGGGGGCTTTAACACACCTCTTACAGAGCTGGACAGATCTTCTAAACAGAAATTAAAGATATAAGAGATTTAAATGAGACCTTAGACCAACTATGCTTGATAGACGCATATAGAACACTCAACCCCAAAGACAAAGAATATACATTCTTCTCATCACCCCATGGAACATTCTCCAAAATTGATCATATCCTGGGACACAAAACAAATATCAACAGTATCAAAAGAATTGAAATTTTACCTTGTATCTTCTCAGACCATAAGGCACTAAAGGTGGAACTCAACTCTAAGAAAAATGCTCAACACCACCCAAAGGCATGGAAATTAAACAATCTTCTGTTGAATAACAGATGGGTGCAGGAAGAAATAAAACAGGAAATCATTAACTTCCTTGAGCATAACAACAATGAAGACACAAGCTACCAAAACCTGTGGGATACTGCAAAAGCAGTTTTGAGAGGAAAATTCATCGCTTTAGATGCCTACATTCGAAAAACAGAAAGAGAACACATCAACAATCTCACAAGAGATCTTATGGAATTGGAAAAAGAAGAACAATCTAAGCCTAAACTCAGTAGAAGAAAAGAAATATCCAAAATCAAATCAGAGATCAATGAAATTGAAAACAAAAGAATCATTCAGAAAATTAATGAAACGAGTTGGTTTTTTGAAAAAATATATAAAATAGATAAAACATTGGCCAGACTAACTAGAAATAGAAAAGTAAAATCTCTAGTAACCTCAATCAGAAACGATAAAGGGGAAATAACAACTGATCCCACAGAGATACAAGAGATCATCTCTGAATACTACCAGAAACTCTATGCCCAGAAATTTGACAATGTGAAGGAAATGGATCAATATTTGGAATCACACCCTCTCCCTAGACTTAGCCAGGAAGAAATAGAGCTCCTGAACAGACCAATTTCAAGCACTGAGATCAAAGAAACAATAAAAAAGCTTCCAACTAAAAAATGCCCTGGTCCAGATGGCTTCACTCCAGAATTCTACCAAACCTTCACGGAAGAGCTTATTTCTGTACTGCAGAAATTATTCCAAAAAGCTGAGAAAGAAGGAATCTTCCCCAACACATTCTATGAAGCAAACATAACCCTGGTACCAAAACCAGGAAAAGACCCAAACAAAAAGGAGAATTTCAGACCAATCTCACTCATGAACATAGACACGAAAATTCTCAACAAAATCCTAGCCAATAGATTACAGCTTATCATAAAAAAAGTCATTCATCATGATCAAGTAGGCTTCATCCCAGGGATGCAAGGCTGGTTTAACATACGCAAGTCCATAAATGTTATCCACCATATTAACAGAGGCAAAAATAAAGATCACATGATCCTCTCAATAGATGCAGAAAAAGCATTTGATAAAATCCAGCATCCTTTTCTAATTAGAACTCTGAAGAGTATAGGCATAGGTGGCACATTTCTAAAACTGATTGAAGCTATCTATGACAAACCCAGAGCCAATATTTTACTGAATGGAGTAAAACTCAAAGCTTTTCCTCTTAGAACTGGAACCAGACAAGGTTGTCCTCTGTCACCTTTACTATTCAACATAGTGCTGGAAGTTCTAGCCAATACAATTAGGCAAGACAAGGAAATAAAGGGAATCCAAATGGGAGCAGAGGAGGTCAAACTCTCCCTCTTTGCTGACGACATGATCTTATACTTAGAGAACCCCAAAGACTCAACCACAAGACTCCTAGAAGTCATCAAAAAATACAGTAATGTTTCAGGATATAAAATCAATGTCCACAAGTCAGTAGCCTTTGTATACACCAATAACAGTCAAGATGAGAAGCTAATTAAGGACACAACTCCCTTCACCATAGTTTCAAAGAAAATGAAATACCTAGGAATATATCTAACGAAGGAGGTGAAGGACCTCTATAAAGAAAACTATGAACTCCTCAGAAAGGAAATAGCAGAGGATATTAACAAATGGAAGAACATACCATGCTCATGGATTGGAAGAATCAACATTGTTAAAATGTCTATACTTCCCAAAGGAATCTACCTATTCAATGCCATTCCTATCAAAGTACCTACATCGTACTTTCAAGATTTGGAAAAAATGATTCTGCGTTTTGTATGGAACCGGAAAAAACCCCGTATAGCTAAGGCAGTTCTTAGTAACAAAAACAAAGCTGGGGGCATCAGCATACCAGATTTTAGTCTGTACTACAAAGCCATAGTGCTCAAGACAGCATGGTACTGGCACAAAAACAGAGACGTAGACACTTGGAATCGAATTGAACACCAAGAAATGAAACTAACATCTTACAACCACCTAATCTTCGATAAACCATACAAGAACTTACCTTGGGGGAAAGACTCCCTATTCAATAAATGGTGTTGGGAGAACTGGATGTCTACATGTAAAAGACTGAAACTGGACCCACACCTTTCCCCACTCACAAAAATTGACTCAAGATGGATAAAGGACTTAAATTTAAGGCATGAAACAATAAAAATCCTCAAAGAAAGCATAGGAAAAACACTGGAAGATATTGGCCTGGGGGAAGACTTCATGAAGAAGACTGTCATGGCAATTGCAACAACAACAAAAATAAACAAATGGGACTTCATTAAACTGAAAAGCTTCTGTACAGCTAAGGACACAATAACCAAAGCAAAGAGACAACCTACACAATGGGAAAGGATATTTGCATATTTTCAGTCAGACAAAAGCTTGATAACCAGGATCTATAGAGAACTCAAATTAATCCACATGAAAAAAGCCAACAATCCCGTATATCAATGGTCAAGAGACATGAATAGAACTTTCTCTAAAGACGACAGACGAATGGCTAACAAACACATGAAAAAATGTTCATCATCTCTACATATTAGAGAAATGCAAATCAAAACATCCCTGAGATATCATCTAACCCCAGTGAGAATGGCCCACATCACAAAATCTCAAAACTGCAGATGCTGGCGTGGATGTGGAGAGAAGGGAACACTTTTACACTGCTGGTGGGACTGCAAACTAGTACAACCTTTCTGGAAGGAAGTATGGAGAAACCTCAAAGCACTCAACCTAGACCTCCCATTCGATCCTGCAATCCCATTACTGGGCATCTATACAGAAGAAAAAAAATCCTTTTATCATAAGGACACTTGTACTAGACTGTTTATTGCAGCTCAATTTACAATCGCCAAAATGTGGAAACAGCCTAAATGCCCACCAACCCAGGAATGGATTCACAAGCTGTGGTATATGTATACCATGGAATACTATTCAGCTATTAAAAAAAATGGAGACTTTACATCCTTCGTATTAACCTGGATGGAAGTGGAAGACATTATTCTTAGTAAAGCATCACAAGAATGGAGAAGCATGAATCCTATGTACTCAATCTTTATATGAGGACAATTAATGACAATTAAGGTTATGGGGGGGGAAGCAGAAAGAGGGATGGAGGGAGGGGGGTGGGGCCTTAGTGTGTGTCACACTTTATGGGGGCAAGACATGATTGCAAGAGGGACTTTACCTAACAATTGTAATCAGTGTAGCTGGCTTATTGTACCCTCAATGAATCCCCAACAATAAAATAAAATAAAATAAAATAAAATAAAATAAAGAAAGTGGAGTAAATCAAGAAAAACAAATAAAATGTATATAGACTAGAAAGGAAGAAAGAAAACTCTAATTGGATGTATGATAAGATGCTATGATTGTATATATGGAAAATAACAGATGAAGTTGCAAAAAATTATTAACAGAATAAATACATTTGGTAAAGGTTCTAGATACATGATTACTCTTTAATAGTTGTATTTCTTTACATCAGTAACAAACACTTAGAAAAGAAAATATTTCTTTTCTTTTTTTTTTTTATTGTTGGGGATTCATTGAGGGTACAATAAGCCAGGTAGAAAAGAAAGTATTTCAAACTGTGATATTTACAGTAGCATACAAATAAAAGATCTAGGAATAAATCTAAAAAAAAAAAGAAAAAAACATAACCTGTTGTAAATCATAAATATATAGAAAAAAAGGCTAAAGAAGAAAAATCACACAATCATCAATAGATGCAGAGAATGCAGTTAACAAAATCTATCACCCATTCAGATAAAAAGTCTCAGTAAATTAGCAATGGAAGAGAAGTTCCTCAAATTGTTAGAGAATATGATAAGACTACAGCTAACTTAGTGGCATAACTAATAACTTTGCCACTAAAATCAGGACCAAGTTAAGATGTCCCCACTCACTATTCCTTTTCAACCTTACACCGGAGGTTCTAGTTAAATCAGTAAGATGCAGAAAGGAAATAACATGTATATTTATTGGGAAGGAAGAAATAAAATTGTCTTTGTTCACATGTGAAATGGTTGTCCATGTACAAAACCTGAATGAATTAATAGCAGAAATACTCCTTCAAGTTTCCAGGATATGAAGTTAAACTAAAAATTTAATCACTCTTCTATATTTCAACAATGAAAAAGTGGAATTTGAAATTAAAAGGCAGTATCTTTTACATCAGCACTCCCTCAAAATAAAACCCTTAGGTAGAGATCCAGCAAAATAAAATCCTTAGGTAGAGATCCAATAAAATATGTAGAAGATCCATATGAGGAAAAACTACAAAACTCTTTTTTTGGGGGGGCGGGCGGAGTCTCAAGCTGTCGCCCTTGGTAGAGAGCTGTGGCTTCACAGCTCACAGCAACCTCAAACTCTTGGGCTTAAGAGGTACTCTTGCCTCAGCCTCCCAAGGAGCTGGAGTACAGGCGCCCACCACAATGCCCAGCTATTTTTTGGTTGTAGTTATTATTGTTGTTTGGCAGGCCCAGACTAGATTGGAACCCTCCAGCTCCAGAGTATGTGGCTGGTGCCTGAGCCGCTTGACCTACAGGTGCCGAGCCTACAAAACTCTTAAGAAATAAAAAGAAATAAATGAACACATATTCCAGATTTAGGAATAGGAATACACAATATTGTATATCCTTTGCCACTTGATTTATATGTTTTATGGAATCTCAAATTAAAAATCCCAGCAAGTTATTTTTTTTTTCAGATATTGACAAACTGATTCTAAAGTTTATGTGCAGAGGCAAAAGACCCAGAATAGCCAACACAATATTGACAATGTTGAAGGGCTGACACAACCCCACTGCAAGATTTACTATAAAGTTACAGTAATCAAGGGAATGTGTTATTAATGAAAAAATAGACAAACAGATCAATGAAACAGACAACAGCCAAGAAATATACAACAGTAGAATTGTGGATATTAGAGGCAGAAAAACATAGAGGAGAGAGGAGGATGGGGAGAGAGGTTAGTTAATGAATACAAAATTACCTACACCTAGATTAGAGGAATGAGCTCTGATGTTCTGTAGCACTGTAGAATGAATATAGTTAACTATAATTTATTGTATATTTTCAAAAAGCTAAACCATTCACATCTGTGCATGCCTATAATTCTAGCTCCTCGGATGCTGATGTAGGAGGATCACTTGAGCTCCAGATTTTGAGGATAACCTGGGCAACATAGTAAGACCCCATCTCTTCAAAACCAAAAAATCTAGAAGATAGGATTTTGAATGTTCACAACATAATGAAATGATAAACATTTGAGCTAATGGATATGTTAATTACCTAATTTGATCATTACACCTTGTATAGATGCATAGAAATATCACTTTATAGCCTATGACTCATACAGTTAACATGTCAACTATAATCAAAGGAAAATAAAAGAAATATACTCACACAAATATCGAGTTTGCTGGGAGATAAGGTCCATGAGAGCAAGGATCTTCATTCAAATCTTTGACAAAGGGGCAAAGTCAATACAATGGAGCAAAGATAGTCTTCCAACAAATGATGCTGGAACAACTGAATATCTACATGCAAAAAACAACCTTAATGAATATAGACACAGACCATACACCCTTTGCAAAAATTGACTCAAGTGGATTACTAACCTAAATGTAAAATATGAAACTATGAGACTCCTAGAAAATGCAGATAACCTTGGTTTGTTAATGACTTTTTAAATAGGACACAAAAGGCATGATCCACAAAAGAAATAATTGATAAGCTGGGTTTCATTCAAAATAAAAAAAAAATGCAGCTCTTCCAAAGACGTTGTCAATCAAATGAAAAGCCACATATCAGAAGAAAATATTTGCACAGGCATATCTAATAGAAGTCTGCTATCCCCAATATACAAAGGACTCTGAAAACTCAACAATAAGGAAACAAACAACCTGATTAAAAAGTGGTCCAAAACTTCTAACAGAAACCTCATTAAGGAATGTGTATGCTGAGTATAGTGGCTCATGCCTGCAATTTTAGCACTCTGAGAGGCAGGTGGATTACTTGAGCTCAGGAGTTAATGACCAGCCTGAGCAAAAGGGAAACCCGTCTGGACCAAAAATAGAAAAACTAGCTGGGTGATGTGGCAGGTGCCCGCAGTCCCAGTTACTTGGGAGGCTGAGACAAAAGGATTGCTCAAGCCCAAGAGTTTGAGGTTGCTGTGAGCTATGACCCCACAGTACTCTACCCAGGGTGACAGTCTAAAAAAAAAGAAAGAAAGAAACAAAAAAAATGTGCTATCAAGCCATGAAAAGACATGGAGGAAACTGAAGTGTGTATTACTAGTAAAAGAAGACAATATGAAAAGGCTACATACTATATGACATTCTGGAATAAATGAAACTATGGAGACAGTATAAAGAGCAGGGCTTTGAACAGGATTGGTGGCTCATGCCTGTAATCCCAGCACATTGTGAGGCTCAGTTAGGAGGAGCTCCCTGAATCTAGGAGTTCAGAGTTCAAGACAAGCCTGGGCAACATAGCAAGACCTCGTCTGAGAAAAAACAAAAAAGCTTTAAAAAAAAAAAATCCCAGTGTTTGCCAGAGGTTAGGAATGATGGAAGAGTGTATAGGCAGAGCCCAGGGTTTTGTTTTGTTTTTAGGGCAGTGAAACTACTCTGTATGATACTGTAATGGTGGGTACATGTCATTACAGACTTGTCTAAAACCATAGAAGATACAACATCAAGAGTGAACCCTAATGTGCAGTATGGACTTTGGGTGATTATGATGTCTCAAAGCAGGATCATCAGTCGGAGGCTATGCATGTGTGGGGGTGAGAGGTAGGTGGGAAATCTCTGTCCCTTCCACTCAATTTTGCTGTGAATTTGCCAGGTAAGGTGGATCACGCCTATAATCCCAGGACTCTCGGAGGCCCTGATGAGCGGATCACCTGAGCTCCCAAGTTTAAGACCAGCCTGAGCTAGAGAGATATCTCATCTCTAAAAATAGCTGGGTGGGTGGCGCCTGTGGCTCAAAGGAGTAGCGGGCCGGCCCCGTATGCTTGCGGTGGCGGGTTTAAACCCAGCCCCGGACAAAAACTCCAAAAAAAAAAAAAATACCCAGGCATTGTGGTAGGTGGCTGTAGCTCCAGTGACCTGGGACACTGAGACAAGAGAATCTCTTGAGTCCAAGAGTCTGAGGTTGCTGTGAGCTATGATGCCACTGCACTCTACCAGGGGCAACAAACTGATACTATCTTTCAAAAAAAAATTGCTGTGAATTTTAAATTGCTCTAAAAATAATCTCTTTTAAAAGTGCTGCAAATGAAAATTGTGTTATTTTGCATTAATTTTTCTGATGATCCGATGTTATAATACTGCAGCTCCCTCCTCCCACTCTTCACTTCTCACCCTTGGTGCTTTTGATCTCTCCTACCTTGTTCTATCTTTTCTTTTCCACATCACTTATTTCCTTCAAATGTACAATTCACATATTTATTTTGTTTGTTGTATGTTTCCTTTGTTCATTGATGTATTCTAGGATCCTATAACAGTCTGTGACACATATTAAGACCTTAGTACATATTTCTGAAGAAATGAACAGATGAATGAATGACTTGTTTCTGTGCTCTAGGTTCCCTGAGTTCAAGGTCTTGATCAGGTGGTGAAGGGCTAACAGAATTTCTAGAATTCTCTAAGATACCAGCTACTGTCAGAGACCATAGGGGCTGGTGTTGAGAGGAGGTATCTACCTCAATAGATTTTCAATGAGTCCCAAACTTATCTGTTTTGGGGGAAAGATGCTTTATAGAATTTATCAACAAGGAGGAGAATGGTGTGCTTGGTTTTGGAGCTGGGAAGGACAGGCTTATACTGACTTTACCTATGGCAGATGGTTCATTTTTTTTTTTTTTACATAGTCTCACTCTGATGCCCAGAGTAGAATGCCGTGGCCTCAGTGTAGCTCACAACAAGCTCAGACTATTGGGTTCAAGCCATTCTCCTGCCTCACCCTCCTGAGAAGCTGGGACTACAGCACCTTCCCCCACCCACCCTCAAACACCTGGCTAAGTTTTTGTAGAGACGGGGTCTCACTCTTGCTCAGGCTGGTCTCTAATTCCTCTTCTCAAGCAATCCACCTGCCTCAGCCTCTCAGAGTGCTATGATAACAGGTATGAGCCCCCACGCCTGGCCAGCAGATGATTCTTGAATATACACTGCAAGCAGTGTTGTTCCCTCTGTATCAAGGACCAACCTTTTGAAGCCCTTATCAATATGTTTCTGGATAGGGGCCACTTCCACACTGGGGTGTCACCTTCTGGGTAGGCAGCTCCCATCAGCCCAGGAAATTCTCTGGAGAAGAGGGTGAGCTGGGAGCCCCTAGCAGCTGATTGTACATTCTAATGACTATAGCCTTAAACCTCTCTCTTTGGTTTCTGAACATATCAATTTATATCTCTTTTGCGTTTATCCTATCCTTAAAAAATTGTATGCCACTTGGGAGGCTGAGGGAAGAGAATCACTTGAGTCCAAGAGTTTCAGCTTTTTGTGAGCTGTGATGTCACAGCACTTTATCCAGGGTGATAGCTTGAAACTGTATCAAAGAAAAAAAAAAGAATTGTCTGTATTCAGGTGAAGGGAGAAGGGAAGCTCTGTTGAAAGTCTGAGTTAAGAGAGGGGAAGCAGGGAGAACTATAAGAAGGCTAGATGGGTGTGAAGGTGCAAGTGGCAAGGAGGGTTGAAGGTCGGGATGCTGGAGAGCCATATCTTAGAGTGGGATGGATGTTTTGTGTCTGACCCAGGAACAGGTCCTGTTTCTGCCTTACAGAGAGAATAAATCAGTGACACAATGGCTACAATTTTCTTCATCCTTGACAACTCTTGAAAACAGAAATCTGCCCCCCACCCTGCTAAAGGTTAATTTAAAACATCTTTAGTGAATTTTCCACCTAAGACTGTAATCTTCAAATATTTTTACTTTCATAACCCCTAAAATAATTTTGAAAAAACTCTGTGTTCCATAACATACCTAACAGTTAACATGTATTGACTTTTTTTAAAAAGAGACAATGTCCCTGCCAGGCGTGGTGGCCCACAGCCTATAATCTCAACATTCTGAGAGGCAGAGAGACAGGTATATTGTTTGAGCTCAGGAGTTCTAGACCAGCATGAGCAAGAGCAAGAGCAAGACCCTGTTCCTATTAAAAATAGAAATACTAGCTGTGTGTTGTGGTAGGTGCCTGTAGACTCAGGTACTCTGCAGGCTGAGGCGAGAGGATCTCTCCAGCCCAAGAGTTTGAGGTTGCTGTGAGCCTTGGTACCAAGGAACTCTACCCAAGGCACTGTCTCAAACAAACAAAGAGACTATGTTTCACTATGTTGCCCAGGCTGGTTCTCAACTTCTTGGCCTTAAGTGAGTCTCCCATCTCAACCTTCCGAATGATATCCAACAGATTTTTAAGGAGTGATTTATTGGTTAAATATCGCAAGTAGTATAATTTCTGGCATGTTGTGTCCTTTCTTTAAATACATTAAGGGGGACCAATTACCATGGCAGTTTGATGTCCACCATTATCCATTTAAAAGATACATGAACAAACTCCTTTTGAACAGACAGAAATTCTACATCATACTTTTTTCTCTTGAACCTGTATTTTCATTCTTCTCCACAGAATTGTATCTTAATGTAATATATTTTTATATTGGAATGTCTTTTGTCATCACATATGAATCTCTGCCATAAAACATGTATAAACCTACATTGTAAAATATTCTTATTTCCTCTGTCTGTAAGGCTCTCAGTCTTTTGGACTATTTTTTTATAGTCATTAGTACATAGTTGGTTAAAATAATATGAGTATATTATAAAACCACATTGTTAATAAACAAAAATAGAATATGAGAACATATATTTTGATGTGATGGAAGGGAATTTTTTAAATAAAAGTAGATTATATATCCTTGTGGATGAATGTTATTTATGTTACAGTGAGACTAAGTTTACCATTTTAGTATAGTTAAGATGTTCAGAAATCTTGTTCATATAAACAAGTGGCTTGGAATGAAAGTAGTTCAGTTAAAACAGTATCATTCAATTGCACATTTTCCTAAATATATGCCCCAAACTACAGAACCATCATCATAAAATTTACATATAATGATCTGTCAAATGACAATTTCTTTTTTTTTTACAAATGACAATTTCTTTTTTCTTTTTTTTTTTTAGAGACAGAGTTTCACTTTATTGCCCTCGGTAGAGTGCCGTGGCGTCACACAGCTCACAGCAACCTCCAACTCCTGGGCTTAAGTGATTCTCCTGCCTCAGTCTTCCGAGTAGCTGGGACTACAGGCGCCCGCCACAACGCTTGGCTATTTTTTTGTTGCAGTTTGGCTGGGGCCGGGTTTGAACCCACCACCCTCGGTATATGGGGCCGGCGCCCTGCTCACTGAGCCACAGGCGCCGCCCACAAATGACAATTTCTTTAAACCCTCCTCTGATTTTGTTGAAAGCAAGGCGTTAGAAACCTTGTGCCTTGACTCAAGGACTTGTTATCTCATTGTAACAGAGGTAAAGGTCTGAAAAAAGGGAAATGTTTTACTATTTGTCTCCTTAAAATCTCCACACTTTTGGGGAATTAAAACTTGCATTCCTACATGAGGCCAGTAATTAAAGTGGCAAAAATATGTTCTTTCCTGTTTGTTTTCTAGAATCATTTTCTTTCATTTTTCTTTTTGACATGTCTGGCAAGTGGAATATTTTCTAGCATCTTAAACTATAGGAAGTGCCTCAACAGAATTGTCCAGACAAAGATGAGATAATCCTCCCAGGAGATAAACCACCAGCTATATTTGAACAATAGCCTGAAGCCACAACATGTGACACCGGTCACTTAGACCCAAGCCTAACCATGGACCCCTTCCCCTTTAAAAAAACATGCATTTATGCTTAATAAGCAGGATGGTGGCCTTTTGAAATGCTAGTCTGATACCTTCTTCATTTGCTGGCAAATTAATAAACTTCTCTTTTCTTTTTCTCAAACTACTTGCCCTTGTTCTTCCTTCTCACTGATTGAGGCATGGAGACAATTACTGAACTTCCAATAACACCATCATTAAAATAATGCTTTTTCTCTCTATCAACCTCAATATTTCCGGTGGGCACTTTTAGTGCCCAGAAAGTTTTTGTACCTGGGGTCCAGGCACCAAAGTAAGCCTTTACTTGAGATTGAGATGTGCTTTTATTTTGCAAGATGGGAGAAAGAAGGTGGAAAGAAGAAGCATTAGGTATGTTTCACACAGATAAAGTTTAGGAAAGAGTGCACATGGAAGTTAAAAATCTGGAAATGGGTTAAAAACAGATAGACACACAAATAATACTTACCTTTGTGTCTTTTTTAATTCTTAATGTACCTTGGGAATATGTACATTCCATTTGAAGAACATTAACTCTTTTTTTTATTTTTTATTAAATCATAACTGTATACAATGATGTGATTATGGGGCATCAAACACTCACTTCATAAACCATTTGACACATTTTTATCACAGTGGTTAACATAGCCTTTCCGGCGTTATCTCAGTTACTGTGCCAAAACATTTACATTCTACATTTACCAAGTTTCGCAAATACCCCTGTAATATGCACCACAGGTGTGATCCCACCGATCCCCTCCCTCTACCCAGCCCCCCTTTCCCACTTCCCCCTATTAACTCTTTAAGGTTGACCCTAGTTCCTTTGGGAAAAGCACCCAGTTGTCACTAATCTCTCCACAAGGCTTGCAAACTCTTATTTCCTCCAAGCAAAGATGAATCCCCTTTTTGAACTTAATACCTGTGTCAACTGGAGAAGTAGGCAAAGATGAAAAGACTTGTTGAGACTTGTGAAAGAGTGACAACTTTACAAGGCGGAGCTGGAAGTGTGTCAGTGCTGGATATGTAACAGGTCTTTCTTTGAATTTTGGTGGACTGGTTGATCACCTGACTTACTCTTTTTCTAAGCCATTTCCACCCTACCCACACATTATTCACCACTTCTTTCTCCTCACCCTCTCGCCCCTCCTCAGGTATTTATTGGCTATAGTGTTAGGCTTAGTGTAGTTACCAATTTGTGGCTCTGACGTCTGTAACATCTGTTTTCCTTACTATTCCAACTTTTTAAAAATAGTTCTTTAAACCACTGCATACTCCAGGTCTGAACTGGGCTCTTTTGGCTCTTTCTCAAAAAACATCAATCTTTACACCTCACACAGGTTTACTTCTTCCTCAAAGATGATTCAAGTGAGCTTACTCTATTGCAGCTTCAAAAGATGTGTAACTAAGTCTCCCAAAGTTCCTTAGAATAGATTCTATGAACATCCTGGTATTATCACAGAAATTTAAATTTCAAATCATTGAAGCATAAAATTTATTCCACTGAAATGTCAAGACATTAAAACAGCATTATTGCATAAGGAGCCCAAAGAAAATTATAAAATCAGAAGGAGAGGTTGGGCTTGGTGCCTCACACCTGTAATCCTAGCACTCTGGAAGGCCGAGGTGGGTGGATCACCTGAGCTCAGGCATTCAAGACCAGCCTGAGCAAGAGTGAGACTCTGTCTCTACTAAAAATAGAAAAAGTAGCCAGGCATTATGGCAGGTGCCTGTAGTCCCAGCTACTCAGTAGGTTGGGGCAAGGGGATCGCTTAAGCCCAAGAGTTTGACGTTGCTGTGTGTTAGGATGCCATAGCACTCTACCCAGGGCAACAGAGTAAGACTCTTTTTTTTTTTTTTTTTTTTACATATACATGTGCTTATTTGGTTTCCACTTTTTGCCTTCACAAAATTAAAAAGGCTTAAAATTTAATAACAATAACAATTTTTAAGATAGGGACTAGAAACAAAAACATTGTAAAGAATAAACGAAGATAAATACATTCAGAAAAGAAATCAGACAATTCCTGCAATGAAATATTGAGCAATAATAATGATGCAAAAAAAGTAACATTCACATTGTCAAATAAGAGTTATGTCTATTATAGAATACTCAGAGGTTCAGTACGGAGTCATCAGTTAACTTCTTCTTATTATTTTTTCCCCAAATCTCAAAAAATAGACAACTAATATTTATAAATAAAAATAAAAGATAATTTCAAAAAACAGATCATGCCAAATCTTATAGACAATAGAAAAAGAAGAAACACTTCAATATCATTCTACTTCATCTGTATACACCTGATATTAAAATTGGAAAAAATATATAATTATAAAGGGAAATCACACACACATTTCACTTATAAATGAGGATTCAATATTCTACACAAAATATTAACAAGTTGAATTAAAAATTGATGTTTAAGTAATGTATTTTGGTCAAAATTAAATCCAATTTATGTGAGAATTAGTCACTATTTTCTTTTCTTTTTTTTTTCCTTTCCCTCACCCTCTCCCTTCTTCTCTGTCTGCTTTCCCCTTCCCCCATGCCCCACATGTCATTAATTATCATTAATTGGTAAGACTCTATCTTAAAAAAAAGACATAAGAAGGAGAAACATAATTTATGTAATGGTGGAGGAGTTAGATTCTTCTACTTAAGTAGTCTGATGTGATGGAAAGAGGACTAAAAGTAAGAACGGATGTTGAAAGAAACATAAATATAATTCATTACATATATATTATGTGTCATGTCATTTAATTTCCATACATATTGGCTGTGCAGCAATTATGCACCATCGTGGTCAAACCAATTGCTTTCAGCAGGTGCTGCTCTGATTGGTCAGTGGCCACGCTTTACCACTTAGTTGTGAATTATTTGGAAAATCATGTGAAACCACAGTATGCCTACCAAATAGGTATTAATCCTACAAAGTACTTATTTTTGCCTACATTTCAAGGACAGTCTTAGTAAAATTAAGCAAATTTACATCCAGCAGAAGCTTGACTACCACTTAGGAGGAATTATTCCAACTTTACAGATTAGGAAACTGAGGCTCAGAGAGATTAAATAAACTGCTCCACGTTGCACAGGCGGGAAAGAGTTCAAATTCAAGCCCAGATCTATGTGACTCAGAGGTCCATTCATTTCATTATACCATACTGCCTCCAAAGGTCTTTGTCCTGAATTTGCCACTAAGTCACTTCTATGTCCTAAATTTGCCACTAAGCCAGTTCTATGTCCATCAGTAGAATCTTGCACTGGGTGATCTCTGTTTTGTTCCAGTCATAACCATCTACGTGAAGGTCTAAATTAAGATCTTTGTTTAAGGTGTAAACAAAGCATTTGTGTATTCTCTAGTCATTCCCATATGGAGAATACTTTCATTGGATGATAAGTTACATCATTTTCTTGAACAAGTTCTCTCTTGTACAAAGAGGGGAGGAACAGCTCAACACTCTGGCTGGGTACTTTCCAAGTGTGGCATGTTGGGAATTGAACATATTGAAGGTATACTTAGTTGATTTTACTTCTGTAACTGAAATACCCAGGATGCCAAAGAATTTTCTGATTTCAGGGTCTGTGCTGCTGAGGAACTTTTTTCCTCATTGTGTTTCACCAGAACCAAATTTTGAAAAGTGTTGTAATATAATGCTGTGGAGACTAGATAAGCAATCACCATCAGAAGAAGTGGTTTTCAAGTCATTCCCTAACTTGTAGCAGCTCAGGCAAACAGTTCTAATTCTCTTGATCTCTCATTCTTTTTTTTTTTTTTGAGACACAGTCTCACTTTGTTACCTTCTGTAGAGTGCTTTTGCATCATAGCTCACAGCAACTTCAAACTCTTTGGCTCAAGAGATTCTTTTGCCTCAGCCTCCCATGTAGCTAGGAATATAGGCGTCTGCTAAAATGCCATGCTATTTTTAGATAAGAGGTCTCGCTCTGGCTCAGGCTAGTCTCAAACCTGTGAGCTCAAGTGATCCACCTGCCTTGGCCTCCCAGAGTGTTAGGATTATAGGTATGAGCCAGCGCGCCCGGCCTTGAACTCTCATTCTTTAAACCTCAGGGTGGTATTGGGTATCAAATAAGATAATGGTGACAAAATACTTTTTAATGTATACTTTCCTTTAGAAATACATTATTGTACCCAATAACTAGTTACAGAATTCTTTTAAAACCATAGAATTTTACCACAAAAAATAGATCTTAGATATCTACTTCATGGTTAGAAAAAAAATCAAAATAAAAGCCTTATTTCAGGTGGCGCCCGTGGTTCAGTAGGTAGGGCATCGGACCCATATACCGAGGATGGTGGGCTCAAACCTGACCCTGGCCAAACTGCGACAAAAATAATACCTGGGCATTGTGGCAGGTGCCTATAGTCCCAGCTACTCGGGAGGCTGAGGCAAGAGAATTGCCTAAGCCCGGGAGTTGGAGTTTGCTGTGAGCAGTGTGACACCATGGCACTCTACCAAGGGCAATAAAGTGAGACTCTGCCTCTACAAAAATAATAATAATAAAATAAAACCCTTATTTCAATAGGAACCTTATTAGACACAGTAATAAATTGAAAAGATGGAAGGAGTTCAGTGTCCTGGTTAACGCAAAAATGGGCATACTCAGTTCTCTGCCAGTTCTGCTCTTTACCTTCATAGAGTCCCCTGAGTTCCCTACTCAAACCTTTAGCTTCCCACAGAAATGTAGTTTGAAAATCACTTTTAGGCCAAGCGCAGTGGCTCATGTTTGTAATCCTAGCACTCTGGACGGCCAGGCAGGTGGATTGCCTGAGCTTGGGCATTTAAGACCAGCTTGAGAAAGAGTGAGACCCCATCTCTACTAAAAATAGAAAAACCAGCTGGGCATTGTGGTGGGCACCTGTAGTCCCAACTACTCAGGATGCTGAGGCAAGAGAATAGCTTGAACCCGAGGGTTTGAGGTTGCTGTGAGCTATGATGCCATGGCACTCTAACTAGGGGGACAGAATAAGACTCTGTTTAAAAAAAAAAAAAAAAAAGAAAGAAAATCACTTTTATCACCCAAGCCCTCATGTACAGATGGGCCTGAGATGTAGAGTGAGAAACAGACTTGCCTGTTTCCCATAGAGGGAGTGCCGGGGCTAGAAAGCACACAACTCACCCACCATGTGGCAATATATTTTTCTTGTGCAATGGCAATTTAGATTGGGAGATAGGCAAGGCTACCTTATTGGACGTAAAGTATCTGAATTAGGGTAAATATACTTTAAGTAGATGGTTTTGATTCAGGTATTTTGATGTGAGGTGTAAGTCTAGACAGTCTGACTCCCCAAACTTTTGTGTTTTCAAAACACATATCATAACATCTTTCACATGGCAGATGCTAAACATGTGTTAATTCTCTTCTGGTCTTATTGAAAACAGGGGATATTTGGACAACCATAAGTCAGGGAGGTAAAGAAAAGGGAGAGCAGGAACTCTGGTACTTGAACATACATTCAGATCATATCGTGGAGCAAACATGGAGTCAGTATTACTATTCTTAATCACCTTGCCCATTTCCCACTCTCTTTAGCATACCCCCTCCACCCTTGAAAATCATCTCATTTAACCTTCAAGTCAATGCACTAGAGCTGGCTGCCTTCCTGCCAAAGGACTTCATCCAAGCCTACACCCACACAAGCCATGTGTCTACTCCCTCCCGTATCTCATTAAAGACCACCTTGATAATCCAAACAGAAGGGGAAAATTATGTTTGGGGAGAAGATTGTATGCCTGAATACACTTGGCTAGGGCAGAACTTGCTTGTCTGCAAGAGGTTCACTGATGAAAGGGGGAATTCTGCTTCCTATCCTCTCAGGATATAGCCTGTAATAAAGTTGCATTTGTGTTGTACTTTATACTCTCCAAAGAACTTTTGCAGATGTTATCACATGTGATCCTCATGAGAAACTTATGATTGAGGCAGAGTTAGTTCATTCAGTAACTATTTAATGCATCCTACTATGTGCCAAGCCTTGTGCTAGGCATTGGCTTAAGTATATTAATGAATAAGGTTAACTCCTCCTCATCCTCCCAGCTCAACACACACATCATTTGTGGACTTTTTTTTAGAGAGGGCTTCCCTCTTTTTTCCCTTCTCTCTGCATAGCCTGCTTGCATCTTTCATAGGACTCATCACAATTTAATTATAGATTTATTTTTTTGTGTGTCTGCCTTCCGTGCTTGCACTGTAAGCTTCAGGAGACTTTGTCACATACGCCACTGAATCCCCCACCATGTAGTACAGTGGGGAAATTTCACAGTCTGAAATTTCACAGTCTGGTAAAGGGAAACAGACATGAAGGTATAATAAACTAGTATTTTTTTTTTTTTTGAGACAGTCTCACCATGTCGCCCTGGGTAGAGTGCTGTGGCATCACATCTCACAGCAACCTCAAACTCTTGGGCTTAAGTGATACTCTTGACTCAGGCTCCCAAGTAGCTGGAACTACAGGCACAGACCAGAACGCTGGGCTATTTTTTGTTGCCGATGTCATTGTTGGTCAGCTGGCCCGGGCAGGGTTTGAACACGCCAACTTCGGTGTATGTGGCTGGCGCTGTAAACACTGTGCTATGGTCACTGAGCCATGATAAACTAGTCTTTATGCCTTGGAAGAAGTTTGTCTAGAGTAGGGACTTAACAAGAGGAATAAATTCTATGTGTCAGAAAAAGCTTCCCTGATGGTATTGCATCTGAACTAAATCTTGAAATACTATATGGGAACAAAGATGGGGAAATACCCCGCAAAAGAGAAAGCAACACAGACAGTATCGTGGAGGCATAAAACAGCATGTCATATGCTAAGAACTGTAAGTATTTTGGTAATTTCTGAAGCATGTAAGAATGAAGTGAAAGGTGTGAGTTGGTTAGAGATGATTTTGAAGGTGCAAGAGCCAGGTTAGCAAGAGGACCCTGAATGCTGTGCTACCAAATTTGAACTTCATTCCATTCACAGTAAGAACAGCTATCATTTATTGAGTACTTTTGTTCACAATAACAATAGCTACTATTTATTGACTACTGACTTTGAGCTGAATATTTACATATTCTTTTAAAAAAGATATAAAAAAATTTACACTAATGTAAACGTAGAAAAAATGGTATAATGAACTTCCATGTACCCATTACCCAGCTTTGACAATTATCAACTCATGCCAATTTTTGTGGTACTCTATTGCTGCATAAAAAACTACCCTCCAGACTTAGTGGCATAAAACAACAAGGATTTCATTATATCCAGCCATTTGGGGAGCCAGGAATGTGGGCACGGCTTGCCTGGGCAATTCTGCTCTTTGTAGCACTCAGTAGTATTCAGGTGATGGATGAGCTGGTCTAGAGAGTCCAAGACTCCTACACCTGGGCCTTGATGGAAATGGCTGGAAGGCTGAGAGGAGCTATAACTGTTGACTGGAATACCTAAATGTAGCCTCTCTAGGATGGTGCATTGACTCACACCTGTAATCCTAGCACTCTGAGATCCCTAAGCAGATAGATTGCTTGATCTCAGGAGTTTGAGATTAGCCTGAACAAGAGGGAGACCCAATCTCTGCTTTAAAAAAGATAGAAAAATTAGGGGCATTTTGGCAGGCTTCTATTAGTCCTGGCTACTCAGGAGGCTGAGGCAAGAGGATTGCTTCAGCCCAGGAGTTTGAGGTTTCTGTGAGCTATGACACCACGGGACTCTAGCCTTGTGTAACAGAAGTGAGACTTTGTCTCAACAACAACAACAACAAAGAAAACAAAACAAAAAATAAAATAAAACAAAAAAAAAATTTAGTTTATCTAGCATAACAGTTAGACTTCTAACTGGCTTCTCCCTGAGCACTTACCCAAGAGAAGGATGTGGAAGTTTCATGACCTTTTCTGACCTTGCCTTAGAAGTCACATAGCATTACTTCTGCTATGTTGGTTCTAAGTGAATTATAAGGCGAAGATTCCAGGACAGTGGAATTAGATTCAACGTCTACAAGGCAGGGGAGGAGGCAAGGTCAAATTTTAGAAGATCATGTAGAATGAGAGATATCGTTGCAGCCATATTTGGAAAACACAATCTGCCAGACCAATCCCACTTCATTTCTACTCCCCTCCACACCCACTCCACTTCCATGGACTATTTGGAATTAAATCCCAAACATCACATTTTCATCTACAAAAATTTATGCATATACAGACTCAGGTAAATGTCACCCTACCCTTAGCAGGTTAGACTAGACTTTTCTCCCCCCATTTTACAAATGAAGAAACTGGAGCCAAGAGAAGTTTGTAGCACTTGTCAAAAGTCACAACACTAGTAGGTGGTTCAGGCAGGACTTGAACCTAGTATGTTTGATTCTAGTGCCTAACTTCTAATATGGAGCGCCTGATAGATTTTATTTGTTTATCTTTAGAGCCGAGGTCTCACTATGTTGCCCAGGCTGACATGCAGTGGCTATTCATTCTTTCTTATCTGTATTCCAATCCTATAGCTTATCCTTGGTCCAAAATCAACTCCTAGGGCCAGAGTTTGAGGGATTCTCCAGGGTCATGTCAAGTAATTGACTAGTGGGACAGCTGTAGAAGAAAAAGTCTAAACTCGGGCGGTGCCTGTGGCTCAGAGAAGTAGGGCACAGGCCACATATACTGGAGGTGGTGAGTTCAAACCCGGCCCTGGCCCAAAACTGCCAAAAAAAAAAAAAAAAAAAAAGAAGAAGAAGAAGAAGGAAAAGTCTAAGCTCTTTCTTGTTCCAGTCCTACTCCTTTTGTTCAGGTAACGTGTACTTGGAAAGCTCTGTCAAAAACTGAAATTGGTTCAATGAAGTTGCATTTTACATGCACCAGGAAAAATGTTGAGAAGCTTGAAAATTTGAATGTTCTTTAAAGGAACCCCCATTTCATCTCCTATTATGAATTTCCTTAGAGAAATTAACCCATAGTGAGTGCCAGGGCTTATTAAATGGGAAGGAGTTGGAGAGCTCATATACTGCCTAAAGGCTAGTCTAGCAGAGGACTTGGCACTGGGAAAAGGCCTTGTTAAATATTAATTAATGATTAACCAGCGGGAAGAACTTATGAAAGGCACAGGAAGGTGAAAAAGAAATGAGAGAACAATCCTGCTTTCAGAAACATTAAATTTCTGTATGGGAGATTTTCTTCTGGGTCAGGTTTGGGTCAGCACAAAAATACTGACTGCAACATGTTGGTGATGGACAGAATATGCAGTGTATTGCCCCACACATCTACAATAGGCTCCAAAATGAGATTTCTAACCTTCAATAATTGGCTCAAGGTTGGATGTGGCTTCTAGAATTCTCTGTGCAAAATTTCTAGATACAGGAAGTGACCAGTTTTCTACCTTTACGGTGTCTTTCATTCACCACTGAGCAGTTTCCACCTGCTTTATTTTTTTTTTGTTGTTGTTGTTAGAGAGACAGAGTCTCACTTTATCGTCTCAGTAGAGTGCCATAATGTCACAGCTCATAGCAACCTCCAACTCCTGGGCTTAGGCGATTCTCTTGCCTCAGCCTCCCAAGTAGCTGGGACTACAGGCACCCGCCACAATGTCCGGCTATTTTTTGTTGTAGTTCGACCAGGGCCATGTTTGAACCCACCACCCTCAGTGTATGGTACTGGCACCCTACCCAATAAGCCACAGGCCACCCTCCACCTGCTTTTTTTTTTTTTTTTTACTTTGTGGGTCTTATGTTGCCTTTATTTTCAAAAATATGGAACGCTTCACGAATTTGCATGTCATCCTTGTGCAGGGGCCATGCTATTCTTCTCTATCGTTCCAATTTTAGTATATGTGCTGCCAAAGCGAGCACCCTCCACCTGCTTTTAAACTTATTTTACAGTCTGAGCAATAGTATGAAGGGACTCTGCAAGCTAAAATTTTCAGAATGGATTTATTGTCTCAATTATTTAACTTGGTATTCAGGTTTAGTTTATTTTTCAAGTTCTATGGTTTAAAAAAGACAAAACGTTAAGAATCTTATGCATATGCTACTTATGGTTTCCTGTTTCTTATTGAAGAAAGCTTGCATAGAAGCTTTGCTTGCATAAAAGTCTTCCTTCACCACTAACACTGAGGACATCAAAGTTCAGTAAAGAAGCATCATTTTTTTTTTTTTTTGAGACAGAATCTCAAGCTGTTCCCCTTGTAAAGTTCCATGGCACCATCATAGCTCACAGCAACCTCCAACCTTTGGGTTTAAGGGATCCTCTATTTTTAAAATTTATTTATTAATTATTTTTTTGAGAAAGCATCTACACTCTGTTGCCTGCACTACAGTGCTGTGGCATCATCAAGCTCACAACAACCTCAGACTCAAGCAATCCTCCTGCCTCAGCCTCCCAAATAGCTGGCACTACAGGCGCCCACCACATTTCCCAGCTAATTTTTGGTTGCAGTGTCATTGTCATTTGGCAGGCCCGGGCTGGGTTTGAACCTGCCACCTCTGGTGTATGTGGCCAGTGCTGAGCCACAGGCGCTGAGCCAAGAAGAGACATTTTAATGGAAATACAGTAGTAGTCCATAGTCTCAAAACTGCAGGGTGTCCAGGTAATGGCTTTACTTCTCATTGCCTCAGAGTAACTTGCCAACAGATAAAATATACCTTAAACACAGAAGCACCTATCTGGATACTTGTTGAGATTTCTATTTAACAAGCTCAAGGACATAATCCAGGTACAACTCCATTATACGGAGTACTCTTAAGATGGCCAATTTTATGTAACTAAGCTCCCTTTTGTGTTGCCCAGAATCTAAAAGCCCTTTCAAAGTTTAGCATTTTGCCCTAAGAAAGGAGCCTCAGACTCAAAGCTCTATTTCAATACCCTTTCTTTAAGATCTTTCACATCAATTTAACTCCTATAGGATCATTCACAGAGTAACCCAAAGTTGATAGTTTTCTTATCTATACCAAAAGCCTACACAGATGATCTTCAGAGTCCCCTACAGCTGCTTATAGGCAGGTTATAGATTCTTAATTTGTCTTAACAGTGCCTTGCATAGACCTGGCACGTAGGAATTTAGTAAATGTTTGTTGAACTAATGGTTATTTCATGAGTCTATTCTTATAAAACAACAGCAACAAAAAGCCACGTATATAAATCTCTCACAGACCCTGTGAATCAGTAACTTAAGAGTTTTTGCCTTTTCCTTCCATCTCCAATTTTCAACGCCACATGCCTTTGTAATAAATAACCCAAAGTCAATATCACAAAAATTTGAAAAGCATTTTTGATTCCTGTCCTCTTTGGATGTCACAGGTAGGCTTCAATTTCCCCTTTAGGTTTTGCTCTCTGTCCAACCTACCTTTCTTTCCTCCTTTCAATATGCTCATCCCCCTTTTCCTTGCTCTTTTTCCTATTTGTCTGCTCAACATCTCCCCAGTCCAGTGCACAATTTATTATGTGTAGTCTGAATTTTCCCTTGAAATTTTCCTCGAGTAAGTTTTCAGTTTCCTTTTTATACATTTTTTTAAAACCTCCTTTTTATGGTCTATTAAAAAGTAATTTTGCTCTGCTAGCTTTTTATGATATTGTAGAAGAATAACCTACAAAATGTTGATCAGTTTAATACTGAATCATTTTTCTCACTCATCTAATTGCTTTCTCAGTGCCTAAATGTACGGTTGTGTACAAATCTGTTTTAATTAATTGCTTATTATTTTATCAGTTCATTTATTACTTTTTTACATAATTCTATTGCATGTTGTGCTACTTTCAGGTTCCTGAATTGATACTCAATTCATCTTTTTCTTTTTTTTGAGACAGAGTTTCACTTGGTCACCCTTAGTAGAGTGTGGTGGCATCACAGCTCACAGCAACCTCAAACTCCTGGGCTTAAGCGATCCTCTTGCCTCTGCCTCCTCAACTGCGACTAGAGGCGCCCACCACAATGCCTGACTATTTTTAGAGGTGGGGGGTCTCACTCTGGCTCAGGCTGGTCTGGAACTTGTGAGTTCAGGCAATCCACCTGCCTCAGCTTCCCAAGTGCTAGGATTACAGGAGTGAGCCAAGTAACCTGGACTATTTTTTTTTTTTTGAGACAGACCCTCTATTGTCCAGTGCCATGGTTTTAGCCTAGCTCACAGCAACCTGAAACTCATGGTTCAAGCAATCCTCCTTCCTCAGCCTCCCTGAGGCCCGGCTAATTTTTCCGTTTTTCAGTAGAGACTGGGTCTCTCTCTTGCTCAAGCTGGTCTCAACCCTTGAGCTCAAGTGATCCTACCACCTGGATCTCCCAGACAGCTAGGATTACAGGCATGAGCTACTTCTCCCACCCCTCAATTTCTTCTTTTATAGAACATTGTTGAAGTTAGGCATGGTGCCTAGAGGCAGTAGCATCGCTTGAGGCCAGTAGTTTGAGACCTGCCTGGGTAACAAAGGGAGATTCAACCTCTTAAAAAAAGAAGAAAAATTAGCTGGGCTTGGTGGCACTCCCCTGGGGTCCCAGCTACTCAGGAGGTTGAGATGAGAGGATTGCTTTAGGCCAGGAGTTAAACACTGCATCGAGTTATGATGGTGTCACCTCACTCCAGCCAAGGTGACAGAATGAGACCTCATCTCTTTTTAAAAAATGTTGTGACATGACATTTTTTTTAAATTATGATTTGAAAGGTTTATCCTTAAAATACCAGGGATGGAGGAAATATAGGTAGATGCAAACAATTATTAATTTTTTTTATTTTTTTTGAGACATAGTCTCATTATGTCGCCCTTGGAAGGGTTCCGTGGCATCACAGCTTACAGCAGCCTCAAACTCTTGGGTTTAAGTAATTCTCTTGCCTCAGCCTCCCAAGTAGCTAGGACTACAGGCACCTGCCACAACGTCAGGCTATTTTTTTGTTATTGTTGTCATTGGTGTTTTAGCAGGCCCTGGCTAAACAACACCTACCAGCCCTGGTGCATGTGGGCAGGTGCCCCAACCACTGAGCTAAGGCGCCAAGCCCAATTCTTAAAATTTTTTGATCCAGGCTGGGCATGGTGTCTCTTGCCTGTAGTCCTAGCACTCTGGGAGGCTAAGGCAGGTGGATTGCTTGAGCTCATGAGCTTGAAACAGCCTGAGCAAGAGTGAGACCCCGTCTCTACTAAAATAGAAAAACTAGCTGGTTGTGGTGGTACATGCCTGTAGTCCCACAAACTCAGGAGGCTAAGGCAGGAGGATTACTTGAGCCTAAGAGTTTGAGGTTAGTGTGAGGTATGATAACACCACAGCACTCTACCAAAGGCAGCAGAGTAAAACTCTGTCTCAAAAAATGTATATACATGTTTGATTCAAAGGATGCAAAGTTGAAGTTATTCCTATTATTTACTAAGTGAAGAGTGTTTTCCTGTTTCCAATTCAAAATATACACATGCATAGCACACGAATGTTAATTTTTTTAATAGGCAATTGTCAAAAATTTTTCAAGCCTCAGAAGTAACTATAAATCTGGATGTCTGCTAAGGCAGGTTAATTATTTTGCAAAGAACTACTGTGATGTGTTCAAAGTTATTTCAGATTTTCACTTATTGAAAAAAAGAGTAGGGTGGCACCTGTGGTTCAAAGGAATAGGGCTGCAGCCCCGTATGCCGGAGGTGGCAGGTTCAAACCCAGCTCCGGCCAAAAATTGCAAAAAAATAAATAAAAAAAGAGTAAAAGACAAAAAATCAATTGAAATATCTTTAATGTGATTAGGACATATTTAATCAGCATTACCCTTATATTATGTACATTCAATGAAGGTCACTGTCATCGCTGGAAATACTCAAAATTAAAGTGTTTCCCCTGATTTTGGTGCCTATTAAATATATATAATCAGTCAAGAATAATCTTTAATGAGCCTGTTATGTACTACTAACGTTGAATTAGGTATTATAAGCAACATCAAAAAAGTATAGGCCCAACATCCAAGGAATTAAGAGTCTAATATTCAAGATTAAAATCAACATATATGGCTTGAAGCCTGTAGCTCAGCACCTAGGGTGCCAGCCACATACACTGGAGCTGGTGGGTTCGAATCCAGCCTGGGCCTGCCAAACAGCAATGACAACTATAACCAAAAGAAAAAAAAATAGCCAGGTGTTGTGGTGGGCACCTGTATTCCCAGCTACTTGGAAGGCTGAGGCATGAGAATCACTTAAGCCCAAGAGTTTGAGGTTGCTGTGAGCTGTGATACCATGGCACTCTATCCAAGGTGACATAGTGAGACTCTGTCTCAGAAAAAAAAAAAAATCAACATAAGTAAAGTAATTAGAAAACAACTCAAGGCAGAATATTTAAGGAGTGCTGTGAGAATTCTGAAAAAAATGGGAACATGGCCAGGTGGGGTGGCTCAGGCCTGTAAACCCAGCACTTTAGGAGACCAAGGCAGGAGGATCTCTTGAGGTTAGAAGTTCAAGACCAGTCTGAGCAGGCGGCACCTGTGGCTCAAAGGGGTAGGGCGCCGGCCCCAAATGCTGAAGGTGGTGGGTTCAAACCCAGCCCCGGACAAAAAACTGCAATAAAAAAAAGAAGACCAGTCTGAGCAACATAGTGAAATATCCATCTCAACCAAAAATTTTAAAAATGATCCCAGTGTAGTGGTATGCACCTGTAATCCTAGCAACTCAGGAGGATGAGGTGGGAGGATCATTTGAGCCCAGGAGTTTGAGGTTACGTGGACTTTGATGTTTGATGTTGAAAGGACCAAGCTGACTCCATTTTGTTAAAACTAACTCCATTTTGTCTCACAGCCTTCACTGACCCCACTTTGCCCCACAGCCTTCAATTTGCAGCTGCATACCACAGGTGATAGGCAACCTGCTTGCATAGCAAAGGTGATAGGCAACCTGCTTCCTCCCCCACCCCTGGCTCCAGTATGTCTGCCCGGAGCAATAATGGCACCCACCCTCGGCCCCAGTAGTATAAAATCCTTCCCCTAGGCTAATCAGCCCACATCAAACATTGTCCAGTTCCCTAAGCCCCTATCCCCTTCCCTTTTTCCTTTCTGTATCCTTAAAACTGCTCTTCCCTCTGCTGTCGGGGCTTCTCTGCTCTCATGCTGCATCAGGAACGGAGAAGCCCAAGCCCAAGCTTGTGAATAAACTACCTTTTGCTTTTGCATCAGACTTGGTCTTTGGGTGATTTATGAGGAGTACCCAGCGACCTGAGTACACCATTTGGGGGCTCATCCGGGATTTGCCCCCCAAAAGCACTTGAGAACCTACTCCAGAGGTGAGTGCATGTGTGCTGGCATTGTCTATTTGTCTTGTCCTATTCTGTGTTGGTTTTGTTTGTTAAGTCTACTGTCAGGATGCAGAACCCACGACAGTCGGGACATGGAACCCCCAACAGAGTAGGAGAGGAAATGCCCCATGGATGGGAGACTGGGACGTGAAACCCCAGTCCCTGGTCAAGAAAACCAGGTGATTCCTCTGTTTGAGAGACAAGGTGGGTCACGACCACCGGGTGAGGTTACACCGTTGTCTCATTTTCAGTTTTGCCTGGAAACCCACAAGGGCAGGCTCTTGCTTTCTGGAAGTATCTTGTATGTTATTTGTTTTTTGTGTGTGTTGTTATATTTAGAGGGCAACATGGGACAGACGCAGACAACACCCCTTTCCCTAACTTTGGCTCATTTCCAGGATTTCAAAGACAAAGCCCAAGAGTACGGTTTCAACATGTCTAGAAATAAAATTGTGACTCTTTGCAGAAATGAGTGGCTGGCGTTACATGCCAGATGGTCACCTGCTGGCACTTCTTATCTCCCCATTATCTTTCAGGTCAAAGATATAGTCTACCCATCTGAGACCAGGCACCTGGATCAAATCCTGTATATAACCGCTTGGCAGGACCTAATGGAGGACCTGCCATCATGGTTAAAACCTTTTATTTCCCCGCCAGACAAAGAAGTAGCCAAGCTCCTAGCCTTGAAGGAGGAAAAGGAGAAGTTTCCTGAACCCACTGCCCCTTCCCCAGTCCTCCAAGAAGGAACCTATCCAGAAGTGCTTTTTCCCCCTCCTTATCAACCCTCACCTTGGGGGACACCTGTCCCTCCGAGTCCGCCAGGCAATAAGGCCACTCCAGCCCCAGGTAAAGGGAGTAATCTCCAGAGCCCACCCCACACCTGCCATAGAGCTCTGTGCGATCCGGCAGCAGACTCCACCGTCCTGCCCCCTCATGCAGTGGACCCCCCCCAATAGAGCAAACCCCCCAAACCAAGAATATCACTATTGACCCTTTGCCACAAGTGATCTTTATAACTGGAAGATGCAGAATCCTAAATTCTCTGAAAAACCTACTGCTTTAATTGACCTCTTAGACTCAATTATTTTTACTCATCAGCCCACTTGGGATGATTGTCAGCAGCTCTTACAGGTCTTTTTCATCACCAAGGAGTGGAACTGCATTGTGGCTGAGGCCAGGAAGGCCGTTGAGGGTCAGGATGGGAACCCTACTACCAATCAGGCTCTCATAGATTCAACCTTCCCCCTCACGCATCCTGAGTGTAATTTGAATATGGGAACAGGTCAGGTGAGACTTCAAGCCTACTGCCAGACTCTAATGAGGGGCCTCCGTAAAGCGGCTAGAAAGCCGACTAATTTGGCCAAGGTAGGTAATGTGCAGCAGGAAAAGACAGAACCCCCTGCAGCTTTCTTGGAAAGAATCATGGAGGCATTTCGCATGCACACTCCCCTAGATCCTGAAGCTATAGAGAATAGAGCAGCAGTTGTCATGTGCTTTGTTAACCAGTCAGCTCCAGACATTAAACCTAAGTTGAAGACAATAGATAGCCTGGGTGAGAAGTCCTTACGGGACCTCTTAGAAGTTGCTGAAAAAGTCTATAACAACCGGGAGACCCCCGAGGAAAAGCAAACAAAGGCGGCTAGAAGACAGACCCAGGAATTGACCAGGATCCTCCTAACCTCCATGGCTGCACCCCCAGATGAAAAAGAAAGGCGACTGCGCCAACTGGCAGCAGGATCCTCCCACTAGCCCCTCAGAGCCAGGCAATGTTCACCTTTGAGTGGAACGATGAAGAGCAAGGGATCCATGGTCAATTTACCTGGACCTGGTTGCCACAAGGGTTCAAGAACTCCCCCACCATCTTCAATGAAGCTTTACATGAAGACCTGAGTGAGTACCGGCAGCAACACCCTCACCCAACTCTTTTACAGTATGTAGATGACATTCTGATCTCAGCCGAGACAGAAGCAGAATGCCACCAAGGCACCCAGGACTTGCTGACTGCATTAGAAGCTCTGGGGTACCGGGCCTCTGCCAAGAAGGCTCAGATTTGTCAACAAACTGTAAGTTATCTGGGGTACATCCTTAAAGATGGACAGTGGTGGCTGTCCCAGGCAAGAAAAGAAACAGTTCTGAAAATCCCCCCCAACCAACACCACACAGCAAGGAGTGCGGGAGTTCCTTGGGTCAGCTGGGTTCTGCCGTTTGTGGATTCTGGGGTTCGCAGAGATAGCAAAGCCCCTCTATGAGGACACCTTGGACAGCCTGCCTTTCCAGTGGAGCGTAGAACAAGAAAGAGCCTTCCAGGCCCTGAAATGAGCCTTGCTCTTGGCCCCGGCCCTAGGACTCCCAGATATTACCAAGGCCTTTCATCTGTATGTAGATGAGCACAAAGGCATAGCAAAAGGAGTGCTTGCTCAATCACTTGGTCCCTGGACCCAGCCGGTCACCTACCTGTCAAAGAAACTAGATCCTGTTGCAGCAGGCTGGCCCCCATGCCCACGCATCATTGCAGCCACTGCGTTGCTGGTTAAGGATGCAGATAAATTGACTTTAGGGCAGGAGCTGTTGATCACGACCCCTCATGCCATTGAGGGAGTCCTCAAACAGCCACCGGATCGATGGGTTAGCAATGCCTGGCTCGCCCACTACCAGGGCCTTTTACTAAATCCTCCATGAATCCGATTTCTGCCAAAGACCTCTCTCAATCCAGTGATCCTACTGGCAGACCCAGACCTAGATGCCCCCCCTGCATGACTGTGTTGACATCCTGGCCCAGGTCCACAGCATATGCCAGAACCTCATGGACCAGCCTCTGCCTGATGCAGAAGCCACTTGGTACACAGATGGGAGAAGCTTCATACAGGTTGGATGCAGGTATGCAGGGGTGGCAGTGGTGTCTGAGACTGAGACTGTTTTGGTAGAGCCCCTCCATGCTGGAACATCAGCTCAAAGGGCTGAACTTATAGCCCTAACACAAGCTATGACCTTGGGAAAAGGCCTGAGACTTAACATCTTTACTGATAGCCGATTTTGCCACTGCCCACGTACATTGGGCAATCTATCAGGAGAGAAGGCTCCTCACAGCAGAAGGGAAGACGATTAAAAATAAAGAAGAAATACTTAACCTCCTAAAAGCCTTATGGCTTTCCCAGAAGCTAGCTATCATCCACTGCCATGGCCATCAGCGGGGCGATTCCCCTGTGGCCAGAGGCAACCGGCAGGCCAACCAGGTCACCAAAACTATAGCCACTTCAATTACAAAAGAACTTCCTACTGCCATGTTGCCAGACTCTGGGCTCCCAACATTCCCACTATCTCCAGAGTTTACCCCAGAGGACTTACAATGGATAAAGCAGATCCCACAGACCCACTCCCCTGAAAAGTACAATGGATAGTACATCAGCTGTGATGACAAGGTGCTTGTGCCGGCAAAACGGGACAGGAAATCCTCAATAGAATCCACTCCCCCACCCACCTGGGGTCACACAAAATGAAAGACTTGCTGCATGTTGTGTGACTGGAGACGCGAACAAACAGCAGCTTTGCCGTGGGTGTAAACTCGCTCCTGTAATTATTAAATTAAGAAACAGACTACACGAAACGAGATGGCATGTAGCAAAAATCTTTATTCCAGGTTTTGACTTTATACTTTTCTAGTCATGTACACACTAAATCTATTATTTATTAGTTTCATCATTATCTTATTTTTACCTATCTAAAATTAACTTGAAAGGAAATATTTTGTTATGATATCAATACAATGACCTTTGTAGGAAACCTCTTCTTCTAAACATTGACTAATTCCTGAACAGGTATCTAAAGAAAGGTCACAAAGAAGAAAGTAGTCACAGGAGAACAGAGTTAATAGAAGAATATCTTCAAGCAGTCACTCAGTTTACTCAGTATAAAGTAATGACTGTGTCTTTCCTTCAGGACAGAGTACCTATAGACCTCTGACAAAATGTTGTTAACATATGTCAACCCTCTGGCCTGTATCTCTGAGGAAGGGTGGCATGCCCTTTGATCTCAGGCTTCACGGGGCGCACAGCTTCAGAGAATGGACTTGTGGAATGTTTAACTTCAGGCAAGCCAACTCTGCGTGTGTCCCAGGTGGGTGCAGGTCCCTTAAGCCTCTGGAAGAAAAGCAAGTCATTTTAATTTACACCAAATTTACTTTGTGTGCTTGATGTAGGATATGTTTATTTCTAAATATTATCCTACACTGTGCCACACCAAAATCAAGATACAAAACCACAATGCCAAAATTGATGAAGTTATAGCTTCATGCAAAGTATGTATTATGACTAATAGTGTATTTAGCCCTCATAATCCAGGGTCCAGGGAGCGTGGAACAGAGTCAGGTATGTACTGGGAAGTGGACTTTACTGAAGTTAAGCCAGGTAAATATGGATATAAATATCTCCTTGTTTTTGTAGACATTTTCTCAGGATGGTTAGAAGCATTTCCTACCAAAAACAAGACTGCACATGTAGTATTAAAGAAGATATTAGAAGATATAATGCCTAGGTTTGGAATCCCTAATCAGATAGCGTCAGATAATGGTCCAGCTTTTGTTTCTCAGATAGTGCAGAGTTTGGCAGAAGCCTTGGGGACTAATTGGAAATTGCATTGTGCTTATCGGCCCCAAAGTTCAGGGCAGGTAGAGCGGATGAACTGCACTCCAAAAGAGACCGTGACCAAATTAATCATAGAGACTGGCGGTGACTGGGTGTCTCTCTTCCCCTTTGCTCTGTACCGGGTGTGAAACTCACCCTACTTGATAGGGAAAACTCCCTACGAAATTCTCTTTGCAAGGCAACCCCCCATAATCCCTAAGGTATACTGCAAGGCCCTTACCTTAGAGGATTCTGACCTTAAAACTTGGAAAAATTATGCAGTAACTTTGCATTTTTACCAAAAGGCACAACGAGCTGATTGGGAGAGACTCATAGCCCTCTACCGTTCAGGACCTGTCCCTGAACCGCACGCTTTCTGACCTGGAGACTGGGTGTATGTGAAACATCACCAGCAAGAGGTGCTGGAGCCCCAGTGGAAGAACCCGTACACAGTGGTCCCCGTCACCCCCACCACACTCAAGGTTGATAGCATCACCTCCTGGATACTTTACACGCACACTTGCCTAGCCGACTAGTTCGTCACCAAAAAGGACTCCACCCTCCAGTGGAAACTCCGCAGGGACACTGACAGTCCACTGAAACTTAAGCTGCAGAAATGCCAGGACCCCCGAGGTTACCGTATATGTATTACTTACTGACTTGCTCTGCCTTATTGTCTGTTTCTTTCACTACTAACCCCCATTGTCCCATTCAAGTAACATGGCTAGTTACTCATGCTGGCACAGGATCCGTGCTCAACCAAACCTCTGGAATTCACCCTAAAGGTACTTGGTTCCCTCCATGATTTACTAGGCATCACCAAACTTTGGTGTCATCCTAGAATGACCAAGTGGATTTATATCTGCCCCAGGCACCTTCCTGATAAGTGTGGAGGAGCATATTACTATTTCTGTAAGTCATGGGACTGTGTCTCCACTGGGCAAATATGGTGGGTGCCCCCTAGAAAAGGAGACTTGATTGAAGTAAAGCGAAAACATAAATGTCCTCCCATGAAGTCAGGGACCTGTAACCCAGAAGAAAACCCCAGATGTGATAAGCTTAGCATCAACTTCACTGAAAGAGGAAAACAGTCAATGGAATGGGAACGTGGCAAATTGTGGGGTATACAATTGTATGACTCTCCTCAGACAGATTCAGGTGCTGTTTTCCAACTCAGAGTCATATACACCCCAGTTAATGACTCCCCAGGCCAACCACTCAGAACTCAAGGTTTGATTCTAAACCAAACATTTTTGTGCCTATCTCGAATCCTGATCCACTTTGGAAATTGGTTGCTGCTACGTACCAGGTTTTAAACACTTCCAGAGCAGGCCTTATAAGTCTTGTTGGTTGTGTGTAGAAGCTAAACCCCCCTATTATGAGGGAATTAACCTAATAAGGAAACCTAAAGTCAGCTCCCAAGCTAGTGACTGCTGCTGGCAGCAGTCCGGGCCGCGAGTCACCTTACAGCCCATTCTAGGACAAGGAACCTGTATAGGTCAAACACTCTCCTCCTCCCATACCAGCATTTATGCAATCAAACTTTCTTCTGGGATGGTACGGGGTATGTGATTCCCGCCAACAATTCCTGGTGGGCTTGCTCTACAGGAGTCACCCCGTGCTTACATGGGGCAGTTCTTAACCTGAGATTTTTGTGTATTAGTACAGCTCATCCCCAAGCTGCTCTATCACTCAGAAGATCTGTACCAAGCATATGAGCTGGTTATGAGTACAATTAATAGAATTAAAAGAGAACTGGTCACTGCAATAACTCCAGCCATGCTCATGGGACTTAGCATAGCAGGGGCAGGTACAGGAATCTCATCCTTAGTTCTCCAAGATAAAAACAATGCTGCCTTTTGTGCTGCAATAGACTTAGACATAGAAAGAATTGAAAATTCCATCTCCCACCTTCAAGAATCTCTAACTTCCCTCTCTGAAGTAGTGCTCCAAAACAAGTGGGGGCTGGACTTACTGTTCCTTCAGCAAGGTGGATTGTGCGCAGCCTTAAAAGAAGAATGCTGTTTTTATGCTGATCACTCGGTAGTAGTTAAGCAGTCAATGGAATTAGTAAGGGAAAGTCTGCATAAAAGGAAACTTGAATGGGAACAATCCCAGAGCTGGTATGAATCTGTGTTCAGCAAATCCCCCTGGCTCGCAACCTTAATTTCAACTACAGCAGGCCCACTTATAATCCTATTACTACTGTTGACTTTTGGTCCCTGCATAATTAACAAGTTACTAGCCCTCATCCCATCCAGGATCAATGCAGTTCAAATAATGGTTTTACGGGCACAGTATTCTCCCCTCAGCTCTGGATTCACGGGTGATGAAATAGAACTAGGGCCCGTAAAACCTGCTGAAGACCCATGATTGGATCTTCTATGCACTAGAAAGGGGGGAATGAAAGGACCAAGCTAACTCCATTTTGTTAAAACTAACTCCATTTTGTCTCACAGCCTTCACTGACCCCACTTTGCCCCACAGCCTTCAATTTGCAGCTGCATACCAAAGGTGATAGGCAACCTGCTTGCATACCAAAGATGATAGGCAACCTGCTTCCTCCTCCACCCCCAGCTCCAGTATGTCTGCCCACAGTGATAACGGCACCCACCCTCGGCCCCAGTAATAGTAAATCCTTTCCCTAGGCTAATAAGCCCACATCAAACATTGTCCAGTTCCCTAAGCCCCTATCCCCCCTCCCTTTTTCTTTTCTGTATCCTTAAAACTGCTCTTCCCTCTGTGGTCAGGGTTTCTCTGCTCTCCTGCTGCTTCAGGAACAGATAAGTCCAAGCCTGAGCTTGTGAATAAACTACCTCTTGCTTTTGCATCGGACTTGGTCTTCGGGTGATTTAGGAGGGGTACCCCATGACCTGGGCACAACAATGTCACCACCATACTCAAGCACTCCAGTGTAACAGGGGGAGAACCTGTCTCTCTCTCAAAAAACAGAAATAAAAGCAAGGTGGCTCAAGTCTATAATCTTGCGCTCTGGGAGTCTGAGGTGGGAGGATATCTTGAGCTCAGGAGTTGGAGACTAGCCTGAGCAAAAAAAAGACCCAGTCTCTACTAAAAATAAATTAGGCTCAGCGCCTGTAGCTCAAGCGGTTAGGGCACCAGCCTCATACACTGGAGCTGGGGGGTTTAAATCCAGCTGCGGCTGCCAAACAACAATGGCAACTACAACCAAAAAATAGCCAGGCGTGGTGGCGGGCCCCTGTAGTCCCAGCTACTTGGGACACTGAGGCAAGAGAATCCCTTAAGCACAAGAGTTTGAGGTTGCTGTGAGCTATGACGCCATGGCACTCTACCTAGGGTGACAGCTTAAGACTTTGTCTCAAAAAAAAAAAAAAAAGAAAAAGAAAGAAAAGAAAAATAGATAAATAAGCTGGACAGTGTAGTGGGCTCCTGTAGTCTTAGCTACTCCAAAGGCTGACGCAGAAGGATTGCTTGAACCCAGAAATTTGAGATTGCTATGAGCTAGGTTGACACCATGGCACTGTAGCTTGAGGGAAAAAGGAAAGCAGTCAGGGAAAATATCTTTTATGTAAGGAGACTCGTGCTAAGCTTGAAAATACAGTTAAGATTTGATATAGCTAAGTAGAAAAGGAATTCCATTCCTGGGAAGAAAGGGGAAAAAGACCATTTTATTTATTTATTTATTTTTGAGACAGAGTCTCACTCCATCACCTAGGCTACAGTACCAACATCATAGCTCACAGCAAGCTCAAACTCTTGGGCTAAGCCATCTTCTTCCCTTAGTTTTTCATTTTTAGTAAAGATAGGGTCTTGCTCTTGATCAATCTGTTTTTTGAACTCCTGACCTCAAGTGATCCCCTTGCCTAGGCAACCCAGAGTGCTACAATAATGGGCTTGAGTCCCTGCCCCTGGCCCAGAAAGACAGTTTCTTTTTTTTTTTTTTTTGAGACAGAGTCTCATCATGTTGCCCTGGGTAGAGTGCCATGGCACCACAGCTCACAGCAACCTCAAACTGTTGGGCTTAAAGCGATTCTCCTCTCAGCCCCCCAAGGATCTGGGACGATAGGCACCTGTGACAATGCCTGGCTATTTTTTTGTTGTAATTGTCATTGTTTGGCAGGCCCGGGATGGTTTCGAACCCGCCAGCTCTGGTACATGTGGCTGGCACCTAGCTGCTGAGTTACAGGCACCGAGCCAGGATCTTGCTTTTGGTTGCAATAACTTTAACTATTAATTTAGATTAGCCAAACTAACCCCTTCTCCTCTCAATGAGGTTTACATAACTGACACATATCACAATTTGTTTTTGGATAACAGAGAACAATTCTGTAACTTAAAGGGATATTAAGGTAGGTGAGTACAGCAGCTCACATACACATCTTGATGGCATCATTTTTTGTGTCTGGGTTATAAAGCATTATTTTTGGTGAGCCTTCATCAGAATGCAATTTCAAAATTAGAGGTTTCCTCTGAGAAATATCTGTTAAATATATACTAATGACCCCTCAAAATAATTTATAAACATATTTCAAAATTCATAAGGACTTAGGTGGAGGATCCCTTGAGCCCTGGAGTTTGAGGCCAGCCTGGACAACACAGTGAAACTTCATCTCTGAAAACAAAAATTCATAAGGGAATATCAATAATTCTCCACACCACTAACTAGACTCATAAAGAAACAATCATATCCAATCTATTATGTTTGATTGATTTCCAAATATGTGAGGGCAGATGTCAGTGAACTTAGAAGTTTCATCCTACATGTGTGTGACAGAGAGTACATAAAATCACATTTAAAAATGCTATCACGGGGTGGCGCCTGTGGCTCAAGGAGTAGGGCGCCGGTCCCATATGCCAGAGGTGGTGGGTTCAAACCCAGCCTCAGCCAAAAACCAAAAAAAAAAAAAAAAAAAAAAAAATGCTATCACTATTTATTCTTCCAAGAATTCTCATAATTAAATATGTGGGTCTATGTCTACTAAATATGCAAAATGTGACTTTAAAAAGAGATTGACAGTATTACACTGGGATGAACCTTGGAAACACTGTGCTTAGTAAAAGAACCCAGTAACCAAAGACCACATATTATATGATTTCATTTATCTTAAATGCACAAAAGGTAAAATCCCAGAGACAAAAATTAGATTAGTGGTTGCCTTGGGCTCCAGGGAAGAATTTAAAGGAAGTGGAGAGTGACTGTTAAGAGGTAAGGAGCTCCTTTTTGAGATGATGAAAATGTTCTCAAACAGATTGTGGTAATGGTTACACAATTTAAGGAATAAACTAAAAGCCATTACATTGCCTATTTAAATGGATGAACAGTATAGTATGTGAATTAGATCTGTTTAAAAGAAAAACTTTAGGCTGGGTGAAGTAGCTTTTGCCTGTAATCCTACCTCTCTGGGAGGCCAAGAGGGGAGGATCCCTTGAGCTCAGGAATTGGAGACCTGCCTGAGCAAAGCGAGACCCCATCTCTACTAAAAACAGATAAAAATAGCTAGTCATAGGCTGCCCTTGATAGAGTGCTGTGGTGTCATCATAGCTCACACCAACCTCAACTCTTAGGCTCAAGCAATCCTCCTGCCTCAGCGTCCTGAGTTGCTGGGACTACAGGCATGTACCACCACAACCATCTGGTTTTTCTATTTTAGTAGAGATGGGGTCAAAAAAAAAAGAGGAAAGAAAACCTTTAGACAAAATAAATTTAATAGCATTTAACTGAGCAAGAAAAAAGGGGAAAAAATTCAAGAATCAGGCACTCCACAGAGTTAGAACATATTCAGAGAGACTCTAGGGTTGCCACATGGATGGAAAAGATTTATAGATGGGAAAAGGAAAGTGATGTACAGAGAATGAAAGTGATATAGGAACAGCTGGATTAGTTGACAGCTTTCCCATTTGCCTTATTTGGACAAAGTTTAAATACTTGGTCACCTGTGAAGGGTTGAAATATAGCTGCTGTGATTGGCTGAGACTCAGCTATTATTACAGAAGCAGAATCTTAGTTAGGTTTTCAGTCTGCTTAACTACTCAGGTTAGGATTCTATGTAAGAACTCAAGTATTCCAGTATGAAGGCTTTCTCAGGACAATTTTAGTTCAGGTTTTTTTTTCTTTTTGGGTTTGTTTGTTTGTTTGTTTGTTTGTGTTTGTTTCTTTGTTAAGAGACAAGGTCTCACTATATTGCCCAGGCTGGAGTGCAATGAGCTATTCCCAGGCAGGATCATTGTATGCCATAGCCTTGAACTCTTCCTAATAGCTGGATTACAGGTGCTTGCCTCCATGCCTGGCTCAAATTCTAGTTTGATAAAGCACATAATGTCATTGAAAGGAGAATAAAACACTTCAATGTACCATAAAATAAATTTAAGTTAAACATTACCAAAAATATTACAAACAAATCAAAGAAGCCAGACAGAATCTGAATAGCAAAAGGTGACACTATGTATATTTCTTCTTTCATACATTTAGAAGTTTTGAAGTACCTTGTGAGTAAACTTGCTTCAGTATTTAAATCATGCCACCATTTTCCCCCCTGAAATAGAGTCTCACTCTGTGCCCAGGCTAAAGGGCAGTGGCATCATAGCTCACAGCAACCTGAATCTCCTGTGTTCAAACAATCCTCCTGCCTCAGACTCCCAAGGAGCTGGGACTACAAGCACCCACCACAACTCTGGGCTAATTTTTCTATTTTTAGTAGAGACAGAGTCTCACTTTTGTGCAGGCTGGTCTCGAACTCCTGAGCTCAAGCCATCTTTCCACCTTGGCTTCCCAGAGTGCTAGGATTATATTTGGGCCACCATGCCTGGCCCATGCCACACAGTTCTAAAAATAATTGGTCATGTGGTCTGAATAACCAAAAGGTTCCTTAGGAAGTGTCACAGAAGGTTTGAGGATATGAAGTTTCAGTTTGAATCAACAAA
Source organism: Nycticebus coucang (assembly GCF_027406575.1). Classification (NCBI taxonomy): domain Eukaryota; kingdom Metazoa; phylum Chordata; class Mammalia; order Primates; family Lorisidae; genus Nycticebus; species Nycticebus coucang. Next base: position 123,857,799 of record NC_069804.1, read on the forward strand.
CAGCTCCTGAAATTGAGAGCCATGGTGTCATAGCTCATAGCAACCTCCAACTTGGGCTCAATAGATCCTCTTGCCTCAATTTTTTTTTTTTTTAGTAGAGACGGGGGTCTCATTTTTGCTCAGACTGGTCTTGAACTGTTCAAGCAATCCGCCCACCTCAGCCTCCCAGCATGCTAGAATTACAGGCGTAAGCCACTGTGCCTGGCCATGCAATACAATCTTTGTTGCAACTATTCATCTCTGTTGCAGCCATAGAAAATAAACAAGCTTGAGGGTGTGCTAATAAAACTTTATTTATAAGAGCAAGTAGTAACAAATTGGGCCTGCAGGTTGCAGTTTGTCAACCCCAATCTAGATTCTGGTGCTTGCCCTGCCATGGTCTTGGCCTCTGGGTGGAGCTCTTTTTTTAAAGAGGTATTTTATTAAGAGTCAGTTCATGACTGAAGATATATCACTCTTCCTTTATTATAATCTTAGGCCTTTACTATCTTTATTATAAAGCAACCAATGGATGTCTATCTACTCTCTTTTTTTTTCATCTTTCAAATTTGAATGTAAACACAGTGGCAAAATTCCATGGTGTGGGGAGGGGTCTAGTGAGGAAGGAATAAAATGGCAACTACTACAAACATTCCTTGAGTTCCTTTTTTATGGCAAGCTTTGTACTAGGTCTTTATTAATCTCATTTAATGGTAATAACTCCTTTTTCCCATTTTCAGATGAAAAAGATAAAGATGAAATAAGTACTTTTTGCCCAATATTATTTGGCTCATAATGCAGGACTAGGGGTGTGTGAGTGTGTAGGATGATTCCATGTCATGTCTGAATCTACAAATTGTGATTAGAAGCAAAGGATTTTGCAAGAAGCATTCACTGTACTTTTATCCCAAGAAATAAAGCATGGGAATGCTACTAATGATTTCACCTTTCTTCTCACTTCTATGTAAAATTGCTTAGCTCAGCTGGTGGTAAATCTCTCAGATAAGCAGGCGTGTTTATTACATGCTGTGGTCTGTAAATGTATCCTCCCCAAAATTCATTTGTTGAAACCTAATAACTTAGGTGACGGTATTAGAAGATATTAGATGGGGCAACACCTGTGACTTATTGAATAGGGCGCCACCTCATATACCGAGGGTGACAGGTTCGAAACTGGCCCTAGGCAAATTGCAACAAAAAAATAGCCAGGCGCTGTGGAGGGTGCCTGTAGTCCCAGCTACTTGGGAGGCTGAGGCAAGAGACTCACCTAAGCCTAAGATCTGGAGGATGCTGTAAGCTGTGACGCCAGAACACTCTACCCAGGACGATAAAGTGAGACTCTGTCTCAAAAAAAAAAAAAAAAAAAAAAAGAAGATAGTAGACCATGGCATTAGAAGAACAGGGCATAATTTACACAACTTTCCAGAAAATATACTATTACAGCCCAACTTGTCCTACTTCATTAACTCTAAGTAATGGGTCACATAAATCACTATAGAGGGGTAAATTTAAGCAAATTAAAGATATAGTAAAATAAATGGGTTCATAAGAAAAGAAGTCAAAGCATATGGCTGAAATTTCATTTCATTTCAGGTAGGATCTCTTAGGGGATGAAATGTAAAAAGTAAAATAATTTGGCCAGGCAGGGTGGCCCATACCTGTAATCCTAGTACTCTGGGAGGTGGAGGTGGATGGATTGCCTGAGCTCAGGAGTTCGAGACCAGTCTGAGCAATAATGAGATCCTTTCCATAAAAATCTAGCTGGGTGTTGTGGCAGGGGCCTATAATCCCAGGTCCTTGGGGGGCTGAGGCAAGAGGATCGCTTGAGCTCAATAGTTTAAGGTTGCTAGGCCTGGCACAGTGGCTCACACCTGTAATCCCAGCACTCTGGGAGGCCAACGTGGGTGGATTGTTTGAGCTCGGGAGTTTGAGACCAACGTGAACGAGAGCAAGACCTTTCCCTACTAAAAATAGAGAAACGAACTGGGCATAGTGGCAGGCACTTGTAGTCCAAGTTATTCAGGAGGCTGAGCCTAGAGGATCGTTTAAGCCCAAGAAATTGAGGTTGCTGTGAGCTATGAGGTCAAGGCACTCGAGGGTAACAAAGTGAGACTCTGTCTCAAAAACAAAAAAAAAAGGGTGGCGTCTGTGGCTCAAAGGGGTAGGGCGCTGGCCCCATTTGTCGGAGGTGGTGGGTTCAAACACAGTGCCAGCCAAAAACAGAAAAAAAAAAAAAAAAAAAACCTGGAGAGGTAAGATTGTTGCACCTTGCATTAGTAGACTATTTGCTTCTTCTCTGGCTAATTCCAGGGTTGACGGGGTGTGGGGGTGGGGGGGAGAATGAAAGTATTTGAAAGTTAGTGTTCTATGAATTATATGAGTTGTCTGAGCCCATATTCTGTGCCAACCTCTGCTCCAGGCCTCCTACCTCTTCAGAACAGGCTGGAAAACCTCCAATCCTCAGCATATTTTTGTCACACCTAGTGCCATTCCCCTGGCCCAGACACTTCATCATAGCTTATGGTACACTTATCTATTGAGTTTGAAAATGGCCTCAGAGAGGGCGGTGCCTGTGGCTCAAGGAGTAGGGCACTGGTCCCATATGCCAGAGGTGGCGGGTTCAAACCCAGACCCGGCCAAAAACCACAAAAAAAAAAAAAAAAAAAAAAAAAAAAGAAAATGGCCTCAGAGTACTTGTTTTTTTTTTTTTTTTTTTTTTTTTTTTATTCAGACATGGTTGCTTTATTTTGCATTTTAAAATTCAGTAAAAGCTTTATAGTATCTGCCTTCCCCTTGTTGATCAGCAAGGGTTTATGGTAAGACAATGAAAATTTTGTCACATCTATTGTATATATTCAAAAACAATGGATAATTTAAAAAGAAATCTCTTTAATCAAGAGCATTTTGTAAAATACACATTCTGGTACACACCAGAATTATCTATTTTAAAATTAGACTTTAAAGAGCTTAAAAAAAAAAAAAGAACTCTAAACAGTTTAACACTGACAAGCCTACCAGAATAATGCTAATGGCGAGCTATAAATAGTTTTAAATCCTAAATGTAATTTGGGGGATAGGGAGAGGAAGAAATTGTCTGTTGAACCCACAGTTCAATGCATCTGTTAGTAAGACTTATCTAACTTAATGAATTTCAACAAAGTGAACAACTCCTTTGCCTTTGGTGGTTTAAGTTTTATTTTTAAACTTGTGATATCTTGACAAAAAATAATGAATCCTTGGACTAGAATATTTGAGGAAAAGAAAAGTATTGGTGGGGAAAGAGGGAAAACAAGATCACTACTTTCTTAGTTTATCCAAAGTGGGTAACGAAAATCACTGCCATTAAGTAAGAATACTACAGTTGATATGTCGGACTTACTTTGGCTTAAGGTTAGGTAAGTTAACATCTAACTGGCAAAAATAAAGATTCAAGGTAGTCTCACTTAGGAAATTAGTTTTTAGATCTGTGGACAGCATAATACATATTTTCAGGCACCTGTTATGGGATCCGTTAAAATTATTCATACTGCTATTTCCATTTTTAATATTATTTTTATGTAGCTCATTAGATATTATCAGTAGGGGGCCACTAAAAATAACACAAGAATCAGTGTAACCTGGCTTATTGTACCCTCAATGAATCCCCAACAATAAAAAAATAAATAAATAACACAAGAATTTGAGGGAGAAGAGAGTAGAAAATGAAAAGAGGATGGGAGGGTAATGAAATTGGGTAGCAATAACAAACATTTTTTAAGGTTTCCTCACTAAGCAATGCCACATAACTGTGTATTTTGACGCAATGCCACTGGGCTGCTGAAGTGATCAAGAAACAAATGGAACATCCTAATTGTCCCACTTGGATTCTCAACTAACCCGAGATTTGGATGGGTCACTCATGAAGGACTATTTCCACAGACCTCCTGGGAAGGGGTCACTGAGTTGGGCATACTACCTACTGCTTTGTTTCTTTTAAGAAAACTTCTGAAAGGCTAAGGACCTCTAAAGGGCAAAACAAAGAACTCACTCAACTACAGAGATTAAAAAGGAAATAATCTATACATAGTGCAATCATGGACATGTTATCAATTACCTTTCTTGTGGTGAAGAGTATGGGCCTATGAAAAAAACACAACTCCACCCCACTACTGGGCCTACGAAAAAATAAAAGTCTAATTTTTTTCTCTTTTCGTCAGAAATCTCAACTTTAAGATATCCCTAATCTCCATCCAAATTACCCCTTCTTTTACTTTTATTAAATAATATTGTTTAAGTCTCCCACATCAGTGAAAGACTCAGGAGTTTCAGGATTAATAGAAGATGCTGAATCTTGGAAAAAAAGGCTTTTAATTCTCAGGTGTATTTCAGTGATTTAAGGGCTCTATATTACTACTGAACGAGACTTATTCTCAAACATTGTGTAAGATCCTAAAGTATTCAGTTTATGACGATAGTACTTTAACACTTAAAAGTTATAAATCCTAAGAAACCAAGCAACCAGTCAATAAAATCATAACTCAGAATTTTCACATTTTCACATGGTGTCTTACCATTCACTATGAAATGCAAACAGACTACTAATATTTAAGTGGAATGATCTCTAGCCTGTAAATTACACTCCTGTGACCAAATGATTACATACTTGGAAGAGTACACAACATGAGTAGGTACAGAAAGCTATTCTTCAGGACTGCTTTTTCAAAGCCTGAAAAATTAATTGGCCATCATTTTTGGGGGCAAAAAAAAGGTGAGTGTGGATTAAGACCCTCTACATGTAGAAAAAATTCTAATGAAAATATTTTTAATAGAGTATTTTAGATGTCAATTTCATACTGGAAGTATGGTCAGCCATCATAAAGTTATTTCTCTTCATCACAAAACGTCCATATATTAAGAATTTATGCAATTTGGGGAGGGAAAAAAAAATCTAGAAACTTTTTGCCTGAGCAAGAAATCTAAAAAGGCTCTCCAAACTCCTGAGTTGAAGTATTATACTTTGCAATGAAATACTTGAGTTCTTCAACACGTAGCTCACCTATTTCATGTAAATTCTGCCTCAGCCCAAACTGTATACACTTTTCTAATGAAGGATCTTTTTCAATCAGCATTTTCACTACCCTCCAGAACATGTCACAGTCCTGTTGGTAAGCCTGTTCAATCTCTTTGGCTTTTAATGCTATTGCTTTAAAGCGACGGGTTAGCGCGTCTTCATAGAACTCTATGCCATATGCTGCATTTGCCTCAGGTTCTTCTGCCTGGTAAATGAACGATGGTGGATCCCGCTTCATACTCGTAAATTTCAGGCAAGTTACTTCCATCTGACTTGTCTAGCTTTTCAGCAGCCCACTTTCTTGCAGCCTCAGCTGGTTCTTTTTCAGTTAGCCTATGAGGTTTGGCTAACACCTTGGATGACGAAACTGCTGAATAAAACCAGCGTGAAGTACTTCTACAGTACTTTGAATTTATAATAGCACCTGTCTACTGAAGAGCCATTCAACTTAACCTCTCTAAATCTCATTTTTACCACCTGGAAAATGAAGATCTTGGTATATTTTCAAGAATCTTCAAGCTTGATTTTAGTAGTAAGATTCCAAGTTCTGAATCAGGGAGCACATGGGCAGCCTTTAGGAGGATCACATGCATGGATTGGATTAATCTACCATTTTTACATTGTTACTTCAAAATTGTTACACGAATTTTTCTACTGTTTACATGGCAAAACAGTTTTTCTATTTTTATTTATTTGTATTTATTTATTTTGAGACAGAATCTCACTCTGTTGCTCCAGGTTAGAGTGCTGTAACGTCATAGCTCACAGCAACCTCAAACTCTTGGGCTCAAGCTACCCTCTTGCTTCAGTCTCCTGAATATCTTGGACTACAGGCACCTGCCACAATGCCTGGCTAGTTTTGCTCTTTTTAGTAGAGACAGGATCTCGCTTTTGGTCAGGCTAGTCTGAAACTCCTGATCTCAAATGATCCACCTATCTGGGCCTCCCAAAGTGCTAGGATTACAGGCGTGAGCCACCATACCCGGACTAGTTTTCCTATTTTTAAGGTTTGGTTATTCCTATAAACATTTAGGAACAAAAGCAGCCAGAGCCTCCATATAGGGAGAAAATGGATTCATGGTTGTCTTATGCTGGGGATAGGGGATGGAAGGGAAAGAACAAGACTGACTACTAATGGGTATGGAGGTTCTTTTGCAGAAGGTGTGAATGTTCTAAAATTAGATTATGGTGATGGTTGCACAACTCTGTTAATATACTAAAAGCCAATGACTTGCATACTTTAACTTGGTGAACTTTATGATAGGAAAATCATATCACAATAAAGTTACTAAAAAAGTAGCTGGAGTGCATGGATAAATAGGAATTAATATAAAAAGCAGCCTGGCTATCAATATGTTCATTCTGCTACATTACAGAAGTGTGCAGCATGGCAGAGTGAAAATGAAAATATAGGGCCTCCCATGTGGTTGCCAGTGAGTCTGGTTCTTTCTTTGTCTTATTTATAACAGCTCTTCATGTAAATAAACAGTACAGAAAAGTTTTTTTTTGTTTGTTTGTAGAGACAGAGTCTCGCTTTATCGCCCTCGTTATAATTTTGAGGGTGGGGGTTGAAAACAACCTCACAATTTATCTAGTCCAGTGTATTTATTTTTCTGTATTTTTTTTTATTTTGACAGGAACTTTGTTTTCTTTTTTCTTTCATTCTTTCTTTTTGACACAGTTTCACTTTGTCACCCTCAGTACAGTGCAGTGGCATCGCAGCTCACAGCAACCTCAACCTTCCAGGCTGAAGCTATCCTCTGGCCTCAGTCCTCTGAGTAGCTGGGACTACAGGCATGTGCCACCATGCCAGGCCTATGCTTATTTTTCAAATGTAGATCTGTATTAACTTCTCACATTTTCTGTTTTATTAATGGCATAGCACTTAAAATATACAGATTATCTTTTCTTTCCTTATGCACTTTTCCACACTTGCATATTGTCTTCCTTTAGACTGCAAATTTTGAGGAAAAACACTTGATTTGTGAGCTGTTTTACACAAAATCTCCCATTACAGGTAATCACAAAACTAAGAATGAACTATCATAAACCAACAGATTCTTAACTATTACCAGGAAAGACCAAAATGCTCCTCTGTAGATAGCTAGAGGTGGGGGGAGCTCCACAAAATTAATGGCACTAAACAGGCTACTTTACACATTATTTGTGGGAATACAGGAAAGTTTTACATGTAGGTTTTTTTTTTTTTTTCTCATGTTATCAACCATTTCTCTTATTTTCATTATATGATGTCTGGCTTTATTTTCCCTTGGCTTATAGTCACTGGATGGCTAGAGAACATTTATAGACAAGTAAAATGTGGTCGGACTTAAGTGGTAAGAACTCTGCCATTTCTGTAAACTCTCATTAAAGCCTTAGTGTTTCTCTGTGATACTACTACCAGGGTGAAGTATCTCTTGTTGTTTTCAAAGATCACATGGGCCTCTCCTTCTTTGTTTGTGGCTTTGTTTCATGCTGCCGTTTGTAGGAGACATCAACATGCCTGGTCTTTCTACTCTGAGACTGATGGAAAGACTGGTTCTCTTCAAAGGAGAGATTTCATAATCAAATCGTCCCTCCGACCACATTTCATGTCTCTTCTATAAGCTATGAGTCCAGACCGCCCATAATCCATGACTCCAGGCCGCCCAGAGACTGGTCCACCGCTGCCCATGGCTATCCCAGGCAACAGGCACTTTTGGCGCACACGATGAAGTCACAAAGCACCTGGTTTCAGGAAGCGTTTTGTTTTGTTTTGAGGCAGAGTCTCATTCTGTCGCCCTGGCTAGAGTGCATGGCGTCACAGCTCACAACAACCTCAAACTCTTGGGCTTCAGCGATTCTCTTGCCCCATCCTCTCAAGTAGCTGGGACTCCAGGCCCCCGCCACAACACTCAGCTATTTTTTGTTTGTAGTTGTCATTGTCCTTTGGCAGGCCTGGGCTTGAATCCTCGCCAGCTCTGCTGTATGTGGCTGGCACCTTAGCTGCTGAGCTACAAGCACCCAGCCAGTACTTGTGGTTTTTAAAATCATTATTGAGGCATGAGAATTTCCCCCCAAATTAACCTGTTTAGCATCATTAGTCTTACAGCTGCCATGTTGTTCACCACACAAAGACACCTGAATGAGAGAAATGAAGTGCAGCTTATATCCCACCCATGTTCTGTTCATTATGTTCTGAGGCTGTATTCAAGGAGTGTCTTTTTTGAAATCACACAAAGGTGCTTTATGGACTAGCAGCAGCTCTCTCTTCTAGGAAAATAAGCTTGGAGTTACTAGGCAAAATTGGTAAAAATAAAAAGGGAAAGAACATTTAGATCAGAGAGAGAGGAGTAAAAGTACATATCCTTGAAGAATGGCTGAGATTTTTTTTCTCTTAAATAGGTAGTGATGTGTATGCCAAGGTTAGCATGAAAACGGTTTAACTAAGCTAAATGTAAGTAGAGAGCTGTAGAAGCAGGATTGTAAAGCATGTTGTTTGGCCTAACCTAATGGAGCTGCTTTTTTAACTGGCTATTTGCCTGTGGTTCATGGCAACCAAAGCCAATCTTGGCTTCTGAATGTGTTCAACGCTGGATGTCATTCTGTCAGAATATTTAAATGTATCACCAAAACAAAAGCTGTTTTCTCTTAACTGATATCTTTTCATTATGTGTTTAGTTGTCTTCTATATTAGGGAAATAGACACATGACTTTCCAATTTCACACAATACAGAAATTAAGTGGCAAATATGATCCACAGCTCCACAGTTCCCCAGGAGATATGATGTACACCACTTGGTTGAGACTCATGGTGCCTACAAACTATCTCAGTTGGCCTAGAAAAGAATCAAGGTGGAACTATTATGAAGCAGATTTCAAGATCTTTAAGACTATTTACCTGTCCCTTACTTGTACACAAGGACATCCTGACAATCTCTTACTGTAATGAGAAGCTCCTACTAAGTGAGAAGCTTCTGTTAAACCAGGATGTGTGAGATAGAAGAAATTTCAGCCAAGCAACTCAGAGGAAATGGAAAAGTCAAGTGTCAGCCCAAGATTGTGGCCACTAGAGAAGAAACGGGTACATATGCTCTGGAAAGACACCAATAACAAAATCTGGCAGCCAGGCAGCTCTCTGATGAGACTCACCTTTAGCTGGGTTTATTAAGAACTTTATCATTTTATGTAAACGTGTCTCCCGCCTTGCTTTGTGTCTCCCTCATTTAAGTAGCATTTTAGGGATCTTCTCCAACTCTATTATTTCTGTCTTGTACACACACCAAAGCTATAAAAACAACCCAGCTACAGACACCTCAAGGATTTTTAAAAAATAGGATGACTGGTTAGTGGTTTTCCCCAGAATGTTTCTTAACAATGTTTAACATTTTCTTGATTATTTTGGCCAGAGCAGTACTTGGGCAATACTTATCTTCAGAGAATAATCTATAAAGGACTGTTGGCTCCCTTTCTAGGGATGTAACAGTTCAGAATTTAACATTGTAAAATATGCTTGAAGAAATGAAGAAGTAAGGAGATTTCAGAGGTGGAAATATAGATGTGATTTGAAAACCCAATTTGAATAGAAATAAGTCCTTGGGAATGGGCTTGTAAAATAGAAAAAAAAAAAAAGAGTAGTGGGCAATGACTTACAACTGCAAAGTAATTCCGCCTAGGAGAATGTAGTGTGAATAAATTCATGATGGATGATAAGAGTTACAAATGTGGATTGGGGACCAATGTGTTCATGGACTTGCTTTTCAAAAATAGTTTATGAAAATTAGATACCAAGTGATTCTCTTGATGATGAAAATTAGATACCAATACCAAGGCTAATGCTCAGAGTAACCTGCCATAACATTTAAGATCTTTCTATCTCTAAAATGGCATAATAAGGGGTTGTCCTGTACCACACTATGCTGTGAGGAGCTGCCCACTAGTTCAGTGGTCTCCCAGGGCCACACCACATTGTTCTGGTCACACGTGTGGCCCACAGGAGGCAGGTGCCCAACACATGCTAGGCCCAGGGCAGACAGTGCAGGAGCCCTAGGGTCCCCACCGGACAGGCGCCCAACCCTGATGCCAACCCCAAGGCAACACCGACCTCAACTAGGACGCCAATGCCAACCCGACCCCCACCTGTAGGCCCCCAAACCCACATGGACGCCAACGCTGATGTGTGGCCAACCCCGACCGCAACATTGATGCTGAACTGACCCCAACGCGATGCCAGCAGCAATATCACCGAAGCTGAACCTGTGCCAACCCCGACATCAACGATGCTGACCCTGTGCAGACACGACACCTGCGACTGCAACGGGACTCCAACCCCGACCCTCATGCCAACATGCTGCCAACGCAACGCCAACAAGAGACCAAGGGCGACTCTGATGCCAATGCAATGCCAACGGCAACCCCGACGCAATGCCAACACTGACAACTCTGACTCCACCCTGACGCCAACCCGGACATCGACCCTGACCCCAACCCCATGCCCACACTCAGGGAAAAAGGCAGCACACACTGCTGACCCTGAAGAAAAAAGCTGTCCACGTCAAAGATGAGAGCCATTTTGGACTTCAGTAGCAACCCCCTATTATGCCATTTTAGAGATAGAAAGATCTCAAATGTTATGGAGACTTCATATCTTCATTTCCCTACTTTCCATGGAGAATTTACTGCTGACATGAGTTTCTTTCTTAAGACCACAATTTCCTTTGGTGTTTTTGTGGAGACTATCAGTTCAGCTGCATTGCTCCCACTGAACTGACCTTTTCCTTTGATGTGGAGAATGGGCCTTGTGAGCTTAAAATGCACAATGGTTAATGATGGTTAATGCATAATGGTTAAAATGACTGTTTAATGGCAGTCGGTGGCACCACATGAAGGCAGAAAGTCGTGTTAAAGGAGCATTTTTTAAAGTTAACCAGTTCCTTCAAAAGATACAACCTGCCCCGTAGATGGTCACACCAGTTTATAGCTCAACAGTCAGCTCTTCAATGTGTTACCCTTGTAGGGGGAACGGCACCAGACAGAGAGGCTTTCTGGGGTGCACTGGGTCTCTGCAATTGAATGGGGTGGCCCTGGATCTGGAAGAAAGAACCCCAGTGACAACAGGAGTAGAGCCAGGGTGTGAAGGACACTAGAGCAGCTATGGACACTTGTATGGTCACAAGTGTGACCTTCCTAATGCCGTGACCCTTTAATACAGTTTCCTCATGCTGTGGTGACCCCAAACCATAAAATTATGTTCGTTGCTACTTTGTAACTATAATTTTGCTACTGTTATGAATTGTAATGTAAATATCTGATATGTAGGATGGTCTTAGGCAACCCCTGTGAAAGGGTTGTTCCACCCCCAAAGGGGTTGTGACCCACAGTTTGAGAACCACTTCCATAGAGGAAGATGTAGGTAGAGAGAAACAAAGAGGAATTGCTTGTGACTGTGCCTTCTCTGCATATGATGGACCATTCTGCTCAGATGTAACCAGAGAGCCGGTTACAAAGAAAATGTGGGGAATTTAGAGTGTGAAGAGGTGGCGCCCATAGCTCAGTGGGTAGGGTGCTGGCCACATACCCCGAGGCTGGCAGTTTTCAACCCAGCCGGGGCCTGCTAAACAACAATGACAACTGCAACAACAACAACAACAAAATAGTAGGTTGTTCTGGCAGGCACCCATAGTCACAGCTACTTGGGAGGCTGAGACAAGAGAATCACTTAATCCTAAGAGTTTGAAGTTGCTGTGAGCTGTGGGGCCACAGCACTCTACTGAGGGCGACATAGTGAGACTCTGTCTCAAAAAAAAAAAAAAAAAAAACCTTCCTCAACTCAGCACCTTTAGCTCAGCAGGTAGGGCGCCAGCCACCTACATCAGAGCTGGTGGGTTCGAATCCAGCCCCGGCTTGCCAAACAACAATGACGACTACCACAAAGAAATAGCTGGGCATTGGGGCAGGCTCCTGTAGTTCCAGCTACTTAGGAAGCTGAGGCAAGAGAATTGCTTAAGCCCAGGATTTTGAGGTTGCTGTGAGCTGTGACGCCATAACACTCTACCCAGAGTAACAGCTTGACACTCCGTCTTAAAAGAGAGAGAGAGAGAGGAAAGCGCCTGTGGCTCAAAGGAGTAGGGTGCTGGCCCCATATACCAGAGGTGGTGGGTTAAAACCCGCCCTGGCCAAAAACTGCAAAAAAAAAAAAAAAAAAAAAAAAAAGAGTACAAAGAACACTTCTGGCATTTGACAGTATAAAGAAGGGATAAGATTGAGTAATTAATTGAAATAAAATAATTTTTGTCCCAAATTCCTGCACTGAATTTGGAAGGGGTGGCAGGGTGAAGTGGCTCACACCTGTAATCCCAGCCCTCTGAGAGGTTGAGGAGGGTGTATTGCTTGAGCTCAGGAGTTTGAGACCAGCCTGAGCAAGAACAAGACCCCAACTCTACTAAAAATAGAAAAACTATCTGAGCACTGACATGGGTGCCTATAGTCCCAACTACATGGGAGGGTGAGGCAAGAGGATCATCTGAGCCCAAGAGTTTGAGGTTGTTGTGAGCTATGATGCCATGCACTATACCCAGAGCTACAGAGTGAGACTCAGTCTCAAAAAATATGTAAGTAATTAAGTAAATAACTATAATTGCCTTTTCTCATAATCCAAGATTACTAACTAGGAAGGGAATTGCATATTTAATTAAATATTGACACATCATTAACAGAATCATTCGGACATCTATTCTTGGCCAGGCTCAGTAGCTCCTGCCTATAATCCTAGCACTCTGGGAGCCCAAAGTGGGAGGATTGCTTAGCTTAGACCTTTAACAAGAGCCTAAACAAGAGCTAGACCCGGATCCTATAAAAAATAGAAAAACTAGCAGGGCATTGTGGTGGGTGCCTGTAGTCCCAGCTACTTGGAAGGGTGAGGCAAGAGGATTTCTTGAGCCCAAGAGTTTGAGGTTGCTATGAGCTATGATGATGCCAAGGTACCCTACCCAGGGCGACAGAGTGCAAATCAAAATAAAAAAAATAAAAAAAAAAGTATCTGTTTTAAGAGGAGTATAGTAGGTTATCACACAGCTTCTGTTCAGGTATAAGCCATATTTTGAAAGGAAGAAAAGGACTGGTTTTTGTACTAAATATACTGTACTAACTTGTTGAAAACAAATTTTAAAAATAAAAAGTCATAATAAAATTCATTCTGTTTTCCTCACAATACTATGATCACCAAATGGCACAGAGGTATGGAAGACGTAGAGTAATAGACAAGTTGTATGCCAGTGCATAGAGGTGGTAGCGCATAGAAAATTCCCATCAGCTCCTACTCATCCCTAAGTTTATATTGCATTTCCCACGATACTGTGTTGACTGGAATCAAAACACTCCTCAGGCTGAAAACTTTTAAAGCCCTCTTTATTTTTAGTTTAAAGTGCTTGTACCTACAGGTTTCTCCCTTTGTATCTACTTTTTACTATCTCAAACTCCAGTATATCACGTTATAGAAATCAAGTAGGTTTTTTTTCCATTATGTACTGCCTTTCTGGAATCCTAATGTTTACCCTTCATTTAACCAGATTACTCAGGAAGTCTTGAAATTGACTATCTAGAGTCTATAGTTTCCAGAAGCCTCTCTGCAGTATATGTCTTGTATTTATTCTGAACAATGTTCCACTAGAAATAAAAAGTTGATAGCAGATTTTCCAGAGTGTTGGAAGGCATAAAATTATAATGGCTAAGAGAGGAGTCAAATTGCCTCAATCTGTAATCCTGGCTTTTATCTTTTTCTTCTCTATAATATGGTAGCAATGGCTTTTATCTTTTTCTTCTCTATAATATGGTAGCAATGATAACATTCACCTTATAGGGTCATTTCAACTATAGAATTAGATAACAAACAGAAACTGCTTAGCACCAGGAACAATATACAATAAAGTGCTTAATTAATGCTACCTATTATCATCATCATATAAATTATGAAGTTGACTTTTAATTTGTAAATATTTTACATGAACATGTATTTAATACAATTTCAATTTAATGAACAACCACAAGGCTTACCTCTATTACTTATGTGCAATCCCATAATTTAGGTTCATGGCCTACACTTCAGAAAATGGAAATCTCACAATTTTCATGTGGGCGACTGCCAGGAGAAAACACCTCATATTCCCATAATGTTTAATGATTTCAAAGAACTTTTTATGTATATTTGTATTTAATCCTCACAATAATCCTGATTGGAAAAGTCAATATGGATTTTTCCAATTATGCTGCACAGTAATTATGCAACAAAGCTGGTATTAGAACCTATATATATAACCTTCTATATATAACCTTCTTTTGTGGTAGGTTGCATGATTACTTGTTAGGATCTCCTGGACCATGTTGATATAACAAAACAAGTATACTTTAGAAAAGTTTTATTTGAAAGAAAAATATCTAAAAGTTTATATGGTAAATTAATTTTTAAAATTCAGGAGACTTAGGACAAACAATGGAGCAGGTATAACAGAATGCCCATTCTCCTCAAAGCCTGAAGCAAATGTAGGGCTCTCTTTGTCACTGCCCAGATTGTAAATTAAATCAGGTTTCAGGCTCTCAAACCCCAGTAGTCAGAGACACTCAAGGGGAACTTTATGTAAGTAAGATCATCAACTGTAAAAAGCAGCTACAGATGGAGTGGGCACTCCTATAATTCTACTTCATCCTTGGTGAAAGATATTTTCATTTCTTGCTGGGAGCTATTCTTTTTCCATCACTCAGATTACTTTATGAGCCATTTGCTTTGCTAGTATTTTTTTTCTCTCTCTTAATGGAATGAAATGGTACAAAGTTAAGGCTCATTATCAAATTGGAATGCAGAGGCAACATTGCCCATACTTTAAATGTGCTACTGTAAAAAATGTAAATAATATATATAAAAAAGAATGTTACCCACGGAAAAACTCTGAAGAGACCTTGACACCTTCAAGACTATCAACTTTAGTGAAATATTCAGACTCACTAGAAATATGCCACTGATGCAAGACATTTCATATTTCTTGAAGTTTTAACTGTCCAAAAGATTTGCTTGTTTTTGAGACAGAGGCTCACTCTATTGCCCCTGGCTGGAGTGCCATGGCATCATGATAGATTATAGTAATCTCAGACTCCTGGGTTTAAGCAATCCTCCTGCCTCAGCCTCTAGTAGCTCGGCCTAGAGGAGCCTGCCATGATGCCCAGCTAATTTTTCTACTTTTTTAGTAGAGATGGAGTCTTGCTCTTGCTCAGGCTGGTCTGGAACTTGAGAGCCCAAGCGATCCTCCCACCTTGTCCTCCCAGAATGCTAGGATTACAAGCATGAGGCACCACACCTGGCCTGTCCAAAAGTTTTTTTGGTTTGTGTTGTTTTGTTTTTTGAGACAGAGTCTCTCTTTGTTGCATTGGTAGAGTGCTGTGGCAGCACAGCTCACAGCAACCTCAAACTCTTGGGCTCAAGCAATTCCCTTCCCTCAGTCTCCCAAGTAGTTGGGACTACAGTCCTCCACCACAATGCCCAGCTAGTTTTTAGAGACGGGGTCTCACTCTGGCTCAGGCTGATCTCCAACTCATGAGTTCAGGCAATCCAGCCATCTCAGGTTCCCAGAGTGCTAGGATTAAGGAGTGAGCCACTACTCCTGGCCTGTCCAAAAGTTTTGGAATTCTCAGAATGTAGATAAGACAGTTTCCTTCTCTGTATATAAATATGAAATTATTTAGCAGTCAACATAAAGTAAATATAAACGAAATTTTATTACTTGATATGGGTAGATAATCCAAATGAACTGATATGTGTGAATAGGGAAAGGAAAGATAGGATAGTTGTGTATCACATCACCTATTCTTTCCTTTATTTATTTTTTTTTTCAGACCAAGTTTCACTCTGTCGCCGAGGCTAGAGTGCAGTAATATCATAGCTCACAGCAATCTCAAACTTTTGGGCTCAAGCAATCCTCTTGCCTCAGCCTCCCAAGTAGCTGGGACTACAGGCACACTATATCTGTCTACTTTTTCTATTTTTAGTAGACATGGGGTCTCATTCTTGCTCAGATTGTTCTCGAACTCCTGAGCTCGAGCAGTAGTCTCTTAGGCCTCCCAGAGTGCTAGGATTACAGGAGTGAGTGACGACACCTGGCCCGCATCACTTATTCTAAGGTTCATGTTTTATATGGATAGTTCATACGACATCACTTTTTGTTCTCTTGAGAGAATATAAAGGTACTCAAAGTAGGAGATAAAGATAAATGATTTTATACTATAGCTTATCATTGTGCTAAAGAAATAATTATAGGGAAATAAATACAACACTGTTGAAAAGGCATGTATACTGACAGCTTGACTGTCTATTTGATTGAATATAAAGCTGTAAGTGTCCTCAAAACAGAGCCTACATGTTTTACATAAGAATAAAACTCAGTTACTTGGGAGGCTGAGGCAGGAGGATTGCTCAAGCCCAAGATTTTATTTTTTTTTGAGGCAGTCTCACTCACCCTTAGTAGGGTGCCGTGGCATCATAGCTCACAGCAACCTCCAACTCTTGGGCTTAAGTGATTCTCTTGCCTCAGCCTCCCAAGTAACTGGGCCTACAGGTGCCCACCACAATGCTTAGCTAGTTTTTTGGTTGTAGTTGTCGTTATTTAGCAGGCCCAGGCTGGTCTCAAACCCACCAGCTTTGGTGAATGTGGCTGGCGCCTTACTGAGCTACGGGCACTGAGCCCAAGCCCATGAGTTTTAAGTCTCTGTGAGCTATGATGCCACAGCATTCTACTCAGGATGACAAAGTGATGCTCTGTCTCAAAAAAAAAAAAAAAAATGGCTTGCCACCTGTAGCACGGTGGTTATGGAGCTAGCCACATACACCAAGGATGGCAGGTTCGAACCTGGCCAGGGCCAGCTAAACAACTGCAACCAGAAAATAGCCACGCGTTCTGGCAGGTGCTTGTAGTCTCAGCTACTTAGGAGGCTGAGGCAAGAGAATAACTTAAGCCTAAGAGTTTCAGGTTTCTGTGAGCTGTGACGCCACAGCACTCTACCAAGGGCGACATAGTGAAACTCTGTCTCAAAAAAAAAAAAAATGCAGGTACTTTTTAAAAAAGGATGTTACTTTCAAGCCCTTACAGTCATTAGCGTTGAGTCTGCCCTGTCAATTAAAAGATCATAATAAGTAGTTATTTCTTTATATTTAATCAGCTAATTATGGAAAAGAGAAAATTCTGGAGATTTAATTTTTAATATTATTATTTTTTTTTGAGACAGAGTGTCACTATGTCTCCCTTGGTAGAGTGCTGTGGCATCACAGCTCATAGCAACCTCAAACTCTTGGGCTTAAGTGATTCTCTTGCCTCAGCCTCCCAAGTAGCTGGGACTACAGGCGCCCACCACAACACCTGGCTATTTTTTCGTTGTAGTTGTCATTGTTGTTTGGCAGGCCCCGGCTGTGTTCAAACCCACAAGCTCCGATGTATGTGGCTGGCGCCCTAGCTGCTGAGCTACAGGCACCGCGAGTCTACTTCTTAATATTATTATGAATATATGTATAATGCCAATTGATAATCAAGGCCATTATCTGAATAGGTTAAACCAAAAAAATCACTCTTGCCTGCATTTATGAAACATTTTGTTCTGCTCTTCAAATCTTAAGTTGCAGCAGTGAGCTGGTGTCTTAACCAATAATAATGTTAATGTTAAACTCTCTATACGTCTTAAATAATAAATCTCAGAAGTAGAACAGGTGTGATCATCTGTTAACCACCTGATTTCCTTAATGAGGGAACTCAACATAGAAAGGTGAAGTGACTTACTCAGTGTCATGAAGCTAAAAGCTGGTACAGTTGGAGTATTGTGGTCTAGTGTACTTTTGACCAATGGACTGCCTCAAGTTTTAATTGGTTGCTGCCAAAAGTATATAATAATATGTACTTTATGGGTGGCGCCTGTAGCTCAAGCAGCTAGGGTGCTAGCCACATACACCAGAGCTGGTGGGTTCGAATCCGGCCTGAACCTGCCAAACAAAGACAACTACAACCAAAAAATAGTGGGGCATTGTGGTGGGCACCTGTAGTCTCAGCTACTCGGGAGGCTGAGGCAAGAGAATTGTTTAAGCCCAGGAGTTTGAGTTTGCTGTGAGCTGTGATGCTACAGCACTCTACCCAGGGCTATAGCTTGAGGCTCTGCCTCAAAATATGTATATACCTGTTTTATGGAACTTTCTGATCTTAAAACAAGAGTTTCAACTTATTGAGTGGCTAGTAGGTGCCACTCACTGGGCTAGCTATCTTGTATTATGTTATTGGGCAGAATTGACATAATGGCAATGCAGAGTCTTCCAACGAATGGGCACATATGTCTCTTCATTTATTGTTTTTGACAATATTGAAAATGTTTTTGCCAGCCAAGTAAAATCAGTTCCCTCTGATAATACTTTTGCTTGTTCTCAAATTATTCCAGTTTCCCAGAAGATTTACTAGGTCATTCTACTCTCATAATTATAAGATGAGATGACAACCAGTAAAATTCAAGGAAAGTATAATGTGTTCCTTAAGGAGAGGCCTGTCATTTGAGTCCACATTAACACAGAAATGCCAGTGAGAAAGTTATATGACATTCACTATGTCATTATGAAAGCATTTCAGGAGAAAAATATTATAAACTGATATTTAATTTTTAACAGCTTCATTAGGGTATAATTTGGCATTCAGTAAATTACATACATTTAAATTGTACAACTCAATAAGTTTTGACATATGTATATACACAATCAACATAGTGAACAAGTTCACTACCCCACCAATGTTCTTACTTCTTTGAAATCCTTTCCTCAAACTCAATCCACAGCTCCTACTCATCTACTTTCCCTTGCTGTATACGAGTTTGCATAGTCTAGTGCTTCACACACCTGAAATCATAGAGTCTGAACTCTTATTTTGGTTGGCTCATTTCAGTCAATATAATTATTCTGAAATTCATACAAGTTGTGGCATTTATCAAAAGTTCATTTATAGGCATGGTGGCTCATGCCTATAATCCCAGCACTTTGAGAGTCTAAGGCAGGAGGATCACTTGAAGCCAGGAATTTAAGAACAGCGTGGGCAACATAGTGAGAACTCATCCCTTAAGAAAACTAAGAAAATTAGTTTATTTTCTTAGATGCAGTGGCTCCGGCACATAATCCCACTTACTGAGGAGGCTGAGGCAGGACGATCCCTTGAGCCCAAGAATTTCGGCCTGGGCAACAGAGTAAGACTCTGTCTCCATGAAGAATCAAAAAGACCTTTCTTTTTAGCACCAAAGAATATTCCATTGTATACTTGCATCGCCTTTTGTTTATCCTTTTGTCTATTGATGGACATTTTGGATGTTTCTAGTATGGGACTATTTTGCTATGAACATATGTACAAGTACAAGTACATATGTTCTTGTACAAGTATTTGCATGGGCATAAGCTTTCATTAAAAAAAAATAGCAATTTTGGGGGACGCCTGTGGCTCAGTGAGTATGGCGCCCACCCCATATACCGAGGGTGGTGGGTTCAAACCCAGCCCTGGCCAAACTGCAACAAAAAATAGCCGGGTGTTGTTGTGGGCACCAGCTACTCAGGAGGCTGAGGCAAGAAAATCGCCTAAGCGTAAGAGCTAGAGGTTGCTGTGAGCTCTGACGACACAACTTTCTACCAAGGGCGACAAAGTGAAACTGTGTCTCTAAATAAAAAAAAAGGTATTTTGACATTGAATCGTTGTATCATAAGTTATATATGTGTTTAATGTATTAAGAAGCTGTGAAACTGGTTTCCAAAGTGGTTGTACCATTACCATTTAACATTCCCAAAGCAGTGCATGTACATTCCAGTTCCTACATATTTTTGTCAACACTTGATGTGATCAGTCATTTCCATTTTAGCAATTCTAACAGGTGTGTAATAGTATCTTATTGTGATTTTTTTTTTTTTTTTTTTTTTTTTTAGTGACAGAGTCATTGTGTCACCCTCGGCAGCGTGTGATGGCGTCACAGTACACAGCAACTTCAAATACTTGGCCTTAAACGATTCTCTTGCCTCAGCCTCCCGAGTAGCTGGGACTACAGCTGCCTGCCACAATGCCCAGCTATTTTTTTTTTTTTTATTGCAGTTGTCATTGTTGTTTTAGCTGGCCCAGGCTGGGTTCAAATCCGCTAGCCTCGGTGTATGTGGCTGGTGCCATAACCACTGTGCTGTGGGTGCCAAGCCATTTTATTGTGATTTTAATTTTCAATACTTTGCTGTCTAATCATGAGTATCTGTTTGTATGTCTATTTGCCATTCACATATTTTCTTTGGTGAAGTGTCTATTCATATCTTGCCCTCATTTAAACTGGATTATTTGCTCTCTTATTCAGTTTTCAGAGCTTTTTACATATTCTATGTGCAAATCTTCACCATCTATATGCAAATGTTTTCATCCAGTCTGTGGTTTGTCCTTGAATTCTTTTAACAGTGCCTTTTTTTTTTTTGAGACAGAGTCTCACTTTGTTGCCCTTTGGTAGAGTGCCATGGCCTCATAACTAACAGCAACCTCAAACTCTTGGGCTCAAGCAACTCTCTTACCTTAGCCTCCAGAGTAGCTGGGGTTACAGGTACCCACCACAAAGTCTGGCTATTTTTAGAAATGGGATTTCACTCTTGCTCAGGCTAGTTTCAAACTCCTGACCTCAAGAGGCAATCCACCCACCTTGGCCTCCAAGAGTGCTAGGATTACAGGATTACAGTAGGAATCTACTGCACCCAGTCTTAACAGTGCCTTTCAAAGACAATGTCAAACTTGTGACAAACTCAA
Source organism: Nycticebus coucang (assembly GCF_027406575.1). Classification (NCBI taxonomy): domain Eukaryota; kingdom Metazoa; phylum Chordata; class Mammalia; order Primates; family Lorisidae; genus Nycticebus; species Nycticebus coucang. Next base: position 123,878,625 of record NC_069804.1, read on the forward strand.
TGTTTTCCTTTTATGAATTGTACTTTTGATGTTATATGTGAGAAGTCTTTCCCTAACTCAGAGATGAAATTATTTTCTTCTTTATCTTCTTCTAGAAGTTTCATATATATTTAAATTTTATATTCAAATTTATGATTAATTTTGGGTTAATTGTCATATATAAGAGATATGGACCCACATTCATATTTTTGCAGATGCAAAAAGCTACTCTTTCTCCTTCAGATTTAATTTAATTAATTTATTTATTTTTTTTAGACAGAGCCTCAGGCTGTCACCCTGGGTAGAGTGCCATGGCATCACAGCTCAGAGTAACCTCCAATTCCTGGGCTCAAGTGATTCTCCTGCCTCTGCCTCCCAAGTAGCTGGGACTACAGGTGCCCGCCATAACACCCGGCTATTTTTTGGTTGCAGCCATCGTTGTTTGGCGGGCCTGGACTGGATTCGAACCCACCAGCTCAGGTGTATGTGGCTGGCACCTTAACTGCTTGAGCCACAGGCACCGAGCCTTTATGTGGGTATCTTTCTGAAGTCTCCATTCTGTCCTATTGACCTACATGTTTGTCTTTACAAACCATCCAGTTTCCGGGTTTTTTGTTTATTTGTTTTGAGACAGAGTCTCACTTTGTCACCCTTAGTAGAGTGCCATGGCGTCACAACTCACAGCAGCCTCAAATTCCTGGGCTTAAGTGATTCTCTTGCCTCAGCCTCCCATGTAACTGGGACTACAGGAGCGCACCACAACAATCTGTCATTTTTTTGTTGTAGTTGTCATTGTTGTTTGGCAGGCCTGGGCTGGGTTTGAGCCCGCAAGCCCTGGTGTATGTGGCCAGTGTCCTAGCTGCTGAACTATAGGCACTAAGCTAACCATCCAGTTTTGATTACTGTAAATTTATAATGTGTTTTGAAAACAGAAACTATTGTATTTCCATATGAATAACACAGAGAAAACTGACAAAATAACAAAATTAAATGTTTTTTTTTTTTTTTTTTTTTTTGAGTCAGAGTCCCACTTTGGCACCCTCAGTAGAGTGCCGTAGTGTCATAGCTAACAGCAACCTCAAACTCTTGGGCAGAAGCAAATCTCCTACCTCAACCTCCCAAGTAACTTAGACTACAGGCGCCCACCACAATGCCCAGCTATTTTAGAAACGGAGTCTCACTCTTGCTTAGGCTGGTCTTGAACTTGTGAGCTCAAGCAATTCATAGACCTCAGCCTCCCAGGTGGAAATTACAGGCTGGATTATAGGCAGGAGCCATCTTGCCCTACCCAAAATTGAGTTTTCTGATGAACATCGTATATTTACAATTTCTCTGTTTCTCTTCATGTATTTCAAATTTCTTTAATTTCTCTCAGTAGTATTTTGTCACTTTCAGTATAACGGTCTTTTTTTTTCTTTCTTTCTTTTTTTTTTTTTTTGAGACAGAGCCTCACTCTATCACCCTAGATAGAGTACTGTGGCTTCATAGCTCATAGCAACCTCAAACTCTTGGGCTTCAACAATCTTGTTGCCTCAGCCTCCCCAGTATCTCAGACCACAGGTATGCACCACCATGTCTAGCTAGATTTTCCATTTTTAGTAGAGACAGGGGTCTTGCTCTTCCTTAGGCTGGTCTCGAACTTCTGAGTTCAAGCAAATTACCCACCTTGGGCTCCCAGAGTGCTAGGATTATTGCACCCAGCTGGGTCTTGAATATCTTTAATGAGGTTTTTATGTTTTGTTTTGTTTTGTTTTTGTTTTTTTAGAGACAAGGTCTCACTTTATCACCCATGGTAGAGTGCCATGGCGTCATAGCTCACAGCAACCTTCAGCTCTTGGACTTAGGCAATTCTCTTGCCTCAGCCTCCCAAGTAGCTGGGACTACAGGCGCCCACCACAACGCCCGGCTATTTTTTGTTGCAGTAACGCAGGGGCTGGGTTTGAACCCACCATCCTCTGTATGTGGGGCCCGTGCTCTGCTCACTGAGCCACAGGGGCTTCCCAGTTTTTATGTTTTTTTTCCCACTCTGTTGCCTAAGCTGGAGTGCAGTGGCCTAATCATAGCTCACTGTAACCATAAACTCCTGAGCTCATGTGATCCTCCCACCTCAGCCTCAAAAGAAGCTGAGAATACAAGCCTGTACCACCATGCCTAGCTAATTTTTAAATGTTTTGTACAGACAGGATTTTGTTATGTTCCCCAGGTGGTCTTGAACTCCTAGCCTCAATTGATCCTCTTGCCTTGGGATCCCCAAATGCTGGGCGTATAGGTGTGAGCCCTGAAGCCTTGCCTCAATCAGATTTAGTCCTACCTATTTTTTAGGTGATTTTCCATTTTTTATGCTATTGTAGATGGTAATGTTTTCTTTAATTACAATTTCCATTTGTTAGATGCCAGTATATAGAAAGAGCATTCATGTTTTCCATTTTCATCATGTATCCCACAACCTGGATAAACTCACTTATTACATTTGTTAATTTCTTTGCATTCCATAGATCTTCTGCATAGATGAACATGTTGTGTGCGAATAAAGATGGTCTTACTTCTTTCATACCAATCTCTGGATACTTTTTATTTCTTGCCTTATTACACTGACTAGAACTTCTAGTACAATGTTGAAAAGAATTGGTGAGAACAAACCTCCTCTGGTTCCTCTTCTCAAGAGCAAAACATGCACTTACTTTACTTTGTTACCATTAATATGATGTTAAGGATGCCTTTTGTCAAATTTCTCAAGTTCTGTTCAACTTCTAGTGTCCTGAGATAGTAGACATGATGTATTTCTGAACTTTTGCAGGTTTTGGGGGCTGAACAAAAGATTTAATAATCATAATAAACCGAAGGACATTAATGTTTTCCCATTAAGAAGATTCCCGAGATGGCAGATTTAAATAAAGCTCTCACTCATTTCTAGGGGACAGCTCAGGCACTACTGCTGCAAGTCCCTCTGCAAATCACTTACCTTCTCTGAAACTCAGTATGTGTCTACAGTAAAAAAAACTAATATCACTATATAATTCATGGAGTTGGTGTAAGTTTCAAGTAAGAGATAGTACACAAAACATTTAGTGTTTTACCAAGCATACAAACATTTGTGATTCTACCACCACAAGAAGAAAGTTTATAAAATCATATATTTTTTTTTTGTTGGAAAAATATGGAACACTTCACAAATTTGCATGTCATCCTTGAGGAAGTGCCATGCTAATCTTCTCTGTATCATTCCAATTTTTGTATATGTGCAGCCAAAGTGAGCACTTATTTATTTATTTTTGAGACAGAGTCTCACTCTATCTCCCTATATAAAGTGTGGTAGCGTCATAGCTCACAGCAACCTCAAACTCTTGGACTTGAGCAACTGTCTAGCCTCAGCCTCTTGAGTAGCTGGGACTATAGTGTACCACCACGCCTGGCTAGTTTTTCTATTTTTAGTAGAGACTGGGGTCTCACTCTTGCTCAAGCTGATCTCGAACTCTAAGCTCAAGTAATCCATCTGCCTTGATCTGCCAGAGTGCTAGGATTACAGGCCTGAGCTACCATGCCTGAGATAAATCATATTTTTTAATTTTAAAGGTTGGAGAATTCATGAGAAATATTTGAGAAGCTATAAATTTTTAAATGATTTCTAAATTTACTTCTTCATCATGGACATCTGTCATAATAGAGGTAAAACTTTAATAAGAAGCTGTCTTAGGGTTTCATAAAAAGATTTTCTTATGACACAATAAAGCAACTATGAAAAATCTATAATATTGCTTTCCGCGGTTGCAAAACTAGTGAGGTCCCGGCCTGGGCCAAGACGTCCGATCGCAGCATCCCACGCGCTCCTTTGTTCCCTGCCCCCAATTCCCTTCAATAAAACGGTTTGAACCCCCCCCAAAAAAGAAAAATCTATAATATTTCTGACAAGGTTTAGTTTGCATAATATGATTCCACTCCAAAAATTGTAAATCTAGAGAATAGCCTATGTGATGCTCATTTGTACTATTTGTCATACTTAGAATCTACCTTTAGGGATAGCCTGGAATGAAGGGAACTAATCTCCTTCTGAGATAAGCAGTAATTAAGTGAGCAGGGAAGCAGATATCAGGGCATTCAAATGTAAAGAAAATGCATTTCTCCTTCTAAAATTGGTAAGAACTAAATGCAGAATCATCAACTTTTCATGCACTTTTGAACCCTCTGACGGAAGTGTGAAAATGTTCATTGAAATGATCAGAACAGGTACAGAATTAGAGAGATATCTGTGAGGAAGTGACATTCTGTAATTACAAAAAGTCCACACGAGGACATACTCATTTTTAAATTGCTATACGTAGTATAATACATGTATACAGTTTCAGAGTATATGTGATAATTTAAAACATTCATATAATTGGTAAAGGTCAAATCAGTATACTTGGGATATCCAGCTACATATCCATTTTGGATGTTCTCCACGTTCTCATTTTATTTATCTTATTTTAGATTAATATAAGGATACAACATATGATGTTCTCATATTAAATACAGTCGAAGTTCTGTAAGCTGACCACCCAAGGGAATGTAACAAACTGGTCAATATGCAGATGTGGTCAACATAAGGAACTAGGCCTATTGTACTGATATGTACACGTGGTGCATATTAACTCTATGAAAATAAGGTCAACTTAAGGAGGTGGTCAGCTATGGAGGATCTACTAGGTTTCCATTGCTTTGACTCCTGCCCGCCAGACCCCAACTTCTATCCCATCATGGCTGAGTCTTTCTACTCATAACAGGGTTTAGGCACTTACAGTTAAAGCACTTATCCATATGATTCAACACAGATCACCAAATGAAGAGCAATTGGGACCAAACCAAAAAAGGACCAAAAAGAGACTTTTTGTTCACTTTTTTTTTTTTTGCAGAGTAGCGCAGAACTTTAAAATAATTCATTCATGAAATAAATAGATTTCTTCACAGAAAATCTTTCCATTCATTGCAAGAAATCCTACATGCTATAGAGACAGCCAGAACTGGGAAAAGATGAAAACCTGAGAACTAAAAGCAAATCTGCCTCCTAAAAATTAGCCAGCCCACTGGAATACTATATAATAAAGCAATACTCTCTAATGCAGTGGTTCTCAACCTTCCAATGCTGTGACCCTTTAATACGGTTCTTATGGGTCGCAACCCACAGCTTGAGAACTGCTGCTCTAAGGTTAGGGTTGCTCGATATTGCATGGGGCATACTTATATTAAAAAATTATTTATTGTTTATCTCAAATTTAACTGGGCATCCTGTTATTTTATTTGCTAAACCTGGCAACCCTAATAAGGTGTTACACCATCACATCTGAAGCATTTAAAATTTAGAGTCCATTTCATAATTTAGCATTCTTTAAGGAACAAAATAATTTTACACTACTACGAACAGAAAAAAAAAATCATTGTTTTTTCTTTGATGGTGAAAAAATAAATTGAAACCTAACTGTTCCATTACTTTTCAGAAGGTTTAGGATGGTGGTAATTTTATTTACAGATTTTGATTCCAAATTATTACCCAGCATTAGTGTCAAGGTAAGAGTAAGCTTCAGGTTGGTAAGTTTTCTAGCTATCCATGGGTCTGTTACCTTCTTAGTCAGGCCCTGTATTTTTTTTTTTTTTATTGTTGGGGATTCATTGAGGGTACAATAAGCCAGGTTACACTGATTGCAATTGTTAGGGAAAGTCCCTCTTGCAATCATGTCTTGCCCCCATAAAGTGTGACACACACCAAGGCCCCACGCACCTCCCTCCTTCCATCTTTCTGTTTCCCCCCCCATAACCATAATTGTCATTAATTGTCCTCAAATCAAAATTGAGTACATAGGATTCATGCTTCTCCATTCTTGTGATGCTTTACTAAGAATAATGTCTTCCACGTTATTCCAGGTTAATACGAAGGATGTAAAGTCTCCATTTTTTTAATGCCTGAATAGTATTCCATGGTATACATATACCACAGCTTGTTAATCCATTCCTGGGTTGGTGGGCATTTAGGCTGTTTCCACATTTTGGCAATTGTAAATTGAGCTGCAATAAACAGTCTAGTACAAGTGTCCTTATGATAGAAGGATTTCTTTCCTTCTGGGTAGATGCCCATTAATGGGATTGCAGGATCAAATGGGAGGTCTAGGTTGAGTGCTTTGAGGTTTCTCCATACTTCCTTCCAGAAAGGTTGTACTAGTTTGCAGTCCCACCAGCAGTGTAAAAGTGTTCCCTTCTCTCCACATCCACGCCAGCATCTGCAGTTTTGAGATTTTGTGATGTGGGCCATTCTCACTGGGGTTAGATGATATCTCAGGGTTGTTTTGATTTGCATTTCTTTAATATATAGAGATGATGAACATTTTTTCATGTGTTTGTTAGCCATTCGTCTGTCGTCTTTAGAGAAAGTTCTATTCATGTCTCTTGCCCATTGATATAAGGGATTGTTGGCTTTTTTCATGTGGATTAATTTGAGTTCTCTATAGATCCTAGTTATCAAGCTTTTGTCTGATTGAAAATATGCAAATATCCTTTCCCATTGTGTAGGTTGTCTCTTTGCTTTGGTTATTGTCTCCTTAGCTGTACAGAAGATTTTCAGTTTAATGAAGTCCCATTTGTTTATTTTTGTTGTTGTTGCAATTGCCGTGGCAGTCTTCTTCATGAAGTCTTTCCCCAGGCCAATATCTTCCAGTGTTTTTCCTATGCTTTCTTGGAGGATTTTTATTCTTTCATGCCTTAAATTTAAGTCCTTTATCCATCTTGAATCAATTTTTGTGAGTGGGGAAAGGTGTGGGTCCAGGTTCAGTCTTTTACATGTAGACATCCAGTTCTCCCAACACCATTTATTGAATAGGGAGTCTTTCCCGCAAAGTATGTTCTTGTTTGGTTTATCAAAGATTAGGTGGTTGTAAAATATTAGTTTCATTTCTTGGTTTTCAATTCGATTCCAAGTGTCTATGTCTGTGTTTTTGTGCCAGTACCATGCTGTCTTGAGCACTATGGCTTTGTAGTACAGACTAAAATCTGGTATGCTGATGCCCCCAGCTTTATTTTTGTTAGAAAGAACTGCCTTAGCTCTATGGGTTTTTTTCCGGTTCCATACAAAATGCAGAATCATTTTTTCCAAATCTTGAAAGTACGATGTTGGTATTTTGATAGGAATGGCATTGAATAGGTAGATTGCTTTGGGAAGTATAGACATTTTAACAATGTTGATTCTTCCCATCCATGAGCATGGTATGTTCTTCCATTTGTTAATATCCTCTGCTATTTCCTTTCTGAGGAGTTCATAGTTTTCTTTATAGAGGTCCTTCACCTCCTTCGTTAGGTATATTCCTAGGTATTTCATTTTCTTTGAGACTATGGTGAAGGGAGTTGTGTCCTTAATTAGCTTCTCATCTTGACTGTTATTGGTGTACACAAAGGCTACTGACTTGTGGACATTGATTTTATATCCTGAAACATTACTGTATTTTTTGAAGACTTCTAGGAGTCTTGTGGTTGAGTCTTTGGGGTTCTCTAAGTATAAGATCATGTCGTCAGCAAAGAGGGAGAGTTTGACCTCCTCTGCTCCCATTTGGATTCCCTTTATTTCCTTGTCTTGCCTAATTGTATTGGCTAGAACTTCCAGAACTACGTTGAATAGTAAAGCTGACAGAGTACAACCTTGTCTGGTTCCAGTTCTAAGAGGAAAAGCTTTCAGTTTTACTCCATTCAGTAAAATATTGGCTGTGGGTTTGTCATAGATAGCTTCAATCAGTTTTAGAAATGTGCCACCTATGCCTATACTCTTCAGTGTTCTAATTAGAAACGGATGCTGGATTTTCTCAAATGCTTTTTCTGCATCTATTGAGAGGATCATGTGATCTTTATTTTTGCCTCTGTTAATATGGTGGATAACGTTTATAGACTTGCGTATGTTAAACCAGCCTTGCATCCCTGGGATGAAGCCTACTTGGTCAGGATGAATGACTTTTTTTATGATAAACTGTAATCTATTCGCTAGGATTTTGTTGAGAATTTTCGTGTCTATGTTCATGAGTGTGATTGGTCTGAAATTCTCCTTTTTGTTTGGGTCTTTTCCTGGTTTTGGCATCAGGGTGATGTTTGCTTCATAGAATGTGTTGGGGAAGATTCCTTCTTCCTCAATTTTTTGGAATAATTTCTGCAGTACAGGAATAAGCTGTTCCTTGAAGGTTTGATAGAATTCTGGAGTGAAGCCATCTGGACCAGGGCATTTTTTGGTTGGAAGATTTTTTATTGTTTCTTTGATCTCAGTGCTTGAAATTGGTCCGTTCAGGAGCTCTATTTCTTCCTGGCTGAGTCTAGGGAGAGGGTGTGATTCCAAATATTGATCCATTTCTTTCACATTGTCAAATTTCTGGGCATAGTGTTTCTGGTAGTATTCAGAGATGATCTCTTGTATCTCTGTGGGATCAGTTGTTATTTCCCCTTTATCATTTCTGATTGAGGTTACTAGAGATTTTACTTTTCTATTCCTCGTTAGTCTGGCCAATGGTTTATCTATTTTATTTATTTTTTCAAAAAACCAACTCCTTGTTTCATTAATTTTCTGAATGATTCTTTTGTTTTCAATTTCATTGATCTCTGATTTGATTTTGGATATTTCTTTTCTTCTACTGAGTTTAGGCTTAGATTGTTCTTCTTTTTCCAATTCCATAAGATCTTTGGGGGGGTTGTTGATGTGCTCTCTTTCTGTTTTTCAAATGTAGGCATCTAAAGCGATGAATTTTCCTCTCAAAACTGCTTTTGCAGTATCCCACAGGTTTTGGTAGCTTGTGTCTTCATTGTTGTTATGCTCAAGGAAGTTAATAATTTCCTGTTGTATTTCTTCCTTCACCCATCTGTTATTCAACAGAAGATTGTTTAGTTTCCATGCCTTTGGGTGGGGTCGAGCATTTTTGTTAGAGTTGAGTTCCACCTTTAGTGCCTTATGGTCTGAGAAGATACAAGGTAAAATTTCAGTTCTTTTGATTCTGTTGATAATTGTTTTGTGTCCCAGGATATGATCAATTTTGGAGAATGTTCCATGGGGTGATGAGAAGAATGTATATTCTTTATCTTTGGGGTGGAGTGTTCTATATGCGTCTATGAAGCACAGTTATTCTAGGGTCTCATTTAAGTCTCTTATATCCTTGTTTATTTTCTGTTTAGAGGATCTGTCCAGCTCTTTAAGAGGAGTGTTAAGGTTCCCTGTTATTATGGTATTATCAGATATCATATTGCTCAGACTGAGTAAGGTCCGTTTCAAGAATCTGGGAGCATTTAAATTGGGTGCATAGATATTTAGAATTGAAATGTCTTCTTGTTGTATTTTTCCCTTGACCAATATAAAGTGACCATCTTTGTCTTTTTTGACTTTAGTTGCTTTAAATCCACATGTATCTGAAAATAAGATTGCAACTCCTCTTTTCTTCTGAATTCCATTTGCCTGAAAAATTGTCTTCCAACCCTTGACTCAGAGCTTTAATTTGTCTTTTGAAGCCAGGTGTGTTTCTTGCAGACAGCAAATGGATGGCTTGTGTTTTTTAATCCAGTCAGCCAAACTGTGTCTCTTCAGTGGGGAATTCAAGCCATTAACATTTATTGAGATAATTGATAGGTGTGGTAGTATTCTATTCGTCTTATTTTGTGGGAGTCCATTGCTTAGTTTTATCTTCTGCATCAGTGTGGAGGTTTGGTTCTGTCCTTTAATTTCTGAGTTCTTACTTTGCTGCTGATCCATTGTGGTGGTCAGTGTGCAGAACAGGTTGAAGTATTTCCTGTATAGCTGGTCTTGTTGTGGCGAATTTCCTCAATGTTTGTATATCCGTAAATGATTTGATTTCTCCATCAATTTTGAAGCTTAGCTTAGCAGGGTACAGAATTCTGGGCTGGAAATTGTTCTGTTTAAGTAGATTAAAGGTAGATGACCATTGTCTTCTTGCTTGGAAAGTTTCGTTAGAGAAGTCTGCGGTCACTCTGATGGATTTCCCCCTGTAGGTCAACTGGCGCTTACTCCTGGCAGCTTGCAGAATCTTTTCTTTTGTCTTGACTTTGGACAGGTTCATCACAATGTGTCTTGGAGAAGCTTGGCTGGAGTTGAGGCGACCTGGGGTCCGATAGCCCTCTGAAAGCAGTGTGTCAGAATCTTTGGTGATATTTGGGAAATTTTCTTTTATAATATTCTCTAGTATGGCTTCCATTCCTCTGGGGCATTCTTCTTCCCCTTCTAGAATTCCTATAACTCGTATGTTGGAACGCTTCATAAAGTCCCATGATTCTGACAGTGAACGTTCTGCTTTCTCTCTCTTCTTTTCTGCCTCTTTACTATCTGAGTTATCTCAAGAACTTTGTCCTCTACCTCTGAAATTCTTTCTTCTGCATGGTCTAACCTGTTGCTGATACTTTCCATTGCATCTTGAAGTTCCCTGATTGACTGTTTCATTTCCTTCAGCTCTGCTATATCCTTTTTATATTCTTCATATTGTTCATCTCTGATTTGATTCTGTTTTTGGATTTCCTTTTGGTTATTTTCCACTTTATTAGCAGTTTCCTTCATTGTTTCCATCATTTCTTTCGTTGTTTTCAACATGTGTATTCTAAATTCCCTTTCTGTCATTCCTAACATTTCTGTATAGGTGGAATCCTCTGCACTAGTTACCTCATGGTCCCTTGGCGGTGTTGATCTGGACTGGTTCTTCATGTTGCCTGGAGTTTTCTGCTGATTTTTCCTTATGGGTGATTTCTTTTATCTGTTTCCTTGCCCTAATTTTCCTTTCACTTCCTCTTGCTCTTTACGTTCTCGTGCCTGTGGACTAACAGTTACAGGACCAGAAAGGTGAGAAGGTTTAGGAGCAAAAAAGGAATGAAAGAAAGGAGGACCGAGTGATAAGGAAAAAAAAAGAAAAATAGAGAAAGGAGAGGGGGTAGGTAAAGGGAATATTGACAAAAAGAAGAGAGGCACAGAAAGAGGGAGACAGAGCAATATAGGTGTACAGTAAGGTACTTTGATACAACCTTAAAAAAAAAACACCTTCTGGGGGTGCCCAGTTGGGTGGTTCCCTTGAGGTCAGCAGCTCTTTGCTAACCTGATCAGACACAGTACCCCACCTCCACCAAGTAGAGAGGAAAGACAAAAATGCTATAAATCAAACCAAAAGAAGCAAACAGAAAACTTTACGGGATAAAATTGTCTGGAAAAACCAAATAATAGCGGTAGAAACACTAACAAAAATGAAGTTCTAATGATTGAAATAGGCAGCAATGGGAAATTATATTTAAACTAGAAAAATTGAGAAAGAAAAAGGATCTGTATGGAAAAGGTTGAACTTAAAAAACAAAACAACAATCCACAACATAAAAATAAACAAAAAAAAGAAAACAACCAAACCAAAAAAAAAAAAAAAACACAACCAAAAACAAAGCAGTATGTATATGTTATTGAATATTGTCTGGGCAACACGTGGTCTTCTGGGGTATGAGATATTAATCACAGTTCTGATACGACTGGAGGCTGCTAGTTTCTCAAACCCCAGCAGGTAGACACCCTAAATCTCTCTTCAGCCCACTTAAAAGGCACTTTGAACTTGTTCACTTACTGAGCAGAGGCTTTCTCAGGGAAGTGCTTGTCGCTGGAATCACTGCTGAAGTGGCTATCCACTTACCCTTTGTGTCAAAACCGGTCTCCCTTTGCCCCCGAGGGTTAGGGCTGCAAGGCGGCTCAGACCCCGCCCTTAGGCTATTTGGTCGCTGAGTTACCAGCTTCCACCCAATTCCAGCTCTGCGACCCTGATGGCAGAGCTTGCCTGGGCAGATCGCTCACAATGTCTGCCTGTGACCCGGAGCCAAACACTATTAGCTCCGTCTGGCTCAGCGGCTCAGACTGGGGCCCTAGACAAAGGCCAAAGTTCTCCGCACTCCCGCTCAGGCTCTCCCCAAGGCAGTTCAGCTGAGTGCCAAGTCCAAAGACACCAAAACAGTTCACAGGTAAGGCCTTTCTGGTTTGTAGTCTCACTGCTACTGAACTTACAGTTGCGGGCGGGTTTAGACGGATTGAACACACGCGACCACTTGCCGGTTTTCCACTCTTTTAGTCCTCCTCTTGGGTTCCAGAAGTCTCTCGCTGACTCCCTGTATCCTCTCAGGGGTGATGGTAGGCAGATCCCACCAGCCAGAGATGCCTGGAGTCCTATATCCCCAGACTCACGGTGCCCAGATGCAAGGAAGCTGTTACTCGGCTGCCATCTTGCTCTGCCTCCACAGGCCCTGTATTTTTTAATACCAGACTTTCCATTTCCCTGAGGTTGGGGGAAGGGTAAAAATTCAGGAATATAGCTTTGCTATTAGTCTTGGTGCAGGGAGCACAAAGTAGACTGTGTATGTGCTTCAGACTTGCTGGGCAACAGAGGGTTAACATCATTTTCAATATTGCCTCTCAAACTGCTGCTTACCATCTAAAGTACAGGGTACAGAGTGAGGAGAAAGGCCACAAGGCTCATTATGCTTTGGTGGCAAGAGTCCTATCATTATTTTCATTCTATTCAATGCCAAGAAACTGTTTATTAAAGGACAAAATTTGAAATTCTCCACTTGAATATTTTTGAGGACTGTTTTATTTCTACAACCTGAGGGAAAGAATCTTTTGGTGCCCACAGGCTGCTTCATCCAATGACACATCCAATGCCCATTGTTAAGACAATTGAATCATATTTCTTCCTCAAATTTAGTTGAAACATTTTAACATATCATGGCTGAGGCCATGAAACTGACATACCATTTGGTCAGTCACTGGAAGAAACTAATGACATGAGATTTTCAGCCTGGATGAATCTCTCTGTTCTTTTAAGATACATTCTGTTTTATCTGTACCACTTGCGTGCCATTTACCCCTTTATGCTGTTGTTTGTGTGCATGGCTTATTTACCCAATTCGGCCAGAAACTCCATGCGAGTAGAGTCTATATAGTTAGTCATGTTAATCTACTCATCCAGAACTTAGTTGTACATAATAGGTTATTGATAAATACTTTGTGAATAAATCATTGTAAATGAACCGTTTTCATTTTGTCATTATCTATAGCATGATCAGAGCATACTCAAATGTGTGGGGCTTCCAAGCAAATAGCTCAGAAAGGAACCTTTTTCCTTTCATTAACTCAAAAGAAAAGGCTTTGGAATTCTGTTATCCAGGACTACTTGGAACCAGAGAGAAAGAGGAAAAAGGTTTTGGCATTTTCCCCACTGACAAATTCTAAAATGTAAGTAATACTCCACAACTTGAAAAATTTCTTGGGCCCCTATGGATAAATTGAGAGGTTTAATTAAATTCAATAAATCAAATAACAGGAGTAAGAAGTGAATAATGACTGTAAGTGCAGTGTATTCCAAAGCCTTAAAACTAAGTCTCTTATCATACTCATGAGGTCAAGTTGTGAAAACTGCAGCCTGGTTGGAACATCATCTATCATGAATTGGATGATAGCTCACTGTACTTTTGCATATTTGTAGAATGACTTGAATGTGGCCAGAAGAAGATGACGAACACTGGAGGGCTAGAAATATTACTCTAGGTTGAGGGCAGCAGAGATGTGAAAAAAATGTCGTATATAACAGTAGGAAAATTGATGTGTAATAAAAAAAATTAGGAAGGGTGTTTGGAGCTTGTAGCACAGTGATTATGGCAGGGGCCACATACACTGGGGCTGGCAGGTTTGAACCCGACCTGGGCCAGCTAAATAACAACTGTAACAAAAAATAATAGCTGAATATGGCTCAAGCGGCTAAGGTGCCAGTGACCTACACATGAGCTGGCGGGTTCGAATCCAGCCAGGGCCTGACAAACAACAATGATGGCCTCAACCAAAAAAGAAAAAAAAAATAGCCAGGCATTGTGGTGGGCACCTGTAGTCCCACCTACTTGTGGGGCAGAGGCAGGAAAATCTCTTGAGCCCAGGAATTAGAGGTTGCTTTGAGCTGTGATGCCACGGCACTCTACCGAGGGTGACATCTTGAGGCTCTGTCTCAAAGAAAAAAAAAAAAAAAGGGCAGTACCTGTGGCTCAGCGGGTAGGGCGGCGGTCCCATATGCCGGAGGTGGCGGGTTCAAACCCAGCCCCGGCCAAATTAAAAAAAAAAGCTGGCTGTTGTGGTGGTGCCTGTAGTCTCAGCTTCTTGAAAGGCTGAGGCAAGAGAATCACTTAAACCCATGAGTTTGAGGTTGCTGTGAGCTGTGATGCTACAGCACCCTAACAAGTGTGATGTAGTGAGACTCTGTCTCTAAAAAAAAATAATAATAATAATTGGAAGGGGTCATACACAATAAAATGATTGCCAGATTTAGAGAGATTCCTCTAAGTAGACGTCTATGGGAATATATTGGGTATTGAGGAGGCTAAGAAAAGAAATTTTTCTTATTTTTTGAGACAGGGTCTTGCTCTGTTGCCCAGGCATGAGAGCAGTTGTGTCATTATAGTTCACAGCAACCTCAAACTCAGGACAGAATTTTTAATCTAAAAAGAAGTGGTCCTAGATTCCAGATCAAAAGAAGGTCACTTGTTTAAAAATAAAGATAGGAAGGAGGGAGAGAACATTAAGATAACGAAAATGAAGAGACAGATCAAGCAAATAAGGCTAAAACTTGTGAGGAAGAATTGAGGATGCCACAGAATAGGGCTAAAGTAAGGAGTTAGGCACTATACTAGAAAATCAAGTTGGAAATTTGAAAAAAAATGTCATCATCATAGCTCACTGCAACCCCAAACTCCTGGGATCAGGCATTCCTCTTGCCTCAGCCTACAAAGTAGCTGGGACTACAGGCGGGCACCACCTTGCTCAGCTGATTTTTTCTATTGTTTAGTAGAGATGGAGGTCTAGCTTTTGCTCTGGCTGATCTTGAACTCCTGACCTCCAGTAATCCTCCCATCTAGATCTCCCAAAGTGCTAGGATTATAGGCATGAGACACCATGTTGGGCCCCTGAAATTCAATTAATCTATTTAAAAGAACACTAGGATCAACCATGGTGCCTCACACCTGTAATCCCAGCACTTAAGGAGGTCAAGTCAGGAGAATTGCTTGAGGCCAGCAGTTCCAGACTAGCCCAGGCAACATAGCAAGACTTCATCTCTACAGAAAAAAAAAAAACATAAAAAAATTAGCTGGGCATGTGGCACTCACCTATAGTCCCACCTACTCTGGGAGACTGAGGTAAGAGGATCACTTGAGCCCATGAGTTGAAAACTGCAGTGCACTATGATCAGGCAGCTATGCTCTAGCCCAGGTGACAGAGTGAGACTTGGTCTCAAAAGAAAAAAAAAAAGAATACTGGGTACTTATTATGTATTATTTACATGCAGTCATTGCAGGTTCTTTTTTAATTATACCTTATTTAATCCTCAGCTATTCAAGTCAACGTTTTTTATCTCCATTTTCCAGATTTCAAAAACTAAATGTAGTTCATATACATTGTATTCAGGATCACAAAAATAGGCAGGGCAGGGTGGCTCACACCTGTAATCCTAGAACTCTGAGAGGTGGGTGGACTGCCTGAGCTCAGGACTTCGAGACCAGACTGAGCAAGAGCAAGAGTTTGAGGTTGCTGTAATCTGTGATGCCACAGCACCCTACCAAGGGTGATAAAGTGAGACTCTGCCTCTAAAAAAAAAAAAAAAAAAAGATGGCAGAACCGTGTTGACAGTTTAGGCATGCACACTTTGATTAATGGCACTGCTTCTTGTTTGCAATATAATAAACTAAACTTTTGGCAAGGCACGGTGGCTCACGCTGAAGCAGGTGAATTGCTTGAGCTCATGAGACCAGCCTGAGGAAGAGTGAGATCCTGTTTCTACTAAAAATAAAAAAACCGAGGCAAAAGGATCAGTTGAGTCCAAGAGCTGGAGGTTTCTATGAGCTATGACAATATCATGGCACTCTACCCAGGGTGACATCTTGAGACTCTGTCTCAAAAATAATAATAATAACAAACTAAACTTTTCATTCAAAATCAAAATTTCATACTGAATGAACAATGTTCAATGTACATTGTAGCTGAATTGAGGCACTGATTGGAGGAAGAGCAAGGAGTTAGCTAAGAACACTCTAGCAGGATGAGTTTATCTTATTCAAACCTATTCTTTGGACCTTATCTAAAATAAAACAGAGACTAAGAGCATGCAGAGAAAAGCAGATATTGTAAGGATTCTGTGAAGTGGGGGGGAGAAGGTTATGAGAATAAAAGTGAGATATTAATAAACAGTAAAGAGAATGAGTGAAATAGCACTAAAGGCAGATTTTTGCCTATATTAGTTCAACAGACATTTATTAAGCCAGGCACTGGGTCAGGTGCTGCGGATGCACAGTGAGAAGGCTTTTCTTGGGTCTAAGCAGGTGGTTCACACCTATAATCCTAGCACTCTGGGAGGCATTTGTGGGTAGATTACTCGATCTTGGGAGTTCAAGATCAGCCTGAGCAAGAGCAAGACCCATGCCTACTAAAAATAGAAAAATTAGTCAGGCTAGTGGCGGGTGCTTGTAGTTCCAGCTGCCAGGACACTGAGACAAGAGAATTGCTTCAACCCCAGAGTTTGAAATTGCTGTGAGCTATGACACCATAGCACCATACGAAGGCAACAAAGTGATATTCTGTCTCAAAAAAAAAAAAAAAGGCTCTTATTTAAAGATTTCAGGGTCAGTGGTGAAGACAAGATAGAGTTGTGAATTACAAAGTATAGACAAATCTTATGTTTAGTAAAAATTCTAGCGGACAACTCAGTTTCTTCTTCATTTTTCATCAAATATTTATTTGTTTTATTATATGCCTAGGACTTGTCAGAAATTATAGATACAAGAATCAGTAAGATAGGGTCATTGTCCTTAAGGAGCTTATTACAGTCTAGTTGGGGAGATAGATATATCAACTATGTCAGTGGCAATCCAATGTTATAAGAGCTGAGTAGAAGAAGTTATGGGACTCTGAGCTCTATGTTCTTACACTTGGCTTCACCTGTGTGACCTTCCTAATGGGAAGAGAAAGGAAAGCTCTCTTTCCTTAAGGGGCACAACAATTGGGGGGACGATGTTTTAAAAATGCAGATATAGAGGCATCTGCCTGGAAGAGCTGGGGAAATCATTTCCAAAGAAATGCTAGTGATATGGGGATTGAAGGATGGTTTGGGATCTGCTAGACTAAAAAGGAACATGAAAGCAGGCCTCAGAGACAGACAAGGGTAAGTGTAGGATAATATTTAGAAAAAACATATCATACATCAAGCACACAAAGTGAACTCAGTGTGAGTTTAAAACGGCTTTCTATTCTTACAGAATCTTAATGGACCTGGGCCCCTGTGAGGCACATGCAGAGTTAACTTGCCTGGAGTTAAAATTTCACAAGCCAATTCTCTGAAGTTGAGCACCTCATTAAGCCTGAGGCCAAAGGGCATGCCACTCTTCCTCAGAGATATGGGCCAGAGGGTTGACATATGTTAAAAACATATTGTCAGAGGTCTATATGTGCTCTACCCTGGGGAGAAACACAGTCATTACTTCATGCTGAGTAAACTGACTGAACGCTTGAAGGTATTTATCGATTAACTCTGTGCCCTTGTGGCTGCTTTCTTCTTTGTGATCTTTATTTAGATACCTGCCCAAGAGATTAGTAAGTGTCTAGAAAAGAATGTTTACTACAGAAGTGATTGTGTTGATGTAGTAACAGGATATTTCCTTACAAGTTAATTTCAGATATGTAAAATGAGGTAATGGTGAAACTAACAGATGATAGATTAAGTGTACGTGAGTAGAAGTGTATAAAATCAGAATCCCAAATAGAAAACTTTGCTACACGCTATCCCATGGTTTGTAGTCTGTTTCTTGCCATCTTTTCTTGACCCCACTCCTACTTTAAAACCTGAAATTCTAAGAATGGGGAATGACAAAACTGAACTGGGCTTGCCTACACTTCATGAAGGTTTTATATAGAGGACCCTGTTCAGCGCTTTACCCTGCAGTTAAAATGGTTAACAAATAAACTGATATAGGTTGAACAGTGACTGCTCCCTCATGAAAAATTAGAAGTGCTTAATAATATAGTTCAGGAACAGTGAAAAGCAGGCCATATTGTATACAGCACAAGTTGCTGGAACATTCCCGTATTTCTCATAAAAAGGAAATCTAGAAAATAGAGAATGTTGACTGATTTAAGACGAATTAATGCAGTTAACTCTCTGATGGGAACCTTACAATCAGGTATCCCTAACCCATCTCTAATTCCTAAAACTTATTCTATTATCATAATTAATGTAAAAGACTGTTCCTTTACCATTCCTCTTCATGCTGAGGATACTGAGAAATTTGCTTTTACTATTCTTGCTTTGAACTCAGAAAAACCTGCAAGGTGCTTCCATTGGAGGGTCCTTCCTCAAGGCATATTAAATAACCCCACCTTGTGTCAGCTTTTTGTAAATCAGCCTTTAGAAATAGTAAGAACACTATTCCCAGAGGGTATGTGCTTACATTATATGGATGACATCTTTATAGCACACCCTGATAAAGAAAAGTTATAACCAGATGTTTAAAGCTGTAAAAGAAAATTGCCAGCAGTTTAGACTTGTAATTTCTGAGAACAAAACACAGCATACAAATCCTTGGGGGTATATAGGATACAAAATAACTAGTCAAAAAATAATTCCACAAAAAGTAACTATTAAAAGAGATAGTTTAAAAACTCTGAATGATTTTCAAAAACTATTAGGAGATATAAATTGGATTAAACTAGTTTGGGAATTCCCACATATGCTGTAAAAAATTTGTATGTAACTCTAGAAGGACCAAGTGATTTAAAAAGTCCTAGAGTATTAACTGCTGAGGCAGAAAAAGAATTACAATAGATAGAACAGCATATCCAGCAATCCCAAATAAATAGAATTGATGATGTTGGTTATTTTTATTTATATGTGTTCCTTCCAGTCATTCCCCTACTGAACTGTTAACACAGGAAAATAATTTCATAGAATAGTGTTTTCTACCTAATAAGACAGTTAAAAAAATAGAAATATATATATATATAATGGCCACAATAATTTTAAAAGGACGTCAAAGATTTAGACAATTAATTGAAAAAGTCTCTGAAAAAATATTTGTTCATCTTACTAATTCTAAAATTAATAATTTATTTATCTTCATGACTGAATGGCAAATTGCTCTTTCTGATTACCTAGGACTTATAGACAACCATTATACTAAAGATAAAAGAATTCACTTACTTAAAATAACTAATTAGGTATTACCAAAAATTATTAAAAAACATCTTTTAGATAATGCTCTCACTTTTTATACTGATGCTAACAAAAAAGGAATTGCAGGATATGTAGGAGAAAAAATACAAAAGGTCGAACAGTCTCCTTATCAATCTGTCCAAAAAGCTAAATTATTTACTATAGCAATGCTATTAAGTGATTATCCAGATAAGGATCTAAGCATAATTAGTGGTTCCATGTATTCAACCATTGTAGTACAAAATATTGAGACTGTTACTTTAACTGAAAGTAATTCAGAATTAAATTTGTTGTTTCAAAAACTACAAAAGTTGATAAGAGTCCGAGTGAAAAGTATTTATATTACACATATTAAAGCCCATACAGGATACCTGGACCTTTATCAGAAGGAAATCATATGGTAGATCAATTAATAGGGTCAGTACTTACTGCCCAACAAGAACATAATATTCATCATTCTAATACAAGATCATTAAAACAGAAAAATGACATCACTTGACACTCTGCCAAAGCCATAGTCCGATCTTACCCTGCTTGCCAACCTTTAGTAGCACCTCCTTTCCCTAATGGAATTAATCCTAGAGGATTGAAATCTAATCAACTATGACAAATGTATGTGACTCAATTTCCAGAATTTGGAAAAGCAAAATATATACATCATACTGTGGATACTGATTCTCATTTTTCATGGACAACAACATTATCATCTAAAAAAACAGATGCTATCATCACGCATCTGTTGGAATGCTTTGCTATTATTAGTAAATCTGAAACTATAAAAACAGATAATGAATCCACATATATTTCAAATAAATACAAAGATTTTTTTAACCTCCATCAAATAAATCATATAAAAAGGATTCCACAAAATAGCCTGGGTCAGGCCATAATTGAAAGACAAAATGGAACATTAAAAGATATGCTGACAAAACAGAAAGGGGAGGGACACTATACCTCCCCAAGAAACGGATTATCTTCAGCTCTGTTTAGTTTAAATTTTTTTTGATGAAAATGAAACACCAGCATCTAAGCACTGAAATGTGGTCACACCGCCATCTACTGACCAACCAGTATATTACAAGGACAATGTAAATAATCAGTGGATTCCCGTCACTGTGGTAAAATGGGGAAGGGCATTTGCTTATATTTCTACAGGTGATCGTAACTTTTGGGTTCCAAATAAAAATATTAAACTCAAAAGTATTACCCATGAAGAAACAATGGCAGAGAAACCTGATGGAACAAATTAGCCACAAGATTCCAGTGCCTAAACTTGACCCACAAGAATAGGAAGCGCAAGATGACGGCAGTGCACTCAGAAATGGTGACCATGCAACAAATGCAGAAACTGGGGAAAGCTGCTGTGACAAGTCTACTCAGACGAAAGTGTAAGGTAACACCTGTGAATATTTTTTTAGCAATGTTTGCTTTCCTTATGTCAACTGTAGAAGGAAAGGAATTTCATTATTGGATTTATGTTCCTAATCCACGGCTTCTGCGAGGGGTTAGTTGGACTGAACACACAGTCCCCATATATGTAAATGAGTCTGTGTGGCTCCCTGGCCCTTATGATACCAGAGGACCATTTAAACCTGAAGAAGAGGGAATGAAGTTTGTTAATTATACTACTGGGGTCACTGGCCCTCCTATTTGTTTTGGTCAACAATATCAGTGTTTAAATATGACTGTACAGTACTGGCTAAGTCATTATGACCGGCCAGCTTCTGGGAATGATGTCAAACGTGAGATGTTTATGCTAAGTGCTAATTCCATCTCTCGTTTTATCCTGAGTTTTACTCCTGTAGATGTGGAAGCTCCTTCTTGTAAGGAGCACAGATATGCATTACAAAAGGAATGGGTGCATTGGACTCGATGTAAAGGAGATCAAACGTTTTTCTTAACTTATACTTCTAAAGGTCCTATAATGGACTGGAGTCCAAAGGCAACTTTACTTGACAGTAATAAATGACCTATTAACATTGAGCTGCCAAGAGATGAGGCTACCTATCCTATAAATTAAAAAAAAATTAATATTAATATAACACCTATGAGTTGGACATATTTTGGGTTTGTAACCCCCGCACCTGGAATTTATGGGTTTCCTAAACAAAATCATTTGTGGGAAGTAGCAGCAGCTCTCAAACCTATAAAAGGTTGGACTGGTGGATTGTTTTGTCATCACACCACCACACCACATACTTATGGTATGGAATTTACTATCCATGATGAAAGACAGATTCAAGCTTGTGTTCAATTACCCTTTGTGTGGCTTAAGGGCAACATAAAGTGGAATGAAAAAACAGGAGAATTGTTTTGTCCTGTGTGTCAACTGTTTACTTGTATTAATAGTTCTCTAAGTTTTGATCCTTTAAACAATCAGCTATGGGCGGCGCCTGTGGCTCAAGGAGTAGGGCGCCGGTCCTATATGCCAGAGGTGGTGGGTTCAAACCTAGCCCCGGCCAAAACAAAACAAAACAAAACAAAAACAATCAGCTATATTTGTTGAGAGCCAGTACAGGTGTGTGGATGCCAGTGAATTTAACCAGGCAATGGCAAGAATCTCCTGCCCTCACAGTACTCCAACTTCTGGCTGATCTAGTCTTGAAAATAACCAAGAGATTTATTGGAGTTTTGATTGTTGCCATTCTGGGAATTATTGCAGTGACAGCTTCTGCTGCCACCTCTGGGTTGCCTTTGACTCAAGGAATCAGAACACATAATTTTGTGGCTGATTGGCATAAGAACTCTGAACAATTATGGACTGCTGAAAAACAGATTGACACTGAATTATATAATCAAACTGCTGATTTAGAACAAGCTGTTGTTATGTTGGAGGATGAGTTAGTTAGCTTGAAAAACAATTGAAGTTAAAATGTGATTGGAATGCAACTACTTTTTGTATAACCCCTGTTAAATATAATGAGAGTAAAGTTCCTTGGGAGAATGTTAAAAAGGGTTTGTTAAACCATGATAATTTGACTAAGGAAAGTGTAAATTTACAACATGAGGTATATTCCACTTTTGAAAATAAGTTACAAAAAATAGATGGAGATCAGATATTACAAGACATAGCTGACGGAATTGAACAAATGAATCCTATTCCAAAAATACAGGGACTTATAGGAAGTTCAGTAGGATCATTAGCATTATTTTTAATTATTGGATTCATTTTGTATTTGACTTGTAAAAAAATGAAGCATGCCCGAAGAGAAAATGAACATTATACACAAGTGTTTGCTTCAATGATGATGGATATGAATAATATACATCAGAAAACAGAAAGGGTAAATGTAGGATAATATTTAGAAATAAACATATCCTACATCAAGCACATAAAGTGAACTCAGTGTGAGTTTGAAATGGTTTGCTATTCTTACAGAGGCTTAAGGGACTTGGGCCCCCCTGAGGCATGCACAGAGTTAATTTGCCTAGAGTTAAAATTCCACAAGCCAATTCTCTAAAGTTGTGCACCCCGTTAAGCCTGAGGCCAAAGGGCATGCCACCCCTCCTCAGAGATACAGGCCAGAGGGTTGACGTATGTTAAAACATATTGTCAGAATTCTATATGTGCTCTGCCCTGAGGAGAAACAAAGTCATTACTTCATGCTCAGTAAACCGAGTGAACGCTTGAAGGTACTCTTCCATTAACTCTGTTACCCTTTGGCTGCTTTCTTCTTTGTGATCTTTATTTAGATACCTGTCCAAGAGATTAGTCAGTGTCTAGAAAAGGATGTTTACTGCAGAAGTGATTGTGTTGATGTGGTAACAGGATATTTCCTTACAAGTCTTATTTTCGGGGAAACAGAGTAGAAAAATTAGCCTTAAGTTGTGGCCAGTGCCTGTAGTGTCAGCTACTCAGGAGGCTGAGGCAAGAGGATCTCTTGAGTCCAGGAGTTTGAGATTGCCGTGAGCTAGGTTGAGCCCATGGCACCCAAGCCCGTGGAACTAAGTGAGATTCCTGTCTCAAAAGGGGGAGTGTGTGAGGGAATGATTCCATTTTTTGTGCCTTTCCAAAAAGATCCTGGAACAAGTATAATAACAACTTTTAAAGATTTTAAAAGACTTATGACCCCACAACGTAGAGGGGGGGAAAAAACGAGAAGGAATTAAAATTGATTCTCAATGCAACAATTTTTTATCTGCAATTACTTGAAAACATCATGAATCGTGAATATTTATCACTTAGCTTTCTAGTCACTATACCAGGACTCAACCAACGATAAAGGAACAGCTGTCTGAAGCAAATATGGAGAAGAGTGCCACACAAAAATGACAGTCTTCACACTGAATCATAACTATACTTTGTTCAGTTTCATGTTTTCTTATTCCAAAAAACATTGCCAAAATCTACGTGAACCTTGAAAACTCATTAATAATAAAATTAAATCCCCTTAAATGATCTATAAATGTGTTAAGTAGTGTTACAAAATAAAAGGAAATGTTTTGCAATAAAAATTGAGTTGTCCAATACTGCAAATGAACAGTCATTGCATGGGAATTTTATTAAGCCTTCAGGGCAGTAATCAAAATGACCTATCTTAGTGATCACAGAAAAGAATACCCTGTACTGAGATTTAAGATATTGGTTTTAAGTTTGTAGATGTTAATATTTACACAAATAGTTTCCCTGGAGTACTGAAGCATTACAATTTAATGGTTTACAATAAGAATAAGAGAAAATACAGAAATTAGCTATGAACACAGCACTTTAATTTTCCATAATTTTTAAATAATTGAAAAAACTGAGTATGTATTTCTTGAGTTTGTATAACACTTTAGGAATTCATACCTATTATAAATTATGCATCAATTTTTCTTTCAGAAATGAAATTTGTATTTCTAATTATTTATAAAATGTTATAGACATTTGGAAAAAATTACAGTCGTATGGATAAGCATGCAATTAGCCCAATTTTCTGACCTACACTTTGGAGGCTGAGCTGTTCCAAATCTTCAGAGGATTTTCTTTCCTACATACACACAAAAAAATTGGGCTGATATAAATATTAATGAAGACATTAATTCATTTTATTAATAAAGATATTGATTCATTTTGAAAAATATGTATTTTAAGTCAAAATGGAAAAGAAGGCATAGGAAAGATGTCAATGTACTAAATCATTTCTGATAAAAAGAATGACATATACTAACATTTCAAATATTGTAAGACAAATTTAAAAGAAGAAAGAATCCCAGACAACTGGCTTAGGTCTTGCACATACATTTTGTGCATGCGAATAACTCCAATACATAATCATATGTTGCTGTAAGGTAGGAGAGGCTGATATTCATATTCAAATTTAAAGGAAGTACTGCTAACCCGTTACAATCTGTTACCTATGATTCTCTCCTTGGTGGGATTTCTATTCTGTAAAAGTTGAAATTTCCACTAATCCAGAATAATCATGCCTTTTAAGTGGGTAGTATCTGATTCAATCAAGGTGAAAAAGAAATTAGAAAGAATAAATAAGGCTGGAATTTATTTCTCAGATTTGATGAAGAGAAAGGCATCCTTCTCCTTTAACAGAATAGAAGGGATCTCATATATGCAAAGATAAGGTAAGGAAGAAAGGAGACTTAGGAAGCAAAGAAAATGAAGTATTTCTATTATGTGGCAGAATGATCTGACAAGGGACCTCCAGCCTCCCAAAGAATTATGTAGTGACTTTCATGCCTCTTAGAATCAGTCATTAGAGAACAGTCCCAAGGAACATAAATAATCTTTGCATGGTGTGATTTGTCTAGGGAAGTGTTTCAAAACTAACAAATCGTCTTTCTGCTGAGTTGCTATTCAGGTTGCCCCTGCCTTACCTTGCTTCCTTGTCAAGCCCTTATCATGGATTAGACCCTTAAAGTTTGGATTTTGCATTTCCTTTGGTTGACAGGGTTCGTGATCTTGGCCTTACTCTTGCTCTATAAGTGCAACACTTTGGAGACCCACTTATATCCTATTTACCTACTGACCTCAGCTGGTACCCTATTGTTTACAACCCTTCTCCAGGAAACTGACATCTGGAAGAAACTCCACCCTACTACAAGGCATGAGTGAAAGCAATATTCCTGGAATGCATCATCTAGCATATTTGCAAAGCCGTACTTAAGACTTATATATAAAAAAGAAAACAATAATTCTCAAAATCCCACCTGTTAAAGTAACTTTATTTCTTTATTTATTTGTTTATTTACTTTGAGATAGAGTTTCACTATGTTGCCCTGAGAATGACTACTTCATTCTCTTACCATAAAGCCTTGCTGATCAACAAGTAGAACGCAGATACTGTAAAGCTTTTTGTGAATTTTAAAATGCAAAATAAAGCAACCATGTCTGAATAAAAACACACACACACACAAGTACTCTGAGGCCATGTTCAAACTCAATAGATAAGTGTATCATAAGTTATGATGAAGTGTCTGGGCCAGGGCAAGGGCACTAGGTGTGACAAAAATATTCTGAGGACTGAGGTTTTCCAGCCTGTTCTGAAGAGGTAGGAGGCCTGGGGCAGAGAGTGGAACAGAATATGGGCTCAGACAACTCATATAATTCATAGAACACTAATTTTCAAACACTTTCATTCTCCCCACCACCCCCCCAGAATTAGCCAAAGAAGAAGCAAATACTCTACTAATGCAAGGTGCAACAATCTTACCTCTCCAGGTTTTTTTTTTTTGGTTGTTTATTTTGTTTTTTTCTTGGTAGTTTTTGGCCGGGGCTGGGTTTGAAACCACAACCTCTGACTTGTGAGGCCAACGCCCTACACCTTTGAGCCACAGGCACGGCCCCCACTTTTCTATTTTGAGACAGAGTCTCACTTTCTCACCCTCGAGTGCCTTGACATCATAGCTCACAGCTACCTCAAATTCTTGGGCTCAAACAATCCTCTTGCCTCAGCCTCCTGGGTAACTTGGACTGCAGGCGCCTGCCACTATGCCCAGCTGGTTTTTCTATTTTTAGTAGAGAAAGGTCTTGCTCTTGCTCACGTTGGTCTTGAAATATTGAGCTCAAACAATCCACCTACCTTGGCCTCCCAGAGTGCTGGAATTACAGGTGTGAGCCACTATGCCAGGCCTAGCAACCTTAAATCTTGAGCTCAAGCTATCCTCTTGCTTCAGCCTCCCAAGGAGCAGAGACTACAGATACCCACCTCAACATCTGGCTATCTTTAGAGATGGGGGTCTTGCTCTTGCTCAGGCTGGTCTCAAATCCTGAGCTCAGGCAATCTACCCACCTCGGTGTCCCAGAGTGCTAGGATTACAGGCATGAGCCAATGCACCCAGCCTCTCCAGGAGTTTAGAAAAGCATCTAGCTGAGTCAGATGTTTTCATGAGTACCAATTATACCAAGTAACTCTAAGCTTATTTCCCTAGAACACAGAGAGCTGCTGCTAGTCCATAAAGCACCTTTGTGTGATTTAGAAAAAGACACTCTTACAATACTGCCTCAGACAGTGATGAACAGAACATGGGTGGGACATCAGCTCCCTTTCATTTCTCTAATTCAGGTGCCTTTGTGTGGTGAACAACAGGACAGCTGTGAGACTCATGATGCTAAACTGGTTTAATTTGGGTGGGGGGTCAAATTCTCATACCTCAACACTGATTTTAAAAACCAAGAGGACTGGCTCGGTGCCTGTAGCTCAGCAGCTAAGGCGCCAGCCACATACAGCAGAGCTGGCGAGTCGGATTCAAGCCCAGGCCTGCCAAACAACAATGACAACTACAATCAAAAAACAGCTGAGCATTGTGGTGAGAGGCCTGGAGTCCCAGCTTCTTGAGAGGCTGAGGCCAGAGAATCGCTGAAGCCCAAAAGTTGGAGGTTGTTGTGAGCTGTGACGCCACGCCCTCTAGCCAGGGCAACTCAATGAGACACTGCCTCAAAACAAAACAAAACGCTTCCTGAAACCGGGTGCTTTGTGAGGTCATCGTGCGCGCCGGAAGTGCCTGTTGCCTGGGATAGCCTTGGGCAGTGGCCGACCAGTCTCTGGGCGGCCTGGAGTCATGGATTCCGGGCGGCCTGGACTCATCAAGGCTTATAGAAGAGATGAAATGTGGTCGGAGGGACGATTTGACTATGAAATCTCTCCTTTCAAGAGAACCAGTCAGTCTTTCCATCAGTCTCAGCGTACGAAGTCCAGGCGTGCTGATGTCTCCTACAAACGGCAGCATGAAAGAAAGCCACAAACAGATAAGGAGAGGCCTCTACGATCTTTGAAAACATCAAGAGATACTTCACCCTGGTTTTATTCCGCAGTTTCGTCATCCGAGGTGTTAGCCAAACCTCGTAGGCTAACTGAAAAAGAACTTGCTGAGGCTGCAAGAAAGTGGGCTGCTGAAAAGCGAGAGAAGTCAGATGACAGTAACTTGCCTGAAATTTATGAGTATGAAGCGGAATCCACGGCACCACCGTTCATTTACCAGCCACAAGAACCTGAGGCCAATGCAGCATATGGCATAGAGTTCTATGAAGACGCGCTAACCCGTCGCTCTAAAGCAATAGCATTAAAAGCCAAAGAGATTGAACAGGCTTACCGACAAGACTGTGAAACTTTCTGGAGGGTAGTGAAAATGCTGATTGAAAAAGATCCTTCATTAGAAAAGCCTATACAGTTTGCGCTGAGGCAGAATTTACATGAAATAGGTGAGCAACATTTTGAAGAACTGAACCATTTCATTGCAGAGTACGATACTTCAACTCAAGAATTTGGAGAGCCTTTTTAGATTTCTAGCTCAGGCAAAAAGTTTCTAGATTTTGTTTTCCCTCCCTGAATTGCATAAATTCTTAATATATGGATATTTTGTGATGAAGAAAAATAAGTTTATGATGGCTGACCATACTTCCAGTATCAAATAAATGTCTAAAATTGTCTAAAATACTTTCATTAGAATTTTTTCTACATATACAGCGTCTTAATTCATACTCACCTTTTTTTGCCCCCTAAAATGCTGGTCAATTAATTTTTCAAGCTTTGAAAAAGCAGTCATGAATAATAGCTTTCTGTGCCTACTCATGTTCTGTACTCTTCCAAGTATGTAATCATTTGGTCACAGGAGTGAAATTTACAGGCTAGAGATCATTCCACTTTAATATTAGTAGTTTGTTTGCATTTCATAGTGAATGATACCATGTGAAAAAGTGAGAATTCTGAGTTGTGATTTTATTGACTTGTTGCTTGGTTTTCTTAGGGTTTGTAACTTTTATGTGTTAAAGTACTATCATCATAAACTGAATGCTTTAGGATCGTACAGAATGTTTGAGGATAAGTCTCATTCAGTAACAATATAGAGCACTTAAATCTCTGAAATACACCTCAGAATTAAAAGCCTTTTTTTCCAGGATTCAGCATCTTCTATTAATCCTGAAACTTCTGACTCTTTCACTGATGTGGGAGACTTAAATAATATTATTTAATAAAATTAAAAGAAGGGGTAATTTGGATGGAGATTAGGGATATCTTAAAGTTGAGATTTCTGACCAAAAGAGAAAAATTTAGAAGTTTATTTTTTTGTAGGCCCAGTAGTGGGGTGGAGTTGTGTTTTTTTCATAGGCCCATACTCTTCACCACAAGAAATGTGAATAACATGTCCATGATTACACTATGTATAGATTATTTCCTTTTTAATCTCAGTAGTTTAGTGAGTTCTTTGTTCTGCCCCTTAGAGGTCCTTGGCCTTTCAGAAGTTTTCTTCAAAGAAACAAAGCAGCAGGTAGTATGCCCAACTCAACGACCCCTTTCCAAGAAGTCTATGTCAGCAGTCCTTCATGAGTGACCCATCCAAATCAGGGGTTAGTTGAGAATCTAAGTGGGACAATTAGGATGCTCCATTTGTTTCCTGAGCACTTCAGCAGCCCAGTGGCATTGCGCCAAAATACACAGTTATGTGGCATCACTTAGTGAGGAAACCTTAAAAAATGTTTCTTATTGATACCCAATTTCATTACCCTCCCATCGTCTTTTCATTTTCTAGTCTCTTCTTCCTCAAATTCTGGTGTTATTTTTAGTGCCCCCCTACTGATAACATCTAAAGAGCTACATAGAAATTATATGAAAAATGGAAATAGCAGTATGAATACTTTTAACAGATCCCATAACAGGTGCCTTAAAGTATGTATTATGCTGTCCACAGACCTAAAAACATTGAAGGCAACAATTATTTGGTAAAATTTCCTAAATGAGACTACATTGAATCTTTACTTTTGCCAGTTAGATGTTAGCTTACCTAACCTTAAGCCAAGCTAAGACCCAAATATCAATCTCAGTATTCTTCCTTAATGGCAGTGATTTTCATTATCCACTTTGGATAAACTAAGAAAGTAGTGATCTTGTTTTTCCTCTTTTCCCACCAATGCTTTTCTTTTCCTCAAATATTATAGCCCCAAGATTCATTATTTTTAGTCAAGATGTCACAAGTTTAAAAATAAAACTTAAACCACCAAAGGCAAAGCAGTTGTTCACTTTGTTAAAATTCATTAAGTTAGATAAGTCTTACTAACAGATGTGTTTAAATGTGAGTTCAACAGATAATTTCTTCGTCTCCCTATCCCCCAAATTACATTTAGCATTTAAAGCTGTTTATAGCTTGCTATGAGCACTATTCTGTTAGGCTTGCCACTTTTAAACTGTTTAGAGTTGTTTTTAAGCTCTTTAAAGTCTGATTTTAAAATAGATAATTCTGGTGTGTACCAGAATGTGTATTTTACAAAATGTTCTTGACTAAAGAGATTTGTTTGTAAATTATCCATTGTTTTTTTTAATATGCCCAATAGATGTGATAAAATTTTCATTGTCTTACCATAAATGCTTGCTGATCAACAAGGCAAACGCAGATACTGTAAAGTGTTTTGTGAATTTTAAAATGCAAAATGGAGCAACGGTGTCTGAATAAAAAAAAAAAAAAAAACAAGTATTCTGAGGCCATTTTCATGCTCAATAGATAAGTGTACCATAAGCCATGATGAAGTGTCTGAGCCAGGGGAATGGCACTAGGTGTGACAAAAATATGCTGAGGATTGGAGGTTTTCCAGCCTGTTCTGAAGAGGTAGGAGGCTGGGGGCAGAGGTTGGCACAAAATATGGGCTCAGACAACTCATATAATTCATAGAACACTAACTTTCAAATACTTTCATTCTTCCCCCCTACCCCTGAAATTAGCCAGAGAAGAAGCAAATACTCTACTAATGCAAGGTGCAACAATCTTACCACTCCAGGTTTCTTTTTTCTTTTCTTTTTTTTTTTGGCAGTTTTTGGCTGGGGCTGTGTTTGAACCTACCACCTCAGACAAATAGGAACAGCGCCCTACCAGTTTGAGCCAGAGACACTACCCTCTTTTTTTTTTTTTTCCTGAGACAGAGTCTCATTTTATCACCCTCGAGTGCCTTGCCATCATAGCTCACAGCAACCTCAAATTCTTGAGCTCAAAGGATCCTCTTCCCTCAGCCTCTTGAGTAACTTGGACTGCAGGCGCCCACCACTATGCCCTGTTTGTTTTTTTATTTTTAGTAGAGAAAGGTCTTGCTCACGTTGGTCTCAAACTCCTGAGCTTAAACAATCCATCCACCTTGGCCTCCCAGAGTGGTGGGATTACAGGTGTGAGCCACTGTGCCAAGCCTAGCAAACTTAAACTCTTGAGTTCAAGTGATCCTCTTGCTTCAGCCTCCCAAGGAGCAGGGGCTACAGATGCCCACCTCAACGTCTGGCTATTTTTAGAGATGGGGATCTTGCTCTTGCTCAGGCTGGTCTCAAGCTCCTGAGTTCAGGCAATCTACCCACCTCGGCCTCCCAGCGCACTAGGATTACAGTCATAAGCCACTGTACCCAGCCTCTCCAGGAGTTTAGAAAAGCATCTAGCTGAGCTAGATGTTTTCATGAGTGTTATGCAAAACTGTATCTTGCTTAAATAAATTAAAATGTAGCAAATTGCTGGCAAGGCCTAGTGGCTCTTGCCTGTCATCCTAGCACTGTGAGAGGCCAAGTTGGGAGGCTTGCTTAAGCTCAGGTATTCAAGACCAGCCTGATAAACAGTGAAATTTCATCTCTAAAAGAAATAGCTGGGCGTTATGGTGGGTGCCTATAGTCCCAGCTATTTGGGAAGCTGAGGCAAGAGGATTGCATGAGCCCAAAAGTTTGAGGTTGCTGTGAGCTATGATGCACAGCGTTCTTTCCCAGGGTGACAGAGTGAGACTCTTGTCTCAAAAAAAAAAAAGATTCAGTGCTATAGAATGTAACCTGTGTACTTGTGTCCTCTTATACATTTAATCCTAATCCCCTAGGGCCAAGTATAATCACTCCTTGTGACAAAACTACAGAATGTTACCCTTGCTGGAGATTAATCAACGTAGGAATACCTGGTTTGAAATTTTAACTGTGTCATTTACTATGTGATCTTGATACTTTTACTTTAACCAACTGACCATTGGTCTCTTTACCAATAAAATGAATACGATAATAGCAGCTTTACACAATTATTGTGCAGCACACAATGGTTATTCAGCAAATGCCTGATAAACTGAACTGCTCAATGAATTTTACTTCCCTATCCCTAGTCCTTTTTGCTGACCATGTCATCTTAATAGAGAACCTCATTATGAACCTAAGTGATATTTACTCTAAACATTATGCACAACTGATTGGGTACATCTAGATGTTTGATAAGGCATAAGCGTCAAGAAGCCTCCTGAGAAATAAATCATCCAAGGTTAAAAGAATGTCATATAACTTGGCTCAAGGGCAGTTGGAGCTATGTAAGAAGGAGCTTGGCAAGATTATGAGTCCACCAGTATGTCTGTCACAGATACCATCTGGCCCAGATCCCTTGAACCCGTGCTGAAATCTTACAGCAAAGGCTCTCTAATAAAAGAACAAATGAAAATGAAAAGAAAATTTTTCCACCATGCTAGCAGCCTCAGTGCCAACAGCTTTGGCAGCATCCTGGGAGTTTGCACCACTAGCTCTTCCGGCATTGGAAGACAACATCTTCCTTATTGGGCTGGCACTGACAATATGTGTGTGGACACTGCAGGCCACCAGTTGTACCTTAGGAAGGCACCAGTAGAGGTCTGGCTTTTGATGGCTGTTGACCATGACAATATGCATTTCTGGGGCAAGCTCTAGAGATAGAGAAGAGAAATGGGTACCTGACTCCAGAGAACTTGTGAAATACCTTTGTAACAGAGGCAAAGGCCTGAAAAAGAGCAAATGTTTAATGAGCTATCTGTTTAAAACCCCCTCACACTCTTGGGGAATTAAAACCTGCATTGTTGCAGGCTAGTAATCAGACCTGCAGGGAGTGTTATTTTTTATGCCACAGGAGATGGCTGAACGTAATTGTCAGAGGTGGTGGAAAGGTCATTAGAATGTCTTCCCTGGAGATAGTACACTTAAACAGCAATAGCCTGAAGCTGAAAACTCCCTTCATAAGCTCTATACTTCTGTTTAAAGGGAGGATGATGGTACCATAATAAAAGAGTCTGACATCTTCATTTTCTGTCAAATTAATAAACTTCTCTCTCTTTATACCTCAATCTACTTGTTCTTGTTCAGTAGTGGGGACAAGTACCAAACTTTTGGTAACACAGACCCACACAGTCTTTGCTATATTTGGGAAGTTGTTCTTAAATTTGCTCAAGTATCAGAGTATTTGGATGTCATGGTACTCTAGAGGGACTATAAGAAGTGTCATTTTTTCATTTGATTCTAGCACTTAATTATGAGAAGAATGAAATTTGCAGTATCACATCCCCTGGCTTTGAGGGGCACTTATCTATGTAGCAAACACTCTACTAATTCCTTTATATTGGTGACCTTATTCAACTCTCACTATAACCCTGCCTAATATATACTAGGTAAAGATACAGGCTCAGAGAAGTTCAGAAACTTGCATAGGGGCACACAACCAGGAAGTGGCAGAAAACAGATATGCATCCTGGGCTTCAAGTTTATGATCTTAACTAGTACATCTACTGAACATTTTGTTGTTATTGTTGTTTAGCAGGCCCAGGCTGGGTTCAAACTCGCTGCCCCCAGTGCAAGTGGCTTGCGCTTTAACCATTGGGCTATAGATGCCCTGAACAATTTCTTTTTTTGAGACAGAGTCTCACTTTATTACCCTGCGTAGAGTGCCGTAGCATCACAGCTCACAGGAACCTCAAACTCTTGGGCTCATGTGATCCTCTTGCCTTAGGCTCCCATGTAGCTGAGACTACAGATGCCCCCCACAATGCCCAGTTAGAGTTTCCATTTTTTTTTCATTTTAATAACTGTATAATTAAATACTGTAAAAGATACAAAACAAAACATCAAATCAGGAGGACTGGGAAAGTTTTCATGAGGAAACATGATCTTTTCAAAGGTCGTTTAGCGGTAGATGTGATGTCAGTCTGCTGTGAAAAGACACTGGCCAGAGCATCATTCATCAATGTGGAAGATTCATAAGACATTGGGCTCTGAGTTTTTCCATTTTTAGTAGAGACGGGGTCTCGCTCTTGCTCTGGCTGGTCTCAAATGCCTGAGCTCAAGCAATTCACCTGCCTTGGCCTCCCATAGTGCTAGGATTTACATAGGCATGATCCAGCACTCCAAACCTACAGAACAATTTTTGATAATCAAAATATGACTATATATATTGGTAGTATTAAATAAAACCTCTAGAATATGGATTTGAGCATACACAAAATAAGCTGATGAATACATATTTCAGCTCTTTGCACACCATAGTAACAGTTTACTGTGTCTCCTTGGGCTTGTTTACAGTAATTAGCTGCACTTTCTTCTCCTCTGAGGTTCATTTAAAAGCATCAGTTGATATCAAATGGTATATTGTTTGCTATTAGCAGCTAATATAAGCAAGGAAAGAAAATTATTTTCTTATGGGTTCACTTTTGAATACTTCAAGACACTGTTCTTTGAAGAGTAAATTTATTTTAATCATTCTTTTCAAATTCCTTTCACAAAAATTGAGATCTTCACAATTTTAAAGAGCAGAGTGTTAGAGATGTTAACTAGAAGGTGTTTGAGACCTGTTTCTTTTCTTTCAACACACTTTCTTGGGCCAAAATGCTAGGACTTCTCAAGTAACAGAATAGTCCCCATTTTTGTTATCACTTTCTCATCACCATTCCTCAGAGGTTGAAGAGTTTCTCCTTTTATATATCAGTACTCCTCAGAATTGACCTTTAATCCTCAAACATGAAGGATTCACAGAGAGCCACAGTGAAAAATCTCAGGTTCCAAACCATATCCAGTTAACAAATGATAATTGCCCACATAAGTCTGGAGACAAACTTTACAGGGCTGTTTACAAGTTTGTCATCATTTTCCTTTACCTTTTTCATTTTATTTATTTTTATTTTTTTGAGACACAGTCTAACTCTGCCACCCTGGGCAAAGTACCATGGCAATATAGTTCACAGCAACACCAAACGCCTGAACTCAAGTTATCCTCTTGCCTCACCGTCCTGTGTAGCTGTCACTACACTCAGCTAGATTTTTCTGTTTTTAGTAGAGATTGGGGGGGGGGGGTCTCACTCCTGCTCAGGCTGGTCTTGAACTCCTGAACTCAAGCAATCTACCTGCCTCACCCTCCCAGAGTGCTGGCATTGCAGGTGTAAGCCACTGTATCCAGCCTGTCCCCATCTTAGTTTCAACCATCTTCACCCTCAAACCAGCTAGGGCAAATGCTAGACTTCTGTCAATTGTGAAAAAGTAGGTCCTTGTGACTGGCCTCCATGCACAAGTCTGGGATTCTAGAGCAATTAAGACGTATAAATTTCCCTGTCATACCAGCTGGATGCTCTCCAAATCTCATGAATATAACTTTAGCCTGGGCATTTGTCCTATGCCAGAATACATGAGCTGCTATCAAGTCTTGAGTCTAGTTTGTTCATAGTACGTCTTCTCCAGTCTGTTCTTTTCATCTCAGTTCTTTGTTTTTTGAGTTCTTTTTTAAGTCTTTGTTTTTAATTATTTGGGATATTTACTTAGGAGTGGAATTTCTGGGTCATATGGTAATTCTATGTTTCACTTTTGGGGAAACTATTAAACTGTTTTCCACATATACCATTTTGCATTTCCATCAGCAATGTATGAGAGTTACAATTTCTCCACATCCCCACCAACATTTGTTTCACTTATTTTCCCTTTTTTTATTATAGTCTTCTTAGTAGGGGTGAAGTGATACCTCATTGTGGTTTTGATTAGCATTTCCCTAGTGATTAATGATGTTGAACATGTTTTCATATGCTTGTTGCTTATTTATGTATCTTCTTTGGAAAAATATGTATTCAAGTCCTTTGCTCATTTTAAAATTGGGTTGTCTTCTTTCTGAGTTAAAAGAGTTCTTTATGTATCCTGTATATTAAACCCTATCAGATTTGTAAATATTTTCTTCCTTTCTTACAGCTATCTTTTAACTTTCCCAATAATATCCTTTGATGCATAAAAGTTTTTAATTTTGATGAAGTCAAATTTATTTTTTCTCTGTTGCTCTTTTTTTGGTCTCATATCTAAGAATCCATTACCAAATCCAAGGTCATGCAGACTTATCCCGTGTTTTCCTGTAAGAATTTTATGGTTATAGTGCCTACATTTTTTTTTATTGTTGGGGATTCATGGAGGGTACAAGAAAGCAGGATACACTGATTGCATTTTTTAGGTAAAGTACCTCTTATACTTGTGTCTTGCCCCCAAAAGGTGTGTCACACACCAAGATTCCCACCCCTCCCCCTTTCCTCTCTCTGCTCTTCCTTCTTCCACCACCACTCCTTCCCACTCTCTCCTATTCCTTTCCCCCACCCATCCTTCTTTCCCTCTCTGTTCACCCTTCCTCCACCCCCATCATGTACTAGGTCATTAATTGTCCTCATATCAAAATTGAGTACATAGGATTCATGCTTCTCCATTCTTCTGATGTTTTACTAAGAATAATGTGTTCCACTTCCATCCAGCTTAATACGAAGGATGTAAAGTCTCCATCATTTTAATGACTGAATACTATTCCATGGTATACATGTACCACAGCTTGTTAATCCATTCCTGGGTTGTTGGGCAGATAGGCTGTTTCCACATTTTGGGGATTGTAAATTGAGCTGCAATAAACAGTCTAGTGCAGGTGTCCTTCTGGTAAAAGGATTTTTTCCCTTCTGGGTAGATGCCCAGTAATAGGATTGCAGGATGAAATGGGAGGTCTAGCTTGAGTTCTTTGAGGGTCTCCATACTTCCTTCAAAAAAGGTTGTGTTAGTTTGCAGTCCCACCAGCAGTGTAAATGTATTCCTTTTTCTCCACATCCACACCATCATCTGCAGTTTTGAGATTTTGTGATGTGGGTCATTCTCCCTGGGGTTAGATGATATCTCAGTGTGATTTTGATTTGCATTTCTCTAATAATTAGGGACAATGAGCATTTTTTCATATGTTTGCTAGCCATTCCTTTGTCTTCTTTAGAGAAGGGTTTATTCATCTCTCTTGCCTATTGATAGATGGGATTGTTGGCTTTTTCATGAGGATTAATTTGAGTTCTCTGTATTTCCTAGTTATCAAGCTTTTGTCTGATTCAAAATATGCAAATATCCTTTCTCATTGTGTAGATTGTCTATTTGCTTTGGTTGTTATCTCCTTAGCTGTACAGAAGCTTTTCAGTTTAATTAAGTCCCATTTGTTTATTTTTGTTGTTGTTGCAGTTGCCACAGAAAAGTCTTTCCCCAGGCTGATATCTTCAAGTGTTTTTCCTATGCTGTCTTTAGGGATTTTTATCAATTCATACCTTAAATTTAGGTCTTTTGTCCATCTTGAATCAATTTTTGTGAGTGGATAAAGTGCAGGTCCAGTTTCAGCCTTCTACATGTGGATATCCAGTTCTCCCAGTACTATTTATTGAATAGGGATTCTTTTCCCCAGTGTATGTTCTTGTTTGGTTTATCCAAGATTAGGTGTCTGTGAGGTGTTAGTTTCATTTCCTGGTTTTCTATTGGATTCCAAATATCTATGTCTGTATTTTTGTGCCAGTACCATGCTCTTTTGATCACTATGGCCTTGTAGTTGAGCCTAAAGTCTGGTATGCTGATGCACCTGGCTTGGTTTTTATTACTAAGAACTGCCTTAACTACATGGGTTTTTTTCTGGTTCCATACAAAATGGAGAATTCTTTTTTCCAAGTCTTGAAAGTATAATTTTTTTTTTTTTTTTTTTTTTATTGAGACAGAATCTCACTATGTTGCCCTGGGTAGAGTGCCGTGGTGTCACACCTCACAGCAATCTCCAACTCTTGGGCTTAAGTGATTCCCTTGCCTCAGCCTCCCAAGTAGCTGGACTACAGGCACCCACCACAACGCCTGGCTATTTTTTGGTTGCAGTTGTCATTGTTGCTTAGCAGGCCTGGGCCGGGTTGGAACCTACCACCCTAGGGGTATGTGGCCGGTGCTCCTGCTGACTGAGCTACGGGCACCGCCTGAATTGAAAATCTTATTCTTCTGTGAAAAGATTCAGGTGTGGTTGATTAAAAAATATATAAGTTTAAATTTCTTTTGGGGAACTTAAATTGTCAAAAAGTATGTGAAAATCCGCAGGCTAATTAAAACAAAAAGTTTTCTTAAGGCAAAAGGTAAATACAAATTGCATCTTATCTTGATGGTTGTAATATTATCAAAGTTGCTTCCTGATGCCAGTAACTTTCTTTCATAATCACTTGCTACACAGAAGATATTTGTTAAATTGAAAATCCTTTGCCAGAAAGTTTCCTTTAAATAAAATTTCTAAAAAATCATTCAAAAGAAAGAGCATGGGTGGCACCTGGGGCCAGTGAGTAGGGCGCCAGCCCCATATACTGAGAGTTGTAGGTTCAAAACCTGGCCCCAGCCAAACTGCAACAACATCAAAAAAAAAGAGTAGCTAGTTATTTGTGTTGTAATTTTCTTTTTAAGCTTTTTAAACTGTGATCAGATCCTAGTGTGGTGGGAATGAAAAACTTCCCATTTGACCCCAGTTTCAGTGAAAGATCAATTCACATTAAGGCAGATTAATACAAGAAAGACATCACAAATTTATTTAGTATACAAATGGGGATAATCACAGAATGATTACTCAGTATCCTAATGAGGCCCAGAAGTTTATATCCCTTCTTTTTAGAGGGGATGAGGGAAATGAGGAATATAGATAATTTTACTGAGGTTATTACACAGGTAGAGGAAAGCCCTTTCTAATACCTTTTTTCTTTTTTTAATTATTAAATCATAACTGTGCACATTCAAAATATTCTTTATATAATTCAAAATACTCTTTATACCAAGGAGTTGTATTTTGGAGTAAAATTCCCTGGGCTCCTTCACTAGACTTTGTGCCAAATTATAAAGACTGAGCTTATATGCATGGCACTGTAATCAGACAAAAACACTCTCCAATATGTTAGGTCTGACAATTAAGTTCATGAACTTACCACCGTGCGCTTACGTTGGCATCATTGTAACAAACAACATGCTTCATGACCTTGTTATATTAGTGTCTCACAGTTGTGTTCATGTAGATGTGTGGTGGTATCTTGCTGAGTTGCACTCGTTATTGTTGCATCCTTTTGGCGTCCCATTGCAAGAATGTTGGAGTTTGAATTAGAGCAACAAACGAACATTTGTTCTGGGAGACCAAGGCAGGTGGATCCCCTGAGCTCAGGAGTCAGAGACCAGCCTGAGCAAAAGCAAGACCCTGTCTCTACTAAAAATAGCTGAGCATTTTGGCAGGTTCCTGTTGTCCCAGCTACTTGGAAAGCTGAGGCAGGAGGATCACTTAAACACAGGAGTCTGAGGTTGCTGTGAACTATGACTCCATGGCACTCTAGCCTAGGTGACAGAGTGAGACACTATCTCAAAAAAAACCCCACAAAACAAAAAAATGAACACTCATAAATTTCTTGTTAAACTTGACAAGAGTGGAAGTGAAATCAGGGACATGTTACTCTAAGTTTATGAGGATAATGCCATGGAGAAAATGGCAGTGGACAGATGGATGAAATGCTTTTCTTTCCTTTTCTTTTTTTTTTTTTTTTTAATTGTTCTGAGACAGAATCTCACTTTGTCACTCTTGGTAGAGTGCCATGTGGTCATAGCTCACAGCAACCTTAAACTCTTGGGCTCAAGTGATTCTCTTGCCTCAGTCTCCCAAGTAGCCGTGACTACAGGTGTTCCCCACAATGCCCAGTTATTTCTGGAGACTGGGTCTCACTCTTGCTAGGCTGGTCTCAAACTCCTGACCACAAGCAATCCACCCACATTGGGTTCACAGAGTGAAACCCTGGGATTATAGGCATGAGCCACCTAGCCTGGCTTTGGATGAAATGTTTTTTTTTTTTTTTTTTTTTTTTTTTGAGAGGAGAGAAAGTGACACTGATGAAGAGACATCAAGGTGGCCAATAATGAGCAGAACAGATGAAAACATTGCACAGATTCATCAAATTGTGCATCAAAATCATCAGCTGACTGTGAGAAACATTGTAAACCAAGTAGACATCAATGGAGAAACTGCTGGGAAAATCTTAACTGAACATCTTGGCCAACAAGTCATGGCTTTTGCATCACCATAATGCACCAGTTCACAAGGCACTGTCTATAAGGGAGTTTTTAGGCAGTAAATAAATAACTGTATCAGAACACCCTCCTTACACCCCTGGTATGGCCCCCAATGACTTTTTGCTTTACCTGTAGATAAAGGAAATATTGGAAGGAAGACGTTTTGATGACATTCAGTACATCAAGGGTAATTCCAAAGAATAATTTCCAAAATTGCTTTGAAAGTGAACTAGGCACTGGAATCAGTGCATAGCAAGTGGAATACTTCAAAGGTGATTGCAGTGCTAGTCAGCAATATAAATGAGTTTGCAAACTTAATTGTCAGACCTCATATGTGTTTAGCCCTTTTACTTTTTTTGCCACTCCTATGTTTTTAGCTATCTATATACATCTTCATTTGGGTTTCTCAAATTTGTATTTTCTCAAACCTCTTTTTTATATAAATAAACTCATCCTTTCCCCCACCTTTCTATTTCTCTGCTATTCATCTATATTTCCTACCTATAAATCTTGGTGTTACCACGAAAACACATTTTCCTGTCATTAACAAATATTTATCGAGCATCTACTTTGAGCTAGGTTCCATGCAAAATGCCGGGACATAATGTCAGCTCTCAAGATGCTCTATATTCAGACTGTAACTGAGTTGTGTTCTTATCTGATTAACACAAAGGCATATAGAAAATGAGAAATGGTATCTAATGTTATTCTTAATATTGCCAGACTTTTAAAATGTCTTAGATTCATCCTGTTCATAAGTTAGGATTTAGATAGTGAAAAGGAGAGCCATGTAACCACTGATATTCTGTGAAGACAAGAAAAAGTTGTTTCAGTATCTGTGGTTGCATGTCCTTCCTTTTAGTATTGTTGTTTAGTGTACTTCCTGAATTTGTTGTTTTCAGGCTTAGCTTTATTTTATGCATGTTATTAACCTCATTCATCTTGTGTCAGGTTCAGTACAAACAGAGCCTGGGACAGGGATTTGGTTGCATAAGATGTACTGAAGAAAATACTCTTTAGGAAAATCAATATACACAAATCAGTAGCACTAATACAAACTAATAACAACAAAGCTGATAATCAAATCAAGAACTCAATCCCATTTGCAATAGCTGGTAAAAATTACCTTGGTATACACTTATTTGGGGAGGTGAAAGATCTCTACCAGGAGATCTATAAAACACTGGTGAAAGAAATTGTAGATGATACAAATAAATAGAAAAAAAAAATCTCCCATACTCATGGAAGAATCAATATCATGAAAATGACCATACATACTGTCCATAGCAGTCTATATATTTTATGAAATTCTTATTGAAACACCAATGATATTGTTCACAGAACTTGAAAAAAAAACCCTAAAATTCATATGGACCTAAAAAAGATAAATACAATTAAAAAAAGCCAAAGTGATGCTACGCAAACACATCACATCTGGAGGCATCACATTACCCAACTTTGAATTATACTACAAAGGTAGAGTAACCAACACAGAGTGGTACTGGTATAAGAGTAGGCACGTAGACCAATAGAACAATATGGAGCAACGGTTCTCAACCTGTGGGTCGTGACCCACAGGAACTGTATTAAAAGGTTGTAGCATTAGGAAGGTTGAGAACCACTGATATAGAGAAACCAGAAATAAAGCCAAATGATCTTCAACAAAACAGAAAAAAATGCACCAGGGAAAGGGCATCCTATTAAATAAATGGTATTTGGAATATTGGAAAGCCATATGCAAGAGAATGAAACTTGATCCCTGTCTCTCAGCAAATAGAAAAATTAATTTAAGATGGATTAAATAATTGAATATAAAACCTGAAACCATAAGAATTCTAGAAGAAAACCTAACCTAGAAAAAACTATTCTGGACATTGGCTTAGGCAAAGAATTTATGACTAAAACCCCAAAAGCAAATGCAGCAACACCATAATTAAACCAAAACCTTCTGCACAGCAAAAGAAATAATCAACAGAGTAAATAGACAATCTACAGAATAAGAGAATATATTCACAAATTATACATCCAACAAAGGACTAATATCCAGAATCTTCAAGAAACTCAAACAAATCATCGAAATAAACAAGCAAGCAAACAAACTCCCCCACCAAAACCAACAAAGTGGTTTATCCATTTTAATGGTTTATCCATTAAAAAGTGGATAAATTATATTAACAGACAGGTTTTTTTTAAAGAAGCGATACAAATGGCCAAAAAACATATGAAAAAATATGCTCAGCATCACCAATCATTAAGGAAATGCAATTAAAACCACAATGAGATACCACCTTACACCTATCAGAGGGGCCATTATTTATTTGTTTATTTATTTATTTATTTATTTATTGAGACAGTCTCACTTTGTCACCCTCAGCAGAGTTCTGTGGCATCATACCTCACAGCAACATCCAACTCTTGGGCTCAAGCGATTCTGTTGCCTCAGCCTCCCTAGTAGCTGG
The DNA here is from genome assembly GCF_027406575.1 of Nycticebus coucang. Taxonomy (NCBI): domain Eukaryota; kingdom Metazoa; phylum Chordata; class Mammalia; order Primates; family Lorisidae; genus Nycticebus; species Nycticebus coucang. Next base: position 123,920,862 of record NC_069804.1, read on the forward strand.
GACTATAGTCACCTGCCACAACTCCTGGCCTTTTTGTTATGGCTGTTTAGCATTATTAAAAAATCAAAAGACAATAGATATTAGCGTGGATGTGATGAAAGGAGAACGCTCAAACACTATTGATGGGAATGTAAATTAGTACAACCTCTATATAAAACAGTATGGAGATTGGTCAAAGTACTAAAAGTAGATCTACATTTTCAGTCCGGCAATATCACTATTACATATCTAACCCAAAGGAAAAGAAGTCATTATATCAAAAAGATGCTTGCAATTTTATGTTTATTGCAGCACAATAATTGCAAAGATATGGAATCAACCTAAGTGCCCATCATCTGATGAGTGCATGCAGAAAATGTGGTGCATGTGTGTCTATATCTATACTTACATATATATATATATATATATATATATATATATATATATATATATATACATATACACACACATACAGACACACACACCATGGAGTACTACTCAGCCATAACAAAGAATGACATAGTGTCTTTTGTAGCTACTTGGCTAGAACTCGAGACCATTCTGCTAAATGAAGTATCTCGGGGACAGAAAAAAAATATCGCATGGTCTTACTCATAAGTGGGAGCTAAGCTATGGGGACACAGTTGCATTCAGAGTTGTCAACAGACAATGGAGATTCATAAGGGGGGAGAAAGAAAACTTACCTATTGGGTAGCAGTGTACGCTATTTAGGTGATGGGTACACTAAAAGCCTAGACATCACCACTATATAATTCATCCATGTAATCAAAAACCATCTGTACCCCTTAATCCAGGGGTCCTCAAACTATGGCCAGTGCACCAGAGGCAGCAGTGTGAATTGTATTTGTTCCCGTTTTGTTTTTTACTTCAAAATAAGATATGTGCAGTGTGCATAAGAATTTATTCATAGTTTTTATTTTTAAACTATAGTCCGGCCCTCCAACAGTCTGAGGGGCAGTGAATTGGCCCCCTGTTTAAAAAGTTTGAGGACGCCTGGATTAGAATATGTCTCAGAGGGGAGAGATGCATAGAAATTAGGAAGGCTGCTTGACTTGAATGCATCTTTCAGAGAGTCACAATTCTGCAGTTCAGCCAGTTCCATTTTGTAAATTGTATCCACATTTTCAATGTCAATAGAAAATGGGTTACGGAAAAGCTGTATGTCCCGTTCATGGAGATGAAGCTCTTTAAATCTAAATTGGAACTCCTTTTGCAACTTTTCCAGTGAATCCACACATGTTTTATTTGGGAATGCAACCAATGGATTTTCTGCTAACAGATTTGGAGTTGTGGGGAGATGGCAGAAATTTTCCTCTTTTACTTGTTTGATGAGGAGGCCTAATTTCACTTTAAATGCTTTCACATGTGATTGCATATCACATATGAGCTTTCCCTTTCCTTGAAGTTGCACATTGAAACTGTTGAGTAGCTCTGTTACATCTATCAGAAAGGCAAGGTGCCATTTCCATTCTGCATCATGGAGCTCTGGTACTTGTTTTTTGAAAGCAGAAAAGCTGTAATCTGTGGAAGTAGGTCATAGAAATGTTTCAAAATTCTCCCTCAACTCAGCCAATGGACTTCTGTGTGGTGTGGAACATCTTCACAGGGAACATTTAGCTCAGACAGAAATTCCTGAAATTGTCTGTGGTTTAGTGTATTACCTCTAATGAAGTTAACACAAGATACCACAGTTTTCATAACCGAGTCCCACTTCAGTGATTTACTACACAGCACTTGTTGGTGGATGAGGCAGTGTATGCCTATTGGATGAGAATGGTCATGTTTGTCCATCTCTTGGTTAATGCGAGCAATTACTCCTTTCTTAGACCCCACCATGCTAGGAGCACCATCAGTTGTCACACTGGCTAGTTTAGCCCAGTCCAGCTCCAAACTATTCACAGTTTGGCAAACCTTTTCATAGATATCCTCTACTGTAGTTGTTTCTTTGATGCTTTGCAGTGAGCAAGCTCTTCTGTGACTTCAAAATAGTCATTCGTACCACAAATAAAAATTAGAAGTTGAGCAGAATCACAAACATCATTACTTTAGTCAAGTGCCAAGGAAAAATAGGAAAGGTTTTTATGGAGTTTTGCAAATACTTATGCAATTTGTTTCCCATTTTTTTCAATCCTTCGTGTAATTGAGGGTCCTGAAAGACTCACTGTACTAAATAAATCGAACTTCTCTGGACACATCTCTTTGGTAACAGAAAGAAGGCATTCATTAACAAATTCTACCTCCACAAATGGTCTGCCAGTGCACGCTATTATCTTGGCAACTTGAAAACTTGCTCATAGTGATGAAGTATTTAGCTATTTCTACTTCACAAAAGTATTTTGCTGAGTTGTCAATGTATATTTTAGTTTTAATATTTTATATTTTCTCACTTCTCTGACCAAACTATCATATTTATCTTCATGTTGAGTTTGATAATGTTGATGCAAATTGTATTCTTTGAACACAGATGCTATATTCTGGCATATCAAACACACAGCTCTTTCCTTGTACTGCATGAAAAAGTAATCATAAGTCCACTGTTCTCTGAATATCCTACACTCTGAGTCAATTTTTCTCTTTCTTGATATCATTGTTTCCTAGGGATTCCAAATTGCTATTAGTAAAATACCAATGTGTATATATATATATATATATATATATATATATATATATATATATATATACAGCACTCCAAAAACAATATACCAGCAATAACTTTGCCCACACAGAGACATAGAGACTGCACTGCCCATCAATGCAGTCTGATCAGTGCCCATCAATGCAGTCTGATCAGTGTCCATCAATGCAGCCTTGCCAGTCCACATCATTTCAGCGTCGCCAGTGCCCATTTGGTGGAACTCTGCTGCTACCTCAGGCTCACACTGGTGTGGTGTGGGAACAGGCAGGATTACAGAGCCAGTTCCTCCACCACCTTTCAAGTTCACACTACCCTTTCTGAACCTCACTGCGATCTGTGAACTCGCACAGGAATCTGATCTCAGGGGTGAGAAGACCCATGTGATCAGATTCCACTGCAGGAAAAAAGAAGGCATGTATGCCTTTTTTCTTTCAAATCTAATGAGAGTTCAGCCGTACAAGCATATGGCTGAATTCACACTGCTCAGAGATCGCAACAGTGTGAACTGGGGCTTACACAGCACACAACATACAACATCATACACAACTGAATAGCAATCAGAATATAAATGCACTTACTGGCAAATAAATTGGGTTTCCTACTCCTCAGCTGTCTGCAGAGCCAGATTAAGTTCCCATGGGGCCCTAGGCAGATTACCAGTTTGGGGCCCCCATGAGATAACACTGAGCACTGAACATTTGCATTAACACTGACCACAGACCATTTGTGATAACACTGACTGCTGACAATTTGCATTAATACTGAGCACTAACAATTTGCATTAACACTGAGCACTTACAATTATCATAACCACTGAACACTGACTATTTGCATTACCTCTGAGCTCTGACCATTTACATTACCTCTGAGCACTGACAATTTGTATTATCACTGTGATGCAACCCCCCTAGAAACTACCACCAACCAACTAACCAACTTAAAAAAAAGGCTTTCCTAGCTTCAAAAAAAAATGCTCTTCTAACTTCAAAAAGGTGACCCCTATCTGCAAAAAAAAAAAGACCTCCTAACTTCAGAAAAAAAGGCCCCCTTTAACTGCAAAAATAACCCTACTAACTGCAAAACAAGAAAAAAAAAAAAGACCTCCTAACTTAAAAAAAAAATCCTAAGTTGTTCTTACCTCAGTCCTTAGGCAACAGCAGGCTCTGCACAGGCAACCTGGTGACTCCTCCAATTACACAAAAGACTGAGATGAGGAGTTGAGAGACAGAGAGAAGGAGGGGTGGGGAGAGACAGAGAGAAGGAGCAGAGTCGGAGAGTAGGAGGGGAATTGGAGAGTGTGGGGCACATTCCACACATGCACAATGCAGCCCGAACAGTAGGTTGCTAAGCAAGATGGCAATAACACCCTGCGGCGCGAGACAGAGGGAAGGAACAGAGTCGGAGAGTTGGCACACATTCCACACATGCGCACTGCGGCCAGAGAGGGACAAGTCGGCTACTAAGCAGTATAGGCAGCTGTGGCAAAAACACCCAGCAGGCAGATAAATGTCCTCGGTGGGCTGCATGTGACCTGCAGGCTGTAGTTTGAGGACCCCTGATCTAATCTCAGGAACCATGTACTCAAAATGGCAACTATCTTTGGTAGCACTTATGTCTGTGAACAAACTTTTTCCAGAATGAAACATCTGAAATCTCCAACCAGATCTAGACTAACTGATGCACACTTGCCTGATGTGTTACTACTAGCAGTGACAAATATGGAACAGAACGTTGACCATCTCATTAGCCAAAAGCAGGCCCGTAGTTCCCATTGAAATACTGGTAAGTTTGTTGATTTAACTTTACTTGTTCTTCATGTTAAATATTGTATTTGTTCCGATTTTGTTTTTTTTTTTACTTCAAAATAAGATGTGTGCATAGGAATTTGTTCGTAGTTTTTTTTTTTTTTAAACTATAGTCCTGCTCTCCTAGTCTGAGGTACAGTGAACTAGACCCCTGTTTAAAAAGTTTGAGGATCCCTTAGGGCGGCGCCTGTGGCTCAGTGAGTAGGGCGTTGGCCCCATATAACGAGGGTGGCAAGTTCAAACCCAGGCCTGGCCAAACTGCAACAAAAAAATAGCCAGGTGTTGTGGCAGGCACCTGTAGTCCCAGCTGCTCGGGAGGCTGAGGCAAGAGAATCACGTAAGCCCAAGTGTTAGAGGTTGTTGTGAGCCGTGTGATGCCACGGCACTCTACCCGAGGGCAGTACAGTGAGACTCTGTCTCTACAAAAAAAAAAAAAAAAAAAAAAAATTTGAGGATCCCTGATCTAAGTGGTCACCTTAAGAAACTAAAGAAAGAAGAGCAAATTAAATCCAAAGCATGCAGAAGAACAGAAATAATCAAAAGTGAGCAGAAATCAATGTTATTGAAAATAGGAAAACGATTGGGAAAAATCAACAAAAAAAGAAAAAAGAAAGAATGAATGAAAATCAACAAACTCCAAAGTCAGTTCTTTGAAGAAAATGAATAAAATTAATGCCTTGCTAGCCAAGCTGAGAAGAAAATAAACAAAGTCCAGTCATCCCTTGGTATACACAATGGACTAATTTCAGGACCACATACATATATAAAAATCTGCATATAATCACATCCCTCAATTGATCCTGACAATCCTCATATAAGAAAAGTCAGCCTATATATATGGTTTCGCATCCACTGAATGTTCTATTTCAATTACTGTTTCATTGATAAAATCTGCATATAAGTGGGCCCACATAGTTAAAATCTGTGTTGTTCAAGGGTCAATTACGATAATATTAGAAGTAAAAGAAGAAACATCACTACAGAGCCTATGGATATTAAAGATGATAAAGAAATACTATGAAAAACTCTAGGCTCACAACTTTGATAACCCAGAAGTAATAGATTGATTCTTTGAAAGACATATTCTGCCCAAACTCACACAAAAAGAAATTAGAAAATCTGAATTGGCTTATCTATTTAAGAAGTTGAATCAATAATAAACAGTTTTCCAAAACAGAAACACCTGATCCAGATGTGCTCACAGGTGAATTCTACCTAATTTAATGAAGAAATTCTATCAATTCTGTACAATTTCTTTCAGAAGATATAAGCAGAGGAATACTCCTAACTCATTTTAGGAGGCCAGCATTGCTGTAATCAGGCAAAGTTATTACAAAAAGAAAACTATAGACCAATATCTGTCATGCACATATATGCAAAAATCCCCAACAAAAATCAAACTTAACAATGGGCTGGGCGCCATGGCTAATGCCTGTAATACTAGCATTCTGGAAGGCTAAGACAGGTGGATTGCCTAAACTCACAAGTTCGAGACCAGCCTGAGCAAGTGCAAGACACACGTCTCCAAAAAAGAGAGAGAGTATGCTGGGAATTATGGCAGCCACCGGTAGTCCCAGCTACTTGGGAAGCTGAGGCCAAGAGACTTGCTTGAGCCCAAGGGTTTGAGGTTGCTGTGAACTATGACTCCACAGTACTCTACTGAGGGTGACGAAGCGAGACTCTGTCTCCAAAACAAAACAAAACAAAAAAACAATATATATAAATAATTACATGCCATGACCAAATATGATTTATTCAAGGCATGCAAAACTGGTTCAACATTCAAAAACAATTAATGTAATCCATCATATAAAAAAGGCTAAAGAAGAAAAATCACACAATCATCAATAGATGCAGAGAATGAAGTTAACAAAATCTAACGAGGCGGAGCATGATGGCGGACAGGATGGGTGTGTAGCCCACCTCTCCCAAGCCACCAGGTGAGAGGAAAGGCAGTCTGGACCTTCCCTGTGTGTGGATTATTGGAGTGGACAGACAGCTGGAGATGCCCAGTGAACTGGCCTTTTGCTATATATGAGGGGTAATTTAAAATCACAGACTCTGTTGTAGAGATTCTTCCCTGCTCGGCCGTGCCGGCCAGCAGGCCCCTCCTCTATGGAGGTCAGCAACTTGTAAATGCTGACAAAATTCAATTGACAAATAATTAATCCTGAACTGAGGGAGGCATCCAAAAGGAGAGCCACTCAAAACCATGGAGAGCTGGGCAAAGTGTCGGACAATTCAAGGGAAGGGATCCTGCCCAGGAAACAGACATTTTGAACTACCCAAAAGGTCGGGCACCTTTCCCCCAGGTGTTGGAGGGGGCTGGAGGTTCAGGCTGCGCAGTGAACTGGTAGACGCCCATCCAAAAGGGAAACTCTGAACCATAAAACTCAGAATAAGTCCCCCAAGCGCTCCAACCACGGGAACTGGCTTGAAGCCTAGGACCCAGCTTTGGCTTCTGGAGCTGCGAAGCTACTGAAGACGCCGACCGGCTTTGGCTGCTGAAGCCACAGGAAACAGCTACAGGAGATAGAGCCGCGAGCCCGCCAACGACCATGCGAACTCAGCACCTTTCCCCTTATGGCCGCTTGCAGTCATCAGTTTGCGGGGGAACCTGGGAACAGAGTGGAGGGACTTAGGAAGGGTGGACACCTGCACTGAGTGGGAAGGTCGGTCGCAAGTGCTGTCTGGAAAAGAACAGCCGAGGTTGCACAATTGTTAGGTGACAAACTTTTACGGAAACTCCAAAATGGCGATAGGCCATGGAAGGTGGTTACCATGGTAACGGTATAAAGTGTAAATCAGGTATGTCTCGGAACCATTTACAGCGCCACCTGGTGTCAAGAAAGTATATTGCAGTATGAATATATTCCTACGAAAGTTGATCCCTACAGCAGACATATAGATATTTATAGGTATATTTCTACACACAAGAATATTTTTGTAGTTGGTGCCTTTTTGTTTGTTTGTTTTGTTTTTTTTTTTGTTTTCGTGGGTTTTTTTTGTTGTTGTTTTGTTTTTGTCTGTTTTTTCCTCACCATTTTCTTAGAGGAGATTTGGATAATTTTTTATTATTACTTTTTATATAGATATATTTTTTATTTCTATGTCTTCTAATTTTAATTTCTTCTTTCTTTGCATTTAACATTCTTTCTAACACCACTTTTTTCTCTCTTTTTTTTCCTTTCTTTCAATTATTTTATGATTATCACTATTTTTATTGCAGTTGTTTTTATATTGCTGTTGTCGTGGCTGTTGCCTGTATGTCTATGTGTTTCTGTCTGTCTCTGTATCTATGGGCCCATGAGCCTGGTAACTTTTGTATCTGTTTATTTGTTCACTTAGACTCAATGAGCTTGGTGTTACGACCTGCAACTCTGAGCTCCTAACACTCCCCTCCACTCTCACTCCGTGATCTGGAGACCTGTCCCCCAGGAGTCCAGATTATTGGGTGAACTCTCGAGAGGTGTAGACAGGACCTGGACTGCAGCTGGCCAGTGCTGATGCTGTAGCAAAGGAGTGAGAAGACGACGGTTGGCTGAGAGGGAATTACACTGGAGCGGTGGTGCCCCGAGGTGCAGAGCAACAGCCGTCTTCAGCAATAACAAGGCCCACCCCCAGATATCCCATAGCCTCTCCTCCTGTCTTCCTGGGCAACCAGATGAGGCCGAGCATCTTCTCAGATGGCAACCACCATGGAACAGACCTGGGACTGAAACACAGGCCCCGTGAGTAAAGGGTTTTCCCGAGACGGTACCGACCTGGGTGGAACACGGGGACTAGAAAAAACACCAGCAGAGCCGGGAATCTCCCAGGATGGGGCTGATCCAGAGGCCTGCTCTACTGAGCCTAAGACACACCTGGCTCTTAGGGGATCACCAGCCTATAGACAAAGGAGGCCAAGAGGCTACAGCCAACAACTGATCATGCTGTGAATACAAAACTGCAGGACTAAAGACAGGGCCTCAGGCACAGGTTCTGGGAACTCAGATCAGCCTCTCCTCTGCAGAGGAATCTGGCAAGGTCAGAAACAAACTCCCACAGAGTTGTTCCCTTCACCCAGTAACATAAACTAAGGGTGGGGCTGGAACTGAGTGAACACCTCCAGCCTCCATCAAGTGCCCGAGGTTGACAGGCCACACCACCCCCTGCTGGATAAAGACAGAGAATAGCGGCCTAGTCAAGCAGACACAGACTACCCTGTGACTTAGGCAGGTGCAAACCCCTGGAGTATCTGCTTACTGCAGACAACTGACTGGGTCACAGCCCTGTGGGGCTAGCAGAGACTGGATGTGACAGAGCTGCAAGGTGGGGAAGGAGGCATCAATCTTCCCAGACTGATCTATTTACTGGTAGCTTTCCTGACTCCACACAGCACTGGAGCAAGCCATTTTAGAGCAGTCACCAGACCCCTGTGATCCAGTTCCCAGGGACCTCTTCAACTCTCCCACCCAAGGCAGCTGCTGACTGAGACAATTGACTTGGACCTTTTGAACTGAGTCACTCAACTGGGGACTATGCAGGTGGTGCCCTGGGTGTGTGGTTGTAGGAAGGTTGATTTTCCTTTTCCATTTGTTGCCTGTTGTGGTTGGGGTGACATAATTGCTGGTATTTCTCTACAGCTGAGACTTCAACCCAGAGTAACTGTTTCACTAGGGTCACATAGAAACCAGCTGAAAACAAGACAGAACCACTTAGCCCCTCTACACCAAACAGGGCCCCAGGTTCTCAGGCCACAGCACTGTACGGTTCCTCGACAAAACACCAGAGGAAAATCAAAGGGAGGAAAACAATCATGGGGCGGAATCAGCAGAAAAACTCTGGTAACATGAATAACCAGAATAGATCAACCCCCCCAAGGAAAGATACGGCAGATGTAATTGAAGATCCCATTCACAAACAACTGGCTGAGATGTCAGAAATCGAATTCAGAATTTGGATGGCAAACAAGATTAACAAAATGGAATTAGGAGTTTGTGGAGAAATTCAAAAGCTGTCTCAAGAATTTAACAAATTTAAGTACAAAACCACCAAAGACTTAGACACACTGAAACAAGAATTTGCAACCCTCAAAGATATGAAAAATAAAGTAGAATCCCTTACCAACAGAATGGACCAAGCAGAAGAAAGGATTTCTGACATTGAAGATAAAGCCTTTGAATGCTCCCAAACTCTGAAAGAGGAAGAGAAATGGAGAGCAAAAACGGATCACTCACTCAGAGAGCTCTGGGATAACTCGAAGAAGGAAAATATCTGACTCATAGGAATTCCTGAAACAGATGAAGTGGCCTCACTGGGCGCAGAGGCCCTTCTGCATGAAATTATGAAAGAGAATTTTCCAGACATGCCTAGAGAACCTGAGATTCAGATAGCTTCAGAACCCCAGCACAACTCAACCCCAATAAGACATTCCCCAGGCATATCATAATTAACTTCACTAAAGTTAATATGAAGGAGAAAATTCTCAAAGTGGCCAGGTGAAAGAAATCGATTACCTTCAAAGGGAAGAACATTAGAATGACTGCAGATCTCTCTGCTGAAACTTTTCAAGCCAGAAGAGGGTGGTCATCAACGTTTAATCTCCTCAAGCAAAATAACTTTCAACCCAGGATCTTGTACCCAGCTAAACTGAGTTTCATTTATGACAGAGAAATTAAATACTTTAATGACATACATATGCTAAAGAAATTTGCCATAACCAAACCAGCTCTTCAGGATATTCTCAGACCTATCCTCCATAATAACCAACCCAATCCTCTACTACAAAAGTAAACTCACTCAGAAACGTCTGATCAAACTCCAACTTCCACAATGGCAAAAGGATTAAAAATGCCCACTAGACTTTTGAAAAACTCAATACCCCAAATTTCACCAAACTTATCAATACTCTCCATTAATGTGAATGGTTTAAACTGCCCCCTAAAGAGACATAGGTTAGCTGACTGGATACAAAAACTCAGGCCAGACATTTGTTGCATACAAGAGTAACATCTTAACTTAAAAGACAAATATAGACTCAGGGTGAAAGGATGGTCATCCGTATTTCAGGCAAATGATAACCAGAAAAAAGCAGGAGTTGCAATTTTATTTGCGGATAAAAAAGGCTTTGAACCAACAAAAGTAAGGAAGGACAAAAATGGTCACTTCATATTTGTTTTTGTTTTTTTTTTTCACAGTAATTATTATTTTTTATTTTTTATTTTTTTATTGTTGAGGATTCATTGAGGGTACAATAAGCCAGTTACACTGATTGCAATTGTTAGGTAAAGTCCCTCTTGCAATCATGTCTTGCCCCCATAAAGTGTGACACACACCAAGGCCCCACCCTCCTCCCTCCATCCCTCTTTCTGCTTCCCCCCCAATAACCTTAATTGTCATTAATTGTCCTCATATCAAGATTGAGTACATAGGATTCATGCTTCTCCATTTTTGTGATGCTTTACTAAGAATAATATCTTCCACGTCCATCCAGGTTAATACGAAGGATGTAAAGTCTCCATTTTTTTTAATGGCTGAATAGTATCCCATGGTATATATATACCACAGCTTGTTAATCCATTCCTGGGTTGGTGGGCATTTAGGCTGTTTCCACATTTTGGCAACGGTAAATTGAGCTGCAATGAACAGTCTAGTACAAGTGTCCTTATGATAAAAGGATTTTTTTCCTTCTGGGTAGATACCCAGTAATGGGATTGCAGGATCGAATGGGAGGTCTAGGTTGAGTGCTTTGAGGTTTCTCCATACTTACTTCCAGAAAGGTTGTACTAGTTTGCAGTCCCACCAGCAGTGGAAAAGTGTTCCCTTCTCTCCACATCCACGCCAGCATCTGCAGTTTTGAGATTTTGTGATGTGGGCCATTCTCACTGGGGTTAGATGATATCTCAGGGTTGTTTTGATTTGCATTTCTCTAATATATAGAGATGATGAACATTTTTTCATGTGTTCGTTAGCCATTCGTCTGTCGTCTTTAGAGAAAGTTCTATTCATGTCTGTTGCCCACTGATATAAGGGATTGTTGGCTTTTTTCATGTGGATTAATTTGAGTTCTCTATAGATCCTGGTTATCAAGCTTTTGTCTGACTGAAAATATGCAAATATCCTTTCCCATTGTGTAGGTTGTCTCTTTGCTTTGGTTATTGTGTCCTTAGCTGTACAGAAGCTTTTCAGTTTAATGAAGTCCCATTTGTTTATTTTTGTTGTTGTTGCAATTGCCATGACAGTCTTCTTCATGAAGTCTTCCCCCAGGCCAATATCTTCCAGTGTTTTTCCTATGCTTTCTTGGAGGATTTTTATTGTTTCATGCCTTAAGTTTAAGTCCTTTATCCATCTTGAATCAATTTTTGTGAATGTGGAAAGGTGTGGGTCCAGTTTCAGTCTTTTACATGTAGACATCCAGTTCTCCCAACACCATTTATTGAATAGGGAGTCTTTCCCCCAAGGTAAGTTCTTGTTTGGTTTATCAAAGATTAGGTGGTTGTAAGATGTTAGTTTCATTTCTTGGTGTTCAATTCGATTCCAAGTGTCTATGTCTCTGTTTTTGTGCCAGTACCATGCTGTCTTGAGCACTATGGCTTTGTAGTACAGACTAAAATCTGGTATGCTGATGCCCCCAGCTTTATTTTTGTTACTAAGAACTGCCTTAGCTATACGGGGTTTTTTCCGGTTCCATACAAAACGCAGAATCATTTTTTCCAAATCTTGAAAGTACGATGTAGGTACTTTGATAGGAATGGCATTGAATAGGTAGATTGCTTTGGGAAGTATAGACATTTTAACAATGTTGATTCTTCCCATCCATGAGCATGGTATGTTCTTCCATTTGTTAATATCCTCTGCTATTTCCTTTCTGAGGAGTTCATAGTTTTCTTTATAGAGGTCCTTCACCTCCTTCGTTAGGTATATTCCTAGGTATTTCATTTTCTTTGAAACTATGGTGAAGGGAGTTGTGTCCTTAATTAGCTTCTCATCTTGACTGTTATTGGTGTATACAAAGGCTACTGACTTGTGGACATTGATTTTATATCCTGAAACATTACTGTATTTTTGATGACTTCTAGGAGTCTTGTGGTTGAGTCTCTGGGGTTCTCTAAGTATAAGATCATGTCGTCAGCAAAGAGGGAGAGTTTGACCTCCTCTGCTCCCATTTGGATTCCCTTTAGTTCCTTGTCTTGCCTATTGTATTGGCTAGAACTTCCAGCACTACATTGAATAGTAAAGGTGACAGAGGACAACCTTGTCTGGTTCCAGTTCTAAGAGGAAAAGCTTTCAGTTTTACTCCATTCAGTAAAATATTGGCTGTGGGTTTGTCATAGATAGCTTCAATCAGTTTTAGAAATGTGCCACCTATGCCTATACTCTTCAGTGTTCTAATTAGAAAAGGATGCTGGATTTTATCAAATGCTTTTTCTGCATCTATTGAGAGGATCATATGATCTTTATTTTTGCCTCTGTTAATATGGTGGATAACGTTTATGGACTTGCGTATGTTAAACCAGCCTTGCATCCCTGAGATGAAGCCTACTTGATCAAGATGAATGACTTTTTTGATGATAAGCTGTAATCTATTGGCTAGGATTTTGTTGAGAATTTTTGCATCTATATTCATGAGTGAGATTGGTCTGAAATTCTCCTTTTTGCTTGGGTCTTTTCCTGGTTTTGGTATCAGGGTGATGGTTTGCTTCATAGAATGTGTTGGGGAAGATTCCTTCTTCCTCAGTTTTTTGGAATAATTTCTGCAGTACAGGAATAAGCTCTTCCTTGAAGGTTTGATAGAATTCTGGAGTGAAGCCATCTGGACCGGGGCATTTTTTAGTTGGAAGCTTTTTTATTGTTTCTTTCATCTCAGTGCTTGAAATTGGTTTGTTCAGGAGGTCTATTTCTTCCTGGCTAAGTCTAGGGAGAGGATGTGATTCCAAATATTGATCCATTTCCTTCACATTGTCAAATTTCTGGGCATAGAGTTTCTGGTAGTATTCAGAGATGATCTCTTGTATCTCTGTAGGATCAGTTGTTATTTCCCCTTTATCGTTTCTGATTGAGGTTATTAGAGATTTTACTTTTCTATTTCTAGTTAGTCTGGCCAATGGTTTATCTATTTTATTTATTTTTTCAAAAAACAACTCCTTGTTTCATTAATTTTCTGAATGATTCTTTTGTTTTCAATTTCATTGATCTCTGATTTGATTTTGGATATTTCTTTTCTTCTACTGAGTTTAGGCTTAGATTGTTCTTCTTTTTTCAATTCCATAAGATCTCTTGTGAGATTGTTGATGTGCTCTCTTTCTGTTTTTCGAATGTAGGCATCTAAAGCGATGAATTTTCCTCTCAAAACTGCTTTTGCAGTATCCCACAGGTTTTGGTAGCTTGTGTCTTCATTGTTGTTATGCTCAAGGAAGTTAATGATTTCCTGTTTTATTTCTTCCTTCACCCATCTGTAATTCAACAGAAGATTGTTTAATTTCCATGCCTTTGGGTGGGGTCGAGCATTTTTGTTAGAGTTGAGTTCCACCTTTAGTGCCTTATGGTCTGAAAAGATACAAGGTAAAATTTCAATTCTTTTGATTCTGTTGATATTTGTTTTGTGTCCCAGGATATGATCAATTTTGGAGAATGTTCCATGGGGTGATGAGAAGAATGTATATTCTTTATCTTTGGGGTGGAGTGTTCTATATATGTCTATCAAGGATAATTGTTCTAGGGTCTCATTTAAATCTCTTACATCTTTGTTTAATTTCCGTTTAGAGGATCTGTCCAGCTCCGTAAGAGGAGTGTTAAAGTCCCCTGTTATGATGGTATTATCAGATATCATATTGCTCAGACTGAGTAAGGTCTGCTTCAAGAATCTGGGAGCATTTAAATTGGGTGCATAAATATTTAGAATTGAAATGTCTTCTTGTTGTAGTTTTCCCTTGAGCAATATAAAGTGACCATCTTTGTGTTTTTTGACTTTAGTTGCTTTAAATCCACATGTATCTGAAAATAAGATTGCAACTCCTCTTTTCTTCTGAATTCCATTTGCCTGAAAAATTGTCTTCCAACCCTTGACTCGGAGCTTTAATTTGTCTTTTGAAGCCAGGTGTGTTTCTTGCAGACAGCAAATGGATGGCTTGTGTTTTTTAATCCAGTCAGCCAATCTATGTCTCTTCAGTGGGGAATTCAAGCCATTAACACTTATTGAGATAACTGATAAGTGTGGTAGTATTCTATTCATCTTATTTGGTGAGAGTCCATTGCTTAGTTTTATCTTTTGCATCAGTGTGGAGGTTAGGTTCTGTCCTTTGATTTCTGAGTTCTTACTTTGCTGCTGATCCATTGTGGTGGTCAGTGTGCAGAACAGGTTGAAGTATTTCCTGTAGAGCTGGTCTTGTTGTGGCGAATTTCCTCAATGTTTGTATATCCGCAAATGATTTGATTTCTCCGTCAATTTTGAAGCTTAGCTTAGCAGGGTACAGAATTCTGGGCTGAAAATTGTTCTGTTTAAGTAGATTAAAGGTAGATGACCATTGTCTTCTTGCTTGGAAAGTTTCATTAGAGAAGTCTGCGGTCACTCTGATGGATTTGCCCCTGTAGGTCAACTGGCGCTTACTCCTGGCAGCTTGCAGAATCTTTTCTTTTGTCTTGACTTTGGACAGGTTCATCACAATGTGTCTTGGAGAAGCTCGGTTAGAGTTGAGGCGACCCGGGGTCCGATATCCCTCTGAAAGCAGTGTGTCAGAATCTTTGGTGATGCTTGGGAAATTTTCTTTTGTAATATTCTCCAGTATCGCTTCCATTCCTCTGGGGCATTCTTCTTCCCCTCCTGGAATTCCTATAACTCGTATGTTGGAACGCTTCATAAAGTCCCATAATTCTGAAAGTGAACGTTCTGCTTTCTCTCTCTTCTTTTCTGCCTCTTTTACTGTCTGAGTTATCTCAAGAACTTTGTCTTCTACCTCTGAAATTCTTTCTTCTGCATGGTCTAACCTGTTGCTGATACTTTCCATTGCATCTTTAAGTTCCCTAATTGACTGTTTCAGTTCCTTCAGGTCTGCTATATCCTTTTTATATTCTTCATATCGTTCATCTCTTATTTGATTCTGTTTTTGGATTTCCTTTTGGTTATTTTCCACTTTATTAGCAATTTCCTTCATTGTTTCCATCATTTCTTTCATTGTTTTCAACATATGTATTCTAAATTCCCTTTCTGTCATTCCTAACATTTCTATACTGGTGGAATCATCTGCAGTAGCTACCTCATGGTCCCTTGGTGGGGTTGTTCTAGACTGGTTTTTCATGTTGCCTGGAGTTTTCTGCTAATTCTTCCTCATGAGTGATTTCTTTTATCTGTTTCCTTGCCCTAATTTTCCTTTCACTTCCTCTTGCTCTTTAAGTTCTTGTGCCTGTGGACTAAGGGTTACAGGACCAGAAGGGTGAGAAGTTTGAAGAGCAAAAAAAAGGGGGATGAAAGAAAGGAGGACTGAGTGATAAGAAAAAAAGAAAGATAGAGAAAGGAGAGGGGGTGGGTATAAGGAATATTGACAAAAAGAAGAGAGGCACAGAAAGAGGGAGACAGAGCAATATAGGTGTACAGTAGGGTACTTTGACACAACCTTAAAAAACCCCACCTTCTGGGGGTGCCCAGTTGCGTGGTTCCCTTGAGGTCAGCAGCTCTTTGCTAACCTGGTCAGACACAGTACCCCACCTCCACCATGTAGAGAGGAAAGACAAAAATGCTATAAATCAAACCAAAACAAGGAAACAGAAAACTTTACACGGATAAAATTGGGTGAAAAACCAAATTATATCGGTAGAAACACTAGCAAAAATGAAGTTGAAGTTATTAAAAAAGGCAGCAATGGGAAATTATAATTAAACTAGGAAAATTGAGAAAGAAAAAGGGATCTGTGTGGAAAAGATTGAAATTAAAAAAACAAAAGAACATCAGCAAAGTCAAAATGAACAAACAAAAAAACAACCAAACAAAAAAAAGAGAAAAATACACAACCAAAAACAAAGCAGTTTGTATATGTTATTGAATATTGTCTGGGTAACACGTCGTCTTCTGGGGTATGAGATGTTAGTCACAGTTCTGATACGACTGGAGGCTGCTGATTTCTCAAACCCCAGCAGGTAGACACCCTAAATCTCTCCTCAGCCTACTTAAAAGGCACTTTGAACTTGTAAACTTGCTGAGCAGAAGCTTTCCCAGCTTTCTCGCTGGAATCGCTGCTGAAGTGGCTATCCACTTACCCAGTGTGCCAAAACTGGTCTCACTCTGCCCCTGAGGGTTAGGGCTGCAAGGCAGCTCAGACCCCACCCTTAGGCTACTTGGTTGCTGGGTTACCAGCTCCCACCCATTTCTAGCTCTGCGACCCTGAGGGCGGAGCTTGCTGGGGCAGATCACTGACAATGGATCCGTGTGACCCACCGCCAAACACTATTAGCTCCGTCTGGCTCAGCGGCTCAGACTGGGGCCCTAGACAATGGCCAAAGTTCTCCGCACTCCCGCTCAGGCCTTCCCCAAGGCAGTTCAACTCAGTGCCAAGTCGAAGGACATCAAAACAGTTCACAGGTAAGGCCTTTCTGGTTTGCAGTCTCGCTGCTACTGAACTTACAGTTGTGGGCGGGTTTAGACAGATAGAACACACGCGACCACTTGCCGGTTTTCCACGGTTTTAGTCCTCCTCTTGGGGTCCAGAAGTCTCTCGCTGACTCCCTGTATCCTCATAGGAGTGATGATAGGCAGTTCCCACCAGCCAGAGATGCCTGGAGTCCTATCTCCCCAGACTCACGGTGCCCAGATGCAAGGAAGCTGTTACTTGGCTGCCATCTTGCTCCGCCTCCCACTTCATATTTGTTAAGGGTAAGACTCAATATGATGAGATTTCAATTATTAATATCTATGCACCCAACCAGAATGAACCTCAATTTATAAGAGAAACTCTAACAGACATGAGCAACTTGATTTCCTCCAACTCTATAATAGTCGGAGATTTCAACACTCCTTTGGCAGTGATGGCTCGATCCTCCAGCAAAAAGCTGAGTAAAGAAATTATAGATTTAAATATAACCATCCAGCATTTAGATTTAGCAGACATCTACAGAACATTTCATCCCAACAAAACTGAATACACATACTTCTCATCAGCCCATGGAACTTACTCCAGAATCGATCACATCTTAGGTCACAAGTCTAACCTCAGTAAATTTAAAGGAATAGAAAGTATTCCATGCAACTTCTCAGACAATCATGGAATAAAACTTGAGATGAGTAACAACAGGAATCTGCATACACATACAAAAACATGGAAGTTAAATAACTTTATGTTGAATGATAGCTGGGTCAGAGATGAGATCAAGAAGGAAATTGCCAAATTTCTGGAACAAAACGACAATGAAGACACGAACTATCAGAACCTCCGGGACACTGCAAAGGAAGTTCTAAGAGGGAAATTTATAGCACTGCATGCCTTCCTCAGGAGAACAGAAAGAGAGGAAGTAAGCAACTTAATGGGACATCACAAGAGATTGGAAATGGAAGAACACTCCAACTCCAAATCCAGTAGAAGAAAAGAAATAACCAAAATCAGAGCAGAACTAAATGCAATTGAAAACAAAAGAATAATACAACAGATCAATAAATCAAAAAGCTGGTTTTTTGAAAGGTCAACAAAATAGATAAACCTTTAGCCAACTTAATCAGGAAAAAAATAGTAAAATCTCTAATCTCATCAATCAGAAATAACAAAGACGAAATAACAACAGACTCCGCAGAAATCAAAAAAATCCTTAATGAATATTACAAGAAACTTTACTCACAGAAATACAAAAATCTGAAGGAAATTGACCATTACTTGGAAGCACGTCACCTTCCAAGACTTAACCAAAATCAAGTGGAAATGTTGAACAGGCCCATATCAAGTTCGGAAATAACATCAACCATACAAAATCTCCCCAAAAAGAAAAGCCCAGGACCAGATGGTTTTACGTTAGAATTCTACCAAACCTTTAAAGAGGAATTAGTACCTATATTACTCAACCTGTTCCAAAAGGTAGAAAAAGAAGGAAGACTACCCAACACGTTCTATGAAGCAAACATCACCCTTATCCCCAAACCAGGAAAAGACCCAACAAGAAAAGAAAATTATAGACCGATATCACTAATGAATATAGATGCAAAAATATTCAACAAGATTCTAACAAACAGAATCCAGCAACATATCAAACAAATCATACATCATGACCAAGTCGGTTTTATCCCAGGGTCTCAAGGCTGGGTCAATATACATAAATCTATAAATGTAATTCAGCACATAAACAAATTAAAAAACAAAGACCATATGATTCTCTCAATCGATGCAGAAAAAGCTTTTGATAACATCCAACATCCCTTCATGATCAGAACACTTAAGAAAATTGGTATAGAAGGGACATTTCTTAAACTGATAGAGACCATCTACAGCAAACCCACAGCCAATATCATATTGAATGGAGTTAAATTGGAATGATTTCCACTCAGATCAGGAACCAGACAAGGCTGCCCATTGTCTTCATTGCTCTTTAACATTGTAATGGAAATTTCAGCCACCGCAATTAGGGAAGAAAAGGCGATCAAGGGTATCCACATAGGGTCAGAAGAGATCAAATTTTCGCTCTTCGCAGATGATATGATTGTATATCTGGAAAATACTAGGGACTCTACTGCAAAACTATTAGAATTGATCAAGGAACACAGCAGTGTCTCAGGTTACAAAATCAACATTCATAAATCGGTAGCCTTTATATATACCAAACATAGTCAAGTTGAAAAAACAATTAAGGGCTCTATCCCATTCACAGTAGTGCCAAAGAAGATGAAATACTTGGGAGTTTATCTAACAAAGGACGTGAAAGATCTATATAAAGAGAACTATGAAACTCTAAGAAAAGAGATAGCAGAGAATGTTAACAAATGGAAAAATATACCATGCTCATGGTTGGGAAGAATCAACATTGTTAAAATGTCCATACTACCAAAAGCAATATATAATTTCAACGCAATCCCCATTAAAGCTCCACTGTCATACTTTAAAGATTTTGAAAAAATAATACTTCATTTTGTATGGAATCAGAAAAAACCTCGAATAGCCAAGACATTACTCAAAAATAAAAACAAAACAGGAAGAATCACGCTACCAGACCTCACACTATATTACAAATCGATAGTGATCAAAACAGCATGGTACTGGCACAAAAACAGAGAAGTAGATGTCTGGAACAGAATAGAGAACCAAGAGATGAATCCAGCTAATTACCATTATTTAATCTTTAACAAACCAATTAGAAACATTCAGTGGGGAAAAGATTCCCTATTTAACAAATGGTGCTGGGTGAACTGGCTGGCAACCTATAGAAGACTGAAACTGGACCCACACCTCTCACCATTAACCAAGATAGACTCTCACTGGATTAAAGATTTAAACCTAAGACATGAAAGTATAAAAATACTAGAAGAGAGTGCAGGGAAAACCCTTGAAGAAATTGGGTTGGGCGAGTTTTTTATGAGAAGAACCCCCCCCGGGCAATTGAAGCTGCTTCAAAAATACACTATTGGGACTTGATCAAACTAAAAAGCTTCTGCACAGCCAAGAACACAGTAAGTAAAGCAAGCAAACAGCCCTCAGAATGGGAGAAGATATTTGCAGGTTATGTCTCTGACAAAGGTTTAATAACCAGAATCCACAGAGAACTCAAACACATTAGCAAGAAAAGAACAAGGGATCCCATCGCAGGCTGGGCAAGAGACTTGAAGAGAAACTTCTCTGAAGAAGACAGGCACACGGCCTTCAGACATATGAAAAAATGCTCATCATCTTTAATCACCAGAGAAATGCAAATCAAAAGTACTTTGAGATATCATCTAACTCCAGTGAGACTAGCCTATATCACAAAATCCCAAGACAAGAGATGTTGGCATGGATGTGGAGAAAAGTGAACACTTTTGCACTGCTGGTGGGAATGCAAATTAATACATTCCTTTTGGAAAGATATATGGAGAACACTTAGAGATCTAAAAATAGCTCTGCCATTCAATCCTGTAATCCCTCTACTGGGCATATACCCAGAAGACCAAAAATCACACCATAACAAAGATATTTGTATCAGAATATTTATTGCAGCCCTAATCATAATTGCTAAGTCATGGAAAAAGCCCAAGCGCCCATCGATCCACGAATGGATTAATAAATTGTGGTATATGTACACCATGGAATATTATGCAGCTTTAAAAAAAGATGGAGACTTTACCTCTTTCATGTTTACATGGATGGAGCTGGAACATATTCTTCTTAGTAAAGTGTCTCAAGAATGGAAGAAGAAGTACCTAATGTACTCACCCTTATTATGAAACTAAAGTAGGACCTTCACATGAAAGCTATAACCCAGTTACAAGCTAAGAATAGGGAGAAGGGGTAAAGGGAGGGGAGGTAGGGGGGAGGTAGATGAAGGGAGGGGGATTAATGGGGTTACACCTGCGGTGCATCTTACAAGGGTATATGTGAATCCTAGTAAATGTGGAATGTAAAGGTCTTAGCAAAATAACTAAGAAAATACTACGAAAGCTATGTTAACTAGTGTGATGAAAATGTGTCAAACGATCTATGAACCAAGTGTATGGTGCCCCATGATCATACTAATGTACACAGCTATGAAATAATAAAAATAAATAAATAAATAAATCTAACCCCCATTCAGATAAAATGTCTCAGTATATTAGCAATGGAAGAGAAGTTCCTCAAATTGATAGAGAATATCTATGAGAAGCCTACAGCTAATTTAGTGGCATAACTAATAACTTTCCCACTAAAATCAGAACCAAGTTAAAGATGTCCCCTCTCACTACTCCTTTTCAACCTTACACTGAAGGTTCTAGTTAAATCAGTAAGATGCAGAAAGGAAATAACACATATACTTATTGGGAAGAAATAAATAAAATTGTCTTTGTTCATAGGTGAAATGGTTGTCTATGTAGAAAAGCTGAATGAATTAATAACAGAAATACTCCTTCAAGTTTCCAGGATATGAAGTTAAACTAAAAATTTAATCACTGTCCTATATATCAACAATGAACAAGTGGAATTTGAAATTAAAAAGCAGTATCTTTTACATCAGCACTCTCCCCATATAAAATCCTTTGGTAGAGATCTAGCAAAATATGTAGAGGAAATATGTACAGTTTTTCCATATGAGGAAAAACTACAAAACTCTTTTTTTTTGGGGGGTGGGGCAGAGTCTCAAGCTGTCACCCTCAGCAGAGTGCTGTGGCATCACAGCTCACAGCAACCTCAAACTCTTGGGCTTAAGAGGTTCTCTTGCCTCAACCTCCCAAAGATCTGGGACTACAGGCGCCGACCACAACACCCAGCTATTTTCTGGTTGTAGTTATCATTGTTGTTTGGCAGGCCCGGGCTACATTGGAACCCTCCAGCTCCGGTGTATGCAGCTGGTGCCCTAGCTGCTTGAGCTACAGGCCCTGAGCCCACAAAACTCTTAAGAAATAAAAAGAATTAAGTAAATGAGCAGGTAGTCCATGTTTATGAATAGGAATACACAATATTGTCAAGATGTATATCCTTTGCTACTTGATTTATAGATTTGATGCGATCTCAATTAAAATCCCAGAAAGTTATTTTTTTTTTCAGATATTGACAAAGTGATTCTAAAGTTTATGTGCAGAGGCAAAAGACTCAGAATAGCCAACACAATATTGACAAAGTTGAAGGGCTGACACAACCCTACTGCAAGATTTACTATAAAGTTACAGTAATCAAGGCAATGTGTTACTAATGAAAAAATAGACAAACAGATGAATGAAACAGACAATAGCCAAGAAATATACAACAGTAGAATTGTGGATATTAGAGGCAGAAAAACGCAGAGGAGAGAGGAGGATGGGGAGAGAGGTTAGTTAATAGATACAAAATTACTTATATCTAGATTAGAGGAATGACCTCTGATGTTCTTTAGCACTGTAGAATGAACATAGTTAACTATAATTTATTGTATATTTTCAAAAAGCTAAACCATTCACAGCTGTGCATGCCTATAATTCTAGCTCCTCAGATGCTGATGTAGGAGGATCACTTGAGTTCAGGAGTTGGAGTCTAACCTGGGCGACATAGTAAGACCCCATCTCTTCAAAACCAAAAAAGCTAGAAGATAGGATTTTGAATGTTCACAACATAAAGACATGATAAACATTTGAGCTAATGGATATGTTAATTACCTAATTTGATCATTACACCTTATATAAATGTATAGAAATATCACTTTATATCCTATGACTCATACAGTTAACATATGTCAACTACAATCAAAGGAAAATAAAAGAAATATACTTACAGAAATATCCAGTTTGCTGGGAGATAAGGTCCATGAGAGCAAGGATCTTCATTCAAATCTTTGACAAAGTGGCAAAGTCAATACAATGGAGCAAACATGGTATTTCAACAAATAATGCTGGAACAACTGGATATCTACATGCAAAAAACAACCTCAATGAATGTACACACAGACCATACAGCCTTTGCAAAAATTGACTCAAGTGGATCACTAACCTAAATGTAAAATATGAAACTATGAGACTCCTAGAAAATGCAGATAAACTTGGTTTGTTAATGACTTTTTAAATAGGACATAAAAGGCATAATCCACTAAAGAAATAATTGGTAAGCTGGGTTTCATTCAAAATAAAAAAAATGCTGCTCTGCTAAAGATGTTGTCAATCAAATGAAAAGCCACATGTCAGAAGAAAATATTAGCACAGGCATGTCTAATAGAAGTCTGTTATCCATAATATACAAAGGACTCTTAAAGCTCTACAATGAGGAAACAAACAACCTGATTAAAAAGTGGTCCAAAAATTATAACAGAAACCTCATTAAGGATTGTGTAAGCTGAGTACAGTGGCTCATGCCTGCAATTCTAGCACTCTCTGAGGCAGGAGGATTACTTTAGCTCAGGAGTTAATGCCGGTCTGAGCAAGAGGGAGACCCCGTCTGGACTAAAAATAGAAAAACTAGCTGGGTGTTGGGGCAGGTGCCTTTAGTCCCAGTTACTTGGGAGGCTGAGGCAAGCGGAATCCTCAAGCCCAAGAGTTTGAGGTTGCTGTGATCTATGATCCCACAGTACTCTACCCAGGGTGACAGTCTCAAAAAAAAAAAAAAAAAAAAAGAAAAGAAAAGAAAAAGAAAGAAAGAAAAGAAAAAGAAATGTACTATCAAGCCATGAAAAGACATGGAGGAAACTTAAGTGCATATTACTAGTAAAAGAAGACAATATGAAAAGGCTACATACTATGTGACATTCCGGAATAAATGAAACTATGGAGACAGTATAAAGAGCAAGGCTTTGACCAGGCTTGATGGCTCATGCCTGTAATCCCAGCACATTGTGAGGCTCAGTTAGGAGGATCTCCCTGAATCCAGGAGTTTAAGACAAGGCTGGGCAACATAGCAAGACCGTCTGAGAAACATAAAAAAGCTTAAAAAAAAAAAAATCCCAGTTGTTTGCCAGAGGTTAGGAATGAGGGAGGAATGAATAGGCAGAGCACAGGGTTTTGTTTTGTTTTTAGGGCAGTGAAACTACTCTGTATGATACTGTAATGGTGGGTACATGTCATTACAGATTTGTCTAAACCCATAGAAGATACAACGCCAAGAGTGAACCCTAATGTGCAGTATGGACTTTGGGTGATTATGATGCATCAATGCAGGATCATCAGTCGGAGGCTATGCATGTGTGGGGGTGAGAGGTAGGTGGGAAATCTCTGTCCCTTCCACTCAATTTTGCTGTGAATTTGCCGGGCAAGGTGGCTCACGCCTATAATCCCAGGACTCTCGGAGGCTGAGATGGGCGGATCACCTGAGCTCCCTAGTTTCAGCCCAGCCTGACCTAGAGAGAAAACTCATCTCTAAAAATAGCTGGGCAGGCGGTGCCTGTGGCTCAAAGTAGTAGGGAGCCAGCCCCATATGCCAGAGGTGGCAGGTTTAAACCCAGCCCCGGACAAAAACTCCAAAAAAAAAAAGCCAGGCGTTGTGGTAGGTGGCTGTAGCTCCAGCGACCTGGGACACTGAGACAAGAGAATCTCTTGAGTCCAGGAGTCTGAGGTTGCTGTGAGCTATGATGCCACAACACTCTTCTAGGGGCAACAAAGTGACACTCTCTCAAAAAAAAAAAAATTACTGTGAATTTTAAATTGCTCTAAAAATAATCTTTTAAAAGTGCTGCAAATGAAAATTGTGTTATTTTGCATTAATTTTTCTGATGATCCCATGTTATAATACTGCAGCTCCCTCATCCCACTCTTCACTTCTCACCCTTGATGCTTTTGATCTCTCCTACCTTATTCTATCTTTTCTTTTCTACATCACTTATTTCCTTCAAAGGACAATTCACATATTTATTTTGTTTGTTGTATGCTTCCTTTGTTCATCGATGCATCCTAGGATCCTATGACAGTCTGTGACACATATTAAGACCTTAGTACATATTTCTGAAGAAATGAACAGATGAATGAATGCATCACAAGCAATGACTCGTTTCTGTGCTCTGGGTTCCCTGGGTTCAAGGTCTTGATCAGGTGGTGAAGGGCTAACAGAGTTTCTAGAATTCTCTAAGATACCAGCTACTGTCAGAGATCATAGGGGCTGGTGTTGAGAGGAGGTATCTACCTCAACAGATTTTCAATGAGTCCCAAACTTATCTGTTTTGGGGGAAAGATGCTTTATAGAATTTATCAACAAGGAGGAGAATGGTGTGCTTGGTTGTAGAGCTGGGAAGGACAGGCTCATAATGACTTTTCCTATGGCAGATGGTTCATTTTTTTTTTTTTTTTGACAGTCTCACGCTGTGGCCCAGAGTAGAGTGCCATGGCCTCAGCGTATCTCACAGCAACCTCAGACTCCTGGGTTCAAGCCATTCTCCTGCCTCACCCTCCTGAGAAGCTGGGACTACAGCACCTTCCCCTATCCCCCTCAAAACAACTGGCTAAGTTTTTGTAGAGACAGGGTCTTACTCTTGCTCAGGCTGATCTCTAATTCCTCTTCTCAAGCAATCCACCTGCCTCAGCCTCTCAGAGCACTTTGATAAGAGGTATGAGCCCCCACGCCAGGCCAGAAGGTGATTCTTGAACACACACTGCAAGCAGTGTTGTTCCCTCTGTATCAAGGACCAACCTTTTGAAGCCCTTATCAATATGTCTCTGGATAGGGGCCAATTCCACACTGGGGTGTCACCTCCTGGGTAGGCAGCTCCCATCAGCCCAGGAAATTCTCTGGAGAAGAGGGTGAGCTGGGAGCCCCTAGCAGCTGGTTGTAGTTTCTAATGACTATGGCCTTAAACCTCTCTCTTTTGGTTTCTGAACATATCAATTTATATCTGTTTTGCATTTATCCTATCCTTAAAAAATTGTCTGCCACTTGGGAGGCTGAGGCAAGAGAATCACTTGAGTCCAAGAGTTTGAGGTTGCTGCGAGATGTGATGTCACGACACTCTATCCAGGGTGAAAGCTTGAGACTGTATTAAAGAAAAAAGAATTGTCTGTATTCAGGTGAAGGGAGAAGGGAACCTCTGTTGAAATTTTGAGTTAAAAGAGGGGAAGCAGGGATAAGTATAAAAAGGCTAGATGGGAGTGAAGGTGCAAGTGGCAAGGAGGGTTGAAGGTCGGGATGCTGGAGAGCCATCCCTTAGAGTGGGATGGACGCTTTGTGTCTGATCCAGGAATAGGTCCTGTTTCTGGCTTACAGAGAAAATAAATCAATGACACAATGGCTACAATTTTCTTCATCCTTGACAACTCTTGAAAAAAGAAATCTGCCCTCCACCCTGCTAAAGGTTAATTTAAAACATCTTTAGTGAATTTTCCACCTAAGACTATAATCTTCACATATTTTTACTTGCATAACCTCTAAAATAATTTTGGAAAAACTATGTGTTCCTTAACATACCTAACAGTTGACATCTATTGACTTTTTTTTTTTTTTTTAAAGAGACAATGTCCCTGCCAGGTGTGGTGGCCATGGCCTATAATCTCAACATTCTGAGAGGCAGAGAGACAGGTGGATTGCTTGAGGTCAGGAGTTCTAGACCAGCATGAGCAAGAGCAAGACCTCGTTCCTATTAAAAATAAAAATATTAGCTGTGTGTTGTGCTAGGTGCCTGTTGACTCAGGTACTCTGGAGGCCGAGGAGAGAGGATCTCTTCAGCCCAAGAGTTTGAAATTGCTGTGAGCCTTGACACCAAGGAACTCTACCCAAGGCACTGTCTCAAACAAAGAGACTATGTTTCACTATGTTGCCCAGGCTGGTTCTCAACTTCCTGGCCTTAAGTGATCCTCCCATCTCAACCTTTCGAATGATATCCAACAAATTTTTAAGGAGGGATTTATTGGTTAAATATCGCAAGTAGTATAATTTCTGGCATGTTGTGTCCTTCCTTTAAATACATTAAGGGGGATCAATTACCATGGCAATTTAATGTCCACCATTATCCATTTAAAAGATACATGAACAAACTCCGTTTGAACAGACACAAATTCTACATCATACTTTTTTCTCTTGAACCTGTATTTTCATTCTTCTCCTCAGAATTGTGTCTTAATATAATATACTTTTATATTTGAATGTCTTTTGTCATCACATATGAATCCTGACATAAAACATGTATAAACCTACATTGTAAAATGTTCTTATTTCCTCTGTATGTAAAGCTCTCAGTCTTTTGGACTATTTTTTTATAGTCATTAGTACATAGTTGTTTAAAATAATATAAATGTATTATAAAACCACATAGTAAACAAAAATAGAATATGAGAACATATATCTTTATGCGATGGAAGGGAATTTTTAAAATAAAAGTAGATTATATATCCCTATGGATGAATGTTATTTATGTTACAGTGAGAGTAAGTTTACCATTTTAGTATAGTTAAGATGTTCAGAAATCTTGTTCACATAAACAAGTGGCTTGGAATGAAAATAGTTTAGTTAAAACAATATCATTCAATTGAACACTTTCCTAAATATATGCCCCAAATTGCAGAACAATCATCACAAAATTTATATGTAATGATCTGTCAAATGAAAATTTCTTTTTCTTTTTCGAATAACAATTTCTTTAAACCCTCCTCTGATTTTGTTGAAAGCAAGGCATTGGAAACCATGTGCCTTGAAACAGGACTTGTTATCCCATTGTGACAGAGGTAAAGGTCTGAAAAAAAGGGGGAAATGTTTTACTATTTGTCTCTTAAAATCTCCACACTTTTTGGGAATTAAAACTTGCATTCCTACATGAGGCCAGTAATTAAAGTGGCAGAAATATGTTCTTTCCTGTTTGTTTTCTAGAATCCTTTTCTTTCTTTTTTCTCTTTGACATTTCTGGCAAGTGGCATATTTTCTACCATCTTAAACTACAGGAGGTGCCTCAACAGAATTGTCCAGACAAAGATGAGATAGTCCTCCCAGGAGATAAACCACCAGCTATACTTGAACAACTGCCTGAAGCCACAACATGTGACACTGGTCACTTAGACCCAAACCTAACCACGGACCCCTTCCCCTTTAAAAAACCCTACATTTACGCTTAATAAGCAGGATGGTGGCCTTTTGAAATGCTAGTCTGCTACCCTCCTCATTTGCTGGCAAATTAATAAACTTCTCTTTTCTTTTTCTCAAACTACTTGCCCTTGTTCTTCCTTCTCACCGATTGAGCCTTGGAGACAAGTACTGAACTTCCAATAACGCCTTCATTAAAATAATGCTTTTGTTCTTTATCAGCACCAATATTTCCGGTGGGCACTTTTGGTGCCCAGAAAGTTTTTGTACCTGGGGTCCAGGCACCAAGGTAAGCCTTTAGATGAGTTTGAGATGTGCTTTTCTTTTGTAAAATGGGAGAAAGAAGGTGGGAAAGTAGAAGCATGAGGTATGTTTCACACAGATAAAGTTTAAGAAAGAGTGCACATGAAAGTTAAAAATCTGGAAATTGGTTAAAAACAGATAGACACACAAATAATACTTACCTTTGTGTCTTTTTAATTCTTAATGTACCTTGGGAATATGTACATTCAGTTTGAAGGACATTAACTCTTGAAGGCTGAACCTAGTTCCTTTGGGAAGAGCTCCCAGTTGTCACTAATCTCTCCACAATGCTTGCAAAGTCTTATTCCCTCCAAGCAAACAGGAATCCCCTTTTTGAACTTAATACCTGTGTCAACTAGAGAAGCAGGCAAAGATGAAAAGACTAGTTGAGTCTTGTGAGAGAGCGACAACTTTACAAGGCGGAGCTGGAAGTGTGTCAGTGCTGGATATGTAACAGTCTTTCTTTGACTTTTGGTGGACTGGTTGATCAGCTGACTTACTCTTTTTCTAAGCCATTTCCACCCTAACCACACATTATTCACCACTTCTTTCTTCTCACCCTCTCTCCCTTCCTCAGGTATTTATAGGCAATAGTGTTAGGCATTAGTGTAGCTACCAATTTGTGGCTCTGAAGTCTGTAACATCTGTTTTCCTTACTATTCCCAACTTTTTAAAAATATTTCTTTAAACCACTGCATACTCCAGGTCTGAACTGGGTTCTTTTGGCTCTTTTTCAAAAAACATCAGTCTTTA
Organism: Nycticebus coucang; assembly: GCF_027406575.1. Classification (NCBI taxonomy): domain Eukaryota; kingdom Metazoa; phylum Chordata; class Mammalia; order Primates; family Lorisidae; genus Nycticebus; species Nycticebus coucang. The sequence continues at coordinate 123,949,928 of NC_069804.1, forward strand.
CACTGCACATAGGTTTACCTCTTCCTCAAAGACGATTCAAGTGAGCTTACTCTGTTGCAGCTTCACAAGATGTGTAACAAAGTCTCCCAAAGTTCCTTAGAATAGATTCTATGAACATCCTGGTATTATCACAGAAATATAAATTTCAAATCATTGAAGCATAAAATTTATTCCACTGAAATGTCAAGACGTTAAAACAGCATCATTGCACAAGGAGCCCAAAGAAAATTATAAAATCAGAAGGAGAGGTTGGGCATGGTACCTCACACCTGTAATCCTAGCACTCTGGAAGGCTGAGGTGGGTGGATCACCTGAGCTCAGTCATTCAAGACGAGCCTGAGCAAGAGTGAGACTTTGTCTCTACTAAAAATAAAAAAAATTAGCCAGGCCTTGTGGCAGGTGCCTGTAATCCCAGCTATAAGGAGGCTGGGGCAAAGGATTGCTTAAGCCCAAGAGTTTGAGGTTGCTGTGAGTTAGGATGCCATAGCACCCTACCCAGAGCAACAGAGTAAGACTCTATATTTTTTTATTTTATTTTTTTACATATACATGTGCTTATTTGGTTTCCAGTTTTTGCCTTCACAAAATTAAAAGGCTTAAAATTTAATAACAATAACAATGCTTAAGATAAGAACTAGAAACAAAAACCTCGTAAAGAACGAAAAAAGATAAATACATTCAGAAAAGAAATCAGACGATTGCTGCAATGAAATATTGAGCAATAATAATAATAATAATGCAAAAAATGTAACAATGACATTGTCAAAGAAGAGTATGTCTATTATAGAATACTCAGAGGTTCAGGATTGACTCATCAGTTAACTTCTTATTTTTTTCCCAAAGTCTCAAACGACAACTAATATTTATAAATAACAATAAAAGATAATTTCAAGAAACAGATCATGCCAAATCTTATAGACAACAGAAAAAGAAGAAATACTTCAAAATCATTCTACTTCATCTGGATACACCTGATAATAAAATTGGAAAAAATACATTATTATTTTTTCTTTTTTTTTTTTATTGTTGGGGATTCATTGAGGGTACAATAAGCCAGGTTACACTGATTGCAATTGTTATAAAGGTAAATTACAAACACATTTCACTTATAAATGAAGATGCAATAGCCTACACAATATGTTAACAAGTTGAATTAAAAATTAATGTTTAAGTAATGTATTTTGGTCAAAGTTAAATCCAATTTATGTGAGAATTAGTCACTATTTTCTTTTCATTTCCTTTACCCCCTCCCTCCTTCTCTGTCTGCTCTCCCCCTCCCCCATACCCCACCATGTCATTAATTGGTAAGACTCTATCTAAAAAAAAAAGACATAAGAAGGAGAAACATAATTTATGTAGTGGTGGAGGAGTTAGATTCTTCTACTTAAGTAGTCTGATGTGATAGAAAGATGACTAAAAGTAAGAACGGATGGGGAAAGAAACATAAATATAATTCATTACATATTTATTATGTGTCAAGTCATTTAATTTCCACACATATTGGCTGTGCAGCAATTATGCACCAACGTGGTCAAACCAATTGTTTTCAGCAGGTGCTGCTCTGATTGGTCAGTGGCCACAATTTATTAGTTAGTTGTTAAATATTTGGAAAATCATGTGAAACCACAATATGCCTACCAAATAGGTATTAATCCTACAAAGTACTTATTTTTGCCTACATTTCAAAGGCAGTCTTAGTAAAAATAAGCAAATTTACACCCAGCAAAAATACCCCTTAGGAGGAATTATTCCAATTTTACAGATTAGGAAACTGAGGCTCAGAGAGATTAAATAAACTGCTCCAAGTTGCACAGGCAGGAAAGAGTTCAAATTCAAGCCCAGATCTATGTGACTCAGAGGTCCATTCATTTCATTATACCATACTGCCTCCAAAGGTCTTTGTCCTAAATTTGCCACTAAGCCAGTTCTATGTCCTAAATTTGCCACTAAGCCAGTTCTATGTCCATCAGTAGACTTTTGTACTGGGTGATCTCTGTTTTGTTCCAGTCATAACCATCTACGTAAAGGTCTAAATTAAGATCTTTGTTTAAGGTGTAAACAAAGCATTTGTGTATTCTCTAGTCATTCCCATATGGAGAATGCTTTCATTAGATGATGAGTTACATCATTTTCTTGAACAAGTTCTCTCTTGTACAGAGAGGGGAGAAACAGCTCAACACTCTGGCTGGGTACTTTCCAAGTGTGGCCTGTTGGGAATTAAACATATTGAAGGCATCTTAGTTGATTTTACTTCTGTAACTGAAATTCCCAGGGTGCCAAAGTATTTTCTGATTTCAGGGTCTGTGCTGCCCAACATTGCTTCTGAGGAACTTTTTTCCTCATTGTGTTTCACCAGAACCAAATTTTGAAAAGTGTTGTAATATACTGCAGTGGAGACTAGAAAAGCAATCACCATTAGAAGACATGGTTTACAAGTCGTTACCCAACTTTTAGCAGCTCAGACAAACAGTTCTAATTTTCTTGAACTCTCATTCTTTTTTTCGTTGTTTTTTTTTTTTTTTTTTAGACAGTCTCACTTTGTTACCTTCTGTAGAGTGCTGTTGCATCATAGCTGACAGCAACTTCAAACTCTTTGGTTCAAGAGATTCTCTTGACTCAGCCTCCCGAGCAGCTGGGAATATAGGCACCTCTCAAAATGCCATGCTATTTTTAGATAAGAGGTCTCGCTCTGGTTCAGGCGAGTCTCAAAACTGTGAGCTGAGGAGATCAACCTGCATTGGCCTCCCAGAGTGCTAAGATTATAGGCATAATCCACTGCGCCGGGCCTTGATCTCTCATTATTTAAACCTCAGGTGGTGGGTGGCGCCTGTGGCTCAAGGAGTAGGGTGCCAGTCCCATATGCCGGAGGTGGCAGGTTCAAACCCAACCCTGGCCAAAAACCACAAAATAAATAAATAAATAAATAAATAAACATCAGCTGGTATTAGGTATCAAATAAGATAATGGTGTTAAAATGCTTCTTAATCTATACTTTCCTTTAGAAATACATTATTGCACAAGTTGGCTGACTGAAGCCAGCTTTCCACAGAGGCTCCCGTCCAGTGGGAGAGTTAAAGGACAAAAATTCAGCAAGTAACCTGGTGGATTTGAGCTGCACTAGGAGAGAAGGTTGAAGAACGCAGGTGAACCCCGCTGAGGTGAGATGCGACCACAAGGATACAAACAAAAGGTACAAAATCAATCACCAAGTTCACGGGAGTCCTCTCCCCCATGAGAACGGCTCAGAGTGCCCCACAAACAATCGGGCAGAGTTCAAAGGTTCTCCCACTACACTCCATGGGAGAGACTCCCTAAAAACTGTACCTATCTCCCCTACTACGGTGCCATGGTGTCCTCCTGCCAGGCATAAAACTGTATAAACTGTATATAGTCTCTACCTGGAATTCTGACCTCCCAGCGCTCCCCTTTACTCACACCGAGGTCTGGAGGCCAGTCCCGGTAGGCGGAGAGGGGGCGGCACCGGAGTGGCAGTTCCCTGAGGCACAGTGTGACAGCCGTCTTTTGGTGACAATACGGCCAGGCATAAAACTGTGTAAAGCTGTGTGTATTCTCTGCCCGCAACCCCAGGCTCCCAGGGCTCCCCGCACTCCCCTCTGCTCTTGCTCCAAGGTCTGGAGGCCTGTCGCCCAGGGGTCCAGAATCTTGGGCGATTGCTCGAGGGGAGAAGACAGTGCTGCACTGCAGCCGGTTGGTGCAGACTCTGGGGTACGGGAGCAGAGAGAGGACGGTTGGCCAGAAGGGGGTTACACCAGAGCAGTGGTTGCCTGAGCCATGAAACAGCAGCCCTCTTTTGCTAGCAATACAGCTTACTACCGAATATTCTGAAGCCACACCCCACGTATCCCTGGGCAACCAGAGACTCTGAGTATAGGATTTGCCTGAGGCTACTACAACTTGCAAACCAGGAAACTCCCAGGGTGGGGCTGAACCAGAGGTCAGCTTTACTAAACCGAAGACGCACCTGGCCCTCAGGGGATCGTCAGCCTATAGACAATACAAGAGCAAAGACAAGCTGATTTGGAACTAAATTCAGCTTCTCTTCTGCAGGGGAACTGCAGAGCTGTTCTGTTCTATTCTGTCAGTAACATTAATCAGGGGTGAGACTGGACCTCAGTGAAAACCCCCCAACCTTCATCAAGCGCCTGAGGTTGTCAGGCCTCACCTCCTCCTGCTAGAGAGAGGCAGAGCGCAGCAGCCTGGCAGACTTCCTTGTGATTCAGGCAGGTGCAAACTCCTGGAGTACTGATTCACTACAGGCAACTGGGTCAGCCAACTGGAGGGCCATCAGTGACTGGGTGTGTCAGTGGTGCAAGGTGGGGAAGGAGGCATCAAACTTCCCAGACTGATCTATTGGCTGGGTGGCTCCTCCTGACTCCACGCAGCACTGGAGCAAGCCACACAAGAGTAGTGACCAGACCCTGTGATCCAGTTCCCAGAGACCTCTTAAACTCTCACCTGAAACAGGTGCAGACTGAGACAATTGATTTGGACTTTTGGAACTGAACCAATCGCCTGAGGACAAATCAGGTGGTGCCCTTGGTGCACGGTGGTAGGAAGGTTTGATTTTTTTCTTTTCCAATTGTTTGCCGGTGGGGGGTGGGGTGACTTAATTGCTGATATTTCTCCACAGCTGAGACCTCAATCCAGAGTATCTGTTTCACTAGGGTGGAACAGAAACCAGCTGAAAACAAGACAGAACCACTTAGCCCCACCACACCAGACAGGGCCCCAGTTTCTCAGGCCACAACACTGTACAGGCCCTCGACAAAGCCTCAGGGAAAAAAATGAGAGGGAGTAAAACAACCATGGGGCGGAATCAGCGGAAAAACTCTGGAAACATGAATAACCAGAATAGATCAACCCTCCCCCCCCCCCCGAGGAAAGATATGGCAGATGCAATTGAAGACCCCATTCATAAACAACTGGCTGAGATGTCAGAAATCGAATTCAGAATTTGGATTGCAGACAAGATTAATAAAGCAGAATTAGGAATTCGAGGAGAAATTCAAATGTTGTCTCAAGAATTTAATGAATTTAAAGACAAAACCACCAAAGACTTAGACACACTGAAGTAAGAATTTGCAGCCCTCAAAGATATGAAAAATACAGTAGAATCCCTCAGCAACAGAATGGAGCAAGCAGAAGAAAGGATTTCTGACATCAAAGATAAAGCCTTTGAATGCTCCCAAACTCTCAAAGAGGAAGAGAAATGGAGAGCAAAAACAGATCATTCTCTCAGAGAGCTCTGGGATAATTCGAAGAAGGCGAATATCTGAATCATAGGAGTTCCAGAAACAGATGAAGTGGCCTCGCTGCGCACAGAGGCCCTTCTGCATGAAATTATGAAAGAGAATTTTCCAGACATGCCTAGAGATTCTGAAATTCAGATAGTGGACAGCTTCAGAACCCCAGCATGACTCAATCCCAATAAGACATCCCCCAGGCATATCATAATTAACTTCACTATAGTTAATGTGAAGGAGAAAATTCTCAAAGCTGCCAGGAGAAGGAAAACCATTACCTTCAAAGGGAAGAATATTAGAATGACTGCAGATCTCTCTGCTGAAACTTTTCAAGCCAGAAGAGGGTGGTCACCAATTTTTAATCTCCTAAAGCAAAAGAACTTTCAACCCCGGATTTTGTATTCAGCTAAATTGAGTTTCATTTATGATGGAGAAATTAAATACTTTAATGACATTCATATGTTGAAGAAATTTGCCATAACCAAACCAGATCCTCAGAATATTCTCAGACCTATCCTCCATAATGACCAACCCAATCCTATACCACAAAAGTAAACTCACTCAGAAACTTTAGATCAAAATCCAATTTCCACACTGGTGAAAGGATTAAAAATGCCCACTGGACTTTTGAAAAACACGATACCCAAAACTTCACCAGACTTATCAATATTCTCCATTAATGTGAATGTCTTAAACTGTCCTCTAAAGAGGCATAGGTTAGCTGACTGGATGCAAAAACTCAGGCCAGATATCTGTTGCATACAAGAGTCACATCTTAACTTAAAAGACAAATACAGACTCAGGGTGAAAGGATGGTCATCCATATTTCAGGCAAATGGTAATCAGAAAGAAGCAGGTGTTGCAATTTTATTTGCAGATACAATAGGCTTTAAACCAAGAAAAGTAAGGAAGGACAAGAATGGTCACTTCATATTTGTTAAGGGTAATACTCAATATGATGAGATCTCAATTATTAATATCTATGCACCCAACCAGAATGCACCTCAATTTATAAGAGAAACTCTAACACACATGAGCAACTTGATTTCCTCCAGCTCCATAATCATCAGAGATTTCAACATTCCTTTGGCAGTGTTGGATCGATCCTCCAACAAGAAGCTAAGCAAAGAAATCTTAGATTTAAACCTAACCATCCAACATTTGGATTTAGCAGACATCTACAGAACATTTCATCCCAACAAAACTGAATACACATACTTCTCATCAGCCCATGGAACTTACTCCAAAATCGATCACATCTTAGGTCACAAGTCTAACCTCAGTAAATTTAAAGGAATAGAAATTATTCCATGCATCTTCTCAGACCACCATGGAATAAAACTTGAGCTGAGTAACAAGAGGAATCTGCATACTCATTCAAAAACATGGAAGTTAAATAACCTTATGCTGAATGATAGCTGGGTCAGAGATGAGATTAAGAAAGAAATAGCCAACTTTTTAGAACAAAACAACAATGAAAACGCGACCTATCAGAACCTATGGGACACTGCAAAGGTAGTTCTAAGAGGGAAATTTATAGCACTGCAAGCCTTCCTCAAGAGAACGGAAAGAGAGGAAGTTAACAATGTAATGGGACATCTCAAGCAACTGGAAAAGGAAGAACATTCCAACCCCAAACCCAGTAGAAGAAAAGAAATAACCAAAATTAGAGCAGAATTAAATGAAATTGAAAACAAAAGAATAATACAACAGATCAATAAATCAAAAAGCTGGTTTTTCGAAAGGGTCAATAAAATAGATAAACCTATGGCCAACCTAATCAGGAAAAAAAGTGTAAAATCTCTAATCTCATCAATCAGAAATGACAAAGACAAAATAACAACAGACTCCTCAGAAATCAAAAAAATCGTTAATGAATATTACAAGAAACTGTATTCTCAGAAATAGGAAAATCTGAAGGAAATTGACCGATACTTGGAAGCACGTCACCTTCCAAAGCTTATCCAGAATCAAGTGGAAATATTGAACAGGCCTATATTAAGTTCAGAAATAGCATCAACCATACAAAACCTCCCAAAAAAGAAAAGCCCGGGACCAGATGGTATCACGTCAGAATTCTACCAAACTTTTAAAGAGGAATTAGTACCTATATTACTCAACCTGTCCAAAAGGTACGAAAAGAAGCAAGACTACCTAACATGTTCTATGAAGCAAACATCACCCTGATCCCCAAACCAGGAAAAGACCCAACAAGAAAAGAAAATTATAGACCAATATCACTATAGAATATAGATGCAAAAATATTCAACAAGATGCTAACAAACAGAATCCAGCAACACATCAAACAAATTATACATCATGACCAAGTTGGTTTTATCCCAGGGTGTCAAGGCTGGTTCAATATACGTAAATCTATAAATGTAATCCAGCACATAAAAAAATTAAAAAACAAAGACCATATAATTCTCTCAATCGATGCAGAAAAATCTTTTGATAATATCCAACATCCCTTCATGATCAGAACACTTAAGAAAATCGGTATAGAAGGGACATTTCTTAAACTGATAGAGACCATCTACAGCAAACCCACAGCCAATATCATATTGAACGGAGTCAAATTGGAATGATTTCCACTCAGATCAGGAACCAGACAAGGCTGCCCATTGTCTACATTGAGTTTTAATATTGTAATGGAAGTTTTAGCCACCACAATTAGGGAAGAAAAGGCGATCAAGGGTATCCATGTAGGGTCAGAAGAGATCAAACTTTCGCTCTTCACAGATGATATGATTGTATATCTGGAAAATACTAAGGACTCTACTACAAAACTCTTAGAAGTGACGAAGGAATACAGCAGCGTCTCAGGTTACAAAATCAACATCCATAAATCGGTAGCCTTTATATATACCAACAATAGTCAAGTTGAAAAAACAATTAAGGACTCTATCCCATTCACAGTAGTGTCAAAGAAGATGATATATTTGGGAATTTATCTGACAAAGGAGGTGAAAATCTCTATAAAGAGAACTATGAAACTCTAAGAAAAGAAATAGCTGAAAATGTTAACAAATGGAAAAACATACCATGCTCATGGCTGGGAAGAATCAACATTGCTAAAATGTCCATACTACCCAAAGCAATATATAGTTTCAATGCAATCCCTATTAAAGCTCCACTGTCATACTTTAAAGATCTTGAAAAAACAATACTTCATTTTATATGGAATCAGAAAAAACCTCGAATAGCCAAGACATTACTCAGAAATAAAAACAAAGCAGGAGGAGTTACTCTACCAGACCTCAGACTATCCTACAAATCAATAGTGATCAAAACAGCATGGTATTGGCAAAAAAACAGAGAAGTAGATGTCTGGAACAGAATAGAGAACCAAGAGATGAACCCAGCTACTTACCATTATTTAATCTTTCACAAGCCAATTAAAAACATTCAGTGGGGAAAAGATTCCCTATTTAACAAATGGTGCTGGGTGAACTGGCTGGCAACCTGTAGAAGACTGAAACTGGAACCACACCTCTCACCATTAACTAAGATAGACTCTCACTGGATCAAAGATTTAAACTTAAGACATGAAAGTATAAAGATACTAGAGGAGAGTGCAGGGAAAACCCTTGAAGATATCGGTCTGGGTGAGTATTTTATGAGGAGGAGCCCCCAGGCAATTGAAGCAGCTTCAAAAATACACTAATGGGACTTGATCAAACTAAAAAGCTTCTGCACAGCTAAGAACACAGTAAGTAAAGCAAGCAAACAGCCCTCAGAATGGGAGAAGATGTTTGCAGGTTATGTCTCTGACAATGGTTTAATAACCAGAAACCACAGAGAACTCAAACGCATTAGCAAGAATAGAACAAGGGATCCCATCACAGGCTGGGCAAGGGACTTGAAGAGAAACTTCTCTGAAGAAGGCAGGCGCGCAGCCTTCAGACATATGAAAAAATGCTCATCATCTTTAATCATCAGAGAAATGCAAATCAAAACTACTTTGAGATATCATCTAACTCCAGTGAGACTACCCTATATCACAAAATCCCAAGACCAGAGATGTTGGTGCGGATGTGGAGAAAAGGGAACACTTTTGCACTGCTGGTGGGAATGCAAATTAATACATTCCTTTTGGAAAGAGATATGGAGAACACCTAGAGATCTAAAAATAGCTCTGCCATTCAATCCTGTAATCCCTCTACTGGGCATATACCCAGAAGACCAAAAATCACAACATAACAAAGATATTTGTACCAGAATGTTTATTGCAGCCAAAGTCATAATTGTTAAGTCATGGAAGAACCCCAAGTGCCCATCGATCCACGAATGGTTTAATAAATTGTGGTATATGTACACCATGGAATACTATGCAGCCTTAAAGAAAGATGGAGACTTTACCTTTTTCATGTTTACATGGATGGAGCTGGAACATATTCTTCTTAGTAAAGTATCTCAAGAATGGAAGAAAAAGTACCCAATGTACTCAGCCCTACTATGAAATTAATTTAGGGTTTTCACATGAAAGCTATAACCCAGTTACAACCTAAGAATAGGGAGAAGGGGGAAAGGGAGGGGAGGGAGGGGGGAGGTGGGTAGAGGGAAGGGGAGTGGTGGGATTACACCAGTGGTGCATCTTACAAGGGTATGCGTGAAACTTGGTAAACGGTCTGTGAAGCTAGTGAATGATGCCCCATGAATATATCAATGTACACAGCTATGATTTAATTAAAAAAATAATAGAAAAATAAAAATTAAAAAAATAGAAATACATTATTGCACCAATGACTTGTTACAGAATTCCTTTAAAACCATAGAATTTTAGCACAAATAATAGATCTTAGATATTTACTTCATGGTTAGAAAAAAAATTATAAATAAAATTCTTATATCGGGTGGTGCCTGTGGTTCAGTGGGTAGGGCATCGGCACCATATACTGAGGATATATGTATCCAGTTTTACCATGGCCAAACTGTGGCAAAAAAAATACCCGGGCGTTGTGGCGGTCACCTGTAGTCCCAGCTACTCGGGAGGCTGAGGCAAGAGAATTCCCTAAGCCCAGGAGTTGGAGGATGCTGTGAGCTGTGTGATACTATGGCACTCTACCAAGTGCAATAAAGTAAGACACTGTCTGTACAAAAAACAATAATAATAATAAAATAAAACCCTTATTTCAATACCAACCTTATTAGAAACAGTAATAAATTAAAAAGATGGGCGTACTTAGTTCTCTGCCAGTTCTGCTCTTTACCCTCATAGAGTCCCCTGAGTTCCCTACTCAAAACTTTAGCTTCCCATAGAAATGTACTTTGAAAATCACTTTTAGGCCAAGCACAGTGGCTCATGCTTGTAATCCTAGCACTCTGGAAGGCCAGGCAGGTGGATTGCCTGAGCTGGGGCGTTTAAGACCAGCTTGAGCAAGAGTGAGACCTCACCTCTACTGAAAATAGAAAAACCAGCTGGGCATTGTGGTGGGCACCTGTAGTCCCAGCTACTCAGGAGGCTGAGGCAAGAGGATAGCATGAACCTGAGAGTTTGAGGTTGCTATGAGCTATGATGCCATGGCACTCGACCCAGGGTGACAGAGTAAGACTCTGTTTAAAAAACAAAGAAAGAGAGAAAACTACTTTTATCACACACGCCCTCATGTACAGATGGGCCTGAGATGTAGAGTGGGAAACAGACTTGCCTGTTTCCCATAGAGGGAGAGCCGGGGCTAGAAAGCACACAACTCACCTACCATGTGGCAATATATTTTTCTTGTGCAATGGCAATTTAGATTGGGAGATAGGCAAGGCTACCTTGTTGGACATAAAGTATCTGAATTAGGGTAAATATACTTTAAGTAGATGGTATTGATTCAGGTATTTTGATGTGAGGTGTAAGTCTAAACAGTCTGACTCACCAAACTTTTGTGTTTTCAAAAAAAATATCATAGTATCTTTCACATTGCAGATGCTAAACATGTGTTAATTCTCTTCTGGTCTTATTGAAAGCAGGGGATATTTGGAAAACCATAAGTCAAGGAGGTAAAGAAAAGGGAGAGCAGGAACTCTGGTACTTGAACATACATTCAGATCATATCGTGGGGCAAGCATGGAGTCAGTATTACTATTCTTAATCACCTTGCCCATTTCCCACTCTCTTTAGCATACTCCCTCCACCCTTGAAAATCATCTAGTTTAATCTTCAAGTCAATGCACTAGAGCTGGCTGCCTTCCTACCAAAGGACTTCATCCAAGCCTACACCCACACAAGCCATGTGTCTACTCCCTCCTGTATCTCATTAAAGGCCACATTGATGATCCAAGCAGAATTAGAAAATTATATTTGGGGAGAAGATTGTATGCCTGGATACGCTTGGCTAGGGCAGAACTTGCTTGTCTGCAGAAGTTCACTGATGGAAGTGGGGATTCTGCTTCCTATCCTCTCAGGATATAGCCTGTAATGAAGTTGCACTTGTGATGTACTTTATACTCTCCAAAGAACTTTTGCAGATGTTATCACATGTGATCCTCATGAGAAACTTATGATTGAGGCACAGTTAGTTCATTCAATAACTATTTAATGCATCCTACTATGTGCTAAGCCTTGTGTTAGGCATTGCCTTAAGTATATTAACGAATAAGGTTAACTCCTCATCCTCCCAGCTCAACACATACATCATTTGTGGACTTTTTTCAGAGAGGGCTTCCCTCTTTTCCCCCTTATCTCCTCATAGCCTGCTTGCATCTTTCATAGGACTCATCACAATTTAATTATAGATTTATTTTTTTATTGTCTGCCTTCCCTGCTTGCACTGTAAGCTTCAAGAGACTTTGTCACGTATGCCACTGAATCCCCCCACACATAGTACAGTGGAGAAATTTCACAGTCTGGTAAAGGAAAACATACACAAAGCTATAATAAACTAGTCTTTTTTTTTTTTTTTAGAGACAGAGTCTCACTATGTCGCCCTGGGTAGACTGCTGTGGCGTCACAGCTCATAGCAACTTCAAACTCTTGGGCTTAAGCAATTCTCTTGCCTCAGCCTCCCAAGTAGCTGGGACTAGAGGCGCCCACCAGAATGCCCGGCTATTTTTTGTTGCAGTTGTCATTGTTGGTCAGCTGGCCTGGGCTGGGTTCGAACACACCAACTTCGGTGTATGTGGCTGGCGCCATAACCACTGTGCTATGGTCACTGAGCCATAATAAACTAGTCTTTATGCTTTGGAAGAAGTTTGTCTAGAGTAGGGGCTTAACAAGAGGAATAATTTCTATGTGTCAGAAAAAGCTTCCCTGATGGTATTGCATCTGAACTGAATCTTGAAATACTATATGGGAACAAAGATGGGCAAATACCCTGCAAAAGAGAAGCAACACAGACAGTATCGTGGAGGCATAAAACAGCATGTCATATGTTAAGAACTGCAAGTATTTTGGTAATTTCTGGAGCATGTAAGAATGAAGTGAAAGGTGTGAGTTGGTGAGAGATGATTTTGAAGGTGCAGGGATCAGGTTAGCAAGAGGACCCTGAATGCTGTGCTACCAAATTTGAACTTCATTCCATTCACAGTAAGAACAGCTATCATTTATTGAGTACTTTTGTTCACAATAACAATAGCTACTATTTATTGACTACTGACTTTGAGCTGAGTATTTACATATTCTTTTAAAAAATATAAAACATTTCACTCTTATGTAAAAGTAGAAAAAAATGGTATAATGAACTTCCATGTACCCATTACTCAGCTTCGACAATTATCAACTCGTGCCAATTTTTGTGGTACTTTATTGCTCCATAAAAAAGTACCCTCCAAACTTAGTGGCCTAAAACAACAAGGATTTCATTATATCCAGGCATTTGGAGCCAGGAATTTGGACAGGGCTTGCCTGGGCAATTCTGCTCTTTGTAGCACTCAGTAGTATTCAGCTGATGGATGAGCTGGTCTGGAGAATTCAAGACTCCTACACCTGGGGCCTTGATGAGAATGGCTGGAAGGCTGAGAGGAGCTAGAACTGTTGACTGGAGTAGCTAAATGTAGCCTCTCTAGGCTGGTGCATTGGCTCACATCTGTAATCCTAGCACTCTAGTAGGCCGAAGCAGATGGATTGCTTGAACTCAGGAGTTTGAGATTAGCCCGAACAAGAGGGAGACCTTACCTCTGCCTAAAAAAAGACAGAAAAATTAGCTGAGCATTTTGGCAGGCTCCTATTACTCTCAGCTACTCAGGAGGCTGAGGCAAGAGGATTGCTTCAGCCCAGAAGTTTGAGGTTTCTGTGAGCCATGACGCCATGGGACTCTAGCCTGGGGCAACTGAAGTGAGTCTTTGTCTCAACACCAACAGCAACAAAGAAAACAAAACAAATAAATAAATAAATAAATGTAATTTATCTAGATTAACAGTCAGACTTCTAACTGGCTTCTCCCTGAGCAAGTACCCAAGAGAAGTATACGGAAGCTTCACGACCTTTTCTGACCTTGTCTTAGAAGTCACATAGCATTACTTCTGCTATGTTGGTTCTAAGTGAATTATAAGGCTAAGATTCCAGGTGAGTGGATTTAGATTCAAAGTCTTCGAGGCAGGGGAGGAGGCAAGGTCACATTTTAGAAGATCATGTAGGATGAGAGATATCGTTGCAGCCATATTTGGAAACCACAGTCTACCACACCAATGCTGCTTCACTTCTACTCCCCTCCACACTCACTCCACTTCCATGGACTATTTGGAATTAAATCCCAAACATCACATTTTCCTCTAGAAAAATTTCTGCATATACAGACTCATGTAAATGTCACCCTACCCTTAGCAGGTTAGACTAGACTTTTTTTCCCCCCATTTTACAAACGAAGAAACTGGAACCAAGAGAAGTTCATATCACTTGTCAAAAGTCACAACACTAGTAGGTGGTTCAGGCAGGACTTGAACCTAGCATGTTTGATTCTAGTGCCTATCCTCTAATATGGAGCCCCTAATAGATTTTATTTGTTTATCTTTGGAGCCGGGGTCTCACTATGTTGCCCAGGCTAACATGCAGTGGCTATTCATAGGGTTAGTCATAGCGCATTGCAGTCTTGAACTCCTGGGCTTGAGCAATCCTTCTGCTTCAGGCTCCCAAATAACTGGGACTACAAGCATGTGCTACTGTGCAAGGCTTCCTGAGGGATTCTAAACAGAGAAATAATATAATCTTGGCCTATTGAAAAGATCTTAGTTGCAATATAGAGGGCAGACTGGAAGGGGCCAGAGAAGGGCCTGAGAAACTAACTAAGAGGCTGCAATTAGTGTAGGCCAGGGCTTCTCAAATGTTAATGTGCGTATGAATCACTTAAAGATCTTGTTAAAATGTGGGTTCTGATTTGGTAGGTCTGGAGTAGAGCCTGAGATTCCATGTTTCTAACATGCTGCTTGGCTGAAGACTACATTTTGAGTAGCAATGACCTAAGCTAAAGATGATGAAAGTGTGAACCAGGGGAAAAGGGAGATCAAAGAAAAGAAGGTAGAATGTGTAGGAATCAACAGGTAGTACTGTTCTCATTTTCCGATTGATTTATAGGGAGTGTTAAGGGAACTCAAAGTTAATATACGAATTAGCAGCTAAACTAAACTAGAGGGCCTGGTGCAGTGGCTCATGCCTGTAATCACAGCACTCTGGGAGGGTGGGTGGATGGCTTGAGCTCAGGAGTTGGAGACCAGCCTGAGTAAAAGCAAGATATGGTCTCTAAAAACTAGCATGGCCTTTTGCGGGTGCCTGTAGTCCCAGCTACTCGGGAGGCTGAGGTAAGAGAATCACTTGAGTCCAAGCGTTTGAGGTTGCTGTGAGATATGACGCCACAGCACTTAACTCCAGGGTGACTGAATGAGAGTTTGTCTAAAAAAAAAAAAAAAAAACTAGAACCCAAACTTGTTTATTTCTCATCTCATTTATTTGTAACCCAAAGGAAACACAGGATACCACCACAAATAATTAGCATTCCAAGTAAAACCAAACAATGAAAGTCTTTTACCAACGCATTATACACAAAATTTAGTTTACATTTGTTTCATTTTAAATTTATCTCCCATAATTCTTTCTTTCTTTCTTTTCTTTTTGGAGTTTTTGGCCGGGGCTGGGCTTGAATCCACCACCTCCAGCATATGGGGCCTGAGCCTTACTCCTTTGAGCCACAGGCACTGCCCCTCCAATAATTATTTCTTAAACTCCCTGTGCCTGCCACCATTTCTCTAGCATAAGGAGAGAAAATCGGGTGTTTTACTGTATTAAGTTAAATAAGTGGGATTTTATGGTGTTTAGTTAGGAATACCAGGATATAGAAGAGCTAAGCTCCCAAGTCACTGGGCAATTTTATCCTAGGTTTAATTGAGAAAAAATTTACAGAGAAGGTGGGATTTGACCTGTATCTCACAGGATGGGAAGGATCTATACAGGATAAAAAGAATGAGAAGGCATTTCCAGAGGTACAATGGTGGGAATAAGATCCAGGGGTGGGAAAATACATAATGTGAACTTCATATATAAGTTACAGTTTAAGCCTCTACTCATGCTTAAAAATAAACAAACAAACAACAACAAAAAAAAAAACAGTTATAACAAAAAGAAGAAACCATATGTGGTCTTTGCTGCACCAGTTGTTTTCAAGAGAATTCTTTTGCAATAGAATGCCTACCACTTAAGGAGGTGGAAAGTTAGGGTCAGAGTGAAATACCATAGTAACACCAATGACATGTAACCACATCCACATATCCATCTGTCTACCTGAATGGGCATGTTTTTAATGAGTATCCCACCTCCAGAGGAGGAGGTGAGGCCCTGCTTCTGCTCTATTCAGGCCCTGATCATTCCCTCCTATGCTCAGGAAACATTCATGAATACAGAGGCTCTATACTCAACCTTCTGAGAAACTGCCAGGCTATTTTCCAAAGCAGCTGCACCATTTTACAATCTCACCAGTAATGTATGAGGGTTCCAATTTCTCCATATCTTCACCAACAGTTGTTACTGTCTCTTTGATTATAGACATCCTAGTGCATGTGAAGTGGTATCTCATTGTGGTTGTGGTTTGCGTTTCCCTGAGGACGAATGATATGGAGTATCTTTTCATGTGCTTATTTCCAACTGGCTCTTGATTGCTGGTTATAGGCATCTATTCCCCTCTCCAGTAATAGAGTTACCATATGACCCAGCAATTCTACTCCCATGTAGATATCCAAGAGAATTGAAAACATATGTTCATACATACAAAAATTATACAGGATTGTAACCTAAGCATTTATCAACTGATGAATGCATAAACAAAAGTGGTATATCCATAAAATGAAATGCTATTCAGCCATAAAAAGGAGTGAAGTAGGGTGGTGCCTGTGGCTCAAAGAGTAGGGTGCTGGCCCTATATACAAGAGGTGGTGGTAGGTTCAAACCTGGCCCTGACCAAATACGGAAAAAAAAAAAAAAAAAAAAGGAGTGAAGTAGTGATAAATGCTAAA
Source organism: Nycticebus coucang (assembly GCF_027406575.1). Taxonomy (NCBI): domain Eukaryota; kingdom Metazoa; phylum Chordata; class Mammalia; order Primates; family Lorisidae; genus Nycticebus; species Nycticebus coucang. Next base: position 123,966,619 of record NC_069804.1, read on the forward strand.
AAGGTCACAATTCCATTTATATGAAATATCCCGGATAGGAAAATCCATAGATATAGAAAAAGACAATGGTGGTTACCAGAAGTTGATAGATTCATGCCCCTGGATAGTTCACTTTAGAAAGATTAATTTTATGTTAACGGCCTCAAAGACCCACTTGGACCTGGCTCCAGCCAACCATTCCTGAAGATTTTGCCCTCTTAAAGGAGAAAGATTCTACTGTTCATACCTTAGGATAGTCATATGCCACCACTGAGGCAATGAGTACAGAAATGTTTAGCAACTGGAATGGGAAGGAGATGAACCCCTAAAGGGCAAGAATTCAATGATATTACAGATACATCATGCCGTCACCTCTCTGTCTACTTCTCTATCTACCTTCCTACTCACCTTTACTAAATACTTAGTATGTGGCAGACACTGTGCTAATACTTCATTATCTTTTTAAATTTTTTTGCAGTTCTTGGCCGGGGCCGGGTTTGAACCTGCCACCCCCAGTATATGGGGCTGGTGCCCTACTCCTTGATCTACAGGCACCACCTGTGAAGACACTTCATTATCTTCATTCTCACAATGTTACATATGGGAAAATTGAGAGCTAGTAATAACCAAGATTGCACACATCTAAGAAGTGGTAGACAGTGTATGGTGCCCGATGATTGCATTAATGTACACAGCTATGATTTAATAATAATCATTAAAAAAAGAAGTGGTGGAGATGAGATTTAAACTTTGGCCTGTGTTTTTACATTCAAATGGAAGTCAAGGGTGGTCATGGAAGTGATCCAAAGCCATGTTCCTCGGGTATGCTCAGACCGTGTGGTACCTGCAACAGGGAGTATGGTTGTTTGCCAAAGACTTCAGTCCCATTTCAGAACTTGTGGGCTTGGAGCCTTCCGAAGGACTGTGGGGTCATGGGTCCACTAAGTTGTCTGAAATCACCTACTCAAGACCACAGAGACTTCCCCTGACCTGAAGCTTCGTTTGTCATCTCTTTCAGAAAATTCAAAGAGGAATTTAAATATTTGGGGGTTTTTGTAGGGAAGTAAAATGTGTTCTACTCCAGGAACTTTCCTTTCCTCTTCTTTCCTTTCCTTTTCTTTTCGTTTTCTTTTCCAGGATCTTATCTTTCCTTTACTTTCTTTTCTCCTTTCCTTTCCTTTTCTTTCCTTTCTCCTTCCCTTCCCTTCCTCCTTCTCTTCCCTTCCCCCTTCCCTTCCTCCTTCCCTTTCCTTTCTCCTTTCTCCTTTCCTTTCCTTTCCTTTTTTTTTTCTTTGAGACAGAGTGGGGTGGCACCTGTGGCTCAGTGGGTAGGGTGCCAGCGCCATATACCGAGGTTGGCAGGTTCAAACCTGACCCCAGCCAAACTGCAACAACAACAAAAAATAGCGGGGTGTTGTGGTGGGCACCTGTAGTCCCAACTACTCAGGAGGCTGAGGCAAGAGAATCGCCTAAGCCCAGGAGTTGGAGATTGCTATTAGCAGTGTGATGCCACAGCACTCTACCAAGGGCAATAAAGTGAGACTCTGTCTCTACAAAAAAAAAAAAAAAAAGAAAGAAAGAAAGAAAGAAAGATAGAGTCACACTCTGCGTGCTGGGCTGAGTGCCAGGAGTACCATGGCATCATAGCTTACAGCAACCTCAAACTCCTGGGCTCAAGAGATCCTCTGACCTCGGCCTCCTAAGTACCCTGTTTTCCCGAAAATAAGACAGTGTCTTATATTGATTTTTGCTTCCAAGGATGTGCTAGGTCTTATTTTCAGGGGATGTCTTATTTTTCCATGAAGAAGAATACGGTACACATTTATTGTTAAATGAAAATAAAGGAAATTTATCACCTGTATATGGTACGGTAGTAACTTGAGTATCTTCCAGCCTAAACAATGTTGTGGATCTTCTTAAAGACAGTTCACTTTGCTGAAGGAAATTATCCAGCCAGTGTTGTGATGCTTTGAAGTCTTCGGGGGCTATGTCAAACTGTGGTGCCATTGCAAGGGCAAATTCTCGAATCTGAGCCCTATTCACAACCAAAGCCTTTGCTCTCCTGTCAACAACCCATTCACAGATCAGGTCTTCCAGCTCAGAAAATAATGGTTGCCGACCTGATCCACACTTACACTTCTTAGCATTTCCCTTGTCCACTTGTTCAATGAGGTTACCATACTCTGCTCGCCATTTTCGGACCAATTGGATACTCAACACCTTCTCTTTATAGGAAGCAGTAAGATTTTGGGCCCAAGAGTCTTCCACAATTCCTTTCTTGTACTCCATGGAGTAGCTTTTTCTTTTTGCACTCATTTCTAGGGGTAAAAAAAATAAGGAACTGGAATATCAGGGTGGGGGGAGGGGGATCACTTAAAATGACACAGGGGGAAACTAAGCAATGGACTCTCACAAAATAAGACGAATAGAATACTACCACACTTATCAATTATCTCAATAAATGTTAATGGCTTGAATTCCCCACTGAAGAGACATAGATTGGCTGACTGGATTAAAAAACACAAGCCATCCATTTGCTGTCTGCGAGAAACACACCTGGCTTCAAAAGACAAATTAAAGCTCTGAGTCAAGGGTTGGAAGACAATTTTTCAGGCAAATGGCATTCAGAAGAAAAGAGGAGTTGTAATCTTATTTTCAGATTCATGTGGATTTAAAGCAACTAAAGTCAAAAAAGACAAAGATGGTCACTTTATATTGGTCAAGGGAAAAATACAACAAGAAGACGTTTCAATTCTAAATATTTATGCACCCAGTTTAAATGCTCCTGGATTCTTGAAACAGACCTTACTCCGTCTGAGCAATATGATATCTGATAATACCATCATAACAGGGGACTTTAACACTCCTCTTACAGAGCTGGACAGATCCTCTAAACAGAAATCAAACAAAGATATAAGAGATTTAAATGAGACCCTAGAACAACTGTGCTTGATAGATGCACATTATTCTTAGTAAAGCATCACAAGAATGGAGAAGCATGAATCCTATGTACTCAATTTTGATATGAGGACAATTAATGGCAATTAAGGTTATGCGGGGGGGAGGAAAAACAGAAAGAGGGAGGGGGGTAGGGCCTTGGTGTGTGTCACACTTTATGGGGGCAAGACATGATTGCAAGAGGGACTTTGCCTAACAATTGCAATCAGTGTAACCTGGCTTATTGTACCCTCAATGAATCCCAAACAATAAAAAAAAAAAAAGAAAAACGGAGAAAAAAAATTGATAGCTAAAGTCTTTAGTAGTTCCATGATGTACACATAGGTTTTGAAAATCTGAAATAAACTGTGAAATTTATGACAAAAAAAAAAATGAGAAGATATTTGCAGGGTATATCTCTGACAAAGGTTTAATAACCAGAATCCGCAGAGAACTCAAACGCATCAGCAAGAAAAAAACAAGGGATCCCATCGCAGGCTGGGCAAGGGATTTGAAGAGAAACTTCTCTGAAGAAGACAGGCGCACGGCCTTCAGACATATGAAAAAATGCTCATCGTCTTTAATCATCAGAGAAATGCAAATCAAAACTACTTCACAAAATCTCAAGACCAGAGATGTTGGCGTGGATGTGGAGAAAAGGGAACACTTCTGCACTGCTGGTGGGAATGCAAATTAATACATTCCTTTTGGAAAGAGATATGGAGAACACTCAGAGATCTAAAAATAGATCTGCCATTCAATCCTGTAATTCCTCTGCTGGGCATATACCCAGAAGACCAAAAATCACAACATAACAAAGATATTTGTACCAGAATGTTTATTGCAGCCCAATTCATAATTGCTAAGTCATGGAAAAAGCCCAAGTGCCCATCGATCCACCAATGGATTAATAAATTGTGGCATATGTACACCATGGAATATTATGCAGCCTTAAAGAAAGATGCAGACTTTACCTCTTTCATGTTTACATGGATGGAGCTGGAACATATTCTTCTTAGTAAAGTATCTCAAGAATGGAAGAAAAAGTACCCAATGTACTCAGCCCTACTATGAAACTAATTTGGGGCTCTCACATGAAAGCTATAACCCAGTTACAACCTAACAATAGGGGGAAGTGGAAAAGGGAGGGGAGGGAGGGGGGTGGTGGGTAGAGGGAGGGGGATCGGTGGGATCATACCTGTGGTGCATCTTACAGGGGTATTTGCGAAACTTGGTAAATGTAGAATGTAAATGTTTTGGCACAGTAACTGAGATAATGCCAGGAAGGCTATGTTAACCATTGTGATGAAAATGTGTCAAATGGTCTATGAAGCGAATGTATGATGCTCCATGATCATATCAATGTATACAGTTATGATTTAATAAAAAATAATAATAATTAAAAAAAGACACAGGGGGGATCACAGGGGGGAATCAAAATGGCACAGGAGAATCAGAGGGGGGATTACAGTTTTAGTAACCCCTTTTGATCCTCCTGTGTCATTTTGATTGTCCCCTCTGATCCTCCTGTGTCAGTTTAAGTGATCCCCTTCCCCCCACCCCTGTGCCACTGAACACCTTCACTAGACATCCCCCCCTTTATCAGACATTTCCCCCATGGGGCCTGCCTGGAGACTGTCACTGGGATGGCTGGGGCCTGGACCTGGGCTGGAGCAGGGTCTGCCACTGACTGAGAAACTTCAGTCAGCATGAGGGCGGCCGCGAGCATCAGGCAGTGTCACCAGAGACAGACCAGCACTCACGACCTTCACCGCATCCTATCCGCTCTGATCCTCTTGTTCTTCTACATGCATCTGCGAAGTCTCCTCCTCTCTTCCGCCCTGCTCACCTCTCACTCCGACCTCCGCTCCACCTCCACACAGCAGTGACGTCAGGACTCCATGTAACGTCACTGGTTGCTAGACGCCAGTCCAGGCAGCCCTAGCAACCAGTTAGGGTAAATTAATTTTTATTCCGAAACAGAGTGGGGGGGCTTATTTTAGGGGGATGCCTTATATTTCACCCAGAAGGAAACCTTAAGTAGGTCTTATTTTTGGAGGATGTTTTATTTTCGGGGAAACACGGTAGCTGGGACTATAGGCACCCACCACAAGGCCCGGCTAGTTTTTTTTTTTTTTTTAGTAAAGCCAGGGACTCACTCTTGCTCAGGCTGGGCTCCATCTCTTGAGCTCAAACAATTTACCCACCTCCGTCTCCCAGAGTGCAAGGATTACAGGCTTAAGCCACTGCATCTGGCCCAGGAATCTTATCTAAAGGCCTCAGTTACTAGTGAGTGAGCTAAGGAAATTTCACCCCAAAATATGACTCCTTGATATAAAGAATATTTTCACTGAAAAGGCCATTTTGATTAGAAAGCTGCTCCTCTATAAAACCTGAGTAATCTGATTTAGAATCAGAAAAGGAACTTCTGGACTCCTTATCACATGCTAATAAACCTAGCCCTAAGATCAATTGAAGCACAATACCTGTCTCTCAGGTTAATTTACTAATCAATCTGTTTCCCTCCATTTATCCATCCCCCCCTTAGCAACGGCTTTCCAGTTTCTCTCCCCTCTCCCTTCTGGAAGGCATCTTTAAAAGCCACCATCACTTTCAGAAATCATTCTTGTGGTTCCCCCCATGCGCATGGTATTTGAAAATAAACGTTTCTCTTATTAATCTACTATAACTGTGAGTTGATCTTTTTAGTGAACCAACCTAGGGGAAAAGAGCAAGTTTCCCTGGGACTCCCCTTCACTAGATAAAGAAACAAGCTTATAGAGTGGAAATGACTTCCCTAAGATAATACAGCCAATTCTAAGTATTGCAACTAGACAGGGAAAAAAATGGAAGTTTTTCAACATTCTCAAGCTATTTTCTGCTTTTCCTTTTGTTAATATTTTCTTCAATTCTGTAATCTGGATATACTTTCATGAGAGTGTCCTACTCCTATTCGAACCAAGATATGGTAAGATATACTCTTTCTTAAAAAAAAAAAAAACTCTTATTATACAATTTCTATACATTGTACATTATTTATTTATAAATGATATATAATTTATACATATATAATTATATTTTACTGAATGTGTGATTGATTAATTGATTGACTATTGGAATATTTTAAAGCAAGTCTAGGACAGCATACCATTGCAAGGTATATATTCACAAAGAAAGGCATCGTGATATATAGCAAAATACATACAAAGCCTACACTGGGCTGAAGGTAGGGGACATAGGCCTTGTTTACTGAGCTCTGCCACTAAGTACCTGTATGATCCTAAGAAAGTTGTTTGAGTCCTTACTCTCAGACTTCTTTCCCTTAAAAAAAAAAAAGCCTAATTTTATTACTTTACAACACTGAAATTCTATGACAGTTCAAATTCCTCTAGGGATATTTGTATTTTAAAAAAGAACAAGTGTTTAATGTTCTGGCAAAGGAAAGTGATTTGTGGGTGTATTTGTTAGAGCTGTGGGGATAGGAGAGGAATTGTACAGAAGTCTTAATGTCACCCCTTGCAAGCAGCTGCCAAAGTATTTCCACAGAAGGGTGATTTTCACTACCAGGACTGCCAAGTGTGGATCTGAGAAATGCAAAATTACGCCATCATTCTGCTTTACTAGCAGACTTTCAGGATTAGTTGAAATAACCTGAAGATCATCAATCCGAATTAAATTGGGGAACTGCTGTAAGGATAAAATATTTTCCAGCTTCAAACAAATGTCCATTTTCTGAAGTACCCAAACACACTACAACTTGTTTGACCCTAAGGGTTTTCTTTTCTCTCCTTCAATGCGTTTTGTGAGAGGTAGGTGGAAAGTTTTCTTTGACAGTTGAATGCTGCCATCTGCTGGATGCTGGGTAGCACTCAACTGGAGAAGGGTAATCTTTCTGCCAGACTCACAGCAAAAAAAAATTTCCAAACAATTTAACGTGTAAGATGTACAAATCAAAAAGCAACTTAAATACTTTCATGACTTATTACTTTACTCACAAATTTCTTATTTCTGATATAAATAAATTAAAATTTTTGTTAAATATATTAAGACTAATGTTGGCAAACACAAATTTCCTTTTGTTCCCAAATTCTAACACATGTTGGTACATTTTTTCCCCAGTCTTTACCACATTTTTGCAATATACTTTCATTCCAAAAATATTGATTGAGCACCTTCTATATATATGCCAGTCACTTCATCAGGGATGGGGGACAAACAGCAAAGGAAAAAAATCTAGAAAGTCCCTTCCCTCCTAGAGCTTGCATTCAAGGTTAAGGGGAACAATAAACAAATGAAGATATAGTTAAAAGTTAAATCATGGTAAACGCTGTGAAGAAAAAAAATGTTATGGAAATTCAGAGTGATTGACTGGAGTGCTACTTTAGATAGGGTGGTCATGGAAGGTCCCTCTGGAGGTAGTGGAACAGGTGACATCTGAACAGCAATTGCAGCGACCAGAAGGACAAAAGGAAGTATGGACCAGAAGGAAGCAGCAATGTGAATGTGTGGGAAGAGAGTCCTCTAGGGGGAAAAGTGTCCAAGGCAGAAAGGCAAGCACGAATGCTCTGAGGCAGGAGCATGCTTCCGTGTAGAGGCATAGCAAGGAAGCTAGTGGGACTGGAAGGGTCTGTGGGAACTAAAAACTGAAAGGAAATAAAGCAGGAGAGCACAACCAGGGATCAAATCACAAAGGGGCCAAACCAAGTGAGGACAACTTTGTGCAGGTTTTCCCCCATTTAAATCCATTTGACATAAAAGAGCTGCATTTTCAAGGATGTGCAGGATCCACAGTCAGCAATAGAGGGGAGAAAGGATCCTGAAAAGAGACGATATTGAACCAAAGGCATGAATACTACAGCAGTTGAGAGTATGTGTTGTGGGACTTGAGAGATCCGGGTTCAAATCCCAGCTGTGCCACTTCTAGTTATACTATTCCCACTCTTCCCTAACCAATAAACAGATTGTAATCAGTTGGTCTATCATTGGCCCTACCTGTAGGAACCCTAGTATCAGATGAGGATGGCTACACTGATAGGGTGCTGCAGATCTAGCCACTAGTATTTATTTGATAGAGGATTAGAGTGGGAATGTAGTACAGGGGAGTGAAGGAAGGAACTTCACACATTAAAAAGTAAAAAGCAGGCTTGGGGGCTTTGGGCGCTGGCCACATACATCAGAGGCAGTGGGCACCAGCCCTGCCCAGGCCAGCAAAACAACAATGACACTACAACCAAAAAATAGCTGGGTGTTGTGGCAGGTGCCTGTAGTCCCAGCTACTTGGGAGGCTGAGGCAAGAGAATTGCTTAAGCCCCAGAGTTTGAGGTTTCTGTGGGCAGTAATGCCACGGCACTCTATCCACGGCAACAGCTTGAGACTCTGTCTCAAAACAAACAAGCAAACAAACAAACAAACAAAAAATAATTGTGCGGGTGTATGTGATAATTTGGAGTATTTTGCATTTTATAAAATTTCTGCAGTTAATATATATTGTTTTATGACCAGAAGAAAATTCTCTCTCCAAATCACTTGGTATAAATTGCATTAAGAAATTTGGTGCACATTGTCTTCCTCTACAGCAAAGCTACAGGAAAGTCGACAGACCTTAAATCAAAATGATGATCATTTTGCTTCTCAGCACAATGTTATTAGTACAAAAGTCTTTCCTGTCTGTTAATCTGGTTCAGAAAGCCACGGTATAAGTGAGCCAAAATAGACTCCAATTTTCTTATATCTCTATATTGTATTACATTTTCTTTGCACATTGAACTATTAAATGTGAGAATAGAATTTATTAAATTATATTACAAACACCAGCCTTGCATGGAAGTACCACAGAATTACAAACTGATCATTTTCACTGTACTTTAACTATAGTTTTTGCTGGAAACAGTAGCTGAAGTCCAATTATACTTTGATAATCTGCTGGTCTCAGGATCACTATGACTTGAGACACCAAGTATCAATCAAATGGACAGGAAACAAGTCACATTTACATTTTATTTATTTAATGTGTTCACAGAAACTGACAGAATATTTTAAAATAGTTACTAATTCATGTCAAAAGTGAAAGCACATAATTCCTAGAAAAACTATAAAAGATAGGATACAAATTTAGCATTTTAATAATCAAGTACTACAATTCATTCTTACTATTCGAACTTTGAGGCACAGAATATTTAGTCATAAAAGGCACTTAATTTGTTTTGCTAAACTGATGAAAAGGAGCTTTCCTAGGACTCAAATATAGGTTCCAGTGTTCAAAGAACAAATTAAACCAAGGAAACAAATTCTCTAATGTTGAAAAGACATATACTTCTGTTTTTTTAAAATTCAAAATTACCTTCTGTCTTGCTCACTTTCCTGTTCTTTTTTTTTTTTTTGGAGAGAGTTTCACTTTATCACCCACGGTAGAGTGCTATGGCATCACAACTCACAACAACCTCCAACTCCTGGGCTTAGGCAATTCTCTTGCCTCAGCCTCCCTAGTAGCTGGGACTACAGGTACAAGCCACAGTGCCCAGCTATTTTTTTGTTGCAGTTTGGCTGGGGCGGGGTTGGAACCCGCCACCCTGGTATATGGGGCCAGCAACATGTCCACTGAGCCACAGGTGCCTCCCACTTTCCTGTTCTTTTATGCAAATAAAACTAAATAGTTTTTCTACCACATCAATGCTCAGTTTTGACAGATTACTCATATTAAAACTTACATTTCTAGGTATAGAAAAAAACTATTTCTTAGGTACAGAAAGAAAATTTTAAAAAACTTATATAAGGGAAATACTTTAACAAGGTCAGTAAGAAGTTATTGCTCTTGAATATAATTCACTACAATCTTTCTGTTAACAACAAACATTTAAGTAGATCTTTTGGTCTTCGGGGAATTAAGGTGTTTCCTTAATTTTCAGCTTTGAGAATCACTCATTGAGTGAAAGTTTAGTCTGTGAAGGAAGGAAAAGTTGTAACTTTGGAGTGTTAGCTATCTTACAAAATATTCATGAAATTTGGTTACCAAAAATAGAGGACAGTTGCAAAAGATTCTGAGTGAGAGGTAGGAGCCTCTGAGTTTGAAGAAACTGCTCTTTGACCCTGGTTTGTCTAATCTCTGATATATCATTGAGTCCACCTCTTGGTGCTTATAGACTCAACAGTGGCATCAAAAGGCACAATGAAAGAAGAGGGAAGAAAGCATACTATTACTACAGAATAAGTAGGTGAGGTTCCACAGAGCAATGAGGAGCAGACTTACTTCTATGCATTCCAGATGAAAAGCTTTGACTGAGCGGCACCTGTGGCTCAGTCGGTAAGGCGCCGGCCCCATATACCAAGGGTGGCGGGTTCAAACCCGGCCCCGGCCAAACTGCAACCAAAAAATAGCCGGGTGTTGTGGTGGGCACCTGTAGTCCTAGCTGCTCGGGAGGCTGAGGCAAGAGAATCACTTAAGCCCAGGAGTTGGAGGTTGCTGTGAACTGTGTGAGGCCACGGCACTCTACCGAGGGCCATAAAGTGACTCTGTCTCAACAAAAAGGAAAAAAAAAAAGAAAAGCTTTGACTAAGCCTGGGGAGTTGGTAATCTGCCCTGTGAAGACAACCTAGGGCCAAGCGATTTCCAATTGATATTATTAGTCTACAGCCAACTGGAATACCTCAAAGATCGCCCAAGACATAACATCCAGTTTCATACTTTTTCAACCTTTTTTTTTTGAGACAGAGTCTCACTTTGTTGCCCTTGGTGGAGTGCTGTGGCATCATAGCTCACAGCAACCTCAAACTCTTGGGCTCAAGCAATCCTCTTCCTCAGTCTCCCAAGTAGCAGGGTCTATAGGCACCCTCCACAATACCCAAGCTACTTTTATAGATGAGGTATTGCTCTTGCACAGGCTGGTCTCAAACTCTTGAGCTCAGGCAATCCACCTGCCTCAGCCACCCAGAAATATCCTTTCCAACACCACCCCAAAACCTAAATCAGAAACCATATTAGAATTACTTTGAGACATAAGTGGTCTATATTTACACTATATATTGCCTATTTTCTACTTATGGGTCATATAGTTTTGTGCAGAACACAATTAATTAAAACATGGATGGAATAGTGTACTCTGATTAATTTATTCTGTGGCTAAGTGAAGGTTGATAGAAAATTCTTCTGGTCACAACTCCTGCTGTGAAAATCTTTAAAAATATATTAGTATACTGAGGGAGACAAGATGGCGGACTGAACCCAGCTTTCAACAGAGGCTCCCGTCCAGAAGGAGAGTTAAGGGACAGGAATTTAGTAAGTATCCTGGTGGACTTGAGCCTCACCAAGAGAGAAGGTTGAAGAACGCACATCAACACCGCTGAGGCAAGCTGTGATCACAAGGATGCAAACAAAAGGTACAAAATCCACCACCAAGCGGAGGGGAGTCCCCCTCCCCCATGGGACCGGCTCAAGAGCCCCACAATTAAACAAGCAGGCAGAAATTAAAGGTCCTCCCACTACACTCCATGGGAGAGACCTTCTAAAAACTGGACCTACCTCCCCTACTGGGGTGCCGTGGCGTTCTCCTGCCGGGCATAAAACTGAATAAAACTTTAAAAATCCTTTGCCGGCAAACCTGAATCCCCAACACTCCCCTCCCGCCCAGTGAGGTCTGGAGGCCTGTCCCCCAGGAGTTCGGATCCTTGAGTGATTTCTCAAGGAGAGTGGACAGTCCCCAAGTTGCGACTGGTCAGCATTGACTCTAAGGCATGCGAGTGAGGAGAGGGCACCGGGCTGAGGGGGAGTCATGCCTCGGCGGCACTTCCCTCTGGTGCGGTGAAGCAGCCCTCCCCGTGCATCAATACAGCCAGACATAAAATTGAATGAAACTCTAGCTTCCCCCCCACTCTCACTTGGGGTCTGGAGACCTGTCCCCCAGGAGTTCGGATCCTTGGGTGATTTCTCAAGGGGAGCGCACAGTGCCCGAGCCGCGACTGGTCAGCGCTGACTCTGAGACACGTGGGCGAGGAGAAAGCACTCTACTGAGTGGGAGTCACGCCGTGGCGGCACTTCCCTACGGATTAGGTGCAGCAGCCCTCCCCGGGTAACATTACGGGGCCGGGCACAAAACTGAATAAAACTCTAGCTTCCCCGCTGAGAGCTGAGAGCCCCTACTCTCACTCGGGAGTTCGGATGCTTGGGTGATTTCTCGAGGGGAATGCACAGTGCCCGAGCTGCGTCAGGTCAGCACTGACACTGAGACACGTGAGCAAGGAGAGGGCACTCTGCTGAGGGGAAATCAAGCCTTGGCGGCACTTCCCTGTGGTGCGGTGCAACAGCCCTCCCCGGGCGGGCGTAAAACTGAATGAAACTCTAGCTTCCCCACCACTCCCAATCGGGGTCTGGGGGCCGATCCCCCAGGAGTTCGGATTCTTGGGGGATCTCTTGAGGGGTGTGGACCCAGCATAAACTGCGGCCGATCAGTGCTGACTCTGGGGCGCGAGACAGAGGAGAAAAGGGTCGGCTGAGTGCCCACACTAGAGCAGCAGTTCCCTGGAGGTAGATCAACAGCCGTTTTTTCTTTAACGGAAGAACGCTCACTTCTGGATATTCTGAGGCCAAACCCCCTGTCTCCCTGGGCAACCAGAGGAGGCCACCGGTGAGCGGGGGATTTCCTGACACTGCTCACAAACCTGGGAAGCTTCCAGGGCGGGGCCGACCCAGAGAGGTGATCGGACGCAAACCTCCAGTAGCAAAGAGGACACAAACCTCCAGCAGCAAAGACGTTTGAACTCAGGACAGCCCATCTTCTGTAGGCGATTTCGGCAGGAACAGAGACAGAACCCCGCAAAGTTGTCTGTTCTGTTCTGTTCTGTTCTGTTAGCAGCATCCATCAGGGATGGGGCTAAGCCTGAGTGAACACCTCCTTCCCATCACCTGCATCAAGCACTCAAAGATGTCAGGCCCCATCTCCTCCTGCTAGATAGTGGCAGTCTGCAGGGGCCTGGCAGACTTCCTTGTGATTCAGGCAGGTGCAAACCCCTGGAGTGTCTGTTCACTGCAGGCAACTGGGTTAGCCATCTGCAGAGATACCAGTGACTGGGTCCGACAGAGGGGCAAAGTGGGGAAGGAAACGTCAACCTTCCCAGACTGCTCTGTTTGCTGGGTGGCTCCTCCTGACTCCACGCTGCACTGGGGTGAGCCATGTCAGAGGAGTCACCAGGCTCCTGTGATCCAGTTCCCAGAGACCTCTTGAACTCTCCCACCCGAGACAGGTGCCGATTGAGACAGTTGATTTTGACCTTTTGAACTGGGCTAATAGACTGAGGACTTTTCAGGCGGTGCCCTGGGTGTGCGGTTGTAGGAAGGTTTGATTCTCCTTTTCCAACTGGGGCCAGAGGTGGACAGGCGGGGTGTCTTAATTGCTGATTTTTCCACACAGCTGAGACTTCAAGCCAGAGTAGAAATTGCAATAGGATCGAACACAAACCAGCTGAAAACAAGACAGAACCACTTTGCTCCACCAAACCAGACAGGGCCCCAGTTTCTCAGGCCACAACACTGTATGGCCCGTGGATAAAGCCCCAGGGGAAAAACCAAAGGGAGTAAAATAACCATGGGGAGGAATCAGCAGAAAAACTCTGGTAACATGAATAACCAGAATAGATCAACCCCCCCAAGAAAAGATACGGCAGATGTGATTGAAGATCCCATTCATAAACAACTGGCTGAGATGTCAGAAATCGAATTCAGAATTTGGATTGCAGACAAGATTAATAAAATGGAATTAGGAATTCGAGGAGAAATTCAAAAGTTGTCTCAAGAATTTAACGAATTTAAAGACAAAACCACCAAAGACTTAGACACACTGAAGCAAGAATTTGCAGCCCTCAAAGATATGAAAAATACAGTAGAATCCCTCAGCAACAGAATGGACTAAGCAGAAGAAAGGATTTCTGACATTGAAGATAAAGTCTTCGAACGCTCCCAGTCTCTCAAAGAGGAAGAGAAATGGAGAGCAAAAATGGATCACTCACTCAGAGAGCTCTCAGATAATTTGAAAAAAAGCAATATAAGAATTATAGGGATTTCTGAGAACGATGAAGTGGCCTCCAAGGGCACAGAGGACCTTCTGCATGAAATTATGAAAGAAAATTTTCCAGACATGCCCAGACAATCTGAAATTCAGATAGCAGACAGCTTCAGAACCCCAGCACAATTCAACCCCAATAAGTCATCCCCCAGACATATCATAATTAGCTTCACTAAAGTTAACATGAAAGAGAAGATTCTCAAAGCAGTCCGGCAAAAGAAAACTATTACGTACAAAGGTAAGAATATTAGAATAACTGCAGATCTCTCTGCTGAAACTTTTCAAACCAGAAGAGGGTGGTCATCAACTTTAATCTCCTAAAGCAAAATAACTTTCAACCAAGGATCTTGTATCCAGCCAAACTGAGTTTCATCTATAATGGAGAAATTAAATACTTCAATGACATTCACATGTTGAAAAAATTTGCCATACGTAAACCAGCTCATCAGGATATTCTCAGACCTATCCTCCACAATGACCCAATCCTATACCACAAAAGTAAACTCACTCAGAAACTTCGGATCAAACTCCAACTTCCACACTGGCGAAAGGATTAAAAATGTCCACTGGACCTTTGAAAAACTCGATACCCAAAATTCCACCAGACTTATCAATACTCTCCATCAATGTGAATGGCTTAAACTGTCCTCTAAAGAGGCATAGGTTAGCTGACTGGATACAAAAACTCAAGCCAGATATTTGTTGCGTACAAGAGTCACATCTCAACTTAAAAGACAAATACAGACTCAGGGTGAAAGGATGGTCATCCATATTTCAGGCAAATGGTAATCAGAAAAAAGCAGGTGTTGCAATTTTATTTGCAGATACAGTAGGCTTTAAACTATCAAAAGTAAGGAAGGACAAGAATGTTCACTTCATATTTGTTAAGGGTAATACTCAATACGATGAGATCTCAATTATTAATATCTATGCACCCAACCAGAATGCACCTTAATTTATAAGAGAAACTCTAACAGACATGAGTAACTTGATTTCCTCCAGCTCCATAATCGTCGGAGATTTCAACTCTCCTTTGGCAGTGGATCGATCCTCCAGCAAGAAGCTGAGCAAAGAAATCTTAGGTTTAAACCTAACCATCCAATATTTAGATTTAGCAGACATGTACAGAACGTTTCATCCCAACAAAACTGAATACACACACTTCTCACCAGCCCACTGAACTTACTCCAAAATTGACCACATTTTAGGTCACAAGTCTAACCTCAGTAAATTTAAAGGAATAGAAATTATTCCATGCATTTTCTCGGACCATCATGGAATAAAACTTGAATTGAGTAACAACAGGAATCTGCATACTCATACAAAAACATGGAAGTTAAATAACCTTATGCTGAATGATAGCTGGGTCAGAGATGAGATTAAGAAAGAAATCGCCAATTTTTTGGAACAAAATGACAACGAAGACACAAACTATCAGAACCTCTGGGACACCGCAAAGGCAGTTCTAAGAGGGAAATTTATAGCACTGCAAGCCTTCCTCAAGAGAATGGAAAGAGAGGAAGTTAACAACTTAATGGGACATCTCAAGCAACTGGAAAAGGAAGAACATTCCAACCCCAAACCCAGTAGAAGAAAAGAAATAACCAAAATTAGAGCAGAATTAAATGAAATTGAAAACAAAAGAATAATACAACAGATCAATAAATCAAAAAGCTGGTTTTTTGAAAAGGTCAATAAAATAGATAAACCTCTGGCCAACCTAATCAGGAAAAAAAGAGTAAAATCTCTAATCTCATCAATCAGAAACAACAAAGACGAAATAACAACAGATTCATCAGAAATCCAAAAAATCCTTAATGAATATTACAAGAAACTTTATTCTCAGAAATATGAAAATCTGAAGGAAATTGACCGATACTTGGAAGTGCGCCACCTTCCAAGACTTAACCAGAATCAAGTGGAAATGTTGAACAGACCCATATCAAGTTCAGAAATAGCATCAACTATACAAAACCTCCCTAAAAAGAAAAGCCCAGGACCAGATGGTTTCACGTCAGAATTCTACCAAACCTTTAAAGAGGAATTAGTACCTATATTACTCAACCTGTTCCAAAAGGTAGAAAAAGAAGGAAGACTACCCAACACGTTCTATGAAGCAAACATAACCCTGATCCCCAAACCAGGAAAAGACCCAACAAGAAAAGAAAATTATAGACCAATATCACTAATGAATATAGATGCAAAAATATTCAACAAGATCCTAACAAACAGAATCCAGCAAAACATCAAACAAATTATACATCAAGACCAAGTTGGTTTTATCCCAGGGTCTCAAGGCTGGTTCAATATACGTAAATCTATAAATGTAATTCAGCACATAAACAAATTAAAAAACAAAGACCATATGATTCTCTCAATCGATGCAGAAAAAGCTTTTGATAATATCCAGCATCCCTTCATGATCAGAACACTCAAGAAAACTGGTCTAGAAGGGACTTTCCTTAAACTGACAGAGGCCATCTACAGCAAACCCACAGCCAATATCATATTGAATGGAGTTAAATTGGAATCATTTCCACTCAGATCAGGAATCAGACAAGGCTGCCCATTGTCTCCATTGCTTTTCAACATTGTAATGGAAGTTTTAGCCACCGCAATTAGGGAAGAAAAGGCGATCAAGGGTATCCATATAGGGTCAGAAGAGATCAAACTTTCGCTCTTCGCAGATGATATGATTGTCTATCTGGAAAACACTAGGGACTCTACTACAAAACTCCTAGAAGTGATCAAGGAATACAGCAGCGTCTCAGGTTACAAAATCAACATCCATAAATCGGTAGCCTTTATATACACCAACAACAGTCAAGTTGAAAAAGCAGTTAAGGACTCTATCCCATTCACAGTAGTGCCAAAGAAGATGAAATATTTGGGAATTTACTTAACAAAAGACGTGAAAGATCTCTATAAAGAGAACTATGAAACTCTAAGAAAAGAAATAGCTGAAAATGTTAACAAATGGAAAAACATACCATGCTCATGGCTAGGAAGAATCAACATTATCAAAATGTCCATACTACCCAAAGCAATATATAATTTCAACGCACTCCCTATTAAAGCTCCACTGTCATATTTTAAAGATCTTGAAAAAACATTACTTCGTTTTATATGGAATCAGAAAAAACCTCAAATAGCCAAGACATTACTCAGAAATAAAAACAAAACAGGAGGAATCACACTACCAGACCTCAGACTTTACTACAAATCGATAGTGATCAAAACAGCATGGTATTGGCACAAAAACGGAGAAGTAGATATCTGGAACAGAATAGAGAACCAAGAGATGAATCCAGCTACTTACCGCTATTTGATCTTTGACAAGCCAATTAAAAACATTCAGTGGGGAAAAGATTCCCTATTTAACAAATGGTGCTGGGTGAACTGGCTGGCAACCTGCAGAAGACTGAAATTGGACCCACACCTTTCACCATTAACTAAGATAGACTCTCATTGAAGTAAAGATTTAAACTTAAAACATGAAACTATAAAAATACTAGAGGAGAATGCAGGGAAAACCCTTGAAGAAATTGGTCTGGGTGAGTATTTCATGAGGAGAACCCCCCGGGCAATTGAAGCAGCTTCAAAAATACACTACTGGGACTTGATCAAACTAAAAAGCTTCTGCACAGCTAAGAACACAGTAAGCAGAGCAAGCAGACAGCCCTCAGAATGGGGGAAGATATTTGCAGGGTATATCTCTGACAAAGGTTTAATAACCAGAATCCACAGAGAACTCAAACGCATCAGCAAGAAAAAAACAAGGGATCCCATCGCAGGCTGGGCAATGGATTTGAAGAGAAACTTCTCTGAAGAAGACAGGCGCACGGCCTTCAGACATATGAAAAAATGCTCATCATCTTTAATCATCAGAGAAATGCAAATCAAAACTACTTTGAGATATCATCTAACTCCAATGAGACTAGCCTATATCACAAAATCTCAAGACCAGAGATGTTGGCGTGGATGCGGAGAAAAGGGAACACTTCTGCACTGCTGGTGGGAATGCAAATTAATACATTCCTTTTGGAAAGATATATGGAGAACACTCAGAGATCTAAAAATAGATCTGCCATTCAATCCTGTAATTCCTCTGCTGGGCATATACCCAGAAGACCAAAAATCACAACATAACAAAGATATTTGTACCAGAATGTTTATTGCAGCCCAATTCATAATAGCTAAGTCATGGAAAAAGCCCAAGTGCCCATCGATCCACGAATGGATTAATAAATTATGGTATATGTATACCATGGAATACTATGCAGCCTTAAAGAAAGATGGAGACTTTACCTCTTTCATGTTTACATGGATTGAGCTGGAACCTATTCTTCTTAGTAAAGTATCTCAAGAATGGAAGAAAAAGTACCCATTGTACCCAGCCCTACTATGAAACTAATTTGGGCTCTCACATGAAAGCTATAACCCAGTTACAACTTAACAATAGGGGGAAGTGGGAAAGGGGGGGTGGGTAGAGGGAGGGGGATCGGTGGGATCACACCTGTGGTGCATCTTACAGGGGTATTTGCGAAACTTGGTAGATGTAGAATGTAAAGGTTTTGGCACAGTAACTGAGAGAACGCTGGAAAAGCTATGTTAACCACTGTGATAAAAATGTGTCAAATGGTCTATGAAGCGAGTGTATGATGCCCCATGATCATATCAATGTATACAGTTATGATTTAATAAAAAAAAATAATAAAAAAAAATTTTCAATGAAACTGAAAAAAAAATATATATATATTAGTATACTGTCAGGCATGGTGGCACATGCCTGTGGACCCAGCTACTTGGGAGGCTGAGGCAAGACAATACTTTGTATACAGCAGTTTGAGGTTGCTTTGAGATATGATGATGTCACAGCATTCTACCCAGGGTGACAGAGTGAGACTCAGTCTCAAAAAAAAAAATATTAAAAAGACTATGGTAGTATACTTTCTTGCTTTAGTACACAATCTAATAAACATAGCTATCTCCTTTACAAGTGTGGATCATGTTGAGCCTTAAGTCCACCACAGATGTAAACATATACAGTTGGCCCTCTGTATCCATGGTTTCTATATCTTTGGATTCAACCAACAGCAAATCAGAAATGTTAAAAATAAATAAATGGTGGCATCTGGGCGGTGCCTGTGGCTCAAAGGAGTAGGGCGCCCGGTTCATACCAGAGGTGACAGGTTCAAACCTGGCCCCAGCCAAAAACTGCAAAAAATAAATTAATTAATTAATAAAAATAAAAAATAATAAAAAAATGGTGGCATCTGCGCTGAACATGTAGATGGTTTTTCTTGTCATTATGCTGTAAAACATACAGTATAACAATTATTTACATAGCATTTGCATTGTATTAGATATTATAAGTAAATATAAATATTCATAAGGAAGTGTATAGGTTATGTGCAAATACTATGCCATTTTATATCAGACACTTGGGCACTCACTGGGGCCCTGGAATCAATCTCCCATGCATTATGAGGGATTACTGCAATAAAATGATCTAAATTCATGTTTAACTTGAAGTTGATTTAAAAAATAAGTAATTTTCTCCACATCCACGCCAATATCTCTGGTCTTGGGATTTTGTGATATGGGCTAATCTTACTGGAGTTAGATGATATCTCAAAGTAGTTTTGATTTGCGTTTCTGTGATGATTAAAGATGAGCATTTTTTCATATGTCTGTAGGCCGTGCACCTGTCTTCTTCAGAGAAGTTTCTCTTCAAGTCCCTTGCCCAGCCTGCGATGGGATCACTTGTCCTTTTCTTGCTTATACGTTTGAGTTCTCTGTGAATTCTGGTTATTAACATTAAATATTTGTCGGAGACATAACCTGCAAATATCTTCTCCCATTCTGAGGGCTGTTTGCTTGCTTTACTTACTGTGTTCTTCGCTGTACAGAAGCTTTTTAGTTTGATCAGGTCCCAGTAGTGTATTTTTGAAGCTGCTTCAATTGCCCGGGGTCTCCTCCTCATCAAATACTCGCTCAGACCGATTTCTTCAAGGGTTTTCCATGCACTCTCTTCTAGTATTTTTATAGTTTCATGTCTTAAGTTTAAATCTTTAATCCGGTGAGAGTCTATCTTAGTTAATGGTGAAAGGCGTGGAGAAAAGGGAACACTTCTACACTGCTGGTGGGAATGCAAATTAATACATTCCTTTTGGAAAGATGTTTGGAGAACACTTAGAGATCTAAAAATAGATCTGCCATTCAATCCTATAATTCCTCTACTAGGCATATACCCAGAAGACTAAACATCACATCATAACAAAGATATTTGTACCAGAATATTTATTGCAACCCAATTCATAATTGCTAAGTCATGGAAAAAGCCCAAATGCCCATGGATCCATGAATGGATTAATAAATTGTGGTATATGTACACCATGGAATATTATACAGCCTTAAAGAAAGATGGAGACTTTACCTCTTTCATGTTTACATGGATGGAGCTGGAACATATTCTTCTTAGCAAAGTATCTCAAGAATGGAAGAAAAAGTATCCAATGTACTCAGCCCTACTATGAAACTAATTTATGGCTTTCACATGAAAGCTTTAACCTAGTTATAACCTAAGAATAGGGGGAAGGGGGAAAGGGAGGGGGGTGGAAGAAGGGCGATTGGTGGGATTACACCTGCAATGTATCTTACAAGGGTATATATGAAACCTAGTAAATGTCTTAACACAATAGCTAAGAAAATGCCAGGAAGGCTATGTTAACCAGTGTGATGAAAATGTGACAAATGGTCTATAAAACCATGCCCCATGATCGCATTAATGTACACAGCTATGATTTAATAATAAAAAAATAAATAATTGAAGTTCATTTACTTTCTCAACCTTTGTGTCTTTCACAGAGGTTTAGTAAAGGGAGAGATTTCTTATGCATTAAGGGGTCTAAATGAGCTCTGTTTTTTTCCTGATACATAAAACTGCCTACAATAGTCATGAATTCTTTAATATCACGTGAACAAGCTTATTGTGAAATTGTATTAGACTTACCTCATTACCCAGCGCTTGAAAGTTGAATGACAAGGATATTCCTTTGGGCTGATGCTGAGAATTCTTGGTTGTACCGTTTTTAGTCGTTAGGAGCAACGCTTTAAATTCATCTCTCAACTCTCTGTCAATGAAGAATGATATTTAATACACATATATTTGGGTTTGGTGCCCATAGCTCAGTGAGTAGGGTGCCAGCCACACACACCAAGGCTGGCAGGTTTGAGCCCAGCCCGGGCCTGCTAAACAGCAATGACAACTACAACCAAAAAATAGCCAGGAGTTGTGGAGGGCACCTATAGTCCCAGCTACTTAGGAGGCTGAGGCCAGAGAACTGCTTAAGCCAAAGAGTTTGAGGTTGCTGTGAGCCGTAATGTCATGGCACTCTATCAAGTGAGACAAAGTGAGGCTCTGTCTAAAAAAAAAAATATATATATATATATATATATATATATATATATTTGACAGTCCTAATTAGATAAGCAATATTGAACCATTCAACTTAAACTCTTTAAATCTCATTTTTACCAGCTATAAAATGAAGATCTTGGTATATTTTCAAGAATCTTCAAGCTTGGTTTTAGTAGTAAGATTCCAAGTTCTGAATCAGGGAGCACTTGGGCAGCATTCAGGAGGATCACATGCATGGATTAATCTAGCATTTTTACATTGTTACTTCAAAATTGTTACACGACTTTTTCTACTCTTTAAATGGCAAAACAGTTTTACTATTTTTATGTATTTGTATTTGAGCAAATACAAATTTATTTATTTATTTTGAGGCAGAATCTCAACTCACAGCAACTCAAACTCTTGGGCTCAAGCGACCCTCTTGCCTCAGCCTCCTGAGTAGCTGGGACTACAGGCACCTGACACAATGCCTGGCTAGTTTTGCTCTTTTTAGTAGAGACAGGATCTCGCTCTTGGTCAGGCTAGTCTCAAACTCCTGAGCCCAAGCGATCTACTTATCTGGGCCTCCCAAAGTGCTAGCATTACAGGTGTGAGCCACCATGCCTGGCCTAGTTTTCCTATTTTTAAGGTTTGGTTATTCCTATGAGCATTTAGGAACAAAAGCAGCCAGAGCCTCCGTATAGGGAGAAAATGGATTCATGGTTGTCTTGTGCTGGGGATAGGGGAGGGAAGGGAAAGAACGAGGATTGACTACTAATGGGTATGGAGGTTCTTTTGCAGAAGGTGTGAATGTTCTAAAAGTAGATTATGGTGATGGTTGCACAACTCTGTTAATATACTAAAAGCTAATGACTTGCATACATTAACTTGGTGAACTTTATGATAGGAAAATCATTATCACAATAAAGTTACTAAAAAAGTAGCTGGAGTGCATGGACAAATAGGAATTAATATGAAAATCAGCCTGGCTATCAATATGTTCATTCTGCTACATTACACAAGTGTGCAACATGGCAGATTAAAAATGAAAATGTAGGGCCTCCCATGTGGTTGCCAGTGGGTCTGGATCTTTCTTTGTCTTATTTATAACAGCTCTGCATGTAAATAAACACTACAGAAAAGTTTTTTTTTTTTTTTTGTAGAGACTGAGTCTCGCTTTATCGCCCTCGTTATAATTTTTAGGGTGGGGGTGAAAACAACCTCACAATTTATCTAGTCCAACATATTTATTTTTCTTTAATTATTTTTATTTTTTTATTTTTATTTTTTCCTTTATTTTATTTTTTTTTTATGGTTGGGGATTCATTGAGGGTACAATAAGCCAGGTTACACTGATTGCAATTGTTAGGTAAAGTCCCTCTTCCAATCACGTCTTACCCCCATAAAGTGTAACACACACCAAGGCCCCACCCACCTCCCTCCTTCCCTCTTTCTGTTCCCCCCCCATAACCATAATTGTCATTAATTGTCCTCATATCAAAATTGAGTACATAGGATTCATGCTTCTCCATTCTTGTGATGCTTTACTAAGAATAATGTCTTCCACGTCCATCCAGGTTAATACGAAGGATGTAAAGTCTCCATTTTTTTTAATGGCTGAATAGTATTCCATGGTATACATATACCACAGCTTGTTAATCCATTCCTGGGTTGGTGGGCATTTAGGCTGTTTCCACATTTTGGCAATTGTAAATTGAGCTGCAAGAAACAGTCTAGTACAAGTGTCCTTATGATAAAAGGATTTCTTTCCTTCTGGGTAGATGCCCAGTAATGGGATTGCAGGATCAAATGGGAGGTCTAGCTTGAGTGCTTTGAGGTTTCTCCATACTTCCTTCCAGAAAGGTTGTACTAGTTTGCAGTCCCACCAGCAGTGTAAAAGTGTTCCCTTCTCTCCACATCCACGCCAGCATCGGCAGTTTTGAGATTTTGTGATGTGGGCCATTCTCACTGGGGTTAGATGATATCTCAGGGTTGTTTTGATTTGCATTTCTCTAATATATAGAGATGATGAACATTTTTTCATGTGTTTGTTAGCCATTCGTCTGTCGTCTTTAGAGAAAATTCTATTCATGTCTCTTGCCCATTGATATAAGGGATTGTTGGCTTTTTTCATGTGGATTAATTTGAGTTCTCTATAGATCCTAGTTATCAAGCTTTTGTCTGATTGAAAATATGCAAATATCCATTCCCATTGTGTAGGTTGTCTCTTTGCTTTGGTTATTGTCTCCTTAGCTGTACAGAAGCTTTTCAGTTTAATGAAGTCCCATTTGTTTATTTTTGTTGTTGTTGCAATTGCCGTGGCAGTCTTCTTCATGAAGTTTTTCCCCAGGCCAATATCTTCCAGTGTTTTACCTATGCTTTCTTGGAGGATTTTTATTGTTTCATGCCTTAAATTTAAGTCCTTTATCCATCTTGAATCAATTTTTGTGAGTGGGGAAATGTATGGGTCCAGTTTCAGTCTTTTACATGTAGACATCCAGTTCTCACAACACCATTTATTGAATAGGGAGTCTTTCCCCCAAGGTTATGTTCTTGTTTGGTTTATCAAAGATTAGGTTGTAAAATGTTAGTTTCATTTCTTGGTTTTCAATTCAATTCCAAGTGTCTATGTCTCTGTTTTTGTGCCAGTACCATGCTGTCTTGAGAACTATGGCTTTGTAGTACAGACTAAAATCTGGTATGCTGATGCCCCCAGCTTTATATTTTTTACAGAGAACTGCCTTAGCTATACGGGTTTTTTTCCAGTTCCATACAGAATGCAGAATCATTTTTTCCAAATCTTGAAAGTACGATGTTGGTATTTTGATAGGAATGGCATTGAATAGGTAGATTGCTTTGGGAAGTATAGACATTTTAACAATGTTGATTCTTCCCATCCATGAGCATGGTATGTTCTTCCATTTGTTAATATCCTCTGCTATTTCCTTTCTGAGGATTTCATAGTTTTCTTTATAGAGGTCCTTCACCTCCTTCATTAGGTATACTCCTAGGTATTTAATTTTCTTTGAAACTATGGTGAAGGGAGTTGTGTCCTTAATTAGCTTCTCATCTTGACTGTTACTGGTGTACACAAAGGCTACTGACTTGTGAACATTGATTTTATATCCTGAAACATTACTGTATTTTTTGATGACTTCTTTTTTTTTTATTTTGACAGTAACTTTGTTTCCTTTTTTCTTTCTTTCTTTTTCTTTGTTTTTGACACAGTTTCACTTTGTCACCCTCAGTACAGTGCCCCAGGCTCAAGCTATCCTCTTGCCTCACTCCTCTGAGTAGCTGGGACTACAGGCATGTGCCACTATGCTTATTTTTCAAATGTAGATCTGGATTAACTTCTCACATTTTCTGTTTCATTAACGGCACAGCACTTAAAATATACAGATTACCTTTTCTTTCCATTATGCACTTTTCCACACTTGCGTATTGCCTTCCTTTAGACTGCAAATTCTGAGGAAAAACACTTGATTTTTTTGTGAGCTGTTTTACACAAAATCTCCCATTACAGGTAATCACAAAACTAAGAACAAACTATCATAAACCAACAGATTCTTAACTATTACCAGGAAAGACCAAAATGCTGCTCTGTAGATAGCTAGAGATGGGGGGAGCTCCACCAAATAAATGGCACTAAACAGGGTACTTTACACATTATTTGTGGGAATATAGGAAAGTTTCACATGTAGGTTTTTTTTCTCTTGTTATCAACCATTTCTCTTATTTTTCATTATATTATGTCTGGCTTTATTTTCCCTTGGCTTGTATTCACTGGATGGCTAAAGAACATTTATAGACAAGTAAAAATGTGGCCAGACTTAAGTGGTAAGAACTCTGCCATTTCTATAAACTCTCAGTAAAGCCTTAGTGTTTCTCTGATATACTACTACAGCACTTTGAATTTATAATAGCACCTGTCTACTGAAGAGCCAAAACTTCATATAGCTCACTTATCCTTTCACCATGCCTGTGAAATACGCAGATTGGAAACAGATGGCTTAAAAATGAAGTGAAATCCAGACATGACTACAGAGAGCTTCAGTGATTTACTTATGATGGTCTATCTGTCTAGACCATTTGAGGACTCAAAGACCCTGGATTCCATGCTCAATGTTTTTGCAATGAACACTATCATCTTATCATAAAACAAATTTGTAAACTTCAAAGAAAACTTAAGCTCCCTCATATTATAAAGTCAGTAGTTTTAATGTAACAAAAATACTTGTCAAGGAATTATATAAATGGTACCTCTGTATTTTAATTGAATTAATTCTTTTATTAAGCTATTTTTAGATATAGGGTCTTGTTCTATAGCCCAGGGTGAAGTGCAGTGGCATCATTACATCTCACTGTAGCCTAGAACTCCTGGGCTCAAGAAATCTTCCTGCTTTAGCTTCCTAAATAGCTGGGACTATAGGCAAGTGCCATCATGCCTACCTACTTTTTTATTTTTTGGTATGACACCCAGTTTGGTCTAGAACTACTGACCTCAAGTGATTCTCCTACCTAAACCTCCTAAAGTGTTAATATTTCAAAATAATTAAGAGTAAATTATAGGCTCAGTGCCCATAGGTCAGTGGTTAGGACATCAGCCACATACATGAGGGCTGGCGGGTTCGAACCCAGACTGGGCCTGCTAAACAACAATGACAACTGCAATAAAAAAGCCAGGGATTGTGGAGGGCATCTGTAGTTCCAGCTACTGGGAGGTTGAGGCAAGAGAATGGCTTAAGCCCAAGAGTTTGAGGTTGCTGTGAGCCGTGACGCCAGAGCACTCTACCGAGGACAACATAGTGATACTCTGTCGCAAAAAAAAAAAAAAAAAGATTAAATTATAAATGTCTTACCACAAAAAATAAGCAAGTGAGGTGATGGTAATGTTAATCAGTTTGATTTTAGCATTCCACATTACATATCAAATCATCACATTATAAACCATAAATGTATACAATTATGATTTTAATTAAAAAAAAGATTACACATGTGAGCCACAGTGTCCAGCCAAATATATTAAGGAGCTAACATTAGGTATGGAATAGCCACTGATGATCATCTTCGTAAATAGTCACCATTTGCCAACAAGGTGTTTAGCTTGGTTCAATACACTTGTGCCAAAATTTGGAAAATCGACTGATAAATATAACTGAAATACATACACCAAATTATAAGTATTTGAAAAGAAAATCAAAAACCTTGAGCCAGATGAGATAGAGCACATTCATGCTGCTATGGACAACTTGGACGTTACCTTACAAACACAAACAACGTATCCTAATCATATATACCCTTATATTAATTTGAGATAAAAAATATATAAAATAAATATTAATGACTAGTAAAAAAAACTTGCACCAACCCCTCATTTTACAAAAAATAAAATGAATGGTGTTTGGCACATATAAGTACTCAATGTTAGTCATGAAAAAATCATTTTAAGTGACTTTCTCAAGGTCAAACTATGAGACAGAGGCAGAGCACCGTCCAGAATCCTCTGAGGCCAAGTTCAACATCTGTCCCCCTTAGTATCTTCATTTTCATATATCAGTGATGTTTCTTCATTCCTAAAGTACTTTACACTCAGTAGTATTTATCTTTCAGGTGCTAAGAATAAGGCAACATTCAAAATTAAATTTATTAAGAGTTTTTGAAATTGTCTTACCTCCATACCTAAAATAAATTGGCCCAAGTATGAGCCTACCTCCACCTAAGACTTATATTTCATGATCAGACTATTTCCATAACTTTCACCAAAGCTCTCTCATAACTAAAAACAGGTAGCAGTGACCACTTATATGTAAAAGAGCATCCAACATTATGATGTATCCAAAAAGCTTTTGAAAACTCCAACACATTGAGTATACATTATATAATATATCATTCTCTAGAATAATAGAAACTTAAAACATGATCCAGCTGTTTTCTTCTAACCTCATTTATGTTATTTTCAAAGATCAATGTTTTCCCCTCTGGATCACTGTGCACGAAAAGAAAAATTATCATATGAGCAAATAAAACATGATTCTTAAAAACAGATAACCTGTATTACCATGTACTGATATTCATTTACAAATTTTATTTTATACGAGCTACAATTGAATCTGTACCAAATAGCAAAAACAAGAAACTGTCTGGCATATACATTGCACCTAGATTATAGCAAATTCATCAATTTATTATATGTGCTAAGAATATTGTCAATAAATTTCCTGGAAATCCAAGTAGAAATAATGCCTAAAGTTTGGTGAGGCAGGTTCGAACCTAACTGAGGCTGGCAGGTTCGAGCCCACCCAGGCCTGCTAAACAACAATGACAATTTGAACCAAAAAATAGCCAGTTGTTGCAGCAGGCGTCTTTAGTCCCAGCTACTAGGGATGCTGAAGCAAGAGAATCGCTTAAGCACAAGAGTTTGAGGTTGCTGTGAGCTGTGACAGATGCCACGGCCTCAGAGATGATGTAGTGAGACTGTCTAAAAAAACAGGAAAGAAAGAAGTAATGCCTAAAATGGAATATGGAATTATGGAATAATGGCAAGTGGACTTTCTTCCTTTTCCCTGTCAGTTTCACAAAAAAAGATCAATTTAGTGCTCAAGCGCCATGGCCAAGCTATCCTTTTCTTTTCAGTAATTCATTGTGCTTCCCTAAGAAGAAAATCTCTTTGGGTTTCTGATAGTGCTCTGGATACCGACATTTTGCCAGTATAAATAGTCAAAGTCTAACATGTACGTGTAACCATTTGTAGAAGAGACTTAATCTCACCTAAAATAGTGCCCACTAGTTATAATCAATCCTTCTACACAAAATGTCATTTTTAGCAGCTGAATTTAAATCTTGGCATCAGACTCGAGACTTTGGACTTCAATGTTGATTGTATTAAGCAAAGGTAAAGTATAATTTTTTTACCTCTTTATCCCCAAGTAAAGAGATGGGTTGCTAAATGACTGGATCTAACAGTAGAAATTGAGGATTAGACTCATAACACCCTAATGCTAATAAAAATTTGTGTTTACTAGATCATAACGATAAAACGAAGTCTTACAATATTGAGGATGGTTTTAAATGAGTGGGCATCCCAAGACAATGAAATACTGTGAACTAGAGCCTGTTTTGACATGATTTTATAATATTTAAAAAAGAACTTATCTTCTTACTACTTTAACCTAATTGGATGGTAGTAAACCCCCCTTTTTGAGGCGAAACATTTATTAATTCAATCTAAAATTCTATTATCATCTTACTTCAACTAATGGGGGGTCTATCTACCAGTGTAGCTAACTCTAGAAACTCAGGTGCAGCTTAAATCCATTTCCAGCTAATTTCTGCCACAAGCCTAGATCTAGGTCAGAACTACATGCTTTAAGTTCTAGTTTTCAGGCTCAGAAAAGGATGCACATTGGATACTTTTTCTGCCATTCTTGAGATACTTTACTAAGAAGAATATGTCCCAGCTCCATCCATGTAAACATGAAAGAGGTAAAGTCTCCATCTTTCTTTAAGGCTGCATAATATTCCATGGTGTACATATACCACAATTTAGTAATCCATTTGCGGATCGATGGGCACTTGAGCTTTTTCCATGACTTAGCAATTATGAATTGGGCTGCAATAAACATTCTGGTACAAATATCTTTGTTATAATGTGATTTTTGGTCTTCTGGGTATATACCTAGTAGAGGAATTATAGGATTGAATGGCAGATCTATTTTTAGATCTCTAAATGTTCTCCAAACATCTTTCTAAAAGGAATGTATTAATTTGCATTCCCACCAGCAGTGTAGAAGTATTTCTTTTTCTCCACATCCACGCTAATATATCTGGTCTTGGGAATTCAGCTATAACCCAGTTATAACCTAAGAATATGGGGAAGGGGAAAGGGAGGGGAGGGAAGGGGGAGGATGGGTGGAGGGAGGGGAATTGGTGGGATTATACCTATGGTGCATCTTACAAGGGTATTTGTGAAACTTAGTAAATGTCGAATATAAATGTCTTAACACAATAACTAAGAAAATGACAGGAAGGCTATGTTAACCAGTGTGATGAAAATGTGTCAAACGGTCTATAAAACCAGTGTGTGGTGCCCCATGATCGCATTAATGTGCACAGCTATGATTTAGTAAATAATAATAATAGTAATAAAAAGAAAAAAAGAAAAGAATGCACAGCAAGAAAATGGTTGCTTAAGTTATTCATAGGTTGCTGCAGTAAACAATGGGGTTTTGGCTAACAAATCCAAAGACAAAAATCTTTTTTAAAACATTCCCGATTTCATTTATAGCTTCAGCCCTAGTTGTTTTCAAGGCTGAACATTACCATCCGATCCATTTTTGCAAGTAAGTAAAGCTAAACTTCTGACCTCAGAGATTTCTCTGCCCGTTTCTATACTCTGCAATTTATAATCTGAATAGCAAAATTGTCACGTTTTCCCAGCAGTAACCATAACTTGGGGCACATGGGCGGGTATAAGTCAATATGGGAAAGTTGCTTCAGTGTCCTCTCATTATTCTACAAAGCCATGGACAGGCAAAAACCCAACCAACTCGATTTTTCAAATTTAGTGTTCACGGGTTTTGTGCATGATTTTTGATCTAATTAATTTCGAACCACAACCTACTGATGGTGAATTTTAGCTGAGATTATCCACTACTTTTAAGTAGATGCCTCATATAGAGAATGATTCAGTTAAAATATAGGCCAGATCAAGGAATATGACAAAGCCTTATTTTTTAAACACTACTTATGGCTTCACATCTAGCATTTAGGGATGAAATGGGGTACCAGTAAAAGGATGACTTTTCTAGAAAATAGTTAGTAAGACCTTTTAAAATTTATGAAAGCCATAACCAGATTGAAGGAGAATGGGAGAGATATATATCCCAGCACACATATATTTCAAGCTTTAATTTCAAAATCAGCTCCTGTTATTATTTTGGATAAAATACGAGCACCAAATTACCTTTCTGTCCCCTTCATCCAAATCCAAGCACAATTCCTTAAGTGGAAGCTAGCTCACATTCCCCTCCTTACTCCCCCCAAGGCCCCCGATCCCCGCCCCCTTTCTTTTGTCGAGGTAATTTTTGGAATATGGGCCTCAGCCATTACATTCCAATTTTAAAGTCAAACAATGTCATGTGACCATCACCCTGGGGTCATCAGAGACTTGGGTAAGTGATGCTAATTGGCCTGTGTGGGACTGAGGCCACTTAGTTGGAATTCAGGGTAAACTTCACCTCCAGGTTGAAGTTTAGGCTTCCAAATCCATTGTGACAGCCAGTAAAGTGGAATACGTGCTTACTCTTCATTAGTTTTTAATTCCACCTATGTTTTTTTACCGATGGTGACGAGCCAGGCTCCCGCCTTCCTCCCCAGCCCTAGCAATAGACTGGACACCCCCAGCATCCCCCTGTGTGATGCTAAATCGCGACGCTCCCCAGGTTTCAAGTTCAACATTTTGCACAACGTTGTGCCGATCGGGTGATAAGTAAGGAGAAGCGCATACGACAAGTTGTCAGATTCCATAAACCCCACTCCTCTTCTGGACTGGGATCATCTAACTCCCCCGAGCCAGGGCGGCCAGAAACGCCAGCACCCCAGAGCAGCGGCGGCAGCAGTAACTTTGGTACTGGCGAAAAGCCAGGGCGGGGTTGGTCGGAATCTCCAGGCCTCTCATTAGACCGCTTAAGTACTGCGGGTGGAAAAAAGAAAGCACAGGCCAGTGCAGCTGTACTGGAGGAAGTGGGGGGTATTACCACCTCCCAACACTCCCTCGGCTCTGCCAGTCCAGGAGCCTGGAGAGGTCCCTGGCTGCAGCTGCCCGATCGCGGGCTCAGAGCCGAAGGAGCTGAGCAAGCTGCAGGCAGGAGCGCTGGGTCCAGGGGGAGGAGAACTGAAAGGTACTGCCCTTCTGGCCTGGAGATGTTCTGCTACTTAAAGAAAAAAAAGTGCTTACTCAAAGGGAGACTCAGTGTGATCCCGACGCTATCGTAAAGGGCAAAGGAGGGAAGCAGCCTGAGGAGGCACCCCGAGCCTGTTCCACTCCTGGGCCACGGCCACCCCACCCCCGAAGCCCAGGGTCGGCTTAAGCCCGTCGCGTCACCCGAAGAGGGTGTGTGGGGGCTGGAGGAGTAGCAGGCTGCTGGCTCCGGAATTTCCTGAGTCCGAGCGGGAGTGGGGCGGGTTGGGAGGGGGGTTGGCAGTAGCTGGAGGACAGAGGGAAGTTAGGCGCTCAATTTCCACTTCCAGGCCGAGAGGCCTAAGCCACCGAAGGGGATCAGGGCAAGGGCTGGGGTCAAGTACTCCAGCCCAAGGTTGGCAACAAGTTAAGAGCAACTACCCTGTTTCCCCGAAAATAAGACAGTGTCTTATTTTAAGGTGTGCTCCCAAAGATGCGCTAGGTCTTATTTTCAGGGGACGTCTTATCTTTCCTGTAAGTAGGTCTTATTTTCGCGGAAACGGGGTAGTGAGAAAAGAACGGTTAATAGAGTGAAGAGCGGAGAGCGTGTTTGCAGTGGGTGGGTGGTGGGGAACCCTCCGTCACTCCCACCGATTTCTGTTTGGGAATGAGCGTCTGAGGGCGCCTACTGAAATTTCTCCGACCTCCCTCTGTGCCCTCCGCACCACCACCCCACCCAGTGTGAAGCACGTTCCTGCTGAGGTTCCCGAGATGCCGTTCCCAGGACTCACTCCTGCCCACGCCCAGGAAACCCGCTCCCCTGGTGCGGGTCTGAACCTTCAAAGCACTTACGTAAAGTCCCAGAGTCTGGGAGCCGGCCCCACGACCTCCAACCAATGAGCTCAACTTCTGCCGCTCGGAATCTTTGTGGCTGTGGTTCTAAAGCCAGCGCTCCCTCCCCTCTTGCCAGCCCCCTCCTCCCCTCGGCCGCCGCCATTGGCTCTTGGGGTGCTAGCAGTCGTCCTGGGAACCAGGAAGGGGATTGGGCCACGAGTCTGTCTCGTCCACTGGGTGGGGATCTGGGAGAACTGGCTTGGGGATGGGCACCCAAGAAGGATGGGGACTGTTACTCTGGGGCAGGGAGCGGAGACCGGTTCCCCGCTTCCAGATTCTCCTCCTTCTCCCTGGGCTAGAAAGAGGTTTTCGAAACCCAACAAGGGAATACATGTTCCTAGAATATTGAGGAATAAATGAAAAATGAGCATGTCGGGCGTGAGAATTTGAACGTCGCCTATTTAAGTTTGCGGGGAGGGGTCGGAATACAATCTTAAAGAGAATCTCAGCATGTGGGGGAGGAGCTTTCCTACTTTCCTCTGTTTGGACTGGCCCAGGTGCCCAGTGACGCAGAGGGAAATCTTCCCTTTGCTTAAGAAGTCAAGGGGGGAGGGAGAATATAGGCAGGGCAGCGCCCTCAAGCCTTTGGCCTCAAGCCAAGTAAGTTGTTGACCAAAATCACCTCTCTGATATGTTTCTTCTTGCGGAGAGGGCTAAGAGGTGGAGATGAGAGGGGGTGGTGGAAGCACCTTGGAAGTACTCTTTGTCTGAAAATGAGTGCCAATTCTTATCAGTCTCCTTTCACCAGAAAAAACCTGGAGATAGTGCTCCTGCTTTTTAGAGCAAGGTTTTTTCTCTGCCCACAAGATTGCCTCAATACCATAGTTGACCTCTTTTATTAATACACCGGGGGTTTCCCCTTCTTTCTTATCTGTATTCTATTCCAATAGCTTATCCTGGGTCCAAAATCAACTCCTAGGGCCAGAGTTTGAGGGATTCTCCAGGGTCATGTCAAGTAATTGGCTTGTGTGACAGCTATAGAAGAAAAAGTCTAAACTCGGGTGATGCTTGTGGCTCAAAGAAGTAGGGCACCGGCCCCATATGCTGGAGGTGGTGGGTTCAAACCCGGCCCTGCCCCTCCCAAAAAA
Organism: Nycticebus coucang; assembly: GCF_027406575.1. Classification (NCBI taxonomy): domain Eukaryota; kingdom Metazoa; phylum Chordata; class Mammalia; order Primates; family Lorisidae; genus Nycticebus; species Nycticebus coucang. The sequence goes on from NC_069804.1 coordinate 123,999,871, forward strand.
AAAAAAGAAAGAAAGAAAGAAAAAGGAAAAGTCTAAACTCTTTCTTGTTCCAGTCCTATTCCTTTTGTTCAGGGAACGTGTACTTGGAAAGTTCTGTCAAAAACTGAAATCAGTTCAAGGAAGTTGCATTTTACATGCACCGGGAAAAATGTTAAGAGAAGCTTTAACATTTGATTGTTCTTGTAAAGGAACCCCCATTTCATCTGCTGTTATGAATTTCCTTAGATAAATTAACCCATAGTGAGTGCCAGGGCTTCTTAAATGGGAAGGAATTGGGGAGTTCATATACTGCCTAAAGGCTAGACTAGCAGAGGACTTGGCACTGGGAAAAGGCCTCCTCCTTAAATATTAATGAATGATTAACCAGCTAGAAGAACTTAAGAAAGGCACAGGAAGGTGAAAAAGAAATGAGAGAGCAATCGTGCTTTCAGAAACATTAAATTTCTGTGTGTGAGATTTTCTTCTGCGTCAGGTTTGGGTCAGCACAAAAATACTGACTGCAACATGTTGGTGATGGATAGAATATGCAGTGTATCACGCCACACATTTATAGTAGGCTCCAAAATGAGATTTCTTTTTTTTTTTTTTTGTGGAGACAGAGTCTCACTTTATGGCCCTCGGTACAAGTGCCGTGGCCTCACACAGCTCACAGCAACCTCCAACTCCTGGGCTTAAGCGATTCTTTTGCCTCAGCCTCCCGAGTAGCTGGGACTACAGGCGCCCGCCACAACGCCCGGCTACAAAATGAGATTTCTAACATTCAGTAATTGGCTCGAGGTTGGATGTGGCTTCTGGAATTCTCTGTGCAAAATTTCTAGATACAGGAAGTGACCAGTTTTCTACCATTATGGTGTCTTTCAGTCACCACTGAGGAGTTTCCACCTTTTTTTTTGTTGTTGTTGTTGTTGTTGTTAGAGAGACAGAGTCTCAATTTATTGCCTCAGTAGAGTGCTATGGTGTCACAGCTCACAGCAACCTCCAACTCCTGTGCTTAGGAGATTCTCTTTCCTCAGCCTCCCAAGTAGTTTGAACTACAGGCACCCACCACGATGCCTGGCTATTTTTTGTTGCAGTTTGTCAGGGGCGTGTTGGAACCCGGCATGCTCGGTATATGGAGCCGGCACCCTACCCGATAAGCCACAGGCCGCCCTCCACGTGCTTTTTTTTTTTTTTGTGGGTCTTATGTTGCCTTTATTTTCAAAAATATGGAACACTTCACTAGTTTACATGTCATCCTTGCTCAGGGGTGATGCTAATCTTCTCTGTATTGTTCCAATTTTAGTATATATGCTGCCAAAGCGAGCATCCTCCACCTTCCTTTAAACTTAAATTACAGTCTGAACAATGGCATGAAGCCATGCTGGAAGCTAAAATGTTCAGAATGGATTTATTTGTCTCAAATACTTAACTTGGTATTCGAGTTTAGTTTATTTTTCAAGTTCTAGGGTTTAAAAAAGTCAAAATAGGGCGGCACCTGTGGCTCAGTCGGTAGGGCGCCGGCCCCATATACCGAGGGTGGCGGGTTCAAACCCGGCCCCAGCCAAACTGCAACCAAAAAATAGCCGGGCGTTGTGGCGGGCGCCTGTAGTCCCAGCTACTCGGGAGGCTGAGGCAAGAGAATCGCTTAAGCCCAGGAGTTGGAGGTTGCTGTGAGCTGTGTGAGGCCACGGCACTCTACCGAGGGCCATAAAGTGAGACTCTGTCTCTACAAAAATAAATAAATAAATAAAAAGTCAAAATATTAAGAACCTTATGCATATGCTACTTATGTTTTCCTGTTTCTTATTCAAGAAAGTTTGCATAGAAGCGTCTCTTTCATAAAAGTCTTCCTTCACCACTAAAACTGAGGATGTCAAAATTCAGTGAAGAAGCATCATTTAAAAAAAACTTTTTTTTTTTGAGACAGAATCTCAAGCTGTCCCCCTCGGTAAAGTGCCATGCACCATCATAGCTCACAGCAACCTCCAACCTTTGGGCTCAAGTGATCCTCTATTTTTAAAATTTATTTATTATTATTATTTTTTTTTTTTGAGAAAGCATCTACACTCTGTTGCCTGCACTACAGTGCTGTTGCATCATCAAGCTCACAGCAACCTCAGACTCCTGGACTCAAGCAATCCTCCTGCCTCAGCCTCCCAAGTAGCTAGGATTACAGGCGCCCACCACAACGCCCAGCTATTTTTTGGTTGCAGTTGTCATTGTCGTCTGGCAGGCCCGGGCTGGGTTTGAACCAGCCACCTCCAGTGTATGTGGCCAGTGCTGAGCTACAGGCGCTGAGCCAAGAAGAGACATTTTAATGGAAATACAGTAGTAGGCCATAGTCTCAAAACTGCAGGGTGTCCAGGTAATAGCTGTACTTCTCATTGCCTCAAAGTAACTTGCCAGCAGATAAAATATACCTTAAACACAGAAGCACCTATCTGGATGGTTGTTGAGATTTCTATTTAACAAGCTCAAGGACATAATCCAGGTACAACTCCATTATAGGGAGTACTATTAAGATGGCCAATTTTATGTAACTAAGCTCCCTTTTGTGTTGCCCAGAATCTAAAAGCCTTTTTAAAGTTTAGCATTTTGCCCTAAGAAAGGAGCCTCAGACTCAAAGCTCTATTTCAATACCCTTTCTTTAAGATCTTTCACACCATCAATTTAACTCCTATAGTGTAGGATAATATTTAGAAATAAACATATCCTACATCAAGCACACAAAGTAAATTCAGTGTGAGTTTAAAATGACATGCTTTTCTTCCAGAGGTTTAAGAGGCTTGGACCTCCCTGGGTTACTCGCAGAGTTAGGCTTTTGGAGTTAGGAATTCTTAGGCCTTTTCTCTGAAGCAGTACACCCCGTGAAGCCTGAGATCAAAGGGCATGTCGCCCTTCCTCAGAGATATGGGCCAGAGGGTTGACATATGTTAACAACATACTGTCAGAGGTCTATAGGTGCTCTGCCCTGAAGGAAGGTCACAGTCATTACTTCATACTGAGTAAACTGAGTGAATGCTTGAAGATATTCTTCTATTAACTCTGTTCCCCTATGGCTACTTTCGTCTTTGTGATCTCCTTTTAGCTACCTACCCAAAAATTAGTCACTGTTTAGAAGAAGAGTTTTACTACACAAGTGATTGCATTGATATGATAAATATTTCCTTTCAAGTTAAATTACAGATATGTAAAAAGGAAGATAAGATGAAACTAATAGATAATGGATTAGGTATGTACATGACTAGAAGAGTATAAAACTTAAACTTGGAATAAAGAACTTTGCTACATGCCATTTCATCTCATCTAACTGCGTGTAGTCTGTTTCTTGACTTAATAATTACAGGAGCGAGTTTACACCTACAGCAAAGCTGCTGTTCCTTCGCGTCTCTGGTCACGCAACATATAGGATCATTCACAGAGTAACCCAAAGTTGATCTATACCAAAAAACCTGCACAGATAATCTTCAGAGTCACCTGCAGTTGCTTATAGGCAGGTTATAGACTCTAAATCGTCTTAACAGTTAGCCTACAAGGTTTGGCTAACACCTTGGATGACGAAACCGCTGAATAAAACCAGAGTGAAGTATCTCTTGATGTTTTCAAAGATCCTACAGGCCTCTCCTTATCTGTTTCTGGCTTTCTTTCATGCAGCCGTTTGTAGGAGACATCAACACACCTGTACTTTCTACGCTGAGGCTGATGGAAAGACTGACTGGTTCTCTTGAAAGAAGAGATTTCATAGTCAAATCGTCCCTCCGACCACATTTAATCTCTTCTATAAGCCGTGAGTCCAGGCCACCCATAATCCATGACTCCATGCCCCCGAGAGACTTGTAGGCCGCTGCCCGGCTATCCCAGGCAACAGGCACTTCCAGTGGGCACCATGACGTCACAAAGCACCCAGTTTCAGGAAGCGTTTTGTTTTGTTTTGAGGCAGAGCCTCACTGTGTCGCACTGGCTAGGGTGCGTGGCGTCACAGCTCACAACAACCTCAAACTCTTGGGCTTCAGCGATTCTCTTGCCTCAGCTTCTCAAGTAGCTGGGACTCCAGGCCCCCGCCACAACACTCGGCTATTTTTTGGTAGTTGTCATTGTTGTTTGGCAGGCCTGGGCTTGATTCCTACTCGCCAGCTCTGCTGTATATGACTGGCGCCTTAGCTGCTGGGCTACAGGCGATGAGCCAGTACTTGTGGTTTTTAAAATCAGTATTGAGGCATGAGAATTTTTCCCCAAAATTAAACCAGTTTAGCATCATTAGTCTCACAGCTGCCATGTTCACCACAGAAAGGCACCTGAATGAGAAAAATGAAATGCAGCTGATATCCCACCCATGCTCTGTTCATCATGGTCTGAGGCTGTATTGCTAGAGTGTCTTTTTTGAAATCACACAAAGGTGCTTTATGGACTAGCAGTAGCTCTCTCTGTTCTAGGGAAATAAGTTTGGAGTTACTTGGTATAATTGGCATTCATAAAAACATCTAGCTCAGAGAGATGCTTTTTTAAACACCTAGAGAGGCTAGGTGCAGTGGCTCATGACTGTAATACTAGCAGTCTGGGAGGCTGAGGTTGGTAGATTGCCTGAGCTCAGGAGTTTGAGACCAACTTGATCAAGAGCAAGACCCCCATATCTAAAGATAGCCAGATGTTGAGGTGAGCACCTGTAGCCTCTGCTCCTTGGGAGGCTGAAGCAAGAGGATTGCTTGAGCTCAAGAGTTTAAGGTTGCTAGGCCTGGAACAGTGGCTCATACCTGTAATCCCAGCACTCTGGGAGGACAAGGCAGGTGGATTGCTTGAGCTCAGGAATTCGAGACCAACGTGAGCAAGAGCAAGACCTTTCTCTACTAAAAATTGAAAAATGAGCTGGGCTTAGTGGTGGGTCCCTGCAGTCCAATTTACTCAGGAGGCTGAGGCAAGAGGATTGGTTGAGCCCAAGAATTTCAGGTTGCTGTGAGCTATGAGGGCAAAGCACTCAAGGGTGACAAAGTGAGTCTCTGTCTCAAAAAAAGGGGGAGGGGGCGGCGCCTGTGGCTCAAACTGGTAGGGCACTGGCCCTATATGTCTGAGGTGGTGGGTTCAAACCCAGCCCCAGCCCAAAAATTATATATATATATATAACCTGGAGAGGTAAGATTGTTGCACCTTGCATTAGTGGAGTATTTGCTTCTTCTCTGGCTAATTGTGGAGGTGGGGGCAAGAATGAAAGTATTTGAAAGTTAGTGTTCTATGAATTACATGAGTTGTCTGAACCCAGGTTCTGTGCCAACTTCTGCTCCAGGCCTCCTACCTCTTCAGAACAGGCTGGAAAACCTCCCATCCTCAGCATATTTTTGTCACACCTGGTGCCATTCCACTGGCCCAGACACTTCATCATAGCTTATGGTACACTTATACATTGAGTTTGAAAATGGCCTCAGAGTACTTGGGGGTTTTTTTATTTTTTTATTCAGACATGATTGCTTTATTTTGCATTTTAAAATTCACAAAATGCTTTACAGTATCTGCGTTTCCCTTGTTGATCAGCAAGGCTTTATGGTAAGACAATGAAAATTTTATCACATCTATTGGGCATATTCAAAAACAATGGATGATTTACAAACAAATCTCTTTAATCAAGAACATTTTGTAAAATACACATTCTGGTGTACACCAGAAGTATCTATTTTAAAATTACACTTTGAAGAGCTTAAAAAAAAAATCTCTGCACAGTTTAACACTGACAAGCCTACCAGAATAATGCTGACGGCAAGCTATAAACAGCTTTAAATGCTAAATGTAATTTGGGGGATAGGAAGAGGAAGAAATTATCTGTTGAACCCACATTTTAATCCATCTGTTAGTAAGACTGATCTAACTTAATGATTTTCAACAAAGTGAACAACTCCTTTGCCTTTAGTGCTTTAAGTTTTATTTTTAAACTTGTGACATCTTGACTAAAGATAATGAATGCTGGGACTAGAATATTTCAGGAAAAGAAAAGCATTGGTGGGGAAAGAGGGAAAACAAGATCACTACTTTCTTAGTTTATCCAAAGTGGATAACGAAAATCACTGCCATTAAGGAAGAAAACTATAGTTGACATGTGGGACTTAGTTTGGCTTAAGATTAGGTAAGTTGACATCTAACTGGCAAAAATAAAGATTCAAGGTAGTCTCTTTTAGGAAATTTTACAAAATAATTGTTGCCCTCAATTCGTTTTTAGATCTGTGGACAGCACAATACCTACTTTAAGGCCCCTCTTATGGGATCTGTTAAAATTATTCATACTGCTGTTTCCATTTTTCATATAATTTTTATGTAGATCTTTAGATTTTATCAGTAGGGGGCCACTAAAAATGACAGTAGCATTTGAGGGAGAAGAGAGTAGAAAATGAAAAGAGGACAGGATGGTAATGAAATTGGGTAGCAATAACAAACATTTTTTAAGGTTTCCTCACTAAGTAATGCCACATAACTGTGTATTTTGGCTCACTGCTACTGGGCTGCTGAAGTGATCAGGAAACAAATGGAACATCGTAATGGTCCCACGTACATTCTCAACTAACCCATGATTTGGATGGGTGACTCATGAAGTACTGTTTACACAGACTTCTTGGGAAGGGGTCGCTGAGTTGGGAATAATACTTACTGCTTTGTTTCTTATTACTGAAACTTCTGAAAGGCTAAGGACCTCTAAAAGGGCAGAAAAAGGAACTCACTCAACTAGAGATTAAAAAGGATATAATCTATACATAGTGTAATCATGGGCATGTTATCAATCACCTTTCTTGTGGTGAAGAGTACGGGCCTATGAAAAAAACACAACTCCACCCCACGACTGGGTCTACAACAAAATAAAAATCTAAATTTTTTCTCTTTTGGTCAGAAATCTCAAGTTTAAGATATCGCTAATCTCCATCCAAATTACCCCTTCTTTTAGTTCTATTTTTTATTTATTTATTTATTTTTATTAAACCATAGCTGTGTACATTAGTATGATCGTGGGGCACCATACACTTGGTTCATAGATTGTTTGACACATTTTCATCACATTAGTTAACATAGCTTTTGTAGCATTTTCTTAGTTATTTTGCTAAGACCTTTACATTCCACATTTACTAGGATTCACATATACCCTTGTAAGATGCACCGCAGGTGTAATCCCATTAATCCTTTTAGTTCTATTAAATAATGTTTAAGTCTCCCACATCAGTGAAAGGCTCAGGAGTTTCAGGATTAATAGAAGGTGCTGAATCTTGGGAAGAAAGGCTTTTCATTCTGAGGTGTATTTCAGAGATTTAAGTGCTCTACATTGTTACTGAATGAGACTTATTCTCAAAAATTCTGTATGATCGTAAAGCTTTCAGTTTATGACGATAGTACTTTAACATGTAAAAAGTTACAAAGCCTAAGAAAAGCAAACAACACGTCAATAAAATCGCTACTCAGAATTCTCACATTTTCACTGGTATCATTCACTATGAAAAGCAAACAGACTACTAATATTTAAGTGGAATGATCTCTAGCCTGTAAATTACACTCCTGTGACCAAATGATTACATACTTGGAGGACTACAGAACATGAGCAGGTACAGAGACCTATTCTTCAGGACTGCTTTTTCTAAGCCTGAAAAATTCATTGACCATCATTTTAGGGGGCAAAAGAAAGGTGAGTATGGATTAAGACGCTCTACATGTAGAAAATATTGTAATGAAAATATTTTAAATCAACTATTATAGACGTTTATTTGATACTGGAAGTATGGTCAGACATCACAAAGTTATTTCTCTTCATCACAAAACATCCATATATTAAGGATTTATGCAATTCAGGGAGGGGAAAAATTTTTCTAGAAACGTTTTGCCTGAGCAAGAACTCTAAAAAAGATCTCCAAACTCTTGAGTTGAAGTATCGTACTCTGCCATGAAATGCTTGAGTTCTTCAAAATGTCGCTCACCTATTTCTTGTAAATTCTGCCTCAGTGCAAACTCTATAGACTTTTCTAATGAAGGATCTTTTTCAATCAGCATTTTCACTACCCTCCAGAAAGTTTCACAGTCTTGTCGGTAAGCCTGTTCGATCTCTTTGGCTTTTAATGCTATTGCTTTAAAGCGACGGGTTAGCGAGTCTTCATATAACTCTATGCCATATGCTGCATTTCCCTCAGGTTCTTCTGCCTGGTAAATGAATGACGGTGCTGTGGATCCCGCTTCATACTCGCAAATTTCAGGCATGTTACTTGCATCTGACATCTCTTGCTCTTCCGCAGCCCACTTTCTCGCAGCCTCAGTAGGTTCTTTTTCAGTTAGCCTACCAGGTTTGGCTAACACCTTGGATGACGAAACCGCTGAATAAAACCAGGGTGAAGTACCTCTTGATGTTTTCAAAGATCGTGCAGGCCTCTCCTTATCTGTTTCTGGCTTCCTTTCATGCTGCGGTTTGTAGGAGACATCAATACTCCTGGACTTTCTACGCTGAGGCTGATGGAAAGACTGACTGGTTCTCTTGAAAGGAGAGATTTCATAGTCAAATTCTCCCTCCGACCACATTTCATCTCTTCTATAAGCCATGAGTCCAGGCCGCCCATAAGCCTTGACTCCAGGCAGCCCAGAGACTTGTAGGCCGCTGCCCAGGGCTATCCCAGGCAACAGACACATCCGGCGCGCAAGATGACGTCACAAAGCACCCGGTTTCAGGAAGCATTTTGTTTTGTTTTGAGGCAGAGTCTTATTATGTCCTCCTGGCTAGAGTGCATGGCGTCACAGCTCACAACAACCTCAAACTCTTGGGCTTCAGCGATTCTCTTGCCTCAGTCCCTCAAGTAGCTGGGACTCCAGGCCCCCGCCACAACGCTCAGCTATATTTTGTTTGAAGTTGTCATTGTTGTTTGGCAGGCCTGGGCTTGATTCCAACTCGCCAGCTCTACTATATGTGGCTGGCGCCTTAGCTGCTGAGCTACATGCGCTGAGCCAGTACTTGTGGTTTTTAAAATCATTATTGAGGCATGAGAATTTGCCCCCCCAATCAAACCAGTTTAGCATCATTAGTCTCACAACTGCCATGTTGTTCACCACACAAAGGCACCTGAATGAGAGAAATTAAATGCAGCTGATACCCCACCCATGCTCTGTTCATCATGGTCTGAGGCTGTATTGCAAGACTATCCTTTTCGAAATCACACAAAGGTGCTTTATGGACTAGCAGTAGCTCTCTCTGTTCTAGGGAAATAAGCTTGGAGTTACTTGGTATAATTGGTACTCATGAAAACATCTAGCTCAGCTAGATGCTTTTTTAAACTCCTGGAGAGGCTGGGTGCAGTGGCTCATGAGTGTAATCCTAGCACTCTGGGAGGCCAAGGTTCATAGATTGCCTGAGCTCAGGAGTTTGAAACCAGCTTGAGGAAGAGCAAGACCCCCATATCTAAAGATAGCCAGATGTTGAGTTGGGCACCTGTAGTCCCTGCTCCTTGAGAGGCTGAAGCAAGAGGATCACTTGAGCTCAATAGTTTAAGGTTGCTAGGCCTGGAACAGTGGCTCATACCTGTAATACCAGCACTCTGGGAGGCCAAGGCGGGTGGATTGTTTGAGCTCAGGAATTCGAGACCAACCTGAGCAAGAGCAAGACCTTTCACTACTGAAAATAGAAAAACGAACTGGGTTATTGGTGGGTCCCTGCAGTCAAAGATACTCAGGAGGCTGAGGCAAGAGGATCGGTTGAGCCCAAGAATTTCTGGGTGCTGTGAGCTATGAGGCCAAGGCACTCGAGGGTGACATTGTGAGACCCTGTCTCAAAAAAAAGGGGGGGTGGCGCCTGTGGCTCAAACTGATAGGGCACTGGCCCTATATGTCCGAGTTGGTGGGTTCAAACTCAGCCCCAGCCCAAAACTGCAAAAAAAAAAAAAAAATATATATATATGTATATATATACATAATATATATATACATATATATATATATGTATATATATACATAATATATATATACATATATATATATATATATATATATATATATATAAACCTAGAGAGGTAACATTATTGCACCTTGCATTAGCAGAGTATTTGCTTTAATTCTGGGGGTGGTTGTAAGAATGAAAGTATTTGAAACTTAGTGTTCTATGAATTATATGAGTTGTCTGAACCCAGGTTCTGTGCCAACCTCTGCTCCAGGCCTCCTAACTCTTCAAAACAGGCGGGAAAACCTCCAATCCTCAGCATATTTTTCTCACACCTAGTATCATTCCCCTGGCCCAGACACTTCATCATAGCTTATGGTACACTTACATATTGAGTTTGAAAATGGCCTCAGAGTGCATGTTTTTTTTTTTTAATTTTTTATTCAGACATGGTTGCTTTATTTTGCATTTTAAAATTCACAAAAAGCTTTACAGTATCTGTGTTCCCCATGTTGATCAGCAAGGCTTTATGGTAAGGAAATGAAAATTTTATCACATCTATTGGGCATATTCAAAAACAATGGATAATTTACAAACAAATCTCTTTAATCAAGAACATTTTGTAAGATACACATTCTGGTGCACACTAGAATTATCTATTTTAAAATTAGACTTTAAAGAGCTTAAAAAAAATCTGTGAACAGTTTAACACTGACAAGCCTACCAGAATAATGCTGATGGCAAGCTATAAGCAGCTTTAAATGCTAAATGTAATTTGGGGGATAGGAAGAGGAAGAAATTATCTGTTGAACCCACATTTTAATCCATCTGTTAGTAAGACTGATCTAACTTAATGAATTTCAACAAAGTGAACAACTCCTTTGCCTTTAGTGCTTTAAGTTTTATTTTTAAACTTGTGACATCTTGACTAAAGATAATGAAAGCTGGGACTAGAATATTTCAGGAAAAGAAAAGCATTGGTGGGGAAAGAGGGAAAACAAGATCACTACTTTCTTATTTTATCCAAAGTGGATAACGAAAATCACTGCCATTAAGGAAGAAAACTATAGTTGACATGTGGGACTTAGTTTGGCTTAAGGTTAGGTAAGTTGACAACTAACTGGCAAAAATAAAGATTCAAGGTAGTCTCTTTTAGGAAATTTTACAAAATAATTGTTGCCCTCAATTCGTTTTTAGATCTGTGGACAGCACAATACCTACTTTAAGGCCCCTCTTATGGGATCTGTTAAAATTATTCATACTGCCGTTTCCATTTTTCATATAATTTTTATGTAGATCTTTAGATTTTATCAGTAGGGGGCCACTAAAAATAGCAGTAGAATTTGAGGGAGAAGAGAGTGGAAAATAAAAAGAGGACGGGATGGTAATGAAATTGGGTAGCAATAACAAACATTTTTTAAGGTTTCCTCACTAAGTAATGCCACATAACTGTGTATTTTGGCTCACTGCTACTGGGCTGCTGAAGTGATCAGGAAACAAATGGAACATCCTAATGGTCCCACTTGCATTCTCAACTAACCCATGATTTGGATGGGTGACTCATGAAGTACTGTTTACACAGACTTCTTGGGAAGGGGTCGCTGAGTTGGGCATAATACCTACTGCTTTGTTTCTTTTATTAAAACTTCTGAAAGTCTTAGGACCTCTAAAGGGCAGAACAAAGAACTCACTCAACTACAGAGATTAAAAAGGATATAATCTATACATAGTGTAATCGTGGGCATGTTATCAATCACCTTTCTTGTTGTGAAGAGTATGGGCCTATGAATAAAACACAACTCAACCCCACGATTGGGTCTACAACAAAATAAAAGTCTATTTTTTTTTTCTCTTTTGGTCGAAATCTCAACATTAAGATATCCCTAATCTCCATCCAAATTACCGCTTCTTTTAGTTTTATCAAATAATATTGTTTAAGTCTCCCACATCAGTGAAAGACTCAGGAGTTTCAGGATTAATAGAAGATACTGAATCTTGGGAAGAAAGGCTTTTCATTCTGAGGTGTATTTCAGAGATTTAAGTGCTCTACATTGTTACTGAATGAGACTTATTCTCAAATATTCTGTACGATACTAAAACATTCAGTTTATGATGATAGTACTTTAACACATAAAAGTTACAAAGCCTAAGAAAAGCAAACAACACGTCAATAAAATCGCTACTCAGAATTCTCACATTTTCACTGGTATCATTCACTATGAAAAGCAAACAGACTACTAATATTTAAGTGGAATGATCTCTAGCCTGTAAATTACACTCCTGTGACCAAATGATTACATACTTGGAGGACTACAGAACATGAGCAGGTACAGAGACCTATTCTTCAGGACTGCTTTTTCTAAGCCTGAAAAATTCATTGACCATCATTTAAGGGGGCAACGAAAGGTGAGCATGGATTAAGACGCTCTACATGTAGAAAAAATTCTAATAAAAGTGTTTTAAATCGACTATTTTAGACGTTTATTTGATACTGGAAGTATGGTCAGCCATCATAAAGTTATTTCTCTTCATTACAAAACATCCATATATTAAGGATTTATGCAATTCAGGGAGGGGAAACAATTCTAGAAACGTTTTGCCTGAGCAAGAACTCTAAAAAAGATCTCCAAACTCTTGAGTTGAAGTATCGTACTCTGCCATGAAATGCTTGAGTTCTTCAAAATGTCGCTCACCTATTTCTTGTAAATTCTGCCTCAGCGCAAACTCTACAGACTTTTCTAATGAAGGATCTTTTTCAATCAGCATTTTCACTACCCTCCAGAACATGTCACAGTCCTGTTGGTAAGCCTGTTCAATCTCTTTGGCTTTTAATGCTATTGCTTTAAAGCGACGGGTTAGCTCGTCTTCATAGAACTCTATGCCATATGCTGCATTTGCTTCAGGTTCTTCTGCCTGGTAAATGAACGGTGGTGCTGTGGATCCCGCTTCATACTCGCAAATTTCAGGCAAGTGACTTGCATCTGACTTCTCTTGCTCTTCCCCAGCCCACTTTCTCGCAGCCTCAGCAAGTTCTTTTTCAGTTAACCTACCAGGTTTGACTAACACCTTGGATGATGAAACCGCTGAATAAAAACAGGGTGAAGTATCTGTTGATGTTTTCAAAGATCGTGCAGGCCTCTCATCTGTTTCTGGCTTTCTTTCATGCTGCGGTTTGTAGGAGACATCAACATGCCTGGACTTTCTACGCTGAGGCTGATGGAAAGACTGACTGGTTCTCTTCAAAGGAGAGATTTTATAGTCAAATCGTTCCTCCGAGCACATTTCATCTCTTCTATAAGCCATGAGTCCAGGCCGCCCATAAGCCTCGACTCCAGGCAGCCCAGGGACTCGTAGGCCACTGCCCATGGCTATCCCAGGCAACAGGCACTTCCGGTGCGCACAATGACGTCACAAAGCACCCGGTTTCAGGAAGCCTTTTGTTTTGTTTTGAGGCAGAGTCTCATTATATCCTCCAGGCTAGAGTGCGTGGCGTCACAGCTCACAACAACCTCAAACTCTTGGGCTTCAGCGCTTCTCTTGCCTCAGCCTCTCAAGTAGCTGGGACTCCACGCCCCTGCCACAACGCTCAACTCCGGCGGTGCCCGTGGCTCAAAGGAGTAGGGCATCGGCCCCATATACTGGAGGTGGTGGGTTCAAACCCGGCCCTGCCCAAAAACTGTCAAAAAAAAAAAGAAAGAAAGAAAAAGAAAAAGTCTAAGCTCTTTCTTATTCCAGTCCTACTCCTTTTGTTCAGGGAACATATACTTGGAAAGTTCTGTCAAAAACTGAAATCAGGAGGGGGAGAGACAAGATGGCGGACTGAAGCCAGCTTTCAACAGAGGCTCCCGTCCAGAAGGAGAGTTAAGGGACAGGAATTTAGTAAGTATCCTGGTGGATTTGAGCCGCACCAAGAGAGAAGGTTGAAGAACACACATCAACACCGCTGAGGCAAGCTGTGATCACAAGGACGCAAACAAAAGCAAAACGGTTCACTTCTAGATATTCTGAAGCCACACCCACTGTCTTCCTGGGCAACCAGAGGAGGCCACCACTGAGCAAAGGATTTGCCTGATGCTGCTTACACACCCGGGAAGCTTCCAGGGCAGGGCCTACACAGAGAGGTAATCGGACACAAACCTCCAGCAGCAAAGACATTTGAACTCAGAACAGCCCGTCTTCTGTAGGTGATTTTAGCAGAAACAGAGACAGAACCCCACAAAGTTGTCTGCTCTGTTCTGTTCTGTTAGCAACATCAATCAGGGACGGGGCTAAGCCTGAGTGAACACCTCCCTCCCATCACCTGCATCAAGCACTCAAAGATGTCAGGCCCCATCTCCAGACTGCAGGGGCCTGGCAGACTTCCTTGCAATTCAGGCAGGTGCAAACTGCTGGAGTATCTGTTCACTACAGGCAACTGGGTTAGCCATCTGCAGAGATACCAGTGACTGGGTCTGAAGGAGGGGCAAAGTGGGGAAGGAGACATCAACGTTCCCAGACTGATCTATTTGCTAGGTGGCTCCTCCTGACTCCATGCAGCACTGGAGTAAGCCATATCAGAGGAGTCACCAGACCCCTGTGATCCAGTTCCCAGAGACCTCTTGAACTCTCCCACCCGAGACAGGTGCCGATTGAGACAATCGATTTGGACCTTTTGAACTGAACTAATAGACTGAGGACTTTTCAGGCGGTGCCCTGGGTATGCGGTTGTAGGAAGGTTTGGTTTTCCTTTTCCAACTGGTGCCAGAGGTGGGCGGGCGGGGTGACTTAATTGCTGGTTTTTCCACATAGCTGAGACTTCAAGCCAGAGTAAATGTTATAATAGGATTGAACAGAAACCAGCTGAAAACAATACAGAACAACTTAGCCCCACCACACAAGACAGGGCCCCAGTTTCTCAGGCCACAACACTGTACGGGCTCTCGATAAAGCCCCAGGGGAAAAATCAAAGAGAGTAAAATAACCATGGGGCAGAATCAGAGGAAAAACTCTGGTAACATGAATAACCAGAATAGATCAACCCCCCCAAGAAAAGACACAGCAGATGTGATTGAAGATCCCATTCACAAACAACTGGCTGAGATGTCAGAAATCAAATTCAGAATTTGGATTGCAGACCAGATTAATAAAATGGAATTAGGAATTCGAGGAGAAATTCAAAAGTTGTCTCAAGAATTTAACGAATTTAAAGACAAAACCACCAAAGACTTAGACACACTGAAGCAAGAATTTATAGCCCTCAAAGATATGAAAAATACAGTAGAATCCCTCAGCAACAGAATGGAGCAAGCAGAAGAAAGGATTTCTGACATTGAAGATAAAGTCTTCGAACGCTCCCAATCTCTCAAAGAGGAAGAGAAATGGAGAGCAAAAACGGACCACTCACTCAGAGAACTCTCAGATATTTCGAAGAAAAGCAATATACGAATAATTGGGATTTCTGAGAATGATGAAGTGGCCTCGAAGGGCACAGAGGTTCTTCTGCATGAAATTATGAAAGAAAATTTTCCAGACATGCCCAGAGAATCTGAAATTCAGATAGCAGACAGCTTCAGAACCCCAGCATGATTCAACCCCAATAAGTCATCCCCCAGGCATATCATAATTAGCTTCACTAAAGTTAACATGAAAGAGAAGATTCTCAAAGCAGCCCGGCAAAAGAAAACTATTACGTACAAAGGAAAGAATATTAGAATACTGCAGATCTCTCTGCTGAAACTTTTCAAGCCAGAAGAGGGTGGTCATCAACTTTAATCTCCTAAAGCAAAATAACTTTCAACCCAGGATCTTGTATCCAGCTAAACTGAGTTTCATTTATGATGGAGAAATTAAATACTTCAATGACATTCATATGTTGAAAAAATTTGCCATAAGTAAACCAGGTCTACAGGATATTCTCAGACCTATACTCCACAATGACCAACCCAATCCTATACCACAAAAGTAAACTCACTCAGAAACTTCGGATCAAACTCCAACTTCCACACTGGCGAAAGGATTAAAAATGTCCACTGGACCTTTGAAAAACTTGATACCCAGAATTCCAGCAGACTTATCAATACTCTCCATTAATGTGAATGGCTTAAACTGTCCTCTAAAGAGGCATGGGTTAGCTGACTGGATGCAAAAACTCAAGCCAGATATTTGTTGCATACAAGAGTCACATCTCAACTTAAAAGACAAATACAGACTCAGGGTGAAAAGATGGTCATCCATATTTCAGGCAAATGGTAATCAGAAAAAAGCAGGTGTTGCAATTTTATTTGCAGATACAGTAGGCTTTAAACCATCAAAAGTAAGGAAGGATAAGAATGGTCACTTCATATTTGTTAAGGGTAATACTCACTATGATGAGATCTCAATTATTAATATCTATGCACCCAACCAGAATGCACCTCAATTTATAAGAGAAACTCTAACAGACATGAGTAACTTGATTTCCTCCAGCTCCATAATCGTCGGAGATTTCAACACTCCTTTGGCAGTATTGGATCGATCCTCCAGCAAGAAGCTGAGCAAAGAAATCTTAGATTTAAACCTAACCATCCAATATTTAGATTTAGCAGACATCTACAGAACATTTCATCCCAACAAAACTGAATACACATACTTCTCATCAGCCCACGGAACTTACTCCAAAATTGACCACATTTTAGGTCACAAGTATAACCTCAGTAAATTTAAAGGAATAGAAATTATTCCTTGCATCTTCTTGGACCATCATGGAATAAAACTTGAATTGAGTAACAACAGGAATCTGCATACTCATACAAAAACATGGAAGTTAAATAACCTCATGCTGAATGATAGCTGGGTCAGAGATGAGATTAAGAAAGAAATCGCCAATTTTTTGGAACTGCAAAGGCAGTTCTAAGAGGGAAATTTATAGCACTGCAAGCCTTCCTCAAGAGAACAGAAAGAGAGGAAGTTAACAACTTAATGGGACATCTCAAGCAACTGGAAAAGGAAGAACATTCCAACCCCAAACCCAGTAGAAGAAAAGAAATAACCAAAATTAGAGCAGAATTAAATGAAATTGAAAACAAAAGAATAATACAACAGATCAATAAATCAAAAAGCTGTTTTTTTGAAAAGGTCAACAAAATAGATAAACCTCTGGCCAACCTAATCAGAAAAAAAGAGTAAAATCTCTAATATCAGCAATCAGAAACAACATAGATGAAATAACAACAGACTCCTCAGAAATCCAAAAAATCCTTAATGAATATTACAAGAAACTTTATTCTCAGAAATATGAAAATCTGAAGGAAATAGACCGATACTTGGAAGCACGCCACCTTCCAAGACTTAGCCAGAATCAAGTGGAAATATTGAACAGACCCATATCAAGTTCAGAAATAGCATCAACTATACAAAATCTCCCTAAAAAGAAAAGCCCAGGACCAGATGGTTTTACGTCAGAATTCTACCAAACCTTTAAAGAGGAATTAGTACCTATATTACTCAACCTGTTCCAACAGGTAGAAAAAGAAGGAAGACTACCCAACACGTTCTATGAAGCAAACATCACCCTGATCCCCAAACCAGGAAAAGACCCAAGAAGAAAAGAAAATTATAGACCAATATCACTAATGAATTTAGATGCAAAAATATTCAACAAGATCCTAACAAACAGAATCCAGCAACACATCAAACAAATCATACATCATGACCAAGTTGGTTTTATCCCAGGGTGTCAAGGCTGGTTCAATATACGTAAATCTATAAATGTAATTCAGCACATAAACAAATTAAAAAACAAAGACCATATGATTCTCTCAATCGATGCAGAAAAAGCTTTTGATAATATCCAGCATCCCTTCATGATCAGAACACTCAAGAAAATTGGTCTAGAAGGGACTTTTCTTAAACTGATAGAGGCCATCTACAACAAACCCACAGCCAATATCATACTGAACGGAGTTACATTGGAATCATTTCCACTCAGATCAGGAACCAGACAAGGCTGCCCATTGTCTCCATTGCTTTTCAACATTGTAATGGAAGTTTTAGCCACCGCAATTAGGGAAGAAAAGGCGATCAAGGGTATCCATATAGGGTCAGAAGATATCAAACTTTCGCTCTTCGCAGATGATATGATTGTGTATCTGGAAAACACTAGGGACTCTACTAAAAAACTCCTAGAAGTGATCAAGGAATACAGCAGCGTCTCAGGTTACAAAATCAACATCCATAAATCGGTAGCCTTTATATACACCAACAACAGTCAAGTTGAAAAAGCAGTCAAGGACTCTATCCCATTCACAGTAGTGCCAAAGAAGATGAAATATTTGGGAATTTACCTAACAAAAGACGTGAAAGATCTCTATAAAGAGAACTATGAAACTCTAAGAAAAGAAATACCTGAAAATGTTAACAAATGGAAAAACATACCATGCTCATGGCTAGGAAGAATCAACATTATCAAAATGTCCATACTACCCAAAGCAATATATAATTTCAACGCACTCCCTATTAAAGCTCCACTGTCATATTTTAAAGATCTTGAAAAAACATTACTTCGTTTTATATGGAATCAGAAAAAACCTCAAATAGCCAAGACATTACTCAGAAATAAAAACAAAGCAGGAGGAATCACACTACCAGACCTGAGATTTTACTATAAATCGATAGTGATCAAAACAGCATGGTACTGGCACAAAAACAGAGAAGTAGATATCTGGAATAGAATAGAGAACCAAGAGATGAATCCAGCTACTTACCGCTATTTGATCTTTGACAAGCCAATTAAAAACATTCAGTGGGGAAAAGATTCCCTATTTAACAAATGGTGCTGGGTGAACTGGCTGGCAACCTGCAGAAGACTGAAATTGGACCCACACCTTTCACCATAAACTAAGATAGACTCTCATTGGAGTAAAGATTTAAACTTAAAACATGAAACTATAAAAATACTAGAGGAGAGTGCAGTGAAAACCCTTGAAGAAATTGGTCTGGGAGAGTATTTTATGAGGAGAACCCCCTGGGCAATTGAAGCAGCTTCAAAAATACACTACTGGGACTTTATCAAACTAAAAACCTTCTGCATAGCCAAGAACACAGTAAGTAAAGCAAGCAAACAGCCCTCAGAATGGGAGAAGATATTTGCAGGGTATATCTCTGACAAAGGTTTAATAACCCGAATCCACAGAGAACTCAAACGCATCAGCAAGAAAAAAACAAGGGATCCCATCGCAGGCGGGGCAAGGGATTTGAAGAGAAACTTCTCTGAAGAAGACAGGCGCACGGCCTTCAGACATATGAAAAAATGCTCATCATCTTTAATCATCAGAGAAATGCAAATCAAAACTACTTTGAGATATCATCTAACTCCAGTGAGACTAGCCTATATCACAAAATCTCAAGACCAGAGATTTTGGCGTGGATGTGGAGAAAAGGGAACACTTCACTGTAGTTCTAGCACTCTGGGAAGCTAAGGCAGATGGATTGCTTGAGCTCATGAGCTTTAAACAGCGTGAGCAAGAGTGAGACTCCATCTCTACTAAAATAGAAAAGCTAGCTGGTTGTGATGGTACATGCTTGTAGTCCCAGCAACTCAGGAGGCTGAGGGAGGAGGATTGCCTGAGCCTAAGAGTTTGAGGTCAGTGTGAGCTATGATAACAACACAGCACTCTACCAAGGGCAGCAGAGTAAAACTCTGTCTCAAAAATATATATATATATATTTATTTATATATTTATATATTTATATATATATATTTCATTCAAAGGATGCAAAGTTGAAGTTATTCCTATTATTTACTAAGTGAAGAGTATTTTCCTGTTTCCAACTCAAAATATACACATGCATCGCACACAAATGTTAATTCCTTTAATAGGCAGTTGTCAAATATTTTTCAAGCCTCAGAAGTGACTATAAATCTGGATGTCTGCTAAGGCAGGTCAATTATCTTGCAAACACGTTCTCATAAAGAACTACTGTGATGTGTTCAAAGTTATTTCAGATCTTCACTTGTTGAAAAAAAGAGTAGGGTGCCACCTGTTGTTCAAAGAAATAGGTCACCAGCCCCATATGCTGGAGGTGTTGTGTTCAAACCCAGCCCTGGCCAAAAACTGCAAAAAAAATTGAAAAAAAAAAACAGAAAAAAAAGCAAGGTGGTTCAAGCCTGTAATCTAGCACTCTAGGAGTCTGAGGTGGGAGGATAGCTTGAGCTCAGGAGTTGGAGACCAACCTGAGCAAGAAAAAAACCCAGTATCTATTAAAAATAGGTGAATTAGGCTCAGCGCCGGTAGCTCAAGTGGCTAGGGCACCAGCCTCATACACTGGAACTGGAGGGTTCAAATCCAGCCAAGGCCACCAAACAACAATGAAAACTACAACCAAAAAAATAGCCCGGCGTTGTGGTGGGCCCCTGTAGTCCCAGCTACTTGGGAGGCTGAGGCAAGAGAATCCCTTAAGACCAAGTGTTTGAAGTTGCTGTGAGCTGTGACACCATTGCACTCTACCCTGGGTGACAGCTTGAGACTCTGCCTCAAACAAAAAAAAAGAAAGAGAGAGAGAGAGAGAGTGTGTGAGAGACAGAAAGAAAGAAAGGAACGAAAGAAAGTAAGGAAAGTAAAGGAAGGGAGGAGAGACAAGATGGCGGACTGAAGCCAGCTTTCAACAAAGGCTCCCGTCCAGAAGGAGAGTTAAGGGACAGGAATTTAGTAAGTATCCTGGTGGACTCGAGCCTCACCAAGAGAGAAGGCTGAAGAACGCACATCAACACCGCTGAGGCAAGTTGTGATCACAAGGACGCAAACAAAAGGTACAAAATCCACCACCAAGCGGACGGGAGTCCCCCTCCCCCATGAGACCGGCTCTGTAGCCCCACAATTGAACAAGTGGGCAGAAATTAAAGCCCCTCCCACTACACTCCACGGGAGAGACCTTCTAAAAACTGGACCTACCTCCCCTACTGGGGTGCCGTGGCGTTCTCCTGCCGGACATAGGGCTGAATAAAACTTTGGGAATCCTTTGCCGGCAACCCTGAATCCCCGGCGCTCCCCTCCCGCCCACTGAGGTCTGGAGGCCTGTCCCCCAGGACTTCGGATCCTTGGGTGATTTCTCAAGGGGAGTGGACAGTCCCCGAGTTGCGTCTGGTCAGCATTGACTCTGAGGTGCGCCGAGTGAGGAGAGGGCACCGGGCTGAGGGGGAGTCACGCCTCGCGGCACTTCCCTGCGGTGCAGTGCACCAACCCTCCCCGGGCATACGGGGCCCAAGACTGAATCAGACTCTGGCCTCCCCGCTGAGAGCTGAGAACCCCTACTCTCACTCGGGGTCTGAGGGCCTATCCCCCAGGAGTTCGGCTCCTTGGGTGATTTCTCGAGGGGAGTGCACAGTGCCTGAGCTGCGTCAGGTCAGCGCTGACTCTGGGATACGTGAGCGAGGAGAGGGCACTCTGCTGAGGGGAAATCAAGCCTTGGCGGCACTTCCCTGCAGTGCAGTGCAGGAGCCCTCCCCGGGCACAAGACTGAATAAGACTCTGGCCTCCCCGCTGAGAGCTGAGAGCCCCTACTCTCACTCGGGGTCTGAGGGCCTATCCCTCCGGAGTTCGGCTCCTTGGGTGATTTCTCGAGGGGAGTGCACAGTGCCGGAGCTGCGTCAGGTCAGCGCTGACTCTGGGATACGTGAGCGAGGAGAGGGCACTCCGCTGAGGGGAAATCAAGCCTTGGCGGCACTTCCCTGCGGTGCAGTGCAGGAGCCCTCCCCGGACCGTAGTATTGCGTGAAACTGAATGAAACTCTAGCTTCCCCCCGCCCCACTCCCAATCCGGGTCTGGGCGCCCATCCCCCAAGAGTTCTGATTCTTGGGGGATCTCTTAAGGGGTGTGGACCCAGCACAAACTGCAGCCGCTCAGTGCTGACTCTGGGGCGCGGGACAGAGGAGAAAAGGGTCGCCTGAGTGCCCACACCAGAGCAGCAGTTCCCTGGAGGTAGATCAACAGCCGTTTTTTCTTTAACGGCAGAACGCTCACTTCTGGATATTCTGAGGCCACACCCCCTGTCTCCCTGGGCAACCAGAGGAGGCCACCTGTGTCACGACTCACAAACCCAGAAGCCTCCAGGGCGGGGCCGACCCAGAGAGGTGTTCAGACGCAATTCTCCAGCAGCAAAGACGTTTGAACTCAAAACAGCCCGTCTCCTGTAGGCGACGACAGGAACAGAGACAGAACCTCACAAAGTTGTCTGTTCTGTTCTGTTAGCAGCATCCATCAGGGACGGGGCTAAGCCTGAGTGAACACCTCCTTCCCATCACCTGCATCAAACACTCAAAGATGTCAGGCCCCATCTCCTCCTGCTAGATAGCGGCAGTCTGCGGGGGCCTGGCAGACTCCCTCACGATTCAGGCAGGTGCAAACCCCTGGAGTGTCTGTTCACTGCAGGCAACTGGGTTAGCCATCTGCAGAGATACCAGTGACTGGGTCCGACGGAGGGGCAAAGTGGGGAAGGAGACGTCAACCTTCCCAGACTGCTCTGTTTGCGGGGTGGCTCCTCCTGACTCCACGCTGCACTGGAGTGAGCTGTCTCAGAGGAGTCACCAGGCCCCTGTGATCCAGTTCCCAGAGACCTCTTGAACCCTTCCACCTGAGACAAGTGCCGATTGAGACAGTTGATTCGGACCTTTTGAACTGGGCTAATAGACTGAGGACTTTTCAGGTGGTGCCCTGGGTGTGCGATTGTAGGAAGGTTTGATTCTCCTTTTCCAACTGGGGCCAGAGGTGGGCAGGCGAGGTGACTTAATTGCTGATTTTTCCACACAGCTGAGACTTCAAGCCAGAGTAGAAGTTGCAATAGGATAGAACAGAAACCAGCTGAAAACAAGACAGAACCACTTTGCTCCACCACACCAGACAGGGCCCCAGTTTCTCAGGCCACAACACTGTACGGGCCCTCGATAAAACCCCAGGGGAAAAACCAAAGGGAGTAAACCATGGGGCGGAATCAGCGGAAAAACTCTGGTAACATGAATAACCAGAATAGATCAACCCCCCCAAGAAAAGATACGGCAGATGTGATTGAAGATCCCATTCATAAACAACTGGCTGAGATGTCAGAAGTCGAATTCAGAATTTGGTTTGCAGACAAGATTAATAAAATGGAATTAGGAATTCGTGGAGAAATTCAAAAACTGTCTCAAGAATTTAACGAATTTAAAGACAAAACCACCAAAGACTTAGACACACTGAAACAAGAACTTACAGCCCTCAAAGATATGAAAAATACAGTAGAATCCCTCAGTAACAGATTGGAGCAAGCAGAAGAAAGGATTTCTGACATTGAAGATAAAGTCTTCGAACGCTCCCAATCTCTCAAAGAGGAAGAGAAATGGAGAGCAAAAACGGATCACTCACTCAGAGAGCTCTCAGATAATTCGAAAAAACATAACATAAGGGTTATAGGAATTTCGGAGGCTGATGACGTGGCAGCCAAGGGCACAGAGGCCCTTCTACATGAAATTATGAAAGAAAATTTTCCAGACATGCCTAGAGAATCTGAAATTCAGATAGCAGACAGCTTCAGAACCCCAGCACGATTCAACCCCAAAAAGCCATCTCCCAGACATATCATAATTAGCTTCACTAAAGTTAACATGAAAGAGAAGATTCTCAAAGCAGCCCGGCGAAAGAAAACTATAACGTACAAAGGTAAGAATATTAGAATAACTGCAGATCTCTCTGCTGAAACTTTTCAAGCAAGAAGAGGCTGGTCATCAACTTTTAATCTCCTAAAGCAAAAAAACTTTCAACCCAGGATCTTGTATCCAGCTAAACTGAGTTTCATCTATGATGGAGAAATTAAATACTTCAATGACATTCATATGTTGAAAAAATTTGCCATAAGTAAACCAGCTCTTCAGGATGTTCTCAGACCTATCCTCCACAATGACCAACCCAATCCTATACCACAAAAGTAAACTCACTCAGAAACTTCGGATCAAACTCCAACTTCCACACTGGCGAAAGGATTAAAAATGTCCACTGGACCTTTGAAAAACTCGATACCCAAAATTCCACCAGACTTATCCTTACTCTCCATCAATGTGAATGGCTTAAACTGTCCTCTAAAGAGGCATAGGTTAGCTGACTGGATACAAAAACTTAAGCCAGATATTTGTTGCATACAAGAGTCACATCTCAACTTAAAAGACAAATACAGACTCAGGGTGAAAGGATGGTCATCCATATTTCAGGCAAATGGTAATCAGAAAAAAGCAGGTGTTGCAATTTTATTTGCAGATACAGTAGGCTTTAAACCATCAAAAGTAAGGAAGGACAAGAATGGTCACTTCATATTTGTTAAGGGTAATACTCAATATGACGAGATCTCAATTATTAATATCTATGCACCCAACCAGAATGCACCTCAATTTATAAGAGAAACTCTAACAGACATGAGTAACTTGATTTCCTCCAGCTCCATAATCGTTGGAGATTTCAACACTCCCTTGGCAGTGTTGGATCGATCCTCCAGAAAGAAGCTGAGCAAAGAAATCTTAGATTTAAACTTAACCATCCAATATTTAGATTTAGCAGACATCTACAGAACATTTCATCCCAACAAAACTGAATACACATACTTCTCATCAGCCCACGGAACTTACTCCAAAATTGATCACATTTTAGGTCACAAGTCTAACCTCAGTAAATTTAAAGGAATAGAAATTATTCTGTGCATCTTCTCGGACCATCATGGAATAAAACTTGAATTGAGTAACAACAGGAATCTGCATACCCATACAAAAACATGGAAGTTAAATAACCTTATGCTGAATGATAGCTGGGTCAGAGATGAGATTAAGAAAGAAATCACCAATTTTTTGGAACAAAATGACAATGAAGACACAAGCTATCAGAACCTCTGGGACACTGCAAAGGCAGTTCTAAGAGGGAAATTTATAGCACTGCAAGCCTTCCTCAAGAGAACGGAAAGAGAGGAAGTTAACAACTTAATGGGACATCTCACGCAACTGGAAAAGGAAGAACATTCCAACCCCAAACCCAGTAGAAGAAAAGAAATAACCAAAATTAGAGCAGAATTAAATGAAATTGAAAACAAAAGAATAATACAACAGATCAATAAATCAAAAAGCTGGTTTTTTGAAAAGGTCAATAAAATAGATAAACCTCTGGCCAACCTAATCAGGAAAAAAAGAGTAAAATCTCTAATATCATCAATCAGAAACAACAAAGACAAAATAACCACAGACTCATCAGAAATCCAAAAAATCCTTAATGAATATTACAAGAAACTTTATTCTCAGAAATATGAAAATCTGAAGGAAATAGACCGATACTTGGAAGCACGCCACCTTCCAAGACTTAACCAGAATCAAGTGGAAATGTTGAACAGACCCATATCAAGTTCAGAAATAGCATCAACTATACAAAACCTCCCTAAAAAGAAAAGCCCGGGACCAGATGGTTTCACGTCAGAATTCTACCAAACCTTTAAAGAGGAATTAGTACCTATATTACTCAACCTGTTCCAAAATGTAGAAAAAGAAGGAAGACTACCCAACACGTTCTATGAAGCAAATATCACCCTGATCCCCAAACCAGGAAAAGACCCAACAAGAAAAGAAAATTATAGACCAATATCACTAATGAATATAGATGCAAAAATATTCAACAAGATCCTAACAAACAGAATCCAGCAACACATCAAACAAATTATACATCATGACCAAGTTGGTTTTATCCCAGGGTCTCAAGGCTGGTTCAATATACGTAAATCTATAAATGTAATTCAGCACATAAACAAATTAAAAAACAAAGACCATATGATTCTCTCAATTGATGCAGAAAAAGCTTTTGATAATATCCAGCATCCCTTCATGATCAGAACACTCAAGAAAATTGGTCTAGAAGGGACTTTTCTTAAACTGATAGAGGCTATCTACAGCAAACCCACAGCCAATATCATATTGAATGGAGTTAAATTGGAATCATTTCCACTCAGATCAGGAACCAGACAAGGCTGCCCATTGTCTCCATTGCTTTTCAACATTGTAATGGAAGTTTTAGCCACCGCAATTAGGGAAGAAAAGGCGATCAAGGGTATCCATATAGGGTCAGAAGAGATCAAACTCTCGCTCTTCGCAGATGATATGATTGTGTATCTGGAAAACACTAGGGACTCTACTACAAAACTCCTAGAAGTGATCAAGGAATACAGCAGCGTCTCAGGTTACAAAATCAACATTCATAAATCGGTAGCCTTTATATACACCAACAACAGTCAAATTGAAAAAGCAGTTAAGGACTCTATCCCATTCACAGTAGTGCCAAAGAAGATGAAATATTTGGGAATTTACCTAACAAAAGACGTGAAAGATCTCTATAAAGAGAACTATGAAACTCTAAGAAAAGAAATAGCTGAAAATGTTAACAAATGGAAAAACATACCATGCTCATGGCTAGGAAGAATCAACATTATCAAAATGTCCATACTACCCAAAGCAATATATACTTTCAACGCACTCCCTATTAAAGCTCCACTGTCATATTTTAAAGATCTTGAAAAAACATTACTTCGTTTTATATGGAATCAGAAAAAACCTCGAATAGCCAAGACATTACTCAGAAATAAAAACAAAACAGGAGGAATCACACTACCAGACCTCAGACTTTACTACAAATCGATAGTGATCAAAACAGCATGGTATTGGCACAAAAACAGAGAAGTAGATATCTGGAATAGAATAGAGAACCAAGAGATGAATCCAGCTACTTACCGCTATTTGATTTTTGACAAGCCAATTAAAAACATTCAGTGGGGAAAAGATTCCCTATTTAACAAATGGTGCTGGGTGAACTGGCTGGCAACCTGCAGAAGACTGAAATTAGACCCACACCTTTCACCATTAACTAAGATAGACTCTCATTGGATTAAAGATTTAAACTTAAGACATGAAACTATAAAAATACTAGAGGAGAATGCAGGGAAAACCCTTGAAGAAATTGGTCTGGGTGAGTATTTCATGAGGAGAACCCCCCGGGCAATTGAAGCAGCTTCAAAAATACACTACTGGGACTTGATCAAACTAAAAAGCTTCTGCACAGCTAAGAACACAGTAAGCAGAGCAAGCAGACAGCCCTCAGAATGGGAGAAGATATTTGCAGGGTATAACTCTGACAAAGGTTTAATAACCAGAATCCACAGAGAACTCAAACGCATCAGCAAGAAAAAAACAAGGGATCCCATCGCAGGCTGGGCAAGGGATTTGAAGAGAAACTTCTCTGAAGAAGACAGGCGCACGGCC
This sequence comes from Nycticebus coucang, assembly GCF_027406575.1. NCBI lineage: Eukaryota > Metazoa > Chordata > Mammalia > Primates > Lorisidae > Nycticebus > Nycticebus coucang. The sequence continues at coordinate 124,026,987 of NC_069804.1, forward strand.
TTCAGACATATGAAAAAATGCTCATCATCTTTAATCATCAGAGAAATGCAAATCAAAACTACTTTGAGATATCATCTAACTCCAATGAGACTAGTCTATATCACAAAATCTCAAGACCAGAGATGTTGGCGTGGATGCGGAGAAAAGGGAACACTTCTGCACTGCTGGTGGGAATGCAAATTAATACATTCCTTTTGGAGGGATATATGGAGAACACTCAGAGATCTAAAAATAGATCTGCCATTCAATCCTGTAATTCCTCTGCTGGGCATATACCCAGAAGACCAAAAATCACAACATAACAAAGATATTTGTACCAGAATGTTTATTGCAGCCCAATTCATAATTGCTAAGTCATGGAAAAAGCCGAAGTGCCCATCGATCCACGAATGGATTAATAAATTGTGGTATATGTATACCATGGAATACTATGCAGCCTTAAAGAAAGATGGAGACTTTACCTCTTTCATGTTTACATGGATGGAGCTGGAACATATTCTTCTTAGTAAAGTATCCCAAGAATGGAAGAAAAAATATCCAATGTACACAGCCCTATTATGAAACTAATTTGGGACTCTCACATGAAAGCTATAACACAGCTACAACTTAACAATAGGGGGAAGTGGGAAAGGGGGGGTGGGTAGAGGGAGGGGAATCGGTGGGATTACACCTGTGGTGCATATTACAGGGGTATTTGCGAAACTTGGTAAATGTAGAATATAAATGTTTTGGCACAGTAACTGAGATAACGCCGGAAAGGCTATGTTAACCACTGGGATAAAAATATGTCAAATGGTTTATGAAGTGAGTGTATGATGCCCCATAATCATATCATTGTATACACTTATGATTTAATAAAAAAATTAAAAAAAAAAAAAAAAAAAAGAAAATGCTAATAGCAAAAAAAAAAAAAAAAGAAAGTAAAGGAAGGAAAGGAAAGAAAGAAAAGGAGGAAAGGAAGGAAAGGAAGAAAGGAAAGAAAGGAAGGGAAGGAAGGAAGGAAAGAAAGAAAGAAGGGAAGGAAGGAAACAAAGAAAAGAAAGAAAGAAGGAAAGAAAGAAAGAAAAGAAAGAAAGAAGGAAAGAAAGGAAAGAAGGAAAGGACGGAAAGAAAGGAAAGAAGGAAAGGAAGGAAGGAAAGAAAGAAAGAAGGAAAGAAGGGAAGGAAGGAAGGCAGGAAGGAAGAATCAAGGAAAGAAGGAAAGAAAGACAAGAAAGAAGGAAGGAAGGAAGGAAAGAAAGAGATAAAGGAAAGAAAGAAAGGAAGGAAAGGAAGGAAGGAAAGGAAGAAAGAAAGGAAGGAAGGAAAGAAAGAAGGGAAGGAAGGAAGGAAAAGAAATAAAGAAGGAAGGAAGGAAAGAAAGACAAGAAAGAGGGAAGGGAAGGGGAGGGGAGGGGAGGGGAGGGGTAGGGTCCTGTATGTAGTCTTAGCTCCTGAGGCTGACGCAGGAGGATTGCTTGAACCCAGAAATTTGAGATTGCTATGAGCTAGGCTGACACTATGCTATGAGCTAGGCACCCTTGAAAAGGAAAGCAGTCAGGGAAAATATCTTTTTTTTTTTTTGTAGAGACAGAGTCTCACTGTACTGCCCTCAGGTAGGGTGCCGTGGCATCACACCGCTCACAGCAACCTCTAACTCTTGGGCTTACGGGATTCTCTTGCCTCAGCCTCCCGAGCAGCTGGGACTACAGGCGCCCGCCACAACGCCCGGCTATTTTTGTTGTTGTTGCAGTTTGGCCGGGGCCGGGTTTGAACCCACCACCCTCGGCATATGGGGCCGGCGCCCTACTCACTGAGCCACAGGTGCCGCCCAGGGAAAATATCTTTTATGTAAGGGGACTCGTGCTAAGCTTGAAAATACAGTTAAGATTTGATATAGATAAGTAAAAAAGGAATTCCATTCCTAGGAAGAAAGGAAAAAAAGACCGTTTTATTTATTTATTACTTTATTTTTGAGACAGAGTTTCACTCCGTCACCTAGGCTAGAGTGCCAGCATCATAGCTCAGAGCAACACCAAACTCTTGGGCTCAGGCCATCTTCTTGCCTTAGTTTTTCATTTTTAGTAAAGACAGGGTCTTGCTCTTGCTCAATCTGTTTTTTGAACTCCTGACCTCAAGTGATCCCTTTGCCTAGGCAACCCAGAGTGCTACGATAATGGGCTTGAGTCCCTGGCCCTGGCCTAAAAAGACAGCTTTTTTTTTTTTTTTAATTGAGACAGAGTCTCACCATGTCACTCTGGGTAGAGTGCTACGCCATCACAGCTCACAGCAACCTCAAACTCTTGGGCTTAAGCGAGTCTCTTCTCAGCCCCCCAAGTAGCTGGGACTATAGTCACCTGTGACAATTCCTGGCTATTTTTTTGTTGTAATTGTCATTGTTTGGCAGGCCCGGGATAGTTTTGAACCCGCCAGCTCCTGTGCATGTGGCTGGCACCGTAGTCGCTGAGCTACAGGCACTGGGCCAGGATCTTGCTTTTGTTTGCAATAACATTAACAATTAATTTAGATTAGCCAAACTAATCCTTTCTCCTCCCAATGAGGTTTACATAATGACACATATCACATATCACATATCATTGTTTTTGGATAACAGAGAACAATGCTGTAACTTAAAGGGATATTAAGGTAGGTGAGTACAGCGGCTCACATACACATCTCGATGTCATCATTTTTTGTGTCTGGGTTATAAAGCATTATTTTTGGTGAGCCTTCATCAGAATGTAATTTCAAAATTAGAGGTTTCCTCTGAGAAATGTCTGCTAAGTATATACTAATGACCCCTCAAAATAAATTATAAAGCATATTTTAAAATTCATAAGGACTTAGGTGGAGGATCTCTTGAGCCCTGGAGTTTGATGCCAGCCTGGACAACACAGTGACACTTTATCTCTGAAAACAAAAATTCATAAGGGATTATCAATAATTCTCCACACCACTAACTAGACTCATAAAGAAACAGTCATATCCAATCTATTATGTTTGAATAATTTCCAAATATGTGAGGCCAGATGTCAGTGAATTTAGAAGTTTCATCCTACATGTGTGTGACAGAGAGAATATAAAATCACATTTTAAAATGCTAGCGCTATTTATTCTTCTAAGAATGTTCATAGTTAAATATTTGGGTCTATGTCTACTAAATATGCAAAATGTGACTTTAAAAAGAGATTGACAGTATTACACTGGGATGAACCATGGAAACACTGTGCTTAGTAAAAGTACCTAGTAACCAAAGACCACATATTATATGATTTTATTTATCTAAAATGCACGAAAGGTAAAATCCCAGAGACAAAAATTAGATTAGCGGTTGCCTTGGGCTCCAGGGAAGAATTTAAAGGAAATGGAGAGTGACTGTTAATGGGTATGGAGCTCCTTTTTGAGATGATGAAAATGTTCTGAAACAGATTATAGCGATGGTTGCACAATTTTATGAATAAACTAAAAGCCATTACATTGTCTGTTTAAATGGATGAACAGTATAGTATGTGAATTAGATCTGTTTAAAGAAAAACTTTAGGCTGAGTTAAATGGCTTTTGCCTATAATCCTAGATCTCTGGGAGGCCAAGAGGGGAGGATCCCTTGAGCTCAGGAATTGGAGACCTGCCTGAGCAAAGCGAGACCCCATCTCTACTAAAAACAGAAAAAAATAGCTAGTCATAGGCTGCCCTTGATAGAGTGATGTGGTGTCATCATAGCTCACACCAACCTCAACTCTTAGGCTCAAGCAATCCTCCTGCCTCAGCCTCCTGAGTTGCTGAGACTACAGGCATGTACCACCACAACCAGCTAGTTTTTCTATTTTAGTAGAGACGGAGTCTCAAAAAAAAAAAAAAAAAAAAAAAAACAAGGAAAGAAAAGAGAAAAGAAAAACTTTAGACAAAATAAATTTAATAGTATTTAACTGAGCAAAAAAAAAGGGAAAAAATGATTCAAGAATAAGGCACCCCACAGAGTTAGAACATATTCAGAAAGACTCTATGGTTGCCACATGGATGGAAAAGATTTACAGATGGAAAAAGGAAAGTGATGTACAGACAAGGAAAGTGATATAGGAACAGCTGGATTAGTTAACAACTTTCCCATTTGCCTTATTTGGACAAAGTTTAAATACTTGGTCACCTGTGAATGGTTGAAATATAGCTGCTGTGATTGGCTGAGACTCAGCTATTGTTACAGAAGCAGAATCTTAGGTTTTCAGTTTGCTTAACTACTCAGGTTATGGTTCTATGTAAGAACTCAGGTATTCTAGTATGAAGGCTTTCGCAGGCCAAATTTTAGTTAAGTTTTTTTTTCCTTTCTTTCTTTTTGTTTGTTTTATTTGTTTGTGTTTGTTTCTTTGTTAAGAGACAAGGTCTCACTATGTTGCCCAGGCTGGAGTGCAATGAGCTACTCCCAGGCAGGATCATTTTATGCCATAGCCTTGAACTCTTCCAAATAGCTGTGTAGGATACTACAGAGGCTTGCCACCATGCCTGGCTCACATTTTAGTTTGATAAAGCACATCATGTCATTGAACAGAGAACAAAGCACTTCAATCTGCCATAAAAGAAATTTAAGTTAAACATTACTAAAAATATTACAAACAAATCAAAGAAGCCAAACAGAATCTGAATAGCGAAAGGTGACACTATGTATATTTCTTCTTTCATACATTTAGAAGTTTTGAAGTACCAGGTGACTAAATTTGCCTCAGTATTTAAATCATGCCACCATTTCCCCACTCTGAAATAGAGTCTCACTCTGTGCCCAGGCTAAAGGGCAGTGGCATCATAGCTCATAGCAACCTGAATCTCCTGGGTTCAAGCGATCCTCCTGCTTCAGACTCCCAAGGATCTGGGACTACAAGCACCCACCACAACTCTGGGCTAATTTTTCTACTATAGTAGAGACAGAGTCCCACTTTTGTGCAGGCTGGTCTCGAACTCCTGAGCTCAAGCCATCTTTCCACCTTGGATTCCCAGATTGCCAGGATTATAGGCATGAGCCACCATGCCTGGCCCATGCCATACAGTTCTAAAGATAATTGGTCATGTGGTCTGAATAACCAAAAGGTTCCTTAGAAAGTGTCACAGAAGGTTTTAGGATATGAAGTTTCAGTTTGAATCAACAAACAGCTCCTGAAATTGAGAACCAATAATGCTTCACTATTTTGCTTCTAGATCTATGCCATAGGGTCACCTGCACTAGGGTGTAAATTAATGTAAAGCTGTCCAGGGTGGTGTTACCTTTCATACCCTGAGCACCCTTACCTTAGGATAAATCCTATTTTGTAGGTGAAATAGAGTAGGCTGATAACTAACTATATATAAGCTTTTTAAAAAAAAAATACAATAATATGGGAGCCTTCTGGAAAGGATGTCATGTGAAACAAGATTAGATCCTAAGGAATATCCTAAGTTAGGTGTGAGTATACTTTGTCTGTAAATGACCAGATGGTTAGAGCTTTTGGCATATAAGCCATACAGCCTTTTTTTTTTTTTTTGAGACAGAGTCTCAAGCTGTTGCCCTGGGTAGAGTGCCATGGCATCATAGATCATAGCAACCTCCAACCTGGGCTCAAGAGATCCTCTTGCCTCAATTTGTCTTCTTCTTCTTCTTTTTTTTTTTTTTGTTTTTTAATAGAGACGGGGGTCTCACTTTTGCTCAGGCTGTTCTTGAACTTGTGAGCTCAAGCAATCTACCCACCTCAGCCTCCCAGCATGCTAGCATTACAGGCATGAGCCACTGCGCCTGCCCAGGCCATATAGTCTTTGTTGCAACTATTCATCTCTGTTGCTGTAGTGCCAAAGCAGCCATTAAAAATAAGCAAGCTTGAGGGTGTGCCAATAAAACTTTATTTATAAGAGCAAGAAGTAACAAATTGCACCTGCAAGTTGCAGTTTGTCAACCCCAATCTAGATTCTGGTGCTTGCCCTGCTATGGTCTTGGCCTCTGGGTGGAGCTCTTTTTTTAAAGAGATATTTTATTAAGAGTCAGTTCATGACTGAAGATATATCACCCTTCCTTTATTACAATCTTAGGCTTTTACAATCTTTAATACAAAGCAACCAATGGATGGCTATCTACTTTTTTTTTTTTTTCATCTTTCAAATTTGAATGTAATCACAGTGGCAAAATTCCATGGTGTGGGGAGGGGTCTAGTGAGGAAGGAATAAAATGTCAACTACTACAAACACTCCTATTTTATGACAAGCTTTGTACTAGGATCTTTATTATCTCATTTAATGCTAATAACTCCTTTTTTCCATTTTCACATGAAAAAGATAAAGATGAAATAAGTACATTTTGCCCAAGATAATTTGGCTCACAATGCAGGACTGGGGGTGTGTGAGTGTGTAGGATGATTCCATGTCATGTCTGACTCTACAACTTGTGATTAGAAACAAAGGATGTTACAAGAAGTATTCACTGTACTTTTATCCCAAGAAATAAAGCATGGGAACGCTACTAATGATTTCACCTTTCTTCTCACTTCTATGGAAAATTGGTTAGCTCAACTGGTGGTAAATCTCTCAGATAAGCAGGCATGTTTATTACATGCTGTGGTCTGAATGTATCCTCCCCAAAATTCATTTGTTGAAACCTAATCACTTAGGTGATGGTATTAGAAGATATTAGATGGGGCAACACCTGTGACTTAGTGAATAGGGCGCCGCCCCATATACCGAGGGTGGCAGGTTCGAACTTGGCCCCAGGCAAATTGCAACAAAAAATTAGTCAGGTACTGTGGAGGGTGCCTGTAGTCCCAGCTACTTGGGAGGCTGAGACAAGAGAATCACCTAAGTCTAAGAGCTGGGGGATGCTGTAAGCTGTGACGCCAGAACACTCTACCCAGGGCGATAAAGTGAGACTCTGTCTCAAAAAAAGAAAAAAAAAATGAAGATAGTAGACGATGGCATTAGAAGAACAGGGCATAATTTACACAACTTTCCAGAAAATATACTACTATAGCCCAACTTGTCCTACTTCATTAACTCTAAATAATGGGTCACATAAATCACTATTGAGGGGTAACTTTAAGCAAATTAAAGATATAGTAAAATAAATGGGTTCAGAAGAAAAGTGCTCAAAGCATATGGCCGACATTTCATTTCATTTCATTTCAGGTAGGAACTCTCAACTACAGAGATTAAAAAGGAAATAGTCTATACATAATGTAATCATGGGCATGTTATCAATCACCTTTCTTGTGGTGAAAAGTATGGGCCTATGAAAAAAACACAACTCCACCCCACCACTGGGCCTACGACAAAATAAAAGTCTAAATTTTTTTCTCTTTTGGTCAGAAATCTCAACTTTAAGATATCCCTAATCTCCATCCAAATTACCCCTTCTTTTAGTTTTATTGAATAATATTGTTTAAGTCTCCCACATCAGTGAAAGACTCAGGTGTTTCAGGAGTGATAGAAGATACTGAATCTTGGAAAGAAAAGGCTTTTAATTCTGAAGTGTACCATCCTAAAGCACTCAGTTTATGACGATAGTACTTTAACACATAAAAGTCACAAAGCCTAAGAAAACCAAGCAACAAGTCAATAAAATCGCAATTCAGAATTCTCACCTTTTCACATGGTATCATTCACTATGAAATGCAAACAGACTACTAATATTTAAGTGGAATGATCTCTAGCCTGTAAATTACACTCCTGTGACCAAATGATTACATACTTGGAAGACTACAGAACACGAGTAGGTAGAGAAAGCTATTATTCAGGACTGCTTTTTCAGAAATTGAAAAATAAATTGACCATCATTTTACGGGGCAAAGAAAAGCTGAGTATGGATTAAGACTCTGTACATGTAGAAAAAGTTCTGATGAAAATATTTTAGACTATTTTAGACATTTATTTGATACTGGAAGTATGGTCAGCCATCATAAAGTTATTTCTCTTCATCACAAAACGTCCATATATTAAGGATTTATGTAATTCAGGGAGGGAAAAAAAATCTAGAAACGTTTTGCCTGAGCAAGAAATCTAAAAAGGCTCTCCAAACTCTTGAGTTGAAGTATCGTACTCTGCCATGAAATGCTTGACTTCTTCAACACATCGCTCACGTATTTCATGTAAATTCTTCCTCAGCGCAAACTGTATAGACTTTTCTAATGAAGGATCTTTTTCAATCAGCATTTTCACTACCCTCCAGAAAGTTTCACAGTCTTGTCTGTAAGCCTGTTCAATCTCTTTGGTTTTTAATGCTATTGCTTTAGAGGGACGGGTTACCTCGTCTTCATATAACTCTATGCCATATGCTGCATTGGTCTCAGGTTCTTCTGCCTGGTAAATGAACGACTATGCTGTGGATCCCGCTTCATACTCGTAAATTTCAGGCAAGTTACTTTCATCTGACTTCTCTCACTTTTCAGCAGCCCACTTTCTAGCAGCCTCCCCAAGTTCCTTTTCAGTTAGCCTACCAGGGTTGGCTAACACCTTGGATGAGAAACTCCTGAATAAAACCAGAGTGAAGTATCTCTTGATGTTTTCAAAGATCATACAGGCCTCTCCTTATCTGTTTCTGGCTTTCTTTCATGCTGCCGTTTGTAGGAGACATCAGCACGCCTGGACTTCCTACGCTGAGACTGATGGAAAGACTGACTGGTTCTCTTGAAAGGAGAGATTTCATAGTCAAATCATCCCTCTGACCACATTTCATCTCTTCTATAAGCCATGATGAATCCAGGCCGCCCATAATCCGTGACTCCAGGCCGCCCAGAGACTCCCCGGCCGCTGCCCACAGCTATCCCAGGCAACAGGCACTTCCAGTGCACACGATGACCTCACAAAGCACCGGGTTTCAGGAAGCGTTTTGTTTTGTTTTGAGGCAGAGTCTCACTAGGTCGCCCTGGCTACACTGCGTGGCATCACCGCTCACAGCAACCTCAAACCCTTGGGCTTCACCGATTCTCTTGCCTCAGCCTCTCAAGTAGCTGGGACTCCAGGACCCCGCCACAATGCTCAGCTATTTTTTGGTTATAGTTGTCATTGTTGTTTGGCAGGCCTGGGCTCAATTACAACTCGCCAGCTATGCTGTATGTGGCTGGCGCCTCAGCTGTTGAGCTACAGGCGCCGAGCCAGTACTTTTGGTTTTTAAAATCATTATTGAGGCATGAGAATCTGCCCCCCAAATTAAACTTGTTTAGCATCATTAGTCTCACAGCTACAGGTGCCCACCACAATGCCCGGCTATGTTTTTGTTGCAGTTGTTTAGCTGGCCCCGGCTGGGTTTGAACTCGCCACTCTTGGTGTACGTGGCTGGTGCTATAAACACTGTGCTACCCAGTGCCAAGCCAGGCCAGCTATTTTTTTGGTTGTAGCTGTCATCGTGGTTTAGCAGGCCTGGGCTGGGTTTGAACCCACCAGTCTCTGTCCTTGTGGCCCGTGCCCTACCCACTGAGCTACAGCTGCCAAGCCTAGTAATGGTTTCTGAACTTCAAGTTTTTCATTTTTGTGTAGTCGAAATCTATTGATTTTCTATGTATGATTTATTCCATTGCTTGCTTGTTTAAAAATTCCATTCTTAGTCAGTATAATTTTTTGATAGTTTTAATTAACCTGGCTTATAATTTTGAAGGGAATGGATTTGTTCTACATGACTACAAATATAGTTATAACTGCAATTTGTTCATTTTATAGACATATTTGGAACTCTTGGTTATAAAAGTAGGAGCAGCTGTAATTCCTTTTAAACAGGACCGTGTGTGGAAAGAGCAACTCTTAAGAAGTCTTTTGAAAAAAGACTTGAAATGTTGACATTTTATTGCAGTGAACAACTGTGTTGATTGAATGTTCCACATTACTCGTTTCATATTGTGTAAGAGTGCTATAACACAAGGCAACACGGCACTCAGACGGAAGGGTCCTCCAGCATTTTTACTTTGAGTATTATCTGATTATAGCCTTATTTCAGAAGAGCTCAAACAGCATTTTTTAAAGGGCGGTCACTGGACTTCTGGCATCGTAATCCCTGGATTACCTGTTAAAATGTAGACTCCTGGCTCCCTCTCCAAACATACCAATCAGATACTTTGTGATTGAAATCACAGAATCCAAATTTTAAAAAGCACTCCAGATGATTTTGGTGTGCCCTCAAATTTGAGAATCTCTGGGCTAGAGAGGTATAGCCATGAGGAGAAGGACAAAAAGCAAGCAAGAATGTGAGGACAATGAGGTCAAAGATAGATCTGAAACTGGTATATCAGTCTCACTTTGTTGTCCTCAGTAGAGGGCCATGGCATCACAGCTCATGGCAACATCAAACTCCTGGAGTCAAGCAATCCTCTTGTGTCAGCCTTCCAAGTAGCTGGGTCTACAGGGGCCCACCACAACATCCACTATTTTTAGAGATGGGGTCTTGTTCTTGCTCAGTCTGGTCTCCAAGTCCTGAGCTTAGGCAGTCCACCTACCACTCAGAATGCTAAGATTACAGGTGTGAGCCACCCTGCCCTGCATATTTTTGTGAACCTGAATTAAATGTATATGAACTGTACATAGTTTTTGAAATCTGGAAAATGGAGATAAAAATGTTTACTTGAATAACTGAGGATTAAATAAGGTATAATAAAAAAAGAACCTGGTACAATGACTGCAAGAAAATAATACATAAAGTGTCCAGTATTCTTTTTTTTTTTTTTTTTTTTTCTTTTGAGATCAAATTTCACTCTGTCACCTGGGCTAGAGCACAGGTACCTGATCATAGTGCACTGCAGTTTTCAACTCTTGGGTTCAAGTGAGCCTCTTACCTCAGTCTCCCAGAGTAGGTGGGACTATAGGTCCGTGCCACGTGCCCAGCTAATTTTTTTTTATTTTTTTTATTTTCTGTAGAGATGGAGTCTTTCTATGTTGCCTGGGCTAGTCTGGAACTGCTGGCCTCAAGCAATTCTCCTGACTCGACCTCCTGAAGTGTTGGGATTACAGGTGTGAGGCACCATGGTTGGTCCTTGTATTCTTTTAATAGATTAATTGAATTATAGGTGTCTCATGCCTATAATCCTAGAATTTGGGGAGGTCTAAACAGGAAGATTACTGGAGGTCAGGAGTTCAAGATCAGCTTGAGCAAAAGCTACACCTCCATCTCTACTAAACAATAGAAAAAATCAGCTGAGCAAGGTGGTGCCCACCTGTAGTCCCAGCTACTTTGTAGGCTAAGGCATGAGGAATGCCTGAGTCCAGGAGTTTGGGGTTGCAGTGAGCTATGATGATGACATTTTTTTTTCAGATTTCCAACTTGACTTTCTAGTATAGTGCCTAACTCCTCACTTTAGCCCTATTCCGTGGGATCCTCAATTCTTCCTCACAAGTTTAGCCTTATTTGCTTGATCTGTCTCTTCATTTTCATTATCTTTCATGTTCTCTCCCTCCTTCCTACCTTTATTTTTAAACAAGTGACCTTCCTTTGATCTGGAATCTAGGACCACATCTCTTTAGATTAAAAATTCTCTCCTGAGTTTGAAGTTGCTGTGAACTATAATGACACAACTGCTCTCATGTCTGGGCAACAGAGCAAGACCCTGTCTCAAAAAAATAAGAAAAATTTCTTTTCTTAGCCTCCTAAATGCTAAATATATTCCCATAGACTTCTACTCGGAGGAATCTCTCTGAACTTGGCAACCATTTCTTTGTGTATGAACCCTTCCTATTTAAAAATTAAACCTCCAAAATTTTCTCCTTTCCATGATTAGCTGATTAAATATAAAGAAATAACTAGTTATTATGATCTTTCAATTGATAGAGCAGACTCCACGCTGATGATTGTAAGCGCTTGAATGTAGCATCCTTTTTGAAAAAGTACCTGCATTTTTTTTTTTTTTTTTTGAGACAGAGTCTCACTATGCCGCCCTTGGTACAGTGCCATGGCGTCACAGCTCACAGAAACTTCAAACTATTGGGCTTAAGTAATGCTATTGCCTTAGCCTCGTAAGTAGCTGGCACTACAGGCACCTGCCAGAATGCCCGGCTATTTTCTGGTTGCAGTTGATTAGCTGGCCCTGGCCGGGTTCGAACCCGCCACCCTCGGTGTATATGGCTGGCTTCATAACCACTGTGCTACAGGCCACAAGCCATTTTTTTTATTTTTTCTTGAGACAGAGTGTGGCATCATAGCTCACAGAAACTTAAAACTCTTGGGCTTGGGCTCGGTGCCTGTAGCTCAGTAAGTAGGGTGCCAGCCATATACACCAAGGCTGGTGGGTTCGAGACCAGCCAGGGCCTGCTAAACAACAATGACAACTACAACCAAAAAAATAGTTGGGCATTGTGGCAGGCACCTGTAGTCCCAGTTACTTGGGAGGCTGAGTCAAGAGAATCACTTAAGCCCAAGAGTTGGAGGTTGCTGTGAGCTATGATGCCACCGCACCCTACCAAAGGTGAGTGAGACTCTGCTTCAAAAAAAAAAAAAAAAAATTGGGCTTCAGCAATCCTCCTGCCTCAGCCTCCCAAGTAACTGAGTTTTATTCTTATGTAAAACATGCAGGCTCTGTTTTAAGGACACTTACAGCTTTATATTCAATCAAATAGACAGTCAAGCTGTCAGTATACATGCCTTTTCAACAGTGTTGTATTTATTTCCCTATAATTATTTCTTTAGCACAATGATAAGTTATAGTATAAAATTACGTATCTTTATCTCCTTCTTTGAGTACCTTTATATTCTCTCAAGAGAACAAAAAGTGATGTAGTATGAACTATCCATATAAAACATTAATCTTAGAATAAGTAATGTGGTCCAGGCGTCGTGGCTCACTCCTATAATCCTAGCACTCTGGGAGGCCAAAGAGACTACTGCTCGAGCTCAGGAGTTCGAGAACAACCTCAGCAAGAATGAGACCCTATGTCTACAAAAAATAGAAAAATTAGATGGGTATAGTGTGCCTGAAGTCTCAGCTACTTGGGAGGCTGAGGCAAGAGGATTGCTTGAGCCCAAAAGTTTGACGGTGCTGTGAGCTATGATGTGACTGCACTCTAGCTTCGGTGACAGAGTGAAATTCTGTCTCAAAAAAGAAAGAAAGAAAAGACTAGGTGATGTCAGCACAATTATCCTTTCTTTTCTTTCTCTATTCACACATATCAGTTAATTTGGTTTATCTACCCATATCAAGTAATAAAGTTTCATTTATATTTACTTTATGTTGACTGCTAAATAATTTCTTATTTTTATACAGAGAAGGAAACTGTCTTACCTACATTCTGAGAATTCAAAAATTTTGGGATGGGCCAGGCACAGTGGCTCACTCATTAATCCTAGCACTGTGGGAGCCTGAGATGGGGGGATTGCCTGAACTCACGAGTTCGAGACCAGCCTGAGCCAGAGTGAGACCCCATCTCTAAAAACTAACCGGGCGTTGTGGTGGGCGCCTGTAGTCCCAGCTACTTGGGAGGCTGAGGGAAGGGAATTGCTTGAGTCCAAGAGTTTGAGGTTGCTGTGAGCTGTGCTGCGACAGCACTTTGCCAATGCAACAAAGAGAGACTCTGTCTCAAAAAACAAAACAACACAAACCAAAAAAAAACTTTTGGACAGGCCAGGTGTGGTGCCTCATGCTTGTAATCCTAGCATTCTGGGAGGACAAGGTGGGAGGATCTCTTGGGCTCTCAAGTTCCAGACCAGCCTGAGCAAGAGCAAGACTCCATCTCTACTAAAAAAGTAGAAAAATTAGCTGGGCATCATGGCAGGCTCCTCTAGGCCTAGCTACTAGAGGCTGAGGCGGGAGGATTGCTTAAACCCAGGAGTCTGAGATTACTATAATCTATCATGATGCCATGGCACTCCAGCCAGGGGCAACAGAGTGAGCCTCTGTCTCAAAAACAAGCAAACCTTTTGGACAGTTAAAACTTCAAGAAATACAAAATGTCTTACTTTAGTCGCATATTTCTAGTGAGTCTGAATATTTCACTAAAGTTGATAGTCTTGAATGTGTCAAGGTCTCTTCAGAGTTTTTCTGTGGATAACATTCATTTATATATATATATATATATATAATTTACATTTTTTACAGTAGCACATTTAAAGTATGGGCAATGTTGCCTCTGCATTCCAATTTGATAATGATCCTTAACCTTGTATCATTTTATTCCATTAAGAGAGAAAAAAATACTTACTGGCAAAGCAAATGGCTCAAAAGGGAATCTAAGTGATGGAAAAAGAACAGCTCCCAGCATGAAATGAAAATATCTTTCACCAAGTATGAAGTAGAATTATAGAAGTACTCACTCCATCTGTAGCTGCTTTTTTATAGTTGATGATCTTACTTACATAAAGTTCCCCTTGAGTGTCTCTGACTACTGGGATTTAAGAACCTGAAACATGATTGAGTTTACAATCTGGGCAGTGACAAAGAAAGCCCTACATTTGCTTCAGGCTTTAAGGAGAATGGGCATTCTATTACGCCTGCTCCATTGTTTGCCCTAAGTCTGAATTTTAAAAATTAATTTACCATATAAACTTTAAGATATTTTTCTTTCAAATAAAACGTATCTAAAGTATACTTGTTTTGTGATATCTGCGTTGTCCAGGAGATCCTAAAAAGTAATCATGCAACCTACCACAAAAGAAGGTTATATATAGACTTAGGTTCTAATACCAGCTTTGTTGCATAATTACTGTGCAGCATAATTTGAAAAATCTGTATTGACTTTTCTAATCAGGCATATTGTGAGGATTAAATACAAATATACATAAAAAGTTCTTTGAAACCATTAAACATTATGGAAAATGAGGTGTTTTCTCCAGGCAGCCACCCACATGAAAGTTGTGATTTTTCCATTTTCTGAAGTGTAGGCCATGAACCTAAATTATGGGATTACACATAAGTAATAGAGGTCAGCTTTGTGGTTGTTTATTAAATTGAATTGTATTAAATACATGTTCATGTAAAATATTTACAAATTAAAAGTCAACTTTATCATTTATATAATGATGATAATAGGTAACATTAATTAAGCACTTTGTTGTATATTGTTCTTGGTGCTAAGCAGTTTCTGTTTGTTATCTAATTCTACAGTTGAAATGACCCTATAAGGTGAATGTTACCATTGTTACCATATTATAGAGAAGAAAAAGATAAAAGCCAGGATTACAGATTGAGGCAATTTGACTCCTCTCTTAGCCATTATAATTTTATGCCTTCTAACACTCTGGAAAATCTGCTATCAACTTTTTATTTCTAGTGGAACATTGTTCAGAATAAATACAAGACATATACTGCAGAGAGGCTTCTGGAAACTATAGACTCTAGATAGTCAATTTCAAGACTTACTGAGTAATCTGGTTAAATGAAGGGTAAACATTAGGATTCCAGAAATGCAGAATGTAATGGAGAAAAACCTACTTGATTTCTATAACGTGATATACTGGAGTTTGAGATAGTAAAAAGTATATACAAAGGGAGAAACCTATAGGTACAAGCACTTTAAACTAAAAATAAAAGGACTTTAAAAGTTTTCAGCTCCCGGAGCGGAATCCTGAGGGGTGTAGAGGCTACGATGCTGCTGTTCTGCCTGGGCTGCGGGAATGGGCTGATCGTGGAGGAGGGACAGCGTTGCTACCGCTTCGCCTGCAACACCTGCCCCTACGTGCACAACATCACCCGCAAGGTGACAAATCGAAAGTATCCAAAGCTGAAAGAAGTGGATGATGTACTTGGAGGAGCAGCTGCCTGGGAGAATGTTGACTCTACTGCAGAGCCGTGTCCCAAATGTGAACATCCTCGTGCTTACTTCATGCAGCTTCAGACCCGCTCTGCAGATGAGCCAATGACCACCTTCTACAAGTGCTGCAATGCTCAGTGTGGACACCGCTGGAGGGACTAGGGCCAGGGTGGCCCGGCTGCCTGAGGGTCTGCTTAACCTGTCCCTCAGTGTGCATTCTCAGCTGGGAGTATGAATTTTGTGTCCTGAGGGTCTTCACTGGTCTGACAGAAAACTAACCCTTTTCAGTGTCAAGAAAAGTAGCCTATTTGCCCATCAGAATGAATGGATGAAGTTATTAATGTCCAGGGAGTTTTTGTGTGTGGAGGAGACTGATAACTAAGTATTCTCTGTTTAAGGTCCTGTTTAGTCATCTTTTACATTTATTGGGCAGTTGACATTCCCTTACCACCAACCGATGCTGTTAAATATTTATAATGTTTGTACAACTTAGTACGTTAAATGTCTCTAAATATTTAATTGTTAATTATAAACTTAATCAGGATTTATTCTGATTATTCATTAAAATGTAAAGTCTAAAAAAAAAAAAAAAGTTTTCAGCCTGAGGAGTGTTTTGATTACAGTCAACACAGTATTTTGGGAAATGCAATATAAACTTAGGGATGAGTAGGAGCTGATGGGAATTTTCTATGCGCTACCACCTCTATGCACTGGCATACAACTTGTCTATTACTCTATGTCTTCCATACCTCTGTGCCATTTGGTGATCATAGTATTCTTGTGAAGAAAACGGAATAAATTTTATGACATTTTATTTTTTAAATTTGTTTTTAACAAGTTAGTACAGTATATTTAATACAAAACCTAGTCCTTTCCTTCCTTTCAAAATATGACTTATACCTGAACAGAAAGCTGTGTGATAACTTACTACACTCCTCTAAGAACAGATACCTGTTTTGTTTGTTTGTTTGTTTGTTTTTTGTTTTGAGTCTCACTCTGTCACCCTGGGTAGGGTGCGTTGGCATCATCATAGCTCATAGCAACCTCAAATTCTTGGGCTCAAGAAATCCTCTTGCCTCACCCTTCCAAGTAGCTGGGACTATAGGCGCCCACCACAATGACCAGCTAGTTTTTCTATTTTTGATAGGATCAGGGTCTAGCTCTTGCTCAGGCTGATCTTAAAGTCCTAAGCTAAGGAATCTGCCCACCTTGGGCTCCCAGAGTGCTAGGATAACAGGTAGGAGCTATTGAGCCTGTCCAAGAATAGATGTCTGAATGATTCTGTTAATGTGTCAATATTTAATTAAATATGCAATTCCCTTCCTAGTAAATAAGCTTGGTTTATGAGAAAAGGCAATTTTAGTTATTTACTTAATTACTTACATATTTTTTGAGACTGAGTCTCACTCTGTAGCTCTGGGTATAGTGCATGGCATCATAGCTCACAACAACCTCAAACTCTTGGGCTCAGATGATCCTCTTGCCTCATCCTCCCATGTAGTTGGTACTATAGGCACCCCATGGTAATAATCAGATAGTTTTTCTATTTTTAGGGGAGTTGGGGTCTTGTTCTTGGTCAGGCTGTTTTGAAACTCCTAAGCTCAAGCAATACACCCTCCTCAACCTCTCAGAGTGCTATGATTACAGGTGTGAGCCACTTTACCCTGCCACCTCTTCCAAATTCAGTGCAGGAATTTGGGACAAAAATTATTCTATTTCAATTAGTTACTCAATCTTATCCCTTCTTTATACTATCAAATGCCGGAAGTGTTCCTCGCACTTTTTTTTTTTTTGCAGTTTTTGGCCGGGCCGGGTTTTAACTCACCACCTCTGGTATATGGGGCCGGCACCCTACTCCTTTGAGCCACAGGCGCTGCCCTCTCTCGGTCTTCTTTTTTTTTTTTTTTTTTTTTTTAAGACAGAGTCTCTAGCTGTTACTCTGGGTAGAATGCTATGGTGTCACAGCTCACAGCAACCTCAAAATCCTGGGCTTAAGCAATTCATCTGCCTCAGCTTCCCAAGTAGCTGGGACTACAGGCGCCTGCCCCAATGCCCAGCTATTTCTTTGTTGTAGTTGTCATTGTTGTTTGGCAAGCCTGGGCTGGATTCCAATCCACCAGCTCTGGTGTAGGTGGCTGGTGCCCTACCTGCTGAGCTAAATGCACTAAGCTGAGGAAGTTTGTTTTTTTTTTTTTTTTGAGACAGAGGCTCACTATGTCGCCCTCAGTAGAGTGCCATGGCCCCACAGCCCACAGCAACTTTAAACTCTTGGGATTTAGTGATTCTGTTGTCTCAGCCTTCCAAGTAGCTGGGACTATCGGTGCCTGCCACAACACCTGACTAATTTTTTGTTGTTGCTGTAGCAGTTGTCATTGTTTTTTAGCAGGCCCCAGGTGGGTTGGAACCTGCCAGCCTCAGCGTATGTGGCCAGCACCCTACCCACTGAGCTATGGGCACCACCTCTTCACAATCTGTAAATTTCTCACACTTTCTTTGTAACTTGCTCTCTGGTTACATCTGAGCAGAATGTCCCGCATATTCGGAGAAGGCACAGTCACAAGCAGTCCCTCTTTGTTTCTCTCTACCTACATCTTCCTCTATGGCAGTGGTTCTCCACCTGTGGGTCATGACCCCTTTATGGGGTCGAACGAACATACAAGAGTTGCCTAAGACCATCCTGCATATCAGATATTTACATTACGATTCATAACAGTAGCAAAATTACAGTTATGAAGTAGCAACGAAACTAATTTTATGGTTCGGAGTTACCACAATATGAGGAACTTTATTAAAGGGTCGCAGCATTAGGAAGGTCACACTTGTGGCCATACAAGTGTCCATAGCTGCTGTAGTGTCCTGCACACCGTGGCTCTACTCCTGTTGTCACTGGGGCTCTCTCTTCCAGATCCAGGGCCACCCTATTCAATTGCAGAGACCCAGTGCACCCCAGAAAGCCTCTCTGTCTGGTGCCATTCCCCCTACAAGGGTAACACATTGAAGAGCTGACTGTTGAGCTAAAAACTGGTGTGACCATCTACAGGGCAGGTTGTATCTTTTGAAGGAACTGGTCAACTTTAAGAAATGCTCCTTTGACACGACTTTCTGCCTTCCTGTGTTGCCACTGACTGTCATTAAAGGGAGTGACTTAACTGCATTTTAACCTCACAAGGTCCATTCTCCACATCAAAGGAAAAGGTCAGTTCAGTGGGAGCAATGCAGCTGAACTGATAAAGTGTCCACAAAAACACCAAAGGAAACTGTGGTCTTAAAAAATAAACTCACGTCAGCAGTAAATTCTCCATGGAAAGTCGGTAAATGTAGATATGAAGTCTCTGTAACATTTGAGATCTTTCTATCTCTGAAATGGCATAATAGGGGTTTGCTATTGAAGGAAGCTTAAGTCCAAAATGTCTCTCATCTTTGACGTGGACAGATTTTTCTTTAGGGTCAGCAGTATTCGCTGCCTCCCTGAGTGTGGGCATGGGGTTGGGGTCAGGGTCGATGTCGGAATGGCATCAGGGTGGGGTCAGGGTCGTCAGGGTTGGCATCGGGTCGGGGTTGGCGTTGGCATTGCATTGGCATTAGAGTCGCCCTTGGTCTCTTGTTGGTGTCGCGTTGGCAGCGTGTCGAAATCGGCGTCAGGGTCGCAGGTGTCGGGGTTGGCACAGGGTCAACATCAGTGACGTAGGGGTCAGCACATTTTGAGCCTTGGTGACGTCACTGCTGGCATTGCGTTGGGGCTGGGTCAGCATCAGCATTGCGTCGGGGTTGGCCAAGCATCAGCGTTGGTGTCCAGGTGGGGTTCGGGGCCTACGGGTGGGGGTCGCGTTGGTATTGGCGTCCTAGGTGAGGTGGGCGTCGCGTTGGGGTAGGCGTCAGAGTTGGGTGCCTGTCTGGATGGGGACCCTAGGGCTCCTGCACTGTCTGCCCTGGGCCTAGCATGGGTTGGGCCCCCGCCTCCTGTGGGCCACGAGTGTGACCAGAACAAGGTGGTGTGGCTGTGGGAGACCACCGGGCTGGTGGGCAGCTCTTTGCAGCCTAGTGTGGTGCAGGGCAACCCCCTATTATGACATTTTAGAGATAGAAAGACCTTAAATGTTATCATAGGATCCTCTGAGCATTAGCCTTGGTATTGGTATCTAATTTTCATCATCAAGAGAATCACTTGGTATCTAATTTTTATATGTTTGAAAAGGAAGTCCATGAACACATTGGTCCCCAATCCACATTTGTAACTCTCATCATCTATCATGACTTTATTCACACTATATTCTCCTAGGCAGAATTACTTTCCAGTTGTAAGTCATTACCCACTACTCTTTTTTTTTTTTCTATTTTACAAGCCCATTCCCAAGGATTTATTTTTATTCAAACTGGGTTTTCAAATCACATCTATATTTCCACCTCTGAAATCTCCTTACTTGTTCATTTCTTCAAGCATGATTTACAACGTTGAATTGTGAACTGTTACATCCCTAGAAAGGGAGCCAACAGTCCTTTATAGACTATTCCCTGAAGATAAGTATTGCCCAAGTATTGCTCTGGCCAAAATAATCAAGAAAATGTTAAATATCGTTAAGAAAAATTATAGGGAAAACCACTAACCAGTCATCCTATTTTTAAAAAATCCTTGAGGTGTCTATAGCTGGGTTCTTTTTATAATTTTGCTGTGTGTACAAGACAGAGATAATACAGTTGGAGAAGATTCCCTAAAATGCTACTTAAATGAAAGAGACACAAAGCAAGGCGGGAGACAGGTTTACATAAATTGACTATATATATATATTATATATATATATATATTTTTTTTTTTCAGTTTTTGGCCGGGGCTGGGTTTGAACCTGCCACCTCTGGCATAGGGGGCCGGCGCCCTACTCCTTTGAACCACAGGCGCCACCAAATCGACAACATTCTTAATGAACCTGGCTAAAGGTGAGTCTCATCAGAGAGCTGCCTGGCTGCCAGATTTTGTTACTGGTGTCTTATCAGAGCATATACGCCAATTTCTTCTCTAGTGGCCCCAGTCCTGGGCTGACACTTGATTCTTCCATTTCCTCTGAGTTGCTCAGCTGAAATTTCTTTATCTCACACATCCTCGTTTAACAGAAGCTTCTCACTTAGTAGGAGCTTCTCATTGCAGTAGGAGATTGTCAGGATGTCCTTGTGTATAAGTAAGGGACAGGTAAACAGTCTTAAAGAACTTGAAAGCTGCTTCATAATAGTTCCACCTTGAGTCTTTTCTAGGCCAACTGACATACTTTGTAGGCACCAAGGGTCTCAACCAAGTGCTGTACATCATATCACTCAGGGAACTGTGGAGCTCTGGATGATGTTTGCCACTTAATTTCTGTATTGTGAGAAATTGGAAAGTCATGTGTCCATTTCCCTAATATAGAACACAACTAAACACACAATGAAAAGATATCAGTTAATAGAAAACAGCTTTTGTTTTGAGATACATTTAAATATTCTGACAGAATGACATCCAGCATTGAACGCACTCAGAAGCTAAGGTTGGCTTTGATTGCCATGAAGCACAGGCGAATATACACTTAAATAAGCAGCTCCATTACCCTAGGCCAACCTCCATGCTTTACAATCTTGCATCTGCAGCTCTCTACTTACA
This sequence comes from Nycticebus coucang, assembly GCF_027406575.1. Lineage (NCBI taxonomy): Eukaryota > Metazoa > Chordata > Mammalia > Primates > Lorisidae > Nycticebus > Nycticebus coucang. The sequence continues at coordinate 124,048,255 of NC_069804.1, forward strand.
ACATTTAGCTTAGTTAAACCGTTTACATGCTAACCTTGGCATAAACATTACTACCTATTTAGGAACGAAGAAAATCTCAGCCATTCTTCAAGGATATATGCTTTTACACCTCTCTCTCTGATCTAAATATTCATTCCCTTTTTATTTTTGCCAATTATACCAAGTAATTCCAAGCATATTTCCTTAGAACAGAGAGATCTGCTACTAGTCCATAAGCACCTTTGTGTATTTTAGTAAAAGACACTCTTGCAATACAGCCTCAGACCATGATGAACAGAGCATGGGTGGGATATCAGCTGCATTTCATTTCTCTCATTCATATACCTTTGTGTGGTGAACACATGGCAGTTGTGAGACTAATGATGTTAAACGGGTTTAATTTTGGGAGCAAATTCTCATGCCTCAATAATGATTTTAAAAACCACAAGTACTGGCTCAGCGCCTGTAGCTCAGCAGCTAAGGCGCCAGCCACATACAGCAGAGCTGGCGAGACAGAATCAAGCCCAGGCCTGCCAAACAACAATGACAACTACAACCAAAAAATAGCTGAGCTTTGTGGCGGGGGCCTGGAGTCCAAGCTACTTGAAAGGCTGAGGAAAGAGAACGATTGAAGCCCAAGAGTTTGAGGTTGTCGTGAGCTGTGACGCCACGCACTCTAGCCAGGGCGACATAGTGAGACTCTGCCTCAAAACAAAAGAAAACGCTTCCTAAAACCAGGTGCTTTGTGACGTCATCGTGCGTGCCGGAAGTACTTGTTGCCTGGGACAGCCAAGGGCAGCAGTCCATGCGTCTCTCTGCGGCCTGGAGTCAAGTCTTACGGGCGGCCTGGACTCATGGATTATAGAAGAGATGAAATGTGGTCGGAGGGACGATTTGACTTTGAAATCTTTCATTTCAAGAGAACTAGTCAGTCTTTCCATCAGCCTCAGTGTAGGAAGTCCAGGCGTGCTGATGTCTCCTACAAACGGCAGCATGAAAGAAAGCCAGAAACAGATAAGGAGAGGCCTGTACGATCTTTGAAAACATCAAGAGATACTTCACCCCAGTTTTATTCATCAGTTTTATCATCCAAGGTGTTAGCCAACCCTCGTAAGCTAACTGAAAAAGAACCTACTGAGGCTGCGAGAAAGTGCGCTGCGGAAGAGCAAGAGATGTCAGATGCAAGTAACTTGCCTGAAATTCGCGAGTATGAAGTGGGATCCACAGCACCATTCTTCATTTACCAGGCAGAAGAACCTGAGGCAAATGCAGCATATGGCAATGAGTTCTATGAAGACGAGCTAACCCGTCGCTTTAAAGCAATAGCATTAAAAGCCAAAGAGATCGAACAGGCTTACCGACAAGACTGTGAAACTTTCTGGAGGGTAGTGAAAATGCTGATTGAAAAAGATCCTTCATTAGAAAAGTCTATAGAGTTTGCGCTGAGGCAGAATTTACAAGAAATAGGTGAGCGACATTTTGAAGAACTCAAGCATTTCATGGCAGAGTACGATACTTCAACTCAAGAGTTTGGAGATCTTTTTTAGAGTTCTTGCTCAGGCAAAACGTTTCTAGAATTGTTTCCCCTCCCTGAATTGCATAAATCCTTAATATATGGACGTTTTGTAATGAAGAGAAATAACTTTATGATGGCTGACCATACTTCCAGTATCAAATAAACGTCTAAAATAGTCGATTTAAAACACTTTTATTAGAATTTTTTCTACATGTAGAGCGTCTTAATCCATGCTCACCTTTCTTTGCCCCCTTAAATGATGGTCAATGAATTTTTCAGGCTTAGAAAAAGCAGTCCTGGGCAGCGCCTGTGGCTCAAAGGGGTAGGGCGCTGGGCCCATATGCTGGAGGTGGCGAGTTCAAACCTAGCCCCGGCCAAAAACCACAAAAAAAAAAAAAAAAAGAAAAGAAAAAGTAGTCCTGAAGAATAGGTCTCTGTACCTGCTCATGTTCTGTAGTCCTCCAAGTATGTAATCATTTGGTTACAGGAGTGTAATTTACAGGCTAGAGATCATTCCACTTAAATATTAGTAGTCTGTTTGCTTTTCATAGTGAATGATACCATGTGAAAATGTGAGAATTGTGAGTAGCGAATTTATTGACTTGTTGCTTGCTTTTCTTAGTCTTTGTAACTTTAATGTGTTAAAGTACTATCGTCATAAACTGAATGCTTTAGGATGGTACAGAATGTTTAAGAATAAGTCTCATTCAGTACCAATGTAGAGCACTTAAATCTCTGAAATACACCTCAGAATTAAAAGCCTTTTTCCCCAAGATTCAGCATCTTCTATTAATCCTGAAACTCCTGAGCCTTTCACTGATGTGGGAGACTTAAACAATATTATTTGATAAAACTAAAAGAAGCGGTAATTTGGATGGAGATTAGGGATATCTTAATGTTGAGATTTCTGACCAAAAGAGAAAAAATTTACACTTTTATTTTGTTGTAGACCCAATCGTGGGGTTGAGTTGTGCTTTTTTCATAGGCCCATGCTCTTCGCCACAGGAATGATTGAGAACATTCCCATGATTACACTATGTATAGATTATATCCTTTTTAATCTCTGTAGTTGATTGAGTGCCTTGTTCTGCCCTTTAGAGGTCCTAAGACTTTCAGAAGTTTTAATAAAAGAAACAAAGCAGTAGGCATTATGCCCAACTCAGGGACCCCTTCCCAAGAAGTCTGTGTAAACGGTACTTCATGAGTCACCCATTCAAATCATGGGTTAGTTGAGAATGCAAGTGGGACCATTAGGATGTTCCATTTGTTTCCTGATCACTTCAGCAGCCCAGTAGCAGTGAGCCAAAATACACAGTTATGTGGCATTACTTAGTGAGGAAACCTTAAAAAATGTTTGTTATTGCTACCCAATTTCATTACCATCCCGTCCTCTTTTTATTTTCCACTCTCTTCTCCCTCAAATTCTACTGCTATTTTTAGTGGCCCCCTACTGATAAAATCTAAAGATCTACATAAAAATTATATGAAAAATGGAAACGGCAGTATGAATAATTTTAACAGATCCCATAAGAGGGGCCTTAAAGTAGGTATTGTGCTGTCCACAGATCTAAAAACGAATTGAGGGCAACAATTATTTTGTAAAATTTCCTAAAAGAGACTACCTTGAATCTTTATTTTTGCCAGTTAGTTGTCAACTTACCTAACCTTAAGCCAAACTAAGTCCCACATATCAACTATAGTATTCTTCCTTAATGGCAGTGATTTTCATTATCCACCTTGGATAAACTAAGAAAGTAGTGATCTTGTTTTCCCTCTTTCCCCACCAATGCTTTTCTTTTCCTGAAATATTCTAGTCCCATCATTCATTATCTTTAGTTAAGATGTCACAAGTTTAAAAATAAAACTTAAATCACCAAGGCAAAGGAGTTGTTCACTTTGTTGAAATTCATTAAGTTAGATAAGTCTTACTAACAGATGGATTAAAATGTGGGTTCAACAGATAATTTCTTCCTCTTCCTATCCCCCAAATTACATTTAGCATTTAAAGCTGTATATAGCTTGCCATCAGCAATATTTTGGTAGGCTTGCCAGTGTTAAACTGTGCATAGATTTTTTTTTAAGCTCTTTAAAGTCTAATTTTAAAATAGATACTTCTGGTGTGCACCAGAATGTGTATTTTACAAAATGTTCTTGATTAAAGAGATTTGTTTGTAAATTATCGATTGTTTTTGAACATGCCCAATAGATGTGATAAAATTTTCATTGCCTTACCATAAAGCCTTGCTGACCAACAAGGGGAACGCAGATACTGTAAAGCTTTTTGTGAATTTTAAAATGCAAAATAAAGGGCAGGGTCTGTGGCTCAAAGGGGTAGGGCGCTGGTCCAATATGCCAGAGGTGGCGGGTTCAAACCCAGCTCTGGCCAAAAAATAAAATAAAATAAAATAAAATAAAATAAAATGCAAAAAAAAGCAACCATGTCTGAATAAAAAATAAAAAAAAAACAAGTACTCTGAGGCCATTTTCAAACACAATATATGAATGTACCATAAGCTATGATGAAGTGTCCAGGCCAGGGGAATGGCACTAGGTGTGACAAAAATATGTTGAGGATTGGAGGTAGTACAGACTGTTCTGAAGTGGTAGGAGTCCTGGAACAGAGGTTGGCACAGAACATGGGCTCAGACAATTCATATAATTCATAGAACACTAAGTTTCAAATACTTTCATTCTTCCCCCCAACCCTAGAATTAGCCAGAGAAGAAGCAAATACTCTGCTAAGGAAAGGTGCAACAATCTTACAGCTCCAGGTTTTATAAATATATATATACATATATTATATATATATACATTTGTATATATATAAATATATATATACATACATTATATATATATACATTTGTATATATATGAATATATATATACATACATTATATATATATACATTTGTATATATATAAATATATATATACATACATTATATATATATACATACATATATACACATATATATGTATATATACATTTGTATACCCCCATATTGCAGTTTGGGGCTGGGGCTGGGTTTGAACTCACCACCTCGGACATATAGGGCCAGCGCCCTACCAGTTTGAGCCACAGGCGCCACTCCCTCCCCCTTTTTTTGAGACAGAGTCTCACTTTGTTACCCTCGAGTGCCTTGACCTCATAGCTCACAGTAATCTGAAATTCTTGGGCTCAAACGATCCTCTTGCTTCAGTCTCCTGAGTAACTTGGACTGCAGGGACCAACCACTAAGCCCAGCTCGTTTTTCTATTTTTAGTAGAGAAAGGTCTTGCTCTTGCTCACTTTGGTCTCGAATTCCTGAGTTCAAACAATGCACCTACCTTGGCCTCCCAGAGTGCTGGGATTACAAGTATGAGCCACTGTGCCAGGCCTATCAACCTTAAACTCTTGAGCTCAAGCTACCCTCTTGCTTCAACCTCTCAAGGAGCAGGGGCTACAGGTGCCCACCTCAACATCTGGCTATCTTTAGAGAAGAGGGTCTTGCTCTTGCTCAGGCTGGTCTCAAACTCCTGAGCTCAGGCAATCTATGAACCTTGGCCTCCCAGAGTGCTAGGATTACAGTCATGAGCCACTGCACCCAGACTGTCCAGGTCTTTAAAAAAGCATCTAGCTGAGCTAGATGTTTTCATGAGTACCAATTATACCAAATACTCCAATCTTATTTCCCCAGAACAGAGAGAGCTACTGCTAGTCCATAAAGCACCTTTGTGTGATTTCGAAAAAGATAACTCTAGCAATACAGCCTCAGACCATGATGAACAGAGCATGGGTGGAGTATCAGCTGCATTTCATTTCTCTCATTCAGGTGCCTTTGTGTGGTGAACAACATGGCAGTTGTGAGACTAATGATGCTAAACTGATTTAATTTGGGGGGCAAATTTTCATGCCTCAATAATGATTTTAAAAACCACAAGTACTGGCTCAGCGCCTATAGCTCAGCAGCTAAGAAGCCAGCCACATACAGCAGAGCTGGCGAGTTGGAATCAAGCCCAGGCCTGCCAAACAACAATGACAACTACAACCTAAAAATAGCTGAGCGTTGTGGCAGGGGCCTGGAGTCCCAGCTACTTGAGAGGCTGAGGCAAGGGAATCGCTGAAGCCCAAGAGTTTGAGGTTGTGGTGCGCTGTAACGCTAGGCACGCTAGCCAGGAGGACATAATGAGACTCTGCCTCAAAACCAAACAAAACGCTTCCTGAAACCGGGTGCTTTGTGACGTCATCGTGCGCGCCGGAAGTGCCTGTTGCCTGGGATAGCCATGGACAGCGGCCAACGAGTCTCTGGGCTGCCTGGAGTCGAGGCTTATGGGCGGCCTGGACTCATGGCTTATAGAAGAGATGAAATGTGCTCGGAGGAACGATTTGACTATAAAATCTCTCCTTTGAAGAGAACCAGTCAGTCTTTCCATCAGCCTCAGCGTAGAAAGTCCAGGCATGTTGATGTCTCCTACAAACCGCAGCATGAAAGAAAGCCAGAAACAGATAAGGAGAGGCCTGCACGATCTTTGAAAACATCAACAGATACTTCACCCTGTTTTTATTCAGCGGTTTCATCATCCAAGGTGTTAGTCAAACCTGGTAGGTTAACTGAAAAAGAACTTGCTGAGGCTGCGAGAAAGTGGGCTGGGGAAGAGCAAGAGAAGTCAGATGCAAGTCACTTGCCTGAAATTTGCGAGTATGAAGCGGGATCCACAGCACCACCGTTCATTTACCAGGCAGAAGAACCTGAAGCAAATGCAGCATATGGCATAGAGTTCTATGAAGACGAGCTAACCCGTCGCTTTAAAGCAATAGCATTAAAAGCCAAAGAGATTGAACAGGCTTACCAACAGGACTGTGACATGTTCTGGAGGGTAGTGAAAATGCTGATTGAAAAAGATCCTTCATTAGAAAAGTCTGTAGAGTTTGCGCTGAGGCAGAATTTACAAGAAATAGGTGAGCGACATTTTGAAGAACTCAAGCATTTCATGGCAGAGTACGATACTTCAACTCAAGAGTTTGGAGATCTTTTTTAGAGTTCTTGCTCAGGCAAAACGTTTCTAGAATTGTTTCCCCTCCCTGAATTGCATAAATCCTTAATATATGGATGTTTTGTAATGAAGAGAAATAACTTTATGATGGCTGACCATACTTCCAGTATCAAATAAACGTCTAAAATAGTCGATTTAAAACACTTTTATTAGAATTTTTTCTACATGTAGAGCGTCTTAATCCATGCTCACCTTTCGTTGCCCCCTTAAATGATGGTCAATGAATTTTTCAGGCTTAGAAAAAGCAGTCCTGAAGAATAGGTCTCTGTACCTGCTCATGTTCTGTAGTCCTCCAAGTATGTAATCATTTGGTCACAGGAGTGTAATTTACAGGCTAGAGATCATTCCACTTAAATATTAGTAGTCTGTTTGCTTTTCATAGTGAATGATACCAGTGAAAATGTGAGAATTCTGAGTAGCGATTTTATTGACGTGTTGTTTGCTTTTCTTAGGCTTTGTAACTTTTATGTGTTAAAGTACTATCGTCATAAACTGAATGTTTTAGTATCGTACAGAATATTTGAGAATAAGTCTCATTCAGTAACAATGTAGAGCACTTAAATCTCTGAAATACACCTCAGAATGAAAAGCCTTTCTTCCCAAGATTCAGTATCTTCTATTAATCCTGAAACTCCTGAGTCTTTCACTGATGTGGGAGACTTAAACAATATTATTTGATAAAACTAAAAGAAGCGGTAATTTGGATGGAGATTAGGGATATCTTAATGTTGAGATTTCGACCAAAAGAGAAAAAAAAAATAGACTTTTATTTTGTTGTAGACCCAATCGTGGGGTTGAGTTGTGTTTTATTCATAGGCCCATACTCTTCACAACAAGAAAGGTGATTGATAACATGCCCACGATTACACTATGTATAGATTATATCCTTTTTAATCTCTGTAGTTGAGTGAGTTCTTTGTTCTGCCCTTTAGAGGTCCTAAGACTTTCAGAAGTTTTAATAAAAGAAACAAAGCAGTAGGTATTATGCCCAACTCAGCGACCCCTTCCCAAGAAGTCTGTGTAAACAGTACTTCATGAGTCACCCATCCAAATCATGGGTTAGTTGAGAATGCAAGTGGGACCATTAGGATGTTCCATTTGTTTCCTGATCACTTCAGCAGCCCAGTAGCAGTGAGCCAAAATACACAGTTATGTGGCATTACTTAGTGAGGAAACCTTAAAAAATGTTTGTTATTGCTACCCAATTTCATTACCATCCCGTCCTCTTTTTATTTTCCACTCTCTTCTCCCTCAAATTCTACTGCTATTTTTAGTGGCCCCCTACTGATAAAATCTAAAGATCTACATAAAAATTATATGAAAAATGGAAACGGCAGTATGAATAATTTTAACAGATCCCATAAGAGGGGCCTTAAAGTAGGTATTGTGCTGTCCACAGATCTAAAAACGAATTGAGGGCAACAATTATTTTGTAAAATTTCCTAAAAGAGACTACCTTGAATCTTTATTTTTGCCAGTTAGTTGTCAACTTACCTAACCTTAAGCCAAACTAAGTCCCACATGTCAACTATAGTTTTCTTCCTTAATGGCAGTGATTTTCGTTATCCACTTTGGATAAAATAAGAAAGTAGTGATCTTGTTTTCCCTCTTTCCCCACCAATGCTTTTCTTTTCCTGAAATATTCTAGTCCCAGCTTTCATTATCTTTAGTCAAGATGTCACAAGTTTAAAAATAAAACTTAAAGCACTAAACGCAAAGGAGTTGTTCACTTTGTTGAAATTCATTAAGTTAGATCAGTCTTACTAACAGATGGATTAAAATGTGGGTTCAACAGATAATTTCTTCCTCTTCCTATCCCCCAAATTACATTTAGCATTTAAAGCTGCTTATAGCTTGCCATCAGCATTATTCTGGTAGGCTTGTCAGTGTTAAACTGTTCACAGATTTTTTTTAAGCTCTTTAAAGTCTAATTTTAAAATAGATAATTCTAGTGTGCACCAGAATGTGTATCTTACAAAATGTTCTTGATTAAAGAGATTTGTTTGTAAATTATCCATTGTTTTTGAATATGCCCAATAGATGTGATAAAATTTTCATTTCCTTACCATAAAGCCTTGCTGATCAACATGGGGAACACAGATACTGTAAAGCTTTTTGTGAATTTTAAAATGCAAAATAAAGCAACCATGTCTGAATAAAAAATTAAAAAAAAAAAAATGCACTCTGAGGCCATTTTCAAACTCAATATGTAAGTGTACCATAAGCTATGATGAAGTGTCTGGGCCAGGGGAATGATACTAGGTGTGAGAAAAATATGCTGAGGATTGGAGGTTTTCCCGCCTGTTTTGAAGAGTTAGGAGGCCTGGAGCAGAGGTTGGCACAGAACCTGGGTTCAGACAACTCATATAATTCATAGAACACTAAGTTTCAAATACTTTCATTCTTACAACCACCCCCAGAATTAAAGCAAATACTCTGCTAATGCAAGGTGCAATAATGTTACCTCTCTAGGTTTATATATATATATATATATATATATATATATATGTATATATATATTATGTATATATATACATATATATATATGTATATATATATTATGTATATATATACATATATATATATATTTTTTTTTTTTTTGCAGTTTTGGGCTGGGGCTGAGTTTGAACCCACCAACTCGGACATATAGGGCCAGTGCCCTATCAGTTTGAGCCACAGGCGCCACCCCCCCTTTTTTTTGAGACAGGGTCTCACAATGTCACCCTCGAGTGCCTTGGCCTCATAGCTCACAGCACCCAGAAATTCTTGGGCTCAACCGATCCTCTTGCCTCAGCCTCCTGAGTATCTTTGACTGCAGGGACCCACCAATAACCCAGTTCGTTTTTCTATTTTCAGTAGTGAAAGGTCTTGCTCTTGCTCAGGTTGGTCTCGAATTCCTGAGCTCAAACAATCCACCCGCCTTGGCCTCCCAGAGTGCTGGTATTACAGGTATGAGCCACTGTTCCAGGCCTAGCAACCTTAAACTATTGAGCTCAAGTGATCCTCTTGCTTCAGCCTCTCAAGGAGCAGGGACTACAGGTGCCCAACTCAACATCTGGCTATCTTTAGATATGGGGGTCTTGCTCTTCCTCAAGCTGGTTTCAAACTCCTGAGCTCAGGCAATCTATGAACCTTGGCCTCCCAGAGTGCTAGGATTACACTCATGAGCCACTGCACCCAGCCTCTCCAGGAGTTTAAAAAAGCATCTAGCTGAGCTAGATGTTTTCATGAGTACCAATTATACCAAGTAACTCCAAGCTTATTTCCCTAGAACAGAGAGAGCTACTGCTAGTCCATAAAGCACCTTTGTGTGATTTCGAAAAGGATAGTCTTGCAATACAGCCTCAGACCATGATGAACAGAGCATGGGTGGGGTATCAGCTGCATTTAATTTCTCTCATTCAGGTGCCTTTGTGTGGTGAACAACATGGCAGTTGTGAGACTAATGATGCTAAACTGGTTTGATTGGGGGGGCAAATTCTCATGCCTCAATAATGATTTTAAAAACCACAAGTACTGGCTCAGCGCATGTAGCTCAGCAGCTAAGGCGCCAGCCACATATAGTAGAGCTGGCGAGTTGGAATCAAGCCCAGGCCTGCCAAACAACAATGACAACTTCAAACAAAATATAGCTGAGCGTTGTGGCGGGGGCCTGGAGTCCCAGCTACTTGAGGGACTGAGGCAAGAGAATCGCTGAAGCCCAAGAGTTTGAGGTTGTTGTGAGCTGTGACGCCATGCACTCTAGCCAGGAGGACATAATAAGACTCTGCCTCAAAACAAAACAAAATGCTTCCTGAAACCGGGTGCTTTGTGACGTCATCTTGCGCGCCGGATGTGTCTGTTGCCTGGGATAGCCCTGGGCAGCGGCCTACAAGTCTCTGGGCTGCCTGGAGTCAAGGCTTATGGGCGGCCTGGACTCATGGCTTATAGAAGAGATGAAATGTGGTCGGAGGGAGAATTTGACTATGAAATCTCTCCTTTCAAGAGAACCAGTCAGTCTTTCCATCAGCCTCAGCGTAGAAAGTCCAGGAGTATTGATGTCTCCTACAAACCGCAGCATGAAAGGAAGCCAGAAACAGATAAGGAGAGGCCTGCACGATCTTTGAAAACATCAAGAGGTACTTCACCCTGGTTTTATTCAGCGGTTTCGTCATCCAAGGTGTTAGCCAAACCTGGTAGGCTAACTGAAAAAGAACCTACTGAGGCTGCGAGAAAGTGGGCTGCGGAAGAGCAAGAGATGTCAGATGCAAGTAACATGCCTGAAATTTGCGAGTATGAAGCGGGATCCACAGCACCGTCATTCATTTACCAGGCAGAAGAACCTGAGGGAAATGCAGCATATGGCATAGAGTTATATGAAGACTCGCTAACCCGTCGCTTTAAAGCAATAGCATTAAAAGCCAAAGAGATCGAACAGGCTTACCGACAAGACTGTGAAACTTTCTGGAGGGTAGTGAAAATGCTGATTGAAAAAGATCCTTCATTAGAAAAGTCTATAGAGTTTGCACTGAGGCAGAATTTACAAGAAATAGGTGAGCGACATTTTGAAGAACTCAAGCATTTCATGGCAGAGTACGATACTTCAACTCAAGAGTTTGGAGATCTTTTTTAGAGTTCTTGCTCAGGCAAAACGTTTCTAGAAAAATTTTTCCCCTCCCTGAATTGCATAAATCCTTAATATATGGATGTTTTGTGATGAAGAGAAATAACTTTGTGATGTCTGACCATACTTCCAGTATCAAATAAACGTCTATAATAGTTGATTTAAAATATTTTCATTACAATATTTTCTACATGTAGAGCGTCTTAATCCATACTCACCTTTCTTTTGCCCCCTAAAATGATGGTCAATGAATTTTTCAGGCTTAGAAAAAGCAGTCCTGAAGAATAGGTCTCTGTACCTGCTCATGTTCTGTAGTCCTCCAAGTATGTAATCATTTGGTCACAGGAGTGTAATTTACAGGCTAGAGATCATTCCACTTAAATATTAGTAGTCTGTTTGCTTTTCATAGTGAATGATACCAGTGAAAATGTGAGAATTCTGAGTAGCGATTTTATTGACGTGTTGTTTGCTTTTCTTAGGCTTTGTAACTTTTTACATGTTAAAGTACTATCGTCATAAACTGAAAGCTTTACGATCATACAGAATTTTTGAGAATAAGTCTCATTCAGTAACAATGTAGAGCACTTAAATCTCTGAAATACACCTCAGAATGAAAAGCCTTTCTTCCCAAGATTCAGCACCTTCTATTAATCCTGAAACTCCTGAGCCTTTCACTGATGTGGGAGACTTAAACATTATTTAATAGAACTAAAAGGATTAATGGGATTACACCTGCGGTGCATCTTACAAGGGTATATGTGAATCCTAGTAAATGTGGAATGTAAAGGTCTTAGCAAAATAACTAAGAAAATGCTACAAAAGCTATGTTAACTAATGTGATGAAAATGTGTCAAACAATCTATGAACCAAGTGTATGGTGCCCCACGATCATACTAATGTACACAGCTATGGTTTAATAAAAATAAATAAATAAATAAAAAATAGAACTAAAAGAAGGGGTAATTTGGATGGAGATTAGCGATATCTTAAACTTGAGATTTCTGACCAAAAGAGAAAAAATTTAGATTTTTATTTTGTTGTAGACCCAGTCGTGGGGTGGAGTTGTGTTTTTTTCATAGGCCCGTACTCTTCACCACAAGAAAGGTGATTGATAACATGCCCATGATTACACTATGTATAGATTATATCCTTTTTAATCTCTAGTTGAGTGAGTTCCTTTTTCTGCCCTTTTAGAGGTCCTTAGCCTTTCAGAAGTTTCAGTAATAAGAAACAAAGCAGTAAGTATTATTCCCAACTCAGCGACCCCTTCCCAAGAAGTCTGTGTAAACAGTACTTCATGAGTCACCCATCCAAATCATGGGTTAGTTGAGAATGTACGTGGGACCATTACGATGTTCCATTTGTTTCCTGATCACTTCAGCAGCCCAGTAGCAGTGAGCCAAAATACACAGTTATGTGGCATTACTTAGTGAGGAAACCTTAAAAAATGTTTGTTATTGCTACCCAATTTCATTACCATCCTGTCCTCTTTTCATTTTCTACTCTCTTCTCCCTCAAATGCTACTGTCATTTTTAGTGGCCCCCTACTGATAAAATCTAAAGATCTACATAAAAATTATATGAAAAATGGAAACAGCAGTATGAATAATTTTAACAGATCCCATAAGAGGGGCCTTAAAGTAGGTATTGTGCTGTCCACAGATCTAAAAACGAATTGAGGGCAACAATTATTTTGTAAAATTTCCTAAAAGAGACTACCTTGAATCTTTATTTTTGCCAGTTAGATGTCAACTTACCTAATCTTAAGCCAAACTAAGTCCCACATGTCAACTATAGTTTTCTTCCTTAATGGCAGTGATTTTCGTTATCCACTTTGGATAAACTAAGAAAGTAGTGATCTTGTTTTCCCTCTTTCCCCACCAATGCTTTTCTTTTCCTGAAATATTCTAGTCCCAGCATTCATTATCTTTAGTCAAGATGTCACAAGTTTAAAAATAAAACTTAAAGCACTAAAGGCAAAGGAGTTGTTCACTTTGTTGAAAATCATTAAGTTAGATCAGTCTTACTAACAGATGGATTAAAATGTGGGTTCAACAGATAATTTCTTCCTCTTCCTATCCCCCAAATTACATTTAGCATTTAAAGCTGTTTATAGCTTGCCGTCAGCATTATTCTGGTAGGCTTGTCAGTGTTAAACTGTGCAGAGATTTTTTTTTTAAGCTCTTCAAAGTGTAATTTTAAAATAGATACTTCTGGTGTACACCAGAATGTGTATTTTACAAAATGTTCTTGATTAAAGAGATTTGTTTGTAAATCATCCATTGTTTTTGAATATGCCCAATAGATGTGATAAAATTTTCATTGTCTTACCATAAAGCCTTGCTGATCAACAAGGGAAACGCAGATACTGTAAAGCATTTTGTGAATTTTAAAATGCAAAATAAAGCAATCATGTCTGAATAAAAAAATAAAAAAACCCCCAAGTACTCTGAGGCCATTTTCAAACTCAATGTATAAGTGTACCATAAGCTATGATGAAGTGTCTGGGCCAGTGGAATGGCACCAGGTGTGACAAAAATATGCTGAGGATGGGAGGTTTTCCAGCCTGTTCTGAAGAGGTAGGAGGCCTGGAGCAGAAGTTGGCACAGAACCTGGGTTCAGACAACTCATGTAATTCATAGAACACTAACTTTCAAATACTTTCATTCTTGCCCCCACCTCCACAATTAGCCAGAGAAGAAGCAAATACTCCACTAATGCAAGGTGCAACAATCTTACCTCTCCAGGTTATATATATATATATAATTTTTGGGCTGGGGCTGGGTTTGAACCCACCACCTCAGACATATAGGGCCAGTGCCCTACCAGTTTGAGCCACAGGCGCCGCCCCCTCCCCCTTTTTTTGAGACAGAGACTCACTTTGTCACCCTTGAGTGCTTTGCCCTCATAGCTCACAGCAACCTGAAATTCTTGGGCTCAACCAATCCTCTTGCCTCAGCCTCCTGAGTAAATTGGACTGCAGGGACCCACCACTAAGCCCAGCTCATTTTTCAATTTTTAGTAGAGAAAGGTCTTGCTCTTGCTCACGTTGGTCTCGAATTCCTGAGCTCAAGCAATCCACCTGCCTTGTCCTCCCAGAGTGCTGGGATTACAGGTATGAGCCACTGTTCCAGGCCTAGCAACCTTAAACTCTTGAGCTCAAGCAATCCTCTTGCTTCAGCCTCCCAAGGAGCAGAGGCTACAGGTGCTCACCTCAACATCTGGCTATCTTTAGATATGGGGGTCTTGCTCTTGATCAAGTTGGTCTCAAACTCCTGAGCTCAGGCAATCTACCAACCTCAGCCTCCCAGACTGCTAGTATTACAGTCATGAGCCACTGCACCTAGCCTCTCTAGGTGTTTAAAAAAGCATCTCTCTGAGCTAGATGTTTTTATGAATGCCAATTATACCAAGTAACTCCAAACTTATTTCCCTAGAACAGAGAGAGCTACTGCTAGTCCATAAAGCACCTTTGTGTGATTTCAAAAAAGACACTCTAGCAATACAGCCTCAGACCATGATGAACAGAGCATGGGTGGGATATCAGCTGCATTTCATTTTTCTCATTCAGGTGCCTTTCTGTGGTGAACATGGCAGCTGTGAGACTAATGATGCTAAACTGGTTTAATTTTGGGGAAAAATTCTCATGCCTCAATACTGATTTTAAAAACCACAAGTACTGGCTCATCGCCTGTAGCCCAGCAGCTAAGGCGCCAGTCATATACAGCAGAGCTGGCGAGTAGGAATCAAGCCCAGGCCTGCCAAACAACAATGACAACTACCAAAAAATAGCCGAGTGTTGTGGCGGGGGCCTGGAGTCCCAGCTACTTGAGAAGCTGAGGCAAGAGAATCGCTGAAGCCCAAGAGTTTGAGGTTGTTGTGAGCTGTGACGCCACGCACCCTAGCCAGTGCGACACAGTGAGGCTCTGCCTCAAAACAAAACAAAACGCTTCCTGAAACTGGGTGCTTTGTGACGTCATGGTGCCCACTGGAAGTGCCTGTTGCCTGGGATAGCCGGGCAGCGGCCTACAAGTCTCTCGGGGGCATGGAGTCATGGATTATGGGTGGCCTGGACTCACGGCTTATAGAAGAGATTAAATGTGGTCGGAGGGACGATTTGACTATGAAATCTCTTCTTTCAAGAGAACCAGTCAGTCTTTCCATCAGCCTCAGCGTAGAAAGTACAGGTGTGTTGATGTCTCCTACAAACGGCTGCATGAAAGAAAGCCAGAAACAGATAAGGAGAGGCCTGTAGGATCTTTGAAAACATCAAGAGATACTTCACTCTGGTTTTATTCAGCGGTTTCGTCATCCAAGGTGTTAGCCAAACCTTGTAGGCTAACTGTTAAGACGATTTAGAGTCTATAACCTGCCTATAAGCAACTGCAGGTGACTCTGAAGATTATCTGTGCAGGTTTTTTGGTATAGATCAACTTTGGGTTACTCTGTGAATGATCCTATATGTTGCGTGACCAGAGACGCGAAGGAACAGCAGCTTTGCTGTAGGTGTAAACTCGCTCCTGTAATTATTAAGTCAAGAAACAGACTACACGCAGTTAGATGAGATGAAATGGCATGTAGCAAAGTTCTTTATTCCAAGTTTAAGTTTTATACTCTTCTAGTCATGTACATACCTAATCCATTATCTATTAGTTTCATCTTATCTTCCTTTTTACATATCTGTAATTTAACTTGAAAGGAAATATTTATCATATCAATGCAATCACTTGTGTAGTAAAACTCTTCTTCTAAACAGTGACTAATTTTTGGGTAGGTAGCTAAAAGGAGATCACAAAGACGAAAGTAGCCATAGGGGAACAGAGTTAATAGAAGAATATCTTCAAGCATTCACTCAGTTTACTCAGTATGAAGTAATGACTGTGACCTTCCTTCAGGGCAGAGCACCTATAGACCTCTGACAGTATGTTGTTAACATATGTCAACCCTCTGGCCCATATCTCTGAGGAAGGGCGACATGCCCTTTGATCTCAGGCTTCACGGGGTGTACTGCTTCAGAGAAAAGGCCTAAGAATTCCTAACTCCAAAAGCCTAACTCTGCGAGTAACCCAGGGAGGTCCAAGCCTCTTAAACCTCTGGAAGAAAAGCATGTCATTTTAAACTCACACTGAATTTACTTTGTGTGCTTGATGTAGGATATGTTTATTTCTAAATATTATCCTACACTATAGGAGTTAAATTGATGGTGTGAAAGATCTTAAAGAAAGGGTATTGAAATAGAGCTTTGAGTCTGAGGCTCCTTTCTTAGGGCAAAATGCTAAACTTTAAAAAGGCTTTTAGATTCTGGGCAACACAAAAGGGAGCTTAGTTACATAAAATTGGCCATCTTAATAGTACTCCCTATAATGGAGTTGTACCTGGATTATGTCCTTGAGCTTGTTAAATAGAAATCTCAACAACCATCCAGATAGGTGCTTCTGTGTTTAAGGTATATTTTATCTGCTGGCAAGTTACTTTGAGGCAATGAGAAGTACAGCTATTACCTGGACACCCTGCAGTTTTGAGACTATGGCCTACTACTGTATTTCCATTAAAATGTCTCTTCTTGGCTCAGCGCCTGTAGCTCAGCACTGGCCACATACACTGGAGGTGGCTGGTTCAAACCCAGCCCGGGCCTGCCAGACGACAATGACAACTGCAACCAAAAAATAGCTGGGCGTTGTGCTGGGCGCCTGTAATCCTAGCTACTTGGGAGGCTGAGGCAGGAGGATTGCTTGAGTCCAGGAGTCTGAGGTTGCTGTGAGCTTGATGATGCAACAGCACTGTAGTGCAGGCAACAGAGTGTAGATGCTTTCTCAAAAAAAAAAAATAATAATAATAAATAAATTTTAAAAATAGAGGATCACTTGAGCCCAAAGGTTGGAGGTTGCTGTGAGCTATGATGGTGCATGGCACTTTACCGAGGGGGGACAGCTTGAGATTCTGTCTCAAAAAAAAAAAGTTTTTTTTAAATGATGCTTCTTCACTGAATTTTGACATCCTCAGTTTTAGTGGTGAAGGAAGACTTTTATGAAAGAGACGCTTCTATGCAAACTTTCTTGAATAAGAAACAGGAAAACATAAGTAGCATATGCATAAGGTTCTTAATATTTTGACTTTTTATTTATTTATTTATTTTTGTAGAGACAGAGTCTCACTTTATGGCCCTCGGTAGAGTGCCGTGGCCTCACACAGCTCACAGCAACCTCCAACTCCTGGGCTTAAGCGATTCTCTTGCCTCAGCCTCCCGAGTAGCTGGGACTACAGGCGCCCGCCACAACGCCCGGCTATTTTTTGGTTGCAGTTTGGCTGGGGCCGGGTTTGAACCCGCCACCCTCGGTATATGGGGCCGGCGCCCTACCGACTGAGCCACAGGTGCCGCCCTATTTTGACTTTTTTAAACCCTAGAACTTGAAAAATAAACTAAACTCGAATACCAAGTTAAGTATTTGAGACAAATAAATCCATTCTGAACATTTTAGCTTCCAGCATGGCTTCATGCCATTGTTCAGACTGTAATTTAAGTTTAAAGGAAGGTGGAGGATGCTCGCTTTGGCAGCATATATACTAAAATTGGAACAATACAGAGAAGATTAGCATCACCCCTGAGCAAGGATGACATGTAAACTAGTGAAGTGTTCCATATTTTTGAAAATAAAGGCAACATAAGACCCACAAAAAAAAAAAAAGCACGTGGAGGGCGGCCTGTGGCTTATCGGGTAGGGTGCCGGCTCCACATACCGAGCATGCCGGGTTCCAACACGCCCCTGACAAACTGCAACAAAAAATAGCCAGGCATCGTGGTGGGTGCCTGTAGTTCAAACTACTTGGGAGGCTGAGGAAAGAGAATCTCCTAAGCACAGGAGTTGGAGGTTGCTGTGAGCTGTGACACCATGGCACTCTACTGAGGCAATAAATTGAGACTCTGTCTCTCTAACAACAACAACAACAACAACAAAAAAAAAGGTGGAAACTCCTCAGTGGTGACTGAAAGACACCATAATGGTAGAAAACTGGTCACTTCCTGTATCTAGAAATTTTGCACAGAGAATTCCAGAAGCCACATCCAACCTCGAGCCAATTACTGAATGTTAGAAATCTCATTTTGTAGCCGGGCGTTGTGGCGGGCGCCTGTAGTCCCAGCTACTCGGGAGGCTGAGGCAAAAGAATCGCTTAAGCCCAGGAGTTGGAGGTTGCTGTGAGCTATGTGAGGCCACGGCACTTGTACCGAGGGCCATAAAGTGAGACTCTGTCTCTACAAAAAAAAAAAAAAAGAAATCTCATTTTGGAGCCTACTATAAATGTGTGGCGTGATACACTGCATATTCTATCCATCACCAACATGTTGCAGTCAGTATTTTTGTGCTGACCCAAACCTGACGCAGAAGAAAATCTCACACACAGAAATTTAATGTTTCTGAAAGCACGATTGCTCTCTCATTTCTTTTTCACCTTCCTGTGCCTTTCTTAAGTTCTTCTAGCTGGTTAATCATTCATTAATATTTAAGGAGGAGGCCTTTTCCCAGTGCCAAGTCCTCTGCTAGTCTAGCCTTTAGGCAGTATATGAACTCCCCAATTCCTTCCCATTTAAGAAGCCCTGGCACTCACTATGGGTTAATTTATCTAAGGAAATTCATAACAGCAGATGAAATGGGGGTTCCTTTACAAGAACAATCAAATGTTAAAGCTTCTCTTAACATTTTTCCCGGTGCATGTAAAATGCAACTTCCTTGAACTGATTTCAGTTTTTGACAGAACTTTCCAAGTACACGTTCCCTGAACAAAAGGAATAGGACTGGAACAAGAAAGAGTTTAGACTTTTCCTTTTTCTTTCTTTCTTTCTTTTTTTTTTTTTTGGGAGGGGCAGGGCCGGGTTTGAACCCACCACCTCCAGCATATGGGGCCGGTGCCCTACTTCTTTGAGCCACAAGCATCACCCGAGTTTAGACTTTTTCTTCTATAGCTGTCACACAAGCCAATTACTTGACATGACCCTGGAGAATCCCTCAAACTCTGGCCCTAGGAGTTGATTTTGGACCCAGGATAAGCTATTGGAATAGAATACAGATAAGAAAGAAGGGGAAACCCCCGGTGTATTAATAAAAGAGGTCAACTATGGTATTGAGGCAATCTTGTGGGCAGAGAAAAAACCTTGCTCTAAAAAGCAGGAGCACTATCTCCAGGTTTTTTCTGGTGAAAGGAGACTGATAAGAATTGGCACTCATTTTCAGACAAAGAGTACTTCCAAGGTGCTTCCACCACCCCCTCTCATCTCCACCTCTTAGCCCTCTCCGCAAGAAGAAACATATCAGAGAGGTGATTTTGGTCAACAACTTACTTGGCTTGAGGCCAAAGGCTTGAGGGCGCTGCCCTGCCTATATTCTCCCTCCCCCCTTGACTTCTTAAGCAAAGGGAAGATTTCCCTCTGCGTCACTGGGCACCTGGGCCAGTCCAAACAGAGGAAAGTAGGAAAGCTCCTCCCCCACATGCTGAGATTCTCTTTAAGATTGTATTCCGACCCCTCCCCGCAAACTTAAATAGGCGACGTTCAAATTCTCACGCCCGACATGCTCATTTTTCATTTATTCCTCAATATTCTAGGAACATGTATTCCCTTGTTGGGTTTCGAAAACCTCTTTCTAGCCCAGGGAGAAGGAGGAGAATCTGGAAGCGGGGAACCGGTCTCCGCTCCCTGCCCCAGAGTAACAGTCCCCATCCTTCTTGGGTGCCCATCCCCAAGCCAGTTCTCCCAGATCCCCACCCAGTGGACGAGACAGACTCGTGGCCCAATCCCCTTCCTGGTTCCCAGGACGACTGCTAGCACCCCAAGAGCCAATGGCGGCGGCCGAGGGGAGGAGGGGGCTGGCAAGAGGGGAGGGAGCGCTGGCTTTAGAACCACAGCCACAAAGATTCCGAGCGGCAGAAGTTGAGCTCATTGGTTGGAGGTCGTGGGGCCGGCTCCCAGACTCTGGGACTTTACGTAAGTGCTTTGAAGGTTCAGACCCGCACCAGGGGAGCGGGTTTCCTGGGCGTGGGCAGGAGTGAGTCCTGGGAACGGCATCTCGGGAACCTCAGCAGGAACGTGCTTCACACTGGGTGGGGTGGTGGTGCGGAGGGCACAGAGGGAGGTCGGAGAAATTTCAGTAGGCGCCCTCAGACGCTCATTCCCAAACAGAAATCGGTGGGAGTGACGGAGGGTTCCCCACCACCCACCCACTGCAAACACGCTCTCCGCTCTTCACTCTATTAACCGTTCTTTTCTCACTACCCCGTTTCCGCGAAAATAAGACCTACTTACAGGAAAGATAAGACGTCCCCTGAAAATAAGACCTAGCGCATCTTTGGGAGCACACCTTAAAATAAGACACTGTCTTATTTTCGGGGAAACAGGGTAGTTGCTCTTAACTTGTTGCCAACCTTGGGCTGGAGTACTTGACCCCAGCCCTTGCCCTGATCCCCTTCGGTGGCTTAGGCCTCTCGGCCTGGAAGTGGAAATTGAGCGCCTAACTTCCCTCTGTCCTCCAGCTACTGCCAACCCCCCTCCCAACCCGCCCCACTCCCGCTCGGACTCAGGAAATTCCGGAGCCAGCAGCCTGCTACTCCTCCAGCCCCCACACACCCTCTTCGGGTGACGCGACGGGCTTAAGCCGACCCTGGGCTTCGGGGGTGGGGTGGCCGTGGCCCAGGAGTGGAACAGGCTCGGGGTGCCTCCTCAGGCTGCTTCCCTCCTTTGCCCTTTACGATAGCGTCGGGATCACACTGAGTCTCCCTTTGAGTAAGCACTTTTTTTTCTTTAAGTAGCAGAACATCTCCAGGCCAGAAGGGCAGTACCTTTCAGTTCTCCTCCCCCTGGACCCAGCGCTCCTGCCTGCAGCTTGCTCAGCTCCTTCGGCTCTGAGCCCGCGATCGGGCAGCTGCAGCCAGGGACCTCTCCAGGCTCCTGGACTGGCAGAGCCGAGGGAGTGTTGGGAGGTGGTAATACCCCCCACTTCCTCCAGTACAGCTGCACTGGCCTGTGCTTTCTTTTTTCCACCCGCAGTACTTAAGCGGTCTAATGAGAGGCCTGGAGATTCCGACCAACCCCGCCCTGGCTTTTCGCCAGTACCAAAGTTACTGCTGCCGCCGCTGCTCTGGGGTGCTGGCGTTTCTGGCCGCCCTGGCTCGGGGGAGTTAGATGATCCCAGTCCAGAAGAGGAGTGGGGTTTATGGAATCTGACAACTTGTCGTATGCGCTTCTCCTTACTTATCACCCGATCGGCACAACGTTGTGCAAAATGTTGAACTTGAAACCTGGGGAGCGTCGCGATTTAGCATCACACAGGGGGATGCTGGGGGTGTCCAGTCTATTGCTAGGGCTGGGGAGGAAGGCGGGAGCCTGGCTCGTCACCATCGGTAAAAAAACATAGGTGGAATTAAAAACTAATGAAGAGTAAGCACGTATTCCACTTTACTGGCTGTCACAATGGATTTGGAAGCCTAAACTTCAACCTGGAGGTGAAGTTTACCCTGAATTCCAACTAAGTGGCCTCAGTCCCACACAGGCCAATTAGCATCACTTACCCAAGTCTCTGATGACCCCAGGGTGATGGTCACATGACATTGTTTGACTTTAAAATTGGAATGCAATGGCTGAGGCCCATATTCCAAAAATTACCTCCACAAAACAAAGTGGGAGCTTGGGGGGAGTAAGGAGCAGAGTGTGAGCTAGCTTCCACTTAAGGACTTGTACTTGGATTTAGATGAGGGGGACAGAAACGTAATTTGGTGCTTGTATTTTATCCAAAATTATAACAGGAGCTGGTTTTGAAATTAAAGCTTGAAATATATATGTGCTGGGACATATATATCCCCCATTCTCCTTCAATCTGATTATGGCTTTCGTAAATTTTAAAAAGTCTTACTAATTATTTTCTAGGAAAGTTATACTTTTACTCATACCGCATTTCATCCCTAAATGCTAGATATGAAGCCATAAGTAGTGTTTAAAAAATAAGGCTTTGTCATATACCTTGATGTGGCCTATATTTTAACTGAATCATTCTCTATATGAGGCATCTACTTAAAAATACTGGATAATCTCAGCTAAAATTCACCATCCGTAGGTTGTGGTTCGAAATTAATTAGATCAAAAATCATGCACAAAACTGGTGAACACTAAATTTGAAAAATCCAGTTGGTTGGGTTTTTGCCTGTCCATGGCTTTGTAAAATAATGAGAGGACACTGAAGCAACTTTCCCATATTGACTTATACCCGCCCATGTGCCCCAAGTTATGGTTGCTGCTGGGAAAACGTGACAATTTTGCTATTCAGATTATAAATTGCAGAGTATAGAAACGGGCAGAGAAATCTCTGAGGTCAGAAGTTTAGCTTTACTTACTTGCAAAAATGGATCGGATGGTAATGTTCAGCCTTGAAAACAACTAGGGCTGAAGCTATAAATGAAATCAGGAATGTTTTAAAAAAGATTTTTGTCTTTGGATTTGTTAGCCAAAACCCCATTGTTTACTGCAGCAACCTATGAATGACTTAAGCAACCATTTTCTTGCTGTGCATTCTTTTCTTTTATTTTTTTATTACTATTATTATTATTTACTAAATCATAGCTGTGTACATTAATGCGATCATGGGGCACCATACACTGGTTTTATAGACCGTTTGACACATTTTCATCACACTGGTTAACATAGCCTTCCTGTCATTTTCTTAGTTATTGTGTTAAGACATTTGTATTCGACATTTACTAAGTTTCACATGTACCCTTGTAAGATGCACCATAGGTATAATCCCACCAATTACCCTCCCCCCGCCCATCCTCCCCCTTCCCTCCCCTCCCTCTCCCCTTCCCCATATTCTTAGGTTATAACTGGGTTATAGCTGAATTCCCAAGACCAGATATATTAGCGTGGATGTGGAGAAAAAGAAATACTTCTACACTGCTGGTGGGAATGCAAATTAATATATTCCTTTTAGAAAGATGTTTGGAGAACACTTAGAGATCTAAAAATAGATCTGCCATTCAATCCTATAATTCCTCTACTAGGTATATACCCAGAAGACCAAAAATCACATTATAACAAAGATATTTGTACCAGAATGTTTATTGCAGCCCAATTCATAATTGCTAAGTCATGGAAAAAGCTCAAGTGCCCATCGATCCACGAATGGATTAATAAATTGTGGTATATGTACACCATGGAATATTATGCAGCCTTAAAGAAAGATGGGGACTTTACCTCTTTCATGTTTACATGGATGGAGCTGGGACATATTCTTCTTAGTAAAGTATCTGAAGAATAGAAGAAAAAGTATCCAATGTGCATCCTTTTTTAAGCCTGAAAACTAGAACTTAAAGCATGCAATTCTGTAGCCAGGCGTTGTGGCGGGTGCCTGTAGTCCTAGCTACTCGGGAGGCTGAGTCAAGAGAATCGCTTAAGCCCAGGAGTTGGAGGTCGCTGTGAGCTGTGTGAGGCCATGGGACTCTACTGAGGGCCATAAAGTGAGACCCTGTCTCTACAAAAAAAAAAAAAAAAAAAAGCATGTAGTTCTGACCTAGATCTAGGCTTGTGGCAGAAATTAGCTGGAAATGGATTTAAGCTGTACCTGAGTTTCTAGAGTTGGCTACACTGGTAGATAGACCCCCCACTAGTCGAAGTAAGATGATAATAGAATTTTAGATTGAATTAATAAATGCTTCACCTCAAAAAGGGGGGTTTACTACCATCCAATTAGGTTACAGTAGTAAGAAGATAAGTTCTTTTTTAAATATTATAAAATCATGTCAAAACAGGCTCTAGTTCAGTATTTCATTGTCTTGGGATGCCCACTCATTTAAAACCATCCTCAATATTGTAAGACTTCATTTTATCGTTATGATCTAGTAAACACAAATTTTTATTAGCATTAGGGTGTTATGAGTCTAATTCTCAATTTCTACTGTTAGATCCAGTCATTTAGCAACCCATCTCTTTACTTGGGGATAAAGAGGTAGAAAAATTATACTTTGCCTTTGCTTAATACAATCAACATTGAAGTCCATAGTCTCGAGTCTGATGCCAAGATTTAAATTCAGCTGCTAAAATGACATTTTGTGTAGAAGGATTGATTATAACTAGTGGGCACTATTTTGGGTGAGATTAAGTCTCTTCTACAAATGGTTACAAATACATATTACACTTTCACTATTTATTCTGGCAAAATGTCAGTATCCAGAGCACTATCAGAAACCGAAAGAGATTTTCTTCTTAGGGAAGCACAATGAATTACTGAAAAGAAAAGGATAGCTTGGCCATGGCGCTTGAACACTAAATTGATCTTTTTTGTGAAACTGACAGGGAAAAGGAAAAAAGTCCACTTGCCATTATTCCATAATTCCATATTCCATTTTAGGCATTACTTCTTTTATTTTATTTTTTTTTTTTTAGACAGAGTCTCGCTAAATCACCTCTGTGGCTGTGTCATTTGTCACTGCTCACAGCAACCTCAAACTCTTGGGCTTAAGGGATTCTCTTACCTCAGCCTCCCTAGTAGGCGGGACTACAGGTGCCTGCTATAACAACCAGTATTTTTTGGTTCAAATTGTCATTGTTGTTTAGCAGGCCTGAGCAGGCTCAAACCTGCCAGCTTCAGTGTATGTGGCTGGCACTCTACTCACTGAGCTACTGGCACCAAACCTTACACATTATTTCTACTTGGCTTTCCAGAAATTTTTTTGACAATATTCTTAGCACATATAATAAATTGATGAATTTGCTATAATCTAGGTGCAATGTATATGTCAGACAGTTTCTTGTTTTTGCTATTTGGTACAGATTCAATTGCAGCTGATGTAAAATAAAATTTGTAAATGAATATCTATCAGTACATGGTAACACGGGTATCTGTTTTTAAGAATCATGTCAGCCAGTATGAAGTTAGACTGGGGAAATAGGAAATTGAACTATAATCAGAAAAGTTCGAGATACTTTCCTACACTTTTTGTATAGGATAAAGTATTGCAAAAGATGAGGCACAAAAGATATGGAAGCAACCTAAATGCCCGCCAACAGATAAACGGATAAAGAAAATGTGATGTGTCTCCACACATACAGTAAAATATTATTCAGGCTTAACAAGTGAGGAAACCTTGTCATTTGTGACAACATGGATAGACCTGGAGAATATGATTCTAAGCAAACTCAGGCAGACACAGGAAGACAAATACTACATGATCTCACTCCATGTATGAAATCTAACATAGTCAAACTCATAGAAGCTGAGAGCACAACAGTTGCCAGATCAAAAGGGACAAAGTTTCACTGCCCCAAGATGAATAAGTTTTGGAGGTCAATTGTACAGTCAGTAACTATGGTTAAAACTGTATTATAAATTTACAATCGCCAAGCAGCTAGAACTTAAGTGTCTCATCACAAAGAAAATGGAGATGAGGTATATATTAACCAATGTGATATAAGCATTCCTAATTCTATATGAAATCAGCACATTGTACCCCATAAATGCATTAATGTATACATGATCTATGTGTTTATGATTCAATAAAAAAAGACAATAAAAAAAGAATCATGTCGTATTTGCTCATATGATAATTTTTCTTTTCATGCAGAGTGATCTAGAGGGGAAAAATTTGATCTTTGAAAATAACATAACTCAGGTTAGAAGAAAACAGCTGGATCATGTTTTGAGTTTCTATTACTCTAGAGAATGATATATAATGTATATTCAATGTGTTGGAGTTTTCAAAAGCTTTTTGGATACATCCTAATGTTGGATGTTCTTTTAAATATGAGTGGTCACTGCTACCTGTTTTTAGTTATGATAGAGCTCTGGCTAAAGTTATGGAAATAGTCTTATTATGAAATATATGTCTTAGGTGGAGGTAGACTCATACTTGGGCCAATTTATTTTAGGTATGGAGGTAAGACAGTTTCAAAAACTCTTAATAAATTTAATTTTGAATGTTACCTTATTCATAGCACTTGAAAGACAAATACTACTGAGTGTAAAGTATTTTAGGAATGAAGAAACATCACTGATATATGAAAATGAAGATACTAAGGGGGACAGATGTTGAACTTGGCCTCATAGGAACTAGATTCTGGACAGTACTCTGTCTCTCTCTCATAGTTTGACCTTGAGAAAGTCACTTAAAATTATTGTTATCATAACTAACATTGAGTACCTATATGTACCAAACACCATTCATTTTCTTTTTTGTAAAATGACGGGTGGCACAAGGTTTCTTTTTTACTAGTCATTAATATTTATTTTATATATTTTTTTATTTCAAATTAATATAAGGGTATATATGATTAGGTTATGTTGTTTGTGTTTATAAGGTAAAGTCTAAGTTGTCCATAGCACCATGAATGTGCTCTATCTCATCTGGCTCAAGGTTTTTGATTATTTTTTCAAATACTTATAATTTGGTGTATGTATTTCAGTTATATTTATCAGTCGATTTTCCAAATTTTGGTGCAACTATATTGAACCAAGCTAACCACCTTGTTGGCAAATGGTGACTATTTAGGAAGATGATAATCAGTGGCTATTCCATAACTAATGTCAGCTCTTTAATATATTTGGCTGGACCCTGTGTCTCACGTGTGTAATCTTTTTTTTTAATTAAAATCATAATTGTATACATTTATGGTGTATAATGTGATGATTTGATTTGTAACGTGGAATGCTTAAATCAAACTGATTAACATTACCATCACCTCACTTACTTATTTTTTGTGGGAAGACATTTATAATTTACTCTTCCTTTTTTTTTTTTTTTTTTTTTTTTTTTGCGACAGAGTATCACTATGTTGCCCTCGGTAGAGTGCCCTGGTGTCACGGCTCTCAGCAACCTCAAACTCTTGGGCTTAAGCAATTCTCTTGCCTCAGCCTCCCAGTAGCTGGAACTACAAATGCCCTCCACAATGCCTGGATTTTTATTGCAGTTGTCATTGTTGTTTAACAGGCCCAGTCTGGGTTCGAACCCAGCAGCCCCTATGTATGTGGCTGCTGCCCTAACCACTGACCTATAGGCATTGAGCGTATAATTTACTCTTAATTATTTTGAAATATCAACACTTTAGGAGGCCGAGGTAGGAGAATCACTTGAGGCCAGTAGTTCTAGACCAAACTGGGTGTCATACCAAAAAATAAAAAAATAGGTAGGCATGATGGCACTTGCCTATAGTCCCAGCTATTTAGGAAGCTAAAGCAGGAAGATTTCTTGAGCCCAAGGAGTTCTAGGCTACAGTGAGATGTAATGATGCCACTGCACTTCACCCTGAGCTACAGAACAAGACCCTATATCTAAAAATAGCTTAATAGCTTAATAGCATGGAATCCAGCGTCTTTGAGTCCTCAGGTGGTCCAGACAGATAGACCATCATAAGTAAATCACTGAAGCTCTCTGTAGTCATGTCTGGATTTCACTTTATTTCTAAGCCATCTGTTTCCAATCTACATATTTCACAGGCATGGTGAAAGGATAAGTGAGCTATATGAAGCCTTGGCTCTTCAGTAGACAGCTTCTATTTTAAATTCAAAGTACTGTAGTAGTATCTCAGAGAAACACTAAGGCTTTACTGAGAGTTTACAGAAATGGCAGAGTTCTTACCACTTGAGACCGGCCACATTTTACTTGTCTATAAATGTTCTTTAGCCATCCAGTGACTACAAGCCAAGGGAAAATAAAACCAGACATAATATAATGAAAAATAAGAGAAATGGTTGATAACAAGAGAAAAAAAAACCTACATGTGAAACTTTCCTATATTCCCACAAATAATGTGTAAAGTACCCTGTTTAGTGCCATTAATTTGGTGGAGCTCCCCCTACCTCCTACAGAGCAGCATTTTGGTCTTTCCCGGTAATAGTTAAGAATCTGTTGGTTTATGATAGTTCATTCTTAGTTTTGTGATTACCTGTAATGGAAATTTTGTGTAAAACAGCTCAGAAAAAATCAAGTTATTTTCCTCATAATTTGCAGTCTAAAGGAAGACAATATGCAAGTGCATAAGGGAAAGAAAAGATAATCTGTATATTTTAAGCGCTATGCCATTAATAACACAGAAAATGTGAGAAGTTAATCCAGATCTACATTTGAAAAATAAGCATAGGGCTGGCATGGTGGCACATGCCTGTAGTCCCAGCTACTCAGAGGACTGAGGCAAGAGGATAGCTTGAGCCTGGAAGGTTGAGGTTGCTGTGAGCTGCAATGCCAGGGCACTGTACGAGGGTGACAAAGTGAAACTGTGTCAAAAAAAAAGAAAAAGAAAGAAAAAAAGGAAACAAAGTTACTGTCAAAATAAAAAGAAATTTAAAGAAAATAAATATGTTGGACTAGATAAATTGTGAGGTTGTTTTCAACCCCCACCCTCAAAATTATAAGGAGGGCGATAAAGTGAGACTCTGTCTCTACTAAACAAACAAACAAACAAAAAAACAAAACAAAAACTTTTCTGTACTGTTTATTTACATGAAGAGCTGTTCTAAATATGACAAAGAAAGAACCAGACCCACTGGCAACCACATGGGAGGCCCTATATTTTCATTTTCACTCTGCCATGCTGCACACTTCTGTAATGTAGCAGAATGAACATATTGATAACCAGGCTGCTTTCCATATTAATTCCTATTTATCCATGCACTCCAGCTACTTTTTGAGTAACTTTATTGTGATATGATTTTCATATCATAAATTTCACCAAGTTAAAGTATGCAAGTCATTGTCTGTTAGTATATTAACAGAGTTGTGCAACCATCACCATAATCTAATTTTAGAACATTCACACCTTCTGCAAAAGAACCTCCATACCCATTAGTATTCAATACTCATTCTTTCACTTCCCTCCTCTATCCCCAGCATAAGACAACCATGAATCCATTTTCTCCCTATATGGAGGCTCTGGCTGCTTTTGTTCCTAAATGCTGATAGGAATAACCAAACCTGAAAAATAGGAAAACTAGGCTGGGCATGGTGGCTCACGCCTGTAATCCTAGCACTTTGGGAGGCCCAGATAGATGGATCACTTGAGCTCAAGAGTTTGAGACTAGCCTGACCAAGAGGGAGATCCTGCCTCTACTAAAAAGCGAAAAACTACCTAGGCATTGTGGCAGGTGCCTGTAGTCCCAACTACTCAGGAGGCTGAGGCAAGAGGGTCGCTTGAGCCCAAGAGTTTGAGGTTGCTATGAGCTATGATGTTTCAGCACTCTAACCTGGAGCAACAGAGTGAGATTCTGCCTCAAAATAAATAAATCAATACAAATAAATAAAAATAGAAAAACTGTTTTGCCATTTAAAGAGTAGAAAAAGTGGTGTAACAATTTTGAAGTAACAATGTAAAAATGCTAGATTAATCCATGCATGTGATCCTCCTGAATGCTGCCCAAGTGCTCCCTGATTCAGAACTTGGAATCTTACTACTAAAACCGAGCTTGAAGATTCTTGAAAATACACCAAGGTATTCATTTTGCAGCTGGCAAAAATGAGATTTAGAGACATTAAGTTGAATGGTTCAATATTGCTTATCTAATTAGTGACTGTCAAATATATATATATATATATACATATATGTTGAGACAGAGTCTCATTTTGTCACCCTCGGTAGAGTGCAATGGCATCACAGCTCACAACAAGCTCAAACTCTTGGGCTTAATCGGTTCTCTGGCCTCAGCCTCCCAAGTAGCTGGGACTATAGGTGCACTCTACAATGCCTGGCTATTTTTTGGTTGTAGTTGTCATTGCTGTTTAGAAGGCCCAGGCCAGGCTGAAATCTGCCAGCCTTGGTGTGTGTACTCACTGAGCTATGGGTATCGAGCCCAAATATATGTTTATTAAATATTGTTCTTCATTGAAGAACAGAGAGTTGAGAGATGAATTTAAAGTGTTGCTCCTAACGACTATAAATGGTACAAGCAAGAATTCTCAGCATCAGCCCAAAGGAATATCCTTGCAATTCAACTTTCAAGCGCTGGGTAATCAGGTAAGTCTAATACAATTTCATGATAAGCTTGTTCACGTGATGTTAAAGAATTCATGACGATTTTAGGTACTTTTATGTATCAGGAAAAAAAAACAGAGCTCATCCAGAGCACTTAATGCATAAGAAATCTCTCCCTATACTAAACCTCTGTGAAAGACACAAAGGTTGAGAAAGTAAATGAACTTCAATTACTTATTTTTTAAATCAACTACAAGTTAAACATGAATTTAGATCAGTTTATTGCAGTAATCCCTCAGTATCCATGGGAGATTGATTCCAGGGCCCCAGTGGGTACCAAAACCCATGGGTGCTCAAGTCTCTGATATAAAATGGCATAGTATTTGCACACAACCTATATACTTCCTTATGAATATTTATATTTACTTACAATATCTAATACAATGTAAATGCTATGTAAATAGCTGTTATACTATATTGTTTACAGAATACTGACAAGAAAAACCATCTACATGCTCAGTGCACATGACATCATTTTTTAAAATTATTTTTTATTTTTATTTATTTATTTATTTATTTATTTTGCAGTTTTTGGCCAGGGCCAGGTTTGAACCCTCCACCTCTGGTATATGGGGCCTGCGCCCTACTCCTCTGAGCAACAGGCGCCGTCCAGATGCCTCCATTTACTTATTTTTAACATTTCTGATTTGCTGTTGGTTGAATCCAAAGATATAGAAACCATGGATACAGAGGGCCAACTGTATATGTTTACATCTGTGGTGGACTTAAGGCTCAACATGATCCACACTTGTAAAGGAGCTAGCTATGTTTATTAGATTGTGTACTAAAGCAAGAAAGTATACTACCATAGTCTTTTAAATATTTTTTTAATTTTTTTTTTGAGACTGAGTCTCACTCTGTCACCCTGGGTAGAATGCTGTGGCATCATCATATCTCAAAGTAACCTCAAACTGCTGTATACAAAGGATTCTCTTGCCTCAGCCTCCCAAGTACCTGGGTCCACAGGCATGTGCCACCGTGCCTGACAGTATACTAATATATTTTTAAAGATTTTCACAGCAGGAGTTTTGACCAAAAGAATTTTCTATCAACCTTCAATTAGCAACAGAATAAAATAATCGGAGTATACTATTCCATCCATGTTTTAATTAATTGTGTTCTGCATAACACTATATGACCCATAAGTAGAAAATAGACAATATATAGTATAAATATAGACCACTTGTGCCTCAAAGTAATACTAATCTGGTTTCTGATTAGGTTTTGGGGTGGTGTTGGAAAGGATATTTCTGGTAGGCAGAGAAAGAAATTTAGGCTCTGTGGCAGTCTACATAAGTAGGAAAATGAAGCCTAGTGTGGTGGCTCACACCTATAATCCTAGTTTTCTGGGAGGGTGAGGCAGGTGGATTGCCTGAGTTCAGGATTTTGAGACCAACCTGAGCAAGAGCAAGACCTCATCTATAAAAATAGCCTGGGTATTGTGCAGGGTGCCTATAGTCCCTGCTACTTGGGAGGCTGAGGAAGAGGATTGCTTGAGCCCAAGAGTTTAAGGTTGCTGTGAAGTATGATGCCACGGCACGCCACCAAGAGCAACAAAGTGAGACTCTGTCTCAAAAAAAAAAAAAATGCTTGAAAAAAGTATGAAAGTGGATGTTATGTCTCGGGCGATCTTTGAGGTATTCCAGTTGGCTGTAGACTACTAATATCAATTGGAAATCACTTGGCCCTAGGTTGTCTTCACAGGGCAGATAACCAACTCCCTAGGCTTAGTCAAAGCTTTTGATCTGGAATGCATAGAAGGAAGTCTGCTCCTCATTCCGCTGTGGAACCTCACCTACTTATTTCGTGGTAATACTATGCTTTCTTCCCTCTTCTTTCATTGTGCCCTTTGATGCCACTGTTGAGTCTATAAGCACCAAGAGGTGGACTCAATGATATATCAGAGATTAGGCAAACCAGGGTCAATAACCAGTTTCTTCAAACTCAGAAGCTCCTACCTCTCACTCAGAATCTTTTCCAACTGTCCGCTATTTTTAGTAACCAAATTTCATGAATGTTTTGTAAGATAGCTAACCCTCCAAAGTTACAACTTTTCCTTCCTCCACTGACTAAACTTTCACTCAATGAGAGATTCTCGAAGCTGAAAATTAAGGAAACACCAGAATCAGTCATTCCCTGAAGACTAAAAGATCTACTTAAATGTTTGTTGTTAACAGAAAGATTGTAGTGAATTATATTCAAGAGCAATAACTTCTTACTGACCTTGTTAAAGTATTTCCCTTATATAAATTTTTTAAATTTTCTTTCTGTACCTAATCTTTAGAAACCTTATATAAGTTTTAATATGAGTAATCTGTCAAAACTAAGCATTGATTTGGAAGAAAAACTGTTTAGTTTTATTTGTATAAAAGAACAGGAAAGTGAGCAAGAAAGAAGGTAATTCTGAATTTTAGACAAACAGAAGTATATGTCTTTTCAACATTAGAGAATTTGTTTCCTTGGTTTAATTTGTTCTTTGAACTCTAGAACCTACATTTGAGTCCTAAGAAAGCTCCTTTCATCAGTATAGCAAAACAAATTAAGTGCCTTTTATGACTAAATATTCTGTGCCTCAAAGTTCTGTTAGTAAGAATGAATTGTAGTACTTGATTATTAAAATGCTAAATTTGTATCCTACCTTTTATAGTTTTTCTAGGAATTATGTGCTTTCCTTTTTGACATGAATTTATAACAGTTTTAAATTCTTCTGTCAGTTTTTGTGAAAACATTAAATAAATAAAATGTAAACGTGACTTGTTTCCTGTCCATTGATTGATACTTGGTGTCTCAAGTCATAGTGATCGTGATACCAGCAGATTATCAAAGTATAATTGGACTTCAGCTACTGTGTCCAGCAAAAACTATAGTTAAAGTACAATGAAAATGATCTGTTTGTAATTATGTGGTACTTCCATGCAAGGCTTTTGTTTATAATATACTTTAATAAATTCTATTCTCACATTTAATAGTTAATGTGCAAGGAAAATGTAATACAATATAGAGATATAATAAAATTGGAGTCTATTGTGGCTCACTTACACCGTGGCTGTCTGAACCAGATTAATAGACAGGAAGACTTTCATACTAATAACATTCTGCTGAGAAGCAAAATGATCATCAGTTTGATTTAAAGTCTGTCGACTTTGCTGTAGCTTTGCTGTAGAGGAAGACAATGTGTATGAAGTTTCTTAATGCAATTTGGATCAAGTGATTTGGACAGAGCATTTTCTTCTGGTCATAAAACAGTATATATTAACTACAGAAATTTTATAAAATGCCAAATACTCCAAATTATCACATACAATTATTTTTTGTTTGTTTGTTTGTTTGCTTGTTTGTTTTGAGACAGAGTCTCAAGCTATTGCCCTGGGTAGATTGCCATGGCGTCACAGCTCATAGCAACCTCAAACTCTTGGGCTTAAGCGATTCTCTTGTCTCAGCCTCCCAAGTAGCTGGGACTACAGGCGCCACAATGCCCAGCTATTTTTTGATTGCAGTTGTCATTGTTTGGCAAGCCAGGGCTGGATTTGAATTCGCATGCTCCAGTGTATGTGGCTGGCGCCCTAGCCCCTGAACTATTGGCGGTGAGACGCGCACAGCAATTATAGTATTATACCTGGGTCTATATTTATTTTCCTGTCACTATGATTTCATCCATAGTAGAGCTTTTTACAGTATTTATCTAATTCCTCATTAATAGGCAGGCTGTTTCTAGTTCGTGTTTTTGTAAATTATGCTTGTAATGAGGTTCCATGCACCCGTATCTTTGCAGTACATCTCCAATTCATTCCATATGATAGTTTTCCAGAAGTAGAATTGCTAGATCAAGTAGTATGTATTTAGAATGTTACACATATTGATGTATAGACAGGTTGTATGTACCATTTGATATCTCCACTTCCAGAATATAAAAAAGCCTGAGGAAGCTATACCCTCATCAACAGAGAATACAGGATAGATATAGTTTTCATCATCTTGTTGACTGACAGACAGTAATGGGTAAAGGGCGACAGCGTAAGACAATGAACCTAGCAATATTTTGCAAGCTTCAAAGGGTCTTTTTTCTGTGTTAAATAGCAGCCATATAGCTCACAATTCTCTCCATCTCTACCTTGCGTAATTTTATAAGTACAGGAGCACAATCAGTTTGGACAATACCAAGAGGTAAGCTCTCTAGCCTTTGGCAGCATGTGGACAAAGAAATAGGGAAACAAATTTTCCATTTTTGCCTCACAATCATCGCTTCCACCAATCATAGCATTAATTTTCCAAGTGTGTTTTAACATCCCCCCCCACCCGGGGGAATTCTAATATACACCAAAGTTTGAGCTTATACAGTATACTCCTTAGTAATAACCAAAATTCCTACCCAAGAGCAGGTGAAAGTATAGTGCCTGCCCAGTCTCCCTTTATTCATCTATCTTTCTGCTTTTTACTTTTTTTTTTTTTTTTTTTTTTTTTTTTGGTTTTTGGCCGGGGCTGGGTTTGAACCCGCCACCTCCGGCATATGGGACCGGCACTCTACTCACTGAGCCACAAGAGCCGCCCAGTTTTTTTTTTTTTTTTTAAGACAGAGTCTCCCTACATTGCCCTTGGTAGAGTGAGGTGACGTTACAGCTCACAGCAACCTCAAACTCTTGGCCTTAAGCGATTCTATTGCCTCAGCCTCCCAAATAGCTGGGACTAAAGGCACCTGCCAAAACGCCCAGGCGTTTTGGCAGGTGCCTATAGTCCCAGCTATTTTTTGGTTGTAGTTGTCATTGTTGTTTGGCTGGCATGGGCTGGGCTGGAGCCTGCAGCCTCTCCTATATGTGGCTGGTGCCCAAAGCCCCCAAGCCTGCTTTTTTACTTTTTAATGTGTGAAATTCCTTCCTTTTCTCCCCTGTACTACATTCCCACTCTAATCCTCTATCCAATAAATACTAGTGGCTAGATCTGCAGCACCCTATCAGTGTAGCCATCCGCATCTGAGACTAGGGCTCCTACAGGTGAGGCCTATGATATATCAACTGATTACAATCTGTTTATTGGTTAGGGAAGAGTGGGAATAATAGTATAACTAGAAGGGGCAGAGCTGGGATTTGAACCCCGATCTCTCAAGTCCCACAGCACATACTCTCAACCTCTGTAGTATTCATGCCTTTGGTTCAATATCGGCTCTTTCCAGGATACTTTCTCCCCTCTTTTGCTGACTGTGGATCCTGCACATCCTTGAAAATGCAGCTCTTTTATGTCAAATGGATTTAAATGGGGGAAAACCCGCACAAAGTTGTCCTTACTTGGTTTGGCCCCTTTGTGATTTGATTCCTGGTTGTGCTCTCCTGCCTTATTTCCTTTCAGTTTTTAGTTCCCACAGACCCTTCCAGTCCCACTAGCTTCCTTGCTATGCCTCTACAGGGAAGCATGCTCCTGTCTCAGAGCATTTGTGCTTGCCTTTCTGCCTTGGACACTTTTCCCCCTAGAGGACTCTCTTCCCACAAATTCGCATTGCTGCTTCCTTGTGGTCTATACTTCCTTTTGTCCTTCTGGTCGCTCCAATTGCTGTTCAGATGTCACCCGTGCCACTACCTCCAGAGGGACCTTCCATGACCACCCTATCTGAAGTAGCATTCCAGTCAATCACTCTGAATCCCCATACCATTCTTTTTCTTCACAGCATTTACCATGATCTAACTTTTCACTACATCTTCATTTCTTTACGGTTCCCCTTAACCTTGAATGCAAGCTCTAGGAGGGAAGGGACTTTCTAGATTTTTTTTCCTTTGCTGTTTGTCCCCCATCCCTGATGAAGTGACTGGCGTATATATAGAAGTGGCTCAATAAATATTTTTGGAATGAAAGCGTATTGCAAAAATGTGATAAAGATTGGGGAAAAAAAGTACCAACATCTGTTAGAATTTGGGAACAAGAGGAAATTTGTGTTTGCCCACATTAGACTTCATATATTTAACAAAATTTTGAATTTATTTATATCAGAACAAATAAATTTGTGGGTAAAGTATTAAGTCATAAAAGTATTTAAGTTGCCTTTTGATTTGTACATCTTACACTTTTGTGTGGAAATTTATTTTTTTACTGTAAGTCTGGCAGAAGGATTATCCTTCTCCAGTTGAGTGCTACCCATCAACCAGCAGATGGGAGCATTCAACTGTCAAACAAACCTTTCCAACTACCTGTCACAAAACACATTAAAGGAGAGATAAGAAAACCCTTAGGGTTAAAAAAGTTGTACTGTGCTTGGGTACTTCAGAAAATGGACATTTGGCGGCGCCTGTGGCTTAAAGGTGAAGGGCACCGGTCCAATATGCTGGAGGTGGTGGGTTCAAACCCAGCCCTGCAAACACACACACACACACACACACACACACACACACACACACACAGAAAAATAAATAAATAAATAAATAAATAAATAAATAAATAAATAAATAAAATGAAATGTATATAAAAAAGGACATTTGTTTGAAGCTGGAAAATATTTTATCCTTACAGCAGCTTCTCAATTTAATTCGGATTGATGATCTTGAGGTTATTTCAACAACTAATCCTGAAAGTCTGCTAGTAAAGCAGAATAATGGCATAATTTTGTATTTCTCAGATTCACACTTGGCAGTCCTGGTAGTGAAAATCACCCTTCTGTGGAAATATTTTGGCTGGTGCTTGCAAGGGGTGACATTAAGACCTCTGAACAATTCCTCTCCTATCCCTACTGCTCTAGCAAATACTCCCCCAAATCACTTTCTTTGCCAGAACATTAAACACTTGTTCTTTTTAAAATACAAATATCCCTAGAAGAATTTGAATTGTCATAGAATTCCATGTTGTAAATTAACAAAATCTAGGCTTTTTTTTTTTTTTTTTTTTTTTTAAGGGAAAGAAGTCTAGGCGTTCTTTTTTCTTTTCTTTTTTTTTTTTTTTAGGGGAACGGGCTTAAACAACTTTCTTCTTTTTTTTAATTAATTTATTTTTATTGCTAAATCATAGCTGTGTACATTAAGATGCACCGTAGATGTGGCCCCACCCAATACCCTCCCTCCATGGTAACCTCCCCCCTCCCTTCCCCTTCCTTGGCCCTTTCCCCATAGTCTTGTGCTATAGTTGGGTTATAGCCTTCATGTGAAAGCTATAATTTAGCTTCATAGTAGAGCTGAGTATATTGGATACTTTTTCTTCCATTCCTGAGACACTTTGCTAAGAAGAATATGTTCCAGCTCCATCCATGTAAACATGAAAGAGGTAAGTCTCCATCTTTCTTTAAGGCTGCATAATATTCCATGGTATACATGTACCACAACTTGCTAGTCCTTTCATGGGTCGATGGGCACTTGGGCTTCTTCCATGACTTAGCAATTATGAATTGGGCTGCAATAAACATTCTGGTACAGATGTTTTTGTTATATTGTGAATTTTGTTCTTCTGGGTATAAAGCTAGTAAAGGAATTATAGAATTGAATGCCAGGTCTATTTTTAGGTCTCTAAGTATTCTCCAAACATCCTTCCAGAAGGAACGTATTAGTGGGCATTCCCACCAACAGTGTAGAAGTGTGCCCTTTTCTCCACATCCACGCCAACTTCTCTGGTTTTGGGATTTTGTTATGTGGGCTACTCTTACTGGGGCTAGGTGATATCTCAACGTCATTTTGATTTGCATTTTTCTGATGATTGAGGATGATGAGCTTTTTTTCGTGTGTTTATAGATTGTGCGCCTGTCTTCTTTAGAGAAGTTTCTCTTCAAGTCCCTTGCCCACCCTGAGATGGGGTCTCGTGTTCCTTTCTTGCTAATACATTTGAGTTCTCCGTGGATTCTGCTTATAAGACCTTTATCGGAGGTATAACTTGCAAATATTTTCTCCCATTCTGAGGGCTGTCTGCTTGCTTTACTTATTATGTTCTTGGCTGCGCAGAAGCTTTTTAGTTTGATCAAGTCCCAGTAGTGTATCTTTGAAGCTGCTTCAATTGCCTGGGGAGTCCTCCTCATAAAATATTCACCCAGGCCGATTCTTCAAGAGTTTTCCCTGCACTTTCTTCAAGTATTTTTATAGTTTCATGTCTTAAGTTTAAATCTTTTATCCAGTGAGAGTCTATCTTAGTTAATGGTGAAAGGTGTGGGTCCAGTTTCAATCTTCTACAGGTTGCCAGCCAGTTCACCCAGCACCATTTGTTAAATAGGGAATCTTTTCCCCCACTGAATGTTTTTAATTAGCTTGTCAAAGATCAAATAACAGTAAGTAGCTGGATTCATCTCTTGGTTTTCTATTCTGTTCCAGACATCTACTTCTCTGCTTTTGTGCCAGTACCATGCTGTTTTGATAACTATCAATTTACAGTACAATCTGAGGTCTGGTAGTGTGATTCCTCCTGCTTTGTTTTTATTGCTGAGTAATGTTTTGGATATTTGAGGTTTTTTTCTGATTCCATATAAAACGAAGTATTATTTTTTCAAGATCTTTGAAATATGACAATGGAGCTTTAATAGGAATTGCATTAAACTTATATATTGCTTTAGGTAGTATGGACATTTTAACAATGTTTATTCTTCCCACCCATGAGCATGGTATGTTTTTCCATCTGTTAACATCTTCAGCTATTTCTTTTCTTAAGGTTTCATAGTTCTCTTCGTAGAGATCTTTCACATCCTTTGTTAGGTATACTCCCAAATATTTCATCTTCTTTGGCACTACTGTGAAAGGAATAGAGTTCTTGACTATTTTTTCAGCTTGGTTATTGTTGGTATATATAAAGGCTACAGATTTATGGGTGTTGATTTTGTAGCCTGAGACATTGTTGTATTCCTTGATCACTTCTAAAAGTTTTGTAGTAGAATCCCTAGTGTTTTCCAGATATATGATCATATCATCTGCGAAGAGTGAAAGTTTGATCTCTTCTGACCCTATGTGGATACCCTTGATCGCCTTTTCTTTCCTAATTGCAATGGCTAAAACTTCCATTACAATGTTAAAGAGCAATGGAGACAATGGGAAACCTTGCCTGGTTCCTCATCTAAGTGGTAATGATTTCAATTTAACTCCATTCAATACAATATTGGCTGTGGGTTTGCTGTAGTTGGCCTCTATTAGTTTAAGAAATGTCCCTTCTATACCAATTTTCTTAAGTGTTCTGATCATGAAGGGATGATGGATATTATCAAAAGCTTTTTCTGCATACATTGAGAGAATCATATGGTCCTTACATTTTAGTTTGTTTATGTGTTGAATTACATTTATAGATTTATGTATATTGAACCAGCCTTGAGACCCTGGGATAAATCCCACTTGGTTATCGTGTATAATTTTTTTGATGTGTTGTTGGATTCTGTTTGTTAGGATCTTATTGAGTATTTTAGCATCAATATTCATTAGTGATATTGGTCTATAATTTTCTTTTCTTGTTGGGTCTTTCCCTGGTTTGTGGATCAAGATGATGTTTGCTTCATAGAATGTGTTGGGTAATATTCCTTCTTTTTCTATATTTTGGAAGAGGTTTAGTAGTATAGGTGCTAGTTCTTCTTTAAAGGTTTGGTAGAATTCTGACGTAAAGCCATCTGGTCCTGGGCTTTTCTTTTTAGGGAGATTTTGTATAGTTGATGCTATTTCAGAACTTGATATAGGCCTGTTCAACATTTCCACTTCGTTCTGGCTAAGTCTTGGTAGGTAGCGTACTTCCAGGTATTGGTCTATTTCTTTCAGATTTTCATATTTCTGAGAGTAGAGTTTCTTGTAGTATTCGTTAAGGATTTTTTGAATTTCTGAGGGGTCTGTTGTTATTTCATCATTAACATTTCTGATTGATGAAATTAGAGATTTTACTCTTTTTTTCCTGGTTAGGTTAGCCAAAGGTTTATCTATTTTATTTATCTTTTCAAAAAACCAACGTTTGGATTTATTGATCTGTTGCATAATTCTTTTGTTTTCAATTTCATTTAATTCTGCTCTGATTTTGGTTATTTCTTTTCTTCTGCTGGGTTTGGGGCTGGAGTGTTCTACCTTCTCCAGTTGCTTGAGATGTCCCATTAAGTTATTAAGTTCCTCTCTTTCTGTTTTCTTGAGGAAGGCTTGCAGTGCTATAAATTTCCCTCTTTGGACTGCCTTTGCACTATCCCAGAGGTTCTGGTAATTCATGTCTTGATTGTTGTTTTGTTCCAAAAATTTGGTGATTCCCATCTTAATCTCGTCTATAATCCATCTATCCTTCATCATAAGGTTTTTTAGCTTCCATGTTTTTGTGTGGGTATGCAGGTTCCTGTTGTTATTGTGTTCAACTTTTATTCCATGATGGTCTGGGAAGATGCAAGGAATAATTTATATTTTTTAAAATTTGCTGCTGTTAGATTTGTGGCCTAGTATGTGGTCGATTTTGGAGTCTGTTCCATGGGCTGATGAAAAGAATGTGTATTCAGTTTTGTTGGGATGATATGTTCTGCAGATATCTGTTAAGTCCAGATGTTGAATGGTCAAGTTTAAATCTAAGATTTCTTTGCTTAGCTTGTTTTTGGAGGATCTATCCAGCACTGCTAAAGGGGTGTTAAAATCTCCAACTACTATGGAAGTGGAGGAAATCGAGTTGCTCATGTCTGTTAGAGTTTCTCTTATAAATTGAGAAACATTCTGTTTGGGTGCATATATATTAATAATTGAGATCTCATCATACTGAGTATTACCTTTAACAAATATGAAGTGTCCATCCTTATCCTTAATTATTTTGGTTGGTTTAAAGCCTATTGTACCTGCGAACAGGATTGCTATGCCTGCTTTTTTCTGCTTTCCATTTGCCTGAAATATAGATGACCATCCCTTCACCTTGAGTCTATATTTGTCTTTTAATATAAGATGTGATTCTTGTATGCAGCAGATACTTGGCTTCAGTTTTTGTATCCAGTCAGCCAACCTGTGTCTCTGTAGACGACAGTTTAAACCATTCACATTAAATGAGAATATTGATAAGCCTTTCAAGAGTCCGGTGGACATTTTTAATCCTTTTGCGACTGTGGAAGTTGGAATTTGATCAAAATTTTCTGGGTGAGTTTATTTTTGTGGTGGAGGATCACGCTGGTCTTTATGGAGGTTAGGTCTGAGAATATCCTGGAGAGCTGGTTTAGTTATGGCAAGTTTCTTCAACATGTGAATGTCATTGAAGTATTTAATTTCTCCGTCATAAGTGAAACTCAGTTTAGCTGGGTATAGGATCCTGGGTTGAAAGTTATTTTGTTTTAGGAGATTGAAAGTCGATGACCATCCTCTACTAGCTTGAAAGGTTTCAGCAGAGAGATCTGCAGTTATTCTAATATTATTTCCCTTGTAGGTAATGGTTTTCTTTCGTCTGGCAGCTTTCAGAATTTTCTCCTTCATATTAACTTTAGTGAAATTGATTATGATGTGTCTGCAGGATGTCTTATTTGGGTTGAGTCGTGCTGGAATTCTGAAACTGTCTGCTATCTGAATTTCAGAATATCTTGGCATGTATGGAAAGTTCTCCTTCATAATCTCATGGAGAAGAGACTCTGTGCCTTGTGAAACCACTTTGTCACTTTTGGGGATCCCTATAAGACGAATATTGATTTT
This sequence comes from Nycticebus coucang, assembly GCF_027406575.1. NCBI lineage: Eukaryota > Metazoa > Chordata > Mammalia > Primates > Lorisidae > Nycticebus > Nycticebus coucang. The sequence goes on from NC_069804.1 coordinate 124,089,938, forward strand.
CCTTGAATTATCCCAGAGCTCTCTGAGAGAGTGATCTGTTTTTGCCCTCTATTTCTCATCCTCTTTGAGAGTTTGGGAGCATTCGAAAACTTTGTCTTCATTGTCAGAAATCCTTTCTTCTGCTTGCTCCATTCTGTTACTGAGGGATTCTACTGTGTTTCTCAGATCTTTGAGGGATGCAACTTCTTGTCTCAATGTGTCAAAATCTTTGGTCATTTGGTCTTTGAATTTGTTGAATTCTTGAGATATCTTTTGGGTTACTGCTTGGAGTTCTAATTCAATCTTATTTGCTATCCAGATTCTGAATTCGATTTCTGACATCTCAGCTATTTGTTTCTGCATGGGATCTTGTGCTGTGTCTGCCTTGTTGTTCCTTGAGGGAGTTGATCTACTCTGATTATTCATATTGCCAGAGTTTTTCTGTTGATTTCACCTTATGATTGTTTTTCACTGTTGCCTCTGGCCATCCTCAGCATTGGGGAGGTGTCTCTCCCAGATTAGACCTCAGCGGGATCACTCAATTGTTGCTGTATCTTTGTATGGAGTGACCCTGTGTAGTTCCTCTCGGGCTGCTCCAGCTAGGGAGTTCTGGTTGTGGAAGCAGCTCCAGCGTGTGACACACCCAGATCTAGCATCAGGGCGGGAGCTGGTGTGCACAGTTCTGGGAGTGCCTGTCACCCAGTGACTTTGGCACAGAGAGCCCAAGGCTCCAGCACTCTCTGGCCAGGAGAGGGGCTTTGCTCCGAGGCAGGGAGGGCTCCAGAGGGCACGCAGCTACCAGTATCCCTGGCCACATGAGTGGGCCAGTGTGGAGGCTGTGAGGACACATGAGGGAGGACGCAGGGTTGCACGGATCCCGCAGTTCGTGGTCAGGGCATGTGGAACCCCATTTGGTTCGGGGTTGTGGTGCAGATATTATGGAAGTCCGGGCAGCGCCAAGCCCAGGGGTTTGAGGTTGCTATGAGCTGTTACACCACAGCACTCTACCCAGGGCAACAGCCCGAGCCTCCAGTGTGCCAAAACCATCTCACTCTGCCCCTGAGGGTTAAGGCCGTAAAGCAGGTCAATACCTACCTTTAGGCTGCTCAGTTACTAGGTTACTAAGTCCTTCCCAGTCCTTGTTCTGGGACTCTGTAGGCGCAGCTTGCTGGGACAGTTCTCTCACAATAGCTGCCTGCAGCCCACCTCAGCGGCTCTGTCTGGGACCCCTGACAATGCCCAAAGTTTCTGCACTGCTACTCAAGCTCTCTCCAAGGCAGTTCAACAGAGAGCCAAGTTCAAAAACACGGAAACAGTTAGCAGGTAAGGCCTTTCTGGTTTGCAGTCTACTGCTGCTTGTACTTACGGTTGCCGGCGTGATTAGTTCGATCGAACACACACAAACACTTGCCATTTTCCCACTGTTTTTGTCCTCCTCTTGGGGTCCAGAAGTCCCTTGCTGACTCCCTGTATCCTCAAAGGGATGATTATAGGCAGATCCTGCCAGCCAGAGATGCCTGCAATCTTATCTCCCCAGACTCACCGTGCCCAGTTGCAGGGAAGCTGTTACTCGGCCGCCATCTTTAATCTCTCTTAAAGAACTTTCTTATGATCATATAGCTACTTAATGGCAGGGCTCAGTAAAACAAGGCCTATGTGCCCTACCTTCCGCCCAGTGTAGGCTTTATAGTTTTTTGTATTTTGCTTTATATCACGCTGCTTTTCTTTATGAATATATACCTTGCAATGGTATGCTGTCCTGGACTTGCTTTAAAATATTCAAATAGTCAATCAATTAATCAATCACTCATTCAGTAAAATATAATTATATATGTATAAATTACATATCATTTATAAATAAATAATGTACAATGTATGGAAATTCTATGATAAGCGTTTTTTTGTTTTTAAAGAAAGAGTATATCTTACCATATCTTGGTTCAAATAAGTGTAGAAGACTCTCATGAAGGCATATGAGCAAATTACAGAATTGAAGAAAATATTAATAGAAGGAAAAGCGGAAAATAGCTTGAAAATGTGGAAAAACTTCCAATTATTTCCCTGTCTAGTCGTAATACTTAGAATTGGCTGTATTATTTTAGGGAAGTGATTTCCCCTCTATAAGAAACTTTTTCTCTTCCCCTAGGTTGGTTCGCTAAAAAGATCAACTCACAGTTATAGTAGATTAATAAGAGAAATGTTTATTTTCAAATAACATGCGCATGGGGGGAACCACAACAATGATTTCTGAAAGTGATAGTGGCTTTTAAAGATGTCTTCTAGAAGGGAGGGGAGAGAGAAACTGGAAAGCAGTTGATAAGGGGGGGAATGTATAGATAGAAGGAAACAGATTGATTAGTAAGTTAATCTGAGAGACAGATATTGTATTTCAAATGACTGTAGGGCTAGGTGTATTAGCATATTATAAAGAGTCCAGAAGTTCCTTTTCAGATTCTAAATCAGGTTACTCAGCTTTTATAGAGGAGAGGCCAGTGCTTTCTAATCAAAATGGCCTTTTTACTGAAAATATTCTTTATATCAAGGAGTCATATTTTGGGGCGAAATTTCCTTAGCTCCTTCACTAGTAAATGAGGCCTTTAGAAAAGATTCCTGGGCCAGGTGCCATGGCTCAGGCCTGTAATCCTAGCACTCTGGGAGACGAAGTTCAGTGACTTGTTTGAGCTCAAGTGTCGGAGACCAGCCTGAGCAAAAATGAGAACCCATCTCTACTAAAACACAAAAAACTAGTTGGACCTTGTGGTGGGTGCCTATAGACCCAGCTACTTGGGAGGGCGAGTCAAGAGGATCTCTTGAGCCAAAGAGATTGAGGTTGCTGTAAACTATGATGCCATGGCACTCCTGGCACTCAGCCCAGCACGCAGAGTGTGACTCTGTCTCAAAAAAAAAAAAAACAAACAAAGGAAAGGAAGGAAAGAAAAGGAAGGAGAGAAATAAAGAGAGAGAGAGAAAAGGATAGGAAAGGAAGGAAGGAGACAAAGAAAAGAAAAGAGAAGAAAAGATGCTGGAAAAGAAAAAGGAAAGGAAAAAGAAAGGAAAGGGAAAGTGAAAAAAATGGAAGAAAAAGGACAGGAAAAGGAAAGGGAAAGGGAAGGGAAGGAAAAGTGGAAAGGGAAAGGGAAGGGAAGAGTAGGGAAGGGAAAGGAAGGGAGGGAAGGAAAAGTGGAAAGGGAAAGAAAAGGAAAGGAAAGTTCCTGGAGTAGAACACATTTCGCTTCCCTACAAAAGCCCCCAAATATTTAAATTCCTCTTTGAATTTTGTGAAAGAGATGATAAAGGAAGCTTCAGGTCAGAGGAAGTCTCTGTGGTCTTGACTAGGTGATTTCAGACAACTTAGTGGACCCATGACCCCACAGTCCTTCAGAAGGCTCCCAGCCCACAAGTTCTGAAAATGGGACTGAAGTCTTTGGGAAACAGCCATACTCTCCGTTGCAGTTTCCACACGGCCTGAGCGTACCCAAGGAACATGACTTTGGATCACTTCCATGACCACCCCTGACTTCCATTTGAATGTAAAAACACAGGCCAAAGTTGAAATCCCATCTGTACCACTTCTTAGAACTGCAATCTTGGTTATTTCTAGCTCTCAATTTCCCCATATATAAAATTGTGAGAATGAAGATAATGAAGTGTCAGGCAGCGCCTGTGGCTCAAGGAATAGAGCACTAGCCCCATACACTGGGGATGGTGGGTTCAAACCCGGCCCCAGCCAAGAACTGCAAAAAAATTAGAAAAGGTAATGAAGTGTTAGCACAGTGTCTGCCACATACTAAGTATTTAGTAAAGGTGAGTAGGAAGGTAGATAGAGAAGTAGACAGAGAGGTAACGGCATGATGTATCTGTAATATCATTGAATTCTTGCCCTTTAGGGGTTCATCTCCTTCCCATTACCGTTGCTAGACATTTCTGTACTTATTGCCTCAGTGGTGGTATATGACTATCCTAAGGCATAAACAGTGGAATCTTTCTCCTTTAACCGGGCAAAATCTTCAGGAATGGTTGAATGGAGCCAGGTCCAAGTGGGTCTTTGAGGCCGTTAACATAAAATTAATCTTTCTAAAGTGAACTATCCAGGGGCATGAATCTATCAACCTCTGGGAACCACCATTGTACCTTCTATTTCTATGGATTTTCCTATCCTGGATATTTTATATAAATGGAATTGTGACCATTTTAGCATTTATCACTACTTCACTCCTTTTTTTTTTTTTTTTTCTGTTTTTGGCTGGGGCCAGGTGTGAACCCACCACCACCTCTGGTGTATAGGGCCAGCGACCTACTCCTTGAGCCACAGGCGCCACTCCTTTTTATGGCTGAATAGCATTTCATTGTATGGATATGCCACTTTTGTTTATGCATTCATCAGTTGATAAATGCTTAGGTTACATTCCTGTATAATTTTTGTATGTATGAACATATGTTTTCGATTCTCTTGGATATCTACATGGGAGTAGAATTGCTGGGTCATATGGTAACTCTGTTACTAGAGAGGGGAATAGATGCCTATAACCAGCAATCAAGAGCCAGTTGGAAATAAGCACATGAAAAGATACTCCACATCATTCGTCCTCAGGGAAATGCAAACCACAATCACAATGAGATACCACTTCACATCCACTAGGATGTCTATAATCAAAGAGACAGTAACAAGTGTTGGTGAAGATATGGAGAAATTGGAGCCCTCATACATTACTGGTGAGATTGTAAAATGGTGCAGTTGCTTTTGAAAATACCCTGGCTGTTTCTCAGAAGGTTGAATATAGAGCCTCTGTATTCGTGAATGTTTCATGGGCATGGGAGGGAATTATCAGGGCCTGAACAGAGCAGATGCAGAGCCTCACCCTCCTCCTCTGGAGGTGGGATACTAATTAAAAACATGCCCATTCAGGTAGACAGATGGATATGTGGATGTGGTTACATGTCATTGGTGTTACTATGGTATTTCACCCTGACCCTAACTTCCCACCTCCTTAAGTGGTAGGCAGTCTATTGCAAAAGGAATTCTCTTGAAAAAAAACTGGTGCAGCAAAGACCACCTGTGGTTTCCTCTTTTTGTTATGTTTTTTTTTTTTTAATTTTTTTGTGAAGCATGAGTAGAGGGTTAAACTGTAACTTATATATGCAGTTCACGTTGTGTATGTTCCCAGCCCTGGATCTTATTCCCACCATTGTACCTCTGGAAATGCCTTGCTCATTCTTTTTGTCCTGTATAGATCCTTCCTATCCTGTGAGATACAGGTCAAATCCCACCTTCTCTGTAAAGTTTTTCTCAATTAAACCTAGGATAAAATTGCCCAGTGACTTGGGAACTTAGCTCATCTATATCCTGGTATTCCTAACTAAACACCATAAAATTCCACTTTATTTAACTTAATATAGTAAACCACATGATTTTTTCTCCTTATGCTAGAGAAATGGTGGCAGCACAGAGAGTTTAAGAAATAATTATGGGGGGGTGGGGCAAGATGGCAGCCAAGGAACAGCTACCCTGCAACTGGGCACAGTGTGTCTGGGGAGATAAGACTCCAGGTATCTCTGGCTGGTGGGATCTGCCTATAATCATCCCTTTGAGGATACAGGGAATCAGCAAGGGACTTCTGGACCCCAAGAGGGAGGACAAAAACACTGGAAAACTGGCAAGTGGTTGTGTGTGTTCGATCCACCTAATCCCACAGGCAGCAGTAAGTACAAGCAGCAGTGAGACTGCAAACTGGAAAGGCCTTACCTGTGAACTGTTTTGGTGTTTTTGGACTTGGCACTCAGTTGAACAGCCCTGGGGAGACCTTGAGTATGAGTGTGGAGGACTTTGGACATTGTCTAGGGCCCCAGACTGAGCCTCTGAGCCAGACAGAGCTAATAGTGGTTTGGCTGTGGGCTGTAGGGAGCCATTTGTGAGAGAACTGCCCCAGCAAGCTCCACCCTCAGGGTCTCAGAGCAAGGATTGGGCGGGAGCTTGTAACCTAGTGACTGAGCAGCCTAAAGGTGGGGACTGAGCTACCTTACCGCCTTAACCCTCAGGGGCAGAGTGAGACCAATTTTGGCACACTAGAGCCTCGGGCTGTTGCCCTGGGTAGAGTGCCATGGCATCACAGCTCATAGCAACCTCAAACTCTTGGGCTTGGCACCACCTGGACCACCATAAGAGCTGCCCCGACCCCCAACACATGACCCATGCCTGCCGGGCCTCCACATGCCCTGACCAAGAACTGCGGGAGCTGCGCAACCATGCATCTTAGCTCCTGTACCCTCCCTGCCTCCACACCGGCCCGCTCATCTGGCCAGGGACTCCGATGGCCATGTGCCCTCCGGAGCCCTCCTTGCCTCTGTGCACAGCCCTTCTTCTGTCCAGAGACTGCTGGAGCCTTGGGCTCTATGTGACAAAGTCACTGGACAAAAGGCCCTCCCATAACTGTGCACACCACCTCCCGCCCCGTTGCTGGATCTGGGTGTGTCACACTCTGGAGCTGCTTCTACGACCAGAACTCCCTGGCTGGGGCAGCCCCAGAGGAACTACACAGGGTCAATCCCTACAAAGATCCAGCAATAATAGAGTGATCCTGCTGGAGTCTAATCTTGGATAGACAACTCCCCAACTCTGAGGACGGCCAGCGGCAATGGTGAAAAACAATCATGAGGCGAAATCAATAGAAAAACTCTGGCAATATGAATAATCAAAGTAGATAAACTCCCCCAAGAATAAATGAGACAGACACAGCACAAGATCCCATGCACATACAAATAGCTGAGATGTCAGAAATCGAATTTAGAAACTGGATAGCAAGTAAGATCAAATTAGAATTCCAAACAGTAACCCAAAAGATATCTCAAGAATTCAATGAACTAAAAGACCAAATGACCAAAGATTTTGATGCATTGAGACAAGAAGTTGTAGCCCTCAAAGATCTGAGAAACACAGTAGAATCCCTCAGTAACAGAATGGAGCAAGCAGAAGAAAGGATTACTGACAATGAACACAAAGCTTTTGAAGGCTCCCAAACTTTCAAAGAGGAAGAGAAATGGAGGGCAAAAACCGACCACTCTCTCAGAGAGCTCTGGGATAAGTCAAAGAAAACCAATATTCATCTTATAGGGATCCCTGAAAGTGACAAAGTGGCTTCCCAAGGCACACAGTCTTTTCTCCATGAGATTATGAAGGCGAACTTTCCAGACATGCCAAGAGATTCTGAAATTCAGATAGCAGACAGGTTCAGAACTCTAGCACATCTCAACCCAAGTAAGACTTTCCCCAGACATATCATAATCAATTTCACTAAAGTTAATATGAAGGAGAAAATTCTGAAAGCTGCCAGACGAAAGAAAAACATCACCTATAAGGGAAAGAATATTAGAATAACTGGAGATCTCTCTGCTGAAACCTTTCAAGCTAGAAGAGGATGGTCATCGAATTTTAATCTACTAAAAGAAAATAAATTTCAACCCAGGATCCTATACCCAGCTAAACTGAGTTTCATTTATGACAGAGAAATTAAATACTTGAATGACATTCACATGTTGAGAAATTTGCCATAACTAAACCAGCTCTCCAGGATATTCTCAGACCTAACCTCCATAAAGACCAGCGTAATCCTCCACCACAAAAATAGACACACAGAGAAAATTTTGATCAAATTCCAGGTTCCACAGTTGCAAAAGGATTAAAAATGTCCACCGGACTCTCAAAAGGCTTATCAATAATCTCAATTAATGTGAATTGTCTAAATTGTCCTCTAAACAGGCACAGGTTTTGCTGACTGGATACAAAAACTCAAGCCAGGTATCTGCAGCATACAAGAATCGCATCTTATGTTAAAGGACAAATATAGACTCAAGGTGAAGGGATGGTCATGTATACTCCTGGAAAATGGAAAGCAGAAAAAAAAGGCCTTGCAATCCTATTTGCAGACGCAATAGGCTTTAAACCAACCGAACTAAGGAATGATAAGGATGGACACTTCATATTTGTTAAAGGTAATACTCAATATGATGAGATCTCAATTACTAATATTTATGCACCCAACCAGAATGCACCTCAATTTATAAGAGAAACTCTAACACTCTTGAGCAACTTGATTTCCTCCACTTCCATAGTACTTGGAGATTTTAACACCCCTTTAGCAGTGCCGGATAGATCCTCCAAAAAGAAGCTAAGCAAAGAAATTTTAGATTTAAACTTAATCATTCAACATCTGGACCTAACAGACATCTACAGAACATTTCATCCCAACAAAACTGAATACACATACTTCTCATTAGCCCACGGAACTTAATCCAAAATCGACTACATCCTAGGCCACCAATCTAACAGCAGCAAATTAAAAAAAAGAAATTATTCCTTGCATCTTCTCAGACCATCATGGAATAAAAGGTGAACTCAATAACACAGGAACCTGCATACCCATACAAAAAGATGGAAGCTAAACAACCTTATGCTGAAGGATAGATGGATTATAGACGAGATTAAGATGGAAATCACCAAATTTTTGGAAGAAAACAACAATCAAGACACGAATTACCAGAACGTCTGGAATAGCACAAAGGCAGTCCGAAGAGGGAAATTTATAGCACTGCAAGCCTTCCTCAAGAAAACGGAAAGGGAGTAAATTAACAACTTAATGGGACATCTCAAGTAACTGGAGAAGGAAGAACACTCCAACCTCAATCCCAGCAGAAAAAAAGAAATAACCAAAATCAGAGCAGAATTAAATGAAATTGAAAACAAAAGACTTATACAACAGATCTATATATCCAAAAGTTGTTTTTTTGAAAAGATCAATAAAATAGATAAACCTTTGGCCAACCTAATGAGGAAGAAAAGAGTAAAATCTCTAATTTCATCAATCAGTAATGGTAATGATGAAATAACAACAGACCCCTCAGAAATTCAAAAAATCCTTAATGAATATTAAAAGAAACTCTACTCTCAGAAATATGAAAATCTGAAAGAAATCGACCAATACCTGGAAGTATGCCACCTACGAAGACTTAACCAGAATGAGGTGGAAATGTTGAACAGGCCTATATCAAGTTCTGAAATAGCATCAACTATACGAAATCTCCCTAAAAAGAAAAGCCCAGGACCAGATGGCTTTACATCAGAATTCTACCAAACATTTAAAGAAGAACTACTACCTATATTACTGAACCTCTTCTAAAATATAGAAAAAAAAGGAATATTACCCAACACATTCTACGAAGCAAACATCACCTTGATCCCCAAAAAAGGGAAAGACCCAACAAGAAAAGAAAATTATAGACCAATATCACTAATTAATATTGATGCTAAAATACTTAATAAAATCCTAACAAACAGAATCCAACAACACATCAAAAAAATTATACACCACGACCAAGTGGGATTTAGCCCAGGGTCTCAAGGCTGGTTCAATGTGTGTAAATCTATAAATGTAATTCAACACATAAACAAACTAAAAAATAAGGACCATTTGATTCTTTCAATTGATGCAGAAAACCTTTATAATATCCAGAATCCCTTCATGATCAAAACACTTAAGAAAATTGGTATAGAAGGGACATTTCTTAAACTCATAGAGGTCATCAAGAGGAAACCCACAGCCAATATCGTATTGAATGGAGTTAAATTGAAATCATTTCCACTTAGATCAGGAATCAGGCAAAGTTGCCCATTGTCTTCATTGTTTTTTAACATTGTAATGAAATTTTTAGCCACTGCAGTTAAGAAAGAAAAGGCGATCAAGGGTATCCACATAGGGTCAGAAGAGATCAAACTTTCACTCTTCGCAGATGATATTATCACATATCTGGAGAACACTAGTGACTCTACTGCAAAACTTTTGGAAGTGATCAAGGATACAGCAATGTCTCAGGCTACAAAATCAATGCTCACAAATCTATAGCCTTTACATATACCAACCTTAACCAAGGCGAAAAAATAGTCAAGGACTCTATTCCTTTCACAGTAGTGCCAAAGAAGATGAAATATTTGGGAGTATATCTAACAAAGGATGCGAAATATCTCTACAAAGAGAACTATGAAACGTTAAGAAAAGAAATAGCTGAAGATGTTAAAAGATGGAAAAACACACCATGCTCATGGGTGGGAAGAATAAACATTGTTAAAATGTCTATACTACCCAAACCAATATATAATTTTAATTAAATTCCTATTAAAGCTCCATTGTCATATTTTAAAGATCTAGAAAAAGTAATACTTCGTTTTATATGGAATCAGAAAAAAAAACTTAAATATACAAAGCATTATACAGCAATAAAAACAAAGCAGGAGGAATCACACTACCAGACCTGAGACTGTAGTATAAATCGATAGTAATCAAAACAGCATGTATTGGCACAAAAACAGAGAAGTAGATGTCTGGAACAGAATAGAGAACCAAGAGATGGATCCAGCTACTTACCGTTATTTGATCTTTGACAAGCCAATTAAAAACATTCAGTGGGGAAAAGATTCCCTATTTAACAAATGGTGCTGGGTGAACTGGCTGGCAACCTGTAGAAGATTGAAACTGGACCCACACCTTTCACCATTAACTAAGATAGACTCTCACTGGATAGAAGATTTAAACTTAAGACATGAAACTATAAAAATACTTAAAGAAAGTGCAGGGAAAACTCTTGAAGGAATTGGCCTGGGTGAATATTTTATGAGGAGGTCTCCCCAGGCAATTGAAGCAATATCAAAAATACACTACTGGGAACTTACCAAACTAAAAAGCTTGTGCACAGCCAGGAACATAGTAAGTAAAGCAAGCAGACAGCCCTCAGAATGGGAGAAAATATTTGCAGGTTATACCCCCAATAAAGGTCTAATAACCAGAAACCACAGAGAACTCAAACGTGTTAGCAAGAAAAGAACATGTGATCCCATCTCAGGGTGGGCAAGGGACTTGAAGAGAAACTTCTCTAAAGAAGACATACACGTGATCTATAAACACATGAAAAAAAGCTCATCATCCTTAATCATCAGAAAAATGCAAATCAAAACGACTTTGAGATATCACCTAACCACAGTAAGAGTAGCCCACATAACAAAATCCCAAAACCAGAGAAGTTGGCGTGAATGTGGAGAAAAGGGCACACTTCTACACTGTTGGTGGGAATGCAGACTAATACGTTTCTTCTGGAAGGATGTTTGGAGAATACTTAGAGACCTAAAAATAGACCTGCCATTCAATCCCATAATTCCTTTACTAGGTTTATACCCAGAAGACCAACGATCACAATATAAAAAAGACATCTGTACCAGAATGTTTATTTCAGCCCAATTCACAATTGCTAAGTCATGGAAGAAGCCTAAGTGCCCATTGACCCAAGAATGGACTAGCAAGTTGTGGTACATGTATGTGATGGAATATTATGCAGCCTTAAAGAAAGATAGAGACTTTACCACTTTCATGTTTACATGGATGGAGCTGGAACATATTCTTGTTAGCAAAGTATCTCAGGAATGGAAGAAAATGTATCCAATGTACTTAGCTCTACTATGAAGCTAAATTATAGCTTTCACATGAAGGCTATAACCCAACTATAGCACAAGACTATGAGGAAAGTGCAAGGAAGGGGAAGGGAGGGAGGAGGTTTTGGTGGAGGGAGGGTAATGGACGGGGCCACACCTACGGTGCATCTTAGAATGGGTACAGGGAAACTTACAGAGGCAGAATACAAATGTCAACATACAATAACTAAGAAAATGCCATGAAGGCTATGTTGAACAGTTTGATGAGAATATTTCAGATTTTATATGAAACCAGCACATTGTACCCCTTGATGCACTAATGTACACAGCTATGATTTAACAATAAAAAAAAAGAAAGAAATAATTATGGGAGGGATGGTGCCTGTGGGTCAAAGGAGTAGGGCACCGGCCCCCTATGCCGGAGGTGGTGTGTTCAAGCCCAGTCCTGGCCAAAAACTCCAAAAAAAAAAAAAATGAAAGAAATCATTATGGGAGACAAATTTAAAATGAAGGTTATGTAAACTAAATTTTGTGTATAATGCATTGGTAAAAGACTTTCATTGTTTGGTTTTACTTGGAATGCTAATTATTTGTGGCAGTGTTGTGTGCTTTCGTTTGGGTTATGAATAAGTGGGATGAGAAATAAACAAGTTTGGGTTCTAGGTTTTTTTTTTGTTGTTGTTGTTGTTTGTTTGTTTTTTAAGACAGAGTCTTACTCAGTCACCCTGGAATTGAGTGCTATGGCATCATATCTCACAGGAACCTCAAACTCTTGGACTCAAGTGATTCTCTTGCCTCAGCCTCCTGAGTAGCTAGGACTAAAGGCACCTGCCACAAGGCCCCGCTAGTTTTTAGAGACCAGGTGTTGCTCTTGCTCAGGCTGTTCTCCAACTCCTGAGCTCAAGCTATCTACCCAGCCTCCCACAGTGCTGTGATTAAAGGGCATGAGCTGCTGCACCAGGCCTTATAGTTTAGTTGGTGATTCGTATATTAACTTTGATTTCTCTTAACCCTCCCTATAAATCAATTGGAAAATGAGAACAGTACTGCCTACTGATTCCTATACAATCTACCCGCTTTTCTTTTCTCTCCCTTTTTCCCTGGTTCATACCTTAATGATCTTTAGCTTAGGTCATTGCTACTCAAAATGTGGTCTTCAGCCAAGCAGCAGCTTGTTAGAAACATGGAATCTCAGGCTCTACTCCAGACCTACCAGATCAGAATCCACATTTTAACAAGATCTTTAAGTGATTCATATGCACATTAAAATTTGAGAAGCCCTGGCCTCCACTAATTACAGCCTCTTAGCTGGTTTCTCTGGCCCTTCTCTGGCCCCTTCCGGTCTGCTCTCTATATTGCAACTAAGATCCTTTCAATTGGCCAAGATTATATTATTTCTCTGTTTAGAATCCCTCAGAAAGCCCTGCACAGCAGCACATGCTTGTAGTCCCAGCTACTTGGGAGCCTGACGCAGAAGGATTTCTTGAGCCCAGGAGTTCAAGTCTGCCGTGTGCTATGATCATGCCTATGAATAGCCACTGCACTTCAGGCTGGGAACATAGTGAGACCCTGGCTCTAAAGATAAACAAATAAAATCTATCATGGCCTCCATATTAGATGATAGGTACTAGAATAAAACATACTAGGCTCAAGTCCTGCCTGAACCACCTACTAGTGTTGTGACTTTTGACAAGTGATACAAACTTCTCTTGGCTCCAGTTTCCTTGTTTGTAAAATGGGGGGGGGAATTCTAGTCTAACCTGCTAAGGGTAGGGTGACATTTACATGAGTCTGTATATGCAGAAATATTTGTACATGAAAATGTGATGTTTGGGATTTAATTCTAAATAGTCCATGGGAGTGGAGTGGGTGTGGAGGGGAGTAGAAATGAAGAGGGATTGATATGGTAGACTGTGGTTTCCAAATATGGCTACAATGATATCTCTCATCCTACATGATCTTCTAAAATGTGACCTTGCCTCCTCCTGTGCCTTGAAGATGTTGAATCTAATTCCACTCTCCTGGAATCTTCATCTTTTAATTCACTTAGAACCAACATTGCAGAAGTGATGCTATGCGACTTGTAAGGCAAGATCAGAAAAGGTCATGAAGCTTCCACATACTTCTCTTGGATACTTGCTCAGGGAGAAGCCAGTTAGAAGTCTGACTGTTATGCTAGATAAATTACATTTATTTATTTTTTATTTGTGTTGTTTTGTTTTCTTTGTTGTTGCTGTTGTTGAGACAAAGTCTCACTTCTGTTGCCCCAGGCTAGAGTCCTGTTGCGTCATAGCTCACAGAAACCTCAAACTCCTGGGCTGAAGCAATCCTGTTGACTCAGCCTTCAGAGTAGCTGGGACTAATAGGAGCCTGCCAAAATGCCCAGCTAATTTTTCTGTCTTTGTTTAGGCAGAGATAATGTCTCCCTCTTATTCAGGCTGATCTCAAACTCCTGAATTCAAGTAATCTATCTGCTTCAGCCTACTGTAGTGCTAGGATTACAGGTGTGAGTCAATGCACCAGCCTAGAGATGCTACATTTCGGTATTCCAGTCAACAGTTCCAGCTTCTTTCAGCCTTCCAGCCATTCCCATCAAGGCCCCAGGTGTAGGAGTCTTGGACTCTGCAGACCAGCTCATCCAATAGCTGAATACTACTGAGTGCTACAAAGAGCAAAATTGCTCAGGCAAGCTCTGCCCAATTTCCTGGCTCCCCAACTGGCTGGATATAATGAAATCCTTGTTGTTTTATGCCACTATGTTTGGAGGGTAGTTTTTTATGCAGCAATAGAGTACCACAAAAATTGGCATGAGTTGATAATTGTCGAAGCTGGGCAATGGGTTCATGGAAGTTCATGATACCATTTTTTTCTACTTTTACATAAGCGTGAAATGTTTTATATTATTTTTTATAAGAATATACTCAGCTCAAAGTCAGTAGTCAATAAATAGTAGCTATTGCTATTGTGAACAAAAGTACTCAATAAATGGTAGCTGTTCTTACCGTGAATGGAATGAAGTTCAAATTTGTTAGCACATCATTCAGGGTCCTCTTGCTAATCTGGTACCTGCACCTTCAAAATCATCTCTCACCAATTCACACCTTTCACTTCATTCTTACATGCTCCAGAAATTACCAAAATACTTACAGTTCTTAGCATATGAAATGATGTTTTATGCCTCCATGATACTGTCTGTGTTGCTTTCTCTTTTGCAGGATTATTTGCCCATCTTTGTTCCCAAATAGTATTTCAAGATTAAGTTCATATGCAATACCATCAAGGAAGCTTTTTCTGACACATAAAATTATTCCTCTTGTTAAGCCCCTACTCTAGACAAACTTCTTCCAAGGCATAAAGACTAGTTTATTATGGCTCAGTGACCATAGCACAGTGGTTATGGCACCAGACACATACACCGAAGTTGGCGTGTTCGAACACAGCCCAGGCCAGCTAACCAACAAAGACAACTGCGATAAAAAATAGCTGGGCGTTCTGGTGGGTGCCTGTAGTCCCAGCTACTTGGGAGGCTGAGGCAAGAGAATTGCTTAAGCCCAAGAGTTTGAAGTTGCTGTGAGCTGTGATGCCACGGTACTCTACCCAGGGTGACATAGTGAGACTCTGTCTCAAACCAAAAAAAAAAAAAAAAAAGTAGTTTCTTATACCTTTGTGTCTGTTTCCCTTTACCAGACTGTGAAATTTCCCCACTGTACTCTGTGTGGGGAGATTCAGTGGCGTACATGACAAAGTCTCTTGAAGGTTACAGTGAAAGCAGGGAAGGCAAACAATAAAAAAATAAATCTATAATTAAATTCTGAAGAGTCCTATGAAACATGGAAGCAGGCTATGTGGAGAGAAGGGAAAAAGAGGGATGCCCTCTCTGAAAAAAGTCCACAAATGATGTATATGTTGAGCTGGGAGTATGAGGAGAAGTTAACCTTATTCACAAATATACTTAAGACAATGTCTAGCAGAAGGCTTGGCACATAGTAGGATGCATTAAATAGTTATTGAATGAAGTAACTGTGCCTCAATCATAAGTTTCTTTTTTTTTATTAAATCACAGCTGAGTACATTGATATGATCATGGGGCATCATTCACTAGCTTCACAGACCGTTTGACACACTTTCATCACACTGGTTAAAATAGTCTTCCTGGCATTTTCTTAGTTATTGTGCTAAGACATTTACATTCCACATTTACGAAGTTTCACATATACCCTTGTAAGATGCACCGCTGGTGTAATCACACGAATCCCATTCCCTCTGCCCACCTCCCCCCTCCCTCCCCTCCCTTTCCCCTTCCCCCTATTCTTAGGTTGTAACTGGGTTATAGCTTTCATGTGAAAACCCTAAATTAGTTTCAAAGTAGGGCTGAGTACATTGGGTACTTTTTCTTCCATTCTTGAGATACTTTACTAAGAAGGATATGTTCCAGCTCCATCCATGTAAACATGAAAGAGGTAAAGTCTCCATCTTTCTTTACAGCTGCATAATATTCCATGGTGTACATATACCACAATTTATTAATCCATTCGTGGATGGATGGGCACTTGGGCTTTTTCCATGTCTTAGCAATTATGAATTGGGCTGCAATAAACATTCTGGTACAAATATCTTTGTTGTGATGTGATTTTTGGTCTTCTGGGTATATGCCCAGCAGAGGGATTATAGGATTGAATGGCAGATCTATTTTTAGATCTCTAAGTGTTATCCATACATCTTTCCAAAAGGAATGTATTAATTTACATTCCCACCAGCAGTGTAGAAGTGTTCCCTTTTCTCCGCATCCACACCAACATCTCTGGTCTTGGGATTTTGTGATATATGCTAGTCTTACTGGAGTTAGATGATATCTCAAAGTACTTTTGATTTTCATTTCTCTGATGATTAAAGATGATGAGCACTTTTTCATATGACTGAAATCCGCGTGCCTGTCTTCTTCAGAGAAGTTTCTCTTCAAATCCCTTGCCCAGCCTGCGATGGGATCTCTTGTTCTTTTCTTGCTTATACATTTGAGTTCTCTGTGGATTCTGGTTATTAAACCTTTGTCGGAGTCATAACCTGCAAATATCTTCTCCCATTCTGAGGGCTGTTTGCTTGCTTTACTTACTGTGTTCTTGGCTGTGCAGAAGCTTTTTAGTTTGATTAGGTCCCAGTAGTGTATTGTTGAAGCTGTTTCAATTGCCCAGGGGGTCCTCCTCATAAAATACTCGCCCAGACCGATTTCTTCAAGGGTTTTTCCCTGCACTCTATTCTAGTATTTTTGTAGTTTCATGTCTTATGTTTAAATCTTTAATCCAGTGAGAGTCTATCTTAGTTAATGGTGAAAGATGTGGGTCCAGTTTCAGTCTTCTGCAGGTTGCCAGCCAGTTCACCCAGCACCATTTGTTAAATAGGGAATATTTTCCCCACTGAATGTTTTTAATTGGCTTCTCAAAGATTAAATAATGGTAAGTAGCTGGATTCATCTCTTGGTTCTCTATTCTGTTCCAGAAATCTACTTCTCTGTTTTTGTGCCAATACCATGCTGTTTTGATCACTATTGATTTGTAGTATAGTCTGAGGTCTAGTAGCGTAATTCCTCCTGCTTTGTTTTTATTTCTGAGTAATGTCTTGGCTATTCGAGAATTTTTTTGATTGCATATAAAATGAAGTATTCTTTTTTCAAGATCTTTAAAGTATGACAGTGGAGCTTTAATAGGGATTGCGTTTAAATTATATATTGCTTTGGGTAGTATGGACATTTGGTTGATTCTTCCCAGCCATGAGCATGGTATGTTTTTCCATTTGTTAACATTTTCAGCTATTTCTTTTCTTAGAGTTTCATAGTTCTCTTTATAGAGATCTTTCACGTCCTTTGTTAGATAAATTCCCAGATATTTCATCTTCTTTGGCAGTACTATAGATGGGATAGAGTCCTTAACTGGTTTTTCAACTTGACTATTGTTGGTATATATAAAGGCTACCGATTTATGAATGTTGATTTTGTAACCTGAGACACTGCTGTATTCCTTGATCACTTCTAGGAGTTTTGTAGTAGAGTCCCTAGTGTTTTCCAGATATACAATCATATCATCTGTGAAGAGCGAAAGTTTGCTCTCTTCTGACCCTATATGGATACCCTTGATCGCCGTTTCTTCCCTAATTGTGGTGGCTAAAACTTCCATTACAATGTTGAAAAGCAATGGAGACAATGGGCAGCCTTGTCTGGTTCCTGATCTGAGTGGAAATGATTCCAATTTAACTCCATTCAATATGATATTGGGTGTGGGTTTGCTGTAGATGGTCTCTGTCAGTTTAAAAATTGTCCCTCTATACCAATTTTCTAAAGTGTTCTGATCATGAAGGGATGCTGGACATTATCAAAAGCTTTTTCTGCATCTATTGAGAGAATCATATGGTCTTTGTTTTTTAATTTGTTTATGTGCTGGATTACATTTATAGATTTACGTATATTAAACCAGCCTTGAGACTCTGGGATAAACCGACTTGGTCATGATGTATAATTTGTTTGATGTGTTGCTCGATTCTGTTTGTTAGGATCTTGTTGAATATTTTTGCATCTATATTCATTAGTGATTTCAGACTATAATTTTCTTTTCTTGTTGGGTCTTTTCCTGGTTTGGGGATCAGGGTGATTTTTGCTTCATAGAATGTGTTGGTAGTCTTCCTTCTTTTTCTACCTTTTGGAACACTTTGAGTAATACAGGTACTAATTCCTCTTTAAAGGTTTGGTAGAATTGTGACGTGAAACCTTCTGGTCATGGGCTTTTCTTTTTAGGGAGGCTTTGTATGGCTGATGCTATTTCCGAATGTGATATGGGCCTGTTCAACATTTCCACTTGATTCTGGCTAAGTCTTGGAAGGTGACATGCTTCCAAGTATCGGTCTATTTCCTTCATATTTTCATATTTCTGAGAATAAAGTTTCTTGTAATATTCATTAAGGATTTTTTTCATTTCTGAGGAGTCTGTTGTTATTTCGTTTTTGTCATTTCTGATTGATGAGATTAGAGATTTTACTCTTTTTTTTTTCCTGATTAGGTTGGCCAAATGTTTATCTCTGTTATTGACCTTTTCAAAAAACCAGCTTTTTGATTTATTGATCTGTTGTATTATTATGTTGTTTTCAGTTTCATTTAAATCTGCTCTAATTTTGGTTATTTCTTTTATTCTACTGGGTTTGTGGTTGGAATGTTCTTCCTTTTACAGTTGCTTGAGATGTCCCATTAAGTTGTTAACTTCCTCTCTTTCTGTTCTCTTGAGGAAGGCTTGCAGTGCTATAAATTTCCCTCTGAGAACTGCCTTTGCGGGGTCCCAGACGTTCTGATAGTTTGTGTCTTCATTATTGTTTTGTTCCAAAAAATTGGTGATTTCTTTCTTAATCTCCTTTCTCTCTGACCTAGCTATCATTCAGCTTAAGGTGATTTAACTTCCATGTTTTTGTATGAGTATGCAGATTCCTGTTGTTACTTAGCTCAAGTTTTATTCCATGGTGGTCCGAGAAGATGCATGGAATAATCTCTATTCCTTTAAATTTACTGAGGTTAGACTTGTGACCTAAGATGTGATCGATTTTGGAGTAAGTTCCATGGGCTGATGAGAACTATGTATATTCAGTTTTCTTGGGATGAAATGTTCTGTAGATGTCTACTAAATCCAAATGTTGGATGGTTAGGTTTAAATCTAAGATTTCTTTGCTCAGCTTCTTGTTGGAGGATCGATCCAACACTGCCAAAGGAGTATTGAAATCTCTGACTATTATGGAGCTGGAGGAAATCAAGTTGCTCATGTCTGTCAGAGTTTCTCTTATAAATTGAGGTGCATTCTGGTTGGATGCATAGATATTAATAATTGAGATCTCATCATAGTGAGTATTACCCTTAACAAATATGAAGTGACAATTCTTGTCCTTCCTTACTTTTGTTGGTTTAAAGCCTATTGTTTCTGCAAATAAAATTGCAACACCTGCTTCTTTCTGATTACCATTTGCCTGAAATATGTATGACCATCCTTTCACCCTGAGTCTGTATTTGTCTTTTAAGTTATGATGTGACTCTTGTATGCAACAGATATGTGGCCTGAGTTTTTGTATCCAGTCAGCTAACCTATGCCTCTTTAGAGGACAGTTTAAGCCATTCACATTAATGGAGAATATTGATAAGTCTGGTAAAATTTTGGGTATCAAGTTTTTCAAAAGTCTAGTGGACATTTTTAATCCTTTCGCCAGTGTGGAAATTGGAGTTTGATCCAAAGTTGCTGAGTGAGTTTACTTTTGTGGTATAGGATTGGGTTGGTCATTGTGGAGGATAGGTCTGAGAATATCCTGAAGAGCTGGTTTGGTTATGGCAAATTTCTTCAACATATGAATATCATTAAAGTATTTAATTTTTCCATCATAAATGAAACTCAGTTTAGCTGGATACAATATCTGGGGTTGAAAGTTATTTTGCTTTAGGAGATTAAAAGTCGATGACCACCCTCTTCTGGCTTGAAAAGTTTCAGCAGAGCGATCTGCAGTCATTCTAATATTCTTCCCTTTGAATGTAATGTTTTGTTTTGTCCTGGCAGCTTTGAGAATTTTCTCCTTCATATTAACTTTAGTGAATTTAATTATGATATGCCTGGGGGATGTCTTATTGGGGTTGAGTCGTTCTGGGGTTCTGAAGCTGTCTCCTATCTAAATTTCAGAGTCTCTAGGCATGTCTGGAAAATTCTCTTTCATAATTTCATGCAGAAGGGCCTCTGTGTGCAGCGAGGCCACTACATCTGTTTCTGGAACTCCTATGATTCGGATATTCGCCTTCTTTGAATTATCCCGGAGCTCTCTGAGAGAATGATCCTTTTTTGCTCTGCATTTCTCTTCATCTTTGAGAATCTGGGAGCGTTCAAAGGCTTTGTCCTCAATGTCAGAAATCCTTTCTTCTGCTTGGTCCATTCTGTTGCTGAGGGATTCTACTGTATTTTTCATATCTTTGAGGGCTGTAAATTCTTGCTTCAGTGTGTCTAAGTCTTTGGTGATTTTGTCTTTATATTCATTAAATTCTTGAGACAACTTTTGAATTTCTCCTCTAATTCCTAATTCCACTTTAGTAATCTTGTCTGCAATCCAAAATCTGAATTTGATTTCTGTCATCTGAGCCAGTTGTTTATGAATGTGTTCTTCAATTACATCTGCCATATCTTTCCTTGGGGGGATTGATCTATTCTGGTTATTCATGTTACCAGAGCTTTTCCGCTGATTCTGCCCCACGTTTGTTTTACTCCCTTTGATTTTTTCCCGTGGGGCTTTGTTGAGGGCCTGTACAGTGTTGTGGCCTGAGAAACTGGAGCTCTGTCTGGTGTGGTGGGGCTAAGTGGTTCTGTCTTGTTTTCAGCTGGTTTATGTTCCACCCTAGTGAGACATATACTCTGGATTGAAGTCTCAGCTGTGGAAAAATATCAGCAATTAAGTCACCCCGTCCCCCACAGGCAAATAATTGGAAAGGGCAAATCAAACCTTCCTATCACCGTGCACCCAGGGCACCACCTGATTTGTCCTCAGGCAATTAGTTCAGTTAAAAAGGTCCAAATAAATCATCTCAGTCTGCACCTGTCTCGGGTGAAAGATTTTAAGAGGTCTGTGGGAACTGGATCACAGGGGTCTGGTGACTATGCTGGTGTGGCTAGCTCCAGTGCTGTGGGGAGTCAGGAGGAGCCACCCAGCCAATAGATCAGTCTGAGAAGGTTGATTCTTCCTTCCCCACCTTGCACCGCTGTCACACCCAGTCACTGATAGCCCTGCAGTTGGCTGACCCAGTTGCCTGTAGTGATCCTGTACTCCAGGAGTTTGCACCTGCCTGAATCACAAGGAAGTCTGCCAGGCCACTGCGCTCTGCCTCGCTCTAGCAGGAGGAGGTGAGGCCTGATAACCTCGGGGGCTTGATGAAGGTTGGGGGGTTTTCACTCAGGTCCAGTCTCGCCCCTGATTAATGTTACTGACAGAACAGAACAGAACAGAACAACTCTGCGGTTCCCCTGCAGAAAAGAAGCTGAATTGAGTTCCAAATCAACTTGTCTTTGCTCTTGCATTGTCTATAGGCTGACAATCCCCTGAGGGCCAGGTGCATCTTAGGTTTAGTAAAGCGGACCTCTGGGTCAGCCCCACCCTGGGAGTTTCCCTGGTTTGCAAGTTGGAGTAGCCTCAGGCAAATCCTATACTATACTCAGAGTCTCTGGTTGCCCAGGGAGACAGGGGGTGTGGCTTCAGAATATTCCGTAGTAAGCCGTATTGCTAGCAAAAGAGGGCTGCTGTTTTATGGCTCAGGCAACCGCTGCTCTGATGCAGCTCCCCTCTGGCCAACCGTCCTCTCTCCACTCCGGTGCCCCAGAGTCTGCACTGACCGGCTGCAGCCCCAGCACTGTCCACACCCCTCGAGCAATCACCCAAGAGTCTGGACTCCTGGGGGTCAGGCCTCCAGACCTTGGAGTGAGAGCAGAGGGGAGCGCTGGGAGCCCAGGGTTGCAGGCAGAGAACACACACAGTCTTACACAGATTTATGTCTGGCCGTATTGTCGCCAAAAGACAGCTGTTGCACTGTGCCTCAGGGAACCACCGCTCCAGTGTGGTCCCCTCTCTGCCTACCGTCCTATCCTCACTCCTGTGCCCCAGAGCCGGCGCAGACCAGCTGCAGTCCAGGCACCATCTACAGCCCTCAAGAAATCACCCAAGACTCTGATATCCTGGGCCACTGGCCTCCAGACCTCAGTGTGAGTGGAGAGGAGTGCTGGGAGCTCAGAATTCCAGGTAGAGACTATATACAGTTTTATACAGTTTTATGCCTGGCAGGAGGACACCATGGCACTCTAGTAGGGGAGGTAGGTCCAGTTTTTAGAGGGTCTCTCCCATGGAGTGTAGTGGGAGGACCTTTGGACTCTGCCCAATTGTTTGTGGGGCACTCTGAGCCATTCTGATGGGGGAGGGGGACTCCTGTCTGCTTGGTGATGGATTTTGTACCTTTTGTTTGTATACTTGTGGTCGCAGCTCACCTCAGTGGGGTTGACGTGTGTTCTTCAACCTTCTCTCTTAGTGCAGCTCAAATCCACCAGGTTACTGACTGAATTTTTGTCCTTTAACTCTCCCTCTAGACGGGAGCCTCTGTGGAAAGCTGGCTTCAGTCATCTTGTCTCCTCCCCACTCAATCATAAGTTTCTTGTGAGGATCACATGTGATAACATCTGAAAAAGTTCTTTGGAGAGTATAAAGTACAGCACAAATGCAACTTCATTACAGGCTATATCCTGAGAGAATAGGAAGCAGAATCCCCCCTTTCATCAGTGAAATTCTGTAGATAAGCAAGTTCTGCCCTAGCCAAGCATATCCAGGCATACAATCATCTCCCCAAACATAATTTTCCCCTTCTGTTTGGATCATCAACATGGCCTTTAATAACATACAGGGGGGAGTAGACACATCACTTTTGTGGGTGTAGGTTATCCAAATATCCCCTGCTTTCAATAAGACCAGAAGAGAATTAACAGGTTTAGCATTTGCCACATGAAAGACACTATGATATGTGTTTTTAAAACACAAAAGTTTGGATAGTCAGATGGTCTAGAGTTACACCTCACATCAAAATACCTGAATCAAAACCACCTACTTAAAGTATATTTACCCTAATTCAGATACTTTATGTCCAATAAGGTAGCCTTGCCTATCTCCCAATCTAAATTGCCATTGCACAAGAAAAATATATTGCCACATGGTAGGTGAGTTGTGTGCTTTCTAGCCCCAGCACTCCCTCTATGGGAAACAGGCAAGTCTGTTCCACTCTCTACATCTGTGACCCATCTGTACATGAGGGTGTGGGTGATAAAAGTGATTTTCTTTCTTTCTTTTTTTTTTTAAACAGAGTCTTACTCTGTCCCCCTTGGTAGAGTGCCATGGCAGCATAGCACACAGCAACCTCAAACTCTTGCGCTCAAGCTATCCTCTTGCCTCAGCCTCCTGAGTAGCTGGGACTACAGGTGCCCACCACAATGCCCAGCTGGTTTTTCTATTTTTAGTAGCGATGGGGTCTCATTCTTGCTCAAGTTGGTCTTAAACGCCCCAGCTCAGGCAATCCACCTGCTAGGATTACAAGCATGAGCCACTGTGCTTGGCCTAAAAGTGATTTTGAAACTACATTTCTATGGAAAGCTAAAGTTTTGAGTAGGGAACTCAGGGGACTCTATGAGGGTAAAGAGCAGAACTGGCAGAGAACTGAGTATGCCCATTTTTGTGTCAACCAGGACAGTGAACTCCTTCTGTGTTTTTAATTTATTACTCTTTCTAATTAGGTTCTGATTGAATTAAGGGTGTTATTTTATTATTATTATTGTTTATTTTTTTGTTTTGTAGAGACAGAGTCTCACTTTACTGCTTTTGGTAGAGTGCAGTGGCGTCATACAGCTCACAGAAACCTCCAACTCCTGGGCAATTCTCTTGCCTTAGCCTCTCGAGTAGCTGGGACTACAGGCGCCCGCCACAACACCTGGGTATTTTTTTCTCGCAGTTTGACCAGGGTCAGGGTTGAACACACCATCCTCGGTATATGGGGCCTGGTGCCCTACCCACTGAACTATGGGCGACACCCAAAATAAGGGTTTTATTTATAATTTTTTTTCTAACCATGAAGTAAGATAGCTAAGATCTATTTTTTGTGCTAAAATTCTATGGTTTTAAAGGAATTCTGTAACTAGTCATTGGGTACAATATTGTATTTCTAAAGAAAAGTATAGATTAAAAAGTATTTTGACACCATTATATTATTTGATACCCAATACCACCCTGAGGTTTAAAGAATGAGAGATCAAGGCCAGGTGTGCTGGCTCTTGCCTATAATTCTAGCACTCTGGGAGGCCACGGTAGGTGGATCCCCTCAGCTCACGGGTTTGAGACTAGTCTGAGCCAGAGTGAGACCTCTTATCTAAAAATAGCATGGGATTTTGGCAGTCGCCTATATTCCCAGCTACTCCAGAGGCTGAGGCAAGAGAATCTCTTGAGCCGAAGAGTTTGAAGTTGCTGTGAGCTTTGATGTAACAGCACTCTACAGAAGGTAACAAAGTGAGACTCTGTTTCCAAAAAAAAAAAAAAAACAATGAGAGATCAAGAGAATTAGCACTGTTTGCCTGAGCTGCTAAAAGTTAGGGAATGACTTGAAAACCACGTCTTCTAATGGTAATTGCTTATCTAGTCTCAAATGCATTATATTACAACACTTTTCAAAATTTGGTTCTGGCGAGACACAATGAGGAAAAAAGTTCCTCAGAAGCAATGTTGGGCAGCACAGACCCTGAAATCAGAAAATTCTTTAGCACCCTGGGTATTTGAGTTACTGAAGTAAAATCAACTAAGTATACCTTCAATATGTTCAATTCCCAACAGGTCACACTTGGAAAGTACCCAGCCAGAGTGTTGAGCTGTTCCTCCCCTCTTTGTACAAGAGAGAACTTGTTCAAGAAAATGATGTAACTCATCATCTAATGAAACCGTTCTCCATATGGGGATGACTAGAGAATACACAAATGCTTTGTTTAAACCTTAAACAAAGATCTTAATTTAGACCTTTTCGTAGATGGTTATGACTGGAACAAAACAGAGATAACCCAGTGCAAAATTCTACTGATGGACATAGAACTGGCTTAGTGGCAAATTTAGGACAAAGACCTTTGGAGGCAGTATGGTATAACGAAATGAATGGACCTCTGAGTCACATAGATGTGGGCTTGAATTTGAACTCTTTCTTGCCTGTGTGACTTGGAGCAGTTTAATCTCTCTGAGCCTCAGTTTCCTAATCTGTAAAATTGGAATAATTCCTCCTAAGGTGTATTCAAGCTTCTGCTAGATGTAAATTTGCTTAATTTTACTAAGACTGTCTTTGAAATGTAGGCAAAAATAAGTATTTTGTAGGATTAATACATATTCGGTAGGCATGCTGTGGTTTCACATGATTTTCCAAATATTTAACAATTAACTTGTAAAGCATGGCCACTGACCAATCAGAGCAGCATCTGCTGAAAACAGTTGGTTTGACTACATTGGTGCATAATTGCTGCACAGCCAATATGTGTGGAAATTAAATGACTTGACACATAATAGATATGTAATGAATTATATTTATGTTTCGTTCCCCATCTGTTCTTACTTTTAGTCCTCTTTCCATCACATCAGCTTACTTAAGCAGAAGAATCTAACTCCTCCACCATTACATAAATTATGTTTCTCCTTCTGATGTCTTTTTTTTAAGATAGAGTCTTACCAATTAATGACAATTAATGATGTGGTGGCTCATGGGGCAAGGGGAGAACAGACAGAGAAGGAGGGAGGGGGTGAGAGAAAGGAAAAGAAAAGAAAATAGTGACTAATTCTCACATAAATTGGATTTAATTTTGATCAAAATAATTACTTAAACATTAATTTTTACTTCAACTTGTTAATATGATGTGTAGGATATTGCATCCTCATTTATAAGTGAAATGTGTTTGTAATTTCTCTTTATAATAATATATTTTTTCCAATTTTAATATCAGGTTTATACAGATGAAGTAGAATGATTTTGAAGTATTTCTCCTTTTTCTATTGTCTATAAGATTTGGCATGATCTGATTTTGAAATTATCTTTTATTTTTATTTATAAATATTAGTTGTCTATTTTTTGAGACTTTGGGGAAAAAATAATAAGAACAAGTTAACTGATGACTCCATACTGAACCTCTGAGTCTTCTATAATAGACATACTCTTCTTTGACAATATGATTGTTATTTTTTGCATTATTATCATTATTATTGCTCAATATTTCATTGCAGCAATTGTCTGATTGTTTTCTAAATGTATTTCTCTTCACTCGTTCCTTACGAGCTTTTTGTTTCTAGTCCCTACATTAAACATTGTTATTTTTATTAAATTTTAAGCCTTTTTAATTTTGTGAAGGCAAAAAGTGGAAATCAAATAAGCACATGTGTATGTAAAAAAAATGAAAAATGATAGAGTCTTACTCTGTTGCCCTGGGTAGAGTGCTATGGCATTCTAACTCACAGCAACCTCAAACTCTTGGGGTTAAGCGATCCTCTTGCCTCAGCCTCCTGAGTAGCTGGGACTACAGGCACCTGCCACAATGCCTGGCTAATTTTTCTATTTTTAGTAGAGACAGAGTCTCACTCTTGCTCAGGCTGGTCTTGAATGCCTGAGCTCAGGTGATCCACCCACCTTGGCCTTCCAGAGTGCTAGGATTACAGGTGTGAGGCACCATGCCCAATCTCTCCTTCTGATTTTATAATTTTCTTTGGGCTCCTTATGCAATGATGCTGTTTTAACGTCTTGACATTTCAGTGGGATGAATTTTATGCTTCAATGATTTGAAATTTATATTTCTGTGATAATACCAGGATGTTCATAGAATCTATTCTAAGGAACTTTGGGAGACTTCGTTACACATCTTGTGAAGCTGCAATAGAGTAAGCTCAGTTGAATCATCTTTGAGGAAGAGGTAAACCTGTGTAAGGTGCAAAGATTGATGTTTTTTGTTTTTTTAATTAATATTAAATCATAGCTGTGTACATTAATGTAATCATGGGGCAACATACCCTGATTTTATAAACAGTCTGACAAATTTTCATCACACTGGTTGACATAACCTTCCTGGCATTTTCTTACTTATTGTGTTAAGACAATTATATTCTACATTTACTAAGTTTCACATGTACCCTTGTAAGATGCACCGCAGGTGTAATCCCACCAATCACCCTCCCTCTGCCCATACTCTCCCCTCTCTCCCCTCCCTCTCCCCCTTTCCCATATTCTTAGGTTATAACTGGGTTATAGCTTTTATATGACAGCCATAAATTAGTTTCATAGTAGGGCTGAGTACATGGGATACTTTTTCTTCCATTCTTGAGATATTTTACTAAGAAGAATATATTCCAGCTCCATCCATGTAAACATGAAAGAGGTAAAGTTGAAAAAGAGCCAAAAGAGCCCAGTTCAGACCTGGATTATGCAGTGGTTTAAAGAACTATTTTTAAAAAGTTGGGAATAGTAAGGAAAACAGATGTTACAGACTTCAGAGCCACAAAGTGGTAGCTACACGAATGCCTAACACTATTGCCAATAAATACCAGAGGAAGGGAGAGAGGGTGAGGAGAAAGAAGTGGTGAATAACGTGTGGTTAGGGTGGAAATGTGTTAGAAAAAGAGTAAGTCAGCTGATCAACCAGTCCACCAAAAGTCAAAGAAAGACGTGTTTCATATCCAGCACTGACACACTTCCAGCTCCACCTTGTAAAGTTGTCGCTCTCTCACAAGTCTCAACTAGTCTTTTCATCTTTGCCTACTTCTCCAGTTGACACAGGTATTAAGTTCAAAAAGGGGATTCCTGTTTGCTTGGAGGGAATAAGACTTTGCAAGCACTGTGGAGAGATTAGTGACAACTGGGAGCTCTTCCCAAAGGAACTAGGGTCAGCCTTCAAGAGGTAATGTTCTTCAAACGGAATGTACATATTCCCAAGGTACATTAAGAATTAAAAAGATACAAAGGTAAGTAGTATTTGTGTGTCTATCTGCTTTTAATCAATTTTCCGATTTTTAACTTCCATGTGCACTCTTTCCTAAACTTTATCTGTGTGAAACATACCTAGTGCTTCTACTTTCCACCTTCTTTCTCCCATCTTACAAAAGAAAAACATATCTCAGGGCGGCACCTGTAGCTCAGTGAGTAGGGCACCGGCCCCATATACCGAGGGTGGCGGGTTCAAACCCAGCCCCAGCCAAACTGCAACAACAACAACCAAAAAAAAAATAGTCGGGCATTGTGGTGGGCGCCTGTAGTCCCAGCTGCTTGGGAGGCTGAGGCAGGAGAATAGCATAAGCCCAAGAGGTGGAGGTTGCTGCGAGCTGCGTGCGATGCCACGGCACTCTACCAAGGGTGGTACAGTGAGACTCTGTCTCTACAAAAAAAAAAAAAAAGAAAAGCATATCTCAAACTCATCTAAAGGCTTACATTGGTGCCTGGACACCAGGTACAAAAACTTTCTGGGCACCAAAAGTGCCCACCAGAAATATTGGTGTTGATAGAGAGAAAAAGCATTATTTTAATGATGGTGTTATTGGAAGTTCAGTACTTGTCTCCAAGGCTCAATCAGTGAGAAGGAAGAACAAGGGCAAATCATTTGAGAAAAAGAAAAGAGAAGTTTATTAATTTGCCAGCAAATGAGGAGGGTGTCAGACTAGCATTTCCAAAGGCCACCATCCTGCTTATTAAGCATAAATACAGGGCTTTTTAAAGGGGAAGGGGTCTGTGGTTAGGCTTGGGTCTAAGTGACCAGTGTCATATGTTGTGCCTTTAGGCAGTTGTTCAAGTATAGCTGGTGGTTTATCTCCTCGGAGGACTATCTCATCTTTGTCTGGACAATTCTGTTGAGGCACCTCCTGTAGTTTAAGATGCTACAAAATATTCCACTTGCCAGAAATGTCAAAAAGAAAAAAGAAAGAAAAGGATTCTAGAAAACAAAGAGGAAAGAACATATTTTTGCCACTTTAATTACTGGCCTCATGTAGGAATGCAAGTTTTAATTCCCAAAAAGTGTGGAGGTTTTAAGGAGACAAATCGTAAAATATTTCCCCCTTTTTTCAGACCTTTACCTCTGTTACAATGGGATAACAAGTCCTTGTGTCAAGGCACATGGTTTCTAATGCCTTGCTTTCAACAAAATCAGAGGAGGGTTTAAAGAAATTGTCATTTAAAAAAAAGAAATTGTCATTTGACAGATAATTACATATAAATTTTATGATGATTGTTCTGCAATTTGGGGCATAGATTTAGGAAAGTGCTCAATTGAATGATATTGTTTTAACTAAACTACTTTCATTCTAAGCCTCTTGTTTACATGAACAAGATTTCTGAACATCTTAACTATACTAAAATGGTAAATTTAGTCTCACGGTAACATAAATAACATTCATCCACAGGGATATATAATCTACTTTTATTTTTAAAATTCCGTTCCATCACATAAAGATATGCGTTCTCATATTCTATTTTTGTTTATTAACCATGTGGTTTAATAATACATTTATATTATTTTAAACAACTATGTACTAATGACTATAAAAAAATAGTCCAAAAAAAGAAATAATCCAAAAGACTGAGAGCCTTACAGACAGAGGAAATGCAAACCATTTTTCAATGTAGGTTTATACATGTTTTATGGCAGAGATTCACATGGGATGACAAAAGACATTCAAATATAAAAATACACTACATTAAGATACAATTCTGTGGAGAAGAATGAAAATGCAGGTTCAAGAGAAAAAGATATGATGTAGAATTTCTATCTGTTCAAGAGGAGTTTGTTCATCTATCTTTTAAATGGATAATGGTGGACATCAAACTGCCATGGTAATTGGTCCCCCTTACTGTATTGAAAGGAAGGACACAGCATGCCAGAAATTATACTACTTGCAATATTTAACCAATGAATCCCTCCTTAAAAATCTGTTGGATATCATTTGGAAGGTTGAGATGGGAGGCTCACTTAAGGCCAGGAAGCTGAGAACCAGCCTGGGCAACATATGAAACATAGTCTCTTTGTTTGTTTGAGACAGTGCTTTGGGTAGAGTTCCTTGGTGTCAAGGCTCACAGCAACATCAAACTCTTTGGCTGGAGAGATCCTCTCACCTCAGCCTGCAGAGTACCTGAGTCTACAGGTACCTACCACAACACACAGCTGATATTTCTATTTTTAATAGGAATGGGGTCTTGCTCTTGCTCCAAGTGGTCTAGAACTCCTGACCTCAAGCAATCCACGTGTCTGTGCCTCTCAGAATGAATGTTGGGATTAAAGGCATGGGCCACCACGCCTGGCAGGGACATTGTTTCTTAACAAAAAAAAAAGTCATTAGATGTCAACTGTTAGATATGTTATGGAACATATAGTTTTTCCAAAATTATTTTAGAGGTTATGAAAGTAAAAATATTTGAAGATTAGAGTCTTAAGTGAAGAATTCACTAAAGATGTTTTAACTTAACATTCAGCAGGGTGGGGGGGGCATATTTCTGTTTTCAAGAGTTGTCAAGAATGAAGAAAATTGTAGCCATTGTGTCACTGATTTATTCTCTCTGTAAGCCAGAACAGGACGTATTCCTGGGTCAGACACAAAGCGTCCATCCCACTCTAAGAGATGGCTCTCCAGCATCCCTACCTTCAATCCTCCTTGCCTTGCACCTTCACTGCCATCTAGCCTTTTATAGTTCTCCCTGCTTCCTCTCTCTTAACTCAAACTTTCAACAGAGCTTCTCCTCTCCCTTCACCTGAATACGGACAATTCTTTTTTTTTTTTTTTTTTCTTTGATACAGTCTCAAGCTTTCACCCCGGATAGAGTGCCATAATATCACAGATCACAGCAACCTCAAACCCTTGGACTCAAGTGATTCTCTTGCCTCAGCCTCCCAAGTGGCCGACAATTTTTTAAGGATAGGATAAATGCAAAAGAGATATAAATTGACATGTTCATAAACCAAAAAGAGAGAGGCTTAAGGTATAGTCATTAGAAACTACAACCAGCTGCTGGGGGCTCCCAGCTCACCCTCTTCTCCAGAGGATTTCCTGGGCTGAGGGTAGCTGCCTACCCAGGAGGTGACACCCCAGTGTGGAAGTGGCCCCTATCCAGAGACATATTGATAAGGGCTTCAAACAGTTGGTCCTTGATACAGAGGGAACAACACTGCTTGCAGTGTATGTTCAAGAGTCATCTGCTGGCCGGGCGTGGGGGCTCATACCTATTATCATAGCACTCTGAGAGGCTGAGGCAGGTGGATTGCTTGCAAAGAGGAACTAGAGATCAGCCTGAGCAAGAGTAAGACCCTGTCTCTGTAAAAACTTAGCCAGGTGTTTGGGGGTGGGTGGGGGAAGGTGCTGTAGTCCCAGCTTCTCAGGAGGGTGAGGCAGGAGAATGGCTTGAACCCGGGAGTCTGAGGTTGCTGTGAGATATGCTGAGGCCACTGCACTCTACTCTGGGCAATAGAGTGAGCCTCTGTTAAAAAAAAAAAAAAATGAACCATCTGCCATAGGTAAAGTCTGTATGAGCCTGTCCTTCCCAGTTGTACAACCAAGCACACCATTCTTTTCCTTGTTGATAAATTCTATCAAGCATCTTTCCCTCAAAACAGGTAAGTTTGGGACTCATTGAAAATCTATTGAGGTAGATACCTCCTCTCAACACCAGCCCCTATGATGTCTGACAGTAGCTGGTATCTTAGAGAATTCTAGAAACGCTGTTAGCCCTTCACCACCTGATCAAGACCTTGAACCCAGGGAACCCAGGGCACAGAAACAAGTCAGTGCTTGTGATACATTCATTCATCTGTTCGTATCTTCAGAAATATGTACTAAGGTCTTAATATGTGTATGTACTGTTATAGGCTCTTAGGATACATCAGTGAACAAAGGAAACATACAACAAACAAAATGAATAGGTGAATTGTACATTTGAAGGAAATAAGTGATGTGGAAAAAGAAAAGATAGAACAAGGTAGGAGAGATCAAAAGCATCAAGGGTGAGAAGTGAAGAGTGGGACGAGGAAGCTGCAGTATTATAACATCTTATCGTAAGATTAAATGACTGCACAACAACACAATTTTCATTTGCAGCACTTTTAAAAGAGATTATTTTTAGAGCAATTTTAAATTCACAGCAATTTTTTTTTGAGACAGAGTGTCACTTTGTTGCTCCTGGTAGAGTGCAGTGGCATCATAGCTCACAGCAACCTCAGACTCTTGGACTCAAGAGATTCTCCTGTCTCAGGCTCCCAAGTCGCTGGGGCTACAGGCACCTACCACAATGCCTGGCTATTTTTCTTTTCTTTTTTTTTTTGGGGGGGGGAGTTTTTGGCCAGGGCTCGGTTTAAACCCGCCACCCCTGGCATATGGGGCCTGCGCCCTACTCCTTTGATCCAGAGGTGCTGCCCACCCAGCTATTTTTAGAGATGGATCTCTCTCTAGCTCAGACTGGTCTTAAACTTGGGAGCTCAGGTGATCCTCCCGTCTCTACCTCCGAGAGTCCTGGGATTATAGGTGTGAGCCACCTTGCCTGGCAAATTCACAGCAAAATTGAGAGGAAGGGACAGAGATTTCCCACCTACCTCTCACCCCCACACATGCATAGCTTCCGACTGATGATCCTGCGTTGAGACATCATAATCACCCAAAGTCCATACTGCACATTAGGGTTCACTCTTGGTGTTGTATCTTCTATGGGTTTA
This sequence comes from Nycticebus coucang, assembly GCF_027406575.1. Lineage (NCBI taxonomy): Eukaryota > Metazoa > Chordata > Mammalia > Primates > Lorisidae > Nycticebus > Nycticebus coucang. The sequence continues at coordinate 124,122,662 of NC_069804.1, forward strand.
GACAAATCTGTAATGACATGTACCCACCATTACAGTATCATACAGAGTAGTTTCACTGCCCTAAAAACAAAACAAAACCCTGTGCTCTGCCTATTCAGTCCTCCCTCATTCTTAACCTCTGGCAAAGACTGGGATTTTTTTTTTTAAGCTTTTTTGTTTTTCTCAGACGAGGTCTTGCTATGTTGCCCAGCCTTGTCTTGAACTCTGAACTCCTGGATTCAGGGAGATCCTCCTAACTGAGCCTCACAATGTGCTGGGATTACAGGCATGAGCCATCAAGCCTGGTCAAAGCCCTACTGTCTCCATAGTTTCACTTATTCCAGAATGTTATATAGTATGTAGCCTTTTCATATTGTCTTCTTTTACTAGTAATATGCACTTCCGTTTCCTTCATGTCTTTTCATGGCTTGATAGCACATTTCTTTTTCTTTTTCTTTTTCTTTTTCTTTCTTTCTTTTTTTGAACTGTCATACTGAGTAGAGTACTGTGGGGTCATAGCTCACAGCAACCTCAAACTCTTGGGCTTGGGCAGTCTTCTTGCCTCAGCCTCCCAAGTAACTGGGTCTACAGGCACCTGCCCCAACACCCAGCTAGTTTTTCTATTTTTAGTCCAGACTGGGTCTCCCTTTTGCTCAGTCTGGTCATTAACTCCTGACCTCAAGTAATCCACCTGCCTCTCAGAGTGCTAGAATTACAGGCATGAGCCACTGTGCTCGGCATATGTGTGTGTGTGTGTGTGTGTGTGTGTGTGTGTGTGTGTGTATACACATTTCTCAATGAGGTTTCTGTTAGAATTTTTGGACCACATTTTAACCAGTTTGTTTCCTTATTGTTGAGTTTTCAGAGTCCTTTGTATATTATGGATAACAGACTTCTATTAGATATGCCTGTGCAAATATTTTCTTCTGACATGTGGCTTTTCATTTGATTGACAATGTCTTTAGCAGAGCAGCATTTTTTTTTTATTTTGAATGAAACCCAGCTTATCAATTATTTCTTTTGTGGATCATGCCTTTTGTGTCCTATTTAAAAAGTCATTAACAAACCAAGGTTATCTGCATTTTCTAAGAGTCTCATAGTTTCATGTCTCACATTTAGGTTAGTGATCCACTTGAGTCAATTTTTGCAAAGGGTATATGGTCTGTGTCTACATTCATTGAGGTTGTTTTTTTGCATGTAGATATCCAGTTGATCCAACATCATTTGTTGAAATACTATGTTTGCTCCATTGTATTGACTTTGCCCCTTTGTCAAAGATTTGAATGATAATCCTTGCTCTCATGGACCTTATCTCCCAGCAAACTGGATATTTGTGTGAGTATATTTCTTTTATTTTCCTTTGATTGTAGTTGACATATATTAACTGTGCGAGTCATAGGATATAAAGTGATATTTCTATAGGTGTATACAAGGTGTAATGACCAAATTAGGTAATTAACATATCCATTACTTCAAATGTTTATCATTTTTTTATGTTGTGAACATTCAAAATCCTATCTTCTAGCTTTTTTGGTTTTGAAGAGATGGGGTCTTACTATGTTGCCCAGGTTAGCCTCCAACTCCTGAGCTCAAGTGATCCTCCTACATCAGGATCTGAGGAGCTAGAATTATAGGCATGCACAACTATGAATTGTTTAGCTTTTTGAAAATATACAATAAATTATAGTTAACTATAGTCATTCTACAGTGCTAAAGAACATTAGATCTCATTCTTCTAATCTAGGTGTAAGTAATTTTGTGTCCAAAAACTAACCTCTCTCCTCTATGTTTTTCTGCCTCTAATATCCACAATTCTACTGTTGTATGTTTCTTGGCTATTGTCTGTTTCATTGATATGTTTGTCTATTTTTTCATTAGTAACACATTGCCTTGATTAGTGTAATTTTATAGTGAATCTTGCAGTGGGATTGTGTCAGCCCTTCAACTTTGTCAATATTGTGTTGGCTATTCTGGGTCTTTTGTCTCTGCACATAAACTTTAGAATCAGTTTGTCAATATCTGAAAAAAAATTAGTTGCTGAGATTTTAATTGAGATTGCATCAAATCTATAAATTGGGTGGCAAAGGATATACATCTTGACAATATTGTGTATTCCTATTCATAAACATGGAATATGTGTTCATTTATTTAATTCTTTTTATTTTTTTATTTTTTATTTTTTTATTAAATCATAGCTGTGTACATTGATATGATCATGGGGCATCATACACTAGCTTCATAGACCGTTTGACACATTTTCATCATAATGGTTAACATAGCCTTCCTGGCATTATCTCAGTTATGCATTAGCAAGAAAAAAACAAGGGATCCCATCGCAGGCTGGGCAAGGGATTTGAAGAGAAACTTCTCTGAAGAAGAGAGGCGCACGGCCTTAAGACATGAAAAAATGCTCATCATCTTTAATCATATTTTTATTTCTTAAGAGTTTTGTAGGCTTGGTGTCTGTAGCTCAAGTGGCTAGGTCACCAGCCTCATACACCAGAGCTGGAGGGTTCCAATCTAGCCCGGGCCTGCCAAACAGCAATGATAACTACAACCAAAAAAATAGCTGGGCATTGTGGTGGGTGCCTGTAGTCCCAGCTCCCTGGGAGGCTGAGGGAAGAGAACCTCTTAAGCCCAAGAGTTTGAGGTTGCTGTGAGCTGTGATGTCACAGCACTCTTCCGAGGGCAATAGCTTGAGGCTCTGCCCACCCCCCCAAAAAAAAAAAAAAACAGTTTTGCAGTTTTTCCTCAAATGGATCTTCTATATATTTTGTTGGATCTCTACCTAAGGATTTTATTTTGGGGGAGTGCTGATGTAAAAGATACTGCCTTTTAATTTCAAATTCCACTTGTTCATTGTTGATATATAAGAGAGTGATTAAATTTTTAGTTTAACTTCATATCCTGGAAACTTGAAGGAGTATTTCTGTTATTAATGCATTCAACTTTTCTACATAGACAACCATTTCAGCAATGAACAAAGACAATTTTATTTCTTCCTTCCCAGTAAGTATACATGTTATTTCCTTTCTGCATCTTACTGATTTAACTAGCACCTCCAGTGTAAAGTTGAAAAGGAGTAGTGAGAGGGGACATCTTTAACTTGGTCCTGATTTTAGTAGGAAAGTTATTAGTTATGCCACTAAGTTAGCTGTAGGCTTCTCATAGATATTCTCTATCAATTTGAGGAACTTCTCTTCCATTGCTAATTTACTGAGACTTTTTATCTGAATGGGTGATAGATTTTGTTAACTGCATTCTCTGCATCTATTGATGATTGTGTGATTTTTCTTCTTTAGCCTTTTTTATGTGATGGATTACATTAATTGGTTTTTGAATGTTGAACCAGTTTTGCATGCCTCGAATAAAACATATTTGGTTATGGCATGTAATTATTTATATACATTGTTTTTTTGTTTTGTTTTGTTTTTGGAGACAGTCTCACTCTGTCACCCTCAGTAGAGTGCTGTGGAGTCATAGTTCACAGCAACCTCAAAGCCTTGGGCTTAAGCAATTCTCTTGGACTCAGCCTCCCAAATAGCTGGGACTACCACTGGCTGCCATAATGCCCAGCTCTCTCTCTCTTTTTTTGGAGATGGGTCTTGCACTTGTTCAGGCTGGTCTCGAACTTGTGAGCTTAGGCAATCCACCCACCTTAGCCTTCCAGAATGCTAGTATTACAGGCATTAGCCACCGCGCCCAGCCCATTGTTACATTTGATTTTTGTTGGGGATTTTTGCATATATGTGCAAGACAGATATTGGTCTATAGTTTTCTTTTTGTAATATCTTTGCCTGATTAGAGCAATGCTGGCCTCCTAAAATGAGTTAGGAGTATTCCTGTGCTTATATCTTCTGAAAGAAATTGTACAGAATTGATAGAATTTCTTCATTAAATTTTAGGTAGAATTCACCTGTGAACCCATCTGGGTCAAGTGCTTTCTGTTTTGGAAAATTCTTAATTATTGATTCAACTTCTTAAATAGGTAAGCCGATTCAGATTTTCTAATTTCTTTTTGTGTGAGTTTTGGCAGAATATGTTTTTCAAAGAATCAATCCATTTCTTCTGGGTTGTCAAAGTTGTGAGCATAGAGTTTTTCATAGTATTTCTTTCTTATCTTTAATATCCATAGGCTCTGTAGTAATGTTTCCTCTTTTACTTCTAATATTATTGTAGTTGACCCTTTAACAACACATATTTGAACTATGTGGGCCCACTTATATGCAGATTTTATCAACCAAACATGGATTGAAAATAGAGCATTCAATGGATGCAAAACCATATATGTAGGCTGACTTTTCATATATGAGGATTGTCAGGGCCAATTGTGGGACGTGAGTATATGCAGATTTTTATATATGTATGTGGTCCTGAAACTAGTCCATTATGTATACCAAGGGATGACTGGAGTCTGTTTATTTTCTTCTTAGCCTGGCTAGCTAGGCATTAATTTTATTCATTTTCTTCGAAGAACTAACTTTGGATTTTGTTGATTTTCATTCATTTTTTTCTTTTTTCTTTTTTTTTTTATTTTCTCAATTGTTTTCTTATTTTCAATAACATTGATTTCTGCTCAGTTTTGATTATTTCTGTTCTTCTGCATGCTTTGGATTTAATTTGCTCTTCTTTCTTTAGTTTCTTAAGGTGACCACTTAGATAATTCCTTTTAGATCTTTTTTCTTTTCTAATATATGCAATTTAATGCAAGCAATCTTCTTACCTCAGACTCCCAAGTAGCTGGGAGTACAGGTACCTGCCATGATGCTTAGCTAGTTTTCTCTATTTTTTTAGTAGAGACAGGGTCTTGCTCTTAACCAGGCTGGTGTCAAACTCCTGAGCTCCTCCCAGAGTGCTAGGATTCTAGGCATGAGCCAGCTCACCAGGCCATCTCCTTCACTTTTGAATGATAAATTTGCAAGCTACACAATTCTAGGCTGCTGGCTTTTTTCTCTTAACACTTTAATCTTTAAACACTTAAATTTTAAAGATTTTACTCCACTCTCTTCTTGCTTGCATGGTTTCTGGGGGGAAGTCAAATGTAATCCGTATCTTTCTTCCTTTACAGATAAGTTTTGTTCCCCCTCTTGGGGTTCCTTCTAGATTTTTTTCTTTATGCTTGATTTCGTGAAATTTGAATATGATGTGCCCTGGAATAGTTTTTAGAGCATTTATTATGCTTTGTGTTCTCTGAGCTTCCTGGATCTGTGCTCTGATGTCCAACATTAATTTGGGACAATTTTCAGTCATTATTACTTTTGTTCCTTTCTCTCTTCTCCTTTTGGTATTCCCATTACTCAAACATGTATGTTACAGTTTTTGTAATTGTTCCACAGTTCTTGGATATTCTGTTCTACTTTTAGTTTGAGTGTTTTGTCTTTGCTTTTTAGTTTTAAATGTTTCTATTGTCATATCCTCATGTGTGGAGATTCTTTCCTTCGTTGTGTCTAGCCAACTAATAAGTCCATCCATCAAAGGCATTCTTCAATTCTTTGTTTTTATTTTTATTTATTTTTTGTTTTTTTAAATTTATTATTAAATCATAGCTGTGTACATTAATGCAATCAGGGGGCACCATACACAGTTTTTATATACCATTTGAGATATTTTCGTCACACTGGTTAACATAGCCTTCCTGGCATTTTCTTAGTTATTGTATTAAGACATTTATATTCTACCCCCTCTCCCCCTTCCCCATCTTCTTAGGTTTAACTGGGTTACAGCTTTCATATGCATTCTTCACTTCTATTACAGTGTTTTAACCTCGAGCATTTCTGTTTTTTTTTGTTTGTTTGTTTGTTCGTTTTTTGAGGCAGAGTCTCACTTTGTCACCTTCAGTACAGTGCCGTGGCATCACAGCTTACAGCAACCTCAAACTCTTGGGCTCAAGCTATTCAATGCCCAGCTATTTTTTGGAGATGAGGTCTCACTCTGGCTCAGGCTGGTCTTGATCTCATGAGCTCAGGCAATCCACCCAGCTCAGCCTCCCAGAGTGCTAGGACTACAGGCGTGAGCCACCAAGCCCTGCTAACCCCGAGCATTTCTTTTTGGTTCTTCCTTAGAATTTCCATCTCTCTGCTGACATCCACTTGTTGTTACATGTTGTCTACTTTTTGCATTAAAGTCTTTTTCACATTAATCATAGTTTTTAAAAATTCCTAGTCTGAAAATTCTAACATTCCTGCCATATCTGACTCTGGTTCTGATGTTTGTTCAGGCTCTTAAGATTGTATTTTTTACCTTTTCATATCCTTTATCCTTTTTTAGTTAGAGTGAACATGATGTACTGGGCAAGAGTAACAGCTGTAAATAGACCTTTATGATGTGGAAGCAAGATTTTTGGGGAAAGGAAACATTACATTTAGTTCTTGGTTTCTTAGTGTGCTTATGCCTCTGGACCAGTGATTTTCAACCCATGTGCCGTGAGAGGATCTTAGATGTGCCGAGAACATTTTTAAAGATCATTAATTAAATTATTTTCAAAAGAAGTTCAAAGCACAGTAAGTATATTCTTGTTTTTTTTTTTTTTTTTACTTTTTTTTTATCAACACAATTTAAGTGTGCCCCAGAAGCTTAACTCTAGATTCAAGTGTGCCATGAGATGAAAAAGGTTGAAAAACACTGCTACGGAGTATAAACCCTACAAGTGCTTCTTAGTCTTCCCTCTCTCCTACTTTGTTGGGAGAGGATGGCTAAACTGGACTGGACTTGGGTATTTTCCTTTCCCCAAGATAGTTAGATACTGATAAAATCCTAGCAGGTTAGGCCCTGGTTAAATAGTTTCTTGGGATGGCAGACTTTTAAAGAATAGAATGCTCTGGGAGGTGCCTGTGGCTCCGTGAGTAGGGTGCTGGCCCCATATACTGAGGGTGGCTGGTTCAAACCCAGCCCCAGCCAAACTGAAACAACAACAACAACAAAAATAGCTAGGCATTGTGGTGGGTGCCTGTAGTCCCCGCTACTCGGGAGCCTGAGGCAAGAGAATCACCTAAACCCAAGAGCTGGAGGTTGCTGTGACCTGTGACTCTATGGCACTCTACCAAGGGTGACAAAATAAGACTCTGTCTCTAAAAAAAGAAAAAAAAAAGAATAGAATGCTCTTCCATATTTTAAGATGGTTCTTTTTCCCTTCCTTATGTTGGAAGTTTGAGATTTTTCTCCAATTTACTGTGTGAACCTGGTCAAGCTCCTGGAGGCATTGTGGCAGGTGACTATAGTCCCAGCTACTAGATCTCACCAGTGCATCCATCCTGCAGCTGCTAAAGAGTTGGCTGCTCAAGTCTCACATCTGTCCCCATTTCTCTGGAGAATTGCCCTCAGCTGTCTGAGCCACTTCTCCCAGCAAGTTCTGTCCCAGCATGGGGGTGACCCACAATTTATTAAAACAACTCAGACAGGTATAAATGGCTAATATCTTGTCAAAAGGGGGAACAACTCTGCCACGTGGTTTGTGCTCCAGGCCCCTAACTCCGTGGATCAGATGGAGGCTACACTTTATCTGAGACTTTAGCTTTTCCTGGTTCTTTTCTTTCCCCTATCCTGCAGTTCTTAGTCATTCAGCAATGTTTCCTAAAGAGCATTTCGTTTTCTGTTGTTTGAACAACTGTTGTTTGTTTTTTTTCTTTATTTCAATAGATTAAAGGGTACAGGTGGTTTTGATTACATGGATGAATTATATAGTGGTGATGTCTAGGGGCTTTTAGTGTACCCATCACCTAAATAGCGTACACTACTATCCAATAGGTAAGTTTTCTTTCTCCCCCTCTTATGAATCTCCATTGTCTGTTGTACCACACTGTACGCAACTTTGTACCCATAGCTTAGCTCCCGCTGATAAGTAAGACCATGCGATATTTTTTTTCTGTCCACGAGATACTTCATTTAGCATATTGGCCTTGAGTTCTAGCCAACTAGCTACAAAAGACCCTATGTCATTCTTCGTTATGGATGAATAGTACTCCATGGTGTGTGTGTGTGTGTGTGCATGTGTATATATATGTATGTAAGTATAGATATAGAAACACACACACCACATTTTCTGTATGCACTCATCAGGTAATGGGCACTTAGGTTGATTCCCTATCTTTACAATTATTGTGCTGCAGTAAACATAAAATTGCAAGCATCTTTTTGATATAATGATTTATTTTCCTTTGAGTTAGATATGTAGTAGTGAGATTGCCAGACTGAAAAGGTAGATCTACTTTTAGTATTTTGAACAATCTCCATACTGCTTTACATAGAGGTTGTACTAATTTACATTCCCATCAATAGAGTTGGAGCTTTCTCCTTTCATCACACCTCTGCTAATATCTATTGTCTTTTGATTTTTTTATAATGCTAAACAACCATAAAAAAAAACCAGGCATTGTGGCAGGTGACTATAGTCCCAGCTACTAGGGAGGCTGAGGCAAGAGAATCAATTGAGCCCAAGAGTTGGAGGTTGCTGTGAGCTATGATGTCACAGCACTCTGCCAAGGGTGACAAAGTGAGACCGTCTCAATAAATAAATAAATAAACAAATAAATAATGGCCCCTCTGACGGGAGTAAGGTGGTATCTCATTGTGGTTTTAATTGCATTTCCCAAATGATTGGTGATGCTGAGCACTTTTTCATGTTTCTTGGCCATTTGTATGTCTTCTTTTTTAAAGAAAAACTGTCTGTTAACGTAACTTATCCAATTTATAATGGGGTTATAGGGGGGCTTTGTTAGTTTTGGGGGAGAGTTTGTTTATTTGTTTGTTTCGCTGATTTGTTTGAGTTCCTTGCAGATTCTGGATATTAGTCCTTTGTTGGATGCATAATTTGTGAATATATTCTCCTATTCTGCAGGTTGTCTATTTACTCTGTTGATTATTTCTTTTGTTGTGCAGGAGATTTTGGTTTAATTATGGTGCTGTTGCATTTGCTTTTGGGGTTTAAGTTATAAATTCTTTGCCTAAGCCAATGTACAGAATAGTTTTTTCCAGGTTAGGTTTTCTTCTAGAATTCTTATGGTTTCAGGTTTTATATTTAATTCTTTAATCCATCTTGAATTAATTTTTGTATTTGCTGAGAGACAGGGATCAAGTTTCATTCTCTTGCATATGGCTTTCCAGTATTCCGAATACCATTTGTTTAATAGGATGTCCTTTCCCGGTGTATTTTTTTGTATTTTGTTGAAGATCAGTTCGTTGTAGATATTTGGCTTTATTTCTGGTTCTCTATATCAGTGGTTTTCAACCGTCCTAATTCCACAATCTTTTAATACAGTTCCTGTGGGTCACGCCCCACAGGTTGAGAACTGTTGCTCTATATTGCTCTATTGGTCTATGTGCCTACTCTTTTTTTTTTTTTTTTTTTTTTTGTAGAGACAGAGTCTCACTTTATGGCCCTCGGTAGAGTGCCGTGGCATCACACAGCTCACAGCAACCTCCAACTCCTGGGCTTAAGAGATTCTCTTGCCTCAGCTTCCCGAGTAGCTGGGACTACAGGCACCCGCCACGAAGCCCAGCTATTTTATTGTTGCAGTTCAGCCACGGCTGGGTTTGAACCCGCCACCCTCTATATATGGGGCTGGCGCCTTACCGACTGAGCCTACTCTTATACAAGTACCACACTGTGTCGGTTACTATACCTTTGTAGTATAATTCAGAGTTGGGTAATGTGATGCCTCCAGATGTGATGTGTTTGCTTAGTATCACTTTGGCTATTTTTTAATTTTATTTATCGTTTTTTGATCCATATGAATTTTAGGGTTTTTTTTTCTAGTTCTGTGAACAATGTCATTGGTGTTTCAATAGGAATTTCATAAAATATATAGATTTCTATGGAAAGTATGGTCATTTTCATGATATTGATTCTTCCGTGAGTATGGGAGATTATTTTTCTATTTATTTGTATCATCAACAATTTCTTTCACCAGTGTTTTATAGATCTCCTGGTAGAGATCTTTCACCTCCCCAATTAAGTGTATGCCAAGGTAATTTTTACCAGCTATTGCAAATGGGATTGAGTTCTTGATTTGATTATGAACTTTGTTGTTATTAATGTATATTAGAGCTACTGATCGGTGTATATTGATTTTCCTAAAGAGTATTTTCTTCAGAACAATTTATGCAACAAAATCCCTGTCCCAGGCTCTGTTACTACTGAATCCGACACAAGATGAATGAGGTTAATAACATGCATAAAATAAAGCTAAGCCTGAAAACAACAAATTCAGGAAGTAGACTAAAGTACAATACTAAAATGAAGGACATGCAACCACAGATATTGAAACAACTTTTTCTTGTCTTCACAGAATATCAGTGGTTACATGGCTCTCCTTTTCACTATCTAAATCCTAGATTATGAACAGGATGAATCTAAGACATTTTAAAACTCTGGCAATATTAAAAATAACAGTAGATACCATTTTTTATTTTCTATATGTGTTCGTGTTAATTAGATAACAACACAACTCAGTTACAATCTGAATATAGAGCATCTTAAGAGCTGACATTATGTCCCGGCATTTTGCGTGGAACCTGGCTCAAAGTAGATGCTCAATAAATATTTGTTATTGAAAGAAAGATATGTGTTCATGGTGACACCAAGATTTGTGGGTAGGAAATATAGATGAATAGCAGAGAAATAGAAAGGTGGGGAAAAGGATGAGTTTATTTATATAAAAAAGAGGTTTGAGAAAATCCAAATTTGAGAAACCCAAACAAAGATGTCTATAGATAGCTAAAAACATAGGAGTGGCAAAAAAAAGTAAAAGGGCATAACATGTATGAGGTCTGACAATTAAGTTTGCAAACTCATCCTAGAAAAAGTACTATATTGCTGACTAGCACTGCAATCACCTTTGAAGTATTCCACTTGCTATGCACTTACTCTAGTGCCTAGTTCACTTTCAAAGCAATGTTGGAATTCATTCTTTGGAATTACCCTTGATGTACTCAATTTCATAGAAATGTCTTCCTTCCAATATTTCCTTTATCTACAGGTAAAGCAAAAAGTCATTGGGGGCCAGACCAGGGGAGTAGGGAGGGTGTTCCAATACAGTTATTTATTTATTGGCTAAAAACTCCCTTATGGACAGTGCCTTTTGAACTGGTGTATTGTAGTGATGCAAGAGCCATGACTTGTTTGGCCAAGATGTTCAGTTAAGATTTTCCCAGCTGTTTCTCCATTGATTTCTACTTGGTTTGCAGTGCTTCTCACAGTCAGCTGATGATTTTGGTGCACAATTTGATGAATCTGTGCAATGTTTTTATCTGTTCTGCTCATTACTGTCCATCCTGATGTCTCTTCATCAGTGTCACTTTCTCTCCCCTCAGAAAAACATTTAATCCAAGGCCAGGCTAGGTGGCTTATGCCTATAATCCCAGGCTTTCACTCTGTGACCCCAATGTGGGTGGATTGATGAGGTCAGCAGTTTGAGACCAGCCTGAGCAAGAGTGAGACCCAGTCTCTAGGAATACCTGGGCATTGCAGGTAGTACCTGTAGTCATGGCTACTTGGGAGACCAAGGCAAGAGAATCACTTGAGCCCAAGAGTTTGAGGTTGCTGTGAGCTATAACCCCATGGCACTCTACTAAGGGTGGCATAGTGAGACTCTGTCTCAGAACAAAAAAAAAGAAAAACATTTAATCCATCTGTCCACTGCCATTTTTTTCATGGCATTATCCTCATAAACTCAGAGTAATATGTTCCTGATTTCACTTCTACTCTTGTCAAGTTTAACAAGAAATTTATGAATGTTCATTTTTTTGTTTTTTGGTATATATATTTTTTGAGACAGTGTCTCACCCTGTCACTTAGGCTAGAGTGCCATGGAGTCATAGGTCACAGCAACTTCGGACTCCTGGGTTCAAGTGATCCTCCTGCCTCAGCCTTCCAAGTAGCTGGGACTAAAGGAACCTTGCAAAATGCTCAGCTATTTTTAGTAGAGACAGGATGTTGCTTTTGTTCAGGCTGGTCTCTAACTCTTGAGCTCAGGGGATCCACCTGCCTTGGTCTCCCAGAACATATGTTCATTTGTTGCTCTAATTCAAGCTCTAACATTCTTGCAATGGGACACCAAAAAGATGCAACAATAATGAATGCAACTCAGCAAAATACCACCAAACATCTACATGAACACAAGTGTGAGACACTAATATAACAAGGTCATGAAAGCTTGTTGTTTGTTACAATGATGCCAACGTAAGCACACGGTGGCAAGTTCATGAACTTAATTGTCAGACCTAACATATTGGAGAGTAGTTTTGCCTGATTACAGTGCCATGCATATAATAAGCTCAGTCTTTATAATTCGGCACAAAATCTAGTGAAGGAGCCCAGGGAATTTTACCCTAAAATAAAACTCCTTGGTATAAAGAGTATTTAGAATTATATAAAGAATATTTTAAATGTACATAGCTATGATTTAATAATTAAAAAAAAGAAAAAAGGGATTAGAAAGGGCTTTCCCTGTACCTGTGCAAAAACCTCAGTAAAATTACCTATATTCTTCAATTCCCTAATCCTCTCTAAAAAGAAGGGATATAAACTTCTGGGTCCCATTGGGATACTGAGTGATCACTCAGTGATTCTCCCCATTTGCGCACTAAATAAATTTGTGATCTCTTTCTTTTATTAATCTGCCTTAATGTGAATTGATATTTCAGTGAAACTGGGGTCAAATGGGAAGTTTTTCATTCCCACCACAGTAGGATCTGATCATAGTTTAAAAAGCTTATAAAGAAAATTACTACACAAATAACTAGCTTCGCTCTCTTTTTTTGTTGTTGCAGTTTGGCCGGGGCTGGGTTTTGAACCACCACCCTCAGTGTATGTGGCTGGCGCCCTACTCACTGAGCTGCAGGTGCCACCCATGCTCTTTCTTTTGAATGATTTTTTAGAAATTTTATTTAAAGAAAACTTTCTGGTAAAGGATTTTCAATTTAACAAAGATCTCTGTAGGAAGTGATTATGAAAGAAAGTTACTGTCATCAGGCAACAACTTTGACAATATTACAACCATCAAGATAAGATGCAATTTGCATTTGACTTTTGCTTAGGAGAACTTTTTGTTTCAATTAGCCTGTGGATTTTCACATACTTTTTGACAACTTAGGTTCCCTCAAAGAAATTTAAACTAAATATTTTTTAATCAGCTACAACTGAATCTTTGCACAGAAGAGTAAGATTTTCAATTCAGGGGGTGCCTGTAGCTCAGTCAGCATGGGCACTGGCCACATACATGTTGGGTTGTAGGTTTGAACAGGGCCTGGGCCTGCTAAAGAACAATGACAAGTGCAACCAAAAAATAGCCAGGCATTGTGGTGTGTGCCTGTAGTCCCAGCTACTTGGGAGGCTGAGTCAAGGGAATCATTTAAGCCCAAGAGTTGGAGGTTGCTGTGAGCTATGATGCCATGGTACTCTACTGAGTGTAACATAGTGAGACTTTGTCTCAAACAAAAAAAAATTTTCAAATCACTGCTTGTGATTTTTTAAAATGTTGTTTTTAACGCAAATTCTAAAAAAAACCAGACATTTCTTACAACAATCCTTTCTATCTCCTCAGGGTTTTGGTGCATATGCAATGGTCTGAGATTTTGGAGACTTGTTTCTTTGATATGATGTACCAATTACATTATGCCCTGAAGATATGATGGCTTGTGCCTCCCATAGAACATCTTTATCATCTAAATAGCTCCTTTTTATTCTAAGAAATGTGATTTTATACACGTTGAAGAAAATGCAGGCAATATAGATGCTGGCTTGTAGGATAATATTTAGAAATAATCATATCCTACATCAAGCACACAAAGTGAACTCAGTGTGAGTTTAAAATAACTTGCTATTTCTCCAGAGACTTAAGAGACCTGGGTCCCCCTGGGACACACACAGAGTTGGCTTCCCTGGACTTAAAAATTCCACAAGCCCATTCTCTGAAGCTGTGCACCCTGAAAAGCCTGAGATCAAAGGGCATGCCATCCTTCCTCAGAGATATGGGCCAGAGGGTTAACGTATGTTAACAACATATTCTCAGAATTCTATAAGTGCTCTGCCCTGAGGAAAAGACACAGTCATTACTTCATACTGAGTAAACTGAGTGAACACTTGAAGATATTCTTCCATTAACTCTGTTCCCCTGTGGCTACTTTCTTCTTTATGATTTTATTTAGACACCTGACCCAAAATTAGTCAGGTCTAGAAGAAGATGTTTACTACAAAAGTGATTGTGTTGATGTGGTAACATGATATTTCCTTTCAAGTTAATTTCAGATAGGTAAATTGAGATAATGATGAAATAACAGATAATAGATTAAGTGTGTACATAACTCGAAAGGTATAAAATCAAACCCCTAAATAAAGAACTTTGCTACACGCCACTCTATCCTGTGTAGTCTGTTTCTTGACTTAATAATTACAGGAGCGAGTTACACCCACGGCAAAGCTGCTGTTCGTTCACGTCTCCGGTCACACAACATATTGGCGTAGTCGGCAAGATCAGGGGATCACAAAGGAGTAGAAAGACTTTCTGGATGCCGGGCTGGAGGACAGCCGCCTCTGCCAGGACACCTTGGAGAGATCTTCTCTGAAGTCGTTTGAGGTAAGCTTGAGAACCCTGTAACTGAGACAGTGCAATTGCCATGCAGAATACATGGGACATCTCCAGCATAGCAAGAAACATAGGCGGAAATAATATGAGTCTTCATCTCTCTTTCTCTTTGGAGGACCAGTATATTGCCATTTTAAAAACTCTGATTTCTACCATTAAAATTCCGGTAAAAACCAGTAACCTACAGGAACTTTTCCATGTGGTTGTTAAGCATTGCCGCTGGTTCCCGCCTGACCAGAAAGTCCAGCTTAATTTGAAAGTCTGGAAGAAAATGGGTCAGGCTCTACATCGTGTCCAGCAAAAGGGCAATTTTATAAACAGGGAAATATGGGCAACATATCAACTTGTTCATATTGCATTGGAACCATTTCAGACATGTTCTGAGCGAACCTCTGAAACTGTGGATAGTGATGCTGATGAGTTGCCACCCCCGCTTCCTTTGCCCAAGCTGGGTCAGTTAGACCAGCCAAAGCAGGCTGCGGAAAGTCTCAGATAACTGGAAAATGAATACAATATGCCACTTTCTCATTCTGAACCCAACCTTAATAAGCCTACAAAGAAATATGTGGGTGACTTAATTAGTCTAGAGAGTAACACAGAGAGCTGTCCAGAATTAGTGGAAATGACTGATGAATCAGTTCAGAAAGGGTCTGAGTTTGAACATCTTAAAAAAATTATGGCTAAAAATTTTCAAACAATGAATCAAAGAATTGCCTTCTTAGAAAAGAAGGTAGCTGAAATACTCTCCTCTAGAGCAAGCTCTAAAGCAGGTTCTTGCAAAAATGTTACACCTTACAAACCTTACAAACCTCTAACTCCTTCTGCACCAGCAGGTCCTATGGTCTGGAGGGAAGTCCCCTTACATCATAATCCTCCACCAGGAGTCTATCCTGTGTGGCCTAATCCCCCAGATACTCACTTCCCTCCACAGTAACACTTTCCTTTAAATGTTTCTAAATTGGCTATATCTAATGAGAAATCAGTTCAAATTTCAAAATTGGGTAATAATAAAGAACCTGTTATACAAGCATATCCTATTTTCAGGGAAATTCAAAAGAATGGTCAATCAGGAGCTGCTCAACATGCTCCTATAGAAGTAAAATTTTTAAGAACAATGAAAGATACCATTTATGCTTATGGACCTAATTCTCCTTTTGTGATTGATATTTTAAATTCATATTGCACAAATCATATTTTTATTCCTGCTGACTGGGAAACTTTAACTCATACTACCTTGAGCCCTGGTCAATTTTTGTAATTCTAGGCTTGGTGGCTGGATGAGACAACTTTGCAAAACCGAGCTCAGAGTACTTCAGTTAACTCTTTAATGGGTACTGACCTTGCGGCTGACATTCACCAACAGCTACACTTAACACAAAACTTATTAATACAAATTAAAGATGTTTGTATTAGAGCTTGGTAAAGACTACAGAATAAAGATGGGATTAAACAGTTTTTTACAAGTATCATGCAAACAAACAATGAACCATATTCTAAATTTGTAGCTAGACTTCAAACAGCTATTGAAAGGTCTGTTCCTGGAGAACAGGCCAGACAGATACTTTTTTTACAATTAGCATTTGAAAATGCCAATTCAGATTGTAAGTTGGCCCCAACACCTGTAAAAAATCAGGACAATGTTTCCATTGAACAATATCTCCACACTTGTAAGGATATTGACTCTAGAACATTTCAAACAAAAATTAATGCTGCAGCCTTGGCGGAGGCACTTAATAGAACTAAAAAGAAAACAAAATGTTTTAATTGTAGAAATATAAGGCATCTGTGTTCTAAATGTCACAAACCTAAAACCAATAGTGCTCCAGTTACTGTAATTCAGGATATCAAGCCGCAAGCACCTGGCCTATGCTGCCGCTGCAGAAAAGGCAAACATTAGACTAATAAATGTAGATCTGTTAAGAATGAAGATGTCAAACTCCTGCTGGCCAAGATAGAATTTGTTCCAGCTCAGGATCCAAAAAACGGGGTGCAGAGCCCAGCTCGGGGCCCGGTAATGAACAATACAAGCACTCAAAGTCAGCTTCCAGTGAACAATGAAGTAACACATGCACAGACAAATCAGAACAACTAATTAAAATAGAGCCTGTGAAATTACATGTTCAAGATCTCTTTCATGCAACTCAAGGAAGTGCAGCTTTAGACATACCAGTAGTATATAAAGAAGAAATCTTAGCTAGACAAAATCCTAGAAAACTTCAAACTGAAATTTATAGCCCTATTCCACCAGACTCTGTAAAGTTCATTTTAAGTAGAAGCTGTTTAACAATAGAAAGTTTAAACATACATACTAGAGTTATTAATTCTGATTTTCAAGAAGAAATTATGCTTATGGCTTCTTCTACCCAAAATATAAAATTAAAAGCTGGTCAAAAAATTACAAAAATTTTAATTCTGCCTTATCATAAAGGACAGGCCACTCCTGTAAAGCAGGAGGGTGCCTTTGGCAGCACTGAAAAACAGGTTTTTTGGCATACTTTCCTTAATGACTCCAAACCTCAGTGTACAGTAACTTTTACTGATAAAACAACAATTACTGGACTAGTAGATTCAGAAGTTGATGTTTCAATAATTGCTTGTTTCATGTGGCCTAGGGTCTAGCCAAAACAGAAAATTGAGACTACATTTGTTGGTATAAGAACCTTAACTGATATTGAACAAAGTATTAATACTTTAGACTGTTCTGGCCCTGAGAGTCAGAAAGCTCAGCTGCACCCATATGTGGCTTCTATTACGTTATCTATATAGAACAGAGATCTTTTACAACAGTGGAGAGCCATGATTACTATTCCAACTATTTCCAAACCAGCCAAGACTATAATAATGAATATGAGTTATAATCCCATTGACCTCACTCCTACTTTAAAACCTGAAATTGTAAGAATAGGAAATAACAAAACTGAACTGGGCTTGCCTGCTCTTCATGAGGGTTTTATATAGAAGCTCCTGTTCAGCGATTCACCCTGCCGTTAAAATAGTTAACAGATAAACCAATGTAGGTTAAACAGTGGCCGCTCCCTTATAAAAAATTAGAAGTGCTTAATAATATAATTCAGAAACAGTTAAAAACAGGCCATATTACACACAGTAAAAGCCACTGGGACAAAAGTATGCAAACAAAAATGTAAGTTAACACCTGTGAATTTTTTTTAGCAATGTTTGCTTTCCTTATGTCAAGTGTAAAAAGAAAGGAATTTCATTATTGAACTTATGTCCCTAATCCACTGCTGCTGCGAAGAGTTAGTTGGACAGAACCCACAGTCCCCATATTTACAAATGAATCTGTCTGACTCCCAGGACTGTATGATACCCAAGGACCATTTAAACCTGAAGAAGAAAAAATGAAGCTTGTTAATTATATCTGGGGTCACCGGCCCTCCTAGTTGTTTTGGTCAACAATATCAGTGTTTAAATATGACTGTACAGTACTGGCTAAGTCATTATGACCAGCAAGCTTCTAGGAATGATGTCAAATGTGAGATGTTTATGCTAAGTACTAGTTCCATCTCTCGTTTTATCCCAGGTTTTACTCCTATAAATGTGGCAGCTCCTTCTCATAAAGAGCACAGTTTTACTTTACAAAAGGAATGGGTGCATTAGGCTCGATGTAAAGGAGATCAAACTTTCTTCTTAACTAATACTTGTAAAGGTCCTATAATGGACTAGAGTCCAAAGACAACTTTACTTGACAGTAATAAAAGACATATTAACATTGAATTACCAAGAGATGAAATTACCTATCCTATAAATAAAAATAAAATTAATATTAATATGATAACACCTATGATTTAAACAGATGTTGGGTGTACATCCCCCACACCTAGAATTTATGGCTTTCCTAAACAAAATCATTTGTGGAAAGTAGCAGCAGCCCTAAAACCTATAAAAGGTTAAACTGGTGGATTGTTTTATCATCAAACCACCACCCCCCATACTTATGTTATGAAATTTACTGTCCATGATAAAAGATAGATTCAAGCTTATGTTCAATTACCCTTTGTGTAGCTTAAAGGCAACATAAAGTAGAATAAAAAAAACAAGAGAATTTTTTTTTATCCTGTGTGTCAACTGTTTACTTGTATTAATAGTTCTCTAAGTTTTGATCCTCAAAATAAACAGCTGTATTTGTTAAGAACCAGGACAGGTGTGTGGATACCAGTAAATTTAACCAACCATGACAAGAATCTCCTGCCCTGACAGTCCTTCAACTTCTGGCTGATGGAGTCCCGAAAAGAATCAAGAGATTTATTGGACTTTTAATTGCTGTCATTCTAAGAATTATTACAGTAACAGCTTATACTGCCACCTCTGGGATGGCTGTAACTCAAAAAATCAAAATACATAATTTTGTGGCTAATGAACATAAAGACTCTGAACAATTATGGACTGCTCAAAAACAAATTAACACTGAATTATATAATAAAATTACTAATTTAAAACAAGCTGTTGTTATGTTAAGGGATGAGTTAATTTGCTTAAAAAAAAAACCAAATGAAGTTAAAATGTGATTAAAATGTAACTACTTTTTGTATAACCCCTGTTAAATATAATGAAAGTAAATTTCCGGGCGGCGCCTGTGGCCCAAGGAGTAGGGCGCCGGTCCCATATGATGGAGGTGTTGGGTTCAAACCCAGCCCCAGCCAAAAACCACACACACACAAAAAAAGAAAGTAAATTTCCTTGGGAAAATGTTTAAAAACATTTGTTAAACCATAATAATTTAACTAAAAAAATTGTAAATTTACAACATAAAGCATATTCCACTTTTAAAAATAAGTTACAAAAAATATATAGAGATCAGATTTTACAAAACATAGCTAATAAATTGAACAAATAAATCCTATTCCAAAAATACAGAAACTTATAAGAAGTACAGTAAAATCATTAACATTATTTTTAATTATTAAATTCATTTTATATTTAATTTGTAAAAAAATGAAACATAACCAAAGTGAAAATGAACGTTATATACAAGTGTTAACTTTAGTAATAACAAATATAAATAATATTCATCAATAAACAGAAAAGAAAAATGTAGGATAATATTTAGAAATAAACATATCCTATATCAAGCACACAAAGTGAACTCAGTGTGAGGTTAAAATGACTTGCTATTCTTTCGGAGACTTAAGAGACCTGGGACCCCGTAGGACACACACACAGTTGGCTTCCCTGGAGTTAAAAATTCCACAAGCCCATTCTCTGAAGCTATGCACCCCATAAAGGCTGAGATCAAAGGGCATGCTGCCCTTCCTCAGAGATTCAGGACAGAAGGTTAACGTATGTTAACAACATACTGTCAAAAGCCTATAAGTGCTCTGCCCTGAGAAAAAGACACAGTCATTACTTCATACTGAGTAAACTGAGTGAACGCTTGAAGATATTCTTCAATTAACTCTGTTCCCCTGTGGCTACTTTCTTCTTTATGATTTTGTCTAGACACCTGCCACAAAATTAGTCAGTGTCTAGAAGAAGATGTTTACTACAGAAGTGATTATGTTGATGTAGTAACAGGATATTTCCTTTCAAGTTAATTTCAAATAAGTAAATTAATAGTGAAACTAACAAATAATAGATTAAGTGTGTACGTAACTAGAAAAGAAGAAAATCAATCCCCTAAATAAAGAACTTCACTACAGGGCGGCACCTGTGGCTCAAGGAGTAGGGTGCCGGTCCCATATGCTGGAGGTGGCGGGTTCAAACCCAGCCCCGGCCAAAAAAAAAAAAAAGAACTTCACTACACGCCACCTTATCCCGTGTAGTGAATAATTAATAATAATTACAGGAGCGAGTTTACACCCACAGCAAAGCTACTGTTCGTTCACATCTCTGGTCATGCAACATTGGCTCATGTGTAATAAAATACAAATGTACAGATAATCTAGAACTTAAAATTATTCTGAGTCAAGGACAAACTGTAAAAAGACAAGAAGAGAAAGAACTGAGGTGACAATGAAACAAGGAGTTGGTTTTTCAAAAAAAAAAATAAATAAAATAGATAAACCTCTGGCCAGGCCAACTAAAAACAGAAAAGTAAAATCTCTAGTAACCTCAATCAGAATGGATAAAGGGGAAATAAAAACAGATGCCACAGAGATACAAAAGATTGTCTCTGACTACAAGAAACTCCATGCCCATAATATTTTTTTAAGACTAGTCAAGTACAGTAGTGAAAAGGAGGGGAAGAGTAGAACAAGGAGTTCAATCTGTAACTGACTATGAACAATCAAGTAAGATAACTCAGTACCTTTGGACCAGCCATATGCCCAGAAATTTGACAAGGAAGTGGATGTGAAGGAAATAGATCAATATTGGAATCACACCCTCTCCCTAGACTTAGCCAGGAAGAAATAGATCTCCTGAACAGACAAATTTCAAGCACTGAGATGAAAGAAACAATAAAGAAATCTCCCAACAAAAAAATGCCTGGTCCAGATGGTTTCACACCAGAATTCTATCAAACCTTCAAAGAAGAGCTTATTCCCGTACTGCAGAAATTATTCCAAAAAACTGAGGAGGAAGGAATCTTCCCCAACACGTTCTACGAAGAGCAAACATCATCCTGATACCATAACCAGAAAAAGACCCAACTACAAAGGAGAACTTCAGACCAATTACACTAATGAATATAGATGCAGAAATTCTCAACAAAATCCGAGCCAATAGATTAAAACTTATCATCAAAAAAGTCATATATCATGATCAAGTGTGATTCATCCCAGGTATGCAAGGCTGGTTTAATGTATGCAAGTCCATAAATGTTATTCACCATATCAACAGAAGCAAAAACAAAGACCATATGATCCTCTCAATAGATGCAGAAAAAACATTCAATAAAATCCAGCATCCCGGAGGATGGGCGGAAGGAGGGTGATTGGTGGGATTACACCTATGGTGCATCTTACAAGGGTACATGTGAAACTTAGTAAATGTAGAATATAAATGTCTTAACACTATAACTAAGAAAATGCCAGGAAGGGTATGTCAAGTAGTGTGATGAAAATATGTCAAATGGTCTATAAAATGAGTGTATGGTACCCCATGATTGCATTAATGTACACAGCTATGATTTAATAATAATAAAAAAATCCAGTATCCCTTTATAATGAGAACACTGCAGAGTATAAACATAGGTGACACATTTCTTAAACTGATCAAAGCTATCTATGACAAACCCACAGCTTATATTTTACTGAATAGAGTAAAACTGAAAGCTTTTCCACTTGGAACTGTAACCAGAAAAGGTTGTCCTCTATCGCCACTTCTATTCAACATAATGCTGGAAGTTCTAGCCAATACAATTAAGCAAGACAAGGAAATAAAGGGCATCCAAATGGGAACTGAGAAGGTCAAACTCTTCCCTCTTTGCTGACGATATGATCTTATACTTAGAGAACTCCAAAGACTCAACCACAAGACTCCTGAAAGTCATCAAAAAATATAGTAATGTCCCAGGATATAAAATCAATGTTCACAAGTCAGTAGCCTTTGTATATGCCAATAATGGCCAAGATGAGAGGCTAATTAAGGACACAACTCCCTTCACCATAGATTCAAAGAAAATGAAATGCGTAGGAATATACCTAACAAAAGAGGTGAAGGATCTCTATAAAGAAAATTATGAAACCCTAAGAAAAGAAATAGCAGAGGATATTAACAAATGAAAGAACATACCATGTTCATGGCTGGGAAGAATCAACATTGTTAAAATGTCTATACTTCCCAAAGTAATCTACCTATTCAATGCCATCCCTATTAAAATATCAACATTGTGTCTTTTCTCTCATAGCACAGTGATTATGACGCCAGCCACATACACCAAGGCTTGTGGGTTCGAAACCGGGCTGGGCCAGCTAAAACAACAATGACAACTGCAACAAAAAATAGCCAGGTGTTGTGGCAGGTGCCTGTAGTCCCATATACTTGGGAGGCTGAGGCAAGAGAATCACTTAAGCCCAAGAGTTGGAGATTGCTGTGAGCTGTGACACCAAGGCACTCGACCCAGGGCAACATAGTGAGATTCTGTCTCAATAAAAAAAAAAAAAATACCAACATTGTACTTTCAAGACTTGGGAAAAATAATTCTCCATTTTGTATGGAAGCAGAAAAACACCCATATAGTTAAGGCGGTTCTTAGTAATAAAAACCAAGCCAGGTGCATCAGTATACCAGACTGTAGGCTGTACTACAAGGCCATAGTGGTCAAAAGAGCATGGTACTGGCACAAAAATAGAGACATAGATATTTGGAATCCAATAGAAAGCCAGGAAATGAAACTAACACCTCACAGCCACCTAATCTTGGTTAAATCAAACAAGAACATACAATGGGGAAAAGAATCCCTATTCAATAAACAGTGCTAGGAGAGCTGGATACCCACATGTAGAAGACTGAAACTGGACCTGCAGCTTCCTCCACTCACAAAAATTGATTCAAGATGGATAAAAGACCTAAATTTAAGGTCTTTTATTTAATGATAAAAATCCCTAAAGAAAACATAGGAAAAACACTTGAAGATATAACCCTGGGGTAGGACATTTCCATGGCAACTGCAACAACAAAAAAATAAACAAATGGAACTTAATTAAACTGAAAAGTGTCTGTACAGCTAAGGAGATAACAACCAAAGCACACAGACAACCTACACAATGGGAAAGTGTATTTGCATATTTTGAATCAGACAAAAGCTTGATAAATAGGATCTACAGAGAACTCAAATTAATCCACATGAAAAAAACCAACATTCCCATATATCAATGGGCAAGAGAGATGAATAGAACCTGCTCTAGAGAAGACAGAGGAATGGCTGGCAAACATATGAAAAAAATGCTCATCGTCCCTAATTATTAGAGAAATGCAAATCAAAATCACCCTGAGCTATCATCTAACACCAGCAAGAATGGCCCACTTCACAAAATCTCAAAACTGCAGATGATGGTGTGGATGTGGAGAAAAAGGAACACATTTACAGTGCTGGTAGGACTGCAATCTAACACAACATTTTCTGAAGGAAGTATGGAGACCCTCAAAGAACTCAAGCTAGACCTCCCATTTGATCCTGCAATCCCATTACTGGGCATCTACCCAGAAGGAAAAAAATCCTTTTTACCAGAAGGACACCTGCACTAGACTGTTTAATGCAGCTCAATTTACAATCACCAAAATGTGGAAACAGCCTAAATGCCCACCAACCCAGGAATGGATTAACAAGCTGTGGTATACATATACCATGGAACTGTATTCAGTCATTAAAATGATGGAGACTTTAAATCCTTTGTATTAACCTGGATGGAAGTGGAACACATTATTCTTAGTAAAACATCAGAAGAATGGAGAAGCATGAATCCTATGTAGTCAATTTTGATATGAGGACAATTAATGACCTAGTACATGGTGGGGGTGGGGGAAGGGGAGAGCAGAGAGAGAAAGAAGGAGGGGTGGGGGAAAGGAAGAGCAGAGACTGGGAAGGAGTGGTGGTGGGAGAAGGAAGAGCAGAGAGAGGAAAGGGGGAGGGGGTGGACATCATGGTGTGTGACACACCTTTTGCGGGCAAGACACAAGTATAAGAGGGACTTTACCTAACAAATGCAATCAGTGTATCCTGCTTTCTTGTACCATCAATGAATTCCCAACAATAAAAAAAAATATATATATATAGGCCCTATAACCGTAAAATTCTTACAGGAAAATATGGGATAAGTCTGCATGACCTTGGATTTGGTAATGGATTCTTAGATATGACACCAAAAACATGAGCAACAGAGAAAAAATAAATTGGACTTCATCAATATTCAAACCTTTTATGCATCAAAGGACATTATCAGGAAAGTTAAAAGACAGCTGTAAGAATGGATGAAAATATTTACAAATCTGATAGGGTTTAATATACAGGATACATAAAGAACTCTTATATGTCAGAAAGAAGATAACCCAATTTTAAAATAAGCAAAGGACTTGAATAGACATTTTTCCAAAGAAGATACATAAATAAGCAACAAGCATATGAAAACATGCTCAACATCATTAATCACTAGGGAAATGCAAATCAAAACCACAATGAGGTATCACTTCACCCCTATTAAGAAGACTATAATAAAAAAAGGGAAAATAAGTGAAATAAATGTTGGTGGAGATGTGGAGAAATTGTAACTCTAATACATTGCTGATGGAAATGCAAAATGGTATATGTGGAAAACAGTTTAATAGTTTCCCAAAAAGTTAAACATAGAATTACCATATGACCCAGAAATTCCACTCCTAAATATATATCCCAAATAATTAAAAACAATGAAAAAAAATTAAAGCAAAGAACTGAGATGACAAGAACCAACTGGAGAAAACATAGCATGAACAAAGTAGACTCAAGACTTGATAGCAGCTCATGTATCCTAGCATAGGTCAAATGCCCAGGCTAAAGTTTTATTCATGAGATTTGTAGAGCATCCAGCTGGTATGTCAGGGAAATTTGTATGTCATAATTGTTCTAGAATCACAGATGGGTGCGTGGAGGCCAGTCACAAGGACCTACTTTTTCACAATTGACTGCTAGACTTTTTCACAAGGTCTAGCAGTTGTCCTAGCTGGTTTGAGGGTGAAGAAGGTTGAAATTAAGATGGGGACAGGCTGGATACAGTGGCTTACACCTGCAATCCCAGCACTCTGGGAGGGTGAGGCAAGTAGATTGCTTGAGTTCAGGAGTTCGAGACCAGCCTGAGCAGGAGTGAGACCCTCCCTCCCCAATCTCTACTAAAAATAGAAAAAATCTAGCTGAGTGTAGTGACGCATGCCTGTAGTCCCAGCTACTCAGGAGGGTAAAGCAAGAGGATAACTTGAGTTCAGGAGTTTGAGGTTGCTGTGAACTATATTGCCTCGGTACTCTGCCCAGGGTGGCAGAGTGAGACTCTGTCTCAAAAAAAAAAAGGGAAAGGAAAATGACGACAAACTTGTGAACAGCCCTGTAAGGTTTGTCTCCAGACTTATCTGGGTAATTATCATTTGTTACTTGGCTATGGTTTGGAACCTGAGATTTTTCAGTGTGGCTCTCTGCCCATCCTTCATGTTTGAGGATTAAAGGTCAATTCTGAGGAGGAGTACTAATATATAACAGGAGAAACTCTTCAACCTCTGAGGAATGGTAATGAGAAAGTGATAACAAAAATGGTGACTATTCTGTTACTTGAGTAGTCCTAGCATTTTGGCCCAAGAAAGTGTGTTGAAAGAAAAGAAACAGGTCTCAAACACCCTTCTAGTTAACATCTCTAACACTCTGCTGTTTAAAATTCTGAAGATCTCAATTTTTGTGAAAGGAATTACAAAAGAATGATTAAAATAAATTTACTCTTCCAAGAATAGTGTCCTGAAGGAATCAAAAGTGAACCCATAAGAAAATAATTTTCTTTCCTTGCTTATATTACCTGCTAATAGCAAACAATACACCATTTGATATCAACTAATGCTTTTATTTTTTATTTATTTATTTATTTATTTATTTTTTTGTAGAGACAGAGTCTCACTTTATGGCCCTCGGTAGAGTGCCGTGGCATCACACAGCTCACAGCAACCTCCAACTCCTGGGCTTAAGCGATTCTCTTGCCTCAGCCTCCCGAGAAGCTGGGACTACAGGTGCCTGCCACAGCGCCCGGCTATTTTTTGGTTGCAGTTTAGCCGGGGCCGGGTTTGAACCCACCACCCTCGGTATATGGGGCTGGTGCCTTACCAACTGAGCCACAGGCGCCGCCCCAACTGATGCTTTTAAATGAACCTCAGAGGAGAAGAAAGTGCAGCTAATTACTGTAAACAAGCCCAAGGAGACACAGTAAACTGCGTTACTATGGTGTACAAAGAGCTGCAATATGTATTCATCAGCTTATTTTGTGTATGCTCAAATCCATATTCTAGAGGTTTTATTTAATACTACCAATATATATAGTCATATTTTGATTATCAAAAATTGTTCTGTAGGCTGGGAATGATGGCTCATGCCTGTGTAAATCCTAGAACTATGGGAGGCCAAGGCAGGTGAATTGCTTGAGCTCAGGCATTTGAGACCAGCCAGAGCAAGAGCGAGACCCCGTTTCTACTAAAAATGGAAAAACTCAGAGCCCAATATCTTATGAATCTTCTACATTGATGAATGATGCTTAGGCCAGTGTGTTTTCACAGCAGACTGACATCACATCTGCCGCTAAACAACCTATGAAAAGATAACCTTTCCTCATGAAAACTTTCCCAGTCATTCTCCTGATCTGATGTTTTGTTTTGTATGTTTTATAGTATGTAATTATACAGTTATTAAAACATATAAAATAAAAATGGAAAAACTAGCTGGGCATTGTGGGGGGTCATCTGTAGTCTCAGCTACTTGGGAGACTGAGGCAAGAGGATCACTTCAGCCCAAGAGTTTGAGGTTCCTGTGAGCTGTGATGATACAGCACTCTACCCAGGGTAATAAAGTGAGACTCTATCTCAAAAAAAAAAAAAATTGTTCAGGGTGTCTATAGCCCACTGGTTAAAGCACCAGCAATGTGCACTGGGGGCGGTGAGTTTGAACCCAGCCTGGGCCTGCTAAACAACAACAAAATGTTCAGTAGATGTACTAGTTAAGATCATAAACTTGAAGCCCAGGATGCATATCTATTTTCTGCCACTTCCTGGTTGTGTGTCCCTATGCAAGTTTCTGAACTTCTCTGAGCCTGTATCTTTACCTAGTATATATTAGGCAGGGTTATAGTGAGAGTTGAATAAGGTCACCAATATAAAGGAATTAATAGAGTGTTTGCTACATAGTTAAGTGCCCCTCAGAGCCAGGGGCTGTGATAATGCTCATTTCATTCTTCTCATAATTAAGTGGTAGAATCAAATATAAAAATGCCACTTCTTATAGTCCCCCAAAGAGTACCATGACATCCAAATACTCTGATACTGGAGCAAATTTGAGAACAACTTCCCTAATATAGAAAAGACTGTGTAGTTCTGTGTTACCAAAAGCTTGGTACTTGTCCCCACTACTGAACAAGAACAAGTAGACTGAGGAAAAAAGAAAGAGAAGTTTATTAATTTGCCAGAAAATGAAGATGTCAGACTCTTTTATTTTAGTACCATCATCCTCCCTTTAAACAGAAGTACAGAGCTTATGAAGGGAGTTTTCAGCTTCAGGCTATTGCTGTTTAACTGTAGTATCTCCAGTGAAAACATTCTAATGACCTTTCCATGACCTCTGACAATTACGTTCAGCCATCTCCTGTGGCATAAAAAACAACACTCCCTGCGCATCTGATTACTGGCCTGCAAGAATGCAGGTTTTAATTCCCCAAAAGGTTGAGGGGGTTTTAAAGAGACAGCTCATAAAACATTTGCTCTTTTTCAGGCCTTTGCCTCTGTTACAAAGGTATTTCACGAGTTCTCTGGGGTCAGGTACCCATTTCTCTTCTCTATCTCTAGAGCTTGCCCCAGAAATGCATATTGTCATGGTCAACAGCCATCAAAAGCCAGGCCTCTACTGGTGCCTTCCTAAGGTACAACTGGTGGCCTGCAGTGTCCACACACATATTGTCAGTGCCAGCCCAATAAGGAAGATGCTGTCTTCCAATGCCAGAAGAGCTAGTGGTGCCATCTCCCAGGATGCTGCCAAAGCTGTTGGCACTGAGGCTGCTGGCATGGTGGAAAAAAGTTCTTTTAATTTTCACTTGTTCTTTTATTAGAGAGCCTTTGCTGTAAATTTCAGCATGGGTTCAAGGGATCTGGGCCAGATGGTGACTGTGGCAGACATACTGGTGGACTCATAATCTAGCCAAGCTCCTTCTAACACAGCTCCGACTGCCCTTGAGTCAAGTTATGTGATATTCTTTAAACTTTGGATGATTTATTTCCCTGGAGGTTTCTCGATGCTTATGCCATATCAAACATCCAGATGTACCCAACCAGTTGTGCATAATGTTTAGAGTAAATATCACTTAGGTTTATAATGAGGTTCTCTATTATGATGACATGGTCAGCAAAAAGGACTAGGGAGAGGGAAGTGAAGTTCATTGAGCAGTTCAGTTTATCAGGCATTTGCTGAATAACCACTGTGTGCTTCACAATAATTGTGTCAAGCTGCTATTATCATACTCATTTTATTGGTAAAGAGACCGACGCTCAAATGTTTAAAGAACAAGTATCAAGATCACATAATAAATGACAGAGTTAAAATTTCAAACCAGGTATTCCTACTTTGATTATCTCCAGGTAGGGAAACATTCTGTAGTTTTGCCATAAGAAGTAATTATATTTGGCTCTAGGGGATTAGGGTTAAATGTATAAGAGGACACAAGTACACCGGTTAGATTCTATAGCACTGAATTTTTTTTTTTTTTGAGACAAGAGTCTCACTCTGTCACCCTGCGTAAGAACACTGTGCATCATAGATCACAGCAACCTCAAATTCATGTGCTCATGTAATCCTCTTCCCTCAACTTCTGAAATAGCTCAGACTAAAGGCACCCAACACAATGCCCAGCTATTTCCTTCCGAGACGAGATTTCACTGCTGCTCAGGGTGGACCCGAATATCTGAGCTCAAGCAATCCTCCCAACTTAGCCTCTCACAGTGCTAGGATGATAGGCATGAGTCACCAGGCATTGCCAACAATTTGCAACATTTTTATTTGTTTAAGCAAGATACAATTTTGCATAACAATCATGAAAACATGTAGCTCAGCCAGATGATTTTTTAAACTCCAGCAGAAGCTAGATGCATTGGCTCATGCCTGTAATCCTAGCACTCTGGGACGCCGAGGTGGGTAGATTGCCTGAGCTCAGGATTTGAGACCAGCCTGAGCAAGAGCAAGACCCCCATCTCTAAAGATAGCCAGATGTTGAGGTGGGCGTCTGTAGCCCCTGCTCCTCGGGAGGCTGAAGCAAGAGGATCGCTTGAGCTCAAGGGTTTAAGGTTGCTAGGCCTGGCACAGTAGCTCACATCTGTAATCCCAGTACTTTGAGAGGCCAAGGCGGGTGGATTGTTTGAGCTCAGGAGTTCAATACCAACGTGAGCAAGAGCAAGACCTTTCTCTACTAAAAATAGAAAAACGAAATGGGCATAGTGGCAGGCGCCTGCAGTCCAAGTTAGTCAGGAGGCTGAGGCAAGAGGATCATTTGAGCCCAAGAATTTGAGGTTGCTGTCAGCTATGATGCCAAGGCACACGAGGGTGACAAAGCGAGTCTCTGTCTCAAAAACAAACAAAAAAAAAATGGCAGAGGGGTGGGGGCGGCGCCTGTGGCTCAAACTGGTAGGGCGCTAACCCTATATGTCCAAGGTGGTGGGTTCAAACACAGTCCCAGCCAAAAGCTGCCCCCTCCACCCCACCAACAAAGAAAAGCCTAGAGAGGTAAGATTGTTGCACCTTGCATTAGTAGAGTATTTGCTTCTTCTCTGGCTAATTTCGGGGGTGGGGGGAAGAATGAAAGTATTTGAAAGTTAGTGTTCTATGAATTATATGAGTTGTCTGAGCCCATATTCTGTGCCAACCTCTGCCCCAGACCTCCTACCTCTTCAGAACAGGCTGGAAAGGCTCCAATCCTTAGCATATTTCTGTCACACCTAGTACCATTCCCCTGGCCCAGACACTTCATCATAGCTTATGGTACATTTATCTATTGAATTTCAAAATGGCCTCAGAATACTCTTTTTTTATTCAGACACGGTTGCTCCATTTTGCATTTTAAAATTCACAAAAAGCTTTACAGTATCTGCGTTCGCCTTGTTGACCAGCAAGTCTTTATGGTAAGACAATGAACATTTTATCACATCTATTGGGCATATTCAAAAACATTGGATAATTTGCAAACAAATCTCTTTAATCGAGAAAATTTAGTAAAATACACATTCTGGTACACACCAGAATTAGCTACTTTAAAATTAGACTTTAAAGGGCTTAAAAACAACTCTAAACAGTTTAAAAGTGACCAGCCTAACAGAATAATGCTGGTAGCAAGCTATAAACAGCATTAAATGGTAAATGTAATTTGGGGGATAGGGAGACAAAGAAATTATCTGTTGAACTCACATTTAAATGCATCTGTTGGTAAGACGTATCTAACTTAATGAATTTCAACAAAGGGAACAACTCCTTTGCCTTTGGTGGTTTAAGTTTTATTTTTAAACTTGTGACATCTTGGCTAAAGATAATGAATCTTGGGACTAGAATATTTGAGGAAAAGAAAAGATTCAAGGTAGTCTCATTTAGGAAATTTTACAAAATAATTGTCGCCCTCAATTAGTTTTTAGGTCTGTGGACAGTATGATACATACTTTAAGGCACCTGTTATGGGATCTGTTAAAAGTATTCATACTGCTATTTCCATTTTTCATATAATTTTTATGTAGCTCTTTGGATATTATCAGTAGGGGGCCACTAAAAATAACACCAGAATTTGAAGGAGAAGAGAGTAGAAAATGAAAAGAGGATGGGAGGGTAATGAAATTGGGTATCAATAAGAAACATTTTCTAAGGTTTCCTCACTAAGTAATGCCACATAACTGTGTATTTTGGCGCAATGCCACTGGGCTGCTGAAGTGCTCAGGAAACAAATGGAACATCCTAGTTGTCCCACTTAGATTCTCAACTAACCCCTGATTTGGATGGGTCACTCATGAAGGACTGTTGACATAGACTTCTTGGGAAGGGGTCGCTGAGTTGAGCATACTACCTACTGCTTTGTTTCTTTTAAGAAAACTTCTGAAAGGCTAAGGACCTCTGAGGGGCAGAACAAAGGACTCACTAAACTAATGAGATGAAAAAGGAAATAATCTATACATAGTGTAATCATGGGCATGTTATCAATCACCTTTCTTGTGGTGAAGCGTATGGGCCTATGAGAAAAAGGACAACTCCACCCTACTAATGGGCCTACGAAAAAATAAGAGTCTAATTTTTTTCTCTTTTGGTCAGAAATCTCAACTTTAAGATATCCCTAATCTCCATCCAAATTACCCCTTCTTTTAGTTTTATTAAATAATAATATTTAAGTCTCCCACATCAGTGAAAGTCTCAGAAGTTTCAGGATTAATAGAAGTTGCTGAATCTTGGGCAAAAAAAAAAAAGCCTTTTAATTCTGAGGTTTATTTCAGAGATTTAAGTGCTATATATTGTTACCGAATGAGACTTATTCTCAAACTTTCTGTACGATCCTAAAGCATTCAGTTTATGACGATAGTACTTTAACACATAAAAGTTACAAACCCTAAGAAAACCAAGCAACAAGTCAATAAAATCACAACTCAGAATTCTCACTTTTTCACATGGTATCATTCACTACGAAATGCAAACAGACTACTAATATTTAAGTGGAATGATCTCTAGCCTGTAAATTACACTCCTGTGACCAAATGATTACATACTTGGAAGAGTACAGAACATGAGTAGGCACAGAAAGCTATTCTTCAAGACTGCTTTTTCAAAGCTTGAAAAATTAATTGACCAGGGTTTTAGGCGGCAAAAAAAAGGTGAGAATGGATTAAGACCTTCTACATGTAGAAAAAAATTCTAATGAAAGTATTTTTAGACTATTTTAGACGTTTATTTGATACTGGAAGTATGGTCAGCCATCATACAGTTATTTCTCTTCATCACAAAACGTCCATATTTTAAGGATTTATGCAATTCAGGGAGGGAAAAGAAAATCTAGAAACTTTTTGCCTGAGCTAGAAATCTAAAAAGGCTCTCCAAACTCTTGAGTTGAAGTATCGTGCTCTGCAATGAAATGGTTGAGTTCTTTCAAACGTCGCTCACCTATTTCATGTAAATTCTGCCTCAGCGCAAACTGTATAGACTTTTCTAATGAAGGATCTTTTTCAATCAGCATTTTCACTACCCTCCAGAAAGTTTCACAGTCTTGTCGGTAAGCCTGTTCAATCTCTTTGGCTTTTAATGCTATTGCTTTAGAGCGACGGGTTAGCGCGTCTTCATAGAACTCTATGCCATATGCTGCATTGGCCTCAGGTTCTTGTGGCTGGTAAATGAACGGTGGTGCAGTGGATCCCGCTTCATACTCGTGAATTTCAGGCAAGTTACTTTCATCTGACTTCTCTCGCTTTTCAGCAGCCCACTTTCTTGCAGCCTCAGCAAGTTCTTTTTCAGTTAGCCTACGAGGTTTGGCTAACACCTCGGATGACGAAACTGCGGAATAAAACCAGGGTGAAGTATCTCTTGATGTTTTCAAAGATCGTACGGGCCTCTCCTTATCTGTTTCTGGCTTTCTTTCATGCTGCCGTTTGTAGGAGACATCAGCACGCCTGGACTTCCTACGCTGAGACTGATGGAAAGACTGACTGGTTCTCTTGAAAGGAGAGATTTCATAGTCAAATCGTCCCTCTGACCACATTTCATCTCTTCTATAAGCCTTGATGAGTCCCGGCCGCCCATAATCCATGACTCCGGGCCGCCCAGAGACTCGTCGGCCGCTGCCCACGGCTATCCCAGGCAACAGGCACTTCCGGCGTGCACGATGACCTCACAATTCACCCGGTTTCAGGAAGCCTTTTGTTTTGTTTTGAGGCAGAGTCTCATTCCGTCGCCCTGGCTAGAGGGCGTGGCGTCACAGCGGACAACAACCTCAAACTTTTGGGCTTCAGCGATTCTCTGGCCTCAGCCTCTCCAGTAGCTGGGACTCCAGGCCTCCCGCCACAACGCTCAGCTATTTTTTGGTTGCATTTGTCATTGTTGTTTTGCAGGCCTGGGCTTGAATCCGACTCGCCAGCTCTGCTGTATGTGGCTGGCGCCTTAGCTGCTGAGCTACAGGCACCGAGCCAGTCCTTGTGGTTTTTAAAATCAGTATTGAGGCATGAGAATTTGCCCTCCACCCCCACCCAAATTAAACCTGTTTAGCATCATTAGTCTCACAGCCGTCGTGTTGTTCACCACACAAAGGCACCTGAATTAGAGAAATGAAATGGAACTGATATCCCACCCATGTTCTGTTCATCATGGTTTGAGGCAGTATTGCAAGAGTGTCTTTTTCTAAATCACACAACAGTGCTTTATGGACTAGCAGCAGCTCTCTCTGTTCTAGGGAAATAAGCTTGGAGTTACTTGGTATAATTGGTACTCATATAAACATCTAGCTCAGCTAGATGCTTTTCTAAACTCCTGGAGAGGCTGGATACGTTGGCTCATGCCTGTAATCCTAGCACTCTGGGACGCCGAGGTGGGTAGATTGCCTGAGCTCAGGATTTGAGACCAGCCTGAGCAAGAGCAAGACCCCCATCTCTAAAGATAGCCAGATGTTGAGGTGGGTGTCTGTAGCCCCTGCTCCTCGGGAGGCTGAAGCAAGAGGATCGCTTGAGCTCAAGGGTTTAAGGTTGCTAGGCCTGGCACAGTGGCTGACATCTTTAATCCCAGTACTTTGAGAGGCCAAGGCGGGTGGGTTGTTTGAGCTCAGGAGTTCAAGACCAACGTGAGCAAGAGCAGGACCTTCTCCCCTAAAAATAGAAAAACGAAATGGGCATAGTGGCAGGCGCCTGCAGTCCATGTTAGTCAGGAGCCTGAGGCAAGAGGATCGTTTGAGCCCAAGAATTTGAGGTTGCTGTCAGCTATGATGCCAAGGCACACGATTTGTTAGTTTTGAGACTCTTCCCTAGACAAATCACACCATCCAAAGATTATTTGTGTTGCTGGGGTCTGTTCTCTAATGACTGATTCTAAGAGGCATGAAAGTCACTACGTCATTCTTTGGGAGGCTGGAGGTCCCTTGTCAGATCATTCTGCCACATAATAGAAAGATTTCATTTTCTTTGCTTCCTTAAGTCTCCTTTCTTCCTTACCTTATCTTTGCATATATGAGATCCCTTCTATTCTGTTAAAGGAGAAGGATGCCTTTCTCTTCATCAAATCTGAGAAATAAATTCCAGCCTTATTTATTCTTTCTAATTTCTTTTTCACCTTGATTGAATCAGATACTACCCACTTAAAAGGCATGATCATTCTGGATTAGTGGAAATTTCAACTTTTACGGAATAGAAATCCCACCAGGGAGAGAATCATAGGTAACAGATTGTAAAGGGTTGGCAGTAATTCCTTTAAATTTGAATATGAATATCAGCCTCTCCTACCTTACAGCAACATATGATTATGTATTGGAGCTCCTCGAGAGCACAAAATGTATGTGCAAGAGCTGAGCCACTTGTCCAGAATTCTGCCTTCTTTCAAATTTGTCTTGCAATATTTGAAATGTTAATATATGTCATTCTTTTTATCAGAAATGGTTTAATACATTGACATCTTTCCTATGCCTTCTTTTCCATTTTGAATTAAAATACATATTTTTAAAAAATGAATCCATATTTTCATTAATATTTATATCAGCCCAATTTGTGTGTGTGTGTGTGTAGGAAAGAAAATCCTCTGAAGATTTGGAACAGCTCAGCCTCCAAAGTGTAGGTGAGAACATTGGGCTAATTGAATGCTTATCCACAGGCCTGTAATTTTTTCCAAATGTCTATAACATTTTATAAATAATTTGAAACACAAATTTCATTTTTGAAAGAAAAGTTGATGCACAATTTATAACAGGTATGAATTCCTGAAGAGTTATATAAACTGAAGAAATACATACTCAGTTTTTTCAATTATTTAAAATGAAAGTGATGTGTTCATAGCTAATTTCTGTATATTCTCTTATTCTTATTGTAAACCGTTAAATTGTAATGCTTCAGTACTCCAGGGAAACTATTTGTATAAACATTAAAATCTACAAACTTAAAGCCAATATCTTGAATATCAGTACAGGGTATTCTTTTCTGTGATCACCAAGATAGGTCATTTTCATTACTGCCTCAAAGGCTTAATAAAATTCCCGTGCAATGACTGTTGGTTTGTGATATTGAACAACTCAATTTTTATTGCAAAACACTTCCTTTTATTTTGTAACACTACTCAACGCATTTATAAATCATTTAAGGGGATTTAATTTTATAAGTAATGAGTTTTCAAGGTTTATGTAGATTTTGGCAATGTTTTTTGGAATAAAAAAACATGAAACTGAACAAAATATAGTTATGATTCAGCGTGAAGACTGTCATTTTTGTGTAGCACTCTTCTCCATATTTGCTTCAACAGCTGTTCTTTTATCGTTGGTTGAGTCCTGGTATAGTGACTAGAAAGCTAAGTGATAAATATTCACGATTCATGATGTTTATAAGTAATTGCAAATAAAAAGTGGTTGCATTGAGAATCAATTTTAATTCCTTCTTGTTTTTTTTTTTCCCTGCCTCTATGTTGTGGGGTCATAAGTCTTTTAAAATTTTTAAAGGTTGTTATTATACATGTTCCAGGATCTTTTTGGAAAGGCACAAAAAATGGAATCATTCCCTCCCACCCTCCCCTTTTTGAGACAGAATCTCATTTAGTTCCACAGGCTTGGGTACCATGGCCTCAACCTAGCTCACGGCAATGTCAAACTTCTGGGCTCAAGAGATACTCTTGCCTCAGCCTTCCGAGTAGCTGAGACTACAGGCACTGGCCACAACTTGAGGCTAGATTTTCTATTTTTAAAGGTGGGGTCTCAAACTCTGGAGCTCAAAGGATCTGTTGCCTTTGCCTCTCAGAGTGCCGGGATTACAGGC
The DNA here is from genome assembly GCF_027406575.1 of Nycticebus coucang. Classification (NCBI taxonomy): domain Eukaryota; kingdom Metazoa; phylum Chordata; class Mammalia; order Primates; family Lorisidae; genus Nycticebus; species Nycticebus coucang. Next base: position 124,158,835 of record NC_069804.1, read on the forward strand.
ATGAGCCACCAGGTCTACCTGGTCTTATTTCCCCTTCTCTAAAATCAAATGTAAATTTGATCAGATGTGAAAACTTTAATATGCAAATTTGTGAAACATTCCACAGATTTTCTTCTGCCACTCTTCATCCCATATTTGCTTACATATTCTAGTCCCACCAGATACTTCATCATTACCCAAATATGCCTGTACACCTATATAATCTAGCTTTGGGAAGTGGAATGGAGTACATGCATGTTTCGTAGAGAGTTAGAACTTGGTTTAAATCTTTTTCTCTGTCTCTTACATCTTGTGTGACTTTGGAAAAGTCTCTTTGTCTCTGTAGGACTTGGTATCCCCATGTGAAAATTTCAATTACTAGCACTTTGACATAGTGCTAGGTTTACAGCATGTGCCCAATACATTGTTATTGAATGGAAGATCAGATAACATATAAAGCACATAATAAGTGCATGGCATAGCATGTCAGTAAATAGTAATACTTATCACTCACTGTTGGTGTGAATATCAATGCTGCAGAATGACAGCCTTGTAGCCTTCCTGGATAAGCTCACTCCTGCAATGTTAAGAAATGAGGGCAAGAAACAGTCTACACATTATGAGATGGCATGTAGTAAAGTTCTTTATTCGGGTGGTCTGATTTTATACACTTCTCGTGACATACACACTTAATCTATCATCTGTTAGTTTCAACATTACCTCATTTTACGTGTCTGAAATTAACTTGTAAGGAAATATCCTGTTACTACATCAACACAATCACTTCTGCAGTAAACATTCTTTTCTGAACACTGACTAATCTCTTGGGCAAGTATCTAAATAAATATCACAAAGAAGAAAGCAGCCACAGGAAACAGAGTTAATGGAAGAGTACCTTCAAGCATTCACTCAGTTTACACAACATGAAGTGGCAACTGTGTTTCTCCTCAGGGCAGAGCACCTATAGACCTCTGACAATGTTTTTAACATACGTCAACACTCTGACCTGTATCTCTGAGGAAGGGCGGCATGCCCTTTGGGCTCAGGCTTAACAGGGTGCACAAATTCAGAGAATTGGCTTGTGGAATTTTAACTCCAGGCAATGTAACTCTGCACGTGCCTCAGGGGGCCCAGGTCCCTTAAGCCTCTGTAAGAATAGCAAACCGTTTTAAACTCACACTGAGTTCACTTTGTGTGTTTGATGTAGGATATGTTTATTTCTAAATATTATCCTACATTTCCCCTTTCTGTTTTCTGATGTATATTATTCATATCCATCATCATTGAAGCAAACACTTGTGTATAACCTTCATTTACTCTTTGGGCATGCTTCATTTTCTTACAAATCAAATGCAAAATGAATCCAATAATTGAAAATAATGCTAATGATCCTACTGAACTTCCTAAAAGTTCCTGTATTTTTGTAATAGGATTCATTTGTTCAATTCCATCAGCTATGCCTTGTAAAATCTGATCTCCACCTATTTTTGTAACTTATTTTCAAAAGTTGAATATACTTCATGTTGTAAATTTACACTTTCCTTAGTCAAATTATCATGGTTTAACAAATGCTTTTTAACATTCTCCCAAGGAAATTTACTCTCGTTATATTTAACAGGGGTTATACAAAAAGTAGTTACATTCCAATCACATTTTAACTTCAATTGTTTTTCAAGCTAACTAACTCATCCCCCAACATAACAACAGCTTGTTCTAAATCAGCAGTTTGATTATATAATTCAGTGTCAATCTGTTTTTGAGCAGTCCATAATTGTTCAGAGTTCTTATGCCAAGAGCCACAAAATTATGTGTTCTGATTCCTTGAGTCAAAGGCAACCCAGAGGTGGCAGCAGAAGCTGTCACTGCAATAATTCCCAGAATGGCAACAATCAAAACTCCAATAAATTTCTTGGTTCTTTTCAAGACTTGATCAGTCAGAAGTTGGAGTACTGTGAGGGCAGGAGGTTCTTGCCATTGCTTGGTAAAATGCACTGGCATCCACACACCTGTACTGGCTCTCAACAAATATAGCTGTTCCTTTTGAGGATCAAAACTTAGAGAACTATTAATACAAGTAAACAGTTGACACACAGGACAGAACAATACTCCTGTTTTTTCATTCCACTTTATGTTGCCCTTAAGCCACACAAAGGGTAATTGAACACAAGCTTGAATGTACCTTTCATCATGCACAGTAAATTTCATACCATAAGTATGTGGTGTGGTGGTCTGATGATATAACAATCCACCAGTCCAATTTTTCATAGGTTTTAGAGCTGCTGCTACTTTCCACAAATGATTTTGTTTAGGAAATCCATAAATTCCAGGTGTGGGGGGTGCAACCCAACATCTGTCCAACTCATAGGTGTTATATTAATATTAATTTTATTTTTATTTATTGGATAGGTAGCCTCATCTCTTGGCAACTCAATGTTAATAGGTCTTTTATTACTGTCAAGTAAAGTTGCCTTTGGACTCCAGTGCATTATAGGACCTTTAGAAGTATTAGTTAAGAAAAAAGTTTGATATCCTTTACATCGAGTCCAATGCACCCATTCCTTTTGTAATGTAAAACTGTGCTCTTTACAAGAAGGAGCTTCCACATGTATTGGAGTAAAACCCAGGATAAAATGAGAGATGGAATTAGCACTTAGCATAAACATCTCATGTTTGATGTCATTCCCAGAAGCTGGCTGGTCATAATGACTTAGTACTGTACAGTCATATTTAAACACTGATATTGTTGACCAAAACAAATAGGAGGGTCGGTAACCCCAGAAATATAATTAAAAACTTTATTCCCTCTTCTTCAGCTTTAAACGGTCCTCTGGTATCAAAAGGACCGGGGAGCCACACAGACTCATTTACATATATGGGGACTGTGGGTTCAGTCCAACTAACCCCTCGCAGAAGTGGTGGATTAGGGACATAAATCCAATAATGAAATTCCTTTCCTTCTACAGTTGACATAAGGAAAGCAAACATTACTAAAAAAATATTCACAGGTGTTACCTTAAGCTTTTATCTTCGTAGGCTTGTCACAGGGGCTTTCCCCAGTTTCTGCATTTGTTGCATGGTCACCATTTCTGAGTGCACTGCCATCATCTTCTTGCACTTCCCATTCTTGTGGGTCAAGGTTAGGCACTGGAATCTCGTGGCTAATTTGTTCACTCGAAATTCCATCAGGTTTCTCTGCCATTGTTTCTTCATGGGTAATACTTTTTAGTTTAATATTTTTATTTGGAACCCAAAAGTTACAGTCTCCTGTAGAAATACAAGCAAATCCCCTTCCCCATTTTACCACAGTGGTGGGGATCCACTGTTTATTTAGGTTGTCCTTGTAATATACTGGTTGGTCAATAGATGGCGGTGTGACCACACTCCAGTGCCTAGATGCTGGAGATTTCATTTTCATCATTCAAATTTAACCTGTGGCTCAGTGAGCAGGGCGCCGGCCCCATATACCGAGGGTGGCGGGTTCAAACCCAGCCCCGGCCAAACTGCAACAACAACAAAAAAAAATAGCCGGGTGTTGTGGCGGGCGCCTGTAGTCCCAGCTACTCGGGAGGCTGAGGCAGGAGAATTGCCTAGGCCCAGGAGTTGGAGGTTGCTGTGAGCTGTGTGATGCCACGGCACTCTACTGAGGGCGAAAAAGTGAAACTCTGTCTCTACAAAAAAAAAAAAAAAAATTTAAAGTAAATAGAGCTGAAGATATTCTGTTTCTCGGGGGAGGTATACTGTCCCTCCCCTTTCTGTTTTGTCAGCATATCTTTTAATGTTCTATTTTGTTTTTCAATTATAGCCTGAAACGTGCTATTTTGTGGAATCCTTTTTATATGATTTATTTGATGGAGGTTAAAAAACTCTTTGTATTTATTGGAAATATATGTTGATTCATTATGTGTTTTTATAGTTTCAGGTTTACTTATAATAGCAAAGCATTCCAACAGATGCATGATGACAGCATCTGTTTTTTTAGACAGTAATGATGTTGTCCATGATAAATGAGAATAAGTATCCACACTGTGATGTATATATTTTGTTTTTCCAAATTCTGGAAATTGAGTCACATCCATTTGTCATAGTTGATTAGATTTCAATCCTCTAGGATTAACTCCCTTGGATAAAGGAGGTGCTACTAAAGGTTGGCAAGTGGAGCAAGATCGGACTATGGCTTTGGCAGAGTGTCAAGTGATGTCATTTTTCTGTTTTAATGAATATGGGTGCTTTTCACTGTTCCTGGACTATATTATTAAGCACTTCTAATTTTTCATGAGGGAGTGGTCACTGTTCAACCTATATCAGTTTATCTGTTAACCATTTTAACAGCAGGGTGAAGCGCTGAACAGGAGCCTCTATATAAAACCTTCATGAAGAATAGGCAAGCCAAGTTCAGTTTTGTCAGTCTCCATTCTTACAATTTCAGGTTTTAAAGTAGGAGTGGGGTCAAGAAATGAGGGCAAGAAACAGACTACAGAGAATGGGATGTTATATAGCAAAGTTTTTTTTTTAGGGGGTCTGATTTTATACACTTCTAATCACATATGCACTTAATCTATCATCTGTTAGTTTCACCATTACCTCATTTTACCTATCTGAAATTAACTTGTAAGGAAATATCCTGTTACTACATGAACATAATCACTTCTGCAGTAAACATTCTTTTCTAGACACTGACTAATCTCTTGGGCAGGTATCTAAATAAAGATAACAAAGAAGAAAGCAGCCACAGGGGAACAAAGTTAATGGAAGATTTCCTTCAAGTGTTCACTCGGTTTAATCAGCATGAAGTAACGACTGTGACATAAGGGCAGAGCACCTATAGACCTCTGACAATATGTTTTTAACATACGGCAACCCTCTGGCCCATATCTCTGAGGAAGGGTGTCATGCCCTTAGGCCTCAGGCTTAACGGGGTGCACAAATTCAGAGAATTGGCTTGTGGAATTTTAACTCCAGGCAAGTTAACTCAGCGCTTGCCTCAGGGGGGCCAAGGTCCCTTAGACCTTTGTAAGAATAGCAAACCGTTTTAAACTCACACTGAGTTCACTTTGTGTGCTTGATATAGGATGTTTATTTCTAAATATTATCCTACACTTAACCTTGTCTGTCTCTGAAGCCTGCTTTCATGTTCCTTTTTAGTCTAGCAGATCCCTAACCATCCTTCAATCACCACATCAATAGCATTTCTTTGGAAATGATGTCCCCAACTCTTCTAGGCAGATGCCTTCATATCTGCATTTTTAAAACATCATCTTCCCACTTGTTGTGCCCCTCAAGGAAAGAGAGATTTTTTTTTTCTCTTCCCATTAGGAAGGTCACACAGGTTAAGCCAAGTGTAAGAACACAGAGGAGTCCCATAACTTCGTCTACCCAGCTCTTATAACACTGGATTGCCACTGACATTGTTGATATGTCTATCTCTCCAACTAGACTGTAATAAGCTCCGTAAGGACAATGACCCTATCTTACTGATTCTTGTAGCTATAATTTCTAACAAGTCCTAGGCATTTAATAAAAGAAATGAATATTTGATGAAAAATGAAGAAGTTAATGAGTTGTCTGTTAGAATTTTTACTAAACATAAGATTTGTCTATACTTTGTAATTCACAAATCTTTCTTGTCTTCCCCACTGACCACAAAATCTTTAAAGAAAAGCCTTTTTTTTTTTTTTTTTTTGAGACAGAATATCACTTTGTTGCCTTGGTACAGTGCTATGGTGTCATAGCTCACAACAACTTCAAACTCTTGGTTTGAAGCAATTTTCTTGTCTCAGTGTCCTTGGCAGCTGGAACTACAAGCACCTGCCACTAGCCTATTTTTTCTATTTTTAGTAGACATGGGTCTCACTCTTGCTCAGGCTGATCTTGAACTCCCGAGCTCAAGTAATCCACCCACATGGGCCTCCCAGAATGCTAGGATTATACGTGTGAACCACCAGCTCGGACCGAAGAAAAGCCCTCTTGCTACGCATCCACAGCACCTGACATAGTGCCTGGCTTATTAAATGTCTGTTGAACTAATGTAGGCAAAAATCTGCCTTTAGGGCTTTCACTCATTCTCTTCACTGTTTATTAATATCTCACTATTATTTGCATAACCCACTCTCCCCAACTTCACAGAATCCTTACAATACCTGCTTTCAACTGTATGCTCTTAGTCTCTGTTTACTTTTTGCTAAGTTCCAAATAATAGGTTTGAATAAGATAAACTCATATCTGCTAGACTGTTCTTAGCTAACTCCTTGCTCTTCCTCCAATCAGTGCCTCAATTCAGCTACAACGTACATTGTACATTGTTAATTCAGTAAGAAATTTTGATTTTGAATGAAAAGTTTAGTTTGTTATTATTATTATTTTTGAGACAGAGTCTCAAGACGTCACCCTGAGTAGAGTAGCATGACATTGTCATAGCTCATAGAAACCTCCAACTCTTGGACTCAAGTGGTCCTTTTGCCTCAGTTTTTCTATTTTTAGTAGAAATGGGATCTCATTCTTCCTCAGGTTGGTCTTGAACTCATGAGCTCAATCAATTCACCTGCTTCAGTGTAAGCCACCATGCCTTGACAAAAGTTTAGTTTATTATATTTCAAACAAGAAGCAGTGCAATTAATCAATGTCTGCATGCCTAAAGTGTCAACACAGTTCTGCCATCTTTTTTTTTTTTTTGAGGCAGAGTCTCACTTTGTCAACCTTGGTAGGGTGCTGTGGCATCACAGAGTATGGCAATCTCAAACTCTTGCTCTTGCTCAGTCTGGTCTCGAAGTCCTGAGCTCAAGCTGTCCACCCACCTCTCAGAGTTCTAGAATTACAGGTATGGGCCACCCTGCCCTGCCTATTTTTGTGATCCTGAATACAATGTATATGAACTATGTTTAGTTTTTGAAATCTGGAGAATGGAGATAAAAATGTTGACTTGAATAGCTGAGGATTAAATAAGGTAGAATTAAAAAAGAACCCGGTAGAATGACTTTAAGTAAATAATACATAATAAGTGCCCAGTATTCTTTTTTTTTTTTTTTGAGACCAAGTCTCACTCTGTCACCTGGGCTAGAGCCAGGTGCCTGATCATAGTGCACTGCAGTTTTCAATTTTTGGGCTCAAGTGATCCTCTTACCTCAGTCTCCCAGAGTAGGTGGGACTATAGGTGAGTGCCACATGCCCAGCTAATTTTTTTATTATTATTATTTTCTGTAGAGATGGAGTCTTGCTATGTTGCCTGGGCTACTCTGGAACTACTGGCCTCAAGCAATTCTCCTGACTCAACCTCCTTAAGTGCTGGGATTACAGGTGTGAGGCATCATGGTTGGTCCTAATATTCTTTTAAATAGATTCATTGAATTTCAGGGGCCCAACATAGTGTTCCATGCCTATAATCCTAGCACTTTGACAGGTCTAGACAAGAGGATTACTGGAGGTCAGGAGTTCATGATCAGCCTGAGCAAAAGCTCGACTTTTATCTCTACTAAACAACAGAAAAAATCAGCTGAGCAAGGTGGTGCCCACCTTTAGTCCCAGCTACTTGGTAGGCTGAGGCATGAGGAATGCCTGAGCCCACGAGATTTGGGTTGCAGTGAGCTATGATGATGACATTTTTTTTTTTCAGATTTCCAACTTGATTTTCTAGTATAGTGCCTAACTCCTTACTTTAGCCGTATTCTGTGGGATCCTCAATTCTTCCTCACAAGTTTTAGCCTTATTTGCTTGATCTGTCTCTTCATTTTCATTATACTTCATGTTCTCTCCCTCCTTCCTACCTTTATTTGTAAACAAGTAACCTTCCTTTGATCTGGAATCTAGGACCACTTCGCTTTAGATTAAAAATTCTCTCCTGAGTTTGAGGTTGCTGTCAACTCTAATGACACAACTGTTCTCATGCCTGGGCAACCAAGCAAGACCCTGTCTCAAAAAATAAGAAAAATTTCTTTTCTTAGCCTCCTACATACTCAATATATTCCCATAGACTTCTACTCAGAGGAATGTCTCTGAACTTGGCAATCATTGTTTTGTGTATGACCCCTTCCTATTTTTTTATTATTATTATTTTTTTTTTTTTAGAGACAGAGTCTCACTATATCACACTTGGTAGAGTTTCGTGGCATCACAGCTCATAGCAACCTAAAACTCTCGGGTTTAAGTGATTCTCTTGGCACAGCCTCCCAAGTAGCTGGGACTACAGGCACCACCACAACACCCAGGTATTTTTTTTTTTTCATTGAGACAGAGCCTCAATCTGTCACTCTGGGTAGAGTGCCGTGGCATCACAGCTCAAAACAACCTCCAAATCCTGGGCTGAAGAGATTCTTCTGCCTCTGCCTACCAAGTAGCTGGGACTATAGGTGCCTGCCACAATGTCTGGCTATTTTTTTCTTTTTTTGGTTGCAGCCATCATTGTTGTTTGGCAGGCTCTGGCTGGATTAGAACCCACCAGCTCAGGTGTATGTGGCTGGCACTTTAGCCGCTTGAGCCGCATCCAGCTATTATTTTTGTTACAGTTGTTGTTCAGCTGGTCCAGGTCAGGTTTGAGCCTGCCAGCACCAGTGTATGTGGCTGCTGCCATAATCACTGTACTACAACCTTCAAACCCCCTTCCTAATTTTTCTCATTACACATCAATTTTCCTAGTGTTGTATATGACATTTTTTTCACATCTCTGCTGTCCTCAACAGAGAGTAATATTTCTAGCCCTCCAGTGTTCATCATCTTCTTCTGGCCACGTTCAAGTTGTTCTGCAGATATGCAAAAGTACAGTGATCTAAACATCCAATTAATGATAGATGATGTTCCAACCAGGCTGCAGTTTTCATAACTTCACCTCAAAGAGTATGATAAGAGACTTAGTTGTATGGCTTTGGAATACACTGCACTTACACTCATTATTCACTTCTTACTCCTGTTATTTGATACATTTAATTTAATTAAACCTCTCAATTTATCCATTGGGGCCCAAGAAATTTTTCAAGTTGTGGAGTGTTACTTACTTTTTAGAATTTGTCATTGGGGAAAATGCCAAAACCTTTTTCCTCTTACTCTCTGCTTCCAAGTAGTCATGGATAACAGAATTCCAAACCCTTTTCTTTTGAGTTAATGAAAGGAAAAAGGTTCCTTTGTGGGCTATTTGCTTGGAAGCCCCCCACATTTGGGTATGCTCTGATCATGCTATAGATAATGACAAAATGAAAACGGTTCATTTACAATGATTTATTCACAAAGTATTTATCAAGGACCTATTATGTACAACATAATGTTCTGGATGAGCAGATTAAGTTGACTAACTACATGGACTCTACTCGGATGGAGTTTCTGCTTGAATTGGGGAAATAAGCCACACACATAAACAACAGCATAAAGGGATAAATGGCATGCAAGTGGTACAGATAAAACAGAATGTATCTTAAAAGAACAGAGAGATTGCTCCAGGCTGAAAATCTCATGTCATTAGTTTCCTCCAGTGACTGACCAAATGGTACGCCAGTTTCATGGCCTTAGCCATGAGATATTAAAATGTTTCAAATCAATATGAGGAAGAAATGTGATTTAATTGTCTTAACAATGAGTGTAGTGTCATTGGATGAGGCAGTCTGTGGGCAACAAAAGGCCTTGACAACTGCAGCACTCTGTTAAGCCTTCTTTCTTTCCCTCAGGTTGTAGACATAAAACAGTCCTCAAAAATATTCGAGAGGCAGAGGAAGATGGCAGCCGAGTAACAGCTTCCTTGCATCTGGGCACCGTGAGTCTGGGGAGATAGGACTCCAGGCATCTCTGGCTGGTGGGAACTGCCTAGCATCACTACTACGAGGATACAGGGAGTCAGCGAGAGACTTCTGGACCCCAAGAGGAGGACTAAAACAGTGGAAAACCGGCAAGTGGTCGCATGTGTTCAATCTGTCTAAACCCGCCCACAACTGTAAGTTCAGTAGCAGCGAGACTCCAAACCAGAAAGGCCTTACCTGTGAACTGTTTTGATGTCCTTGGACTTGGCACTGAGTTGAACTGCCCTGGGGAAGGCCTGAGCGGGAGTGCAGAGAACTTTGGCCATTGTCTAGGACCCCAGTCTGAGCCGCTGAGCCAGACGGAGCTAATAGTGTTTGGCGGTGGGTCACACGGAACCATTGCCAGTGATCTGCCCCGGCAAGCTCCGCCCTCAGGGTCGAAGAGCTAGAAACGGGTGGGAGCTGGTAACCCAGCAACCAAGTAGCCTAAGGGTGGGGTCTGAGCCGCCTTGCAGCCCTAACCCTCAGGGGCAGAGTGAGACTGCTTTTGGCACACTGGGTAAGTAGATAGCCACTTCAGCAGTGATTCCAGCGAGAAAGCTGGGAAAGCTTCTGCTCAGCAAGTTTACAAGTTCAAAGTGCCTTTTAAGTGGGCTGAAGAGAGATTTAGGGTGTCTACCAGCTGGGGTTTGAGAAATCAACAGCCTCCAGTCATATCAGAACTGTGACTAACATTTCATACCCCAGAAGACCACGTGTTGCCCAGACAATATTCAATAACATATACAAACTGCTTTGTTTTTGGTTGTGTATTTTTTTCTTTTTTTTTTGTTTGGTTGTTTTTTTTTTGTTGTTGTTGTTTGCTTATTTTGATGTTGTTGATGTTCTTTTGTTTTTAAATTTCAATCTTTTCCATACAGATCCCTTTTTCTTTCTCAATTTTTCTAGTTTAATTATAATTTCCCATTCCTGCCTTTTTTAATAACTACAACTTCATTTTTGCTAGTGTTTCTACCCCTATCATTTGGTTTTTCACCCAATTGTATCCCCGTAAAGTTTTCTGTTTGCTTGTTTTGGTTTGATTTATAGCATTTTTGTCTTTCCTCTCTACTTGGTGGAGGTGGGGTACTGTGTCTGATCAGGTTAGCAAAGAGCTGCTGACCTCAAGGGAACCACCCAACTGGGCACCCCCAGAAGGTGGGGTTTTTCAAGGTTGTGTCAAAGTACCCTACTGTACACCTATATTGCCCTGTCTCCCGCTTTCTGTACCTCTCTTCTTTTTGTCAATATTCCTTATCCCCACACCCTCTCCTTTCTCTATCATTCTTTTTTTTCTTATCACTCGGTCCTCCTTTCTTTCATCCCTTTTTTGCTCCTCAACCTTCTCACCCTTCTGGTCCTGTAACCCTTAGTCCACAGGCACAAGAACTTAAAGAGCAAGAGGAAGTGAAAGGAAAATTAGGGCAAGGAAACAGATAAAAGAAATCACTCATGAGGAAGAATCAGCAGAAAACGCCAGGCAACATGAAGAACCAGTCCAGAACAACCCCGCCAAGGGACCATGAGGTAGCTACTGCAGAGGATTCCACCTATACAGAAATGTTAGGAATGACAGAAAGGGAATTTAGAATACACATGTTGAAAACAATGAAAGAAATGATGGAAACAATGAAGGAAACTGCTACTAAAGTGGAAAATAACCAAAAGGAAATCCAAAAACAGAATCAAATCAGAGATGAACAATATGCAGAATATACAAAGGATATAGCAGAGCTGAAGGAAATGAAACAGTCAATCAGGGAACTTAAAGATGCAATGGAAAGTATCAGCAACAGGTTAGACCATGCAGATGAAAGAATTTCAGAGGTAGAAGACAAAGTTTTTGAGATAACTCAGATAGTAAAAGAGGCAGAAAAGAAGAGAGAGAAAGCAGAACGTTCACTGTCAGAATTATGGGACTTTATGAAGCGTTCCAACATACGAGTTATAGGAATTCCAGAAGGGGAAGAAGAATGCCCCAGAGGAATGGAAGCCATACTAGAGAATATTATAAAAGAAAATTTCCCAAATATCACCAAAGATTCTGACACACTGCTTTCAGAGGGATATCGGACCCCAGGTCACCTCAACTCTAACCGAGCTTCTCCAAGACACATTGTGATGAACCTGTCCAAAGTCAAGACAAAAGAAAAGATTCTGCAAGCTGCCAGGAGTAAGCGCCAGTTGACCTACAGGGCAAATCCATCAGAGTGACCGCAGACTTCTCTAATGAAACTTTCCAAGCAAGAAGACAATGGTCATCTACCTATAATCTACTTAAACAGAACAATTTCCAGCCCAGAATTCTGTACCCTGCTAAGCTAAGCTTCAAAATTGAATCAAATCATTTACGGATATACAAACATTGAGGAAATTCGCCACAACAAGACCGGCTCTACAGGAAATACTTCAACCTGTTCTGCACACTGACCACCACAATGGATCAGCAGCAAAGTAAGAACTCAGAAATCAAAGGACAGAACCTAACCTCCACACTTATGCAAAAGATAAAACTAAGCAATGGACTCTCACCAAATAAGACGAATAGAATACTAGCACACTTATCAATTATCTCAATAAATGTTAATGGCTTGAATTCCCCACTGAAGAGACATAGATTGGTTGACTGGATTAAAAAACACAAGCCATCCATTTGCTGTCTGCAAGAAACACACCTGGCTTCAAAAGACAAATTAAAGCTCTGAGTCAAGGGTTGGAAGACAATTTTTCAGGCAAATGGAATTCAGAAAAAAGAGGATTTGCAATCTTATTTTCAGATACATGAGGATTTAAAGCAACTAAAGTCAAAAAAGACAAAGATGGTCACTTTATATTGATCAAGGGAAAACTACAACAAGAAGACATTTCAATTCTAAATATTTATGCACCCAATTTAAATGCTCCCAGATTCTTGAAGCAGACCTTACTCAGTCTGAGCAATCTGATATCTGATAATACCATCATAACAGGGGACTTTAACACACCTCTTACAGAGCTGGACAGATCCTCTAAACAGAAATTAAACAAAGATATAAGAGATTTAAATGAGACCCTAGAACAACTATGCTTGATAGACGCATATAGAACACTCCACCCCAAAGACAAAGAATATACATTCTTCTCATCACCCCATGGAACATTCTCCAAAACTGATCATATCCTGGGACACAAAACAAATATCAACAGAATCAAAAGAATTGAAATTTTACCTTGTATCTTCTCAGACCATAAGGCACTAAAGGTGGAACTCAACTCTAACAAAAATGCTCGACCCCACCCAAAGGCATGGAAACTAAACAATCTTCTGTTGAATAACAGATGGGTGAAGGAAGAAATACAACAGGAAATCATTAACTTCCTTGAGCATAACAACAATGAAGACACAAGCTACCAAAACCTGTGGGATACTGCAAAAGCAGTTTTGAGAGGAAAATTCATCGCTTTAGATGTCTACATTCAAAAAACAGAAAGAGAGCACATCAACAATCTCACAAGAGATCTTATGGAATTGGAAAAAGAAGAACAATCTAAGCCTAAACTCAGTAGAAGAAAAGAAATATCCAAAATCAAATCAGAGATCAATGACATTGAAAACAAAAGAATCATTCAGAAAATTAATGAAACAAGGAGTTGGTTTATTGAAAAAATAAATAAAATAGATAAACCATTGGCCAGACTAACTAGAAATAGAAAAGTAAATCTCTAGTAACCTCAATCAGAAACGATAAAGGGGAAATAACAACTGATCCCACAGAGATACAAGAGATCATCTCTGAATACTACCAGAAACTCTATGCCCAGAAATTTGACAATGTGAAGGAAATGGATCAATATTTGGAATCACACCCTCTCCCTAGACTTAGCCAGGAAGAAATAGAGCTCCTGAACAGACCAATTTCAAGCACTGAGATCAAAGAAACAATAAAAAAGCTTCCAACTAAAAAATGCCCTGGTCCAGATGGCTTCACTCCAGAATTCTATCAAACCTTCAAGGAAGAGCTTATTCCTGTACTGCAGAAATTATTCCAAAAAACTGAGGAAGAAGGAATCTTCCCCAACACATTCTATGAAGCAAATATCACCCTGATACCAAAACCAGGAAAAGACCCAAACAAAAAGGAGAATTTCAGACCCATCTCACTCATGAATATAGATGCAAAAATTCTCAACAAAATCCTAGCCAATAGATTACAGCTTATCATCAAAAAAGTCATTCATCATGATCAAGTAGGCTTCATCCCAGGGATGCAAGGCTGGTTTAACATACGCAAGTCCATAAACGTTATCCACCATATTAACAGAGGCAAAAATAAAGATCACATGATCCTCTCAATAGTTGCAGAAAAAGAATTTGATGAAATCCAGCATCCTTTTCTAATTAGAACACTGAAGACTATAGGCATAGGTGGCACATTTCTTAAACTGATTGAAGCTATCTATGACAAACCCACAGCCAATATTTTACTGAATGGAGTAAAACTGAAAGCTTTTCCTCTTCGAACTGGAACCAGACAAGGTTGTCCTCTGTCACCTTTACTATTCAACATAGTGCTGGAAGTTCTAGCCAATACAATTAGGCAAGACAAGGAAATAAAGGGAATCCAAATGGGAGCAGAGGAGGTCAAACTCTCCCTCTTTGCTGACGACATGATCTTATACTTAGAGAACCCCAAAGACTCAACCACAAGACTCCTAGAAGTCATCAAAAAATACAGTAATGTTTCAGGATATAAAATCAATGTCCACAAGTCAGTAGCCTTTGTATACACCAATAACAGTCAAGATGAGAAGCTAATTAAGGACACAACTCCCTTCACCATAGTTTCAAAGAAAATGAAATACCTAGGAATATACCTAACGAAGGAGGTGAAGGACCTCTATAAAGAAAACTATGAAATCCTCAGAAAGGAAATAGCAGAGGATATTAACAAATGGAAGAACATACCATGCTCATGGATGGGAAGAATCAACATTGTTAAAATGTCTATACTTCCCAAAGCAATCTACCTATTCAGTGCCATTCCTATGAAAGTACCTACATCATACTTTCAAGATTTGGAATAAATGATTCTGCGTTTTGTATGGAACCGGAAAAAACCCCGTATAGCTAAGGGAGTTCTTAGTAACAAAAATAAAGCTGGGGGCATCAGCATACCAGATTTTAGTCTGTACTATAAAGCCATAGTGCTCAAGACAGCATGGTACTGGCACAAAAACAGAGACATAGACACTTGGAATCGAACTGAACACCAAGAAATGAAACTAACATCTTACAACCACCTAATCTTCGATAAACCAAACAAGAACTTACCTTGGGGGAAAGACTCCCTATTCAATAAATGGTGTTGGGAGAACTGGATGTCTACATGTAAAAGACTGAAACTGGACCCACACCTTTCGCCACTCACAAAAATTGACTCAAGATGGATAAAGGACTTAAATTTAAGGCATGAAACAATAAAAATCCTCAAAGAAAGCATAGGAAAAACACTGGAAGATATTGGCCTGGGGGAAGACTTCATGAAGAAGACTGCCACGGCAATTGCAACAACAAAAATAAACAAATGGGACTTCATTAAACTGAAAAGCTTCTGTACAGCTAAGGAGACAATAACCAAAGCAAAGAGACAACCCACATAATGGGAAAGGATATTTGCATATTTTCAATCAGACAAAAGCTTGATAACCAGGATCTATAGAGAACTCAAATTAATCCACATGAGAAAAGCCAACAATCCCTTATATCAATGGGCAAGAGACATGAATAGAACTTTCTCTAAAGACGACAGACGAATGGCTAACAAACACATGAAAAAATGTTCATCATCTCTATATATTAGAGAAATGCAAATCAAAACATCCCTGAGATATTATCTAACCCCAGTGAGAATGGCCCACATCACAAAATCTCAAAACTGCAGATGCTGGCATGGATGTGGAGAGAAGGGAAAACTTTTACACTGCTGGTGGGACTGCAAACTAGTACAACCCTTCTGGAAGGAAGTATGGAGAAACCTCAAAGCACTCAACCTAGACCTCCCATTCGATCCTGCAATCCCATTACTGGGCATCTACCCAGAAGGAAAAAAATCCTTTTATCATAAGGACACTTCTACTAGACTGTTTATTGCAGCTCAATTTACAATCGCCAAAATGTGGAAACAGCCTAAATGCCCACCGACCCAGGAATGGATTAACAAGCTGTGGTATATGTATACCATGGAATACTATTCAGCCATTAAAAAAAGTGGAGACTTTACATCCTTCGTATTAACCTGGATGGAAGTGGAAGACATTATTCTTAGTAAAGCATCACAAGAATGGAGAAGCATGAATCCTATGTACTCAATCTTGACATGAGGACAATTAATGACAATTAAGGTTATAGGGTGGAAGCAGAAAGAGGGATGGAGGGAGGGGGGTGGGGCCTTAGTGTGTGTCACACTTTATGGGGGCAAGACATGATTGCAAGAGGGACTTTACCTAACAATTGTAATCAGTGTAACTGGCTTATTGTACCCTCAATGAATCCCCAACCATAAATATATATATATATATATATATTCAAGTGGAGAATTTCCAATTTTGTCCTTTAATAAACTGTTTGTTGTCATTGAATAGAATGAAAATAATGATAGGTCTCTTGCCACCAAAGCATAATGACCCTTGTGGCCTTTCTCCTCACTCTGTACCCTGTACTTCAGATGGTAAGCAGCAATTTGAGTGGCAATATAGAAAAAGATGTTAACCCTCTGTTGCACAGCAAGTCTGAAGCACATACACAGTCTACTTTGTGCTCCCTGCACCAAGACTAATAGCCAAGCGGTATTCCTGAGTTTTTCCCCTTCCCCCAAGCTCACAGAAACAGAAAGTCTGCTATTAAAAAACACAGGGCCCGACTAATTAAGTAACAGACCCATGGATAGCTAGAAAACTTACCAACCTGAAACTTACTCTTACATCGATACTAATGCTGGGTAAGAATTTGGAATCAAAATCTGTAAATAAAATTACCACCGTCCTAAAACTTCTGAAAAGTAATGGAAAAGTTAGGTTTCAATTTATTTTTTCACTATCAAAGAAAAAAACAGGATTTTTTTTTTCTGTTCATAGCAGTGTAAAAATTTTTTGTTCCTTATAGAATACGAAATTATGAAAATGGACTCTAAATTTTAAATGTCACAGATGTGATGGTGTAACACCTTATTAGTGTTGCCAGGTTTAGCAAATAAAATTACAGGATGCACGGTTAAATTTGAGATAAACAATAAATAATTTTTTTAATATGCGTATGCCCCATGCAATATTGAGCAACCCTAACCTTAGAGCAGCTGTTCTCAACCTGTGGGTCGCAACCCACAGGAACTGTATTAAAGGGTCGCGGCATTAGGAAGGTTGAGAAACACTGCCTTAGAGAGTATTGCTTGATTATACAATATTACAGTGGGCTGCCTAATTTTTAGGAGGCAGATTTGCTTTTAGTTACCAGGTTTTCATCTTTTCCCAGTTCTGGCTGTCTCTATAGCATGTAGGATTTCTTGCAATGAATGGAAAGATTTTCTGTGAAGAAAACTATTTATTTCATGAATGAATTATTTTAAAGTTCTGCACTACTCTACAAAAAAAAAAAATAGTGAACAAAAGGTCTCTTTCTAGTCCCCTTTTTGTGTGGTCACAATTGCTCTTCATTTGGTGATCTGGGTTGAATCATATGGATAAGTGCTTTAACTGTAAGTGCCTAAACCCTGTTCTGAGTAGAAAGACTCAGCCAGGATGGGGTAGAGGTTGGGGTCTGGGGGGCAGGAGTCAAAGCAATGGAAACATAGCAGAACCTCCATAGCTGACCACCTCCTTAAGTTGACCTAATTTTCATAGACTGGATATGCACCACATGTACATTTAGTACAGTAGGCCTAGTTCCTTATGTTGACCACATCTGTATATTGACCAGTTTGTTACATTCCCTTGGTGGTCAGCTTACATTATATCGACTGTATTTAATATGAGAACATCATATGTTGTATACTTATATTAATCTAAAATAAAATAAATAAAATGAGAACGTGGAGAGCATCCAAAATGAATATGTAAATGGATATCCCAAGTATACTGATTTGATCTTTACCAATTATATGAATGTTTGAAATTATCACATATACTCTGAAACTGTATACATGTATACTGTATATATGCTATACTACGTATAGCAATTAAAAAATGAGTATGTCCTCATGTGGACTTTTTTTGTAATTAAAGAATGTCACTTCCCCACATATATCTCTCTGATGCTGTACCTGTTCTGATCATTTCAATGAACATTTTCACACTTCCATCAGAGGGTTTAAAAGTGCATGAAAATTTGATGATTCTGCATTTAGTTCTTACCAATTTTAGAAGGGGAAATGCATTTTCTTTACATTTGAATGCCCTGATATTTGCTTCCCTGATCACTTAATTACTACTTATCTCAGAAGGAGATTAGTTCCCTTCATTCCAGGCTATCCCTAAAGTACTAAGTATGACAAATAGTACAAATGAGCATAACATAGGCTGTTTTCTAGATTTACAATTTTTGGAGGGGAATCATATTCTTCAAACTAAACCTTGTCAGAAATATAGATTTTTCATAGTTGCTTTATTGTGTCATAAGAAAATCTATTTATGAAACCCTGAGACAGCTTCTTATTAAAGTTTTACCTCTATTATGATAGATATCCATTATGATGAAGTAAATTTAGAAATCATTTAAAAATTTATAGCTTCTCAAATATTTTTCATGAATTCTCCATTCTTTTAAATTAAAAAAAATATTATTTATCCCAGGCATGGTGGCTCAGGCCTGTAATCCTAGCACTCTGGCAGGCCAAGGCAGGTGGATTGTTTGAGCTTAGAGTTCGAGATCAGCCTGAGCAAGAGTGAGACCCTAGTCTCTACTAAAAATAGGAAAACTAGCCATGCATAGTGGTGAAAGGACCAAACTAACTCTATTTTGTTAAAACTAACTCCATTTTGTCTCACAGCCTTCACTGACCCCACTTTGCCCCACAGCCTTCAATTTGCAGCTGCATACCAAAGGTGATAGGCACCCTGCTTCCTCCCCCACCCCAGGCTCCAGTATGTCTGCCCCAAGTGATAAGGGCACTCACCCTCAACCCCAGTAGTAGTAAATCTTTCCCCCAGGCTAATTAGCCCAGATCAAATATTGACGACAAACATTGTTCAGTACCCTAAGCCCCTATCAACTCTCTCCAGCAGTTCGCCCAACTCCTCCTCCCTTTTTCCTTTCTGTATCCTTAAAACTGCTCTTCCTTCTGCCGTCGGGCTTCTCTGCTTTCTCCTTCTGTGTCAGGTGCGGAGATGCCCAAGCCCAAGCTTGTGAATAAACTACCTCTTGCTTTTGCATCGGACTTGGTCTTTGGGTGATTTATGAGGGGTACCCCGTGACCTGGGCACAGCATTTGGGGGCCCGTCTGGTGTTTGCCCCCCAAAATCACGGAGAACCTACTCTGGTGGGTGGGTGCATGTGTGCCAGCATTGTCTATTTGTCTTGTCCTATTCTGTGTTGGTTTCATTTGTTAAGTCTACAGTCGGGACATGGAACTCCTGGCAATCCGGACGTGGAACCCTCCGGCAGAGTAGGAGAGGAAACGCCCGTGTATGGGAGTCTGGGACATGGAAACCTCAGTCCCTGATCAAGAAGATGAAACAATTCCTCTGGTTGAGAGACAAGGCGGGTCAGGACCCCCGGGTGAAGTTACACCATTGTCCCATTTTCTGTTTTGCCTGGAAACCTGCAAGGGCAGGCTCTTGCTTTCTGGAAGTATCTTGTGTGCTATTTGTTTTGTGTGGGTCTTGTTATATTTAGAGGGTGACATGGCACAGATGCAGATGATGCCCCTTTCCCTAACTTTGGCTCATTTCCAGGATTTCAATAACAAAGCCCGAGAGTATGGTTTCAACGTGTCTAGAAATAAACTTGTGACTCTTTGCAAAAATGAATGGCCGGCATTACACGCCAGATGGCCACCCGCTGGCACTTTTCATCTCCCCATTATCTTTCAGGTCTAAGAGATAGTCTACCCATCTGGGACCGGGCACCTGGATCAAATCCCATATATAACTGCTTGGCAGGACCTAATGGAGGACTCGGCATCATGGTTAAAACCTTTTCTTTCCCCACCAGACAAAGAAGTGGCCAAGCTCCTATCCTGGAAGGAGAAAAAGGAGAAGTCTCCTGAACCCACTGCCCCTTCCCCAGTCCTCCAAGGAGGAACCGATCCAGAAGTGCTTTTTCCCCCTCCTTATCAACCCTCACCTTGGGGGGCACCTGTCCCTCCAAGTCCGCCAGGCAACGAGGCAACTCCAGCCCCAGGCCCAGGGAGTAATCTCCAGAACCCACCCCACACCTGCCGCAGAGCCATGCACGATCTGGCAGCAGACTCCACCGTCCTGCCCCTTAGCACAGTGGGCCCCCCGATAGAGCAAACCCCCCAAACCAAGAATATCACTATTGGCCTTTTGCCACAAGTGATCTTTATAACTGGAAGATGCAGAATACTAAATTCTCTGAAAAACCTACTGCTTTAATTGACCTCTTAGACTCAATTCTTTTTACTCATCGGCCCAATTGGGACGATTGTCAGCAGCCCTTACAGGTCCTTTTCACCACTGAGGGGCGGAACTTCCTGGTGGCTGAGGCCAGGAAGGCTGTTGAGGGTCCGGATGATAACCCCACTACCAATCAGGCTCTCATAGATGCAACCTTCCCCTTCACGCATCCCAAGTGGAATTTTAATATGGGAACAGGTCAGGTGAGACCCCAAGCCTACCGCCAGACTCTAATGAAGGGTCTCCGTAAAGTGGCTAGAAAGCTGACTAATTTGGCCAAGGTAGGTAATGTGCAGCAGGAAAAGAGAGAACCCCCTGCAGCTTTCTTAGAGAGAATCATGGAGGCATTCCGCATGCACACACCCCTAGATCCTGAAGCTATAGAGAATAGAGCAGCAGTTGTCATGTTCTTCGTTAACCAGTCAGCTCCAGACATTAAACGTAAGTTGCAGAGAATAGATAGACTGGGCGAGAAGTCCTTGCGGGACCTCTTAGAAGTTGCTGAAAAAGTCTATAACAACTGGGAGACCCCCGAGGAAAAGCAAATGAAGGCGTCTAAAAGACAGACCCAGGAATTGGCCAGGATCCTCCTAGCCTCCACGGTCACGACTCCGGATGAAAAAAAAAAACAGGCGGCTGCACCGACTGGCGGCAGGAGGTAAGGAGGGCTCCCCAGGCAGGGAAAGACTCCACCTCCTGAAGGACCAGTGTGCCTATTATAAGGAACGTGGACACTGGGCCCATGAGTGCCCCAAGAAACAGACCCCCAGACTTTCATGCCCCCCTCAGTGCCAGTCTTGGAGCTAAGTGGGTTCAAAGGATAGGGAGGTCAGGGCTCATCACCCCTCCCCGAGCACCAGGTAACTCTCAGAGTGGAGGGGACCCCAATAAATTTCCTAGTGGATACCAGGGCCCAGCACTCGGTCCTGACCCAGGACCACAGCCCTATGGATACCCAGAAATCATGGGTCCAGGGGGGCACCTGTATCAAACAATATTCATGGACTACCCGAAGAACTGTGGACTTAGGCATGCGCCGGATGTCCAACACGTTCATGGTTATCCCAGACTGCCCCACCCCCAAATTGGGCTAGATCTCCTAACTAAAGTAGGGCCTCATATCATCTTCAAAGATGAAGGACCCCTTGTCACAGATCAGTATGGGAGTCCCATACAAATACTCACCTTACAACTTGAAGATGAGTACAGACTGCACCAGCTGCAGCCTAAGAACAATCAGCCAACAGATATTGCTGTATGAATGAAAACCTACCCGCTTGCCTGGGCTGAGACTGGAGAAGTGGGGCTAGCTGCCCACTGACAACTGGTCATCGTAGAGCTCAAGCCAATGGCTGAACCTGTACGAGTACAGCAGTATCCCATGTCTCAAGAAGCCCGGCGGGGCATCACGCCTCACATCCGGAGACTTTTTAAGAGTGGGATACTAATGCCCTGTCAATCTGCATGGAACACTCCCCTGTTGCCTGTAAAAAAGCCACTGACTAATGGCTATAGACCAGTCCAGGACCTAAGAGAGGTCAACAAGCAGGTACTAGACATCCACCCCACTGTCCCAAACCCTTATACACTATTAAGTGCTCTCACTCCTGATTGAGTATGGTACACTGTTCTTGACTTAAAAGATGCCTTCTTCGGCCTCCTGCCAGCCCCCCAGAGCCAGGCAATGTTTGCCTTTGAGTGGAACGATGAACAGCAAGGGATCCATGGTTAACTTACCTGGACCTGGCTGCCACAAGGGTTCAAGAACTCCCCCACCATCTTCAATGAAGCTTTACCTGAAGACCTGAGTGAGTACCGGCAGCAACACCCTCACCTGACTCTTTTACAGTATGTAGATGACATTCTGATCACAGCCGAGACAGAAGCAGAATGCCACGAAGGCACCCAGGACTTGCTGACTGCATTAGAAGCTCTGGGGTACCGGGCCTCTCCCAAGAAGGCTCAGATTTGTCAACAAACTGTGAGTTATATGGGGTACATCCTTAAATGTGGTGGCTGTCCCAGGCAAGAAAAGAAACAGTTCTAAAAATACCCCACCACCACCACACAGCAAGGAGTGCGGGAGTTCCTTGTGTCAGCTGGGTTCTGCTGTCTGTGGATTCCGGGGTTCACGGAAACAGCAAAGTCCATCTATGAGGCCACCCGGGACAGCCTGCCTTTCCAATGGAGCGCAGAATAAGAAAGAGCCTTCCAGGCCCTGAAACGAGCCTTGCTCTCGGCCTGGCCCTAGGACTCCCAGATATTACCAAGCCCTTTCATCTGTATGTAGATGAGCACAAAGGAATAGCAAAGGGAGTGCTTGCTCAATTGCTTGGTCCCTGGACCCGACAGGTCGCCTATCTGTCAAAGAAACTAGACCCTGTAGCAACAGGCTTGCCCCCATGCCTATGCATCATTGCAGCCACTGCATTGCTGGTTAAGGATGCAGATAAATTAACTTTAGGACAGGAGCTGTTGATCACGACCCCTCATGCCATTGAAGGAGTCCTCAAACAGCCACCAGATCGATGGGTTAGCAATGCCTGGCTAACCCACTACCAGGGCCTTTTATTAAATCCTCCATGAATCCGATTTCTGCCAAAGACCTCTCTCAATCCAGCAACCCTACTGCTAGACCCAGACCTAGATGCCCCCCTGCACAACTGTGTTGACATCCTAGCCCAGGTCCACAGCATATGCCAGGACCTCATGGACCAGCCTCTCCCTGATGCAGAAGCTACTTGGTACACAGATGAGAGCAGCTTCATTCAGGATGGATGCAAGTATGCAGGGGCGGCAGTGGTGTCTGAGACTGAGACTGTTTGGGCAGAGCCCCTCCATGCTGGAATGTCAGCTCAAAGGGCTGAACTTATAGCCCTAACACAAGCTATGACCTTGGGAAAAGGCCTGAGACTTAACATCTTTACTGATAGCCGATATGCTTTTGCCACTGCCCACATACATGGGGCAATCTAATAGGAGAGAGGGCTCCTCACAGCAGAAAGAAAGACTATTAAAAATAAAGAAGAAATACTTAACCTCCTAAAAGCCTTATGGCTTCCCCAGAAGCTATCTATCATCCACTGCCCTGGCCATCAGCGGGGCGATTCCCCTGTGGCCAGAGGCAACCGGCAAGCCGACCAGGTCACCAAAACTACAGCCACTTTAATTACCTGAGAGCTTCCCACTACCACGTTGCCAGACCCTGGACCCCCAACACTCCCACTATCTCCAGAGTATACCCCGGAGGACTTACAATGGATAAATCAGATCCCACAGGCCCACTCCCCTGAAAAGTACAACGGATGGTACATCACCTGTGATTACAAAGTGCTTGTGCCAGCAAAACTGGGGCAGGAAATCCTCAATAGAATCCACTCTTCCACCCACCTGGGGTCGCTCAAAATGAAAGACTTGCTGCACCACGCCAAAATCAAGATACAAAACCAAAATGCCAAAATTGATGAAGTTATAGCTTCATGCAAAGTATGTATTATGACTAACAGTTTATTTAGCCCCCACAGTCCAGGGTCCAGGGAGCATGGAACAGAGCCAGGTGCGTACTGGGAAGTGGACTTTACTGAAGTTAAGCCAGGTAAATATGGATAACAATATCTCTTTGTTTTCGTAGACACTTTCTCAGGATGGGTAGAAGCATTTCCTACCAAAAACGAGACTGCACAGGTAGTAGTAAAGAAAATATTAGAAGATATAATGCCTAGGTTTGGAATCCCTAATCAAATAGGGTCAGATAATGGCCCAGCCTTTGCTTCTCAGATAGTGCAGAGTTTTGCAGAAGCCTTGGGGACTAAGTGGAAACTGCATTGTGCTTATGGGCCCCCAAATTCAGGGCAGGTAGAGCGGATGAACCGCACTCTAAAAGAGACCGTGACCAAATTAATCATAGAGACTGGCAGTGACTGGGTGTCTCTCCTCCCCTTTGCCATGAACTGGGTGTTAAACTCACCCTACTTAATAGGGAAAACTCCCTATGAAATTCTCTTTGGGAGGAAACCCCCTATAATCCCTAAGATATACTGCAAGGCCCTTACCTCAGAGGATACTGACCTTAAAACTTGGAAATATTATGCAGTAACTTTGCATTTTTACCAAAAGGCAGAATGACTCATAGCCCTCTACTGCTCAGGACCTCTCCCTGAACCACACGCTTTCCGACCTGGAGACTGGGTTTATGTGAAATGTCACCAGCAAGAGGCGCTGGAGCCCCAGTGGAAGGGCCCATACACCATGGTCCTTATGACCCCCACCACACTCAAGGTTGACGGCATCACCTCCTGGATACATTACACACAAGCTCACCTAGCCGACCCGTTTGCCACAAAAGAGGACTCCACCCCCCAGTGGAAACTCTGCCGAGATACTGACAATCCACTGAAACTCAAGCTGCAGAAATGCCAGGACCCCCGAGGTTACCGTATGTGTATTACTCACTGACTTGCTCTGCCTTATTGTCTATTTCCCTCACTACCAACCCCCATCGTCCCATTCAAGTAACATGGCTAGTTACTCATGCTGGCACAGGAACCGTGCTCAGCCAAACTTCTGGAATTCACCCTAAAGGTACTTGGTTCCCGGAGCTCGTGGTAGACCTCCATGATTCACTAGGCATCACCAAACTTTGATGTCATCCTAGAATGACCAAGTGGATTTATATCTGCCCCGGGCACCTTACTGATAAGTGTGGAGGAGCATATTACTATTTCTGTAAGTCAAGGGACTGTACCTCCACTGGGCAAATATGGTGGGACTCCCCCCTAGAAAAGGTGACTTGATTGAAGTAAAGCGAAAACATAAATGTCCTTTCATGAAGTCAGGGACCTGTAACCCAGAAGAAAACCCCAGATGTGATAAGCTTAGCATCAACTTCACTGAAAGAGGAAAACAGTCAGTGGAATGGGAATGTGGCAAATTGTGGGGTATACAATTGTATGACTCAGCTCAGACAGATCCAGGTGCTGTTTTCCAACTCAGAGTCATATACACCCCAGTTAATGACAGGCCTGCTGCTGTAGGCCACAACATGGTGCTTAAACCTCCCCCTGTAGCCACACCTAAGTCCCCCGACTCCCCTAGTTCCCCAGGCCAAGCACTCGGCACTCAAGGTTTGATTCTAAACCACATATTTGCACCTACCTCAGATCCTGATCCACTTTGGAAATTGGTTGCTGCTACGTACCAGGTTTTAAACACTTCCAGAGCAGACCTTACTAAGTCTTGTTGGTTGTGGGTAGAAGATAAACCTCCCTATTATGAGGGAATTAACCTAATAAGTAAACCTAAAGTCAGCTCCCAAACTAGTGACTGCTGCTGGCATCAGTCTGGGCTGCGAGTCACCTTACAGCCCATTCTAGGACAAGAACCTGTATAGGTCAAACACCCCACCACCACCACCATACCAGCATTTATGCAATCAAACTTTCTTCTGGGATGGAACGGGGTATGTGATTCCCACCAACAATTCCTGGTGGGCTTGCTCTACAGGAGTCACCCCGTGCTTACATGGGGCAGTTCTTAACCTAACCTGAGATTTTTGTGTATTAGTACAGTTCATCCCCAAGCTGCTCTATCACTCGGAAGAAGATCTGTACCGAGCATATGAGCCGGTTATGAGTACAATTAATAGAATTAAAAGAGAACCGGTCACTACAATAACCTTAGCCATGCTCATGGGACTTAGCATAGCAGGGGTAGGTACAGGAATCTCATCCTTAGTTCTCCAAGATAAAAACTATGGTGCCTTGCGGGCTGCAATAGACTTAGACATAGAAAGAATTGAAAATTCCATCTCCCACCTTCAAGAATCTCTAACTTCCCTCTCTGAAGTCGTGCTCCAAAACAGACGGGGGCTGGACTTGCTGTTCCTTCAGCAAGGTGGATTGTGCGCAGCCTTAAAAGAAGAATGCTGTTTTATGCTGATCACTCGGGAGTAATTAATCAGTCAATGGAATTAGTAAGGGAAAGTCTGCGTAAAAGGAAACTTGAAGGGAACAGTCCCAGACCTGGTATGAATCTGTGTTCAGCAAATCCCCCTAGCTCACAAGCTTAATTTCAACTATAGCAGGCCCACTTGTAATCCTATTACACTGTTAACTTTCAGTCCCTGCATAATTAACAAGTTACTAGCCCTTATTCCATCCAGGACCAATGCAGTTCAAATAATGATTTTACGGGCACAGTATATTCCACTCAGCTCTGGATTCACTGGCAATGGCGTAGAGCTAGGGCCCATAAGACCTGATGAAGACCCCATGATCTTGGATCTTCTATGCACTAGAAAAGGGGGGAATGAAAGGATCAAACTAACTCCATTTTGTTAAAACTAACTCCATTTTGTCTCACAGCCTACACTGATTCCACTTTGTCCTACAGCCTTCAATTTGCAGCTGCATACCAAAGGTGATAGGCAACCAGCTTGCATAACAAAGGTGATAGGCAACCTGCTTCCTCCTCCACCCCCTCTCTAGTATGTCTGCCCTGAGCAATAACAGCACTCACCCTCAACCCCAGTAGTAGTAAATCTTCCCCCCAGGCTAATTATCCCAGATAAAACATTGACAACAAACATTGTCCAGTTCTCTAAGCCCCTATCAGCTCTCCCTAGCAGTTCGCCCAACTCCCCCTCCCTTTTTCCTTTCTGCATTTTTAAAACTGCTCTTCCCTCTGCAGTTGGGGCTTCTTCGCTCTCCTGCTGCCTCTGGTGCAGAGAAGCCCAAGCCCCAGCTTGTGAATAAACTACCTCTTGCTTTTGCATCGAACTGGGTCTTCCGGTGATTTATGAGGGGTACCCCGCGACCTGGGCACAGCAGTGGTACACTATAGTCACAGCTACTCAAGAAGCTGAGGCAAGACAATTGCTCAATTCCAAGAGTTTGAGGTTGCTGTGAACTATGACGCTACCACACTTTACACAGGGCGATAGAGACTCTGTCTCAAAAATAAATAAATAAGTGTTCATTTTGGCAGCACATATACTAAAATTGGAACAATACAGAGAAGATTAGCATGGCACTTCCTCAAGGATGACATGCCAATTTGTGAAGCATTCCATATTTTTCATGAAAAAAAGAAATAATATGATTTTATAAACTTTCTTCTTGTGGTGGTAGAATCACCAATGTTTGTATGCTTGGTAAAACACTAAATGTTTTGTGTACTATCTCTTACTTGAAACTTACACCAACTCCATGAATTATATAGTGATATTAGTTTTTTTACTGTAGATACATACTGAGTTTCAGAGAAGTTAAGTGATTTGCAGAGGGACTTGCAGCAGTAGTGCCTGAGCTGCACCTAGAAATGAGTGAGAGCTCTATTTAAATCTGCCATCTCGGGAATCTTCTTAATGGAAAAACATTAATGTCCTTCTGTTTATTATGATTATTAAATCTTTTGTTCAGCCCCCAAAACCTGCAAAAGTTCAGAAATACATCATGTCTACTATCTCAGGACACTAGAAGTTGAACAGAACTTGAGAAATTTGACAAAAGGCATCCTTAACATCATATTAACGGTAAAAATGTAAAATAAGTGAATGCTTTGCTCTTGAGAAGAGGAACCAGAGGAGGTTTGTTCTCACCAATTCTTTTCAACATTGTACTAGAAGTTCTAGTCAGTGTAATAAGGCAAGAAATAAAAAGTATCCAGAGATTGGTATGAAAGAAGACCATCTATATTCACACACATGTTCGTTTATGCAGAAGATGTATGGAATGCAAAGAAATTAACAAACCTAATAAGTGAGTTTCTCCAGGTTGTGGGATACATGATGAAAATGGAAAACATCAATGCTCTTTCTATATACTGGCATCTAACAAATGGAAATTGTAATTAAAGAAAACAGTACCATTTACAATAGCATAAAAAATGAAAAATCACCTATAAAATAGGTAGCACTAAATCTGATTGAGGCAAGGCTTCAGGGCTCACACCTATATGCCCAGCATTTGGGGATCCCAAGGCAAGAGGATCACTTGAGGCTAGGAGTTCAAGACCCGCCTGGGCAACATAACAAAACCCTGTCTGTACAAAAAAACATAAAAATTAGCTAGGCATGGTGGTACGGGCTTGTAATCCCAGCTTCTTTTGAGGCTGAGGTGGGAGGATCACATGAGCGCAGGAGTTCATGGTTACAGTGAGCTATGATTAGGCCACTGCACTCCAGCTTAGGCAACAGTGGGAAAAAAAAAAACAAAAAACATAAAAAGTGGCGGCCCATGTGGCTCAGTGAGTAGGGCATGGGCCCCACATACCGAGGGTGGTGGGTTCAAACCCAGCCCCTGCCAAACTGCAACAAAAAATAGCCGGGCATTGTGGTGAGCGCCTGTAGTCCCAGCTACTTGGGGGGCTGAGGCAAGAGAATTGCCTAAGTCCAAGAGCTGAAGGTTGCTGTGAGCTATGACACCATGCCACTCTACCATGGGTGATAAAGTGAGACCCTGTCTCTAAAAAAACAAAAACAAAACAAAAAAAAATATAAAAACCTCATTAAAGATGTTCAAGACCTGGCTGGATGCAGTCGTTCATGCCTATAATCCTAGCACTCTGGGAGCCCAAGGTGGGTACATTGCTTGAACTCAGAAGTTTGAGACCAGCCTAAGGAAGAGCAAGACCCGTGTCTCTACCAAAAATGGAAAAACTAGCTAGACATGGTGGTACACACCTGTAGTCTGAGATACTGGGGAGGCTGAGGCAAGAAGATTGTTGAAGCCCAAGAGTTTGAGGGTGCTGTGAGCTATGAAGTCACAGTACTCTATCTAGGGAAACAGAGTGAGGCTCCGTCTCAAAAAAAAAAAAGACCTTTATACTGAAAGCGACAAAATACTACTGAGAGAAATTAAAGAAATTTGAAATACATGAAGAGAAACAGAGAAATTGTAAATATATGGTGTTCATCAGAAAACTCAATTTTGGGTCAGACGAGATGGCTTCCGCCTACAATCTGGCCTGTAATTTCTGCCTGGGAGGCTGAGGTGTGTAGATTGCTTTAGCTCACAAGTTCAAGACCAGCCTGAGCAAGAGTGAGACCCTGTTTCTAAAAATAGCTGGGCATGTGGTGGGCGCCTGTAGTCCAAGCTACTTGGGAGGCTGAGGCAGGAGATTTGCTTGAGCCCAAGAGTTTGAGGTTGCTGTGAGCTATGATGCGAAAGTACTCTACTGGGGTGCCAAAGTGGGACTCTGTCTCAAAAAAAAAAAAAATTAATTTTGTTATTTTTGTCAGTTTTCTCTGTGTTATTCATATGGAAATACAACAGTTTCTGTTTTCAAAACACATTGTAAATTTACAATAATCAAAACTGGATGGTTAGCTTGGCACCTGTAGTTCAGCAGCTAGGGCGCCGGCCACATACACCAGGGCTGGCGGGTTCAAGCAACAATGACAACTACAACAAAAAATGACAGATTGTTGTGGTGTGCTCCTGTAGTCCCAGTTACATGGGAGGCTGAGGCAGGAGAATCACTTAAGCCCAGGAATTTGATGCTGCTGTGAGTTGTGACGCCACGGCACTCTACTAAGTGTGGCAAAGTGAAACTCTGTCTCAAAACAAACAAACAAACAAAAAACAGAAACTGGATGGTTTGTAAAGACAAACATGTAGGTCAATAGGACACAATGGAGACTTCAGAAAGATACCCACATAAAGGCTTGGTGCCTGTGGCTCAAGCAGTTAAGGCGCCAGGCACATACACCTACCGGAGCTGGTGGGTTCAAATCCAGTCCAGGGCCACAAAACAATGATGGCTGCAACAAAAAAATAGCCGGGCTTTATGGTGGGCACCTGTAGTCCCAGCTACTTAGGAGGCAGAGGCAGGAGAATTGCTTAAGCCCAGGAATTGGAGGTTGCTCTGAGCTGTGATGCCATGGCACTCTACCCAGGGTGACAGCTTGAGGCTCTGTCTAAAAAAAAAAAGATACCCACATAAATATGTGGAAAATTGACTTTTAACAATAAATTAAATTAAATCCAAAGGAGAAAGAGTAGCTTTTTGCATATGCAAAAATATGAATGTGGGTCCATATCTCTTATATATGACAATTAACGCAAAATTAATCATAAATTTAAATATAAAACTTAAATATATATGAAACTTCTAGAAGAAGATAAAGAATAAAATACTTTCATCTCCGGGTTAGGCAAAGACTTCTCACATATAACATCAAAAGTACAATTCGTAAGAGGAAAACATTGAGTTTGTCACAAGTTTGACATTGTCTTTGAAAGGCACTGTTAACACTGGGCACAATGGCTTTCATCTGTAACCCTAGCACTCTGGGAGGCCAAGGTGGGTGGATTGCCTCTTGAGTTCAGGAGTTTGAGACTAGCCTGAGCAAGAGTGAAATCCCATTTCTAAAAACAGCCATTGTGGTGGGTACCTGTAACCCCAGCTATGCTAAGGTAAGAGAATTGATTGAGCCCAAGAGTTTGAGGTTGCTGTTAGCTATGATGCCATGGCACTCTACCAAAGGGCAACAAAGTGAGACTCTGTCTCAAAAATTAAAAAAAAAAAGGCACTGTTAAAAGAATTCAAGGACAAACCACAGACTGGGTGAAAACATTTGCATATAGATGGTGAAGATTTGCACATAGAATATGTAAAAAGCTCTGAAAACTGAATAAGAGAGCAAACAATCCAATTTAAATAAGGGCAAGATATGAATAGACACTTCACCAAAGAAAATATGTGAATGGCAAATAGACATACAAACAGATGTTCATGATTAGACAGCAAAGAATTGAAAATTAAAATCACACTAAGATGGTTTGTCACCCATAGCACAGTGGTTATGGAGCCAGCCACATACACCGAGGCTAGCGAATTCAAACCCAGCCTGGGCCAGCTAAAACAACAATGACAACTGCAATAAAAAAACAAATCAAAAACAAAACAAATAGCTGGGCATTGTGGCAGGCACCTGTAGTCCCAGCTACTCGGGAGGCTGAGGCAAGAGAATCACTTAAGCCCAAGAGTTTGAAATTGCTGTGAACTGTGACGCCACCGCACGCTGCCGAGGGTGATACAATGAGTCTGTCTATATAAAAAAAAAAAAAGATCACAATAAGATACTATTACACACTTATTGCTAAAATGGAAATAACTGGTCATATAAAGTGTTGACAAAAATATGGAGGAACTGGAATGCAGATGCACTGCTTATGTTAAATGGTAATGGTACAACCACTTTGGAAACCAGTTTCACAGCTGCTTAATACATTAAACACATATATAACTTATGATACAACGATTCAATGTCAAAATACGTTTTTTTGTTTTTTGTTGTTTTTTTTTAGAGAAACAGTTTCACTTTGTCGCCCTTGGTAGAGTGCTGTGTCATCACAGCTCACAGCAACCTCTAGCTCTTAGGCTTAGGCGATTTTCTTGCCTCAGCCTCCTGAGTAGCTGGACTACAGGTGCCCACAACAGCACCTGGCTATTTTTTGTTGCAGTTTGGCCAGGGCTGGGTTTGAACCCGTCACCCTCATTATATGGGGCCGGTACCCTACTCACTGAGCCACAGGCATCCCCCCAAATAGCTATTTTTTTTAATGAAAGCTTACATCCATGCAAATACTTGTACAGATAATTGTTCATATGTTCATAACAAAATAGTCCCATACTGGAAACATCCCAAATGTCCATCAATAGACAAAAGGATAAACAAAAGGTGATGCATCTATACAATGGAATATTCTTTGGTGCTAAGAAGAAAGGACTTTTTTTTTTTCTTCATGGAGACAGAGTCTTACTCTGTTGCCCAGGCTGAAATACTTGGGCTCAAGGGATCCTCCTGCCTCAGCCTCCTCAGTATGTGGGATTATGTGCAGGAGCCACTGCATCTAAGAAAATACACTAATCGTCTTAGTTTTCTTAAGGGATGAGTTCTCACTGTGTTGCCCAGGCTGTTCTTAAATTTGTGGCTTCAAGTGATCCTCCTGCTTTAGACTCTCAAAGTGCTGGGATTATAGGCATGAGCCACCATGCCTATAAATGAACTTTTGATAAATGCCACAACTTGTATGAATCTCAGAATAATTATATTGACTGAAATGAGCCAACCAAAAAAAGAGTTCAGACTCTATGTTTTCATGTATATGAAGCACTAGACTATGTAAACTCGTATATAGCAAGGGAAAGTAGATGAGTAGGAGCTGTGGATTGAGTTTGAGGAAAGGATTTCAAAGAAGTAAGAACATTGGTGGGGTAGTGAACTTGTTCACTATGTTGATTGTGTATATACATATGTCAAAACTTATTGAGTTGTACAATTTAAATGTATGTAATTTACTGAATGCCAAATTATACCCTAATGAAGCTGTTAAAAATTAAATATCAGTTTATAATATTTTTCTCCTGAAATGCTTTCATAATGACATAGTGAATGTCATATAACTTTCTCACTGGCATTTCTGTGTTAATGTGGACTCAAATGACAGGCCTCTCCTTAAGGAACACATTATATTTTCCTTGAATTTTACTGGTTGTCATCTCATCTTATAAATGAGAGTAGAATGACCTAGTAAATCTTCTGGGAAACTGGAATAATTTGAGGCCAAGCAAAAGTATTACCAGAAAGAACTGATTTTACTTAGGTGGCAAAAGAGGTCAAATATTGTCTAAAATAATAAATGGAGAGACATATGTGCTCATTTGTTGGAAGATTCTGCATTGCCATTATGTCAATTCTACCTGATAACATAATACAAGAAAGCTAGCCCAGGGAGTGGCACCTACTAGCCACTCAATAAGTTGATCCTCTTGTTTTAAGATCAGAAAGTTCCATAAAACAGATACATATTTTTTGAGGCAGAGCCTCAAGCTATAGCCCTGGGTAGAGTGTCGTGGTGTCACAGCTCACAGCAACCTCAAACTCCTGGGCTTAAGCAATTCTCTTGCCTCAGCCTCCTGAGTGGCTGGGACTACAGGTGCCCGCCATCAACGCCCCACTATTTTCTGGTTGTAGTTGTCTTTGTTTGGAAGGTCCGGGCTGGATTCAAACCCACCGGCTCTGGTGTATGTGGCTAGCACCCTAGCCGCTTGAGCTACAGGCACCACCCATAAAACACATATTATTATATACTTTTGTCAGCAACCAATTAAAACTTGAGGCAGTCCATTGTTCAAAAGTACACTAGACCACAATACTTCAACTGTACCAGCTTTTAGCTTCATGACACTGAGTAAGGCACTTCACCTCTCTAGGTTGAGTTCCCTCATTAAGGAAATCAGGTGGTTAACATGATCACTTCTGTTCTACTTCTGAGATTTATTATTTAAGATGTATAGAGAGTTTAACATTAACATTATTATTGCTTAAGACACCAGCTCACAGCTGCAACTTAAGATTTGAAGAGCAGAACAAAATGTTTCATAAATGCAGGCAAGAGTGATTTTTTTTGTCTGACCTATTCAGATAACTGCTTTGATTATCAATTGGCATTATAGATCTATCCATAATAATATTAAGAAGTAGACTGGGCGCCTGTAGCTCAGCAGCTAGGGCGCCAGCCACATGCATCGCAGCTCGTGGGTTTGAACCCAGCTGGGGCCTGCCTAACAACAATGACAACTACAACGAAAAAATAGCCAGGTGTTGTGGCAGGAGCCTGTAGTCCCAACTACTTGGTAGGCTGAGGAAGAGAATCACTTAAGCCCAAGAGTTTGAGGTTTCTATGAGCTGTGATGCCACAGCACTTTACCAAGGGAGACATAGAAAGACTGTTTCAAAAAAAAAAAAAAAAACAATAATATTAAAAATTAAATCTCCAGAATTTTCTGTTTTCCATCATTAGCTGATTAAATATAAAGAAATAACTAGTTATTATGATCTTCTAATCGACAGGGATGACTCCACGCTAATGACTGTAAGGGCTTGAAAGTAGCATCATTTTTTAAAAAGTACCTGCATTGTTTTTTTTTTTTTTTTGAGACAGAGTTTCACTATGTCGCCCTTGTTAGAATGCCGTGGCACAGCTCACAGAAACCTTAAAATCTTGGGCTACGTGATTGTCTTTCCTCAGCCTCCTAAGTAGCTGGGACTACAGGCACCTGCCAGAACGCCTGGCTATTTTCTGGTTGCAGTTGTTTAGCTGGCCCTGGCCGGGTTCGAACCCACCACCCTCCATGTATGTGGCTGGCTCCATAACCACTGTGCAACAGGCCACAAGCCATTTTTTTTTTTTGAGACAAAGTGTCACTCTGTCACCCTGGGTAGAATGCTATGGCATCATAGCTCACAGAAACTTAAAACTCTTTGGCTTGGGCTCGGTGTCTGTAGCTCAGTGAGTAGGGCGCCAGCCACATACACCAAAGCTCGTGGGTTTGAGACCAGCCTGGGCCTGCTAAACAACAATGACAACTACAACCAAAAAAATAGCTAGGCATTGTGGTGGGCACCTGTAGGCCCAGTTACTTGGGAGGCTGAGGCAAGAGAATGACTTAAGTCCAAGAGTTGGAGGTTGCTGTGAGCTATGATGCCACGGCACCCTACTAAGGGTGAGTGAGACTCTGCCTTAAAAAAAAAAAAAAAAAAACTCTTGGGCTTGAGCAATCCTCCTGCCTCAGCCTCCCAAGTGACTGAGTTTTATTCTTATGTAAAACATGTAGGCTCTGTTTTGAGGACACTTACAGCTTTATATTCAATCAAATAGACAGTCAAGCTGTCAGTATACATGCCTTTTCAACAGTGTTGTATTTATTTCCCTATAATTGTTTCCTTAGCACAATGATAAGCTATAGCATAAAATCATTTATCTTTATCTCCTTCTTTGAGTACCTTTATATTCTCTCAAGAGAAGAAAAAGTGATGTCGTATGAACTATCCATATAAAACATGAACCTTAGAGTAAGTGATGTGGGCCAGGCGTCGTGGCTCACTCCTGTAATCCTAGCACTCTGGGAGGCCAAAGAGACTACTGCTTGAGCTCAGGACTTCGAGAACAATCTGAGCAAGAATGAGACCCCATGTCTACTAAAAAAAGAAAAATTAGATGGATATAGTGCGCCTTTAGTCCCAGCTACTTGAGAGGCTGAGGCAAGAGAATTGCTTGAGCCCAAAAGTTTCAGGTTGCTGTGAGCTATGATATTACTGCACTCTAGCCTTGGCAACAGAGTGAAAGTTTGTCTGAAAAAAAAAAAAAGAAAGGAAAGAATAGGTGATGTGCTACACAATTATCCTTTCTTTTCTTTCCCTATTCACACATATCAGTTAATTTGGTTTATCTACCCATATCAAGTAATAAAGTTTCATTTATATTTACTTTATGTTGACTGCTAAATAATTTTATGTTTATACAGAGAGAAGGAAACTGTCTTACCTACATTCTGAGAATTCAGAAACTTTTGGACAGGCCAGGCGCGGTGGCTCACTCCTTAATCCTAGCACTCTGGGAGACTGAGATGGGTGGATTGTCTGAAGTCACGAGTTCGAGACCAGCATGAGCCAGAGTGAGAAAAAGTAGCAGAGTGTTGTGGTGGGTGCCTGTAGTCTCAGCTACTTGGGAGGCTAATGGAAGGGAATTGCTTGAGCCCAAGAGTTTGAGGTTGCTGTGAGCTGTGCTGCCATAGCACTCTACCAATGAAACAAAGAGAGACTTTGTCTCAAAAAAGAAAACAATACAAACCAAAAAACCTTTTGGACAGGCCAGGTGTGGTGCCTCATGTTTGTAATCCTAGCATTCTGGGAGGACAAGTTGGGAGGATCGCTTGGGCTCTCAAGTTCCAGACCAGCCTGAGGAAGAGCAAGACTCCATCTCTACTAAAAAAGCCGAAAAATTTGCTGGGTATCATGACAGGTTCCTCTAGGCCTAGCTACTAGAGGCTGAGGCTGCAGGTTTGCTTAAACCCAGGAGTTTGAGATTACTATAATCTGTCATGATGCCATGGCACTCCAGCCAGGGGCAACAGAGTGAGCCTCTGTCTCAAAAACAAGCAAATCTTTTGGACAGTTAAAACTTCAAGAAATATGAAATGTCTTGCTTCAGTGGCATATTTCTAGTGAGTCTGAATATTTCACTAAAGTTGATAATCTTGAATGTGTCAAGGTGTCTTCAGAGTTTTTCAGTGGGTAACATTCTTTTTTATATACATGATTTACGTTTTTTTATAGTAGCACATTTAAAGTATGGGCAATGTTGCCTCTGCATTCCAATTTGATAATGAGCCTTAACCTTGTACCATTTTATTCCATAGAGAGAGGAAAAAAAATACTTACTGGCAAAGCAAATGGCTCATAAAGTAATCTGAGTGATGGAAAAAGAAAAGCTCCAAGCAAGAAATGAAAATATCTTTCACCAGGGATGAAGTAGAACTATAGAAATTCTCACTCCATCTGTAGCTGCTTTTTACAGTTGATGATCTTACTTACATAAAATTTCCCCTGAGTGTCTCTGACTACTGGGGCTTGAGAGCCTGAAACACGATTGAGTTTACAATCTGGGCAGTGACAAAGAGAGCCCTACACTTGCTTCAGGCTTTAAGGAGAATGGGCATTCTATTACGCCTGCTCCATTGTTTGCCCTAAGTCTCGAAATTTTAAAAATTAATTTACCATATAAACTTTTAGATATTTTTCTCTCAAATAAAACTTTTCTAAAGTATACTTGTTTTGTTATATCAACATGGTCCAGGAGATCCTAACAAGTAATCATGCAACCTACCACAAATGTAGGTTATATATAGACTTAGGTTCTAATACCAGCTTTGTTGCATAATTACTGTGCAGCAGAATTGGAAAATCCATATTGATTTTTCTAATCAGGAATATTGTGAGGATTAAATGCAAATATACATAAAAAGTTCTTTGAAACTATTAAACATTATGGAAATATGAGGTGTTTTCTCCAGGCAGCCGCCCACATGGAAGTTGTGAGTTTTCCATTTTCTGAAGTGTAGGCCATGAACCTAAATTATGGGATTACATATAAGTAATAGAGATCAGCTTTGTGGTTGTTTATTAAATTGAAATTGTATTAAATACATGTTCATGTAAAATATTTACAAATTAAAAGTCAACTTTATAATTTATATAATGATTATAATAGGTAACATTAATTAAGCACTTTGTTGTATATTGTTCCTAGTGCTAAGCAGTTTCTGTTGAAATGACCTTGTAAGGTGAATGTTATCATTGCTACCATATTATAGAGAAGAAAAATATAAAAACCAGGATTACAGATTGAGGCAATTTGACTCCTCTCTTAGCCATTATAATTTTATGCCTTCCAACACTCTGGAAAATCTGCTATTAACTTTTTATTTCTAGTGGAACATTGTTCAGAATAAATACAAGACATGTACTGCAGAGAGGCTTCTGGAAACTATAGTCTCTAGATAGTCAATTTCAAGACTTCCTGAGTAATCTGGTTAAATGAAGGGTAAACATTAGGATTCCAGAAATGCAGAACGTAATGAAGAAAAACCTACTTGATTTCTATAACGTGATATACTGGAGTTTGAGATAGTAAAAAGTAGATACAAAAGGAGAAACCTGTAGGTAGAAGCACTTTAAACTAAAAATAAAGAGGGCTTTAAAAGTTTTCAGACTGAGGAGTGTTTTGATTCCAGTCAACACAGTATTTTGGGAAATGCAATATAAAGTCAGGGATGAGTAGGAGCTGATGGGAATTTTCTATGCGCTACCACCTCTATGCACTGGCATACAACTTGTCTATTACTCTATGTCTTCCATACCTCTGTGCCATTTGGTGATCATAGTATTCTTGTGAGGAAAACAGAATAAATTTTATGACATTTTATTTTTTAAATTTGTTTTTAACAAGTTAGTACAGTATATTTGGTACAAAAAACAGTCCTTTTTTTCCTTTCAAAACATGACTTATCCTGAACAGAAGGTGTGTGATAACCTACTATACTCCTCTAACAGATACTTTTTTTTTTTTTTTTGAGTCTCACTCTGTCTCTCTGGGTGG
Source organism: Nycticebus coucang (assembly GCF_027406575.1). Lineage (NCBI taxonomy): Eukaryota > Metazoa > Chordata > Mammalia > Primates > Lorisidae > Nycticebus > Nycticebus coucang. The sequence continues at coordinate 124,197,119 of NC_069804.1, forward strand.
GGTGCCTTGGCATCATCATAGCTCATAGCAACCTCAAACTCTTGGGCTCAAGAAATCCTCTTGCCTCACCCTTCCAAGTAGCTGGGACTACAGGCGCCTACCACCATGCTCAGCTAGTTTTTCTATTTTTGATAGGATCAGGGTCTACCTCTTGCTCAGCCTGGTCTTAAAGTCCTAAGCTAAGCAATCTGCCCACCTTGGGCTCCCAGAGTGCTAGGATTACAGGCAGGAGCTACTGAGCCTGACCAAGAATAGATGTCTGAATGATTCTGTTAACGATGTGTCAATATTTAATTAAATATGCTATTCCCTTCCTAGTTAATAAGCTTGGTTTACAAGAAAAGGCAACTTTAGTTATTTACTTAATTACTTACATATTTTTTGAGACTGAGTCTCACTCTGTAGCTCTGGGTATAGTGCATGGCATCATAGCTCACAACAACCTCAAAGTCTTGGGCTCAGATGATCCTCTTGCCTCACCCTCCCATGTAGTTTGGACCATAGGCACCCACAACAATGCTCAGTTAGTTTTTCTATTTTTAGTAGAGTTGGGGTCTTGTTCTTGCTCAGGCTGGTCTCAAACTACTGAGCTCAAGCAATACACCCTCCTCAACCTCACAGAGTGCTAGGATTACAGGTGTGAGCCACTTCACCCTGCCACCCCTTCCAAATTCAGTGCAGGAATTTGGGACAAAAATTATTTTATTTCAATTAATTACTCAATCTTATCCCTTCTTTATACTGTCAAATACCGGAAGTGTTCTTCTCACTCTTTTTTTTTTTTTTTTTTTTTAGTTTTTTTGCCAGGGCCGGGTTTTAACCCACCACCACTGGTACATGGGGCCGGCACCCTACTCCTTTCCTTTTAGCCACACACACTGCCCTCTCTCTCACTTTTTTTTTTTTTTTTTTTTTTTTTTTAGACAGAGTCTCAAGCTGTTACCCTGGGTAGAGTGCTATGGCGTCAAGCTCACAGCAACCTGAAAATCCTGGGCTTAAGCAATTCTCCTGCCTCAGCTTCCCAAGTAGCTGGGACTACAGGCACCTGCCCCAATGCCCAGCTATTTCTTTGTTGTAGTTGTCATTGTTGTTTGGCAAGCCTGGGTTGGATTTGAACCCACCAGCTCTGGTGTAGGTGGCTGGCGCCCTACATGCTAAGCTAAAGGCGCTGAGCTGAGGAAGTTTTTTTTTTTTTTGAGACAGAGTCTCACTGTGTCACCCTCGGTAGAGTGCTGTGGCCCCACAGCTCACAGCAACTTCAAACTCTTGGGATTAAGTGATTCTTTTGTCTCAGCCTCCCAAGTAGCTGGGACTATGAGCGCCTGCCACAACACCTGACTATTTTTTTTGTTGTTGTTGTTGCAGTTGTCATTGTTGTTTAGCAGGCCCTGGCAGGGTTGGAACCTGCCAGCTTCGGTGTATGTGGCCATCACCCTACCCATGGGCGCCACCTCTTCACACTCTTTAAATTCCCCACATTTTCTTTGTAACCGGCTCTCTGGTTACATCTGAGCAGAATGGCCCGTCATATGCAGAGAAGGCACAGTCACAAGCAGTCCCTCTTTGTTTCTCTCCACCTACATCTTCCTCTATGGCAGTGGTTCTCAACCTGCGGGTCACAACCGTTTTGGGGGTAGAACGACCCTTTTACAGGGATTGCCTAAGACTATCCTGCATATCAGATATTTACATTACGATTCATAACAGTAGCAAAATTACAGTTACGAAGTAGCAACGAAAATAATTTTATGGTTGGGGGTCACCACAACATGAGGAACTGTATTAAAGGGTCGCCGCATTAGGAAGGTCACACTTGTGGCCATGCAAGTGTCCATAGCTGCTGTAGTGTCCTGCACACCGTGGCTCTACTCCTGTTGTCACTGGGGCTCTTTCTTCCAGATCCAGGGCCACCACATTCAATTGCAGAGACCCAGTGCACCCCAGAAAGCCTCTCCGTCTGGTGCCGTTCCCCCTACTAGGGTAACACATTGAAGAGCTGACTGTTGAGCTATAAACTGGTGTGACCATCTACAGGGCAGGTTGTATCTTTTGAAGGAACTGGTCAACTTTAAGAAATGCTCCTTTAATATGACTTTCTGCCTTCCTGTGGTGCCACTGACTGTCATTAAAGGGAGTGACTTAACTGCATTTTAACCTCACAAGGTCCATTCTCCACATCAAAGGAAATGGTCAGATCAGTGGGAACATGCAGCTGAAATGATAAAGTCTCCACAAAAACAGCAAAGGAAACTGTGGTCTTAAAAAGGAAACTCACATCAGCAGTAAATTCTCCACGGAAATTAGGGAAATGAAAATAATGAAGTCTCCGTAACATATGCGATCTTTCTATCTCTAAAATGGCATAATAGGGGATTGCTACTGAAGGAAGCTTAAGTCCAAAATGGCTCTCATCTTTGACGTGGACAGCTTTTTTCTTCAGGGTCAGCAGTGTGCGCTGCCTCCCTGAGTGTGGGCATGGGGTTGGGGTCAGGGTCGATTTCGGGGTTTGTGTCAGGGTGGGGTCGGGGTTGTCAGGGTTGGCATCGTGTCGGGGTTGGCGTTGGCATTGCATTGGCATCAGAGTCACCCTGGTCTCTTGTTGGGGTCACGTTGGCAGCGTGTCAGCATTGGGGTCGGGGTCGGCACAGGGTCAGCATCGGTGACCCCGTTGTCGGCACAGGGTCAGCATCAGTGACATCGCTGCTGGCATCGCGTTGGGGTCAGGTCAGCATCAGCGTGTGGTCGTGGTTGGCCACTCATCAGCGTTGGCATCCAGGTGGGTTTGCTAGGCTGAAATTTCTTCTATCTCACACATCCTGGTTTAACAGAAGGTTCTCACTTAGTAGGAGGTCCTCATTACAGTAAGAGATTGTCAGGATGTCCTTGTGTGTACGTAAGGGACAGGTAAACAGTCTTAAAGAACTTGAAAGCTGCTTCATAATAGTTCCAGTTTGATTCTTTTCTAGGCCAACTGACATACTTTGTAGGCACCACGGGTCTCAACCAAGTGGTGTACATCATATCACCTGGGGAACTGTGGAGCTGTGGATCATATTTGCCACTAAATTTCTGTATTGTGTGAAATTGGAATGTCATGTGTCCATTTCCCTAATATAGAAGACATCTAAACACACAATAAAAATATATCAGTTAATAGAAAACAGCTTTTGTTTTAGTGATACATTTAAATATTTTGACTGAATGACATCCAGTGTTGAACACACTCAGAAGCCAAGGTTGGCTTTGATTGCCATTAAGCACAGGCAAATAGCCACTTAAATAAGCAGCTCCATTAGGCTAGGCCAACCTCCATGCTGCTTCTCCAGTTCTCTACTTACAACATTTAGCTTAGTTAAACCGTTTTCATGCTAACCTTGGCATACACATCACTACCTATTTAGGAGGAAAAATAACTCAGCCATTCTTCAAGGATATATGCTTTTACTCCTTTCTTTCTGATCTAAATATTCCTTCCCTTTTTATTTTTACCAATTTTGCCAAGTAACTCCAAGCTTATATCCCTAGGAGAGAGAGAGCTACTTTAGTCGATAACGCACCTTTGTGTGATTTAGAAAAAGACACTCTAGCATTACAGCCTCAGACCATGATGAACAGAGCATGGGTGGGATATCAGCTGCATTTCATTTCTCTCATTCAGGTGCCTTTGTGTGGTGAACAACATGGCAGCTGTGAGACTAATGATGCTAAACAGGTTTAAATTGGGGGGCAAATTCTCATGCCTCAATAATGATTTAAAAAACCACAAGTACTGGCTTGCCACGTGTAGCTCAGCAGCTAAGGCGCCAGCGACATACAGCAGAGCTGGTGAGTTGGAATCAACCCCAGGCCTGCCAAACAATGACAACTACAACCAAAAAATAGTTGAGCTTTGTGGCGGGGGCCTGGAGTCCCAACTACTTGAGAGGCTGAGGCCAGAGAATCGCTGAAGCCCAAGAGTTTGAGGTTGTGAGCTGTGACGCCACGCCCTCTAGCCAGGGCGACACCGTGAGACTCTGCCTCAAAACAAAACAAAACGCTTCCTGAAACCGGGTGCATTGTGATGTCATCGTGCGCGGCGGAAGTGCCTGTTGCCTGGGAGAGCCGTGGGCAGCGGCCGGCGAGTCTCTGGGCGGCCTGGACTCATCATGGCTTATAGAAGAGATGAAATGTGGTCGGAGGGACGATTTGACTATGAAATCTCTCCTTTCAAGAGAACCAGTCAGTCTTTCCATCAGTCTCAGCGTAGGAAGTCCGGGCATGTTGATGTCTCCTACAAAGGGCAGCATGAAAGAAAGCCAGAAACAGGTAAGGAGAGGCCTGCACGATCTTTGAAAACATCAAGAGATACTTCACTCTGGTTTTATTCAGGAGTTTCTCATCCAAGATGTTAGCCAACCCTCGTAGTCTAACTGAAAACACTTGCTGAGGCTGCAAGAAAGTGGGCTGCTGAAAAGCGACAGAAGTCAGATGAAAGTAACTTGCCTGAAATTCACGTGTATGAAGCGGGATCCACAGCACAGTCGTTCATTTACCAGCCACAAGAACCTGAGGCAAATGCAGCATATGGCATAGAGTTATATTAAGACGAGCTAACTTGTCGCTTTAAAGCAATAGCATTAAAAGCTAAAGAGATTGAACAGGCTTACCGACAAGACTGTGAAACTTTCTGGAGGGTAGTGAAAATGCTGATTGAAAAAGATCCTTCATCAGAAAACTCTATACAGTTTGTGCTGAGGCAGAATTTACATGAAATAGGTGAGAGACGTTTTGAAGAACTCAACCATTTCATTGCAGAGCACGATACTTCAACTCAAGAGTTTGGAGAGCCTTTTGAGAGTTCTAGCTCAGGCAAAAAGTTTCTAGATTTTGTTTTCCCTCCCTGAATTGCATAAATCTTTAATATATGGACATTTTGTGATGAAGAGAAATAACTTTATAATGGCTGACCATACTTCCAGTATCAAACGTCTAAAATAGTCTAAAATATTTTCTTAGAATTTTTTCTACATGTAGAGCATCTTAATAAATACTCACCTTTTTTTTTTTTTTGCCCCCTAAAATGGTGGTCAATTAATTTTTCAAGCTTTGAAAGAGAAGTCCTGAAGAATAGCTTTCTGTGCCTACTCATGTTCTGTAGTCTTCCAAGTATGTAATCATTTGGTCACAGGAGTGTAATTTACAGGCTAGAGATAATTCCACTTAAATATTAGTAATCCGTTTGCTTTTCATAGTGAATGATACCATGTGAAAATGTGAGAATTCTCAGTTGTGATTTTATTGACTTGTTGCTTGATTTTCTTAGGGTTTGTAACTTTTATGTGTTAAAGTACTATCGTCATAAACTGAATGCTTTAGGATCCTACAGAAAGTTTGAGAATAAGTCTCATTCAGTAACAATATAGAGCCCTGAAATATCTGAAATACACCTCAGAATTAAAAGCCTTTTTTTCCAAGATTGAGCATCTATTAATCCTGAAATTCCTGAGTGTTTCACTGATGTGGGAGACTTAAACAATATTATTTAATAAAACTAAAAGAAGGGGCAATTTGGATGGAGAGTAGGGATATCTTAAAGTGGAGATTTCTGACCTAAAGAGAACAAATTTAGACTTGTTTTTTCGTTGGTCCAGTAGTTGGGTGGAGTTGTTTTATTTCGTCGGCCCATACTCTTCACCACAACAAAGGTGATTGATAACATGCCCATGATTACACTTCGTATAGATTTTTTTTTTAATCTCTGTAGTTTAGTGAATTCTTTGTTCTGCCCTTTAGCCTTTCAGAAGTTTTCTTAAAAGAAACAAAGCAGTAGGTAGTATGCCCAACTCAGCAACCCCTTCCCAAGAAGTCTGTGAAATAGTCCTTCTTGAGTGACCCATTTAAATCACGGGTTAGTTGAGAATCTAAGTGAGACAATTAGGATGTTCCATTTCTTTTCTGATCACTTCAGCATCCCAGTGGTATTGAGCCAAAATACACAGTTATGTGGCATTGCTTAGTGAGGAAACCTTAAAAAAACTGTTTGTTATTGCTACCCAATTTCATTACCCTCCCATCCTCTTTTTATTTTCTACTCTCTTCTCCTTCAAATTCTGGTGTTATTTTTAGTGGCCCCCTACTAATAATATCATACATAAAATTGTATGAAATAATACATAATACATAAAAATACATAATAATAATACATAATACATAATAATGATACATAATACATAATAATACATAAAAATTATATGAAAAATGGAAATCAGAATATGAATAATTTTAACAGATCACATAACAGGTGCCTTAAAGTATGTATTATGCTGTCCGCAGATCTAAAAACTAATTGAGGGCAACAATTATTTTGTAAAATTTCCTAAATGAGACTACCTTGAATCTTTATTTTTGCCAAGTAGATGTTAACTCACCTAACCTTAAACCAAACTAAGTCCTACATATCAACTATAGTATTCTTCCTTAATGGCAGTGATTTTCGTTATCCACTTTGGATAAAATAAGTAAGTACTCATCTTGTTTTCCCTCTTTCCCCACCAATGCTTTTCTTTTCCTCAAATATTCTAGTCCCAGGATTCATTATCTTTAGTCAAGATGTCACAAGTTGAAAAAGAAAACTTAAACCACCAAAGGCAAAGGAGTTGTTCACTTTGTTGAACTTCATTAAGTTAGATAAGTCTTACTAACAGATGGATTAAAATGTGGGTTCAACAGATAATTTCTTCCTCTCCCTTTCCCCGAAATTACATTTAGCAGTAAAAGCTTTTTATAGCTTGTCATTAGCATTATTTTGGTGGCTTGTCAGTGTTAAACTGTTTAGATTTTTTTGTTAAGATCTTTAACGTCTAATTTTAAAATAGATAAGTCTGGTGTGTACCAGAATGTGTATTTTACAAAATGTTCTTTATTAAAGAGATTTGTTTGTAAATTATCCATTGTTTTTAAATATGCCCAATAGATGTGATAAAATTTTCATTGTCTTACCATAAAGCCTTGCTGATCAACAAGGGGAACGCAGATACTGTAAAGTTTTTGGTGAATTTAAAAATGCAAAATAAACAACCATGTGTGAATAAAAAAAAACAAACAAAAAACAAAACACAAGTACTCTGAGGCCATTTTTAAACTAATAGATAAGTGTACCATAAGCTATGATGAAGTGTATGGGCCAGGGAATGGCACTAGGTGTGACAAAAATTCGCTGAGGATTGGAGGTTTTCCAGCCTGTTTTGAAGAGGTAGGAGGCCTGGAGCAGAGGTTGGCACAGAACATGGGCTCAGACAACTCATATAATTCATAGAACACTAACTTTCAAATACTTTCATTCTTTCGCCCCCTCTCCCCCGAATTAGCCAGAGAAGAAGCAAATACTCTACTAATGCAAGGTGAAACAATTTTACCTGTTTTTTGTTGTTGTTGTTGTTGTTGTTGTTTGCAGTTTTTGGCCAGGGCTGGGTTTGAACCCACCACCTCCAACATATGGGGCCAGCGCCCTACCCCTTTGAGCCCCAGACACCACCATCATTTTTTTTTTCTGAGACAGAGTCTCACTTTGTCACCCTCGAGTGCCTTACCATCATAGCTCACAGCAACCTCTTGGGCTCAAATGATCCTCTTCCCTCAGCCTCCTGAGTAACTTGGACTGCAGGCGCCCAGAACTATGCCCAGTTCGTTTTTTTTATTTTTAGTAGAGAAAGGTCTTGCTCTTGCTCACGTTGGTCTTGAAGTCCTGAGCTTAAACAATCCACCTGCCTTGGCCTCCCAGAGTGCTGGGATTACAGGTATGAGCCACTATGCCAGGCCTAGCAACCTTAAACTCTTGAGCTCAAGCAATCCTCTTGCTTCAGCCTCCCAAGGAGCAGGGGCTACAGGTGCCCACCTCAACATCTGGCTATCTGTAGAGATGGGGGTCTTGCTCTTGCTCAGGCTGGTCTCAAGCTCCTGAGCTCAGGCATTCTACCCACCTCGGCCTCCCAGAGTGCTAGGATTACAGTCATGAGCCACTGCACGCAGCCTCTCCAGGAATTTAAAAAAGCATCTAGCTGAGCTAGATGTTTTCATGAGTAGTATGCAAAACTGTATCTTGCTTAAATACATTAAAAAGTAGCAAATTGCTGGCAAGGCCTAGTGGCTCTTGCCTGTCATCCTAGCAATGTGAGAGGCCAAGTTGGGGGGATTGCTTTAGCTCAGGTATTCTAGACCATCTTGATAAAAAGTGAAATTTCGTCTCTAAAAGAAATAGCTGGGCGTTATGGTGGGTGCCTATAGTCCCAGCTATTTGGGAAGCTGAGGCAAGAGGATTGCATAAGCCCAAAAGGTTGAGGTTGCTATGAACTATGATGCACAGCATTCTTTCCCAGGGTGACAGAGTGAGACTCTTGGCTCAAAAAAAAAGATTCAGTGCTATAGAATCTAACCTGTGTACTTGTGTCCTCTTATACATTTAATCCTAATCTGCTAGGGCCAAATATAATTACTCCTTGTGACAAAAGTATAGAATGTTACCCTACCTGGAGATAATCAAAGTAGGAATACCTGGTTTGAAATTTTAATTCTGTCATTTACTATGTGATCTTGATACTTTTACTTTAACCAATTGAGTATCGGTCTCTTTACCAATAAAATGAATACGATAATAGCAGCTTTACACAATTATTGTGAAGCACACAGTGGTTATTCAGCAAATGCCTGATAAACTGAACTGCTCAATGAACTTCACTTCCCTCTCCCTAGTCCTTTTTGCTGACCATGTCATCATAATAGAGAACCTCATTATGAACCTAAGTGATATTTACTCTAAACATTATGCACAACTGGTTGGGTACATCTGGATGTTTGATATGGCATAAGCATCGAGATACCTCCTGGGATATAAATCATCCAAAGTTAAAAGAATGTCATATAACTTGGCTCAAGGGCAGTTGGAGCTGTGTAAGAAGGAACTTGGCTAGATTATGAATCCACCAGTATGTCTGTCACAGATACCATCTGACCCAGATCCCTTGAACCAATGTTGAAATCTTACAGCAAAGGCTCTCTAATAAAAGAACAAGTGAAAATTAAAAGAACTTTTTTCCATCATGCCAGCAACCTCAGTGCCAATAGCTTTGGCAGCATCCTGGGAGTTTGCACCACTAGCTCTTCCAGCATTGGAAGACAGCATCTTCTTTATTGGACTGGCACTGACAATATGTGTGTGGACACTGCAGGCCACCAGTTATACTTAGGAAGGCACCAGTAGAGGTCTGGCTTTTGATGGCTGTTGACCATGACAATATGTATTTCTGGGGCAAGCCCTAGAGATAGAGAAGAGAAATGGGTACCTGACTCCAGAGAACTTGTGAAATACCTTTGTAACAGAGGCAAAGGCCTGAAAAAGAGCAAATGTTTAATGAGCTGTCTGTTTAAAACCCCCTCACACTTTTGGGGAATTAAAACCTACATTGTTGAAGGCTACCCTGTTTCCCCGAAAATAAGACAGTGTCTTATTTTAAGGTGTGCTCCCAATTATGCACTAGGTCTTATTTTCAGGGGACGTCTTATCTTTCCTGTAAGTAGGTCTTATTTTCAGAGGATGTCTTATTTTGGGAAAACAGGGTAGTAATCAGTCGTGCAGGGAGTGTTGTTTTTTATGCCACAGGAGATGGCTGAACATAATTGTCAGAGGTCATGGAAAGGTCATCAGAATGTCTTCACTGGAGACACTACAGTTAAACAGCAGTAGCCTGAAGCTGAAAACTCCTTTCATAAGCTCTGTACTTCTGTTTAAAGGGAGGATGATGGTACCATAATAAAAGAGTCTGACATCTTCATTTTCTGTCAAATTAATAAACTTCTATTTTTTCCTCAATCTACTTGTTCTTGTTCAGTAGTGGGGACAAGTACCAAGCTCTTGGTAACACAGACCCACACAGTCTTTGCTATATTTGGGAAGTTGTTCTTCAATTTGCTGAAGTATGAGAGTATTTGGATGTCATGGTACTCTTTGGGGGACTATAAGAAATGGCATTTTTTCATTTGATTCTAGCACTTAATTATGAGAAGAATGAAATGAGCAGTATCACAGTCCCTGGCTTTGAGGGGCACTTAACTATGTAGCAAACACTCTGCTAATTCCTTTACATTGGTGACCTTATTCAACTCTCACTATAACCCTGTCTAATACGTACTAGGTAAAGATACAGGCTCAGAGAAGTTCAGAAACTTGCATAGGGGCACAAAACCAGGAAGTGGCCGAAAACAGATATGCATCCTGGGCTTCAAGTTTATGATCTTAACTAGTACATCTACTGAACATTTTTTAGCAGGCCCAGGCTGGGTTCAAACTTGCCACCCCCAGTGCACGGGGCTGGCGCTTTAACCATTCGGCTATAGATGCCCTGAACAATTTTTTTTTTTTTTTTGAGACAGAGTCTCACTTTATTACTCTGGATAGAGTGCCGTGGCATCACAGCTCACAGGAACCTCAAACTCTTGGGCTCAAGTGAGCCTCTTGCCTAAGTCTCCCAAGTAGCTGAGACTACAGATGCCTCCCACAATGCCCAGTTAGTTTTTCCATTTTTATTTTTTTTTCATTTTAATAACTGTATAATTAAATACCGTAAAAGATCCAAAACAAAACATCAAATCAGGAGGAGGACTGGGAAAGTTTTCATGAGGAAAAATGATCTTTTCCAAGGTTGTTTAGTGGCAGATGTGATGTCAGTCTGCTGTGAAAAGACACTGGCCAAAGCATCATTCATCAATGTAGAAGATTCATAAGACACTGGGCTCTTGAGTTCTTTGAGGGTCTCCATACTTCCTTCAAAAAAGGTTGTGTTAGTTTGCAGTCCCTCCAGCAGTGTAAATGTGTTCCTTTTCCTCCACTTCCACACCAGCATCTTCAGTTTTGAGATTTTTTGATGTGGGTCATTCTGGCTGGGGTTAGATGATAGCTCAGGGTGGTTTTGATTTGCATTTCTGAAATAATTAGGGACAATGAGCATTTTTTCATATGTTTGCTAGCTATTAGTCTGTCTTCTTTAGAAAAGGTTCTATTCATCTCTCTTGCCCATTGATATACGGGATTTTTGGCTTTTTTCATGTGGATTAATTTGAGCTCTCTGTAGATCCTAGTTGTCAAGCTTTTGTCTGATTCAAAATATGCAAATATCCTTTCTCATTGTGTAGGTTGTCTATTTACTTTGGTTGTTATCTCCTTAGCTGTACAGAAGCTTTTCAGTTTAATTACATCCCATATCTTCATTTTTGTTGTTGTTGCAGTTGCCATGGAAAAGTCTTTCCTCAGACTGATAACTTCAAGTGTTTTTTCTATGCTTTCTTTAGGGATTTTTATCATCTCATACCTTAAATTTAGGTCTTTTGTCCATCTTGAATCAATTTTTGTGAGTGAAGAAGGTGCAGGTATAGTTTCAGCCTTCTACATGTGGATATTCAGTTCTCCCAGTACTATTTATTGAATAGGGATTCTTTCCCCCAGTGTATGTTCTTGTTTGGTTTATCCAAGATTAGGTGGCTGTGAGGTGTTAGTTTCATTTCCTGGTTTTCTATTGGATTCCAAATATCTATGTCTCTACTTTTGTGCCAGTACCATGCTCTTTTGATCACTACGGCCTTGTAGTAGATCCTAAAGTCTGGTATGCTGATGCACCTGGCTTGGTTTTTATTACTAAGAACTGCCTTAACTATATGGGTTTTTTTCTGGTTCCATACGAAATGGAGAATTCTTTTTTCCAAGTCTTGAAAGTACAATGTTGGCATTTTTTTTTTTATATTGAAATAGAATCTCACTATGTTGCCCTGGGTAGAGTGCCGTTGTGTCACAGCTCACAGCAATCTCCAACTCTTGGGCTTAAGTGATTCTCTTCCTCAGCCTCCCTAGTAGCTGGGACTACATGCACCCACCACAACACCACTTCATTTTTTGGTTGCAGTTGTCGTTGTTGCTTTGCATGTCCGGGCCGGGTTCGAACCTCCCACCCTAAGTGTATGTGGCCGGTGCGCCTGCTGACTGAGCTACGGGCACCGCCTGAATTGAAAATCTTATTCTTCTGTGCAAAGATTCAGGTGTGGTTGATTATAAAATATATTAGTTTAAATTTCTTTGGGGGAACCTAAGTTGTCAAAAAGTATGTGAAAATCCGCAGGCTAATTGAAACAAAAAGATTTCTTAAGGCAAAAGTTAAATACAAATCGCGTCTTATCTTCGCAGTTGTAATACTGTCAAAGTTGCTTCCTGATGACAGTAACTTTCTTTCATAATCACTTGCTACACAGAAGATCTTTGTTAAATTGAAAATTCTTTACCAGAAAATTTCCTTTGAATAAAATTTCAAAAAAAATCATTCAAAAGAAAGAGCATGGGTGGCACCTGTGGATCAGTGAGTAGGGTGCCGGACCCATATACTGAGGGTGGTAGGTTCAAAACCTGGCCCCAGCCAAACTGCAAGATCAAAAAAAGAAAAAGCAGCTAGTTATTTGTGTCGTAATTTTCTTTTTAAGCTTTTTAAACTGTGATCAGATCCTAGTGTGGTGGGAATGAAAAACTTCCCATTTGACCCCAGTTTCGGTGAAAGATCAATTCACATTAAGGCAGATTAATAAAAGAAAGAGATCACAAATTTATTTAGTGTACAAATGGGGAGAATCACAGAATGATTACTCAGTATCCCAATGGGGCCCAGAAGTTTATATCCCTTCTTGTTAGAGGGGATGAGGAAAATGAGGAATATAGGTAATTTTACTGAGGTTTTTACACAGGTAGAGGGAAAGCCCTTTCTAATCCCTTTTTTTTCTTTTTTTAATTATTAAATCACAGCGGTGTACATTCGAAATATTCTTTATATAATTCAAAATAGTCTTTATACAAAGGAGTTGTATTTTGGGGTAAAATTCCCTGGGCTCCTTCACTAGACTTTGTGCCAAATTATAAAGACTGAGCTTATATGCATGGCACTGTAATCAGAAAAAACCACTCTCCAATATGTTAGGTCTGACAATTAAGTTCATGAACTTGCCACCGTGCACTTACGTTGGCATCATTATAACAAACAACAAGCTTCATGACCTTGTTATATTAGTGTCTCACAGTTGTGTTCATGTAGATGTGTGGTGGTATCTTACTGAGTTGCATTAATTATTGTTCCATCTTTTTGGCGTCCCACTGCAAGAATGTTGGAGCTTAAATTAGAGCAACAAATGAACATTTGTTCTGGGAGACCAAAACAGGTGGATCCCCTGAGCCCAGGAGTTAAGAGACCAGACTGAACAAAAGCAAGACCCTGTCTCTATTAAAAATAGCTGAGCATTTTGGCAGGTTCCTATAGTCTCAGCTACTTGGAAAGCTGAAGCAGGAAGATCACTTGAACCTAGGAATCCGAGGTTGCTGTGAACTATGACTCCATAGCACTCTAGCCTAGGTGACAGAGTGAGACACTGTCTCAAAACAAACAAACAAACAAACACAAAAATGAACATTCGTAAATTTCTTGTTAGACTTGACAAGAGTGGAAGGGAAATCAGGGACATGTTACTCTAAGTTTATGAGGATAATGCCATGGAGAAAATGGCAGTGGACAGATGAATTAAATGTTTTAATCTTTTTTTTTTGTTGTTCTGAGACAGAGTCACACTTTGTCACCCTTGGTAGAGTGCTATGGGGGTCATAGCTCACAGCAACCTCAAACTCTTGGGCTCAAGTGATTCTCTTGCCTCGGTCTCCCAAGTAGCCATGACTACAGGTGTTCCCCACAATGCCCAGCTATTTCTAGAGACAGGGTATCACTCTTGCTCAGGCTGGTCTCAAACTCCTGAGCTCAAGCAATCCACTCACATTGGGTTCACAGAGTGAAACCCTGAGATTATAGGCATAAGCCACCTAGCCTGGCCTTGGATTAAATGTTTTTCTGAGGGGAGAGAAAGTGACACTGATGAAGAGACATCAGGGTGGCCAATAATGAGCAGAACAGATGAAAACATTGCACAGATTCATCAAATTGTGCATCAAAATCATTAGCTGACTGTCAGAAGCATTGTAAATTAAATAGACATCAATGGAGAAACAGCTGGGAAAATCTTAACTGAACATCTTGGCCAACAACTCACGGCTCTTGCATCACCATAATGCACCAGTTCAAAAGGCACTGTCTATAAGGGAGTTTTTAGCCAGTAAATAAATAACTATATCGGAACACCCTCGCTACTCTCCTGGTCTGGCCCCCAATGACTTTTTACTTTACCTGTAGATAAAGGAAATATTGGAAGGAAGACATTTTGATGACATTCAGTACATCAAGGGTAATTCCAAAGAATAAGTTCTAAAATTGCTTTTAAAGTGAACTAGGCACTGGAGTCAGTGCATAGCAAGTGGAATACTTCAAAGGTGATTGCAGTGCTAGTCAGCAATGTAGTACTTCTTCTAGGATGAGTTTGCAAACTTAACTGTCAGACCTCATACGTGTTTAGCCCTTTTACTTCTTTTTGCCACTCCTATGTTTTTAGCTATCTATATACATCTTCATTTGGGTTTCTCAAATTTGGATTTTCTCAAACCTCTTTTTTATATAAATAAACTCATCTTTTCCCCCACCTTTCTATTTCTCTGCTATTCATCTGTATTTCCTACCCAGAAATCTCGGTGTTACCATGAACACATATCTTTCTTTCATTAACAAATACTTATTGAGCATCTACTTTGAGCCAGGTTCCGCGCAAAATGCAGGGACATAATGTGAGCTCTCAAGATGCTCTATATTCAGATTGTAACTGAGTTGTGTTGTTATCTGATTAACACAAAGGCATATAGAAAATGAGAAATGGTATCTACTGTTATTTTTAATATTGCCAGAGTTTTAAAATGTCTTAGATTCATCCTGTTCATAAGCTAGGATTTAGTTAGTGAAAAGGAGAGCCATGTAACCACTGATATTCTGTGAAGACAAGAGAAAGTTGTTTCAATATCTGTGGTTGCATGTCCTTCCTTTTAGTATTGTACTTTAGTCTACTTCCTGAATTTGTTGTTTTCAGGCTTAGCTTTATTTTATGCATGTTATTAACCTCATTCATCTTGTGTCAGGTTCAGTACAAACAGAGCCTGGGACAGGGATTTGGTTGCATAAGATGTACTGAAGAAAATACTCTTTAGGAAAATCAATATACACAAATCAGTAGCACTAATATACACTAATAACAACAAAGCTGATAATTAAATCAAGAACTCAATCTCATTTGCAATAGCTGGTAAAAATTACCTTGACATACACTTAATTGGGGAGGTTAAAGATCTTTACCAGGAGATCTATAAAACACTGGTGAAAGAAATTGTAGATGATACAATAAATAGAAAAAAAATCTCCCATACTCACTCATGATATTGAAGAATCAATATCATGAAAATGACCATACTGTCCATAGCAATCTATATATTTTATGAAATTCCTATTGAAACACCAATGACATTGTTCACAGAACTAGAAAAAAAACCCTAAAATTCATATGGATCAAAAAAAGATAAATACAATAAAAAATAGCCAAAGTGATACTAAGCAAACACATCACATCTGGAGGCATCACATTACCCAACATTGAATTATACTATAAAGGTATAGTAACCAACACAGTGTGGTACTAGTATAAGAGTAGGCACATAAACCAATAGAATAATATAGAGCAGCAGTTCTCAACCTGTGGGTTGTGACCCACAGGAACTGTATTAAAAGGTTGCAGCATTAGGAAGGTTGAGAACCACTGATATAGAGAAACCAAAAATAAAACCAAATATCTACAACCAACTGATCTTCAACAAAACAGAAAAAAATAAACCAGGGAAAGGACATCCTATTAAATAAATGGTATTTGGAATATTGGAAAGCCATATGCAAGAGAATGAAACTTGATCTCTGTCTCTCAGCAAATAGAAAAATTAATTCAAAATGGATTAAAGAATTAAATATAAATCCCGAAACCATAACAATTCTAGAAGAAATCCTAACCTAGAAAAAACTCTTCTGGACATTGGCTTAGGCAAAGAATTTATGATTAAAACCCCAAAAGCAAATGCAGCAACACCATAATTAAACCAAAACTTTCTGCACAGCAAAACAAATAATCAACAGAGTAAATAGACAACCTGCAGAATAGGAGAATATATTCACAAATTATGCATCGAACAAAGGACTAATATCCAGAATCTGCAAGGAACTCAAACAAAACATCGAAACAAACAAACTCCCCCACCAAAACCAACAAAGCCCTCCCATAATACCAGTAAAAAGTGGATATATTACATTAACAGTTTTTTTTTTTTAAAGAAGAGATACAAACAGCCAAGAAACATATGAAAAAGTGCTCAGCATCACCAATCATTAGGGAAATGCAATTAAAACCACAGTCAGATACCAGCTTACTTGTATCAGAGGGGCCATTATTTATTTCTTTATTGAGAAAGTCTCAATTTGTCACCCTCAGCAGAGTGCTGTAGCATCATAGCTCACAGCAACCTCCAACTCTTGGGCTCAAGCGATTCTCTTGCCTCAGCCTCCCTAGAAGCTTGGACTGTAGTCACCTGCCACAACACCTGGCCTTTTTGTTATGGTTGTTTAGCATTATTAAAAAATCAAAAGACAATAGATATTAGCACAGATGTGATGAAAGGAGAACGCTCAAACGCTCTTGATGGGAATGTAAATTAGTACAACCTCTATGTAAAACAGTATGGAGATTGGTCAAAGTACTAAAAGTAGATCTACCTTTTCAGTCTGGCAATCTCACTACTACATATCTAACCCAAAGGAAAAGAAGTCATTATATCAAAAAGATGCTTGCAATTTTATGTTTATTGCAGCCCAATGATTGCAAAGATATGGAATCAACCTAAGTGCCCATCATCTGATGAGTGCATACAGAAAAGGTGGGGTGTGTGTGTCTATATCTATACTTACATACATATATATACACATACACACACCATGGAGTACAACTCAGCCATAACAAAGAATGACATAGTGTCTTTTGTAGCTAGTTGGCTAGAACTTGAGGCCATTCTGCTAAATGAAGTATCTCGGGGACAGAAAAAAAATATTGCATGGTCTTACTTATAAGCAGGAGCTAAGTTATGGGGACACAGTTGTGTACAGAGTGGTACAACAGACAATGGAGATTCATAAGGGGGGAGAAAGAAAACTTATTTATTGTGTAACAGTGTATGCTATTTAGGTTATGGGTACACTAAAAGCCTAGACATCACCACTATATAATTCATCCATGTAATCAAAAACCAGGGTCTTAATCAAGGGGTCCTCGAACTATGGCCAGCGGGTCATATGTGGCAGTGTAAATTGTATTTGTTCCTGTTTTGTTTTTTACTTCAAAATAAGGTATGTGCAGTGTGCATAGGAATTTTTTCATAGTTTTTATTTTTTAACTATAGTCTGGCCCTCCAACGGTCTGAGGGACAGTGAATTGGCCCCCTGTCTAAAAAGTTTGAGGACGCCTGGATTAGAATATGTCTCAGAGGGGAGAGATACATAGAAATCAGGAAGGCTGCTTGATTTGAATGCATCTTTCAGAGAGTCATAATTCTGCAGTTCTGAATAAAACCTCTAAAGAAGACAGATGAATGGCTAACAAACATATGAAAAAGTGTTCATCGTCCCTAATTATTAGAGAAATGCAAATCAAAACCACCCTGAGATATCATCTAACCCCAGCAAGAATGACCCACATAACAAAATCTCAAAACTGCAGATGCTGGTGTGGATGTGGAGAAAAAGGAACACATTTACACTGCTGGTAGGACTGCAAACTAACACAACTTTTTTTTAAGGAAGTATGGAAACCCTCAAAGAACTCAAGCTAGACCTCCCATTTGATCCTGCAATCCCATTACTGGGCATCTACCCAGAAGGGAAAAAATCCTTTTACCATAAGGACACCTGCACTAGACTGTTTAATGCAGCTCAATTTACAATCGCCAAAATGTGGAAACAGCCTAAAAGCCCACCTACCCAGGAATGGATTAACAAGCTGTAGTATACATATACCATGGAATTGTATTCAGTCATTGACATTATGGAGACTTTCCATCCTTTGTATTAACCTGGATGGAAGTGGAACACATTATTCTTAGTAAAACATCAGAAGAATGGAAAAGCATGAATCCTATGCACTAAATTTTGATATGAGGACAATGAATGACCTAGTACATGGTGGGGGTGGGGGTGGGGGAAGGGGAGAGAAGACAGAGAAAGCAAGAGGGGTGGGGGAAAGTAAGACCAGAGATTGGGAAGGGTAGGGGTGGGAGAAGGAAGAGCAGAGATAGGAAAGGGGGGGGTGGGCGTCTTGGTGTGTGAAACACCTTTTGGGGGCAAGACACAAGTATAAGAGGGACTTTACCTAACAAATGCATAGTGTAACCTGCTTTCTTGTACCCTCCATGAATCCCCAACAATAATATATATATATATATATATATATATATAGGGACTATAACCATAAAATTCTTACAGGAAAACATGGGATAAGTCTGCATGACCTTGGATTTGGTAATGGATTCTTAGATATGACACCAAAAACATGAGCAACAGAGAAAAAATAAATTGTACTTCATCAAAATTAAAAACTTTTATGTATCAAAGGATATTATCAGGAAAGTTTAAAGATAGCTGTAAGAATGGAAGAAAATATTTACAAATCTGATAGGGTTTAATATACAGGATACATAAAGAACTCTTATAAGTCAGAAAGAAGACAACCCAATTTCAAAATGAGCAAAGGACTTGAATAGACATTTTTCCAAAGAAGATACATAAATAAGTAACAAGCATATGAAAACATGCTCAACATCATTAATTACTAGGGAAATGCAAATCAAAACCACAATGAGGTGTCACTTCACCCCTATAAAGAAGACTATAATAAAAAAGGGGAAAATAAGTGAAATAAATGTTGGTGGGGATGTGGAGAAATTGTAACTCTCATACATTGCTGATGGAAATGCAAAATGGTATATGTGGAAAACAGTTTAATAGTTTCCCAAAAAGTTAAACATAGAATTACCATATGACCCAGAAATTCCACTCCTAAATATATATCCCAAATAATTGAAAACAAAGACTCAAAAAAAAATAAAACAAAGAACTCAGGTGACAAGAACAGACTGGAGAAAACGTAACATGAACAAAGTAGAATCAAGACTTGAGGGGGAGGGAGACAAGATGGCGGACTGAAGCCAGCTTTCAACAGAGGCTCCCGTCCAGAAGGAGAGTTAAGGGACAGGAATTTAGTAGGTGTCCTGGTGGACTTGAGCCTCACCAAGAGAGAAAGTTGAAGAACGTACATCAACACCGCTGAGGCAAGCTGTGATCACAAGGACGCAAACAAAAGGTACAAAATCCACCACCAGGCGGACGGGAGTCCCCCTCCCCCATGAGACCGGCTCAAGAGCCCCACAATTGAACAAGCGGGCAGAAATTAAAGGCCCTCCCACTACACTCCAGGGAGAGACCTTCTAAAAACTGGACCTACCTCCCCTACTGGAGTGCCGTGGCGTTCTCCTGCCGGGCATAAAACTGATAAAACTTTGGGAATCCTTTGCCGGCAACCCTGAATCCCCAGCACTCCCCTCCCGCCCACTGAGGTCTGGAGGCCTGTCCCCCAGGAATTCAGATCCTTGGGTGATTTCTCAAGGGGAGTGGACAGTCCCCGAGTTGCGACTGGTCAGCATTGACTCTGAGGCGCGCGAGTGAGGAGAGGGCACCGGGCTGAAGGGGAGTCATGCCTTGGCAGCACTTCCCTGCGGTGCAGTGCACCAACCCTCCCCGGGCAACATTATGGGGCACACAAGACTGAATAAGACTCTAGCTTCCCCGCTGAGAGCTGAGAGCCCCTACTCTCACTCGGGGTCTGAGGGCCTATCCCCCCGGAGTTCGGATCCTTGGGTGATTTCCCAAGGGGAGTGCACAGTGCCTGAGCTGCGTCAGGTCAGCGCTGACTCTGGGACACGTGAGCGAGGAGAGGGCACTCTGCTGAGGGGAAATCAAGCCTTGGCGGCACTTCCCTGCGGTGCAGTGCAGGAGCCCTCCCCAGGCCGTAGGGTTGCGTAAAACTGAATGAAACTCTAGCTTCCCCCCCCCACTCCCAATCGGGGTCTGGGGGCCCATCCCCCAACAGTTCTGATTCTTGGGGGATCTCTTGAGGGGTGTGGACCCAGCACAAACTGCAGCCACTCAGTGCTGACTCTGGGGCGCGGGACAGAGGAGAAAAGGGTCGCCTGAGTGCCCACAACAGAGCAGCAGTTCCCTGGAGGTAGATCAACAGCCGTTTTTTCTTTAACGGCAGAACGCTCACTTCTGGATATTCTGAGGCCACACCCCCTGTCTCCCAGGGCAACCAGAGGAGGCCAACGGTGAGCGGGAGATTTCCTGACACAGCTCACAAACCCGGGAAGCTTCCAGGGTGGGGCCGACCCAGAGAGGTGTTTGAACGCAAATCTCCAGCAGCAAAGACGTTTGAACTCAAAACAGCCCGTCTTCTGTAGGCGATTTCGACAGGAACAGAGACAGAACCCCGCAAAGGTGTCTGTTCTGTTCTGTTCTGTTCTGTTAGCAGCATCCATCAGGGACAGGGCTAAGCCTGAGTGAACACCTCCTTCCCATCACCTGCATCAAACACTCAAAGATGTCAGGCCCCATCTCCTCCTGCTAGATAGCGGCAGTCTGCGGGGGCCTGGCAGACTTCCTTGTGATTCAGGCAGGTGCAAACCCCTGGAGTGTCTGTTCACTGCAGGCAACTGGGTTAGCCCTCTGCAGAGATACCAGTGACTGGGTCCGACGGAGGGGCAAAGTGGGGAAGGAGACGTCAACCTTCCTAGACTGCTCTGTTTGCTGGATGGCTCCTCCTGACTCCACGCTGCACTGGGGTGAGCCGTGTCAGAGGAGTCACCAGGCCCCTGTGATCCAGTTCCCAGAGACCTCTTGAACTCTCCCACCCGAGACAAGTGCCGATTGAGGCAGCGGATTTGGACCTTTTGAACTGGGCTAATAGACTGAGGACGTTTCAGGCAGTGCCCTGGGTGTGCGATTGTAGGAAGGTTTGATTCTCCTTTTCCAACTGGGGCCACAGGTGGGCAGGCGGGGTGACTTAATTGCTGATTTTTCCACACAGCTGAGACTTCAAGCCAGAGTAGAAGTTGCAATAGGATCGAACAGAAACCAGCTGAAAGCAAGACAGAACCACTTTGCTCCACCACACCAGACAGGGTCCCAGTTTCTCAGGCCACAACACTGTACAGGCCCCTCGATAAAACCCCAGGGGAAAAACCAAAGGGAGTAAAATAACCATGGGGCGGAATCAGCGGAAAAACTCTGGTAACATGAATAACCAGAATAGATCAACCCCCCCGCAAGAAAAGATACGGCAGATGTGATTGAAGATCCCATTCATAAACAACTGGCTGAAATGTCAGAAATCGAATTCAGAATTTGGATTGCAGACAAGATTAATAAAATGGAATTAGGAATTCGAGGAGAAATTCAAAAATTGTCTCAAGAATTTAACGAATTTAAAGACAAAACCACCAAAGACTTAGACACACTGAAGCAAGAACTTACAGCCCTGAAAGATATGAAAAATACAGTAGAATCCCTCAGTAACAGAATGGAGCAAGCAGAAGAAAGGATTTCTGACATTGAAGATAAAGTCTTCGAACGCTCCCAATCTCTCAAAGAGGAAGAGAAATGGAGAGCAATAACGGATCACTCACTCAGAGAACTCTCAGATAATTCGAAAAAAAGCAACATAAGGATTATAGGAATTTCTGAGAATGATGAAGTCGCCTCCAAGGGCACAGAGGCCCTTCTGCATGAAATTATGAAAGAAAATTTTCCAGACATTCCTAGAGAATCTGAAATTCAGATAGCAGACAGCTTCAGAACCCCAGCACGATTCAACCCCAATAAGTCATCCCCCAGACATATCATAATTAGCTTCACTAAAGTTAACATGAAAGAGAAGATTCTCAAAGCAGCCCGGCGAAAGAAAACTATAACGTACAAAGGTAAGAATATTAGAATAACTGCAGATCTCTCTGCTGAAACTTTTCAAGCCAAAAGAGGCTGGTCATCAACTTTTAATCTCCTAAAGCAAAATAACTTTCAACCCAGGATCTTGTATCCAGCTAAACTGAGTTTCATCTATGATGGAGAAATTAAATACTTCAATGACATTCATATGTTGAAAAAATTTGCCATAAGTAAACCACCTCTTCAGGATGTTCTCAGACCTATCCTCCACAATGACCAACCCAATCCTATACCACAAAAGTAAACTCACTCAGAAACTTCGGATCAAACTCCAACTTCCACACTGGCGAAAGGATTAAAAATGTCCACTGGACCTTTGAAAAACTCGATACCCAAAATTCCACCAGACTTATCAATAGTCTCCATCAATGTGAATGGCTTAAACTGTCCTCTAAAGAGACATAGGTTAGCTGACTGGATACAAAAACTCAAGCCAGATATTTGTTGCATACAAGAGTCACATCTCAACTTAAAAGACAAATACAGACTCAGGGTGAAAGGATGGTCATCCATATTTCAGGCAAATGGTAATCAGAAAAAAGCAGGTGTTGCAATTTTATTTGCAGATACAGTAGGCTTTAAACCATCAAAAGTAAGGAAGGACAAGAATGGTCACTTCATATTTGTTAAGGGTAATACTCAATATGATGAGATCTCAATTATTAATATCTATGCACCCAACCAGAATGCACCTCAATTTATAAGAGAAACTCTAACAGACATGAGCAACTTGATTTCCTCCAGCTCCATAATCGTCGGAGATTTCAACACTCCCTTGGCAGTGTTGGATCGATCCTCCAGAAAGAAGCTGAGCAAAGAAATCTTAGATTTAAACCTAACCATCCAATATTTAGATTTAGCACACATCTACAGAACATTTCATCCCAACAAAACTGAATACACATACTTCTCATCAGCCCACGGAACTTACTCCAAAATTGACCACATATTAGGTCACAAGTCTAACCTCAGTAAATTTAAAGGAATAGAAATTATTCCATGCATCTTCTCGGACCATCATGGAATAAAACTTGAATTGAGAAACAACAGGAATCTGCATACCCATACAAAAACATGGAAGTTAAATAACCTTATGCTGAATGATAGCTGGGTCAGAGATGAGATTAAGAAAGACATCACCAATTTTTTGGAACAAAACGACAATGAAGACACAAACTATCAGAACCTCTGGGACACTGCAAAGGCAGTTCTAAGAGGGAAATTTATAGCACTGCAAGCCTTCCTCAAGAGAACGGAAAGAGAGGAAGTTAACAACTTAATGGGACATCTCACGCAACTGGAAAAGGAAGAACATTCCAAGCCCAAAACCAGTAGAAGAAAAGAAATAACCAAAATTAGAGCAGAATTAAATGAAATTGAAAACAAAAGAATAATACAACAGATCAATAAATCAAAAAGCTGGTTTTTTGAAAAGGTCAATAAAATAGATAAACCTCTGGCCAACCTCATCAGGAAAAAAAGAGTAAAATCTCTAATATCATCAATCAGAAACAACAAAGACAAAATAACCACAGACTCATCAGAAATCCAAAAAATCCTTAATGAATATTACAAGAAACTTTATTCTCAGAAATATGAAAATCTGAAGGAAATAGACCGATACTTGGAAGCGCGCCACCTTCCAAGACTTAACCAGAATCAAGTGGAAATGTTGAACAGACCCATATCAAGTTCAGAAATAGCATCAACTATACAAAACCTCCCTAAAAAGAAAATCCCGGGACCAGATGGTTTCACGTCAGAATTCTACCAAACCTTTAAAGAGGAATTAGTACCTATATTACTCAACCTGTTCCAAAATGTAGAAAAAGAAGGAAGACTACCCAACACGTTCTATGAAGCAAACATCACCCTGATCCCCAAACCAGGAAAAGACCCAACAAGAAAAGAAAATTATAGACCAATATCACTAATGAATATAGATGCAAAAATATTCAACAAGATCCTAACAAACAGAATCCAGCAACACATCAAACAAATTATACATCATGACCAAGTTGGTTTTATCCCAGGGTCTCAAGGCTGGTTCAATATACGTAAATCTATAAATGTAATTCAGCACATAAACAAATTAAAAAACAAAGACCATATGATTCTCTCAATTGATGCAGAAAAAGCTTTTGATAATATCCAGCATCCCTTCATGATCAGAACACTCAAGAAAATTGGTCTAGAAGGGACTTTTCTTAAACTCATAGAGGCTATCTACAGCAAACCCACAGCCAATATCATATTGAATGGAGTTAAATTGGAATCATTTCCACTCAGATCAGGAACCAGACAAGGCTGCCCATTGTCTCCATTGCTTTTCAACATTGTAATGGAAGTTTTAGCCACCGCAATTAGGGAAGAAATGGTGATCAAGGGTATCCATATAGGGTCAGAAGAGATCAAACTCTCGCTCTTCACAGATGATATGATTGTGTATCTGGAAAACACTAGGGACTCTACTACAAAACTCCTAGAAGTGATCAAGGAATACAGCAGCGTCTCAGGTTACAAAATCAACATTCATAAATCGGTAGCCTTTATATACACCAACAACAGTCAAATTGAAAAAGCAGTTAAGGACTCTATCCCATTCACAGTAGCGCCAAAGAAGATGAAATATTTGGGAATTTACCTAACAAAAGACGTGAAAGATCTCTATAAAGAGAACTATGAAACTCTAAGAAAAGAAATAGCTGAAAATATTAACAAATGGAAAAACATACCATGCTCATGGCTGGGAAGAATCAACATTATCAAAATGTCCATACTACCCAAAGCAATATATAATTTCAACGCACTCCCTATTAAAGCTCCACTGTCATATTTTAAAGATCTTGAAAAAACATTACTTCGTTTTATATGGAATCAGAAAAAACCTCGAATAGCCAAGACATTACTCAGAAATAAAAACAAAACAGGAGGAATCACACTACCAGACCTCAGACTTTACTACAAATCGATAGTGATCAAAACAGCATGGTATTGGCACAAAAACAGAGAAGTAGATATCTGGAACAGAATAGAGAACCAAGAGATGAATCCAGCTACTTACCGCTATTTGATTTTTGACAAGCCAATTAAAAACATTCAGTGGGGAAAAGATTCCCTATTAACAAATGGTGCTGGGTAAACTGGCTGGCAACCTGCAGAAGACCGAAATTGGACCCACACCTTTCACCATTAACTAAGATAGACTCTCATTGCATTAAAGATTTAAACTTAAAACATGAAACTATAAAAATACTAGAGGAGAATGCAGGGAAAACCCTTGAAGAAATTGGTCTGGGTGAGTATTTCATGAGGAGAACCCCCCGGGCAATTGAAGCAGCTTCAAAAATACACTACTGGGACTTGATCAAACTAAAAAGCTTCTGCACAGCTAAGAACACAGTAAGCAGAGCAAGCAGACAGCCCTCAGAATGGGAGAAGATATTTGCAGGGTATATCTCTGACAAAGGTTTAATAACCAGAATCCACAGAGAACTCAAACGCATCAGCAAGAAAAAACAAGGGATCCCATCGCAGGCTGGGCAAGGGATTTGAAGAGAAACTTCTCTGAAGAAGACAGGCACAAGGCCTTCAGACATATGAAAAAATGCTCATCATCTTTAATCATCAGAGAAATGCAAATCAAAACTACTTTGAGATATCATCTAACTCCAATGAGACTAGCCTATATCACAAAATCTCAAGACCAGAGATGTTGGCGTGGATGCAGAGAAAAGGGAACACTTCTGCACTGCTGGTGGGAATGCAAATTAATACATTCTTTTTGGAAAAATATATGGAGAACACTCAGAGATCTAAAAATAGATCTGCCATTCAATCCTGTAATTCCTCTGCTGGGCATATACCCAGAAGACCAAAAATCACAACATAACAAAGATATTTGTACCACAATGTTTATTGCAGCCCAATTCATAATAGCTAAGTCATGGAAAAAGCCCAAGTGCCCATCTATCCACGAATGGATTAATAAATTGTGGTATATGTATACCATGGAATACTATGCAGCCTTAAAGAAAGATGGAGACTTTACCTCTTTCATGTTTACATGGATGGAGCTGGAACTTATTCTTCTTAGTAAAGTATCCCAAGAATGGAAGAAAAAGTACCCAATGTACACAGCCCTACTATGAAACTAATTTGGGACTCTCATATGAAAGCTATAACCCAGCTACAACTTAACAATAGGGGGAAGTGGGAAGGGGGGATGGGTAAAGGGAGGGGGATCGGTGGGATCACACTTGTGGTGCATCTTACAGGGGTATTTGCGAAACTTGGTAAATGTAGAATGTTAATGTTTTGGCACAGTAACAGATAACGCCAGAAAGTCTATGTTAACCACTGTGATAAAAATGTGTCAAATGGTTTATGAAGCGAGTGTATGATGCCCCATGATCATATCAATGTATACAGTTATGATTTAATAAAAAAAAAAAGACTTAATAGCAGCTCATGTATCCTGGCATAGGTCCAATGCCCAGGCTAAAGTTTTATTGATGAAATTTGGAGAGCATCCAGCTGGTATGTCAGAGAAATTTATATGTCATAATTGTTCTAGAATCCCAGACGTGTGCGTGGAGGCCAGTCACAAGGACCTACTTTTTCACAATTGACAGAAGTGTAGCAGTTGCCCTAGCTGGTTTGAGGGTGAAGAAGGTTGAAACTAAGATGGGGACAGGCTGGATACAATGGCTTACACCTGCAATCCCAGCACTCTGGGAGGGTGAGGCAGGTAGATTGCTTGAGTTCAGGAGTTCGAGACCAGCCTGAGCAGGAGTGAGACCCTCCCTCCCCAATCTCTACTAAAAATAGAAAAATCTAGCTGAGTGTAGTGACACATGCCTGTAGTCCCAGCTACTCGGGAGGGTGACGCAAGAGGATAACTTGAGTCCAGGAGTTTGAGGTTGCTGTGAACTATATTGCCACGGTACTCTGTCCAGGTGGCAGAGTGAGACTCTATCTCAAAAAAAAAGGGAAAGGAAAAGGACGACAAATTTGTGAACAGCCCTGTAAGGTTTCTCTCCAGACATATCTGGGCAATTATCATTTGTTACCTGGATATGGTTTGGAACCTGAGATTTTTCAGTGTGGCTCTCTGCACATCCTTCCTGTCTGAGGATTAAAGGTCAATTCTGAGGAGGAGTACTGAAATATAAAAGGAGAAACTCTTCAACCTCTGAGGAATGGTGATGAGAAAATGATAACAAAAATGTTGACTATTCTGTTACTTGAGTAGTCCTAGCGTTTTGGTCCAAGAAACTGTGTTGAAAGAAAAGAAACAGGTCTCAATCACCATTCTAGTTAACATCTCTAACACTGTGCTCTAATACTTAAAGACCTAAAAACAGACCTGCCATTCGATCCTATAATTCCTTTACTAGGTTTATACCCAGAAGACCAAAAATCACAATATAACAAAGACATCTGTACCAGAATATTTATTGCAGCCCAATTCATAATTGCTAAGTCATGGAAGAAGCCCAAGTGCCCATCGACCCACAAATGGACTAGCAAATTGTGGCACATGTATAGCATGGAATATTATGCAGCCTTAAGGAAAGATGAAGACTTTACCTCTTTCGTGTTTACATGGATGGAGCTGGAACATATTCTTCTTAGCAAAGTATCTCAGGAATGGAAAAAAAGTATCCAATGTACTCAGCCCTACTATGAAGCTAAATTACAGCTTTCACATGAAGGCTATAACCCGACTATAGCACAAGACTATGAGGAAAAGGCCAAGGAAGGGGAAGGGAGAGGGGAGGATAGGGTGGAGGGAGGGCAATGGGAGGGGCCACACCTACAGTGCATCTTAGAATGGGTACAGGCAAAACTTACTAAAGGCAGAATACAAATGTCTACATACAATAACTAAGAAAATGCCATGAAGGCTACGTTGAACAGTTTGATGAAAATATTTCAGATTTTATATGAAACCAGCAGATTGTACCCCTTGATTGGACTAAGGTACACAGCTATGATTTAACAATTAAAAAAAAAATGGTGAAGATCTCAATTTTTGTGAAAGGAATTGCAAAAGAATGATTAAAATAAATTTACTCTTCCAAGAACAGTGTCCTGAAGTAATCAAAAGTGAACCCATAAGAAAATAATTTTCTTTCCTTGCTTATATTAGCTGCTAGTAGCAAAGAATACACCATTTGATATCAACTGATGCTTTTAAATGAACCTCAGAGGAGAAGAAAGTGCAGCTAATTACTGTAAACAAGCCCAAGGAGACACAGTAAACTGTGTTACTATGGTGTGCAAAGAGCTGCAATATGTATTCATCAGCTTATTTTGTGTATGCTCAAATCCATATTCTAGAGGTTTTATTTAATACTACTAATATATATAGTCATATTTTGATTATCAAAAATTGTTCTGTAGGCTGGGAGTGCTGGCTCATACCTGTGTAAATCCCAGCACTATGGGAGGCCAAGGCAGGTGAATTGCTTAAGCTCAGGCATTTGAGACCAGCCAGAACAAGAGCAAGACCCCATCTCTACTAAAAATGGAAAAACTCAGAGCCCAATGTCTTATGAATCTTCTACATTGATGAATGATGCTTTGGCCAGTGTCTCTTCACAGCAGACTGACATCACATCTGCCGCTAAACGACCTTTGAAAAGATCATCTTTCCTCTTGAAAACTTTCCCAGTGCTCCTCCTGATTTGATGTTTTGTTTTGAATCTTTTATAGTATTTAATTATACAGTTATTAAAATGAAAAAAATAAAATAAAAATGGAAAAACTAGCTTGGCATTGTGGGGTCATCTGTAGTCTCAGCTACTTGGGAGTCTGAGGGAAGTGGATCACTTGAGCCCAAGAGTTTAAGGTTCCTGTGAGCTGTGTTGCTACAGCACTCTACCCAGGGTAATAAAGTGAGACTCTGTCTCAAAAAAAAAAAAAAATTGTTCAGGGCGTCTATAGCCCAATGCTTAAAGCGCCAGCCCCATGCACTGGGGACAGCGAGTTTGAACCCAGCCTGAGCCTGCTAAACAACAACAGCAACAAAATGTTCAGTAGATGTACTAGTTAAGATCATAAACTTGAAGCCCAGGATGCATATCTGTTTTCTGCCACTTCCTGGTTGTGTGCCCCTATGCAACTTTCTGAACTTCTCTGAGCCTGTATCTTTACCTAGTGTATATTAGGCAGGGTTATAGTGCGAGTTGAATAAGGTCACCAATATAAAGGAATTAGTAGAGTGTTTGCTACGTAGTTAAGTGCCCCTCAAAGCCAGGGGCTGTGATACTGCTCATTTCATTCTTCTCATAATTAAGTGCTAGAATCAAATGAAAGAATGCCATTTCTGGGGCGGTGTCTGTGGCTCAAGGAGTAGGGCGCTGGTCCCATATGCCGGAGGTGGCGGGTTCAAACCCAGCCCTGGCCAAAAACCACAAAAAAAAAAAAAAAAAAAAGAATGCCATTTCTTATAGTCCCCCAAAAAGTACCAGGACATCCAAATACTCTGATACTTGAGCAAATTTGAGAACAACTTCCCAAATATAGCAAAGACTATGTGGGTCTGTGTTACCAAAAGTTTGGTACTTGTCCCCACTACTGAACAAGAACAAGTAGATTGAGGAAAAAAGAGAGAGAAGTTTATTAATTTGCTAGAAAATGAAGATGTCAGACTCTTTTATTACGGTACCATCATCCTCCCTTTAAACAGAAGTACAGAGCTTATGAAGGGAGTTTTCAGCTTCAGACTATTGCTGTTTAACTGTAGTATCCCCAGTGAAGACATTCTAATGACCTTTCCATGACCTCTGACAATTATGTTCAGCCATCTCCTGTGGCATAAAAAACAACACTCCCTGCACGTCTGATTACTAGCCTGCAACAATGCAGGTTTTAATTCCCCAAAAGGGTGAGGGGGTTTTAAAGAGACAGCTCATAAAACATTTTTGCTCTTTTTTACTTTTTATTTTTTATTTATTTTTTTTTATTAAATCATAGCTGTGTACATTAGTATGATAATGGGGCACCATACACTAGTTTCATAGACCGTTTGACACATTTTCCTCACACTAGTTAACATAGCTTTCCTGGCATTTTCTTAGTTATTAAAGAAAATGCCAGGAAAGCTATGTTAACTAGTGTGAGGAAAATGAAAAAAAAAAAAAAAAAAGAAACATTTTTGCTCTTTTTCAGGCCTTTGCCTCTGTTACAAAGGTATTTCACAAGTTCTCTGGGGTCACGTACCCATTTCTCTTCTCTATCTCTAGAGCTTACCCCAGAACTGCGTATTGTCATGGTCAGCAGCCATCAAAAGCCAGACCTCTACTGGTGCCTTCCTAAGGTACAACTGGTGGCCTGCAGTGTCCACACACATATTGTCAGTGCCAGCCCAATAAGGAAGATGCTGTCTTCCAATGCCGAAAGAGCTAGTGGTGCAAACTCCCAGGATGCTGCCAAAGCTGTTGGCACTGAGGCTGCTGGCATGATGGAAAAAAGTTCTTTTCATTTTCACTTGTTCTTTTATTAGAGAGCCTTTGCTGTAAGATTTAACCATGAGTTCAAGGGACCTGGGCCAGATGGTATCTGTGACAGACATACTGGTGGACTCATAATCTTGCCAAGCTCCTTCTTACATAGCTCCAACTGCCCTTGAGCCAAGTTATATGACATTCTTTTAACTTTGGATGATTTATATCCCAGGAGGCTTCTCGATGCTTATGCCGTATCAAACATCCAGATGTACCCAACCAGTTGTGCATAATGTTTAGAGTAAATATCACTTAGGTTCATAATGAGGTTCTCTATTATGATGACATGGTCAGCAAAAAGCACTAGGGAGAGGGAAGTGAAGTTCATTGAGCAGTTCGGTTTATCAGGCATTTGCTAAATAACCACTGTGTGCTTCACAATAATTGTGTAAAGCTGCTGTTATTGTATTCATTTTATTGGTAAAGAGACGGATGCTCAATTGGTTAAAGTGAAAGTAAGTATCTCAAGAATGGAAGAAAAACTATCCAATGTACTCAGCCCTACTATGAAACTAATTTATAGTTTCACATGAAAGCTATAACCCAGTTACAACCTATGAATAGGGGGAAGGGGGAAAGGGAGGGGAGGGAGGGGGGAGGTGGGCAGAGGGAGGGGGATTGGTGGGATAACACCTGCGGTGCATCTTACAAGGGTATATGTGAAACTTAGTAAATACGGAATGTAAATGTCTTAACACAATAACTAAGAAAATGCCAGGAAGGCTATGTTAACCAGTGTGATGAAAATGTGTCAAACGGTCTATGAAACTAGTGTATGGTGCCCCATGATCACATTAATGTACACAGCTATGATTTAATAAAAAAAAATTAATTAGGAAAAGAAAGTATCAAGATCACATAGTAAATGACAGAGTTAAAATTTCAAATCAGGTATTCCTACTTTGATTATCTCCAGCTAGGTTAACATTCTGTACTTTTGTCACAAGGAGTAATTATATTTGGATGTAGGGAATTAGGGTAAAATGTATAAGAGGACACAAGTACACAGGTTACATTCTATAGCACTAAATCCTTTTTTTGTTTGTTTGTTTGTTTGTTTTTGTTTTGAGACAAGAGTTTCAGTCTGTCACCCTGGGTAAGAACGCTGTGCATCATAGCTCACAGCAACCTCAAACTCTTGGGGTTATGCACTCCTCTTGCCTGAGCTTCCCAAATAGCTGGGACTATATGTACCCACCACAACGCCCAGCTATTTCCTTTAGAGACGAGATTTCACTGTTGATCAGGCTGGTCTCAAATACATGAGCTCAAGCAATCCCCCCACCTTGGCCTCTCACAGTGCTAGGATGATAGGCATGAGCCACTAGGCCTTGCCAGCAATGTGCTACTTTTTTATTTATTTAAGCAAGATACAGTTTTGCATACCACTCATGAAAACATGTAGCTCAGCTAGCTGCTTTTTTAAACTCCTGGAGAGGCTGGGTGCAGTGTCTCATGCCTGTAATCCTAGCACTCTGGGAGGCCAAGGTGGGTAGATTGCCTGACCTCAGGAGTTTGAGAACAGCCTGAGCAAGAGCAAGACCGCCCATCTCTAAAGATAGCCAGATGTTGAGGTAGGCACCTGTAGCCCCTGCTCCTTGGGAGGCTGAAGAAGAGGATCACTTAAGCTCAAGAGTTTAAGGTTGCTAGGCCTGGCACAGTGGCTGACACCTGTAATCCCAGCACTCTGGGAGGCCCAGGCAAGTGGACTGTTTGAGCTCAGGAGTTCAAGACCAATGTGAGCAAGAGCAAGACCTTTCTCTACTAAAAATAGAAAAACGAACTGGGCATAGTGGTGAGCATCTGCAGTCCAAGTTACTCAGGAGCCCGAGGCAAGAGGATTGTTTGAGCCCAAGAATTTGAGGTCACTGTGAGCTATGATGCGAAGGCACACAAGGGTGACAAAGTGAGACTTTGCCTCAAAAAAAGTGGGTGAGGGGCGGTGTCTGTGGCTCAAAGGAGTAGGGTGCTGGCCCCATATGTCGGAGGTGGTGGTTTCAAACCCAGCCCTGGGCAAAAACTGCAAAACATGAAATAACAACAACAACAACAACAAAAAGTACACCGGAGAGTTATGATTGTTTCACCTTGCATTAGTAAAGTATTTGCTTCTTCTCTGGCAAATTCCAGGAGAGAAAAAAAAGAATGAAAGTATTTGAAAGTTAGTGTTCTATGAATTATCTGAGTTGTCT
Organism: Nycticebus coucang; assembly: GCF_027406575.1. Lineage (NCBI taxonomy): Eukaryota > Metazoa > Chordata > Mammalia > Primates > Lorisidae > Nycticebus > Nycticebus coucang. The sequence goes on from NC_069804.1 coordinate 124,229,894, forward strand.
GAGCCCATATTCTGTGTCAACCTCTGCCCAGGCCTCCTACCTCTTCAGAAAAGGCATGAAATCCTCCAATCCTCAGCATATTTTTGTCACACCTAGTGCCATTCCGCTGGCCCACACACTTCATGATTGCTTATGGTACACTTAACCTATTGAGTTTGAAAATAGCCTCAGAGTACTTGTTTTTGTTTTTTTGTTTTTTTTTTTCATTCAGACATGGTTGCTTTATTTTTCATTTTAAAATTCACAAAAATCTTTCCAGCATCTGCATTCCCCTTGTTGATCAGCAAGGCTTTATGGTAAGACAATGAAAATTTTATCACATCTACTGGGCATATTCAAAAACAATGGATAATTTACAAACACTTATCTTTAATCAAGAACATTTTGTTCTCATCAGCCCACGGAACTTACTCCAAAATTGATCACATCCAAGGAGATGTGGAGAAAAGGGCACACTTCTACACTGCTGGTGGGAATGCACACCAATACGTTCCTTTTGGAAGGATGTTTTCAGAATACTTAGAGATCTAAAAATAGACCTGTCATTCCATCCTATAATTCCTTTACTAGGTGTATACCCAGAAGACCAAAAATCACAATATAACAAAGACATCTGTACCAGAATGTTTATTGCAGCCCAATGCATAACTGCTAAGTCATGGAAGAAGCCCAAGTGCCCATCGACCCACAAATGGACTAGCAAATTGTGGTACATGTATAGCATGGAATATTATGCAGCCTTAATGAAAGATGAAGACGTTACCTCTTTCATGTTTACATGGATGGAGCTGGAACATATTCTTCTTAGCAAAGTATCTTAGGAATGGAAGAAAAAGTATCCAATGTACTCAGCCCTACTATGAAGCTAAATTACAGCTTTCACATGAAGGCTATAACCCGACTACAGCACAAGACTATGAGGAAAGGGCCAAGGGAGGGGAAGGGAGGGTGGAGGTTGGGGTGGAGGGAGGTAATTGGAGGGGCCACACCTACGGTACATCTTAGAATGGGTACAGGCAAAACTTACTAAATGCAGAATACAAATGTCTACATACAATAACTAAGAAAATGCCATGAAGGCTACCTTGAACAGTTTGATGAGAATATTTCAGATTGTATATGAAACCAGCATATTGTACCCCTTGATTGCACTAATGTATGCAGCTACGATTTAACAATAATATATATATATACATACATATATATATCTTTTCATTAGAATTTTTTCTACATGTAGAGCGTCTTAATCCATACTCACCTTTTTTTTGCTCCCTAAAATGATAGTCAATTAATTTTTCAAGCTTTGAAAAAGCAGTCTTGAAGAATAGCTTTCTGTGCCTACTCATGTTCTGTACTCTTCCAAGTATGTAATCATTTGGTCACAGGAGTGTAATTTACAGGCTAGAGATAATTCCACTTAAATATTAGTAGTCTGTTTGCATTTCATAGTGAATGATACCATGTGAAAAAGTGAGAATTCTGAGTTGTGATTTTATTGACTTGTTGCTTGGTTTTCTCAGGCTTTGTAACTTTTATGTGTTAAAGTACTATCGTCATAAACTGAATGCTTTAGGATCGTACAGAATGTTTGAGAATAAGTCTCATTCAGTAACAATATAGAGCACTTAAATCTCTGAAATACACTTGAGAATTAAAAGCCTTTTTTTTCCCAGATTCAGCATCTACTATTAATCCTGAAACTCCTGAGTCTTTCACTGATGTGGGAGACTTAAACAATATTATTTAATAAAACTAAAAGAAGGGATAATTTGGATGGAGATTAGGGATATCTTAAAGTTGAGATTTCTGACCTAAAAAGATTTTTTCTTAGGCTCGGTAATAGGGTGGAGTTGTGTTTTTTTCATAGGCCCATACTCTTCACCACAAGAAAGGTGATTGATAACATGCCCGTGATAACACTATATATACATTATTTCCTTTTTAATCTCTGTAGTTTAGTGAATTCTTTGTTCTGCCCCTTAGAGGTCCTTAGCCTTTCAGAAGTTTTCTTAAAAGAAACAAAGCAGTGGATAATATGCACAACTCAGAGCAGCACCTGTGGCTCAGTGAGTAGGGCGCCGGCCCCATATGCCAGAGGTGGCGGGTTGAAACCCAGCCCCGGCCAAAAACTGCAAGAAAAAAAAAATAAAAAAGGTAGTATGCCCAACTCATCAACCCCTGCCAAGAAATCTGTGTAAACAGTCCTTCATGGGTGACCCATCCAAATCAGGGGTTAGTTGAGAATCTAGGTGGGACAATTAGGATGCTCCATTTGTTTCCTGATCACTTCAGCAGCCCAGTGGCATTGAGCCAAAATACACAGTTATGTGGCATTACTTAGTGAGGAAACCTTAAAAAAATGTTTGCTATTGCTACCCAATTTCATTACTCTCCCATCCTCTTTTTATTTTCTACTCTCTTCTCCCTCAATTTCTGGTGTTATTTTTAGTGGCCCCCTGCTGATAAAATCTAAAGAGCTACAAAAAATTATATGAAAAATGGAAATAACAGTATGAATAATTTTAACAGATCTCATAACAGGTGCCTTAAAGTATGTATTATGCTGTCCACAGATCTAAAAACTATTTGAGGGCAACAATTATTTTGTAAAATTTCCTAAATGAGACTACGTTGAATCTTTATTTTTGCCAGTTAGATATTAACTTACCAAAACTTAAGCCAAACTACGTCCCACTTATCAACTATAGTATTCTTCCTTAAAGGCAGTGATATTTTGTTATCCATTTTGGATAAACTAAGAAAGTACTGATCTTGTTTTCCCTCTTTCCCCAGCAATGCTTTTCTTTTCCTCAAATATTCTAGTCCCAGGATTCATTATCTTTAGTCAAGATGTCACAAGTTTAAAAATAAAACTTAAACCACCAAAGGCAAAGGAGTTGTTCACTTTGTTGAAATTCATTAAGTTAGATAAGCCTTCCTATCAGATGCATTGAAATGTGGGTTCAACAGATAATTTCTTCCTCTCCCTATCCCCAAATTATATTTAGCGTTGAAAGCTGTTTATAGCTTGACATCAGCATTATTCTCATAGGCTTGTCAGTGTTAAAGTGTTTAGAGTTTTGTTGTTTTTTTTTTTTTTTTTTTTTTTTACACTCTTTAAAGTCTAATTTTAAAATACTTAAGTCTGGTGTGTACCAGAATGTGTATTTTACAAAATGCTCTTTTATTTCATTTTATTTTATTAAATTATAGCTGGGTACATTAATGTGATCATGGGGCAACATACACTAGTTTCATAGACCGTTTGGCACATTTTCATCACACTAGTTAACATAGCCTTCCTGGCATTTTCTTAGTTATTGTGCTAAGATATTTACATTCCACATTTACTAAGTTTCACATATACCCTTGTAAGATGCACCGCAGGTGTAATCCCACTAATCCTCCTCATTCTGTCCACCTCCCCCCTCCCTCCCCTTCCTTTCCCCCTTCTCCCTATTCTTAGGTTATAACTGGATTGCAGCTTTCATGTGAAAGCCATAAATTAGTTTCATAGTAGGGTTGAGTACATTGGATACTTTTCCTTCCATTCTTTTTTTTTTTTTTTTTTTTGTAGAGACAGAGTCTCACTTTATGGCCCTCGGTAGCCGTGGCCTCACACAGCTCACAGCAACCTCCAACTCATGAGCTTAAGCGATTCTCTTGCCTCAGCCTCCCAGATAGCTGGGACTACAGGCGCCCGCCACAACGCCCAGCTATTTTTTGGTTGCAGTTTGGTCGGGGATGGGTTTGAACCCACCACCCTCGGTATATGGGGCCAGCGCCTTACCGACTGAGCCACAGGCGCCGCCTTTTTTCTTCCATTCTTGAGATACTTTACTAAGAAGAATATGTTCCAGCTCCATCCATGTAAACATGAAAGAGGTAAAGTCTCTATTTTTCTTTAAGGCTGCATAATATTCCATGGTGTACATATACCACAATTTATTAATCCATTCCCGTGTATCGATGGGCATTTGGGCTTTTTCCATTATTTAGCAATTATGAATAGGGGTTCAATAAACACTCTGGTACAAATATCTTTGTTATGATGTGATTTTTGGTCTTCTGAGTATATGCCTAGTAGAGGAATTATAGGATTGAATGGCAGATCTCTTTTTAGATCTCTAAGTGTTCTCCATATATCTTTCCAAAAGGAATGTATTACTTTGCATTCCCACCAGCAGTGTAGGAGTTTTCCCTTTTCTCCACATGCACGCCAACATCTCTGGTCTTGGGAGTTTGTGATATAGGCTAATCTTACTGGAGTTAGATGATATCTCAAAGTAGTTTTGATTTGCGTTTCTCTGCTGATTAAAGATGATGAGCATTTTTTCATATGTCTGTAGGCCATGCGCCTGTTTTCTTCAGAGAAGTTTTTCTTCAAATCCCTTGCCCAGCCTGCGATGGGATCTCTTGTTCTTTTCTTGCTTATACATTTGAGTTCTCTGTGGATTCTGGTAATTAAACCTTTGTCGGAGACATAACCTGCAAATATCTTCTCCCATTCTGAGGGCTGTTTGCTTGCTTTACTTACTGTTTTCTTGGCTGTGCAGAAGCTTTTTAGTTTGATCAGGTCCCAGTAGTGTATTTTTGAAGCTGCTTCAATTGCCCGGGGAGTCCTCCTCATAAAATACTCACACAGACCGATTTCTTCAAGGGTCTTTCCTGCACTCTCTTCTAGTATTTTTATAGTTTCATGTCTTAAGTTTAAATCTTTAATCCAGTGAGAGTCTATCTTAGTTAATGGTGAAAGGTGTGGGTCCAGTATCAGTCTTCTGCAAGTTGCCAGCCAGTTCACCCAGCACCATTTGTTAAATAGGGAATCTTTTCCCCACTGAATGTTTTTAATTGGCTTGTCAAAGATTAAATAACGGTAAGTAGCTGGATTCATTCTTGGTTCTCTATTTTGTTCCAGACATCTACTTCTCTGTTCTTGTGCCAGTACCATGCTGTTCTGATCACTATCGATTTATAGTACAGTCTCAGGTCTGGTAGCTTGATTCCTCCTCCTTGTTTTTGTTTCTGAGTAATGTCTTGGCTTTTCAAGTTTTTTTCTGATTCCATATAAAATTAAGTATTATTTTTTCAAGATCTTTAAAGTATGACAATGGAGCTTTAATAGGGATTGCATTAAAATTATATATTGCTTTGGGTAGTACAGACATTTTAATGATGTTGATTCTTCCCAGCTATGAGCATGGTATGTTTTCCATCTGTTAACATTTTCATCTATTTCTTTTCTTAGAATTTCATAGTTCTCTTTATAGAGATCTTTCACGTCTTTTGTTAGGTATATTCCCAAATATTTCATCTTCTTTGGCACTACTGTGAATGGAATAGAGTCCTTAACTGATTTTTCAACTTGACTGTTGTTGGTATATGTAAAGGCTACAGATTTATGAATGTTGATTTTGTAACCTGAGACGCTGCTGTATTCCTTGATCACTTCTAGGAGTTTTGTAGTACAGTCCCTAGTGTTTTCCAGATATACAATCATATCATCTGCGAAGAGCAACAGTTTGATCTCTTCTGACCCTATGTCAAGGATACCCTTTATCACCTTTTCTTTCCTAATTACGGTGGCTAAAACTTCCCTTACAATGGTAAAGAGCAATGGAGACAATGGGCAGCCTTGTCTGGTTCCCGATCTGAGTGGAAATGATTTCAATTTAACTCCATTCAATATGATATTGGCTGTGGGTTTGCTGTAGATGGTCTCTATCAGTTTAAGAAATGTCCCTTCTATACCAATTTTCTTAAGTGTTCTGATCATGAAGGGATGCTGGATATTATCAAAAGCTTTTTCTGCATCAATTGAGAGAATCATATGGTCTTTATTTTTTTAGTTTGTTTATGTGCTGAATTACATTTCTGATTTACGTATATTGAACCAGACTTGAGACCCTGTGATAAATCCCACTTGGTCGTGGTGTACAATGTTTTTGATGTGTTGTTGGATTCTGTTTGTTAGGATCTTATTGAGTATTTTCACATCAATATTCAATAGTGATATTGGTCTATAATTTTCTTTTCTTGTTGGGTCTTTCCCTGGTTTAGGGATCATGGTGATGTTTGCTTTATAGAATGCATTGGGCAGTACTCCTTCTTTTTCTATATTTTGGAATAGGTTGAGTAATATAGGTATTAATTCCTCTTTAAAGGTTTGGTAGAATTCTACCATGAAACCATCTGGTCCTGGGCTTTTCTTTTTAGGGAGGTTTTGTATGGTTGATGCTATTTCAGAACTTGATATAGGCCTGTTTAACATTTCCACTTTATTCTGGCTAAATCTTGGTAGGTGGCATACTTCCAAGTATTGGTCAATTTCCTTCAGATTTTCATGTTTCTGAGAGTAAAGTTTCTTGTAATATTCCTTAAGGATTTTTTGAATTTCTGAGAGGTCTCTTGTTATTTCATCTTTACCATTTCCAATTGTTGAAATTAGAGATTTTACCCTTTTTTTCCTGGTTAGGTTGGCCAAAGGTTTATCCATTTCATTGATCTTTTCATAGAACCAAATTTTGTGTTTATTGATCTGTTGAATAATTTTTTTGTTTTCAATTTCATTAATTCTGCTCTGATTTTGGTTATTTCTTTTCTTCTGCTGGGTTTGGGGTTGGAATGTTCTTCCTTCTCCAGTTGCTTGAGATGTCCCATTAAGTTGTTAACTTCCTCTCTTTCCATTTTCTTGAGGAAGGCTTGCAGTGCTATAAATTTCCGTCTTAGGACTGCCTTTGCAGTATACCAGAGGTTCTGATAATTCATGTCTTCATTGTTGTTTTGTTCAAAAAATTTGTTGATTTCTTTCTTAATCTCATCTATAACCCATCTTTCCTTCAGCATAAGGTTATTTAGTTTCCATGTTTTTGTATGGGTATGCAGATTTCTGTTGTTACTGAGCTCAACTTTTATTCCATGGTGGTTTGAGAAGATGCAAGGAGTAATTTCTATTCCTTTAAATTTGCTGAAGTTAGACTTGTGGCCTAGGATGTAGTCAATTTTGGAGTATGTTCTGTAGGCTGATGAGAAGAGTGTGTATTCAGTTTTGTTGGGATGAAATGTTCTGTAGATGTCTGTTAAGTCCAGATGTTGAATGGTTAAGTTTAAATTTAAAATTTCTTTGCTTAGCTTCTTTTTGGAGGATCTATCCAGCACTGCTAAAGGGCTGTTAAAATCTCCAACTACTATGCAACTGGAGGAAATCAAGTTGCTCATGTCTGTTAGAGTTTCTCTTATAAATTGAGGTGCATTCTAGTGGGTGCATAAACAATAATAATTGAAATGTCATTTTACTGAGTATCACCTTGAACAAATATGAAGTGTCCATCCTTATCCTTCCTTATTTTGGTTGGTTTAAAGCCTATTCTATCTGCAAATAGGATTGCAACGCCTACTTTTTTCTGCTTTCCATTTCCCTGGAGTATAGATGACCATCCCTTCACCTTGAGCCTATATTTGTCTTTTAAGGTAAGATGCAATTCTTATATGCAGCAGATATCTGGTTTGAGTTTTTGTATCCAGTCAGCCAAGCTGTGCCTCTTTAGAGGACAATTTAAACCATTCACATTAATTGAGAATATTGATAAGCCTTTCGAGAGTCTCGTGGACATTTTTAATCCTTTTGCGACTGTGGAAGTTGGAATTTGATCAAAAGTTACTGTGTGGGTTTACTTTTGTGGTGGAGGATTATGCTGGTCTTCATGGAGGATAGGTCTGAGAATATCCTGAAGAGCTGATTTTGTTATGGCAAATTTCTTCAACACGTGAATGTCGTTAAAGTATTTAATTTCTCCATCATAAATGAAACAGGAACCTGGGTTGAAAGTTATTTTGTTTTAGGATATTAAAATTTGATGACCATCCTCTTCTAGCTTGAAAGGTTTCAGCATAGAAAGCTGCAGTTATTCCAATATTCTTCCCTTTGTAGGTTATGGTTTTCTTTCATCTGGCTGCTTTCAGAATTTTCTCCTTCATATTAACTTTAGTGAAATTGAATATGATGTGTCTGGGGGATGTCTTTTTCTGGTTGAGTCATGCGGTAGTTCTGAAACTGTCTGCTATCTGAATTTCAGAATCTCTTGGCATGTCTTGAAAGTTCTCTTTCATAATCTCATGGAGAAGAGACTCTGTGCCTTCTGAAGCCACTTTGTTGTTTTCAGGGATCCCTATAATACGAAAATTGGCTTTCTTCGAATTATCCCAGAGCTCTCTGAGAGAGTGATCTGTTTTTGCCCTCCATTTCTCTTCGTCTTTGAGAGTTTAGGAGTGTTTAAAAGCTTTGTCTTCAATGTCAGATGTCCTTTCTTCTGCTTGCTCCATTCTGTTACTGAGGGATTCTACTGTGTTTCTCAGAACTTTGAGGGCTGCAACTTCTTGTCTCAATGCATCAAAATCTTTGGTCATTTGGTCTTTAAATTCGTTGAATTCTTGAGATATCTTTTGGGTTACTGCTTGGAATTCTAATTCGATCCTATTTGCTATCCAGATTCTAAATTTGATTTCTGACATCTCAGCTGTTTATTTGTGCATGGGATCTTGTACTGTGTCTGCCCCATTGTTCCTTGGGGGAGTTGATCTACTCTGATTATTGATATTGCCAGGGTTTTTCCATTCATTTCGCCTCATGATTGTTTTTCACCTTTGCCTCTGGGCGTCCTCAGAGTTGGGGAGTTTTCTTTCCAAGATTAGACCCCAGTGGGATCACTCTATTGTTGCTAGATCATTGTAGGAAGTGACCCTGTGTAGCTCCTCTGGGGCTGCCCCACCCAGGGAGTTCTGGTTGTGAGAGCAACTCCTGAGTGTGGCCCACCTGGAGTCAGCCACAGGGTGGGGGGTGGAGCACACGGTTCTGGGAGTGCCTGGTGACTTTGGCACAGTGAGCCCAAGGCTCTAGCAGTCTCTGGCCAGGAGAAGGTCTCTGCGCAGGGGCAGGGAGGGCTCCAGAGGGTGTGCAGCTACCAGAGTCCCTGTCCAGACGAGCAGGCCGGTGTGGAGGCAGTGAGGGTATGGGAGGGAGGATGTGGGGTTGCACGGCTCACAGAGTTCCTGGTCAGGGTGTATGGAGGCCCGGCATGTGCGGGTTGCAGGTCGCAGCACCGCTCGTATGGAGGTCCGGGTGGCTGCTGGTCACGGGTCATAGGGTGCGAGGCTGCGTTGCTGCTGGTGGAGATCCTGGTGGGGGGGTCTCGGCACATCTCTAGGGTCTCTTGCTGGGGGGGGCCTTGGTCTGGCAGATGGTGGGGTGGCACTCCTCAAGAACCTCCTCCCTCAGTCTCAGCAGGGGTTAGGCTTCTGGTTCAGTGGGTAAGGGGGTAAGGGCATACTGGAAGTTCAGAAGGGCAGGGAAGATCTTAGTTCAATATTTCCACCTAGCAAGAGAGTGTTCAGAGTCACAGCAAGGTCCTTCTGAGGAAGTAGTCCCCACTTCCCACAGCACTCACCTGTGGGGTGAGGCAAGAGGTCTCCCCTGAGACCAGCCTGAGAAAGAACAAGACCCCAACTCCACTAAAAATAGAAAAACTATCTGAGCATTGACATGGGTGCCTATAGTCCCAACTACTTGGGAGGGTGAGGCAAGAGGATCATCTGAGCCCAAGAGTTTGAGGTTGTTGTGAGCTATGATGCCATGCACTTTATCCAGAGCTACAGAGTGGGTCTCAGTCTCAAACAATATGTAAGTAGTTAAGTAAATAACTAAAACTGCCTTTTCTCATAAACCAAGCTTATTAAATAGGAAGGGAATTGCATATTTAATTAAATACTGACGCATCATTAACAGAATCATTCAAACATCTATTCTTGGTCAGGCTCAGTAGCTCCTGCCTGTAATCCTAGCACTCTGGGAGCCCAAGGTGGGAGGATTGCTTATCTTAGGACTTTGAGACCAGCCTGAGCAAGAGCTAGACACTGATTCTATCAAAAGTAGAAAAACTAGCTGGGCATTGTGGTGGGCACCTGTAGTCCCAGCCACTTAGAAGGGTGAGGCAAGAGGATTTCTTGAGCCCAAGAGTTTGAGGTTGCTGTGAGCTATGATGATGCCAAGGCATCCTACCCAGGGTGACAGAGTGAGACTCAAAAAAAAAAAAAAACATTTGTTCTTAGAGGAGTATAGTCAGTTATCACACAGCTTCTGTTCAGGTATAAGTCATATTTTGAAAGGAAGAAAAGGACTGGTTTTGTACTAAATGTACTACTAACTTGTTGAAAACAAATTTAAAAAATAAAATGTCATAATAAAATTTATTCTGTTTTCCTCACAAGAATACTATGATCACCAAATGGCACAGAGGTATGGAAGACATAGAGTAATAGACAAGTTGTATGCCAGTGCATAGAGGTGGTAGCGCATAGAAAATTCCCATCAGCTCCTACTCATCCCTGACTTTATATTGCATTTCCCACGATACTGTGTTGACTGGAATCAAAACATTCCTCAGGCTGAAAACTTTTAAAGCCCTCTTTATTTTCAGTTTAAAGTGCTTGTACCTATAGGTTTCTCCTTTTGTATCTACTTTTTACTATCTCAAACTCCACTATATCACATTATAGGAATCAAGTAGGTTTTTCTCCATTACGTTCTGCATTTCTGGAATCCTAACGTTTACCCTTCATTTAACCAGATTACTCAGGAAGTCTTGAAATTGACTATCTAGAGTCTATAGTTTCCAGAAGCCTCTCTGCAGTACATGTCTTGTATTTATTCTGAACAGTGGTCCACTAGAAATAAAAAGTTGGTAGCAGATTTTCCAGAGTGTTGGAAGGCATAAAATTATAATGGCTAAGAGAGGAGTCAAATTGCCTCAATCTGTAATCCTGGCTTTTATCTTTTTCTTCTCTATAATATGGTAGTAATGATAACATTCACCTTACTGGGTCATTTCAACTGTGTAATTAGATAACAAACAGAAACTGCTTAGCACCTGGAACAATATACAACAAAGCGCTTAATTAATGTTACCTATTATCATCATTATATAAATTATAAAGTTGACTTTTAATTTGTAAATATTTTACATGAACATGTATTTAATACAATTTCAATTTAATAAACAACCACAAAGCTGACCTCTATTACTTATGTGTAATCCCATAATTTAGGTTCATGGCCTACACTTCAGAAAATGGAAAAATCACAACTTTCATGTGGGCAGCTGCCTGGAGAAAACACCTCATATTTCCATAATGTTTAATGGTTTCAAAGAACTTTTTATGTATATGTGCATTTAATCTTCACGATAATCCTGATTAGAAAAGTCAATATGGATTTTTCAAATTATGCTGCACAGTAATTATGCAACAAAGCTGGTATTAGACACTAAGTCTATATATAACCTTCTTTTGTGGTAGGTTGCATGATTACTTGTTAGCATCTCCTGGACCATGTTGATATCAGAAAACAAGTATACTTGTCTAAAGTATACTTGTTTTGTGATATACTTGTTTTAGACAAATCTAAAAATTTATATGGTAAATTAATTTTTAAAATTCAGGAGACTTAGGGCAAACAGTGGAGCAGGCGTAATAGAATACCCATTCTCCTCAAAGCCTGAAGCAAATGTAGTGCTCTCTTTGTTACTGCCCGGATTATAAATTCAATCAGGTTTCAGGCTCTCAAACCCCAGTAGTCAAGACTCTCAAGGAGACTTTTTTTTTTTTTTTTTTTTTTTTTTGTAGAGACAGAGTCTCACTTTATGGCCCTTGGTAGAGTGCCATGGCCTCACACAGCTCACAGCAAACTCCAACTCCTGGGCTTAAGTGATTCTCCTGCCTCAGCCTCCCCAGCAGCTGGGACTACAGGCACTCGCCACAATGCCCAGCTATTTTTGTGTTGCAGTTTGGCCGGGGCCAGGTTTGAACCCACCACCCTCGGTATATGGGGCCGGCGCCTTACCGACTGAGCCACAGGCGCCGCCCACTCAAGGAGACTTTTATGTAGGTAAGATCATCCACTGTAAAAAGCAGCTACAGATGGACTGAGTACTTCTATAATTCTACTTCATCCTTGGTGAAAGATATTTTAATTTCATGCCGGGAGCTGTTCTTTTTCCATCACTCAGATTACTTTATGAGCCATTTGCTTTGCCAGTAAGTATTTTTTTTTTTCTCACTTAATGGAATGAAATGGTACAAAGTTAAGGCTCATTATCAAATTGGAAGGTAGAGGCAACATTGCCTATACTTAAAATGTGCTACTGTAAAAAACGTAAATCATATATATAAAAAAGAATGTTACCCACTGAAAAACTCTGAAGACACCTTGACACATTCAAGACTATCAACTTTAGTGAAATATTCAGACTCAGTAGAAATATGCCACTGAAGCAAGACATTTCATATTTCTTGAAGTTTTAAACTGTCCAAAAGTTTTGCTTATTTTTGAGACAGAGGCTCACTCTGTTGCCTTGGCTGGAGTGCCATGGCATCATGATAGATTACAGTAATCTCAAACTCCTGGGTTTAAGCAATCCTCCCACCTCAGTCTCTAGTAGCTAGGCCTAGAGTAGACTGCCATGATGCCCCAGCTAATTTTTCTACTTTTTTAGTAGAGATGGAGTCTTGCTCTAGCTCAGGCTGGTCTGGAATTTGAGAGCCCAAGCGATCCTCTCACCTTGTCCTCCCAGAATGCTAGGATTACAAGCACGAGGCACCACACCTGGCTTGTCCAAAAGTTTTTTTGGTTTGTGTTGTTTTGTTTTTTGAGACAGAGTCTCTCTTTGTTGCATTGGTAGAGTGCTGTGGCAGCACAGCTCACAGCAACCTCAAATTCTTGGGCTCAAGCAATTCCCTTCCCTCGGCCTCCCAAGTAGCTGGGACTACAGGCACCCACCACAACACCCAGCTAGTTTTTAGAGATGGGGTCTCACTCTGGATCAGGCTGATCTTGAACTCGTGAGTTCAGGCAATCCACCCATCTCAGGCTCCCAGTGTGTTAGGATTAAGGAGTGAGCCACTGTGCCTGGCCTGTCCAAAAGTTTTTAAATTCTCAGAATGTAGGTAAGACAGTTTCCTTCTCTGTATATAAATATGAAATTATTTAGCAGTCAACATAAAGTAAATATAAACGAAACTTTTATTACTTGATACGGGTAGATAAACCAAATTAACTGATATGTGTGAATAGGGAAAGAAAAGAAAGGATAATTGTGTAGCACATCACCTATTCTTTTCTGTGGGGTAACAGAGCTCCCCACATGAAGCACATGAAGTGAGCTTGGTAAGGGTTAATAGGCTTTTGCAAAAACAGAAGCAGATTTTGCAAACAGCAAAAAAGATGAACAGAGAGCTGGGCTCCCCTGAGCATACACAGGGCGTGTTTCCTTGGAGATGAAATTCCAGGAACAATGACTGAAGCCATGCATTCCATCAGGCCTGGGGGTGTCGAAGGTGTTACAGCCTCACTCCTAGAGTCAGGGATCAGAGGTTAACATATGTGAAAACATAACGTCTCAAAGAGCCTAAGCCTCTCTGTGCTGTGGAGAAACAAAGCCATAAATCTATGCTGGGTGAATTGAATGTGCTTATGAGGAGTTTTGCTTCCTCAGTTCCCCTGCAGTTTCTTGTTATGCTTAATTAGATCTGTAGTTAGAGTTGATGCATGTCTGAGAGGAATGTAAAAAACAGAAGAAATTGTGTTAATGTGGAGATTTAATATTTACCCACAAGTTAATTTTAGATAGAATAAGTTAGGTAAGATTTAGGTAATAGTAAAGATATAGATTAAGTCCCTACATGACCACAAATGTATATAAGGTGGCACAAAATAAAGTTTCTTTGCTACACACCATCTTTTGTGTGTGTGGTCATTTTTCCCTGGGCCCATCAACATCGCAGGAGCGAGTTTACACCTATGGTAAAGCTGCTGACTCTCTCACATCTCCAATCACGCAACACTTTTCTTCCTTTTTTTTTTTTGAGACAATGTTTCACTCTGTCGCCAAGGCTAGAGTGCTGTGACATCATAGCTCACAGCAACCTCAAACTTTTGGGCTCAAGCAATCCTTTTGCCTCAGCCTCCCAAAAAGCTGGGACTACAGGCACACTATATCCGTCTAATTTTTCTATTTTTAGTGGACATGGGGTCTCATTCTTGCTCAGATTGTTCTCAAACTCCTGAGCTGAAGCAGTAGTCTCCTTGGCCTCCCAGAGTGCTAGGATTATAGGAGTGAGCCACGACGCCTGGCCCACATCACTTATTCTAAGGTTCATGTTTTATATGGATAGTTCATACATCACTTTTTGTTCTTTTGAGAGAATATAAAGGTACTCAAAGAAGGAGATAAAGATAAATGATTTTATACTATAACTTATCATTGTGCTAAAGAAACAATTATAGGGAAATAAATATAACACCGTTGAAAAGGCATGTATACTGACAGCGTGACTGTCTATTTGATTGAATATAAACCTATAAGTGATCTCAAAACAGAGTCTACATGTTTTACATAAGAATAAAACTGGCGGTGCCCGTGGCTCAAGGAGTAGGGCACCAGCCCCATATACCAGAGGTGGCAGGTTCAAACCCAGCCCCGGCCAAAACCTGCAAAAAAATAAAATAAAAATAAATTCTATAAAAAAAAAAAGAATAAAACTCAGTTTACTTGGGAGGCTGAGGCAGGAGGATTGCTCAAGCCTAAGAGTTGTTTTTTTGTTTTTTTTTTTTTTGAGGCAGACTCTGACTCACCCTTGGTAGGGTGGGTGCCATAGCATCATAGCTCACAGCAGCCTCCAACTCTTGGACTTAAGTGATTCTCTTGCCTCAGCCTCCCAAGTAACTGGGACTACATGTGCCCGCCACAATGCCCAGCTATTTTTTTGGTTGTAGTTGTCATTGTTGTTTAGCAGGCCCAGGCTGGACTCAAACCCATCAGCTTTGGTGTATATGGCTGGCGCCCTACTCACTGAGCTACAGGCACCAAGCCCACGCCCATGAGTTTTAAGTTTCTGTGAGCTATGATGCCACAGCATTCTACCCAGGGTGACAGAGTGACACTCTGTCTCAAAAAAAAAAAAGGCTTGTTGCCTGTAGCACCGCGGTTATGGAGCCAGCCACATACACGGAGGGTGGCAGGTTTGAACCCCGCCAGGGCCACCTAAACAACTGCAACCAGAAAATAGACGGACATTCTGGCAGGTGCCTGTAGTCCCATCTACTTAGAAGGCTGAGGCAAGAGAATCACTTAAGCCCAAGAGTTTGAGGTTTCTGTGAGCTGTGACACCACGGCATTCTAGCAAGGGTGACATAGTGAGACTCTGTCTCAAAAAAAATAAAAATAAAAATACAGGTACTTTAAAAAAAAGGATGCTACTTTCAAGCCCTTATAGTCATCAGCGTGGAGTCTGCCCTGTCAATTAGAAGATCATAATAACTAGTTATGTCTTTATATTTTATCAGCTAATGATGGAAAAGAGAAAATTCTGGAGGTTTAATTTTTAATATTATTATTATTTTTTTTTGAGACAGAGTCTCACTATGTCTCCCTCAGTAGAGTGCTGTGGCATCACATCTCATAGCAACCTCAAACTCTCGGGCTTAAATGATTCTCTTGCCTCAGCCTCCCCAGTAGCTGGGACTACAGTCACCTGCCACAACACCTGGCTATTTTTTCGTTGTAGTTGTCATTGTTATTTGGCAGGCCCAGGCTGGGTTCAAACCCACAAGCTCCGATGTATGTGGCTAACGACCTAGCTGCTGAGCTACAGGTGTTGAGTCTACTTCTTAATATTATGGATAGATCTATAATGCCAATTGATAATCAAAGCAATTACCTGAATAGGTCAGACAAAAAAAATCACTCTTGCCTGCATTTATGAAACATTTTGTTCTGCTCTTCAAAGCTTAAGTTGCAGCAGTGAGCTGGTGTCTTAAGCAATAATAATGTTAATGTTAAACTCTCTATACATCTTAAATAATAAATCTCAGAAGTAGAACAGGAGTGATCGTCTGTTTACCACCTGATTTCCTTAATGAGGGAACTCAACCTAGAGAGGTGAAGAGCCTTACTCAGTGTCATGAAGCTAAAAGCCAGTACAGTTGTATTGTGGTCTAGTGTACTTTTGACCAATGGACTGCCTAAAGTTTAAATTGCTTGCTGCCAAAAGTATATAATAATATGTGTTTTATGGGTGGCGCCTGTAGCTCAAGTGGCTAGGGTGCTAGCCACATACACCAGAGCTGGTGGGTTAGAATCCGACCCAGACCTGCCAAACAAATACAACTACAACCAAAAAGTAGTGGGTCATGGTGGCTGGCACCTGTAGTCCCAGCTACTCGGGAGGCTGAGGCAAGAGAATTGCTTAAGCCCAGGAGTTTGAGGTTGCTGTGAGCTGTGACGCCAAAGCACTCTACTCAGGGCTATAGCTTGAGGCTCTGCCTCAAAAAAAAAAATAAATAAAAGTATATATATATCTGTTTTATGGAACTTTCTGATCTTAAAACAAGAGGATCAACAAGTGGCTAGTAGGTGCCACTCCCTGGGCTAGCTACCTTGTATTATGTTATTGGGCAGAATTGACATAATGGCAATGCAGAGTCTTCCAATGAATGAGCACATATGTCTCTCCATTTATTGTTTTAGACAATATTTCACCACTTTTGCCTGCTAAGTAAAATCAGTTCCCTCTGATAATACTTTTGCTTAGCCTCAAATTATTCCAGTTTCCCAGAAGATTTACTAGGTCATTTTACTCTCATTTACAAGATGAGATGACAACCAGTAAAATTCAAGGAAAGTATAATGTGTTCATTATGGAGAGGCCTGTAATTTGAGTCCAAATTAACATAGAAATGCCAGTGAGAAAGTTATATGACATTCACTATGTCATTATGAAAGCATTCCAGGAGAAAAATATTATAAACTGATATTTAATTTTTAACAGCTTCATTAGGGTATAATTTGGCATTCAGTAAATTACATACATTTAAATTGTACAACTTAATATGTTTTGACATGTGTATATAAACAATCAACATAGTGAACAAGTTCACTACCCCACCAAAGTTCTTACTTCTTTGAAATCCTTTCCTCAAACTCAATCCACAGCTCCTACTCATCTAATTTCCCTTGCTGTATATGAGTTTGCATAGTCTAGTGCTTCACATACATGAAATCATAGAGTTTGAACTCTTTTTCTGGTTGTCTCATTTCAGTCAATATAATTATTCTGAGATTCATACAAGTTGTGGCATTTATCAAAAGTTCATTTATAGGCATGGTGGCTCATGCCTATAATCCCAGAACTTTGAGAGTCTAAGACAGGAGGATCACTTGAAGCCAGGAATTTAAGAACAGCCTGGGCAACATAGTGAGAATTCATCCCTTAGGAAAACTAAGACACTTAGTGTATTTTCTTAGATGCAGTGGCTCCTGCACATAATCCCACATACTGAGGAGGCTGAGGCAGGAGGATCCCTTCAGCCCAAGAATTTCAGCCTGGGCAACAGAGTAGACTCTGTCTTTGTGAAGAAAAAAAAAATGTCATTTCTTCTTAGCACCAAAGAATATTCCATTGTATAGAATCACCATTTGTTTATCCTTTTGTCTATTGATGGACATTTGGGATGTTTCCAGTATGGGACTATTTTGCTGTGAACATATGAACAAATATCTGTACAAGTATTTGTATGGACATAAGCTTTCATTAAAAAAAATAGCTATTTTGGGGGACACCTGTGGCTCACTGAGTAGGGCGCCAGCCCCATATACCGAGGGTGGCAGGTTCAAAGCCAGCCCTGGCCAAACTGCAACAAAAAATAGCCGGGTGTTGTTGTGGGCACCTATAGTCCAGCTACTCAGGAGGCTGAGGCAAGAAAATCGCCTAAGCCTAAGAGCTAGAGGTTGCTGTGAGCTGTGACAACACAACACTCTACCAAGGGTGACAAAATGAAACTGTGTCTCTAAAAAAAAAAAAAGCTATTTTGACATTGAATCGTTGTATCATAAGTTATATATGTGTTTAATGTATTAAGAAGCTGTGAAACTGGTTTCCAAAGTGGTTGTACCATTACCATTTAACATTCCCAAAAGCAGTGTATGAACATTCCAGTTCCTCCGTATTTTTGCCAATACTTGATATGACCAGTCATTTACATTTTAGCAATTCTAATTGGTGTGTAATAGTATCTTATTGTGATACTTATTGTGATAAGATACTATTACTACTTTTTTTTTATTTTTAGAGACAGAGTCTCATTGTGTCACCCTTGGCAGAGTGCCGTGGCTTCACAGCTCACAGCAACTTCAAACTCTTGGGCTTAAGCGATTCTCTTGCCTCAGCCTCCCGTGTAGCTGGGACTGCAGGTACCCACCACAGTGCCCAGCTATTTTTTGTTTTTTTATTGCAGTTGTCATTGTTTTAGCTGGCCCAGGCTGAGTTCGAACCCACTAGCCTCGGTGTATGTGGCTGGCACCATAACCACTGTGCTATGGGTGCTAAGCCATCTTATTGTGATTTTAATTTTCAATTCTTTGCTGTCTAATCATGAGCATCTGTCCGTATGTCTATTTGCCATTCATATATTTTCTTTGGTGAAGTGTCTATTCATATCTTGCCCTTATTTAAATTGGATTGTTTGCTCTCTTATTCAATTTTCAGAGCTTTTTACGTATTCTATGTGCAAATCTTCACCATCTATATGCAATTGTTTTCACCCACTCTGTGGTTTGTCCTTGAATTCTTTTTACAGTGCCTTGTTTTTTTTTTTTCTTTTTTCTGAGACAGAGTCTCCCTTTGTTGCCCTTTGGTAGAGTGCCATGGCATCATAGCTAACAGCAACCTCAAACTCTTGGGCACAAGCAATTCTCTTACCTTAGCCTCCAGAGTAGCTGGGGTTACAGGTACCCACCACAACATCTGGCTATTTTTAGAAATGGGATTTCACTCTTGCTCAGGCTAGTCTCGATCTCCTCACCTCAATAGGCAATCCACCCACCTTGGCCTCCCAGAGTGCTAGGATTACAGGTGTGAGCCATTGCGCCCAGTGTTAACAGTGCCTTTCAAAGACAATGTCAAACTTGTGACAAACTCAATGTTTTCCTTTTATGAATTGTACTTTAGATGTTATATGTGAGAAGTCTTTGCCTAACCTGGAGAAGAAATTATTTTCTTTTTATCTTCTAGAATTTTCATATATATTTAAGTTTTATATTTAAATTTAAGATTCATTTTGTGTTGTCATATATAAGAGATATGGACCCACATTCATATTTTTGCATATGCAAAGAGGTACTCTTTCTCCATTGGATTTAATTTAATTTATTGTTAAAAGTCAATTTTTCACATATTTATGTGGGTTTTTTTTTTTTTAGACAGAGCCTCAAGCTCTCAACCTGTGTAGAGTGCTATGGCATCACATCTCACAGCCACCTCGAATTCCTGGGCTCAAGCAATTCTCCTGCCTCCGTCTCCCAAGTAGCTGGGACTACAGGTGTCCGCCATAACGCCCGGCTATTTTTTGGTTGCAGCAATTGTTGTTTGGTGGGCCTGGGCTGGATTCAATCCCACCAGCTCAGGTGTATGTGGCTGGCACCTTAGCTGCTTGAGCTACAGGTGCCGAGCCATTATGTGGGTATCTTTCCGAACTCTCCATTCTGTCCTATTGACCTACATGTTTGTATTTACAAAACATCCAGTATCCTGGGGGGTTTTTTGTTGTTGTTGTTCTTGTTGTTGTAGGATAATATTTAGAAATAAACTTATCCTACATCAAGCACACAAAGTAAATTCAGTGTGAGTTTAAAATGACATGCTTTTCTTCCAGAGGCTTAAGACGCTTGGACCCCCCTGGGTTACTCACAGAGTTAGGCTCTTTGGAAAATTCCTTAGGCCTTTTCTCTGAAGCAGTACACCCCGTGAAGCCTGAGATCCAAGGGCATGCCGCCCTTCCTCAGAGATACGGGCCAGAGGGTTGACATATGTTAACAACATATTGTCAGAGGTCTATAGGTGGTCTGCCCTGAAGGAAGGTCACAGTCGTTACTTCATACTGAGTAAACTGAGTGAATGCTTGAAGATTAACTCTGTTCCCCTATAGCTATTTTTGTCTTTGTGCCCTGCTCGGAAAACTAGTCACTGTTTAGAGGAAGAGATTTACTACACAAGTGGTTACATTGATATGATAAATTTCCTTTCAAGTTCAAATTCAGCTTATAGATAATGGATTAGGTGTGTACGTGACTGGAAGGGTATAAAACTTAAACATGGAATAAAGAACTTTGCTATATGCCATCAAACGGTGTATAGTCTGTTTCTTGACTTAATAATTACAGGAGCGAGTTTACACCTACAGCAAAGCTGCCGCTCATTCGCGTCTCGGTTCACGCAACATATTGGCGTAGTCGGCAGGATCAGGGGATCGCGAAGGAGCAGTAAGACTTTCTGGACACCGGGCTGGAGGACGGCCGCCTCCACCAGGACGCATCAGAGAGATCTTCGCTGAAGCTGTTTGAGGTAAGCTTGAGAACCCTGTAACTGGGACGGTGCAGTTGCCACGCAGAGTACGTGGGACGTCTCCAGCATATCAAGAAACATGGGAGGGAATAATATGAGTCTTCAGCTCTCTTCTTCTTTGGAGGACCAATATATTGCCATTTTAAAAACTCTGATTTCTGCCACTAAAATTCTGGTAAAAACCAGTAACCTGAGGGAACTTTTCCGTGTGGTTGTTAAGCATTGCTGCTGGTTTACACCTGACCGGAAAGTCCAGCTTAATTTAAAAGTCTGGAAGAAAGTGGGTCAGGCTCTGCCTCGTGCCCACCAAGAAGGCAATTTTATAAGTAGGGTAATATGGGTAACATATCAGCTGTTTCAGACATGTTCTGAGCAAGATTCTGAGACTGAGGATATTGGTGCTGACGAGTGGCCACCCCCGCCTCCTTTGTCCGAGCTGGGTCAGTAAGACCAGCCAGAACAGGTTGCGGAATATCTCAGAATAGGAACATGTATATGATATGCCACATTCCCATTCTAAATCCCAATCTAATAAGCCTCAAAAGAAATATGTGGGTGACTTAAAAAGTCTTGAAAGTGATGCAGAGACCTGTCCAGAATTAGTGGAAATGGCTGATGAATCAGCTCAAAAAGAGTCTGAGTTTGAACACCTTAAAAAGGTTATGGCTGAAAATTTTCATACAATGAATCAAAGAATTGCCTTCTTAGAAAAGAAGGGAGCTGCAATACTCTCCTCTAGAGCAAGCTCTAAAGCAGGTTCTTGTAAAGATGTGCTTCCACCTTACAAGCCTCTAACTCCTTCTGCACCAGCAGGTCCTATAGGCTGGAGGGAAGGCCCCTTCTATCCTGTGTGGCCTAATCCTCCAAATACTCGCTTCACAGTATGGCATCACTTTCCTTTAGATATTTCTGAATTGGCTATAGCTAATGAAAACTCAGTTCAAATTTCAGAATAAGGTTATAATAAGGAGCCTGTTGTACAAGCATATCCTGTTTTCAGGGAAATTCAAGAGAATGGTCAATCAGGAATTGCTCAGCATGCTCCTATACAAATAAAATTTTTAAGAACAATGAAAGATGCCATTTTCGCCTATGGACCCACGTCACCCTTCGTAATTGGCATTTTAAATTCATATTGCACAAATCATATCTTTATTCCTGCTGACCGGGAAACTTTAGCTCGTACTACCTTGAGCCCTGGTCATTTTTTACAATTCAAGGCTTGGTGGCTGGAACAGGCAACTTTGCAAAACCGAGCTCAGGGAACTCCAGTTAACTCTTTAATGGGTTCTGGCCCTGCGGCTGACATTCACCAACAGCTGCAATCAACACAAGATTTATTAATGCAGGTTAAAGATGTTTGTATTAGAGCTTGGCAAAGACTAGAGGAAAAAGATGGGGTTAAACAATTTTTTACAAAAATCATGCAAGCAAACAATGAACCATACTCTGAATTTGTAGCTAGATATCAGACAGCAATTGAAAGGTCTGTTCCTGGAGAACAGGCCAGACAGATGCTTCTATTACAATTAGCATTTGAGAATGCCAATTCAGATTGTAAGTTAGCCCTGACCCCCGTCAAGAATCAGGACAATGTTTCTCCGCACTTGTAGGGATATTGGTTCTGGAGCATTTCAGGCAAAGCTTAATGCTGTCGCCTTGGTGGAGGCACTTAATGGGACTAAAAGGAAGGCAAAATGTTTTAATTGTGGGAAAATAGGGCATCTGCGTTCTGAATGTCGCAAGGCTAAAATTGAGAGTACTACAGCTGCGGTAACTCAGAATGTTAAGCTGCAAGCACCTGGTCTATGCCGCCGCTGTGGAAAAGGTAAACATTGGACTAATGAATGTAGATCTGTTAGAGATAAAGACGGCAAACTCCTGCCACCCAAAGTAGAATTTATTCCGGCTCAGGAATCAAAAAACGGGATATCAGGCCCAGCTCGGGGCCTGAAAACAAATGCGAGCAATTAAAGTCCATTTCCAGTGGACAATGGGGTAACACATGCACAGGCGAATCAGAACAATTAATTGAAATAGAGCCTGTAAAATTACATGTTCAAGATCTCTTTCATGCAACTCAAGGAAGTGCAGCATTAGACATACCAATACTATATGAGGAAGAAATCTTAGCTGGACAAAAACCTAGAAAACTTCAGACTGGAATATATGGCCCTACTCCACCAGCCTCTGTGGGACTTGTTTTAGGTAGAAGCAGTTTAACAATGGAAGGTTTGAACATACATCCTGGAGTTATTGATTCTGATTTTCAAGGGGAAATTATGCTTATGGCTTCATCTACTCAAAATATAAAATTAAAAGCTGGTCAAAGAATTGCACAAATTTTAATACTGCCCTATTACAAAGGACAGGCCGCTCCCATAAAGCGGGAAGGTGGCTTTGGCAGCACAGGAAAACAGGTTTTTTGGCATACTTTCCTTAATGACTCTAGACCTCAGTGTACAGTAACTTTTGCTGACAAAATAACAATTACTGGACTAGTAGATTCAGGAGCTGATGTTTCGATAATTGCTTCCTACAAGTGGCCTAAGGGCTGGCCAAAAAAGAAAATCGAGGCTACTTTTGTTGGTATGGGAACTTTAACGGATATCGAACAAAGTACAAATATTTTAAACTGCTCTGGCCCCGAGGGTCAGAAAGGTCAACTACGCCCTTATGTGGCTCCTATTGCATTATCTATTTGGGGCAGAGATCTTTTACAACAGTGGGGAGCTATGATTACTATTCCAACTATTTCCAAACCAGCCAAGACTATAATGATGAATATGGGTTATAATCCCATTGACCCCACTCGTACTTTAAAACCTGAAATTGTAAGAATGGGAAATGACAAAACTGGACTAGGCTTGCCTGCTCTTCATGAGGGTTTTATATAGAGGCTCCTGTTCAGCGCTTCGCCCTGCCGTTAAAATGGTTAAGAGATAAACCGATATGGGTTGAACAGTGGCCGCTCCCTTATGAAAAATTAGAAGCGCTTCATAATATAGTTCAAGACCAGTTAAAAGCAGGCCATATAATGTGCAGTACCAGTCAATGGAATAGCCCAGTATTTCTAGTAAAAAAGAAATCTGGGAAATGGAGAATGGTGAATGATTTAAGACGAATCAATGCAATTATTTCTCCGATGGGAAACTCCCAATCTGGAATACCTAACCCATCTCTAATTCCTAAAACTTATTCTATCATCATAATTGACTTAAAAGACTGTTTCTTTACCATTCCCCTTCATCCTGAAGATGCTGAAAGATTTGCTTTCACTATTCCTGCCTTGAACTCAGAAAAACCTGCAAGACGCTTCCATTGGAAGGTCCTTCCTCAAGGCATGTTGAATAGCCCCACCTTATGTCAACTTTTTGTAAATCAGCCTTTAGAGATAGTAAGGACACTTTTCCCGGAGGGTATATGCTTACATTATATGGATGATATCTTAATAGCACACCCTGATAAGGAAAAGTTACAACAGATGTTTGAAGCTGTAAAGAAAAACTGCCAGCAGTTTGGACTTGTAATTTCTGAGGACAAAATACAGTGTACAGATCCATGGGAGTATTTAGGATATAAAATAACTAGACAAAAAATAATTCCACAAAAAGTAACTATTAGAAGAGATACTTTAAAAACTCTGAATGATTTTCAAAAACTATTAGGAGATATAAATTGGATTAGACCTAGTTTAGGAATTCCCACATATGCTCTAAAAAATTTGTTTGCAACCTTAGAAGGACCAGCTGATTTAAAAAGCCCTAGAGTATTAACTGCTGAGGCAGAAAAAGAATTACAGTGGATAGAACAGCATATCCAGCAATCTCAGATAGATAGAATTGATGAAGTCGGTCATTTTTATTTATATGTGTTTCCTTCCAATCATTCTCCTACTGGACTGTTAACACAAGAAAATAATTTTATAGAATGGTGTTTTCTACCTAATAAGACAGTTAAGAAAATGGAGACATATATATACAAAATAGCCGCAATAATTTTAAAAGGACGTCAAAGATTTAGACAATTAATTGGTAAAGACCCAGAAAAAATATTTGTGCCTCTTACTAATTCTCAAATTAATAATTTATTTATCTTTAACATTGAATGGCAAATTGCTCTTTCAGATTACCTAGGAATTATAGATAACCATTATACTAAGGATAAAAGAATTCAATTTCTCAAAAAAACCAATTGGATATTACCAAAAGTTATTAAAGACCATCCGTTAGATAATGCTCTCACTTTTTATACTGATGCTAACAAGAAAGGAATTGCAGGATATATAGGAGAAAAAATACAAAAGGTCGAACAGTCTCCTTATCAATCTGTTCAGAAAGCTGAATTATTTGCTATACTAATGTTACTAAGTGATTATCCAGATCGAGAGATAAATATTATTAGTGACTCAATCTTTTGTACAATTGTAGTACAAAACATTGAGACTGTTACTTTAACTGAAAATAATTCAGAATTAAATTTGTTGTTTCACAAACTACAAAAGTTAGTAAGAGCCAGAGTAAAAGGTATTTATATTACACATATTAGAGCCCATACAGGATTACCCGGACCTTTATCAGAAGGCAATCATAGGGTAGATCAATTAATAGGGTCAGTACTTACTGCCCAACAAGAACATAATATTCATCATTCTAATGCAAGATCATTAAAACAGAGACATGGCATCACTTGGCACTCTGCCAGAGCCATAGTCTGATCTTGCCCTACTTGTCAACCTTTAGTATCACCTCCTTTACCCAAGGGAGTTAATCCTAGAGGATTGAAATCTAATCAACTATGGCAAATGGATGTGACTCAATTTCCAGAATTTGGTAAGACAAAATATATACATCATACTGTAGATACTTATTCTCATTTTTCATGGGCAACAGCATTATCATCGGAAAAAGCAGATGCTGTTATTACACATCTATTAGAATGCTTTGCTATTATGGGCAAACCTGAAACTATAAAAACAGATAATGGATCAGCATATATTTCAAATAAATGCAGAGAATTTTTTAATCTCCATCAAATAAATCATTTAACAGGTATTCCTCAAAATAGCCAGGGTCAGGCTATAATTGAAAGACAGAATAGAACATTAAAAGATATGCTCAAAAGAAAGAAGGGGGAAGGGCAGTATACCACCCCAAAAAAACAGATTATCTTCAGCACTATTTACTTTAAATTTTTTAAATTTGAATGATGAAAATGAAACTCCAGCATTTAAGCACTGGAGCGTGGTCACACCCTCATCTACTGGCCAACCAGTATATTACACGGACAACATCAATAATCTGTGGATCCCCGCCACTGTGGTAAAATGGGGAAGGGGATTTGCTTGTATTTCCACAGGAGACCGTAACTTTTGGGTTCCAGATAAAAATATTAAACTCAGAAGAGTTACCCATGAAGAAACAACGACAGAGAAATCGGATGAAAATCCGAGTGAACAAATTAGCCACGAGATTCCAGCATCTAACCTTGACCCACAAGAATGGAAAGAAGAAAAAGATGACATCAGAACACCCAGAAATGGTGACCATGCAACAAATGCAGAAACTGGGGAAAGCCGCTGTGACAATTATACGCAAACAAAAGCGTAAGTTAACACCTGTAAATATTTTTTTTAGCAATGTTTGCTTTCCTTATGTCAATTGTAGAAGGAAAGGAATTTCATTATTGGACATATGTCCCTAATCCACCGCTGCTGCGAGGGGTAAGTTGGACAGAACCCACAGTCCCCGTATTTACAAATGAATCTGTCTGGCTCCCAGGACGTTTTAATACCCGAGGACCATTTAAACCTGAAGAAGAGGGAATGAAGCTTGTTAATTATACTTCAGGGGTCACCGGTCCTCCTATTTGCTTTGGTCAACAATATCAGTGTTTAAATATATCTGTACAGTACTGGCTAAGTCATTATGACCGGCCAGCTTCTGGGAATGATGTCAAACGTGAGATGTTTATGCTAAGTGCTAATTCTATCTCTCGTTTTATCCCAAGTTTTACTCCTATAGATGTGGAAGCTCCTCCTTGTAAGGAGCACAGTTTTACATTACAAAGGGAATGGGTGCATTGGACTCGACGTAAAGGAAATCAAACTTTTTTCTTAACTAATACTTCTAAAGGTCCTATAATGGACTGGAGTCCAAAGGCAACTTTACTTGACAGCAATAAGAGACCTATTAACATTGAGTTGCCAAGAGATGAGTTTACCTATCTTATAAATAAAAATACAATCAGTATTAATATGACAACACCTATGAGTTGGACAGATGTTGGGTTTGCACCCCCCGCACCTGGAATTTATGGCTTTCCTAAACAAAATCATTTGTGGAAAGTAGCAGCAGCTCTAAAACCTATGAAGGACTGCACTGGTGGATTGTTTTACCATCAAACCACCACATCTCATACTTATGGTATGAAATTTACTGTTCATGATGAAAGATACATTCAAGCTTGTGTTCAATTACCCTTTGTGTGGCTTAAAGGCAACATAAAATGGAATGAAAAAACAGGAGAATTATTTTGTCCTGTGTGTCAACTGTTTACTTGTATTAATAGTTCTCTAAGTTTTAATCCTCAAAAGGAACAGCTGTATTTGTTGAGAGCCAGGACAGGTGTGTGGATGCCAGTGAATTTGACCAGACCGTGGCAAGAATCTCCTGCCCTGACAGTTCTTCAACTTCTGGCTGATCGAGTTTTGAGAAGAACGAAGAAATTTATTAGACTTTTGATTACTAATTGGCATAAAGACTCTGAACAATTATGGACTGCTCAAAAACAAATTGACATGGAGTTATATAATGAAATTGCTGACTTAGAACAAGCTGTTGTTATGTTAGGGGATGAATTAGTTAGCTTAAAGAAACAAATGAAGTTGAAATGTGATTGGAATATAACTACTTTTTGTATAACCCCTGTTAAATATAATGAGAGTAAATTTCCTTGGGAGATTGTTAAAAAGCATTTGTTAAACCATGATAATTTGACTAAGGAAATTGTAAATTTACAACATGAGATATATTCCACTTTTGAAAATAAGTTACAAAGAATAGATGGAGATCAGATTTTACAAGGCATAGCTGATGGAATTGAACGAATGAATCCTATCCCAAAAATACAAGGACTTATAGGAAGTTCTGTAGGATCATTAGCATTATTTTTAATTATTGGATTCATTTTATATTTGATTTGTAAAAGAGTGAAGCACTCACAAAGAGAAAATGAATGTTATGCGCAAGTGTTTGCTTTAATGATGACAGATATGAATAATACTCGTCAAAAACAAAAGGGGGAAATGTAGGATAATATTTAGAAATAAACTTATCCTACATCAAGCACACAAAGTAAATTCAGTGTGAGTTTAAAATGACATGCTTTTCTTCCAGAGGCTTAAGACGCTTGGACCCCCCTGGGTTACTCACAGAGTTAGGCTCTTTGGAAAATTCCTTAGGCCTTTTCTCTGAAGCAGTACACCCCGTGAAGCCTGAGATCCAAGGGCATGCCGCCCTTCCTCAGAGATACGGGCCAGAGGGTTGACATATGTTAACAACATATTGTCAGAGGTCTATAGGTGGTCTGCCCTGAAGGAAGGTCACAGTCGTTACTTCATACTGAGTAAACTGAGTGAATGCTTGAAGATTAACTCTGTTCCCCTATAGCTATTTTTGTCTTTGTGCCCTGCTCGGAAAACTAGTCACTGTTTAGAGGAAGAGATTTACTACACAAGTGGTTACATTGATATGATAAATTTCCTTTCAAGTTCAAATTCAGCTTATAGATAATGGATTAGGTGTGTACGTGACTGGAAGGGTATAAAACTTAAACGTGGAATAAAGAACTTTGCTATATGCCATCAAACGGTGTATAGTCTGTTTCTTGACTTAATAATTACAGGAGCGAGTTTACACCTACAGCAAAGCTGCCGCTCGTTCGCGTCTCGGTTCACGCAACAGTTGTTGTTTTGAAAGAAAATATTACCATGAGAATGTGACCACTTCTCGCCCCCTACCTTAGGAATGTGACCTTTTGTAACTGTTCCAGGAGCTTCAGCAAATATTTACTTAATAGTAAATATTTGACTGTTAGTCTTATCTTAAGACAGTTGAATAGTGAATTAGAGTTCTCCTTATCTACTTAGAATCCCAGGTGTGTGTATTCTCTCTTACTTTGATAAAATCCCTGCATGTCTGCTATCCCGCCCATTTTGTAGTTTTTGCCTTTAAAAGCTTGTAAAAAACTGCTGTGGGGGACTTGATTTCTCGGCTCCTAAAAGAGTTGTGAATCAAGTCCCCTGTATACAGGAATAAAAATCCTCTTGCGTTTTTGCATCAAGAGACGACTCTTGCGGTTGATTGGGGTGGTCAGAGCTCCGGGCTGAGGGGGGGTTCTGCCCCCAAGTCTTTCATTTGGGGGCTCGTCCGGGATATAACGACCACCCCTCACCTGCAGAGTCGACCTTGGAGGTAAGAAAGGGGTACCCCAAAAACTGTCTAGTCTGTGTCTTCAGTCCTTTTGTTTGACTTTGTGTGCGCGCTTTCGATTTCGCAGCCGTTCGGCACCTCGTGAGAGTGGCCAGACAGTGGTCGGTAGACGTGCCCGGAGGACCACAGGCTGAAACCCTGGGGGACGCCCCAGGAACTGAGGAGAACCAGGGACGCCTGGTTGTCTCCTGCTGTAAGGGCGCTGGTCGAGTCTGGTTGTTCGATCAAAAATTACGGGAAACGCGCCCGTCTGATTCTGTTATAGGCTTGTGAAGGACCAAGTGTAGTAGGTGGGTCCTTGTACCTGTAATATTTCTGTTATTTCTGTTATTTGTGTTTCTGACATATCCACTGACGATGGGACAGACTGTGATGACCCCTCTGAGTTTAACTCTAGATCATTGGACTGAAGTGAAGAGAAGAGGTCGTGATCTGTCAGTAGAGGTTAAAAAAGGCCCATGGCAGACTTTCTGCTCCTCGGAGTGGCCTACTTTTAACGTCGGCTGGCCCTCAGGAGGAACCTTTGACTTATCTCTTATTTTTGCTATTAAAGAGATTGTTTTTCAGAGAGGACCGGGAGCCCATCCGGATCAACAACCTTACATCATAGTCTGGCAGGACCTGGTGCAGAATCCGCCCCCCTGGGTTCGGCCGTGGACTGCCACATCCAGGCCCCCGTCTAATCCTCAGGTGCTCGCTGTCCAATCTTCCGGTCCCAGAAAAGGGGGCGACAGTTTGGACCCCCATAAGAAGATCTACCCGGAAATCCAGACTGATCATCTTCTCCTTGACCCTCCACCCCCTCCTCCCCCATACCCTCCCGCCTTGGCTCCTGTCAGGGGGCAGGGAGGACCAGCATCGCCGGATCCGGCGATTGCCCGCTCTGCACCCCCAGGGGAACCTTCACTGGGGCCCGCACAAGGTACCAGGAGTCACCGCCGGGGAGGAGTGTCTCCCGACACTACTGTTGCCCTACCCCTGAGGGCATACGGCCCCCCGCCGGTGGCAACAGATGAGGAACCACCTCCTCTCCAGCCCCTCCAGTACTGGCCATTTTCTTCCGCAGACCTGTATAACTGGAAAACTAATCACCCCCCTTTTTCAGAAGACCCCCAACGCCTGACTGGGCTGGTAGAGTCCCTGATGTTCTCTCATCAGCCCACATGGGATGACTGCCAGCAGCTCATACAGACTCTCTTCACTACTGAAGAGAGGGAGAGGATTTTATTAGAAGCTAGGAAGAATGTACTCGGGGCGGACGGGCGTCCTACCCAGCTCCCCAACATCATCGAGGCTGCCTTTCCCCTCTTCAGACCAGACTGGGATTTCAACACGGCAGAAGGTAGGGAGCGACTGTCAGTCTATCGCCAGGCTCTAGTGGCTGGCCTCCGTGGGGCGGCAAGACGCCCCACTAATTTGGCTAAGGTAAGAGAAGTAATACAGGGGGCCACGGAACCCCCCTCTGTGTTTCTTGAGCGTCTAATGGAAGCTTTTAGGCGCTACACCCCATTTGACCCTGCCTCTGAAGGACAGAGGGCTTCCGTGGCTATGACTTTCATAGGGCAGTCAGCTGTAGACATTAAAAGAAAGCTGCAGAGAATTGAAGGATTGCAGGACTATACCTTGCAGGATTTAGTTAAGGAAGCTGAGAAAGTATACCATAAAAGAGAAACTGATGAAGAAAAAGAGCAGAGAAAGGAGAAAGAGAGAGAAGAAAGGGAAAATAAGAGAGACCGAAGACAGGAGAAAAACTTAACACGGATTTTGGCCGCAGTAGTAGGGGAGAAGAGCCAGGAACAGGCCCAAGGTAGAACTAAGAAGTCAGGTAGTCTGAATAACCGCATCCCGTTAGATAAGGACCAATGTGCGTACTGTAAGGAAAAGGGGCACTGGGCCAGGGAATGTCCTAAAAAAAAGAAGAAAGTACTGGCCTTAGAGGAAGAAGAAGATTAGCGGGGACGAGGCTCGGAACCCCTCCCCGAGCCTAGGGTAATACTTAAGGTGGAGGGGAAGCCAGTTGAGTTCCTTGTAGACACCGGAGCTCAACACTCAGTCCTACTTGAACCATCAGGACCCGTCTCCAAGAAAAAATCCTGGGTTGTAGGGGCCACAGGGCATCAGCAGTACTCATGGACTACCCGAAGATCAGTAGATCTGGGAGTGGGACGGGTAACCCACTCATTTTTAATTATCCCTGAGTGCCCTGCGCCCCTCCTCGGGAGAGATTTACTCACCAAAATGGAAGCCCAAAGGGTTCTGCCGCTTATGGATACCGGGGTTTGCTACTCTGGCAGCTCCCCTCTACCCTTTGACCAAGGAAGGCACTCCCTTCGAGTGGGGTGCCAGCCAACAGCGGGCCTTTGACAACATTAAAAAGGCCTTATTATCAGCCCCGGCCCTGGCTCTACCAGATGTAACAAAGCCCTTTGTCCTATACGTAGATGAGAAGAGAGGAGTGGCCCGAGGGGTGCTGACGCAGCCTTTAGGGCCATGGAAAAGACCGGTAGCATACCTCTCCAAGAAATTGGACCCCGTCGCTGGTGGTTGGCCAGCCTGTCTGAGGTCTGTGGCGGCAGTAGCGGTACTGGTAAAAGATGCAGACAAATTGACTATGGGGCAGAAGTTGACAGTCATTGCCCCCCATGCTTTAGAAAGCATCATCAGACAGCCCCCTGACCGGTGGCTGTCTAATGCCCGCATGACACATTACCAGAGTCTCCTATTAAACGGAGACAGAGTCCAGTTTGGCCCGCCTGTCATCCTCAACCCAGCTACCCTATTACCTGATACTTCTGTCCAGAAAGATGTATTACACACATGCCAAGAAGTATTGGCTGAGGAAACTGGAACTCGGAAGGACCTCTGTGATCAGCCCCTGCCGGATGCCCAGCTGACCTGGTTCACTGATGGGAGCAGCTCCATAATAGAAGGTAAAAGGGTGGCCGGGGCGGCGGTAGTGGACGATAAGCAGACCATCTGGGCAAGTAGTCTGCCTGAAGGGACGTCAGCCCAGAAGGCCGAGCTGGTCGCCTTGACCCAGGCCTTACGTTTGGCAGAAGGGAAAAAAGTTAACATATACACCGATAGCAGGTATGCTTTTGCTACGGCCCATGTTCATGGGGCCATTTACAGGCAGCGAGGACTGCTGACTTCAGCAGGAAAAGAAATTAAACACAAGGAAGAAATCCTAAGTCTACTGGAGGCTGTTCACCTCCCTAAGAAAGTGGCCATTATCCACTGCCCTGGGCATCAGAAAGGGGGGTCCAGAGTTGCCGAGGGAAACCAAAGAGCCGACCGAGAAGCTAAGCTAGCAGCTCAAAGGCTCAACATCCTGCCGCTATATGAAAACACTTTAAGGCCTAGCCTTAAAGAAATAGCACCCCCCCTTGCCAAACACTTTAAATATTCGGAGCGGGATCTCGAGAGAATGAACAGATTAGGCCTCCACTTAGAATCCCCAGAGGGGATCCGAGAAACTCCGGAAAGAAAAATCATCCTCCCTGAAGAGCAGGCGATCACCTTTCTCAGACAACTTCATAAATTAACTCATTTGGGCCCCAAGCATCTAAGAACTATTGTTCAGTCCTCCCCATACTATATTATGGAATTAAGTAAACTCGTTGACACAGCTGCAAAAGAGTGCAGACCTTGCCAATTAGTAAACACCCAGCCTAGCACATTACCTCAGGGAAGACGACTCCGAGGAGATCGTCCTGGGAGCTACTGGGAAACAGATTTTACAGAAATTAAGCCGGCCAAATACGGATACAAGTACTTGCTGGTGTTCATAGATACTTTCTCAGGATGGGTCGAAGCTTTTCCTACAAAAAGGGAGACTGCTCAAGTCGTAGCCAAAATAATATTAGAAGAAATTTTTCCAAGATTTGGACTACCCAAGGTAATCGGGTTCGACAACGGTCCCGCTTTTGTTGCCCAGGTTAATCAAGGTTTAGCCAAAATCCAGGGGCTTGAGTGGAAATTACATTGTGCTTATCGGCCCCAAAGCTCAGGGCAGGTAGAGAGGATGAATAGAACCCTAAAAGAGGCCATGACTAAATTATCCTTAGAGACTGGCATTACTGACTGGACAGTCCTCCTTCCCTTTGCCCTGTTCCATGTGCGCAACACCCCTAGCACTCTCAAACTGACCCCCTTTGAAATCCTATATGGAGCTCGCCCCCCGCTTGTTGCCATGCAGCACCTCCCTTCCCCAGAATCTTACTCCTCTCAATCTCTATACACCAGATTAAAAGCCCTTGAAACCGTGCAAAAGGAGGTGTAGAGCCGGCTGATCGAGGCCTACAAGCCCGGGGATCTGCAAATACCTCACCAGTTCCAGGTTGGAGATTCGGTGTACATCCGGCGCCACCGGACAGCCAACCTTGAACCACGGTGGAAAGGACCATACCTGGTGCTGCTCACAACCCCTACGGCAATAAAAGTCGATGGCATCGCAGCCTGGATCCACGCATCTCATGTCAAACCAGCACCGCCGCCAGACTCCGGGTGGAAAGTGGAAAAGACAGACAACCCCCTCAAACTCCGCATTCGCCGCAGTAGCCCTGCTCCTGCTGATACAACTCCCGGTGATAAGTAGTTCCGGTCCCAACCCCCATGCCCCCCAGAGGTTAACCTGGCAGGTTCTCTCTCAGACTGGTGATGTAGTATGGAGTACTACAAAAGAAGACCCTCCTTGGACCTGGTGGCCGTCCCTCACCCCAGATATTTGCGCCTTAATAGCAGGGCTAGATAATTGGGATATCTCCGATGAGACCTTTAAAGAGGTTCCATCAAGCCTTGATCACCATTTAACAAAGCGCTCACTTACCCAAGGCTCCACATCCCAAGGCCAGTACGTTGCAGACGCCCCTGGCTGTGGCAACTTGCCCGCCCAGCGCCGGATGCAACAAACGGAGTTCTATATCTGTCCCCGGGAGGGGAGAACAAGAAGCCAAGCCAACAGATGTGGGGGGGTAGAAAATTTCTATTGTAAACAATGGGGATGTGAGACGACTGGGCAGGCCTTCTGGCACCCCTTCTCCTCTTGGGATTTAATAACCGTAAAGAGGAGCAGTACCGGAGCAGGGTCAAACCCCCTAAATATTTCCTTCACGGAGAGGGGGAAACAAGCCCGAGATTGGATAAAAGGAAGAACATGGGGATTCCGTTTCTACATGTCAGGGTGGGATAAAGGATTTACCTTCTTCATCAAATTAAAAATAGAGAGCCCCGTCGCTGTCCAGATAGGACCCAACATCGTACTCTCAGGACAGCAGCCGCCAGCTAGGCCGCCTATTTCTCCCCGTATCCCCCAGACTCCGGGAGCACCCAATTTACTGAGGCCAGCAAAGCCCCATTGCCTGCGAAACTGTCTCCCCAGGTAACATCCCCGGAGACTCCAAGCACCGGGGAGAGACTTCTTAACTTAATACAGGGGGCTTTTTATGTTCTCAATACTTCCAACCCTAATCTTACCGAATCTTGCTGGTTGTGTCTAGCCTCAGGCCCGCCCTATTATGAAGGAATCGCCTTCTCAAGTATCTTCCCAAATACCACCTCCCATAATTCCTGTGACTGGTGATCCAAGATCACCCTTACAGCAGTCTCTGGGCAAGGCATTTGCCTAGGCACGATCCCCGAAAATCGCCAGCATCTGTGTAATCAGACCATTAAAAGCCCATCAACCACTATCAATTATTATCTAGTGCCCCCTAAAGGAGGATGGTGGGCTTGCAGCACTGGGCT
This sequence comes from Nycticebus coucang, assembly GCF_027406575.1. NCBI lineage: Eukaryota > Metazoa > Chordata > Mammalia > Primates > Lorisidae > Nycticebus > Nycticebus coucang. The sequence continues at coordinate 124,264,579 of NC_069804.1, forward strand.
ACCCTGTGCATTTCCTCATCAGTGTTCAACTCCACTGCAGATTACTGTATCCTCGTACAATTAATACCTAGAGTTATCTATCATGAGGCGAGTTCCTTCGAGGCAGAATTCGATCTCAGACCCCGTAGACAGAAGAGGGAACCAGTCTCTATTACTCTAGCTGTCCTGATGGGTATAGGGGTGGCGGCCGGAGTAGGAACAGGAACGGCTGCGCTTGTCCAGACCCCACAATATCTTGAAGAACTGAGAGCAGCTGTAGATGAGGACCTAAAAGCCATAGAACAATCCATCACAAAATTAGAAGAGTCGCTAACATCCTTATCAGAAGTGGTATTGCAGAATAGACGGGGACTCGATCTCCTGTTCCTAAAAGATGGAGGGTTATGCGCTGCACTAAGAGAAGAATGCTGTTTCTATGTAGATCACTCTGGTATGGTAAAAGACTCCATGTCTAAACTCAGGGAGAGACTAGAAAAAAGACAACGAGATCGGGAGGCCCATCAAGGATGGTTTGAAAGTTGGTACAGCCGATAACCTTGGTTCACCACTCTCGTTTCCAGTTTAATAGGCCCTCTTATTATACTGCTTCTAATTCTTACTTTTGGGCCCTACATTCTCAACCGTGTAGTCACCTTCGTCCGGGAAAGAGTGAGTGCTGTACAAGTATTAATGCTTAGACAGCATTACCAGTCTCTCCGCAGAGACGATAGCCATGAAAATGAATACATAGAGCCAGAAGTTCCATGATTGGAACTTCCCAAAAAAACAAATGGGGGAATGAAAGAAAATATTACCATGAGAATGTGACCACTTCTCGCCCCCTACCTTAGGAATGTGACCTTTTGTAACTGTTCCAGGAGCTTCAGCAAATATTTACTATTAAGTAAATAGCCCCAGGAGCTTCAGCAAATATTTACTTAATAGTAAATATTTGACTGTTAGTCTTGTCTTAAGACAGTTGAATAGTGAATTAGAGTTCTCCTTATCTACTTAGAATCCCAGGTGTGTGTATTCTCTCTTACTTTGATAAAATCCCTGCATGTCTGCTATCCCGCCCATTTTGTAGTTTTTGCCTTTAAAAGCTTGTAAAAAACTGCTGTGGGGGACTTGATTTCTCGGCTCCTAAAAGAGTTGTGAATCAAGTCCCCCGTATACAGGAATAAAAATCCTCTTGCGTTTTTGCATCAAGAGACGACTCTTGCGGTTGATTGGGGTGGCAGAGCTCCGGGCTGAGGGGGGGGTTCTGCCCCCAAGTCTTTCAGTTTGTTTGTTTTGACACAGAGTCTCACTTTTTCACCCTTAGTAGAGTGCCATGGCGTCACAACTCACAGCAGCCTCAAATTCCTGGGCTTAAGTGATTCTCTTGCCTCAGCCTTACAGGAGCCCACCACAACAATCTGTTATTTTTTTTGTTGTAGTTGTCATTGTTGTTTGGCAGACCTGGGCCGTGTTCGAAACCATCAGTCCTGGTGTATGTGGCCGGTGCCCTAGCTGCTGAACTACAGGCGCCAAGCTAACCATCCAGTTTTGATTATTATAAATTTATAATGTGTTTTGAAAACAGAAACTGTTGTATTTCCATATGAATAACACATAAAACTGACAAAATAACAAAATTAAATCTTTTTTTTTTTTTGAGTCAGAGTCTCATTTTGGCACCCTCAGTAGAGTGCCATAGCATCATAGCTCACAGCAATCTCAAACTCTTGGGCTCAAGCAATTCTCCTGCCTCAGCCTCCCAAGTAGCTTGGACTACATGCGCCCACCACAATGCCCGGCTACTTTTAGAAATGGGGTCTCACTCTTGCTCAGGCTGGTCTTGAACTCATGAGATCAAGCAATCCACACACCTCAGCCTCCCAGGTGTAAATTACAGGCCGGATTATAGGCAGAAGCCATCTCGCCAGCCCAAATATGAGTTTTCTGATGAACACTGTATATTTAGAATCACTCTGTTTCTCTTCATGTATTTCAAATTTCTTTAATTTCTCTCAGTAGTATGTTGTAACTTTCAGTATAACTTTTTTTTTTGAGACACAGCCTCACTCTGTCACCCTCGATAGAGTACTGTTGCTTCATAGCTCACAGCAACCTCAAACTCTTGGGCTTCAACAATCTTCTTGCCTCAGCCTCCCCAGTATTTCATATTACAGGTGTGCACCACCCTGTGTAGCTAGTTTTTCCATTTTTAGTAGAGACAGGGGTCTTGCTCTTCCTTAGACTGCTCTCAAACTTCTGAGTTCAAGCAATTTACCCACCTTGGCCTCCCAGAATGCTAAGATGATAGGCATGGACCACTGCACCCAGATGGGTCTTGAACATCTTTAATGAAGTTTTTATGTTTTGTTTTGTTTTTTTAGAGACAGAATCTCACTTTATCACCCATGGTAGAGTGCTGTGCTGTCACGGCTCACAGCAACCTTCAGCTCTTGGACTTAGGCAATTCTCTTGCCTCAGCCTCCCAAGTAGCTGAGACTACAGGCGCCCACCACAACACCCGGCTATTTTTTTGTTGAGTTTGGCAGGGGCTGGGTTTGAATCCACCATCCTCAGTATGTGGGGCCAGTGCCACAGGGGCTGCCCAGTTTTTATGTTTTTCCCCACTCTGTTGCCTAAGCTGGAATGCAATGGCCTAATCATAGCTCACTGTAACTATGAACTCCTGGGCTCATGTGATCCTCCCACCTCAAGCCTCCAAAGAACCTGGGATTATAAGCCCGTACCTCGATGCCTAGCTAATTTTTACATTTTTTGTATACAGACAGGGTTTTGTTATGTTGCCCAGGTGGGTCTTGAACTCCTAGCCTCAAGTGATCCTATTCCCTTGGGATCCCCAAATGCTGTGCGTATAGGTGTGAGCCCTGAAGCCTTGCTTCAATCAGATTTAGTCCTACCTATTTTTTAGGTGATTTTCCATTTTTTATGCTATTGTAAATGGTACTGTTTTCTTTAATTACAATTTCCATTTGTTAGATGCCAGTATATAGAAAGAGCATTGATGTTTTCCATTTTCATCATGTATCCCACAACCTGGATAAACTCACTTATTACATTTGTTAATTTCTTTGCATTCATAGATCTTCTGTATAGACGAACATGTGTGTGAATATAGATGGTCTTACTTCTTTCATACCAATCTCTGGATACTTTTTATTTCTTGCCTTATTACACTGACTAGAACTTCTAGTACAATGTTGAAAAGAATTGGTGAGAACAAACCTCCTCTGGTTCCTCTTCTCAAGAGCAAAGCATTCACTTATTTTACTTTTTTACCGTTAATATGATCTTAAGGATGCCTTTTGTCAAATTTCTCAAGTTCTGTTCAACTTCTAGTGTCCTGAGATAGTAGACATGATGTATTTCTGAACTTTTGTAGGTTTCAGGCACTGAACAAAAGATTTAATAATCATAATAAACAGAAAGACATTAATGTTTTCCCATTAAGAAGATTCCCAAGATGGCAGATTTAAATAGAGCTCTCACTCATTTCTAGGGGCAGCTCAGGCACTGCTGCTTCAAGTCCTTCTGCAAATCACTTAACTTCTCTGAACATCAATATGTATCTACAGTAAAAAAACTAATATCATTATATAATTCATTGGGTAGGTATAAGTTTCAAGTAAGAGATAGTACACAAAACATTTAGTGTTTTACCAAGCATACAAACATTGGTGATTCTACCACCACAAGAAGAAAGTTTATAAAATTATATTATTTATTTATTTTCATTTTTTTATGGAAAAATATGGAACGCTTCACAAATTTGCGTGTCATCCTTGAGCAAGTGCCATGCTAATCTTCTCTGTATCATTCCAATTTTAGTATATGTGCTGCCAAAGGGAGCACTTATTTATTTATTTTTGAAACAGAGTCTCACTCTATCGCCCTGGGTAAAGTGTGGTAGTGCCATAGCTCACAGCAACCTCAAACTCTTGGACTTGAGCAATTGTCTTTCCTCAACCTCTTGAGTGGCTGTGACTATAGTGTACCACTACGCCTGGCTAGTTTTTCTATTTTTAGTAGTGACTGGGGTCTCACTCTTGCTCAAGCTGATCTCGAACTCTAAGCTCAAACAATCCATCTGCCTTGGCCTGCCAGAGTGCTAGGATTATAGGCCTGAGCCACCATGCCTGGGATAAATCATATATGTTAATTTAAATGGTTGGAGAATTCATGAGAAATATTTGAGAAGCTATAAATTTTTAAATGATTTCTAAATTTACTTCATCATAATGGATATCTGTCGTAATAGAGGTAAAACTTTAATAAGAAGCTGTCTCAGGGTTTCATACAAAGATTTTCTTAAGACACAATAAAGCAACTATGAAAAATCTATAATATTTCTGACATTGTTTAGTTTGCATAATATGATTCCCCTCCAAAAATTGTAAATCTAGGGAGCAGCCTATGTTATGCTCATTTGTACTATTTGTCATACTTAGAATCCACCTTTAGGGATAGCCTGGAATGAAGGGAACTAATCTCCTTCTGAGATAAGCAGTAATTAATTGAGCAGGGAAGCAGATATCAGGTCATTCAAATATAAAGAAAATGGGAGGGTGGAGCAAGATGGCAGCCGAGTAACAGCTTCCTTGCATCTGGGCACCGTGAGTCTGGGGATATAGGACTCCAGGCATCTCTGGCTGGTGGGATCTGCCTATCATCACCCCTGAGAGGATACAGGGAGTCAGCGAGAGACTTCTGGACCCCAAGAGGAGGACTAAAACAGTGGAAAACCGGCAAGTGGTCGCGTGTGTTCAATCCGCCTAAACCCGCCCGCAACTGTAAGTTCAGTAGCAGCGAGACTGCAAACCAGAAAGGCCTTACCTGTGAACTGTTTTGGTGTCTTTGGACTTGGCACTCAGCTGAACTGCCTTGGGGAGAGCCTGAGCGGGAGTGTGGAGAACTCTGGCCTTTGTCTAGGGCCCCAGTCTGAGCCGCTGAGCCAGACGGAGCTAATAGAGTTTGGCTCTGGGTCACAGGCAGACATTGTGAGCGATCTGCCCTGGCAAGCTCCGCCCTCAGGGTCGCAGAGCTGGAATTGGGTGGGAGCTGGTAACCCAGCGACCAAGTAGCCTAAGGGCGGGGTCTGAGCCGCCTTGCAGCCCTAACCCTCGGGGGCAGAGGGAGACCAGTTTTGACACACAGGGTAAGTGGATAGCCACTTCAGCAGTGATTCCAGCAACAAGCACTTCCCTGAGAAAGCTTCTGCTCAGTAAGTGAACAAGTTCAAAGTGCCTTTTAAGTGGGCTGAAGAGAGATTTAGGGTGTCTACCTGCTGGGGTTCGAGAAACTAGCAGCCTCCAGTCGTATCAGAACTGTGATTAACATCTCATACCCCAGAAGACCACGTGTTGCCCAGACAATATTCAACCCCATATACATACTGCTTTGTTTTTGGTTGCGTGTGTGTTTTTTTTTGTTTGTTTGTTTGGTTTTTTTTTTGGTTTGGTTGTTTTTTTTGTTTATTTTGACGTTCTAGATTGTTGTTTTGTTTTTTAAGTTCAACCTTTTCCATACAGATCCTTTTTCTTTCTCAATTTTTCTAGTTTAATTATAATTTCCCATTGCTGCCTATTTCAGTAATCAGAACCTCATTTTTGTTAGTGTTTCTACCACTATTATTTGGTTTTTCCAGCCAATTTTATCCCGTAAAGTTTTCTGTTTGCTTGTTTTGGTTTGATTTATAGCATTTTTGTCTTTCCTCTCTACTTGGTGGAGGTGGGGTACTGCGTCTGATCAGGTTAGCAAAGAGCTGCTGACCTCAAGGGAACCACCCCACTTGGCACCCCCAGAAGGTGTTTTTTTTTTTTTTTTAAGGTTGTATCAAAGTACCCTACTGTACACCTATATTGCTCTGTCTCCCTCTTTCTGTGCCTCTCTTCTTTTTGTCAATATTCCTTTCACCCAACCACTCTCCTTTCTCTATTTTTCTTTTTTTTCATTTTTTTTTTCTTATAACTCAGTCCTCATTTCTTTCATCGCATTTTTGCTCTTAAACCTTCTCACCCTTCTGGTCCTGTAACCCTTAGTCCACAGGCACAAGAACTTAAAGAGCAAGAGGAATTGAAAGGAAAATTAGGGCAAGTAAACAGATAAAAGAAATCACCCATGAGGAAGAATCAGCAGAAAACTCCAGGCAACATGAAGAACCAGTCCAGAACTACCCCGCCAAGGGACCATGAGGTAGCTACTGCAGAGGATTCCACCTATACAGAAATGTTAGGAATGACAGAAAGGGAATTTAGAATACACATGTTGAAAACAATGAAGGAAATGATGGAAACAATGAAGGAAACTGTTAATAAAGTGGAAAATAACCAAAAGGAAATTCAAAAACAGAATCAAATAAGAGATGAACGATATGAAGAATATAAAAAGGATATAGCAGAGCTGAAGGAAATGAAACAGTCAATCAGGGAACTTAAAGATGCAATGGAAAGTATCAGCAACAGGTTAGACCATGCAGAAGAAAGAATTTCAGAGGTAGAAGACAAAGTTTTTGAGATAAATCAGATCGTAAAAGAGGCAGAAAAGAAGAGAGAGAAAGCAGAACGTTCACTGTCAGAATTATGGGACTTTATGAAGCGTTCCAACATACGAGTTATAGGAATTCCAGAAGGGGAAGAAGAATGCCCCAGAGGAATGGAAGCCATACTAGAGAATATTATAAAAGAAAATTTCCCAAATATCACCAAAGATATTGACACACTGCTTTCAGAGGGATATCGGACCCCAGGTCGCCTCAACTCTAACCGAGCTTCTCCAAGACACATTGTGATGAACCTCTCCAAAGCCAAGACCAAAGAAAAGATTCTGCAAGCTGCCAGGAGTAAGCGCCAGTTGACCTACAGGGGCAAATCCATCAGATTGACCGCAGACTTCTCTAATGAAACTTTCCAAGCAAGAAGACAATGGTCATCTACCTTTAATCTACTTAAACAGAACAATTTTCAGCCCAGAATTCTGTACCCTGCTAAGCTAAGCTTCAAAATTGACGGAGAAATCAAATCATTTACGGATATACAAACATTGAGGAAATTCGCCACAACAAGACCAGCTCTACAGGAAATACTTCAACCTGTTCTGCACACTGACCACCACAATGGATCAGCAGCAAAGTAAGAACTCAGAAATTAAAGGACAGAACCTAACCTCCACACTGATGCAAAAGATAAAACTAAGCAATGGACTCTCACAAAATAAGATGAATAGAATACTACCACACTTGTCAATTATCTCAATAAATGTTAATGGCTTGAATTCCCCACTGAAGAGACATAGATTGGTTGACTGGATTAAAAAACACAAGCCATCCATTTGCTGTCTGCAAGAAACACACCTGGCTTCAAAAGACAAATTAAAGCTCCGAGTCAAGGGTTGGAAGACAATTTTTCAGGCAAATGGAATTCAGAAGAAAAGAGGAGTTGCAATCTTATTTTCAGACACATGTGGATTTAAAGCAACTAAAGTCAAAAAAGACAAAGATGGTCACTTTATATTGGTCAAGGGAAAAATACAACAAGAAGACATTTCAATTCTAAATATTTATGCACCCAATTTAAATGCTCCCAGATTCTTGAAGCAGACCTTACTCAGTCTGAGCAATATGATATCTGATAATACCATCATAACAGGGGACTTTAACACTCCTCTTACAGAGCTGGACAGATCCTCTAAACAGAAATTAAACAAGGATATAAGAGACTTAAATGAGACTCTAGAACAACTGTGCTTGATAGACGCATATAGAACACTCCACCCCAAAGATAAAGAATATACATTCTTCTCATCACCCCACGGAACATTCTCCAAAATTGATCATATCCTGGGACACAAAACAAATATCAACAGAATCAAAAGAATTGAAATTTTACCTTGTATCTTCTCAGACCATAAGGCACTAAAGGTGGAACTCAACTCTAACAAAAATGCTCGACCCCACCCAAAGGCATGGAAACTAAACAATCTTCTGTTGAATAACAGATGGGTGAAGGAAGAAATAAAACAGGAAATCATTAACTTCCTTGAGCATAACAACAATGAAGACACAAGCTACCAAAACCTGTGGGATACTGCAAAAGCAGTTTTGAGAGGAAAATTCATCGCTTTAGATGCCTACATTCGAAAAACTGAAAGAGAGCACATCAACAATCTCAGAAGAGATCTTATGGAATTGGAAAAAGAAGAACAATCTAAGCCTAAACTCAGTAGAAGAAAAGAAATATCCAAAATCAAATCAGAGATCAATGAAATTGAAAACAAAAGAATCATTCAGAAAATTAATGAAACAAGGAGTTGGTTTTTTGAAAAAATAAATAAAATAGATAAACCATTGGCCAGACTAACAAGGAATAGAAAAGTAAAATCTCTAGTAACCTCAATCAGAAATGATAAAGGGGAAATAACAACTGATCCCACAGAGATACAAGAGATCATCTCTGAATACTACCAGAAACTCTATGCCCAGAAATTTGACAATGTGAAAGAAATGGATCAATATTTGGAATCACACCCTCTACCTAGACTCAGCCAGGAAGAAATAGAGCTCCTGAACAGACCAATTTCAAGCACTGAGATCAAAGAAACAATAAAAAATCTTCCAACCAAAAAATGCCCTGGTCCAGATGGCTTCACTCCAGAATTCTATCAAACCTTCAAGGAAGAGCTTATTCCTGTACTGCAGAAATTATTCCAAAAAATTGAGGAAGAAGGAATCTTCCCCAACACATTCTATGAAGCAAACATCACCCTGATACCAAAACCAGGAAAAGACCCAAACAAAAAGGAGAATTTCAGACCAATCTCACTCATGAACATAGACGCAAAAATTCTCAACAAAATCCTAGCCAATAGATTACAGCTTATCATCAAAAAAGTCATTCATCATGATCAAGTAGGCTTCATCCCAGGGATGCAAGGCTGGTTTAACATACGCAAGTCTATAAACGTTATCCACCATATTAACAGAGGCAAAAATAAAGATCACATGATCCTCTCAATAGATGCAGAAAAAGCATTTGATAAAATCCAGCATCCTTTTCTAATTAGAACACTGAAGAGTATAGGCATAGGTGGCACATTTCTAAAACTGATTGAAGCTATCTATGACAAACCCACAGCCAATATTTTACTGAATGGAGTAAAACTGAAAGCTTTTCCTCTTAGAACTGGAACCAGACAAGGTTGTCCTCTGTCACCTTTACTATTCAACATAGTGCTGGAAGTTCTAGCCAATACAATTAGGCAAGACAAGGAAATAAAGGGAATCCAAATGGGAGCAGAGGAGGTCAAACTCTCCCTCTTTGCTGACGACATGATCTTATACTTAGAGAACCCCAAAGACTCAACCACAAGACTCCTAGAAGTCATCAAAAAATACAGTAATGTTTCAGGATATAAAATCAATGTCCACAAGTCAGTAGCCTTTGTGTACACCAATAACAGTCAAGATGAGAAGCTAATTAAGGACACAACTCCCTTCACCATAGTCTCAAAGAAAATCAAATACCTAGGAATATACCTAACGAAGGAGGTGAAGGACCTGTATAAAGAAAACTATGAAATCCTCAGAAAGGAAATAGCAGAGGATATTAACAAATGGAAGAACTTACCATGCTCATGGATGGGAAGAATCAACATTGTTAAAATGTCCATACTTCCCAAAGCAATCTACCTATTCAATGCCATTCCTATCAAAATACCAACATCATACTTTCAAGATTTGGAAAAAATGATTCTGCGTTTTGTATGGAACTGGAAAAAACCCCGTATAGCTAAGGCAGTTCTCTGTAATAAAAATAAAGCTGGGGGCATCAGCATACCAGATTTTAGTCTGTACTACAAAGCCATAGTGCTCAAGACAGCATGGTACTGGCACAAAAACAGAGACATAGACACTTGGAATCGAATGGAAAACCAAGAAATGAAACTAACATCTTACAACCACCTAATCTTTGATAAACCAAACAAGAACATACCTTGGGGGAAAGACTCCCTATTCAATAAATGGTGTTGGGAGAACTGGATGTCTACATGTAAAAGACTGAAACTGGACCCACACCTTTCCCCACTCACAAAAATTGATTCAAGATGGATAAAGGACTTAAACTTAAGGCATGAAACAATCAAAACCCTCCAAGAAAGCATAGGAAAAACACTGGAAGATATTGGCCTGGGGAAAGACTTCATGAAGAAGACTGCCATGGCAATTGCAACAACAACAAAAATAAACAAATGGGACTTCATTAAACTAAAAAGCTTCTGTACAGCTAAGGAGACAATAACCAAAGCAAAGAGACAACCTACACAATGGGAAAGGATATTTGCATATTTTCAATCAGACAAAAGCTTGATAACTAGGATCTATAGAGAACTCAAATTAATCCACATGAAAAAAGCCAACAATCCCTTATATCAATGGGCAAGAGACATGAATAGAACTTTCTCTAAAGACGACAGACGAATGGCTAACAAACACATGAAAAAATGTTCATCATCTCTATATATTAGAGAAATGCAAATCAAAACAACCCTGAGATATCATCTAACCCCAGTGAGAATGGCCCACATCACAAAATCTCAAAACTGCAGATGCTGGCGTGGATGTGGAGAGAAGGGAACACTTTTACACTGCTGGTGGGACTGCAAACTAGTACAACCTTTCTGGAAGGAAGTATGGAGAATCCTCAAAGCACTCAAGCTAGACCTCCCATTTGATCCTGCAATCCCATTACTGGGCATTTACCCAGAAGGAAAGAAATCCTTTTATCATAAGGACACTTGTACTAGACTGTTTATTGCAGCTCAATTTACAATCGCCAAAATGTGGAAACAGCCTAAATGCCCACCAACCGAGGAATGGATTAACAAGCTGTGGTATATGTATACCATGGAATACTATTCAGCCATTAAAAAAAATGGAGACTTTACATCCTTCGTATTAACCTGGATGGACGTGGAAGATATTATTCTTAGTAAAGCATCACAAGAATGGAGAAGCATGAATCCTATGTACTCAATTTTGATATGAGGACAATTAATGACAATTATGGTTATGGGGGGGGAAACAGAAAGAGGGAAGAAGGGAGGTGGGTGGGGCCTTGGTGTGTGTCACACTTTATGGGGGCAAGACATGATTGCAAGAGGGACTTTACCTAACAATTGCAATCAGTGTAACCTGGCTTATTGTACCCTCAATGAATCCCCAACAATAAAAAAAAAAAAAAGAAATACGAAAATCTGAAAGAAATCGACCAATACCTGCAAGTACGCCACCTACCAAGACTTAGCCAGAACGAAGTGGAAATGTTGAACAGGCCTATATCAAGTTCTGAAATAGCATCAACTATACAAAATCTCCCTAAAAAGAAAAGCCCAGGACCAGATGGCTTTATGTCAGAATTCTACCAAACCTTTAAAGAAGAACTAGTACCTATATTACTAAACCTCTTCCAAAATATAAAAAAAGAAGGAAGACTACCCAACACATTCTACGAAGCTAACATTACCTTGATCCCTAAACCAGGGAAAGACCCAACAAGAAAAGAAAATTATAGACCAATATCACTAATGAATATGGATGCAAAAATTTTCAATAAGATCCTAACAAACAGAATCCAACAACACATCAAAAAAATTATACACCATGACTAAGTGGGATTTATCCCAGGGTCTCAAGGCTGATTCAACATACGTAAATCTATAAATGTAATTCAGCACATAAACAAACTAAAAAATAAAGACCATATGATTCTCTCAATTGATGCAGAAAAAGCTTTTGATAATATCCAGCATCCCTTCATGATAAGAACACTTAAGAAAATCGGTATAGAAGGGACATTTCTTAAACTAATAGAGGCCATCTACAGCAAACCCACAGCCAATATCGTGTTGAATGGAGTTAAATTGAAATCATTTCCACTTAGATCAGGAACCAGGCAAGGTTGCCCATTGTCTCCATTGCTCTTTAACATTGTAATGGAAGTTTTAGCCATTGCAATTAGGGAAGAAAAGGCGATCAAGGGTATCCACATAGGGTCAGAAAAGATCAAACTTTCACTCTTCGCAGATGATATGATCATACATCTTGAAAACACTAGAGATTCTACTACAAAACTTTCAGAAGTGATCAAGGAATACAGCAATGTCTCAGGCTACAAAATCAACACCCATAAATCTGTAGCCTTTGTATATACCAACAATAACCAAGCCAAAAACACAGTCAAGAACTCTATTCCTTTCACAGTCGTGCTAAAGAAGATGAAATATTTGGGAGTATACCTAACAAAGGACATGAAAGATCTCTATAAAGAGAACTATGAAACTTTAAAAAAAGAAATAGCTGAATATGTTAACAAATGGAAAAACATACCATGCTCATGGCTGGGAAGAATCAACATTGTTAAAATGTCTATACTACCCAAAGCAATATATAATTTTAATGTATTCCTATTAAAGCTCCATTGTCATATTTTAAAGACCTTGAAAAAATAATACTTCGTTTTATATGGAATCAGAAAAAACCTCGAATAGCCAAAACATTACTCAGCAATAAAAACAAAGCAGGAGGAATCACGCTACAAACCTGAGACTGTACTATAAATCGATAGTGATCAAAACAGCATGGTACTGGCACAAAAACAGAGAAGTAGATGTCTGGAACAGAATAGAGAACCAAGAGATGAATCCAGCCACCTACAATTCTTTGATCTTTGACAAGCCAATTAAAAACATTCAGTGGGGAAAAGATTCCCTATTTAACAAATGGTGCTGGCAACCTGTAGAAGACTGAAACTGGACCCACACCTTTCACCATTAACTAAGATAGACTCTCACTAGATAAAAGATTTAAACTTAAGACATGAAACTATAAAAATACTTGAAGAAAGTGCAGGGAAAACTCTTGAAGGAATCGGCCTGGGTGAATACTTTATGAGGAGGACTCCCCAGGCAACTGAAGCAGTATCAAAAATACATTACTGGGACCTTATCAAACTAAAAAGCTTCTGCACAGCCAAGAACATAGTAAGTAAAGCAAGCAGACAGCCCTCAGAATGGGAGAAAATATTTGCAGGTTATACCTCCGATAAAGGTTTAATAACCAGAATCCACAGAGAACTCAAACATATTAGCAAGAAAAGAACAAGTGATCCCATCTCAGGGTGGACAAAGGACTTGAAGAGAAAATTCTCTAAAGAAGACAGACACACGATCTACAAACACATGGAAAAAAGCTCATCATCCTTAATCATCTGAGAAATGCAAATCAAAACTACTTTGAGATATCACCTAATCCCAGTAAGAGTAGCCCACATAACAAAATCCCAAAACCAGAGATGTTGGTGTGGATGTGGAGAAAAGGGCACACTTCTACACTGCTGGTGGGAATGTACACTAATACGTTCCTTTTGGAAGGATGTTTGGAGAATACTTAGAGATCTAAAAATAGACTTGCCATTTGATCCTATAATTCCTCTACTAGGTACATAACCAGAAGACCAAAAATCACAATATAACAAAGACATCTGTACCAGAATGTTTATTGCAGCCCAATTCATAATTGCTAAGTCATGGAAGAAGCCCAAGTGCCCATCGACCCACAAATGGACTAGCAAATTGTGGTACATGTATACCATGGAATATTATGCAGCCTTAAAGAAAGATGGAAACTTTACCTCTTTCATGTTTACATGGATGGAGCTGGAATATACTCTTCTTAGCAAAGTATCTCAGGAATGGAAGAAAAAGTATCCAATGTACTCGGCCCTACTATGAAGCTAATTTATAGCTTTCACATGAAGGCTATAACCCAACTATAGCACAAGAATATGGGGAAAGGGCCAAAGGAGGGGGAAGGGGAGAGGTTAGGGTGGAGGGAAGGTAATAGGTGGGGCCACACCTACGGTGCACCTTAGAATGGGTACAGGTGAAACTTACTAAGTGCAGAATACAAATGTCTACATACAATAACTAAGAAAATGCCATGAAGGCTACGTTGAATAGTTTGATGAGATTATTTCAGATTATATATGAAACCAGCACATTGTACCCCCTGATTACACTAATGTACATAGCTATGATTTAACAATAAAAAAAAAAAGAAAGAAAAGAAAAAAAAAAAAAAAAAAAAAAAAAAAAAAAAAAAAACAAATATAAAGAAAATGTATTTCTCCTTCTAAAATTGGTAAGAACTAAATGCAGAATCATCAACTTTTCATGCACTTTTGAACCCTCTGATGGAAGTATGAAAATGTTCATTAAAATGAGAAGAACAGGTACAGCATAAGAGAGATATGTGTGGGGAAGTGACATTCTTTAATTACAAAAAGTCCACATGAGGACATACTCATTTTTTAATTGCTATACATAGTATAATACATGTATACAGTTTCAGAGTATATGTGATAATTTCAAACATTAATATAATTGGTAAAGGTCAAATCAGTATACTTGGGATATCCAGCTACATATCCATTTTGGATGCTCTCCACGTTCTCATTTTATTTATTTTATTTTAGATTAATATAAGGATACAACATATGATGTTCTCATATTAAATACAGTCGAAGTTCTGTAAGCTGACCACCCAAGGAAAGGTAACAAACTGGTCAATATACAGATGTGCTCAAGATAAGGAACTAGGCCTACTCTACTGATATGTACATGTGGTGCATATCCAGTCCATGAAAATTAGGCCAACTTAAGGAGGTGGTCAGCTACGGAGGTTCTACTAGGTTTCCATTGCTTTGTCTCCTGCCCACCAGACCCCAACCTCTACCCCATCCTGGCTGAGTCTTTCTACTCAGAACAGGGTTTAGGCACTTACAGTTAAAGCACTTATCCATATGATTCAACCCAGATCACCAAATGAAGAGCAATTAGGACTGCACAAAAAGTGGACCAGAAAGAGACTTGTTGTTCACTTTTTTCTTTTTTTTGCAGAGTAGTGCAGAACTTTAAAATAATTCATTCATGACATAAATAGTTTTCTTCACAGAAAATCTTTCCATTCATTGCAAGAAATCCTACATGCTATAGAGACAGCCAGAACTGGGAAAAGATGAAAACCTGAGAACTAAAAGCAAATCTGCCTCCTAAAAATTAGCCAGCCCACTGGAATATCATATAATCAAGCAATACTCTCAAAGGCATTGTTCTCAACCTCCGTAATGCCACGACCCTTTAGTACAGTTCCTGTGGGTCGTGACCCACAGGTTGAGAACCGCTGCCCTAAGGTTAGGGTTGCTCGATATTGCATGGGGCATACTTATATTAAAAAATTATTTATTATTTATCTGAAATATAACTGGGCATCCTGTAATTTTATTTGCTAAAACTGGCAACCCTAATAAGGTGTTACACCATCACATGTGTGGCATTTAAAATTTAGAGTCCATTTTCATAATTTAGCATTCTTTAAGGAACAAAAAGTTTTTACACTGCTATGAACAGAAAAAAAATCATTGTTTTTTCTTTGATGGTGAAAAGGTAAATTGAAACTTAACTGTTCCATTACTTTTCAGAAGGTTTAGGATGGTGGTAATTTTATTTACAGATTTTGATTCCAAATTCTTACCCAGCATTAGTATCAATGTAAGAGTAAGTTTCAGTTTGGTAAGTTTTCTAGCTATCCATGGGTCTGTTACCTTCTTAGTTCCGCCCTGTATTTTTTTTTTTTTTTTTTTGTAGAGACAGGGTCTCACTTTATGGCCCTGGGTAGAGTGCCGTGGCCTCACACAGCTCACAGTAACCTCCAACTCCTGGGCTTAAGTGATTCTCTTACCTCAGCCTCCCAAGTAGCTGGGACTACAGGCGCCCGCCACAACGCCCGGCTATCCGCCCTGTATTTTTTAATACCAGACTTTCTGTTTCCGTGAGCTTGGGGAAAGGGGAAAAATTCAGGAATACCGCTTTGCTATTAGTCTTGTTGTAGGGAGCACAAAGTAGACTGTGTATGTGCTTCAGACTTGCTGGGCAACAGAGGGTTAACATCTTTTTCTATATTGCCACTCAAATTGCTGCTTACCATCTAAAGTACAGGGTACAGAGTGAGGAGAAAGGCCACAAGGGTCATTATACTTTGGTGGCAAGAGACCAAAGAACACATCATTATCTTCATTCTATTCAATGACACCAGCCGTTTATTAAAGGACAAAATTGGAATTCTCCACTTGAATATTTTTGAGGACTGTTTTATTTCTACAACTTGAGAGAAAGAAAGAAGGCTTTACAGAGCGCTGCAGTTGTCAAGGCCTTTTGGTGCCCACAGGCTGCCTCATCTAATGACACTACGCTCATTGTTAAGACAATTGAATCACATTTCTTCCTCATATTGAGTTGAAAAATTTTAATATCTCATGGCTGAGGCCATGAAACTGACATAACATTTGGTCAGTCACTGGAGGAAACTAATGACATGAGATTTTCAGCCTGGAGGAATCTCTCTGTTCTTTTAAGTTACATTCTGTTTTATCTGTACCACTTGCAGGCCATTTATCTCTTTATGCTGTTGTTTGTGTGTGTGGCTTATTTCCCCTATTCAACCAGAAACTCCAGGAGAGTAGATTCCATCTAGTTAGTCATCTTAATCTGCTCATACAGAACTTTATGTTGTACATAATAGGTTCTTGATAAATACTTTGTGAATAAATCATTGTAAATGAACTGTTTTCATTTTTTTTATTATCTATAGCATGATCAGAGCACATCCAAATGTGTGGGGCTTCCAAGAAAATAGCTCAGAATGGAACCTTTTTCCTTTCATTAACTGAAAAGAAAGGCTTTGGAATTCTGTTATCCAGGACTACTTGGAACCAGAGAGAAAGAGAAAAAAGGTTTTGGCATTTTCCCCACTAACAAATTCTAAAAAGTAAGTAACACTCCACAACTTGAAAAATTTCTTGGGCCCCCTATGGATAAATTGACTGGTTTAATAAAATTAAATTAAATTAAATAACAGGAGTAAGAAGTGAATAATGACTGTAAGTGCAGTGTATTCCAAAGCCTTAAAACTAAGTCTCTTATCATACTCTTGAGATCAAGTGGTGAAAACTGCAGCCTGGTTGGAACATCATCTATCATTAATTGGATCTTTAGGTCACTGTTCTTTTGCATATCTATAGAATGACTTGAATGTGGCCAGAAGAAGATGATGAACACTGGAGGGCTAGAAATATTACTCTAGGTTGAGGGCAGCAGAGATGTGAAAAAAATGTCATATACAATAGTAGGAAAATTGATATGTAATAAGAAAAATTAGGAAGGGGGTTTGGAGCTTGTAGCACAGTGATTATGGCACTGGCCACATACACCAGGGCTGGCAGGTTCGAACCCAACCTGGGCCAGCTAAACAACAACTGTAACAAAAAAATAGCTGGGTGTGGCTCAGGCAGCTAAGGTGCCAGCCACATACACCTGAGCTGGATGGTTCAAATCCAGCCAGGGCCTGCCCAACAACAATGATGGCTGCAACCAAAAAAAAAAAAAATAGCCGGGCATTGAGGCGGGCACCTGTAGTCCCAGCTATTTGGGAGTCGGAGGCAGGAGAATCTCATGAGACAAGGAGTTGGAGGTTGCTTTGAGCTGTGATGCCATGGCACTCTACCCAGGGTGACAGCTTGAGGCTCTGTCTCAAAGAAAAAAAAATAGCTGGGTGTTGTGGTGGTACCTTTAATCCCAGCTACTTGGGAGGCTGAGGCAAGAGAATCACGTAAACCCAAGGGTTTGAGGTTGCTGTGAGCTGTGATGCCACGATGCCACAGCACTCTACCAAGTGTGACACAGTGAGACTCTGTCTCTAAAAAAAGAAAAAAAATAGGAAGGGGTCATACACAAAAAAATAGTTGCCAAGTTCACAGAGATTCCTCTGAGTAGAAGTCTATGGGAAAATATTGAGTGTTTAGGAGGCTAAGAAAAAATTTTTCTTATTTTTTGAGACATCGTCTTGCTCTGTTGACCAGGCATGAGAGCAGTTGTGTCATTATAGTTCACAGCAACCTCAAACTCAGGAGAAAATTTTTAATCTAAAGAGAAGTGGTCCTAGATTCCAGATCAAATGAAGGTCACTTCTTTAAAAATAAAGGTAGGAAGGAGGGAGAGAACATGAAAGATAACAAAAATGAAGAGACAGATTAAGCAAATAAGGCTAAAACTTGTGAGGAAGAATTGAGGATCCCACAGAATACGGCTAAAGTAAGGAGTTAGGCACTATACTAGAAAATCAAGTTGGAAATACTGGGAAAAAATGTCATCATCATAGCTCACTGCAGCCCCAAACTCGTGGGCTCAGGAATTCCTCATACCTCAGCCTATCAAGTAGATGGGACTACAGGTGGCACCACCTTGCTCAGTTGATTTTTTCTATTGTTTAGTAGAGATGGAGGTCTAGCTTTTGCTCAGGTTGATCTTGAACTCCTGACCTCCAGTAATCCTCCTGTCTAGACCTCCCAAAGTGCTAGGATTACAGGCATGAGACACCATGTTGGGCCCCTAAAATTAATTAATCTATTTAAAAGTGTACTAGGACCAACCCTGGTGCCTCAAACCTGTAATCCCAGCACTTCAGGAGGTTGATTCAGGAGAATTGCTTGAGGCCAGCAGTTCCAGACTAGCCCAGGCAACACAGCAAGACTCCATCTCTACAGAAAATAAAAAAAAAAAGAAAAATTAGCTGGGCATGTAGCACTCACCTATAGTCCCACCTACTCTGGGAGACTGAGGTAAGAGGATCACTTAAGCCCAAGAGTTGAAAACTGCAATGCACTATGATCAGGCAGCTGTGCTCTAGCCCAGGTGACAGAGTGAGACTTCGTCTCAAAAGAAAAAAAAAAGAATACTGGGCACTTATTATGTATTATTTACTTGCAGTCATTGTACCAGGTTCTTTTATTATTATACCTTATTTAATCCTCAGCTATTCAAGTAAACATTTTTATCTCCATTTTCCAGATTTCAAAAACTATGTATAGTTCATATACATTGTATTCAGGATCACAAAAATAGGCAGGGCAGGGTGGCTCACACCTGTAACCCTAACACTCTGAGTCCACTCAGGTGGACTGCCTGAGCTGAGGACTTTGAGACCAGACTGAGCAAGAGCAAGACCCCATCTCTAAAAATAGCTGGATGTTGTGGTGGGCCCCTGTAGACCAAGATATTTCGAAGGCTGACACAAGAGGATTGCTTGAGTCCAGGAGTTTGAAGTTGCCATGAGCTGTGATGCCATGGCCCTCTACTGAGGACAACAAAGTGAGACTGATATACCAGTTTCAGATCTATCTTTGACCTCAAGTCCTCACATTCTTGCTTGCTTTTTGTCCTTCACCTCCATGGCTGTTCCTCTCTAGCCCAGAGGTTCTCAAATTTGTGGGCACACCAAAATCATCTGGGTGCTTTTTAAAATTTGAATTCTGTGATTTCAATCCCAAATTATCTGATATGGTATGTTTGGAGAGGGAGCTAGGAAGTCTACATTTTAACAGGTAATCCAGCTGATTACGAGGCCAGGAGTCCAGTGACCACCCTTTAAAAAATGCTTTTGAGCTCTTCTGAAATAAGGCTATAATCAGATAATACTCAAAGTAAAAATGCTGGAGGATCCTTCAGTCTGAGTGCCGTGTTGCCTTGTGTTATAGCACTCTTACACAATATGAAACGAGTAATGTGGAACATTCAATCAACACAGTTGTTCACTGCAATAAAATGTCAACATTTCAAATCTTTTTTCAAAAGACTTCTTAAGAGTTGCTCTTTCCACACAGGGTCCTGTTTAAAAGGAATTACAGCTGCTCCTACTTTTATAACCAAGAGTTCCAAATCTGTCTATAAAATATTTAAAATGAACAAATTGCAGTTATAGCTATATTTTCAGTCATGTAGAACAAATCCATTGCCTTCAAAATTATAAGCCAGGTTAATTAAAAGTAACAAAAAGCTCTATTAAGAATAGAATTTTTAAACAAAAAAACCAATGGAATAAATCAAAGATGGAAAATCAATAGATTTGGACTACATAAAAATAAAAAAGTTGAAGCTCAAAAACCATTACTAGGCTTGGCACCTGTAGCTCAATGGTTAGGGCACCGGGCACAAGCACCAAGGCTGGTGGTTTCAACCCTGGCCGAGGCCTGCTAAACAACAATGACAATTAAAACCAAAAAGTAGCCGGGCTGCCTTGGCACTGGTAACACAGTGTTTACAGAACCAGTCAGATACACCAAGGTGGCAGGTTCGAACCCAGCCCAGGCAAGCTAACCAAGTGCAAAAAACAAATAGGCGGGCATTGTGGTGGGCACCTGTAGCTGTGAGACTAATGATGCTAAACAGGTCTAATTTTGGGGGGCAAATTCTCGTGCCTCAATAATGATTTTAAAAACCACAAGTACTGGCTCAGCACCTGTAGCTCAGCAACTAAAGTGCCAGCCACATACAGCAGAGCTGGCGATCCAAGTAAAACCTGATTCCAACTGAGTGTTGTGGCTGAGGCCAGAGAATCGCTGAAGCCCAAGAGGTTGAGGTTGTTGTGAGCTGTGACGCCACGCACTCTAGCCAGGGCGACAGAATGAGACTCTGCCTCAAAACAAAACAAAACGCTTCCTGAAACCCGGTGCTTTGTGACGTCATCGTGCGCGCCGGAAGTGCCTGTTGCCTGGGATAGCCATGGGCAGCGGCCAACGAGTCTCTGGGCAGCCTGGAGTCAAGGATTATGGGCGGTCTGGACTCATAGCTTATAGAAGACGTGAAATATGGTCGGAGGGACGATTTGACTATGAAATCTCTCCTTTGAAGAGAACCAGTCTTTCCATCAGTCTCAGCATAGAAAGTCCAGGCCAGTTGATGTCTCCTACAAATGGCAGCATGAAACAAAGCCACAAACAGATAAGGAGTGGCCTGTATGATCTTTGAAAACATAAAGAGATACCTCACCCTGGTTTTATTCAGCAGTTTCGTCATCCAAGGTGTTAGCCAAACCTCGAAGGCTGAGAAAGAACTTGCTGAGACTGCAAGAAAGTGGGCTGCTGAAAAGCGAGAGAAGTCAGATGACAGTAACTTGCCTGAAATTTACGAGTATGAAGCGGGATCCACAGCACCGTGGTTCATTTACCAGGCAGAAGGAACTGAGGCAAATGCAGCATATGGCATAGAGTTCTATGAAGACGCGCTAACCCGTCACTTTAAAGCAATAACATTAAAAGCCAAAGAGATTGAACAGGCTTACCGACAAGACTGTGAAACTTTCTGGAGGGTAGTGAAAATGCTGATTGAAAAAGATCTTTTATTAGAAAAGTCTATACAGTTTGCGCTGAGGCAGAATTTGCATGAAATATGTGAGAGAAGTGTTGAAGAACTCAAGCATTTCATTGCAGAGTAAGATACTTCAACTCAAGAGTTTGGAGAGTCTTTTTAGATTTCTTACTCAGGCAGAAAGTTTCTAGATTTTGTTTTCCCTCCCGGAATTGCATAAATCCTTAATATTTGGACGTTTTGTGATGAAGAGAAATAAATTTATGATAGCTAACCATACTTCCATTATCAAATAAATGTCTAAAATTGACTAAATTATTTTCATTAGAATTTTTTCTACATGCAGAGCGTCTTAATCCATACTCACCTTTTTTTTGCCCCCTATAATGATGGTTAATTAATTTTTCAAGCTTTGAGAAAGCAGTCTTGAAGAATAGCTTTCTATGCCTACTCATGTTCTGTAGTCTTCCAAGTATGTAATCATTTGGTCACAGGAGTGTAATTTACAGGCTAGAGATCATTCCACTTAAATATTAGTAGTCTGTTTGCATTTCACAGTGAATGATCCCATGTGAAAAAGTGAGAATTCTGAGTTGTGATTTTATTGACTTGTTGCTTGTTTTTCTTAGGCTTTGTAACTTTTATGTGTTAAAGTACTATCGTCATAAACTGAATGCTTTAGGGTCGTGCAGGATGTTTGAGAATAAGTCTCATTCAGTAACAATGTAGTGCACTTAAATCTCTGAAATACAACTCAGAATTAATAGCCTTTTTTCCCCCAAGATTCAGCATCTTCTATTAATCCTGAAACTCTTGAGTCTTTCTTTGATGTGGGAGACTTACACAATATTATGTAATAAAACTAAAAGAAGCATAATTTGGATGGAGATTAGGGATATCTTAAAGTTGAGATTTCTGACCAAAAGAGAAAACATTTAGACTTTTATTTTTTCATAGGCCCAGTAGTGGGGTGGAGTTGTGTTTTTTTCATAGGCCCATACTCTTTACCACAAGAAAGGTGATAACATGCCCATGATTACACTATGTATAGTTTATTTCCTTTTTAATCTCTGTAATTGAGTGAGTTCTTTGTTCTGCCCATTAGAAGTCCTTAGCCTTTCAGAAGTTTTCTTAAAGGAAACAAATCAGTAGGTAGTATGCCCAACTCAGCGACCCCTTTCCAAAAAGTCTGTGTAAACAGTCCTTCTTGAGTGACCCATGCAAATCACGGGTTAGTTGAGAATCTAAGTGGGACAATTAGGATGTTCCATTTGTTTCCTGATCACTTCAGCATCCCAGTGGCATTTAGCCAAAATACACAGTTACGTGCCATTACTCAGTGAGGAAACATTAAAAAATGTTTGTTATTGCTACCCAATTTCATTACACTCCCATCCACTTTTCATTTTCTACTCTCTTCTCCCTCAAATTCTGGTGTTATTTTTAGTGGCCCCCTACTGATAAAATCTAAAGAGCTACATAAAAATTATATGAAAAATGGAAATAGCAGTATGAATACTTTTAACAGATCCCATAACAGGTGCCTTAAAGTATGTATTATGCTGTCCACAAATCTAAAAACTAATTGAGGGGACACGGGGCTGGCAGGCGCATATGGAGACGGTGCGGGGAGCCTGAGTGGGCGGGAGCCATGAGCGCAGCCCGGCCCCAGTTCAGCATCCATGATGCCTTCGAGCTGTCCCTGGAGGACGCCGGCCCCAGGCCCGAGTCCAGCAGGGTCGCCTGCTTTGGGCCTCTGAATAAACAAACAAACAAACAAACAAACAAACTAATTGAGGGCAACAATTATTTTGTAAAATTTCCTAAATGAGACTACCTTGAATCTTTATTTTTGCCAGTTACATGTTAACTTACCTAACCTTAAGCCAAACTAAGTCCCACATATCAACTACAGAATTCATCCTTAATGGCAGTGATTTTCGTTATCCACTTTGGATAAACTAAGAAAGTACTGATCTTGTTTTCCGTCTTTCCCCACCAATGCTTTTCTTATCCTCAAATATGCTAGTCCCAGGATTCATTATCTACAGTCAAGATGTCACAAGTTTAAAAATAAAACTTAAACCATCAAAGGCAAAGGAGTTGTTCACTTGGTTGAAATTCATTAAGTTAGATAAGCCCTCCTATCAGATGCATTTAAATGTGGGTTCAACAGATAATTTCTTCCTCTCCCGATCCCCCAAATTATATTTAGCATTTAAAGCTGTTTATAGCTTGCCATCAGCATTATTCTGGTAGGCTTGACAGTGTTAAACTGTTTAGAGGTTTTTTTTTATTTTTAAGCTCTTTAAAGTCTAATTTTAAAATAGATAATTATGGTGTGTACCAGAATGTCTATTTTACAAATTGTTCTTGATTAAAGAGATTTGCTTGTAAATCATCCATTGTTTTTGAATATGTCCAATAGATGTGATAAAATTTTCATTGTCTTACCATAAAGCCTTGCTGATCAACAAGGGGAATCATACACTGTAAAGCTTTTGGTGAATTTAAAAATGCAAAATAAACATGTGTGAATTAAAAAAAACAAAAAAAACAAAAACACAAGTACTCTGAGCCCATTTTTAAACTAATAGATAAGTGTACCATAAGCTATGATGAAGTGTCTGGGCCAGGGGAATGGCACTAGGTGTGACAAAAATATGCTGAGGATTGGAGGTTTTCCAGCCTGTTCTGAAGAGGTAGAAGGCCTGGGGCAGAGGTTGGCACAGAATATGGGCTCAGACAACTCATATAATTCATAGAACACTAACTTTCAAATACTTTCATTCTTCTCCCCCCACCCCGAAATTAGCCAGAGAAGAAGCAAATACTCTACTAATGCAAGGTGCAACAATCTTACCTTTACGGTTTTTTGTTTGTATTTCATCTGCAGTTTTTAGCTGGGGCTGGATTTGAACTCACCACCTCTGACATATGCTGCCAGCACCCTTTGAGCTACAGCCGCTGCACCCCCCTTTTTTTTTGCAACAGAGTCTCACTTTGTCACGCTCGAGTGCGTTGGCATCATAGCTCACAGCAACCTCAAATTCCTGGACTCAAACAATACTCTTGCCTCAGCCTTCTAAGTAACTTGGACTGCAGGTGCCCACCACTATGTCCAGTTCGTTTTTCTATTATTAGTAGAGAAAGGTCTTGGTCTTACTCATGTTGGTCGGGAACTCCTGACCTCAAACAATCCACCCACCTAGGCCTCCCAGAGTGCCTGGATTACAGGTGTCAGCCACTGTGCCAGGCTTAGCAACTTTAAACTCTTGAGCTCTTTAAACTCTTCTTCAGCCTCCCAAGGAGCAGGGGCTACAGGGGCCCACCTCAACATCTGGCTATCTTTAGAGATGGGGGTCTTGCTCTTGCTCAGGCTGGTCTCAAACTTCTGAGCTCAGGCAATCTACCCACCTTGGCCTCCCAGAGTGCTAGGATTACAGGCATGAGACACTGCACCCAGCCTCTCCAGGAGTTTAAAAAAGCAGCTAGCTGAGCTACATGTTTTCATGAATGGTATGCAAAACTGTATCTTGCTTAAATAAATAAAAAAGTAGCAAATTGCTGGCAAGGCCTAGTGGCTCATGCCTATCATCCTAGCACTGTGAGAGGCCAAGGTGGGGGGATTGCTTGAGCTCAGGTATTCCAGACCAGCCTGATCAACAGTGAAATCTCATCTCTAAAAGAAATAGCTGGGCGTTGTGGTGGGTGCCTATAGTCCCAACTATTTGGGAAGCTGAGGCAAGATGATTGCATGAACCCAAGAGTTTGAGGTTGCTGTGAGCTATGATGCACAGCGTTCTTACCCAGGGTGACAGAGTGAGACTCTTGTCTCAAAACAAAAAAGAAAAAAAAGCAGATTTAGTGCTATAGAATCTAACCTGTGTACTTGTGTCCTCTTATACATTTTACCCTAATTCCCTACATCCAAATATAATTACTCCTTGTGACAAAAGTACAGAAGGTTAACCTAGCTGGAGATAATCAAAGTAGGAATACCTGGTTTGAAATTTTAACTCTGTCATTTACTATGTGATCTTGATACTTTCTTTTTTTAATTAATTTATTTTTTTATTAAATCATAGCTGTGTACATTAATGTGATCATGGGGCACCATACACTAGTTTCATAGACCGTTTGACACATTTTCATCACACTGGTTAACATAGCCTTCCTGGCATTTTCTTAGTTATTGTGCTAAGACATTTACATTCCATATTTACTAAGTTTCACATACACCCTTGTAAGATGCACCACAGATATAATCCCACCAATCCCCCTCCCTCTGCTCACCTCCCGCCTCCCTTCCCTCCCTTTCCCCCTTCCCCCTATTCTTAGGTTGTAACTGGGTTATAGCTTTCACATGAAAGCTATAAATTAGTTTCACAGTAGGGCTGAGTACATTGGATACTTTTACTTCCATTCTTGAGATACTTACTTTCACTTTAACCAATTGAGCATCCTCTCTTTACCAATAAAATGGATACAATAACAGCAGCTTTACACAATTATTGTGAAGCACACAGTGGTCATTTAGCAAATGCCTGATAAACTGAACTGCTCAATGAACTTCACTTCCCTCTCCCTAGTCCTTTTTGCTGACCATGTCATCATAATAGAGAAACTCATTATGAACCTAAGTGATACTTACTCTAAACATTATGCATGACTGGTTGGGTACATCTGGATGTTTGATATGGAATAAGCATCGAGAAACCTCCTGGGATATAAATCATCCAAAGTTAAAAGAATGTCATATAACTTGGCTCAAGGGCAGTTGGAGCTGTGTAAGAAGGAGCTTGGCTAGATTATGAGTCCACCAGTATGTCTGTCACAGATACCATCTGGCCCAGATCCCTTGAACCCATGCTGAAATTTACAGCAAAGGCTCTCTAATAAAAGAACAAGTGAAAATGAAAAGAACTTTTTTCCACCATGCCAGCAGCCTCAGTGCCAACAGCTTTGGCAGCATCCTGGGAGTTTGCACCACTAGCTCTTCTAGCATTGGAAGACAGAATCTTTCTTATTGGGCTGGCACTGACAATATGTGTGTGGACGCTGCAGGCCACCAGTTGTACCTTAGGAAGGCACCAGTAGAGGTCTGGCTTTTGATGGCTGTTGACCATGACAATACGCATTTCTGAGGCAAGCTGTAGAGATAGAGAAGAGAAATGGGTACCTGACTCCAGAGAACTTGTGAAATACCTTTGTAACAGAGGCAAAGGCCTGAAAAAGAGAAAAAAGTTTTATTAGCTGTCTCTTTAAAACCCCCTCATCGTTTTGAGGAATTAAAACCTGCATTGTTGCAGGCTAGTAATCAGATCTGCAGGGAGTGTTGTTTTTTATGCCATAGGAGATGGCTGAACATAATTGTCAGAGGTCATGGAAGGGTCATTAGAATGTCTTCACTGGAGATACTACAGTTAAACAGCAATAGCCTGAAGCTGAAAACTCCTTTCATAAGCTCTGTACTTCTGTTTAAAGGGAGGATGATGGTACCGTAATAAAAGAGTCTGACATCTTCATTTTCTAGCAAATTAATAAACTTCTCTCTCTTTTTTCCTCAATCTACTTGTTCTTGTTCAGTAGTGGGGACAAGTACCAAACTTTTGGTAGCACAGACCCACACAGTCTTTGCTGTATTAGGGAAGTTTTTCTCAAATTTGCTTCGGTATCAGAGTATTTGGATGTCATGGTACTCTTACGGGACTATAAGAAATGATGTTTTTTCATTTGATTCTAGCACTTAATTATGAGAAGAATGAAATGATCAGTATCACAGACCCTGGCTTTGAGGGGCACTTAACAATATAGCAAACACTCTACGAATTCCTTTATATTGCTGACCTTATTCAACTCTCACTATAACCCTGCCTAATATATCTAACCCTAGGTAAAGATACAGGCTCAGAGAAGTTCAGAAAGTTGCATAGGGGCACACAACCAGGAAGTGGCAGAAAACAGATATGCATCCTGGGCTTCAAGTTTATGATCTTAACTAGTACATCTACTGCACATTTTGTTGTTGTTGTTTAGCAGGCCCAGGCTGGGTTCAAACTCACCGCCCCCAGTCCACATGGCTGGTGCTTTAACCATTGAGCTATAGACGCCCTGAACAATTTTTTTTTTTTTTTTTGAGACAGAGTCTCACTTTATTACCCTAGGTAGAGGGCCATAGCATCACAGCTCACAGGAACCTCAAACTCTTGGCCTGAAGTGATCCTCCTAAATAGCTGAGACTACAGATGCCCCCCACAATGCCAAGCTAGTTTTTCCATTTTTATTTTATTGTTTTATTTTAATAACTGTATAATTAAATACTGTAAAAGATACAAAACAAAACTGCAGATCAGGAGGAGCACTGGGAAAGTTTTCATGAGGAAAGATGATCTTTTCAAAGGTCGTTTAGTGGCAGATGTGATGTCAGTCTGCTGTGAAAAGACACTGGCCAAAGCATCATTCATCAATATAGAAGATTCATAAGACATTGGGCTCTAAGATTTTCCATTTTTAGTAGAGATGGGGTCTCGCTCTTGTTCTGGCTGGTCTCAAATGCCTGAGCTCAAGCAATTCACCTGCCTTGGCCTCCCATAGTGCTGGGATTTACACAGGCATGAGCCAGCACTCCCAGCCTACAGAACAAGTTTTGATAATCAAAATATGACTATATATATTAGTAGTATTAAATAAAACCTCTAGAATATGGATTTGAGCATAAACAAAATAAGCTGATTAATACATATTGCAGCTCTTTGCACACCATAGTAACACAGTTTACTGTGTCTCCTTGGGCTTGTTTACAGTAATTAGCTGCACTTTCTTCTCCTCTGAGGTTCATTTAAAAGCATCAGTTGATATCAAATGGTGTATTCTTTGCTACTAGCAGCTAATATAAGCAAGGAAAGAAAATTATTTTCTTATGGGTTCACTTTTGATTACTTCAGGACACTGTTCTTGGAAGAGTAAATTTATTTTAATCGCTCTTTTGCAATTCCTTTCACAAAACTTGAGATCTTCACAATTTTAAAGAGCAGAGTGTTAGAGATGTTAACTAGAAGGGTGTTTGAGACCAGTTTCTTTTCTTTCAACACACTTTCTGGGGCCAAAATGCTAGGACTGCTCAAGTAACAGAATAGTCACCATTTTTGTTATCATTTTCTCATCACCATTCCTCAGAGGTTGAAGAGTTTCTCCTTTTATATTTCAGTACTCCTCCTCAGAATTGACATTTAATCCTCAGACTTGAAGGTTGCGCAGAGAGCCACACTGAAAAATCTCAGGATCCAAACCATATCCAGGTAACAAATGATAATTGCCCAGATAAGTCTGGAGACAAACCTTACAGGGCTGTTCACAAATTTGTCGTCCTTTTCCTTTCCCTTTTTTTTTTTTTTTTTTGAGACAGAGTCTCACTCTGCCACCTGGGCAGAGTACCGTGGCAATATAATTCACAGCAACCTCAAACTCCTGGACTCAAGTTATCCTCTTGCCTCACCCTCCTGAGTAGCTGGTACTACAGGCATGTGTCACTACACTCAGCTAGATTTTTCTATTTTTAGTAGAGATTGGGGAGGGAGGGTCTCACTCCTGCTCAGGCTGGTCTCGAACTCCTGAACTCAAGCAATCTACCTGCCTCACCCTCCCAGAGTGCTGGGATTGCAGGTGTAAGCCACTGTATCCAGCCCGTCCCCATCTTAGTTTCAACCTTCTTCACCCTCAAACCGGCTAGGGCAACTGCTACACCTCTGTCAATTGTGAAAAAGTAGATCCTTGACCTCCACGCACACGTCTGGGATTCTAGAACAATTATGACATATAAATTTCTCTGACATACCAGCTGGATGCTCTCCAAATCTCATGAATAAAACTTTAGCCTGGGCATTGGACCTATGCCAGGATACATGAGCTGCTATCAAGCCTTGAGTCTACTTTGTTCATGCTACGTTTTCTCCAGTCTGTTCTTGTTACCTTAGTTCTTTGTTTTATTTTTTTTTTCAGTCTTTGTTTTTAATTATTTGGGATATACTTAGGAGTGGAATTTCTGGGTCATATGGTAATTCTATGTTTAACTTTTTGGGAAACTATTAAACTGTTTTCCACATATACCATTTTGCATTTCCATCAGCAATGTATGAGAGTTACAATTTCTCCACATCCCCACCAACATTTATTTCACTTATTTTCCCCCTTTTTTATTATAGTCTTCTTAATAGGGGTGAAGTGACACCTCATTGTGGTTTTGATTTGCATTTCCCTAGTAATTAATGATGTTGAGCATGTTTTCATATGCTTGTTGCTTATCTATGTATCTTCTTTGGAAAAATGTCTATTCAAGTCCTTTGCTTATTTTAAAATTGGGTTGTCTTCTTTCTGACTTATAAGAGTTCTTTATGTATCTGGTATATTAAACCCTATCAGATTTGTAAATATTTTCTTCCATTCTTACAGCTATCTTTAAACTTTCCTGATAATATCCTTTGATGCATAAAAATTTTTAATTTTGAAGAAGTCCAATTTATTTTTTCTCTGTTGCTCATGTTTTTGGTGTCATATCTAAGAATCCATTACCAAATCCAAGGTCATGCAGACTTATCCCATGTTTTCCTGTAAGAATTTTACGGTTATAGTGCCTTTTTTTTTTTATTGTTGGAGATTCATTGAGGGTACAAGAAAGCAGGTTACACCGATTGCATTTGTTAGGTAAAGTCCCTCTTATACCTGTGTCTTGCCCCCAAAAGGTGTGTCACACACCAAGATGCCCACCCCCTCCCCCTTTCCTCTCTCTGCTCTTCCTTCTCCTACCCCCACTCCTTCCCACTCTCTGCTCACCCCTTCCCCTATCCCCACCATGTAATAGGTCATTAATTGTCCTCACATCAAAATTGAGTACATAGGGTTCATGCTTCTCCCTTCTTCTGATGTTTTACTAAGAATAATGTGTTCCACTTCCATCCAGGTTAATACAAAGGATGAAAAGTCCCCATCATTTTAATGACTGAATACAATTCCATGGTATATGTATACCACAGCTTGTTAATCCATTCCTGGGTTGGTGGGCATTTAGGCTGTTTCCACATTTTGGCGATTGTAAATTGAGCTGCATTAAACAGTCTAGTGCAGGTGTCCTTATGGTAAAAGGATTTTTTCCCTTCTGGGTAGATGCCCAGTAAAGGGATTGCAGGATCAAATGGGAGGTCTAGCTTGAGTTCTTTGAGGGTTTCCATACTTCCTTAAAAAAAAGTTGTGTTAGTTTGCAGTCCCACCAGCCGTGTAAATGTGTTCCTTTTTCTCCACATCCACACCAGCATCTGCAGTTTTGAGATTTTGTTATGTGGGTCATTCTTGCTGGGGTTAGATGATATCTCAGGGTGGTTTTAATTTGCATTTCTCTAATAATTAGGGACGATGAACACTTTTTCATATGTTTGTTAGCCATTCGTCTGTCTTCTTTAGAGGTTTTATTCATCTCTCTTGCCCATTGATATATGGGATTGTTGGCTTTTTTCATGTGGATTAATTTGAGTTCTCTGTAGACCCTAGTTATCAAGTCTTTGTCTGATTCAAAATATGCAAATATCCTTTTCCATTGTGTAGGTTGTCTATTTGCTTTGGTTGTTATCGCCTTAGCTGTACAGAAGCTTTTCAGTTTAATTAAGTCACATTTGTTTATTTTTTTGTTGTTGTTGAAGTTGCCACGGAAATATCCTATGCTTTCTTTAGAGATTTTTATCATTTCATACCTTAAATTTAGGTCTTTTATCCATCTTGAATCAATTTTTGTGAGTGGAGAATGATGCAGGTCCAGTTTCAGTCTTCTACATGTGGTTATCCAGTTCTCCCAGCACTATTTATTGAATAGGTATTCTTTCCCCCGTGTATGTTCTTGTTTGGTTTAACCAAGATTAGGTGGCTGTGAGGTGTTAGTTTCATTTCCTGGTTTTCTATTCAATTACAAATATCTATGTCTCTATTTTTGTGCCAGTCCCATGCTCTTTTGATCACTATGGCCTTTTAGTACAGCCTAAAGTCTAGAATGCTGATGCACCTGGCTTTGTTTTTATTACTAAGAACCGCCTTAACTATATGGGTTATTTTCTGGTTCCATACAAAATGGAGAATTATTTTTTCCAAGTCTTGAAAGTACAATGTTGTTTTTTGTTTTGTTTTGTTTTTTAATATTGAGACAGAATCTCACCATGTTGCCCTGGGTAGAGTGCCGTGGTGTCACAGCTCACAGCAATCTCCAACTCTTGGGCTTAAGCAATTCTCTTACCTCAGCCTCTCAAGTAGCTAGGACTAAAGGCGACTGCCACAATGCCTGGCTATTTTTTGTTGCAGTTGTCATTGTTGTTTAAGCTGGCCCAGCCCGGTTTCAAACCCACCATCCTTGGTGTATGTGACTGGCGTCAAAACCACTGTGCTATGAGCGCCAAGCCACAATGTTGGTATTTTAATATGGATGGCGTTGAATTGGTAGATTACTTTGGGAAGTATAGATATTTTAACAATGTTGATTCTTCCCAGCCATGAGCATGGTATGTTCTTTCATTTGTTAATATCCTCTGCTATTTCTTTTCTTAGGGTTTCATAATTTTCTTTATAGAGGTCCTTCATCTCTTTTGTTAGGTATATTCCTAGGTATTTCATTTTCTTTGAATCTATGGTGAAGGGAGTTGTGTCCTTAATTAGCCTCTCATCTTGGCTGTTATTGGTGTATACAAAGGCTACTGACTTGTGGACATTGATTTTATATCCTGGGACATTACTGTATTTTTTGATGAGTTCCAGGAGTCTTGTGGTTGAGTCTTTGAGGTTCTCTAAGTATAAGATCATATCGTCAGCAAAGAGGGAAGAGTTTGACCTCCTCTGCTTCCATTTGGAAGCCCTTTATTTCCTTGTCTTGCTCAATTTTATTGGCTGAAACTGCCAGCACTATGTTGAATAGAAGTGGCGATAGACGACAACCTCGTCTGGTTCCAGTTCCAAGTGGAAAAGCTTTCAGTTTTACTCTATTCAGTATAATATTAGCAGGGATTTGTCGTAGATAGCTTTGATCAGTTTAAGAAATGCGCCACCTATGCCTATACTCTGCAGCATTCTCATTATAAAGGGATGCTAGATTTTATTGAATGCTTTCTCTGCATCTATTGAGAGGATCGTATGGTCTTTGTTTTTGCTTCTGTTCATATGGTGAATAACGTTTATGGACTTGCATATGTTAAACCAGCCTTGCATACCTGGGATGAAACATACTGAGGAGATAGAAAGGATTGTTGTAAGAAATGTCTGTTTTTTTTTAAACTTTGCCTTAAAAACAACATTTTTAAAAATCACAAGCAGTGAATTGAAAATTTTTTTGTTTGTTTGTTTGTTTTGTGAGACAGAGTCTCACTATGTCACCCTCAGTAGAGTGCTGTGGCATCATAGTTCACAGCAACCTCCAACTCTTGGGCTTAAGTGATTCTCTTGCTTCAGCCTTCCAGATAGCTGGGACTACAGGCGCCCACCACAACGCCTGGCTATTATTTGGTTGCAGTTGTCATTATTGCTTAGCAGGCCTGGGCCGGGTTCGAACCTACCACCCTACGTGTATGTGGCCGGTGCCCTCCCATCTGAGCTATGGGCACCCCCGAATTGAAAATCTTATTCTTCTGTGCAAAGATTCAGGTGTGGCTGATTAAAAAATATATTAGTTTAAATTTCTTTTGGGGAACCTAAGTTGTCAAAAAGTATGTGAAAATCCGCAGGCTAATTGAAACAAAAAGTTTTCTCAAGGCAAAAGTTAAATACAAATTGCATCTTATCTTGATGGTTGTAATATTCTCAAAGTTGCTTCCTGATGACAGTAACTTTCTTTCGTACTCACTTTCTACACAGAAGATCTTTGTTAACTGAAAATCCTTTACCAGAAAATTTCCTTTAAATAAAATTTGTAAAAACTCATTCCACAGTAAGAGCATGGGTGGCACCTGGGGCTCAGTGAGTAGGGTGCCAGCCCAATATACTGAGAGTAGTGGGTTCAAACTCAGCCCCTGCCAAACTGCAACAACAAAAAAAGAAAGAGCAGCTAGTTATTTGTGTAGTAATTTTCTTTTTAAGCTGTTTAAACTGTGATCAGATCCTAGTGTGGTGGTAATGAAAAACTTCCCATTTGACCCCAGTTTCACTGAAAGATCAATTCACATTAAGGAGGATTAACAAAAGAAAGAGATCACAAATTTATTTAGTGTGCAAATGGGGAGAATCACAGAGTGATTACTCAGTATCCCAATGGGGCTCAGAAGTTTATATCCCTTCCTTTTAGAGAGGATGAGAAAAATGAGGAAATATAGGTAATTTTACTGAGGTTTTTATACAGGTAGAGGGAAAGCCCTTTCTAATCCTTTTTTTTTTTCTTTCTTTATTATTAAATCATAGCCGTGTACATTCAAAATATTCTTTATACAATTCAAAATACTCTTTATACCAAAGAGTTGTATTTTGGGGTAAAATTCCCTGGGCTCCTTCACTAGACTTTGTGCCAAATTATAAAGACTGAGCTTATATGCATGGCACTGTAAACCAGACAAAACCACTCTCCAATATGTTAGGTCTGACAATTAAGTTCATGTACTTGCCACGGTGCACTTACGTTGGCATTGTTGTAACAAACAACAAGCTTCATGACCTTGTTATATTAGTGTCTCACAGTTGTGTTCATGTAGATGTGTGGTTATTTCTTGCTGAGTTGCATTCATTATTGTCGCATCTTTTTGGCGTCCCATTGCAAGAATGTTGGAGCTGGAGTTAGAGCAACAAATGAACATATGTTCTGGGAGATCAAGGCAGGTGGATCCCCTGAAATCAGGAGTTAGACACCAGCCTGAACAAAAGCAATACCCTGTCTCTATTAAAAATAGCTGAGCATTTTGGCAGTTTCCTGTAGTCACAGCTACTTGGAAGGCTGAGGCAGGAGGATCACTTGAACCCAGGAGTCTGAGGATGCTGTGAGCTATGACTCCATGGCACTCTAGCCTAGGTGACAGAGTGAGACACTGTCTTAAAAAAAATACCAAAAAACAAGAAAATGAACATTCATAAATTTCTTGTTAGACTTGACAAGAGTGAAAGTGAAATCAGGGACATGTTACTCTAAGTTTATGAGGATAATGCCATGGAGAAAATGGCAGTGGATAGATGGATTAAATGTTTTTTCTTTTTTTCTTTTTTTTTTTGTTCTGAGACAGAGTCTCCCTATGTCACCCTTGGTACAGTGCTATGGGGTCATAGCTCACAGCAACCTCAAACTCTTGGGCTCAAGTGATTATCTTGCCTCGGTCTCCCAAGTAGCCATGACTACAGGTGTTCCCCACAATGCCCAGTTATTTCTGGAGACTGGGTCTCACTCTTGCTCAGGCTGTTCTCAAATTCTTGACCTCAAGCAATCCACCCACATTGAGTTCACAGAGTGAAACCCTGGGATTATAGGCATCAGCCACCTATCCTGGCCTTGGATTAAATGTTTTTCTGAGGGGAGAGAAAGTGACACTGATGAAGAGACATCAGGGTGGCCAGTAATGAGCAGAACAGATGAAAACATTGCACAGATTCATCAAATTGTGCAACAGAATCATCAGCTGACTGTGAGAAGTATTGTAAACCAAGTAGACATCAACGGAGAAACAGCTGGGAAAATCTTAACTGAATATCTTGGCCAAAAGTCATGGCTCTTGCATCACCATAATACACCAGTTCACAAGGCACTGTCTATAAGGGAGTTTGTAGCCAGTAAATAAATAAGTATATCTGAACACCCTCCCTACTCACCTGGTCTGGCCCCCAATGACTTTTTGCTTTACCTGTAGATAAAGGAAACATTGGAAGGAAGACATTTTGATGACATTCAGTACATCAAGAGTAATTCCAAAGAATAAGTTCCAAAATTGCTTTGAAAGCGAACTAGGCACTGGAGTCAGTGCATAGCAAGTGGAATACTTCAAAGGTGATTTCAGTGCTAGTCAGCAATATAGTACTTTTTCTAGGATTAGTTTTCAAACTTAATTGTCAGACCTCATACATGTTTAGCCCTTTTACTTCTTTTTGCTCCTCCTATGTTTTTAGCTATCTATAGACATCTTCATTTGGGTTTCTCAAATTTGGAATTTCTCAAACCCCATTTTTATATAAATAAACTCATCCTTTCCCCCACCTTTCTATTTCTCTGCTATTCATCTATATTTCCTACCAAGAAATCTTGGTGTCACCATGAACACATATCTTTCTTTCATTAACAAATATTTATTGAGCATCTACTTTGAGCAGGTTCCATGCAAAATGCTGGGACATAATGTCAGCTCTCAAGATGCTCTATATTTAGATTGTAACTGAGTTGTGTTGTTATCTGATTAACATAATGGCATATAGAAAATGGAAAATGGT
The DNA here is from genome assembly GCF_027406575.1 of Nycticebus coucang. Lineage (NCBI taxonomy): Eukaryota > Metazoa > Chordata > Mammalia > Primates > Lorisidae > Nycticebus > Nycticebus coucang. Next base: position 124,300,243 of record NC_069804.1, read on the forward strand.
ATCTACTGTTATTTTTAATATTGCCAGAGTTTTCAAATGTCTTAGATTCATCCTGTTCATAAGCTAGGATTTAGGTAGTGTAAAGGAGAGCCATGTAATCACTGATACTCTGTGAAGACAAAAAGAAGTTGTTTCAATATCTGTGGTTGCATGTCTTTCCTTTTGGCATTGTTGTTTAGTCTACTTCCTGAATTTGTTGTTTTCAGGCTTAGCTTTATTTTATGCATGTTATTAACCTCATTCATCTTGTGTCAGGTTCAGTACAAACAGAGCCTGGGACAGGGATTTGGTTGCATAAGATTTACTAAAGAAAATACTCTTTAGGAAAATCAATATACACAAATCAGTAGCACTAATATACACTAATAACAACAAAGCTGATAATCAAATCAAGAACTCAATCCCATTTGCAATAGCTGGTAAAAATTACCTTGGCATACACTTAATTGTGGAGGTGAAAGATCTCTACCAGGAGATCTATAAAACAGTGGTGATGGTCTATGAAGCGAGTGTATGATGCCCCATGATCATATCAATGTATACAGTTATGATTTAATAAAAAAATATAAATAAATAAAAAAATAAAGAGAACAAAGATGTTTGGAACCCCCCCCCAAAAAAAAAAAAACAGTGGTGAAAGAAATCGTAGATGATACAAATAAATACAAAAAAAATCTTCCATACTCACGGAAGAATCAACATCAGAAAATGACCATACTGTCCATAGCAATCTATATATTTTATGAAATTCCTATTGAAACACCAATGACATTGTTCACAGAACTAGAAAAAAAACCCTAAAATCCATATGGATCAATAAAAGATAACTACAATAAAAAAATAGCCAAAGTGATAGTAAGCAAGCACATCATATCTGGAGGCATCACATTACCCAACTTTGAATTATACTACAAAGGTAGAGTAACCAACACAGTGTGGTACTGGTGTAAGAGTAGGCACATGGACCAATAGAACAATATAGAGCAGCAGTTCTAAACCTGTGGGTCGTGACCCACAGGAACTGTATTAAAAGGTTGCAGCATTAGGAAGGTTGAAAAGCCCTGATATACAGAAACCAGAAATAAAGCCAAATATCTACAACCAAATGATCTTCAACAAAACAGAAAAAAAAATACACCGGGGAAAGGACATCCTATTAAATAAACGGTATTTGGAATATTGGAAAGCCATATGCAAGAGAATGAAACTTGATCCCCATCTCTCAGCAAATACAAAACTTAATTCAAGATGGATTAAAGAATTGAATATAAAACCTGAAACCATAAGAATTCTAAAAGAAAACCTAACCTAGAAAAAACTCTTCTGGACATTGGCTTAGGCAAAGAATTTATGACTAAAACCCCAAAAGCAAATGCAACAACACCATAATTAAACCAAAACCTTCTGCACAGCAAAAGAAATAGTCAACAGAGTAAATAGACAACCTGCAGAATAAGAGAATATATTCACAAATTATGCATCCAACAAAGGACTAATATCCAGAATCTGGAAGGAACTCAAACAAATCAGTGAAACAAACAAAGCCCCCCCACCCCCATAACCCCATTAAAAAGTGGATATATTATATTAACAGACAGTTTTTTCTTTAAAAAAGGAGAGATACAAACGGCCAAGAAACATGAAAAAGTGCTCAGCATCACCAATCCGTAGGGAAATGCAATTAAAACCACAAGATACCACCTTACTCCTGTCAGAGGGGCCATTATTTATTTGTTTATTTATTTATTTATTTATTTATTGAGACAGTCTCAGTTTGTCACCCTCGGCAGAGTGCTGTGGCATCATAGCTCACAGCAGCCTCCAACTCTTGGGTTCAAGTGATTCTCTTGCCTCAGCCTCCCTAGTAGCTGGGCTTACAGTTACCTGCCACAACGCCTGGGCTTTTTGTTATCATTGTTTAGCATTATTAAAAAATCAAAAGACAATAGATATTAGCACAGATGTGATGAAAGGAGAACTCTCAAATGCTGTTGATGGGAATGTAAATTGGTACAACCTCTATGTAAAACAGTATGGAGATTTGTCAAAATATTAAAAGTAGATCTACCTTTTCACCCCGGCAATCTCACTACTACATATCTAACCCAAAGGAAAAGAAGTCATTATATCAAAAAGATGCTTGCAATTTTATGTTTATTGCAGCACAATAATTGCAAAGATATGGAATCAACCTAAATGTCCATCACCTGATGAGTGCATACAGAAAATGTGGTGTGTCTGTGTCTATATCTATACCTACATACGTATATGTTCACATACACACACATACAGACAGACACACACACACACACAAACCATGGAGTACTACTCAGAGATAACAAAGAATGACATGGAGTCTTTTGTAGCTAGTTGGCTAGAACTCAAGGCCATTATGCTAAATGAAGTATCTCAGGGACATCTCATGGTCTTACTTATAAGCGGGAGCTAAGCTATGGGTACACAGTTGCATACAGAGTGGTACAACAGACAATGGAGATTCATAAGAGGGGGAAAAAGAAAACTTACCTATTGGGTAGCAGTGTACGCTATTTAGGTGATGGGTACACTAAAAGCCCCTAGACATCACCACTATATAATTCATCCATGTAATCAAAACCACCTGTACCCTTTAATCTATTGAAATAAAGAAAAAAAACAGTAGTTCGAACAACAGAAAATGAAATGCTCTTTAGGAAACACTGATGAGTGATTGAGAACTGCAGGATAGGGGAAAGAAAAGAACCAGGAAAATGTAAAGTCTCATATAAAGTGTAGCCTCCATCTGATCCGCGGGGTCAGTGACCTGGAGCACAAACCACATGGCAGTGTTGTTCCCTCTTTTGACAAGATATTAGCCATTTATAGCTCTCTAAGTTGTTTTAATAAATTGTGGGTCACCCCCATGCTGGGACAGAACTTGCTGGGAGAAGTGGCTCTGACAGCTGAGGGCAATTCTTCAGAGAAATGGGGACAGATGTGAGACTTGAGCAGCCAACTCTTTAGCAGCTGCAGAATGGATGCACTGGTGAGATCTAGGTGGGACACTAACAGAGATGCTTCTACCAGTCATTTTCAAACGTTAGTATATATCAGAATCACCGGGTGGACTTTTAAAACAGAGATTTGTGGTCTCTAAGGCCCAGAGTTTCTGATTCATTTGGTTTGTAGGAAATGAAGCCTGATAATTTGCATTGCTAACACGTTTCCAGGTAATGCCTATGCTGCTGGTCTCAGGATCACTTTGAGAACCACTGCTCTAGTGCTTATAATGGGATTTCAATAGATATTGATAAATTTAATTTAATCCTGCCCAGAATTGCCAGATTAAATATAGGATGCATAGTTAAGTTTCAATTTGATATAGAAAACAAGAAATTTTTAGTGTAAATATATTCCAAATGTTGTATGTGAAATACTTATACAAAAAAAATTGTTTATCTGAAATTCCCATTTATCTCATTGTATTTATTAAATTGGACAACTCTAATCCTCCATCATCATAAATGAAAATACAGAGAAAAATAGCCGGGCGTTGTGGCGGGCGCCTGTAGTCCCAGCTGCTCGGGAGGCTGAGGCAAGAGAATCGCGTAAGCCCAAGAGTTAGAGGTTGCTGTGAGCCGTGTGACACCACGGCACTCTACCCGAGGGCGGTACAGTGAGACTCTGTCTCTACAAAAAAAAAAAAAAAAAAAAAGAAAATACAGAGAAAGTGTTTCAAGCATTAAAAATGGTTTAGCATTATTAAAAAGTCAAATATACACTAATAACAACAAAGAATAACTATATTCATGATGAAAATAAGAGAATGAAAAAATGGAACTTGGTGAGAAATGACCAAATGACCAGCATATAATAGGATGACTCCTTCCTTATATGATAGAAACAATTTGAACAATAAAGAGCAAACGATTTCAGATGTAAAAAGTTCTGTGCATTTACAATCCTCAGGAAGAGAAGATATAGATCATTTGGGGGAAGTAGAAAACTGTTGGATGTGGGCTGAGGGCCCACCATCAGTGTTATATGCCTATTAGTGTAATATTAATTTAGGAAGCTAGTTTAGAAGTTTGTTTAAAAACTCTGAAGCTAAGCCTGGTAAAAATGCTGTGAATGAGACTTCTGGTTTTCAGTTCAGCATGTAAGAAGCTTAGAAGTCATCACTCCATCCTAATAAGAAAAAACTGAAAAAAAAAAAAACCCTGAAAAACCAACAACTATTATTTGATCTAAAAGTGAAATGAGATCATGAGGCAAACCACTTTCCGCAGTAATTATAAATACAGAGAATCACAATTTATCAGAGCAGAAACTTCTGCAGAAAATCAGTGCTGGGGCAGTAAAACCTGAAGTGTAATTGAAGAATTACTGAAGACTGAGTGTGGACGACTCTGAGAGTTAAAACCTCCAGAGGAACCCAGTCACTGGGGGGCTTCACACTGTGTAAAATTTTGCCTCCAGGAGCTTGACCAGGTTCTCACAGTAAATTGGAGAAAAATCTCAAACTTCCAGCATGAGGAAGGGAAAAAGAACCATTTTGAAATATGGCAGAGCATATTATACTTTTTTTTTCCTTTTTTTAGAGACAGAGTCTTATTTTTTCACCCTTAGTAGAGTACCATGGCGTCACAGCTCACAGCCACCTCCAGCTCTTGGATTTAGGCGATTCTCTTGCCCCAGCCTCCTCAGTAGCTGGAACTACAGGTGCCTGCCACAATGCCCGGCTATTTTTCTGTTGCTGTTTCAGTTTGGCCAGGGCTGGGTTTGAACCTGCCACCCTCAGTATATGGGGCCGGCACCCTACTCACTGAGCCACAGGCACCTCCTGGAGCATTCTATTCTTTGAAAGTCTGCCTTCCTGACAAACTATTTAACCAGAGCTTAACCTGCTAGGATTTTATCAGTATCTAACTCTCTTGGGGAAAGGAAAATACCCAAGTCCAGTCCAGTTTAGCCATCCTGTCCCAACAAAGTAGGAGGGAGGGAAGACTGAGAAGCACTTGTAAATTTCATAGTCTGTAGCAGTGTTTTTCAACCTTTTAATCTCATGGTACACTTGAATCTAAAGTTAAACTTCTGGGGCACACTTCAATTGTGTTGATAAAAAAAAAAGAATATACTTACTGTGCTTTGAACTACTTTTAAAAATAATTTAATTAATGATCTTTAAAAATGTCTCGGCACATTTAAGATTCTCTCATGGCACATCGGTTGAAAATCACTGGTCCAGAGACATAAGCACACTAAGAAACCAAGAACTAAATGTAAGTTTCCTTTCCCCCAACATCTTGCCTCCACATTATAAAGGTCTATTTACAGCTGTTCCTCTTGCCCAGTACATCATGTTCACTCTCACAAAAAAAGTATAAAGCATATGAAAAGGCAAAAAAATACAATCTTAAGAGCCTGAACAAACATCAGAACCAGAGTCAGATATGGCAGGAAGGTTAGAATTTTCAGAGTAGGAATTTTTAAAAACTATGATTAACATGCAAAAGGCTTTAATCAAAAAAGTAGACAACATGTAAGAACAAGTGGATAATGTAAGCAGAGAGATGGAAATTCTAAGGAAGAACCAAAAAGAAATGCTCAAGGTTAAAAGCACTGTAATAGAAATGAAGAATGCATATGAAAGCTATAACCCAGTTATAACCTAGGAATATGGGGAAGGGGGAGAGGGAGTAGAATATAAATGTCTTAATACAATAACTAAGAAAATGCCAGGAAGGCTATTTTAACCAGTTTGATGAAAATATGTCAAATGGTATATAAAACCAGTGTAGTGTGCCCTATGATTGCATTAATGTACATAGCTATGATTTAATAATGAATTTTAAAAAGCATAAAAAAATAAATAAAAATTTAAAAAAAGAAATGAAGAATGCCTTTGATGGATGGACTTATTAGTTGGCTAGACACAGCCAAGGAAAGAATCTCCACACATGAGGATATGACAATAGAAACATTTAAAACTAAAAAGCAAAGACAAAACACTCAAACTAAAAGTAGAACAGAGTATTCAAGAACTGTGGAACAATTACAAAAACTGTAACATACATATTTGAGTAATGGGAATACCAAAAGGAGAAGAGAAAAAGGAACAAAAGTAATAATGACTGAAAATTGTTCCAAATTAATGTTGAACATCAGACCACAGATCCAGGAAGCTCAGAGAACACAAAGCATAATAAATGCTCAAAAACCTATGCCAGGGCACATCATATTCAAATTTCAGGAAATCAAAGATAAAGAAAAAAATCTTGAAGGAAACCTGAAGGCGGGGGAGGAGGGAGGGCGAATAACTTATCTATAAAGGAAGAAAAATAAGGATTACATTTGACTTCCTCCCAGAAACAATGCGAGCAAGGAGAGAGTGGAGTGAAATCTTAAAAATTTAAGTGTTTAAAGATTGAAATGTTCAGAGAAAAAAGCCACCAGCCTAGACTTGTGTAGCTTGCAAATTTATCATTAAAAAGTGAAGGAGATGGCCTGGTGAGCTGGCTCATGCCTAGAATCCTACCACTCTGGGATGAGCTCAGGAGTTTGACACCAGCCTGATCAAGAGCAAGACCCCGTCTCTACCAAAAAACTAGAGAAAACCAGTTAAGCATCATGGCAGATACCTGTAGTCCCAGCTACTTGGGAGTCTGAGGTAAGAGGATTGCTTGCATTTGTAGGATAATATTTAGAAATAAACTTATCCTACATCAAGCACACAAAGTGAATTCAGTGTGAGTTTTAAATGACTTGCTTTTCTTTCAGAGGCTTAAGGGACCTGAGCCCCCCTGGGATACACGCAGAGTTGGCTTCCCTGGAGTTAATTCCATAAGCCATTTCTCTGAAGCTGTACACCCTGTGAAGCCTGAGATCAAAGGGCATGCAGTCCTTCCTCAGAGATACGGGCCAGAGGGTTGACGTATGTTAACAACATATTGTCAGAGGTCTATAGGTACTCTGCCCTGAAGGAAGGTCACAGTCATTACTTCAAACTGTGTAAACTGAGTGAATGCTTGAAGATATTCTTCCATTAACTCTGTTCCCCTGTGGCTACTTTCTTCTTTGTGATCTTTATTTAGATAACTGCTCAGAAATTAGTCAGTGTTTAGAAGAAGAGGTTTACTACAGAAGTGATTGTATTGACATGATAACAAAATATTTCCTTTCAAGTTAATTTTAGATAGGTAAAATAAGATAATGATGAAACTCACAGATGATAGATTAAGTGTGTAAGTAACTAAAAAAAAGTATAAAATCAAAACCCTGAATAAAGCTTTTCGCTACATGCCATCCCATCTCGTGTAGTCTGTTACTTGACTTAATATTTACAGGAGAGAGTTTACACCCATGGCAAAGCTGCTGTTAGTTCGCATCTCCGGTCATGAAATAGCATTACATTGCATATATTAGAAAAGAAGAAAGATCTAAAAGGAATTATCTAAGTGGTCACCTTACTAAAGAAAGAAGAGCAAATAAAATCCAAAGCATGAAGAAGAACAGAAATAATCAAAACTTAGAAGAAATCAATGTTATTGAAAATAGGAAAACAATTGAGAAAATCAACAATAAAAGAAAAAAAGAAAGAATGAATGAAAATCAACAAAATCCAAAGTTAGTTCTTTGAAGAAAATGAACAAAATTAGTGCCTTGCTAGCCAGGCTAAGAAGAAAATAAACAAACTCCAGTCATCCCTTGGTATACACAATGGACTAGTTTCAGGACCACATACATATATAAAAATCTGCATATACTCACATCCCACAATTGGCCCTGACAATCCTCATATATGAAAAGTCAGCCTATATACATGGTTTTGCACCCATTGAATGTTCTATTTTAAATCCATGTTTGGTTGATAAAATCTGCATATAAGTGGGCCCTCATAGTTCAAATCTGTGTTGTTCAAGGGCCAACTATAGTAATATTAGAAGTAAAAGAGGAAACATCACTACAGAGACTATGGATATTAAAGATAATAAATAAATACTACAAAAAACTCTATGCTCACAACTTTGATAAACCAGAATAAATGGATTGGTTCTTTAAAAAACATATTCTGCCCAAACTTACACAAAAAGAAACTAGAAAATCTGAATTGGCTTATCTATTTAAGAAGTTGAATCAATAATTAACAATTTTCCAAAACAGAAAGCACCTGACCCAGATGTGTTCACAGGTGAATTCTACCTAATTTAATGAAGAAATTATACCAATTCGGTACAAATTATTTCAGAAGATATAAGCATAGGAATACTCCTAACTCATTTTAGGAGGCCAGCATTGCTCTAATCAGGCAAAGACATTATAAAAAGAAAACTATAGACCAATATCTGTCATGCACATACATGCAAAAATCTCCAACAAAAATCAAAGTTAACAATGGGCTGGGTGCAGTGGCTAATGCCTGTAATACTAGCATTCTGGAAGGCTAAGGCGAGTGGATTGCCTAAGCTCACAGGTTTGAGACTAGCCTAAGCAAGTGCAAGAACCCTGTCTCCAAAAATAAATAAATAAATAGAGAGAGCTGGGCGTTGTGGTGGGCACCGGTAGTCCCAGCTACTTGGGAGGCTGAGGCCAAGAGAATTGCTTTAGCCCGAGTTTGAGGTTGCTGTGAACTATGACTACATGGCACTCTACTGAGGGTGACAAAGTGAGACTCTGTCTCCAAAACAAAACAAAACAAAAAAATAATGTATATAAATTATTACATGCCATGACCAAATATGATTTATTCAAGGCATGCAAAACTGGTTCAACATTCAAAAACCAATTAATGTAATCCATCACATAAGAAAGGCTAAAGAAGAAAAATCACACAATCGTCAATAGATGCAGAGAATGCAGTTAACAAAATCTAACACCCATTCAGATAAAAAGTCTCAGTAAATAAGCAATGGAAAAGAAGTTCCTCAAATTGTTAGAGAATATCTATGTGAAGCCTACAGCTAACTTAGTGGCATAACTAATAACTTACCCACTAAAATCAGGACCAAGTTAAAGATGTCCCCTCTCACTACTCCATTTCAACCTTACACTGGAAGTTCTAGTTAAATCAGTAAGATGCAGAAAGGAAATAACATGTATACTTATTGGGAAGAAAGAAATAAAATTGTCTTTGTTCATAGGTGTCCCGACCCGCGGGACAGCAACAGGGGACGCAGGAACCACCTAAAGGAGAAAAACAAACAAGGGGCGCGAGAAAGGGAGACAAGACAGTTTTCTGATCAAGTCTCAAACTATTGAAAAACCTGTGCCTTATAAGCATTATGGGGAAGGAGGGTGTGTCTTGTTGGGAGGTTTAGAGGAGTTGTTAACTGGGGATTGGCTAGAGTAAGTAAGATGGGGCATTAGGTGATTGGTTGGCTAGTTGCCAGGTAAAGTTACTGGGAAAAGGTGAAACTGTTTTTTACTTAAAGAGGAAGTAAGGCCGAGCTGTACCTTATATGGCTTCCGACATCTCCTCCCTTTTTGTTTTAAGGAGGTGGGCATTAACCGAGAGAGGGAGTAGTGACCTGGCTCCTCTCATGGATTTCCCAGATCCACATTTGTTATTTGCGGTATCTTTTGGAGAGGAGAGGTAAGTGAAATTTTTGATACCAACCTCTATGCAAGCCAGGTTTGCTCTCAGAGAAAAATCAGAGGGGGTCTGATCCTTCATTTGACTTCTCCTTGGGATCGGGAGGTCGAAGGATTGTGGGACCTTCTCTTGCAATGCTTTGCTGTGCACTCAACTCGGTGCCCATACCCTTTTTTCCTTTTATTAGGAATGGGTAAGTGTACCTCTGATCTATACACTGCCCTCATTATGAGGGGAAGCGATGAGATAAGGAATAGTCGGCTTCCTGGTCAGATAAAGCTAGGTGATGGTAGTGAATTTGAATTGGTTTTGCTAGTGCAGAGTCTATTTGTTGTTTAATGAAGGTGGTGACCTTTTTGAATAGCCAGAGGCCAAAGGAAAGGACTAATAGAAGACCTAAAAGGGGGCCTAGGAGCGGGAGGAGTTAAGGGAGAAGTCCATTGAGTCCTGTCCAAAGGGGGTTATCACGAAGTTCCTTTCTTCTTTCTTCGAGCTGGTCTTGCAGGGTTTTTATCTTGTCTCGAACAATGCCTGACTTGTTGGCGTAGAAACAGCATTTTTCCTGTAAAGCCAAACAGATACCTCCCTGCTCTGCCGTGAGGAGATGTAAGCCTCTACGATTTTGTAGGACTACCTCTGCTAGGGAGTCTATTTGATCTTGAAGATCATGAATTGTTTCAGAAAGAGCTGAGACATCCTCTATTAGTTGACGAGACAGTTTGTGGTAGGAATGTATAGATATTCCTGTTCCGGTAACTCCTGTGGCTACTGCTGTAGTGATGCCTAGTCCTGCTATTAGTGGGATAAGTTGAATAGCTCTTTTAGAGCATGGATGTCCAGCTATATAATCAAGACTGGGGAGAGGAACAGGTTGATCTCCTAGTATAATAGAGATATCAGGGAGTAGTTGGGCGGTTATGCAATAGCCTGTCCAGTTACCTGGTAGAGCCGTATAGGCCAAATTTCCTCCGCATACAAAAACATGTCCGGGAGGGGGGCACCGGTGTGAGGTGTTGTTAGAAATGGAGGAGCAGTTTGTGAAGGTGATGCTTCCTAAGTCTACATCATAATTATTGTTCTGGGGAGGTTTGTATATAAAAGGGGTTTGTGTAAATTCTATAGGTTGGACTCTAAAAGGTAGACTGTCACTACAGTTTACATGTGAGTTGTTTAGATGTGAAGTGGAGGTGTTTGTTAGTAGGGCTAGGGGCATAGGTATGCCAAGAGTTAGACATAGCCAGCAGTTTTCCGCGAGGGTTGGGTTGGAATTATTTAAAGCTTTGAAAGTGGCTTCTAAAATATCAGAGGTTTGGATGTCGAGATCTATGTCTCGAGATTTAGGTAAAGCTAAGGGGTGGTATTGTAGGGGAGTATATTTTTCTTTAATTATTTTTTCAATTTGTTTTTGAACCGCATCTTCTCTTATCCTATCTGATGGCCCACTGCCATCAGGTGTGTGAATTGGTGGTTTTAGTGGCCAGCAAACATTTTTGCCAATAGTGCCTAAGCAGGAGGCTTGGGCATATTTGGAGTGTCCCAGGTTATGAGTAGAATCAAGCTCACCTCCAAAGGAGCCAGAATAAGTTCTTTGTAAAATGGCTGTTAGATATGTGTTGCTGTTTGTGTGGGTGCACTGCTGGACACTATTGTAGCACATAGAGTGCATTTGATCGGTTATTTCGCACTCCGTGGGACAAGATCCTGATTCGTTTTGAACTGGGAGTATTATTTTGGGTGCATTAACACACTGCCAGTTTTGCTTTATGTCCTCCTCCTATCTGTGACGTGAAAGTTAAATAGGCAGTTTTGCCACTGCAATCAACTTGGCTAGTATGGGAGGTGGGTATTATTGTAGTTGTTCCTCCCTTACAATCACAAGGTGCCCCATATAGTTTTTGGAGTAGTTGTTCTGTGGTAATTGGGGGCCCCATGCCACCTAGGGTAGTGTTTAATAAGGTAAAGAATATTATGGTAGGGTAGAATACCATGACTTTGATTGATTTTGTCCTAGCAGGTAGGAGTTTATTGAGAAGTATTGTCTTCAGGAAGGTCGTGTTCCAGGGCCGCATCTGTAGGGGAAGATAAAGTTTTCTCAGGGATTTTCCCTGGAACTGATAGTGTTACTGAGGGGTTGATGGGTTTGATTAATCGTTCTGGGAGCCAACAAGGTCCGTCTTCTTTGGTATCATATTTACAGGTATGTCCTCGACCCCAAATGAGAACGGGATCGGGGCCATTCCATTTTAAAGTAAAGGGATCTTTCCACATGACTTTAGCATATTGGGTGTTTGTTTCTTGGTGCCAGAGTCTGTCGGCTGCAGACTTTCCGTGGTAATCTAGTTGTAAGAAGTTTAGGACAAATAGAGCATGGTTAAGGAGGTTATGAGGGGAGCCTTTGGTGGGATAAAAGGAGGTAGTTTTAAGTTTGTTAATTGTGGTTTTTAAGGTTTGATGTGCTCTTTCAACGATCCCTTGGCCTTGTGGATTATAAGGAATCCCGGTAATGTGCTTGATTTCTAATTGATGGCAGAATGATTGAAAGGCTTTGGAAATGTATCTGGGGCTGTTGTCGGTTTTGATTTTTTGAGGTTTATTCATGGTAGTAAGACATTGGAGAATATGGGCTATGACATTTTTTGTGGCTTCATCGCTTTGAAGAGTGGCAAAGATGAATCCACTGAAGCTGTCAATAGTGACATGGACATACTTAAGGGTGCCAAATTCAGGGAGATGGGTAACATCCATTTGCCAAATTTCATTGGGGAGTATACCCCTGGGATTGACTCCCAAGTGAGGAACCGGTAATGAGGTTACACATCCAGGACAGGACTTGACAATTTGTCGAGCTTGTTCTCTGGAAATTTTGAATAGGAGTCGGAGGGTGTAAGCATTAAGATGGTGAGTAGCATGAGTTTGTCAGGCTTTGGTAATGGCGTCTGTAAAGATGGGGCATATAGGTGGGTATTTTTGTCAGTGATGGCATTGCTCTGGGAAAGGGGCCCTGGTAGTTCTGTATGTGCTCTTAAGTGTCCGATGTAAAAAGGAGTTTGTCTGGTTCTTATTAATTTTTGTAGTTGACAGAATAGGGGTACTGCATTAGTGGTAGGTTTGATATAGGGAATAGTTTCTAATAAAGGGATGGAGAAGGCTAGGTAAGAACTATCAGTGTAAAGATTAAAGGGAGAATTGGGTAATTCTGTAAAGACTTGAAGGATTGCAAAAAGTTCTACAAGTTGGGCAGATTTGAAAGGGGATTTAATGGAATGTTCTTTATCATTGATAGTAAAAGCAGCCGTGCCATTGGAGAAGCCATCTGTAAATACTAAGAATGCTTGTTTAAGTGGTGTTTTTGAGGTGATTTTGGGGATAACGAAGGGATGTAATCGTGCAAATTGGAGTAATTTGTGGGGAGGGAAATGGTTATCTATTGTTCCTTGGAATGAAGTGAGGGAAATGGTCCAATCGTCATCATGTTGAATAAGCCAATTTAATTGTTCCTTAGTATATGGAAGAATAAGTTGATTGGGATTATATGGAAGAATAAGTTGATTGGGATCTCTTCCGAAGTATTGTAAGCTTTTTCCTCTCCCTTGTCGTATGATTTTTGTGACTAATGAAGGGTAGGGGGTAAGTACCCGGGAGGGAGAGGAGGGTAGGTGAATCCAAAGAAGGGGATTGTCTTGCCATAAAACTCCGGTTGGTGTGTGAGGTGTAGGGCATATGATAAGAGAGAAAGATTTATTGTAGGAAAGGAATGTAATTTGTTGTTGTTGAATGGCATTCTCAACGGAGCAAAGGGCTTTCTTTGCTTCAAGGGAGAGGGAGCGTGGGGAGAGAGGATTAGAATCACCCTGTAGGCTGTTAAAAAGGGGCTTAAGTTCCTCGCTTGTAAGTTTTAGATAGGGCCTTAACCAGTTAATATCGCCGAGGAATTTTTGGAAGTCATTAAGGGTTTGAAGGTGTGAAGTTTTTAGTTGGATTTTTTGAGTTGTAATTTATTTGAGTTTAATTCGAATCCAAGATAATAATAGGGGTCTTTGAGTTGTATTTTATTGGGAGCTATTTGGAGTCCTAAGGTGTTGAGTTGATTTGTTAGTTCTTGGCTGCATTTGAGTACTTTCGAGGCTGAAGGTCCTGCTAGAAGAATATCATCCATATAGTGAATGATATACATAGAGGGCCATAGTGGTCGGAGGGGGTCTATGGCTTGGGCGACAAATTTTTGACATAGGGTGGGACTGTTTGCCATTCCCTGTGGGAGTACTTTCCATTGATAGTGGGGCATAGGCCCTTTGAAGTTGATGACGGGGAGGCTGAAGGCAAAACGCTCCCTGTCCTGAGGGTGTAAAGGAATGGTGAAGAAACAATCTTTAAGATCAATAATAATTTTGAAATAATTGGCTGGAATAGCAATTGGGGAGGGGAGGCCTGGTTGAAGGGCTCCCATGGTATATATGGTTTTATTAATTTCTCTGAGATCTTGGAGAAGTCTCCAGGATCCTGTTTTCTTTTTTATTGTAAATATGGGGGTGTTCCAGGGGGAAGTAGTAGGTTCTAGGTGGCCAGCTGCTAGTTGTTCCTGTACTAACTGAGTAGCCGCTATAAGTTTTTCATTACTTAGAGGCCATTGATCTACCCACACTGGTGCATCGGATTTCCATTTTATTTTATCAGCGTGGGGTACAGGAAAGTCAATGGCCATTATGGAAAATGTTCACTCCCTAAACCCGAGCGGTTATTGTTTTGTACTAGGGAAAGGGGTTGTTTTATTCCTTGGCCGTTTTTACCTAATCCTTGCCCTGGAAAGAAGCCCTGCTTAAGCATTTGATGAGTGATGATTTCATTGGGACTGCACATAATGATTTTCACCTGGGATAAGATGTCTCGCCCCCAAAGATTGATGCGCAGCCCTGAAACAATGTAAGGTTGTACTTGTCCGGTATTACCTTCTTCGTCTTTCCATGTTAATATTTTGGAACTTTGTTTAGGGTTGGTGGATTGACCAATACCTTTAAGGTGAGTTATGGAGGCTTCGCAGGGCCAACTAGAAGGCCAGTTTTGGGCAGCGATGACTGTAGCATCAGCCCCTGTATCTACTAGGCCTGTAAAGGCTTTGCCATCAAGATGTAAAGTTAACAATGGTCTTTCAGGGGTTATTTCTTGTGCCCAATAAGCATCAGCTGATCTGAGAGCAGCATTTAGTCTGGGGAAGGAGGAACTATTTTTATGGGAGGAATTTATGGGGAGCAATATAAGTTGGGCTATTTTTTTGCCTTTTGGGATGGACACAGGTCCTGATGGTGCTGAGGCTAAGAGTGTTATTTGTCCTGTATAATTATTATCAATAATTCCAGGAGTGATGTGGAAACCGGCCAGTGTAATACTTCCTCTGCCTAAGACGAGGCCGAAGGTCTCAGGAGGTAGGGGCCCATATGATTCTGTGGGTATGAGCTGTATTCCTTGGTCAGGAATTAATATTGTATCAGTGGTGGCACAGAGGTCCAATCCTGTGCTACCTGGGGTGGTGTGGAGGAGAGATTTGACATCTGAGCGGGGAGAATTTGTTGTTGGTTTTCCTGGGCTTGAGGGATGAACCTGGTGGCCCCTTGGTTCAGTCCCTGAGTTGGGGCCAGGGGCTGGCCCCTCAGGGAGTTTCCCTGGTTGGGGTTTTCCCGCGAAGGGGTAAGGAGTTTACCTTCGATATCAGTTTTGGAGTAGCATTCATTAGCCCAGTGAAGGCCGCGCTTGCAACGTGGGCAACAGGTTTTGGGAGGTTCTCGGGGCTGGGAACATTTAGGCAGGGAATTGGTGGTAGCTGCTGATTGTTTTTCATTAGGGCAGTTACGGGCGAAGTGCCCTGGCTGTTTACAATTATAACAGGTTTTTTGTTGGTTATTTGAGGTGAGGTCTTTTAAGGCTGCCCCAATGGCTAGACCAAGTGTGTGAGAAGTGCCAATGCCTGAGCATAATTTTATGTAGTCGGACAGACTGCCACAACGATGGGGTCTAAGGATTTCCTGGCATGTTAAATTTGCATTTTCATAAGCAAGATGTTTAATGAAGATGCCCTCCGTTTCTGCTTCCCCTAATAATCTTTCAGCAGCGTCAGTGAGGTGGCTGACAAAGTCACTATAGGGTTCATCAGGGCCTTGGCGAACTTTAGCCAAGGAGGTAGTGGCTGAGCCTTTAGGAGGGAGTTGTCGCCAAGCTTTGAGGCCTGCATTCTGAATTTGGGCTAGTAATCCAGGGGGAATTGTTGCTTGGATTTCATTAGTTTCATAGGTACTCCGGCCGAGTAGTTTATCTCGGGTCCAAGAGCGTGTGGTTTTACTTTCACTATTGCGCTGGCGGTTTCTCGACAATTTTCTACAAAGTCAGTCCGCCAAAGGACATAGTCACCTCCTGATAATGTGGCTCGTGCCAGGGAGAGCCAATAATAACAGCCAAGACGAAGGGGTGAAATGTTTGAAATCTTGTAAGTTATCGTTTGCCTACCTTATCTTCTGATCTGTCTCACGGCGGGTGAATGAGGCGATCTGAATGGGGAGTGCATGCGGGTCCTCGCTGCAGCTCCGAAGGGTGCCCCCCCAGGCTTCCATAGGCAAGCGTTCTCCTCCAGGAGGTCCTGATCGCCCCACATTGGGCACCAGGATGTCCCGACCCGTGGGACAGCAATGGGGGACGCAGGAACCACCTAAAGGAGAAAAACAAACAAGGGGCATGAGAAAGGGAGACAAGACAGTTTTCTGATCAAGTCTCAAACTTTATTGAAAAACCTGTGCCTTATAAGCATTACGGGGAAGGAGGGTGTGTCTTGTTGGGAGGTTCAGAGGAGTTGTTAACTGGGGATTGGCTAGAGTAAGTAAGATGGGGCATAAGGTGATTGGTTGGCTAGTTGCCGGTAAAGTTACCGGGAAAAGGTGAAACCGTTTTTTACTTAAAGAGGAAGTAAGGCCCAGCTGTACCTTATATGGCTTCCGACACATAGGTGAAATGGTTGTCTATGTAGAAAAGCTGAATGAATTAATAACAGAAATACTCCTTCAAGTTTCCAGGATATGAAGTTAAACTAAAAATGTAATCACTGTCCTATATATCAACAATGAACAAGTGGAATTTGAAATTAAAAGGCAATATATTTTACATCAGCACTCCCTCAAAATAAAATCCTTAGGTGGAGAGCCAACAAAATATGTACAAGATCCATATGAGGAAAAACTACAAAACTCTTTTTTTTTGGGAGGGGGCAGAGTATCAAGCTGTCACCCTCGGTAGAATGCTGTGGCTTCACAGCTTACAGCAACCTCAAACTCTTGGGCTTAAGAGGTTCTCTTGCCTCAGCCTCCAAAGGAGCTGGGACTACAGGCGCCTACCACAATAACCAGCTATTTTTTGGTTGTAGTTCTCATTGTTGTTTGGCAGACCCATGCTATATTGGAACCCTCCAGCTCTGGTATATGTGGCTAGTGCCCGAGCCGCTTGAGCTACAGGTGCCGAGCTTACAAAACTCTTAAGAAATAAAAAGAATTAAATAAATGAACACATATTCTGCGTTTTTGAATAGGAATACACAATGTTGTCAAGATGTATATCCTTTGCCACTTGATTTATAGATTTGATGCAATCTCAAATTAAAAATCCCAGCAAGTTTTTTTTTTTTTAGATATTGACAAACTGATTCTAAAGTTTATGTGCAGAGGCAAAAAACCCAGAATAGCCAACACAATACTGACAAAGTTGAAGGGCTGACACAACCCTACTGCAAGATTTACTATAAAGTTACAGTAATCGAGGAAATGTGTTACTAATGAAGAGATAGACAAACAGATCAATGAAACAGACAATAGCCAAGAAATATACAACAGTAGAATTGTGAATATTAGAGGCAGAAAACCATAGAGGAGAGAGGAGGATGGGGAGAGAGGTTAGTTAATGGATACAAAATTACTTACACCTAGATTAGAGGAATGAGCTCTGATGTTCTGTAGCACTGTAGAATGAATATAGTTAACTATAATTTATTGTATATGTTGCGTGAACCGAGACGCGAACGAGCAGCAGCTTTGCTGTAGGTGTAAACTCGCTCCTGTAATTATTAAGTCAAGAAACAGACTATACACCGTTTGATGGCATATAGCAAAGTTCTTTATTCCACGTTTAAGTTTTATACTCTTCCAGTCACGTACACACCTAATCCATTATCTATTAGCTGAATTTGAACTTGAAAGGAAATTTATCATATCAATGTAACCACTTGTGTAGTAAATCTCTTCCTCTAAACAGTGACTAGTTTTCCAAGCAGGGCACAGAGACAAAAACAGCTATAGGGGAACAGAGTTAATCTTCAAGCATTCACTCAGTTTACTCAGTATGAAGTAACGACTGTGACCTTCCTTCAGGGCAGACCACCTATAGACCTCTGACAATATGTTGTTAACATATGTCAACCCTCTGGCCCATATCTCTGAGGAAGGGCGGCATGCCCTTGGATCTCAGGCTTCACGGGGTGTACTGCTTCAGAGAAAAGGCCTAAGGAATTTTCCAAAGAGCCTAACTCTGTGAGTAACCCAGGGGGGTCCAAGCGTCTTAAGCCTCTGGAAGAAAAGCATGTCATTTTAAACTCACACTGAATTTACTTTGTGTGCTTGATGTAGGATAAGTTTATTTCTAAATATAATCCTACAGTATATTTTCAAAAAGCTAAACCATTCACATCTGTGCATGCCTATAATTCTAGCTCCATGGATGCTGATGTAGGAGGATCACTTGAGCTCAGGAGTTGGAGGCTAACCTGGGCATCATAGTAAGACCCCATTTCTTCAAAACCAAAAAATCTAGAAGATAGGATTTTGAATGTTCACAACATAAAGAAATAATAAACACTTGAGCTAATAGATATGTTAATTACCTAATTTGATCATTACACCTTGTATACATGCATAGAAATATCACTTTAAATCCTATGACTCATACAGTTAACATATGTCAACTACAAAAAAGGAAAATAAAAGAAATATACTCACACAAATATCCAGTTTGCTGGGAGATAAAGTCCATGAGAGCAAGGATCTTCATTCAAATCATTGACAAAGAGGCAAAATCAATACAATGGAGCAAAGATAGTCTTTCAACAAATGATGCTGGAACAACTGGATATCTACATACAAAAAACAACCTCAATGAATGTAGACACAGACCATACACCCTTTGCAAAAATGGACTCAAGTGGATCACTAACCTAAATGTAAAATATGAAACTATGAGACTCCTAGAAGATTCAGATAACCTTGGTTTGTTAATGACTTTTTAAATAGGACACAAAAGGCATGATCCACTAAAGAAATAATTGATAACCTGGGTTTCATTGAAAATAAAAAAAAATGCTGCTCTGCTAAAGACATTGTCAATCAAATGAAAAGTCACAAAATACTTGCACAGGCATATCTAATAGAAGTCTGTTATCCATAATATACAAAGGACTCTGAAAACTCAACAATAAGGAAACAAACAACCTGATTAAAAAGTGGTCCAAAAATTCTAACAGAAACCTCATTAAGGAATGTGTATGCCGAGCACAGTAGCTCATGCCTGTAATTCTAGCACTCTGAGAGGCAGGTGGATTACTTGAGGTCAGGAGTTAATGACTAGACTGAGCAAGAGGGAGACCCAGTCTGGACTAAAAATAGAAAAAATTAACTGGGTGTTGGGGCAGGTGCCTGTATTCCCAGTTACTTAGGAGGCTGAGGCAAGAGGATTGCTCAAGTCCAAGAGTTGAGGTTGCTATGATCTATGACCCCACAGTACTCTACCCAGGGTGGCAGTCTCAAAAAAAGAAAGAAAGAAAGGAAAAAAAAGAAAAAGAAATGTGCAATCAACCCATGAAAAGACATGAAGGAAACTGAAGTGCGTATTACTAGTAAAAGAAGACAATATGAAAAGGCTACATACTATGTGACATTCTGGAATAAATGAAACTATGAAGACAGTATAAAGAGCAGGGCCTTGACCAGGCTTGATGGCTCATGCCTGTAATCCCAGCACATTGTGAGGCTCAGTTAGAAGGATCTCCCTGAATTCAGGAGTTCAGAGTTCAAGACAAGGCTGGGCAACATAGCAAGACCTCGTCTGAGAAAAACAAAAAAGCTTAAAAAAAAAAAATCCCAGTGTTTGCCAGAGGTTAGGAATGAGGGAGGACTGAATAGGTAGAGCACAGGGTTTTGTTTTGTTTTTAGGGCAGTGAAACTACTCTGTATGATACTGTAATGGTGGATACATGTCATTTTCAGATTTGTCTAAACCCATAGAAGATACAACACCAAGAGTGAACCCTAATGTGCAGTATGGACTTTGGGTGATTATGATGTATCAATGCAGAATCATTTCTACTCCCCTCCACACCCACTCCACTTCCATGGACTATTTGGAATTAAATCCCAAACATCACATTTTCATCTATATAAATTTCTGCATATACAGACTCATGTAAATGTCACCCTACCCTTAGCAGGTTAGACTAGACTTCCCCCCCCACCATTTTACAAACGAAGAACCTGGAGCCAAGAGAAGTTTGTATTACTTGTCAAAAGTCAAAACACTAGTAGGTGGTTCAGGCAGGAATTGAACCTAGTATGTTTTATTCTAGTGCCTATCCTCTAATATGGATTCCCTGAGAGATTTTATTTGTTTATCTTTAGAGCCGAGGTCTCACCATGTTGCCCAGGCTGACAAGCAGTGGCTATTCGTAGGGTTAATCATAGCGCACTGCAGTCTTGAACTCCTGGGCTCAAGCAATCTTTCTGCTTCAGGCTCCCAAGTAGCTGGGACTACAAGTATGTGCTACTGTGCAAGGCTTCCTGGGGGATTTGAAAGAGAGAAATACTGAAAAGATCTTAGTTGCAGTATAGAGGGAAGACTGGAAGGGGCCAGAGAAGGGCCAGAGAAACCAGCTAAGAGGCTGTAATTAGTGGAGACCAGAGCTTCTCAAATGTTAATGTGCATATGAGTCACTTAAAGGTCTTGTTAAAATGTGGATTCTGATTTGGTAGGTCTGGAGTACAGCCTGAGATTCCATGTTTCTAACAAGCTGCTGCTTGGCTGAAGACCACATTTTGAGTAGCAATGGCCTAAGCTAAAGATGATGAAAGTATGAACCAGGGAAAAAGGGCGAGCAAAGAAAAGAAGGTAGAATGTGTAGGAATCAATAGGTAGTACTGTTCTCATTTTCCAATTGATTTATAGGGAGGGTTAAGGGAACTCAAAGTTAATATATGAATTAGCAACTAAACTAAACTAGACGGCCTGGCGTGGCGGCTCATGCCTGTAATCACAGCATTCTGGGAGGGTGTGTGGATAGCTTGAGCTGAGGAGTTGAAGACCAGCCTGATTAAGAGCAAGACCAGTTCTCTAAACACTAGTGGGGCCTTGTGGCAGGTGCCTTAGTCCCAGCTACTCAGGAGGCTGAGTCAAGAGAATCACTTGAGTCTAAGTGTTTGAGGTTGCTGTGAGATATGATACCACAGCTCTCAACTCCAGGGTGACTGAGTGAGAGTCTGTCTAAGAGACAAACAAACAACAACAAAAAAAAAAACTAGAACCAAAACTTGTTTATTTCTCATCCCACTTATTTGTAACCCAAAGGAAAGCACACAATACAGCGACAAATAATTAGCGTTCCAAGTAAAACCAAACAATGAATGTCTTTTACCAATGTATTATACACAAAATTTAGTTGACATTTGCTTCATTTTAAATTTATGTCCCGTAATTATTTCTTAACCTCTCTGTGCCTGCCACCGTTTCTCTAGCATAAGGAGAGAAAATCAGGTGTTTTACTATATTAAGTTAAATAAAGTGGGATTCTGTGGTGTTTAGTTAGGAATACCAGGATATAGAAGAGCTAAGCTCCCAAGTCACTGGGCAATTTTATCCTAGGTTTAATTGAGAAAATCCTTACAGAGAAGGTGGGATTTGACCTGGATGTCACAGGATGGGAAGGATCTATACATGATGAAAAGAATGAGCAAGGCATTTCCAGAGGTACAATGGTGGGAATAAGATCCATGGCTGGCAACCTGTAGAAGACTGAAACTGGACACACACCTTTCACCATTAACTAAGGTAGACTCTCACTGGATCAAAGATTTAAATTTAAGACATGAAACTATAAAAATACTAGAGGAGAGTGCAGGGAAAACCCTTGAAGAAATCGGTCTGGGCGAGTATTTTATGAGGAGGACCCCCCGGGTAATTGAAGCAGCTTCAAAAATACACTACTAGGACTTGATCTAACTAAAAAGCTTCTGCACGGCCAAGAACACAGTAAGTAAAGCAAGCAAACAGCCCTCAGAATGGGAGAAGATATTTGCAGGTTATGTCTCCAACAAAGGTTTAATAATCGGAATCCACAGAGAACTCAAATGCATTAGCAAGAATAGAACAAGGAATCCCATCGCAGGCTGGGCAAGGGATTTGAAGACAAACTTCTCTGAAGAAGACAGGCGTGCGGCCTTCAGACATATGAAAAAATGCTCATCATCTTTAATCATCAGAGAAATGCAAATCAAAACTACTTTGAGATACCATCTAACTCCAGTGAGACTAGCCTATATCACAAAATCCCAAGACCAGAGATGTTGGCGTGGATGTGGAGAAAAGGGAACACTTCTACACTGCTGGTGGGAATGCAAATTAATACATTCCTTTTGGAAAGAGATATGGAGAACACTTAGAGATCTAAAAATAGATCTGCCATTCAATCCTGTAATCTCTCTACTGGGCATATACCCAGAAGACCAAAAATCACAACATAACAAAGATATTTGTACCAGAATGTTTATTGCAGCCCAATTTATAATTGCTAAGTCATGGAAGAATCCCAAGTGCCCATCGATCCACGAATGGATTAATAAATTGTGGTATATGTACACCATGGACTATTATACAGCCTTAAAGAAAGATGGAGACTTTACCTCTTTCATGTTTACATGGATGGAGCTGGAACATATTCTTCTAAGTAAAGTATCTCAGGAATGGAAGAAAAAGTACCCAATGTACTCAGCCCTACTATGAAACT